>NC_060219.1:2582637-3832637 GCF_907164935.1 Osmia bicornis bicornis | reverse complement strand
ACGCCATTTATTAATGAAAACATAGCTGCACCGAGCTCTTTTTTTTGTCAGGGGGCTCGTTCTCTAACACACACGATGCAACAACTTCTTCGACGTAACGAACGATTATGTTACGATGCGATGCATCTCGCTGGAATATGCAACTGTGAAGCACAAGAGATATAGGCAGCTGTCTGGATGAAGATTGTCGACCAATCTCTGCTAAATTGCATTGATAAAGCTTACACGGCAGACGTCGACTGAAATTGCGTGAGAAATGCGGCTATTCGACGTCCAACCAGCTGTACCGTCCATGATTCCCAACAAGCTTATGGTATATCCGTGGAAATCGGGCTAGAATTATCCTCGTGAAACGATCATTGCTTTAGTTAACCAACGTTGTTCACGCTGTCAGTGTTAACGCGAGATAACTGCTTCCATTGTCCAAACAAGACGATTGTTAATTCATTCGTTCGTTACATTTTTAAAAAATTAAAATTATCGTCAATTCAACGGCTCGAAATTCAAACTAAGAAACGTATAAAAGTATATGAATATTAGATATCGCATTCAGCCTAGTTTTCGTTCATAAACCTTATCGTTCGTTCATTGGTATTCATAGGAACGCTCCAATATAGCCGCAGACATAAATCGAGCAAACGATGACTCTTCCTGGCAGCTTTCCCGCGAATTTAACGACAGACGTTCACCTAGCGTCGTTATAAGGTGATTACATTTCCATGGAATCTGCAAAATCGTGGTGGCATCTTGCTCTCGGGGGCGAATGATCGATCCGAGGCTCGTCGGATTTCTTGATAACATCCTTCGAACGCGAGATACTTTAAATGGCTGGACGGTCGGCATTGTCGGCGAAACGAACGAAATTCGATGAACGACGGTACAAAGCAGTATTTTTCCTCTTGTCCGATGGCCTAAATTTAAATAGCTTCACGGAAACGATATCGTTCGAGGATCGTTTTATGCTTTCAAATTATTATGTTCCTTCGACCGATGAGAAGACACGCAAGAGTGCTCTCGAGCTTTTCGACGACACAAAAGATTAGCATCTGAACGACCGGCGAATCGAACGGGAAAATCGAATTGCCTTTCTGAAAGAGAAACTGTTACGTGGTAATTATTTCTCTCTTTGAATTGTATTTCTGGAATTTAAATATAGGATTCGTGGAATTTCATTTCGTGAGATGGAATTTTGAAGCTTAATCCTTCCTGGGATTATGGGGCTAAAGGTCCACGATTTTATTTTGTATAAGCAAGTCCTTTTCACTTTATGAGTAAAATTGTGACGTGTATTTATTATATCGTTTATTATAAATAGTTCATATTGCGAATAAATAGAAGGACTAGCTTTAATAAAATGACACGAGTGAGAAATACAACTGAATAACAGCGTAGAACTCTCTAACTCTAAGTAGATTTGCTCATTACTCGATTGAAGTTCTAAATGCTTCTCTGGATACTAACTTGAAAGACCAATCGTTTCCCAAGTCGACTAATTGACAATTAACTAAGAACTTATAATTGGAAGCCTAGCTGCTCACTTGCTTTCCAAGTGGTAGCTGATTGAAAGTCAAAGACTTTTAGTTTTCCTGAAAACTCCGATTCCTTGGCTTTCCCCTGCTAAAAAGAATTTCAAAGATACTTGTATCCTACCTAATGGTCGGTTCAATTAAAACTGGAAACCCTTAAAGGCCTTATCCTTCAAGGAAACTTAATTGTTACCCAAGATTTCTTTATACTTCTCTCTCTCTCTCTCTGCAACAAAATTATATTTTTAATCTCCACCTTTGATTATTTACGCAGAACTCGTTTATAATCCATCAGGCTAGCATTCTATGCACTTTAAAAAAATGAGTTTCGATTTTACGAAGCAGTATTGAAGGAGGCTCTCGACGAACACGTCATTCGAACAATAGAGCAGATAATGTAAAGAACGCTTTTTACAAAAAAAAAAGTTGTTTGTTACGTAGTATATATGCGCTCGATATTATAAGAGTCAGCTTACAGACGTGTGCGTAGAGCCGTGAACAATGTGCGAGGTAAACAATGACTTGGACCGTGAAAAAGCACGGATGCTTAATGCCATCGTGGCTATACGTGTCACTGGTTACTTGAAAATCAATACTTGCCCGACTGTTTTTCATGTTACCCTTTTCACCCGTTAACCTGAATACCTTCAAGAGATTGTTATAGAAATGTAAACATTCGTCGAGGCTCCAGGAATTGAAAATGATTTTCTTTTTCCAATTAAATATATGCTTTTTGATATTCAGCGGATGTTCGGAAATACGGTGTATGAAAACCTGAGCAAAATATGAATTCGCTATTGTTTAGTGGCGTTTCAAAGAATCTGATAATTCGTTTTCATTTTCTCGATGAATGGGACACGTTCGAACAGAACGTCAACGAAATTGTTGTGCGTCAAACAAATCCCGAAAGTTATTCCCACGTTTCTTTCCGTTAAATGGAGATTTTAATTGGTTCACAGTTAACACCATGGTTCGTTATATTCTGAATCCATTTCGCGTCAGACATTTCGTTGAAGCACGATGCTTTTCATGAATTACACTTGCTCCTAAATCAATCGTGCTTTCATCATGATTATTTGCAATACCAAAATAATCTTCGTAACGGAACGGTTAACTCTTTATTCCTCTAAATATACTAATCCATCGGAATCAAGCTATCTGGAACGAATGGGTTTGCCTTTCTACACTGATGGATTACCATAGCGCGTAAAACAATTACGGAGCAGAAATTCCGCAGGTTCTCGGTGACATTAGGACAAATTAGAAGCGTGTTTGGAATCAATTGTTGGCCACAATTCACGGTGGCCAAGTTGCAAGTCTCCGTTAGATGTAACGACCGAAACCATGTAATTCTGTCACGCTCGTGGCTCTGAATACCTTCGGCCGATCATACGGGCTGCTTAATTGCTCCTCCTGCTATCCGATGTAATTGGTGTGGAATCATGAACGCAGGAAGGTGCGGAAGGAAGCGTTGATGAACGACGGTTCATCAGCCCGCTTAGCTTCCGTTTTCGTTGGTCAGTTGAAAACAATCCACCACAAACGTGACATGAAAACAGTGCTTTCCGTTCGATTCTTCGATTTGGCAGCGAACCAAATGCACTGAGAACGTTAATCAGTTGGACACTTTTGTCGAATCAGTCCTCCCTTTTTACACCAGAGTATAAAACGATAGAACCGAATTAATTAATAAAACTAATCAAAGGTTTCATAAATATTTTAGTGTTCTAAATTGCGAAATTGTAATATTGTAGTAAAAAGTTCTATCGAACTTTAATCCTTAATCCTTTCCCAGAGAAACTGTTCTATGCCAGATCGGATTAATAATTGTTATTAGCGAAGCAATCAGCAAATTTCGATATCTTACCAGGCGAGTGTCTAACATTCCTTTGATCGTTCGCGAAAGCAATCCGGATTGTTCCGCGAATATCCCGCTGACGGGAAATCGGATTCCGAAACATCATCGATATATATATCGGTGACCGCGTTGCACATCGAACCCTTTCTCGAATTTCGAAGCACGCCGACAATTCGACTCGACTGGCCTCGTTATTAAACGTACACGTATGTACCACGGGCTTGGCTACGCATCGTTTCCCGATCTAAAGTACAATTTTACACAGAATTTCCACGGTCAGCTGGAAAATCGACTCGCGGCCACATTTACCGGCCGAATTTTCGGCAAATGCTTTACAATCGGATCGAAATCATCTATTTTAACGCAGATTCGCTTAACTTTCTCAAATTCGAATTAAATTATCATAGGTTTTTTTTAAATTTCCCTCCGAGTACGATACTTTTGTCGATCCACGATCGTTTGAGGACAAATTGAACGGTTATCGAACGTCACGAAATCAATTGTCAGCCGCAATTTCCTGCTAGCAACTCCGTTAAATGATTAAAACTGGGTAGATACGATTCAGGAGAACGTCGCGGTTACGTCGTGTTCCTTCGATCGTTCGTAAGGTCCTCTTAATTACTCGCCCTTAGTCTTCTCGTGCAATCGGAATGAAACTTTACCGTGTATTGCAACGTGACACGATTACAATTCACTGTACTTCCTCTGACAAATGGAATCGTGTTTGAACTTGATCTTGAGAACTGGTTAGTTTCTTGAAAAATATCTGGCAGTCACTTTTAATTAAATGATAAAATATCATTTTATCATTTACCATCAGGTGCATCCTTTATTCAGACAACGTACATTACTACGTCAAGATCGTATTTCCATAATCACTTACTGGTTGACGTTTGAATATGAAGCGTGCGTAATGATTCTGCGTAGATAACGTACGGCTTAAATCGTGCATTCTGCAAATACCAGTAAATTGGTTTGAACGAGGGGTAAATCTGAGGATCGGTAATTCAGCCTTTCTCTAATGGAACCTAATCTGCACTCGCCACGTGCGTTTAATCCTCCGCTGACAACCCCGATGATCCTTGATATAATGAATCTGAGCATCTGAAAATACATAAGCTATCGAAAAATAACCAGTGAAAATTTGTCACAAGGAATTTTCATCCAGTTATTTCGATAACTAGATGCAACAGTTTACCCTTAATGGCGATGGTCTAATTAGGAGGCTCGAGTTCGCGGTCGCTTTTCGATGGCGAATCATAATTTATGAACGTGCCGAGAAAGCTCTTCCTAGATGACGAGGATCAGAGCGATTTGCCCACCTCGAGAACTTTCACGGATGAATAAGTCAACGTCGAATTCGCGTCCTGTTTTCCAACTACCTTTCATCCTCGCGAACGGCAATCCGTCACCGACGACAGCACGCGGGAAAGAGTCAGAAAGGGTGCGACAAATCTTCGAAGAAGGGAAGCGAACGGGGAGATTTCACGAGGCAACCTAGACACGAAATAATCCTTGCGTGATGAATCCTCTTGTCCTTTAATCCGTTCCTGTCAATCACTACGGATAAAACTTCATTATCGGATAATAATACCGAAATAGATGGATTCTCGTCGCCCGTAACGTGGCGCGAGACAAGAACGGTTCGACGTGTATAAATATCCTCGAACGGTTCATGAAAATGGCCCGGTGAATTTACGGGTTTAACCTGCTCGATTATCGGTAATTTGTTTTTATACCCTACCGTTTAACGGCCGGTGTCGTATTTTCCTGCTGACGCAACGTAATTCGATTTTTCACCTAACTGAAAATTGTATTACCCTATCGAGTTTAAGAATAATGGCGTAAAAATATTTATCGTAGGTACTGTATTAGCTACTGAACAAAAATATCATCAATCTCAAAAGTATCGGAAGTTTAAGCGTACTCGAATCTAACAGCTTTTCAAAATCAATTTTCTTTCTATGAAGATTCCATTACACTTTTCCTTCACTTTTCCGCAAGAAACCCGTTTTGTCCATTTGTATCATTATTTCAATCACATTCTATGAACATCTTTGAAAGAAAATTCCAGCGATTTTCGATCAAAGTACCGGTAGAAAATGCAAGATCGTGTCGTTGTTCCATCCAGTTGGCCAATTTCAACCCCCCTCAGACCCTGGGGGTGCTGTTCAATTTCGTGCATTGAACGAGAAAAGTAGGTCGTAACGCGACAAGCTTGCCTTCTCAGAGCTTGTAAAAACTTATAAGCACGTGCTTGAGATATATAGTTGCGGAAAATCCGGCTGCGGGGAATTTATACGACTTTATTCGTCGAAGTTATGCATCAGGGAAGCGTTGTTCGCGGCCATCGCTGCGGGGAGTAAAACTCGGGATCTGCCGCACTGCATAATTCTCTCGTAAAAATGGAGCCCGAAACGATGCTTTTGCTCGTTTTACGGCCTTTCTAGTGATAATTCTGAAAGCTCAACTCACGGTGATCCTGTTGCCTAGCCGGACGAAATCCACTTTAGTCGGGGCCCCTCTTTTTTCCTCTTGTTGCAATTAACGTCGTTACAGTTACCGTCTACCGTTTGTCTGCAATATAAGTTGCTCGAACTTCTGTACGAAAGGGTACATCAAACGGTTGTACAATAGTCTCGGTTTTATTGTCCAAAGTAGATCATCTCCTCTTCAATTCTCGACTTAAACTGTATATTAAACTCACAGTGCTCTGTAAACTGAATATTACCGTGGAAAATATTTCTGATGATTTGAAAATGGTACAAAAGAATGAATTCGAACGTATCGATAACCATATTTATTCGTTTTTTGTTCCAGGTACGTATATAGAAGAGTAGGATGATTGGGATCTTGAATGCGAATGTGGTGAGATGACGAAGCACGTAACAAAAGCTCGGCTAATACTCTGTAAAGGAACATAGAATACAAATAAATCGATCACCATATTATTATTATTTTTTTTTTTTCAGTCTCACTTTGTACTTTCATAGAGGATCCAGGGCGTTCTGCGATCAGTGGACCGATTTGGCTTATTCGTTTTGTTGTTGAAATTCGAGAAATTGATAGTTGCAAAAATTCTGAACGTCGTATGATAAATGGTTTCGTGTTATTCCATCGTTGGTCGGTAATAAATGAACGGTTAGATAACATGATTAACGCGTGTCGCGTAATGAATGCATCGATTGCAGCGAATACTGGCATTTGCACGAGGAAGATTGTAATCCGATTACGATTAATGAAGCAATTTTTGATCTTCTTTCCACTTTTTTTTCCTTTGTACACGTGTACACTTGTATAGAGATGATTGGTTCGATCGTTCACCAAGTGGATGCCGAACACGTAAATGATTTGAATCACGTGCGAATATCGAGTAGCATTGTTCGTCAAGTATTTATTGGATTGTTGTAAACGTCGTGTGCATCTCGATACACGACGCTCATGTTGATGGAATAAATAAAACGAAAGTTCAATGTACATATAGCGTTGTGACACTCATGCCTCTAATTTCTGTAATTAACATTGTAGTTACTTTTGAAGAATATTTGAGAAAATTACAGGCTCGTTAGAGCTTCAATATTTTGTATAATTAGACAAATATGAAATGGTATTCAAAGTTAAAAAAAAAAAAAATTGAGAGATCGTAGAATTTTATAAATTCAAAGATTCGATAGGCTGTATCTCTGATTTTGTAATACTTTATTCGAAACTGCAATATTTTTGGCCTAGAAACTGATTCGATAGTAAACTACGAATACTCGTGTCCCCTTAGATTCACGGTTGATTACATCGATTTTTGTTGAAAGATTTCCAAGTTTCTCTCTGCTGCAGATAGCGTTACAACATTGGCAAAATATCAAAAACCTCTTGGTAAAAAAAAAAAATTTCTTTTTTGATATCACATGGAACTGGAAAATATCCTCGCCATAAATTCAATGCACGTTTTTAACACTTGGCAACGGATCGTTCGATCCTTTGTTCCTTCGTTTATTTCTCGTGCACGTAACGTTCTTCTGTCACGGAAGAAACGGCACTAAAAGTTAATTAACATTTTACACGCTAGGTAAGTTCAATTATTTTTATTATTTACCGGCTGCTTTGTTCGCGACAAAACCTTCTGTGTAATCCATCAACGTGATGTCGAGACATTTCAGCATCCTAATGCAAATATTTGCAAGGCACTTTGAACTTGCGCTTGCACCACTCGTTTATTTTCAACTTAAAACACGTCTTTCTTTTTTCAAAAAATAAGACGAGAAAGAAACGAGAAAGTGTATTTTTCAAGGATCTCCTTCGACCTCGATTTTTTATTAAAAGAGAAAAAGTGTATTATAATCTTGAACAATGTGGAGATGAATGTGTAGCTTCATATTTTTCTATAAACTTTTTTCGCGAAACGTGGATACCGTTTTATTAACTATTTCAATTTTTATTCCCTGTGTTATACGAGCAATATAAATTTTTCACCTGCCTTACGTGACTTTTTTTTAATATTTCGAACGGCGCAAGGGATACAGGGGTGGTTTCTGTTGACTTTGGATACGACAAATAATCGAACGAACATGACTCTGCGTACGAATCCATTTTCACCATAGCGTGACGTCAGAACGCGTGGTGATAACTTGAAACGCGTTTCAAATAATCCAGGTGTGTTAAATACGGACGCTTTCAAATATTGACGAACGATGTTTCGTTTCGTCACGTTTCGTACACACGAATAAAATTCTCGCAAAAGAGTTTACGAGTTTTGAATTGACAATGTTTCTACATTTAGGATTTCTTCCGAGAAACACTTGAATTTTCGTTTCAACGATTCAACGAAGGAGAGCAAAATTTCGCCATATTTTTATAGAAAAGATTGAAAAGAGTAGTAAAGAGTGGTAGCAAAGTGGGAGGGTGAGTTTATTCGATCCATAGGCGTCGTACAAAAGACGTGCATCGTAGACGGGTGGTTTTAGGTGAAGCGGAAGGGTGGCGAAGGATGCAGAAAATAGGAAAATGTTCGGACCTTTCGTGGCAGCACCCTGCGCGTTGCTTGGATAAATAGAGCGAACGCGCGAACCGTGAGGACGGTGGAAAATCATGTGGAAAACCGAGTCTTGGGGTAGGATAGAAGGAACGCGACTGGAAAAGGGGGATGAACAAAAAAAAAAAAGTGGGTGGGAGGATAAAGACAGAGGGTTCTCCGGCAAATTTGATAGCCCGGAATGGAAGCATTACTCTGACTCTGGTTGGAGAGCTGATCCGCTGCTTGTATCGATATTGATTATCCATCTTCGTTCGACGTACTCGATGAGTTCCGGCTACCCCATTCGTTTTAGCCATCTTGTTCCTCGTAAAGGGAAAAAGGACGTAAATCAGTGAGACAATTGGCTTAGGGATCTTCTTTTTTTGTAGCCGATTTTTTTACGTTCAAACTTGATTCTTCTGATACGATTATTTATTTACTGATTTAGTGTAATTTGTACAATTACTTTGTTAAGCAATTTATAGAAAATACAAACTGAGTATCATTAGGAAACTTAACGAATGATAAAAGATTAAAGTGCTCGTTAAAATTGAATTATCATTCAATTTTCTCTTCTCAAAAAGAAACTTTAGATTTAGTTCGTCGAAGCATTATTATTAATTTGATATAATGGATGAATATCTGGGTGAAAGACAGATTTAACCGAACTCGTTCGTCACAATACTGACAATGAGCAAAGGGTTTTTATTTTTAGGTAAACTTTTCGAAAGCGGGGAAAAATAATTAACGATCTGAAAATGCAATAAATTTTCATCGATATTCGTCGGTGAACGCGTGATTTCTATCGAGAGCATGCTTACCCTTCAATTTAGATTAATATTCGTTAATCGAAGCGAGACACAAGGACGCTTCGCTCTTGTATAATAATGATTCCTCCAATTAAATTCACTCTCATCAATTTTTTGTCCTATATTTTACAAGTTCAGCAATTTCGAGTGAACACTCTTCTAGCGATACAAATGATAAAGAATTTAGTTGATCGTAACAATTGACCGTAACGTCATTCTTGCAATATAAGAAATGATAGCTTTTTCTGTTCTGCGAGCAAATAATAAGGTCACGAGGAGTTTCCAGGTAATGAGCTGGATATTCGCAAAAATCTCGACTGGTTGGTGAATTTTTAATTTCTTCGGTGTGTCGGGGATATTGTTAAAGGGCGGCGCGAACGAGCATGGAGAACGGAATAATCAAGGGTTGGTTCTCGAGGGCGCGGAGTGCGATCGTTCCGCAACACGCTACGCGAAAGGGAGCAAATTGAAGCGAGAATCGCCGCAAGATAAATCACGCGGAAGAATTTCCTGGAAAAATGGATATTTCTGATCGGAGTTTATATCGACCGAGTGCTGCTCTCATCCGCCTTCCGGTCGTGTTCTCGGAACGCTTGCGTGCGAGGAATATTTTCCGTGCAAACGAATGCTCGCGTTCCGCTCGTATTTGCGCTGCCGAGCGAGCGGATTCCGCCTACGCGGACTCGAAACGCAGCTCAACAGTGAATTTGACGGGATGGAATCGAGGATTCTCGATTAACTTAATCGAGCACCGCGTTTGTTTTCACAGTTTTATTTTTTTCGATTATTTCGATCAGATTCATTTTCGCGTATCGAGCAACAAAATTTATGATTAATTTCCTTGTATGTACACCGTTCGGCTTCGATCAAATCTGCAACGGAAATTCGATGTTTAATCAGATTTTAATAAAAACAGTTAAACCGCATGAATTTTTCGGACTTCCTATTAAATATTTGCGAAGCGTACGTCAATTGCCTGTTATGAAATTCAATGTTGCTATTAATTTAGGGCGACGAGAAAATTTACTGTCGAGTTTTAGGAATATTTATCGAAATAAATAAAAAGAGTATAAAATTTTAACAATTACGGTTTTGTAACGAAGTGTCTGGTAAGAAATAAATGGATGGGTGAACGATTTGGAACAAGGCGAATGAAATATTTTATCAGGATCATCCTGTGTAAAAGATAAACAAATTTGTTTCGAAATATCACGAATTTAATGTGCTGAAGAGATTTATATTCTACTTCAACTTGGCTGTTCCACTCGTAAAACTCGTCGTCGTTCCATTCATTGATTAATTCTTTTCGAATCATAAATTCAAGAGTTTGAAAATAAACTAGTAAAACAGTAGTAGTTTCATGGAATCGCGAATACGAAACGAGTCAACGCAAATACAATTTCATGGTAACGATATTGAAGAAAAGCATTGTAGAGGTTTCTCGAATCGATGTTGAAATAAAGAAAAGAAGGGAAGAAAAGTAAAAAACAGAGGGTAACTGTGGGAGTATTTTTCCGGGAACGCAGCGTGAATCCGCGTGCATCTTTCAAATCGCGCAACAGCGTTCCATTGCGATTTGAAGGAAACCGGATGTGACACGGCACGTGACGCTAGTCGAAAAGAGCTACGAGGGTGGAAAAAAACGTTTCGCGACCTCGTTTCGTCTCTGCGACCCTTTCTCTATTGCTGTACCGTGATACGTGCCTTGAATTACACGAACGGGACGCATTGTGACGTGTTTCGTCACTCTGGGTCTCGCCTGCGCACTCAAACCGATTCGGGGAACTCGAAGAAACAAAAGTGCAAACTATCGAGGCCGTTTGCTTTTTATTGTCGTCACGTGTGGAGAACGCGTTCTCCTGTTCCTCTTTCAATGTTCGCTTCACTGAATTTTAAAGTACGATCCACCAATTCAATTTTACAAGCTCTGTGAAGTTTGTGTCAAAGTCGTATCAATCTCTTAATTAATATTATTTATATTAATTCAACTAAGAATTTTAATAATTCTGTTTTTCTTGTGTGTGATTAATATTACTTCAAGAATTTGGAAATTAAAGATTGAAAAACATGTATTGTTTAAAAATCTTTTCTATCGTTGACCTAGATAAAATTATTATTCATCTATGCACTGGTATAATTTTGGGATAAGAATTAGTAATTCGAATTTTTCACCTAACCGTAAATAAAAACTATGAAACGACGGAGAAAAGTTATAGAAATAATTGAAAAGAAAAATCAATTTCTGGCTCGATTTTTGCTGCGATAAGTTGTGGAATGAAAAAGTACGTAATAACTGTGGCGATAAATAGCAGTGCAGTGGCTAAGTCGCTGGACAGAACTAATTAAAGGCCTGCTGGCTTCTGGTCTGACCAAAGTTGTTCCGTAACTACTAGCCCGGTGTGTAATGCCGCATGGCTGACTTTAAAGCTGCACGATCACTGGGCTGCTTACGCACGCTCTTATACTACTTCCAACCGAACATTCCCATTACTTAATGCATTCAGCAGGGCAGGGTGGATGGTGACGTAATTGTGAAACTTTCTATTGAAATTGAATGCGTTATCGAACTGAATAGTAATCGATTATACTAATTTTAGAATTTCTATTCAAAACGTGAATTGAGTCAAAGCAAAATAAAACTCATTAAAAATCAAGAAAGTGAAATTATTTTTCGACATTTTTCATTACGTTTTGATTTTCATCGTTATGAAATAAACCTGAAAATAATTTCGTCTGGTACCCTAAAGTTGAGCCGAGGAATAAAGTTTCTGGCATTATAAGTGGAAAAAGCAAATGTGCGAAAGATAGCTTTTTCCAAGTTGGCACCAGACGTAATATTAAAAGTCTTTCGTCTGAAGTTTCTTACAAAGGCAATGCGAGATATGGGAACGTAAGATTCTCGTTCTACAGATGTCTTGGAGCGTCTCCTTTCTCGTCGTAGCTTAAAGCGAGAGTGTAGATACGCTGGTTTACGTCTCTTCGTCGCTTTCACCGATGAAAAGAGCAGTCTTTTCACCACCCCTAAAAACTTAACCTTTTGTTTTCGTCGTAATTTATCTTCTGATACGAGCCGGCTTTATGATGAATGAAAGTAAACCGAGCTCGAAGCTGCTTCGAACACTTTTGTTCTGACTTCAATACGTGTCTTGAACACGAAAAAAAAGGAAAAAAAAAAGAAAGAAGAAATTAAAAAAAGTATAATTTATAGCATCTTTCGCGATTCTTTTCAATTTCATAACGTTACCATCAGCGGGCTTGATTCGCGACACGATATAAAATTTCACGGAATTCATTCGTATATATCTTCGCTCTGTTGAAACGGTATACGACAGGAGATTACGGAAATTTGCTGTGCAGTCGGGCTTTAATTAAAAACATAAAGGTAGATCCGCGAAACTCATTTAATAAAATTCCCTTCGGGGAACGCTTCAAACCTATTACTTTTCTTCGCTTCAGTTTAATATTGTCTTTGTTTCGCAAATTTTTATTAATCCCTCGTTAACCACGGAATTTCGAAAGGATTCACTTATTTCGATTATCGTTGAACCACTTTACTCCATTTCTCGCGAAAGAATCGAGTCATTTCTTTTCCCGTGTAATTCCGAGTTCTAAGTATTTTCTGCTATTAAATTCAACTCTCCATCTTCTGAATACGCTTCCTCGTGTATTTCTCTAATAATTTAGCAAATTCGATCTGTTTAAGCTTCGTTGAAGATGGACACGCGGACTTCCTCTAAGAAAGGGAATGAAAAAACTCTACACTCCTAAATCGAGTCGCGTTTTAATCGTCTAAGTGGAATGGAATAAAACCGACTTAACGCCGGATTAACTGATTCGCTATAATCAATTTCAATTTCTGGGATACATTAAGCGGAACAAAGGGATTATTGATTAAAATCTCGTAGTAATTTTTTCTTTTTAAAATCGATACTATGAAAATGATATTTTTCGGACGGTGTTGCCTTTCAAAGGAATCTCGAAGATATTTCTCAATTTCACGACGCGGAGGATCGAGGTGATAATACTTTGACGGCGTCCGAGTTTATTTATCGCATCGGGTTCCATTTGAAATTCAATATAACAGTCTTGCTGGGATCCTAGAAGCGGTGCGGTGGTTTGCATACATTTCGTTGGCCGGTCGAAAATCCACGCGATGAACTACCCCGTGCACGCCGTCGGGAGTTTACAATTTGCGCGAACTATGCAATTACTATCGTTAAGCTAGCTCGCCAGGACCATCAACGACTTGGTAGTACGAAGTTCCTGCACAGGTTATTGCGTCTGACCGCTTTATCGGTCGTTCCGGTTGTTCCTACTTGTTCCGTAATCATATCGACCGATAGTTCCGATAGAACGGCTTCGATTAACCCCTTCGCCTTATGATGCTTTTAGCGATCGACTCGACTAGAATGAGCTTGCAACGATCAGCTACAAAAGGGAGCATTTCGGTCCCGGAGAATTATTTTATTGCTTGCCACGAGTGTGCTAAATGACACCTACAGGGAGCAACCATCTGACGAAGCACAAGTGTAATTGCAAATAATTGCAATCGAACATATTACGTGTCCGAATTTCTAAAATTTCATCAATTTCTGCAAAATAAGAAGTGAATGATAAAAGTGGATAAAAAGGAACGCCCTTGAAGAAAGTTAAAGAGAAAGAGAACGTGTGCATAGTCTGTCGGTGAAAGCTGTGCGAAATAAATTCGATACCCGCGCAGGACGATAGTTATATTCTACCATATCCTTTTCCTATACCTAAAAGCTATTCGCTGTTGAACGTTGGAACAGAAGAAGAGAAACGGAATGAAAATTATGTTCAACGATGAAATTCGTTCTACGACGATGTTCCACGTTTGAATTCCCTTTTTTCCCGCTCTACTATTCATTCCTCTTTGATTCAAATCGCATTTTCTCTTGAAAATGCAGCGATAAAATCGTGGAATAACGAATGCCGTTCGAATGTTGGAACGAATGAAATATTTTACGTCATTGTTATGAATCTCCGATATAACAGACTATTAAGCTGTTAACACTAGAAAGATTTCTAATTTATAATAACAGTTAAGCTGGAAACTCGCATGAATTTCAAAGGTGATTATCTTTTTCCAAAAAAAAAAATTAAAATATGATGGCAGGAACAGGAATCTAAAAGGACACGGAGGAAAGTATACATATTTCTGGGTCAAAAATTAACATAACTAACCGCGAGAACGGGGCAGTAAAGTGTTCCACCGTGAAAAAAAAGCCGCGCGAGTATTCTTTCATCAAATTTTGTTCCACTATTCGCATCGACCGACTCGTTTCATTTGCTTTTCTTCAATTTCCGTCGACGATCGAACGAACACGAATGGAAAAACGAACAATACTCTGGCCCCGCATTGTTCAGCCTGTTCCATTCGTCAACGGACGTCAAAGGGAGATCGTATTCCCGATTCAAACGTCAGAAAAGTTGTTCGCCGATTCAACGACACTCGACGCGTTGCAACACGTCGAAATCTAACAAAATACACGTAACTTCGAAGCCAAAGGAAATTCTAAAGGAAAACTTGGTTACCTTCTTTCTGGCGAAAGAAGATTTTCCCAAAATTCAAGAAAAGGCTAGAATACCGATTTAATTGTTAATTTAATCCTGAAATTACATTACTGGCAATGTTCACTTTCTTAAGGAAAATTCGTGTTCGATGCTTGGGAAATCGAAGAAAATTCGAATCGGAAGATTCGCGAGGTGTACTGCAAACGCGCGCCATGGGAGACTTTGCTCGCTATTAGAATCTGTTTTACAAAGGTTCCATCGGGGAAACATATAAAACGGCTGTAAGGAGGGTAATGAATGTAGCACGGTGAAATCTGTCTGGTCTCGCGAGAGCACTTCCTACGGGGTGATTTATCGTCTGTGAACCAGTCGTAAAGGACAACAATGCTGCCTCACCCTTGCCTCTTGAACCATATATTTGCACGCGATAAAAAATCGTTCGCTATGGGATAAGATAGGATGGACCCCTTCGTTTCTTATTTGCCACGCCATCCATGAAATATTTTCAATTTAATTTCGTCACTCGAGAGGTTGCTGCTTATGCTTTATAATGGATCTTTTAAACGCTTTGAAACGACTACCCCGTCGTCTGCATCTTGATGGCACTTGAAGAAGGACAGTGAAAAAGGAGCAAAAATATTTTTTCGATATTAAAAATTTGAACAACACACGGAGCTATGAATCTTGAAAAAATGGACACTTATTTATCTTAACGTGTGCGCGGTTCATGAAGGTGTGTTATAAGTCCAACAAACTCCCCTAAATCGTTCCTCTAAAGTCGTTATAAAGTTTTTACATTGCAAAGATTGTTCGGTGCAAGAAATTTCTGAACGATGGGAATTCAGGAAAAGAGGAAAAAAAAAATATTTCTCTTGTGTATACGACTCACCCCGTCGGGGTATTCGTACACTTCTTCGCGAGCTTCTCGAGAGCGGAACAGAATTTCATAAAATTTGAAACCGGATACGTTCATAAATATTCCATTAAAAAGTTTGTAGCACTTTCTGCGATGCGTCCGGGAACAGTGCTTCGATCTTCCGCGAAATTTCAGCCGGACGAATGAATCAGTTGAATTTTTTTTTTCATTTTTAAACTCGAAGAAGTGTATTCTATGAAAATGTTCATTACGATCATTGCAAGCTATTTGGGTTTCTCAAACGTGGCTGCCAATGGCTCTTTATGACTTTAAGTTTATGACACATTTTACATTCACCTAATTACCAACTATAATAATATGCACGTCAAACCGGTCACATTTATAGCGTCGATAAACACGAGGTGGTCATTAACCTACCGCCATGATGTTAATTACCCAAAGTCATAAATGGTAGACCCTTAAATTTCCAGGTAATTCATTACGTTAACAAAGTTTGCCAATAATCAATGGGTACGACGCGAACAAGGGATCGAAACGTTGCTCAGAAACGAATAATTAAATAATTAATTTCAAATTTCGCGAAATAAGAATAGAATTTCTAAGTTATCATCGTGAGGATTGCAAGGAAATTCATTCGTCAGGAATCAGCAAGATTGTTTATCCGATTCGCGTAGCGAGCAGACTGTCGGAGCGTTCGAGCGAAACGTTTGCGTCTCCGCATTGAAACGGGACGGTTTATCCAGTGTCGTAAGTGTATTAATCCTCGCTTCGCCGAGGAAATAGATACGCTTAATGAAACGCGCTTTCGGGGCTTGCTAGCCGCCTAACTCGATTCATAGCACTGCGGTAAACGGTGTATGTACGCTCTGCGCTGCGTGTACCAAGCCGCGATAAACGTGTTACCATATTTCCCACGCGATAAACCGCGAAAAGCCAATGGCATACACCGACCGTCACTTTGGAATGTGCAGAGATTCTCTACCGTCAACTTTAAATCTCGCCTATTTCCCTTCTCGTGGCCATGTAACATCCCTTAGAGAGACATTTAACTAGTTCAAATATTTCCTTTATAATATCGAGTCACATTCGTGCCTCATACATAAAAGATGAAACGTTCAAGACAGCAGGGAATTAACCATTCGTGTTTGGATTCAGGTCCACCCGAAAGGTGGCATGCAAATTTCTTGTTTTGAGTATCGAACAACAAAGGGGAGGCATAATTTCGGCGGGACGGAAACGCGAAGCGAATTCTGTTACGGGAAGTCGATCGAGAACACACCGCGAAATCACAAGATTGCATCGTCTGAATCGAAAGTTAGTTAGGAAAAGTGAAAATAAGCGGATAACGATAATAGATTCTCTCAGTGTGAGGATTTTCCGAGCAAGGTACGAGAGAAACGTAACTTCCGACAACTTTAGACAGGACGTAACGACATTCGATAGAGTCTAGCACCGGTTCTGATCTAAAGTAATTTCAATGTTTATCCGTGGACTCATTACCACTCGTTAACAACTGCCTGTCCCGACGAACTTTAATGACGTTAATGCGGTTACACCGACGACGTCGACGTTGAATTTGACAACAATAACTTAGCCAGAGATTCGAAGTTGTCGGCTTCTTGTTCGCGGAAGTCGGGAAACTGCGAAGCGAAGGAGATTAATCGATAATGCGGTGATCGTTCGGAAGGAAAATTCACGACGCATCGGAACGAATTATCGAAATTGTGTAAACGCTTATTTAAAGATTGAAATTAATTTTTTCATTTCGAACGATGATTAAATTCCTCGATATCCTCCTCTTCCTTCGCGATGCTCTTTTATTCTACGATCTGTCGCAATCCACTTTAGCGTTTATTACATTTCACGCCTCGAAGGTACAATAGATCGGCGCAAGCTTTTTATTTCATCGCCGATAACACGGTCCAATTTCTAATCTCGATACTGAAAAACTTATCACCGACAAGATTCCAATTGAATTCATCCGTTACGATGAAAATCGTTCGCCTTCGTTCAGCTGGCGTTCGCGTTTCCCATTATGACTTTCTCGAGATACGGTTGCCTGGCTTCGGTCCCGACGGTTCGACGACCCCTTGCATTCCAAATAAGAACAAAAGATAAGTACCCGGCAGGATGTCGATGCTCTTCAACAGTTTCCAACAGCATCGTATAACGCGCATCACGAGTACCGGCACTTTAACATCCTTCGAATCTCTGCCGATTCAGCATATTGCGAAATATGAGACATACAACTAGTCAAGTATCGCGAAAGTAATAAGGACTTCGATTTTTATCAAAATAACATTGAAAAGAATTGTTAACACGTGTGAATATAAAATGAAGTGGGTAGAAATGAAAACAATTTTTTTGCAGGGAGAGAAAAAGGCGTTTCGTTTCAGGATTGTCTGCCAGACTTGTCAATGGTGCTGACGACAGACGATCTATAACCCCGCTTTTCGGAACTCCTATATATTCGAATCGCATACCGGGGACCGCTAGCGAGAACAGACTCAATCCCGCCGCCACCTGGCGGTCGCCGATCCGAGCTAAGGGCGTCCGGGGAGACTCAACGCCTTCCCCCTCCTCTAAACGCCTACACTTTCCTCTTTCACGATGTCCGTACGAGACATTGATAAAACACGAAGAGCAGTGGAAAACGGATAAGAGGAAAGGAAGAAAGACGCGAAAAGCAATCCTTGATTTACTCCAGGTTCTTATTGAAGTAGATGGAGAGCAGTAAAGAAAGAGAGTGAGACAGGTTAACAGAAGCATAGGATTGTCTATGGAAGTAGAAGTAGGTGGCGCGTGACGCGAATGCAACACCATAGCTATATCCTCTTTTCCTCGTTTCCTGTTTTCTCGTCCACTTCTTTCGCTCGTACTTCTTCTTTGCTTTATTCCTCTGATCTCGAAAAGAATGCCCTCTCCGACGCTTATATCACCACCAGTAACGTCACGATCCGTTCGGACATCGTTCGATATTTCTAACTGTGTTCGATCCTGTTCTTCCTATTGTTTTCACCCTGTACTGCACCCTTTTGTCAGCCAACCAACATTGTACGATCTTTAACGCGATTTCCTGACGCGAACATTTCCACTCTTTTTATTTCAAATTGTTTTTCTTACTTCCTTCTTTCGTCGATTCTAGTATGGTTCAGTTTGTTGAACGACGTTGATGATAAGGTTTAACAGAAATTCTTTTATAGAATGCTTTAGATAATCCTTCTTAGCGTCGAATATCGCGTCGCTTTTTGGTCGATACGTGGCATACCGAACGGGTTAAATGTTGTATTTGGATTCAGAAAGATTTGGCAAACCAGAGAGGGTGCATTTGCATGCCGGCTTCGTGTGTCATATACAAATGGAGCACACTTTTCAATCTCTATCCCTTTCATACCTTGCTCGGTGAAAAGCTCGAAGAATCCTCGTGTCAGGGGCAGAGAATATTTCATCTTCCTGCCCCCGTAAACGGATTGCATATATCTCACGATTTCTTTTTCGATCGTCACCAAATTCAACCCCTTACCGCCCACTTTTAACGTATTTAAATTATGCAGAGAAAAAGTAGTCTAATCGGTCAAACGCAAAGTTCCACATTTTGCAGACATATTTGTGCCACATTCGGTGGAAATAGTTTCGACGATCGTCCTTGTTCTCGCTCGATGTCGAATCAGCGGCAAGGAGTTTGTAAAAATTTCATAAAGGCGGAGTCGGCTGAATTAAACAGGACATAAAATTCAAGCCCGCATTTACATTTCCTCGTGTAAAACCCGGAAATCCGAAAAACACTGCGCGTTCCGACCGAACTTTTTATTACCCGGGAGTTTCTTAGCGTGCTCGAAAAAGGAACTGCGACCGACGGCGATCTATAATTTCAGCAGAAAAGTTTCGAGCTAGGCTAAGGGAAGTAGACGCGGTCTTTATAAATTGAAAGATTTCCATATTTCTTCGTGTAATAAAGATTTAGTTGGGGGAAAGTTAAGATGCGTCGAGGGGACCGCTCCTCTTAAATTGAGGAGAGTTCTTTCGAGCTTCGTAAAGATATTGGATTGAATTTTTACAACGGCAATTAAGTGATTTTCGAGGTAAATGAAATTACAACTTGCAAGGAAAATTGCGTAAACGATGAAATGTTTCATAAAAGGATATTTTTAAAAATACCTTGAATCAACATAAAGTTTCTCGAATGTACGAAAATGGAAACGTTGTTCGCGAATTCTGTGCACTTTTAAACTCGAAACACGTCGACGAATGGATACACGAGACAAGGAAATATGAACGAGACAAATTGAATGAAAAGTATTTCGCGGTGGCGTGAAATGTGATTAGGAAATTCTATACGTCGACGGTGTTGTCTTTCCACCGGTGTAATTCACCCTCACACTCGCCTTTCTAATTTCGTTTCTGACCCTTCATTGAACGAGCAACTTCTTCGCTACTTGGTTCGCCAGTCCCATGAGTGTGCAACCAATTACTATTCACGTCGCGAGTATAGTGTTCCCTTGGTTGCCGCGACGTGACGTAAACAAGTTATTGCTAGGAAACCGTGGAAAGTCTTATTCTCCAGACGACATCGTCGAGACGTTTCATCGATTTGCTTGTTCCTTCGAGATGTCTGTCAGGAAACCTACAAATATCGTTGTCGGAACGTCTCTTTAAAAAATTGAGAGACCGACATTTTTTGATAAGTTACATTTATTTGCTTTCCTTCCTATATTTTCCATAGAAAACATGACAGAAATTGATCGAGAAAAATCGAGGCTTACTCCACTGCACTGTACACGATTTTAAAGTAAAAAGCATTGAAATATGAAATTATATTTGTCAAGCAGTAATGCTTTCTGCTTTTCTCTTTGTCCTTCTTTCTATAGAAGACAAGAAATGATGTCATTATTTCTCTTTTTCCTTCTGTTGAACTTCTAAGCTTTGAATTATTTAGATCAGAATATCATAAACTGGTATTTGCTTTGGTAGAACAGTAAAATAAATTTGAAAATCTTCTCCACCTATCTGTGATACTATCTTTTGCACCACTTTCACAGTGCACACAATATTCGTTCCAGCTTCGAGCAAATATATCCAAGAAAGAATGGAAAGCTATCAGACTTCTCCGTTGCCATTGTATTCAGATTTATTCGAAGCGACTTGTATATCTTCTATGAATTTTTTCACAATAGGCTAAGATAAATTGTAAGATCGGGGTGTTGAAAAAGTAACTGTCCTATCATTTCCAACTTTATCTCCAATGTACAAATATTTCTAAAAGGAAACGTGGGGATTGGTTCGCAAAATGATCGACTTCCGACTGGGAGGCATCGATCCCTCAAAGAGGAACCTACTTTCTGTGAAAATAATTCACAGTTGCGCATAGAATCGATGGTACTTGGTGAGCGTTCCGATTAAGGGTACAAAGAGCGGAAGAACGATTGAAAATATTTGGAACGGGTCTCCATTAAGATCGACCGATAAGTACCGCATTGCTGTATTGCGAATCGAGCTGCAATTAAATCGTTCCTCAATAATTTGCGACCGATCAGAAAGTCGAAAGAAATAAATAGTCGAGTAGGGAATCTCGACGAATAAAATAGTCCCAATGGTAGTGGTGTTCGACGTTCTCATTTATATCGAACTGTCGATAAAGTACAAATAAATTTCTACTGTTTACCAGACTTAATGCATCTCATTTCCGAGTTCCTTTTTACCGTTTAAGCATCTCTTACCTCCTTGTAACGATGTTCCTCCGATTCTCATTTAAGTCTCCTCTGCAGCAACTTCGCGTGGACTGCAATCTTGTTTCAGTAAATTTTAGAAAACCTAGTTTTTCTTTATTTTTGTTCCGAAAAAAAAAACTCGCTTTGTTCGTTGTAGCGCAGAAATACATTTTTTAATTCTATGAAATTAAGGATAATGAAGACATACGCGACAACTGCACTGTACAGCTGTACGAGTGAATTAAAAAGTCGATATTGCACATACTGCGAACGAGATTCAGACAGCTATGGAACGCTGAATTAAAATTTATTTCTAATTATCACCGACATTCCATAGAACCTGAATTAAACTCCTGCATTTTCATTATAACAAACATGTCGGGGAAAAATTTGATACAACGAAATTATGAATTGAAAGCAATTTAAAATTTAATATAGTTTCGAAATCATGCACGGGGTAAGCAATGATTTGGCTCCACCCTGCGGGGGTTGAAATTTATTTTGTTACGTTTGCATTTCATACTCAGAGAATGTTATTTCGACACAAAAGGCGTCCTGTTATTGCTTGCAGCTTAGCTGCATAACTCATTATGTTTCTCGAGGCAGTAATAAATTGTACGATATGAGTTTCATAAAGCAGGAACGAATTACGGTTTTAATGAAGCGGGAGTCCCTCGATGATTTCAATCCCTCCTGAGCAGAAAAATGAAACGAACAAAGAAGAAGAAAGGGAAAATATAAAAAATTTCCATGAACTGAAACTATCGATCGACAACTCCCTAACGTGCTTTTATTATCCTTTCAATTCTGAAACTTAATAAAAGCAAGTGCGGTATTTATTGCGAGTTCGAAGTCCTCTCTGACAGATTTCATCCAATTAAATTTGAATCGAATCATGAACTATCCTTTGCTGTATTTATAGAAACCGAATGGGATATACTTGGGCGAAATTATTCAGAAATATTCTTGGTGTGACAGCTGAATTGATACATAATGAAAAGACACTTATTCATTTTGATATATAAATGATTTTAGTCATTCTTTAGATGTCTTACGACTTTTAAGCGAGAGTGTACTCTCCTTTTCTCATGATTCACCCATTCTCTGTCTCTTCCTTTTTCAGCTCCTCCAACCTCTCCATTCGTCCTCCACCCTGTTTCACCCTGGTCGTTGTTGCCTACCGAGTTACCGCCTACAACAGAAACTAAATCCCGCTGCTGGAATAGATACCCCCTGGAAGTAATTCCGGATTTGTAAACCGTTTTACGTGGAATCTCCCTTTTTTCCAGTTTCTTCTCTTTTCTACTTGATTCTATCGTTCTGCTCTCTTTGCTCATGGTTAAGAGTAAATTACACCAGTCTATCTCGATGGTCGAATAAAATAACCGGACAAATAATTCGAAACTGGTGTCCAGAGCCAAAGGAGATTCGAGGGCTTTCCTGGAATTTACTGGCAGGGATTAAGTAAACGTACAGAATGTTTTAAATAACATTTCCCAAACTTCGAGATCCTTTTTTTTTATATTTAGCACGATTCGCGTTGTTTTCTCACCTAACAACAAGAGAATACGTGGATAGAATGAGAAGACAAAACTTTTGATCTAGACAGTCTCCAACGTTGGTAGAAACTCGTGCAGCGTAAGCTTAAAAACGTCTCGTCGTGCACAGCTTTAACGTACACAATTCTCTGCAGTGCAGATTCTCAGAAGAATTTCGTGTCTTGTACATCCTTGGAATCTACCCCTCTGACATCCGCGATAAACCTAGACACTGTTCCAAGCTGTTGGAATTTTAGCGTATAACCTGAAACTCTTGTGTCTCTGACACGGTGAACTACAATTCTAAAAAATCTGCCTCTCCACGATGGTTATTTATTCTCGCACGCGACACATGAAATCCTTTGTCGATAAGATTTTATTTTTATACGATAAAAGTTCCCTTTTAAACGCGTGCCGGAGGACAAATGATTTTACATAATTTTTTTCCGACTACCTTTCAAAGGATTTCACTGAATCTTTTATGAGGCGAAACAATACACTTTTTTCTTTACACGAAACCCTCTTTCCACCTGTCTGAAAGCGTATCGTATGTTTCTACGGATAAAGTTGCGTATGCGCCCAGCACAGTGTAAAAGTGCAGCTGGCATAGTTGAAAATTAAACGAAGTATAGCGCAGAAAAGAGGAAAAAGAGACACGTGAATAACGACACCTTTGTGCACACGATCGTCAAAGAGAATCGTCACGCGATACGACTGCAACCGTGTTCATCAGTTAACCGGCGAAAGATACAGGAAATAAGGCAGACGTCGTTTTATCCGGTCGGAATTTTCTGTAACGCTTGACAACAACGAGTCTCGTTTCAAAGTCTGTTACATAATCTAATCGCTTTTTTCCGACCAGCTTTGAAATGAAAATCCGTTTGAACACTGTGAAATCTCGGTTGGGGAAAATTATTTAGAAAATGCGATCATTAGCCCACTCAAAGGATCCGTGAGTAACTGCTGTTCCCTGGCTAACCCATTATCCAGAATACTTCGGCAAGAATCCTGAATGGATTTGCACGAAAGAATCCTATCGCCATCCGGCGTGCTCACAATTAACGAATTCTTCGAACGACTCTGTGATCTATGGGACCGTGGTTCTGAACAGCGAAGGGTAATTCTCAAAATCTGATCTCATCTGGTATTAGAAGATTCGAAACTTATAATAACACATTTTTAAATTACACAAATTAAATTTGCGAGTCGTTTAGTGTCTTACTGTCCCTCCGAGAACAAAGAAATCTCTGTTTAATCCGGAAGGGCCGTGTCGAAAAGGCGCGATAGATTCGATCCACGGAGTTACGTTTTTGTCAAGTAAATTCCATTTCCGGTACGGTGAACGCGCGACATCGTCGGAAAAAAGTAACTCGGCGAACTCACAAAGAGAAGACGAAAAATGAAGAGGTAGAACGGATCGCGCGGATAGCGAGGGGTGCAAGAGGTAGAACGGCGAGGGAGGGGAGCAGGGATGGAAGGTGATTAATCGATGCTAGCGAGCAGACGAAGCGAAAGAGGGCGCCGTGACAAAGGGCGACTTCGCGATGGCGCCTGTACGCATAGCCCCATTGGATTACCGGGAGGTAACGAGTTAACGACGGAGGCCAACTTCCGTCGACACAACGCGCAGCCCATTACCCATGACATATACCGCGATGCGACGTTAACTTTTTCCTTGATGGTTCGCGATCCCCTTACCTACACTACCCACCCTCTAGCCCTCTTCCTTTTTTATACCTCGTGCCATGGTTCGTTGCTCCAAATGATTTTCTGTCGGTTGAAACGAATCTTTTCGAGACGCAAATATTTTTTCACCCCCTACGTTAACACTTTCATCGTGGCTATTATTGTCTCGACAATATACCAGGGTGACTTAAGAATATATATTATTTGAAAATTGAATCGCCAAGGTTTCTTTTAAATCCATGGACCCCAACGAATCGGTGTTGATACCTCGGACTATTTCATTGAATCAAGCCGAAGCCAAGCCCAAGGTACCAGATCAAGCAACTCGGTGTGCTTGATCTCGGTTGCCGGAGCTCTTGATGCTCTACCTCGTTCAAACTCGTTCGTATCCGGTGAATGAGGTTTTCACGAGGATGGTAGAGGTAAAAGGGAGGAGTCGTTGGCGTAGATTTATCGACATTTTCAACCTGTGCTTCGGTATTTTCAATTATGCCGCTCGCCTCCGCAGGATGATAATGTAAAATCAGACTTCCACCAGCGTTCTGCCACTATTCACTTTACGTTTCTCCTCTATTTCCCGCTTTCTTTCGCCCACGTACCTGCTGTTCTCCGTTTCTTCGTCCTGCACCGCGTACGCGACCTGAACCCTATTATCCGGTGTCCATTGTGCGCGATGAAAAGAGATCGCGTGTTCAGGACGCGAGTTCCTCGGCTTAGCTCGACGCGGATTAACGACCAACCTCGCGTTAATTATGCACGTCTGCTGCCTCGTTCGACTAACGACGATTCGTCCGACGACACCCGTGAACAGACGAGCAGCTAACCGTCCAAGCGTTTTCCACCAAGGGGAGACGAATTTTCAACGACACCATTCGTTAGCCGTTAGCCTAACCTCCAGCGACGCGTTGCTCTTTCGTTCAGACCTAATCCCGAGCCGTTTAAACAAGCTACCCGCGGTGACGAGGATTGTACAAATACCAGGAAAGATAACGGAACGAGGCGGTAAAATTTTACGATACCGACACTGTTCTGAACGCGCGATCGTTCCTGCTAACTGCGACAACCAGATATTTGCCCCCTGGGAAATGTTCCATTCTCTATACCAAACTCTGCTCCACGGTTTTCTGAACAACTTTTCACGAAACGCTGCATTCGTTCTCGTAACGAGACCGCACTGGTGTACAAATTGGTATCGAAATTTTGTCAAATAATTGTATTTCGGTGGTATCGGCGATTATTTCATTGATAGCACAATTGTGAAAACGCTAATGCCGGGTAAGATGATATTAGGTTTAAGTAAATGTCTATCGCATATTATGTGTACACAAGGAAAGTTTACGTTTAGCAAACGGATATAAACTTTCTCAATGGATACGCTTTTACTGATTCCGTCCAAGAACAACCATGTATCGAGCTACGCTCTATCCTCGAACTTTTCACAAGGACCTCGAGTGGCGCGATGACAAGGGAAAGTTGGACGCGAAAAACATGTTTTCCATCGTGCTACTCGAGGGAAGGCTGAGCAGAGAGAAAACAAAGCTTCTCGACCTCCATTTTCATTGTCGTTCACTGCGTAGATATCGGGGCTAGATTATTAACTTTCACACTCGATGCTCTCTGTATATAGGTTACGACACTTCTTCTTTCTCTAGTTTTAGTTAAGACTCTGATCATGTACCCTTGATTTTAATATTTAATTATTTACCTATTTCAAGGAATTGAAATTGGTATTTAGGTTTACAGGTTTTCTTCCATTTCTAATTAAAGTTTATATCAAATATACAGATTAGTTCATTTAAGATAAAGGGACACAGACGAGTACACGATCGATTTAATCAACGCAACAGTGGCACCAATGATTTTCTCGGGTTAATAACGACTACTAGTTTCGATTAATGATCGCACTGATAAGGGGAGGGGTCATTTCCGTTTATCAGGTCGCGTTCTCTAGTAGAGCATGTAGCAACCGAACCGCAAACTCATGAAACCGCGAGCTAACGAAACACACAGAGAAGCTGCTGAGTGGAGATATAGGGGTTGCTTTTGGGTCCTGTATTGTATCACATCGACGTACCCTCGGATTTCTCAGCACCTCGCACTGTTCCATCTCTGTGTCTCATCTGGCAAAGCAGTAATGTTAATTGAGTTTCAGCCAATCCAAATTGCAGCATATTAAACTCTTCAGAAACGAATTACAAGATTATATGTTATTTTTCACACGATAGAGCAGAAGTTTATATTAAATTTAATGTAATTTCTTTTAATTGAGATTCGGTGCTCGTCAGATATTCATTCTATTGTTATTATAAAATTTGCTTTCAAGTATATTTATCTTCCGTGTGTCGTATAGAGAGGATTTTATCTTGAATATCGGTTTTCATCGGAACATCCATCATTTTATGACGTGTCATCGCTATAATTATTTTCAGGTTCCATTACACAATACCACCGAAGCTGTTACCTCTATTCACCGATTTTTCTTTCTTTAGGCATTCTGTAATATGCTGTCCATTGTGTTAACCTCTATAAATTGTATCATACAACGAATGGATGATCATTAAACCTTTATGATACCAGCACGGATTTCGGAGAAAATATTTGTACTGTTTATTTTCTTCTTTATCTCCCTCGAAATAAACATCGCACGAACTCCTACGAAATAGAAAATGACTCGCACAGTAACATATTGGATGATTTTGTGAAACGACGCGACGGTTCTACATATTACGGAATATTCTAACAATTTCTACACCATTGAATACCAGACAAAATGACATTCTACCTCAGTATGAAATACTAATGCAATGGCATTTAGAGATCATCGTGGTGTTTCGTAATTAAATCTCCAATACATTAATTACAAGTGAAATTCTCTAACCGTCTAATGTAATTGCGTAATTAATCAAAGGGAAAGTATTTAAAGAAGCCATTCGCTTCGTGGCTGACATACTGGAGCGATATTGTGATTTAAAAGTCGATCAAAACAAAACAACCCGAGTTTTAATTTAGGAAACACGAATTCTATGATCTGCTTGCAAAGAATGGACAAGATTGATAATCTAGATTTTGAGTTAAAAAGTCACAAAAATCCCGATCAGTCATTTATTAGCGAAGCTTCGTTCCAACTATCCATATTTTTAATAATTAATTTCACTATGTCTGACTAGACGTGTTTCGTATCACTGCAGCAGTGAGCGCAGTAAATGCATGCATATCGGCTGCGGAATCATTGATCTCTTTCCCTTGGAACTTGTACACGTTCGCGTACCGAGCACCACCGACATGCCGCGAATATTTCAGGGTAATATCACAAAGGTGCACGTAACGCGAAAGCATCTTACTAGAGAACAATGTTGCGAATCAGAGAGGAAACCAGCAAGTAAAATTTACGACGTATATGTAAGAAGGTCTGAATCCAGCGAAGCATTGTGCCGTCAACAATGGGACAAGATTTGTTACCTTGATATTGTCTGTAAAATTTATCGATATCGCGCGACATGAATTCTGCTTTGAAAATTTTATCTTTAATCGAGCGGACTAAGAATGTTTAAATGTTCAATTTCGAAAACACAACGGCTGTAGTTTTCGGTTCTAACGTGAACCTTCCCCCTTTGACACCGTTCTCCACTTTTCCCGTTGCCAGCAAACAGACCCGCGGTACGTCGCAATGGATTCTCTCTGTCTGTGTGTGGCGTGTACCTAATGGGACAAAAAGAGCACGTACAACGTAAATGCGGCGCGGTATGTAGTTTATTGGAACACGGGGATGTTGGCTCTCTTTCGACGCGAACACGCGCAAATTCTCTCCGCAGCTTCCGTCGAAATCGCATTGAAACGCGTACGAATCGACGCATATTTCCCGTGCTACATCGTTATTTTTCGTCGTCATAGAATTTTCCATCGCACGAGAAAGGAATACTTGAAAATTATGTATATTATTTATTGAAACTAGAAATTCGTGCTTGGCAACGCATAAGTTACAAAATTTATAAGAGCAATATTACATGGAATATATCACAAGAAGACTAATAAATGGTTGTTCGAAATTGTAGAAGGAAGAAAATATCAGTCGTATTGCAAGTTCGAAAACTACGTTAACGTGTTACTCCATGAAGCATGTCGAAACGCGAAAGAACGGAAAGAAGATGCGGGAAACGGAGCAGGAGAATCGGAAGGAAGTGCATAGGCTGACGAGAGGAAGGGAGAAGCAACTTTGGGGTGGATGTTACGTTACAACCCCGCGTTTCGTTTGATCCTATCTCAGAGCTGAACGTTCATCCCCCTAGCATTCCTCTGCCCTTCCTATTCTCGCAACTTATCGTCGTGCATCCGTATCAGCCTTTTTTCTCTTCCCTCGTTTCGTCTCTTCGACCTTTTTTCCCCTCGATCTTTTTCCCCTGGATCCTTTTTATCTGTTATCGTGTACTCGAGCATCCGAGCTTCTTGCGTTGGTGCCCGAGATCATGATCGAGATACTTTTCATGGAATCCGTGCTCGATCATTGATATATTGCCACGCGTTATATCGCTACACGTTGCGTTATCACGAGTCTACGATAACCAGAAGATTTGTATTTTGCATGCTTTCAAAATTCTCCTGTAACATGCTGCGTAAACCAAATCCCCGACATGTATTTATACAGAGAATTCGCGTGGTTTGCGCGTTCCTCTCGCAGAGTCTATCATCGCGATCAAAGGTATCGATCGGCCGGAACGCACTCGAGATTTTCATCGAGCGTACCTGCAAATACGCAGCGCTAGCACTGCTTTGGCCTGAATTCAAAAGCAAACTGTCAGTGGGAATGGTGGACAGGAACTGGCATAAAGGGTGGTTCACGATAAGAAGCTCTGTACCCGGTTTGTCGAATCGATCCTCGTGCATGCCCGCGCATACATCGTCACATTTTCGCTCGCGACGCGTTTCCGTATCAGTAAAGATCTACCGGCTGCAGTCGTCGCTATTACTCGCGTCTTAATGCAGCATCCGACCTGCATTAATCTTCCTTGCAATCTTTGTAAAGTATCAATCGGGCATCGAGCAATTTTTTCAGAGACCTCTTTATCAAACTGACCAAACGCTTTGGATCTGATGGAAAATTTTTAGATGAATTATTGACAGTTTTTCTAAAAGAAATTGCAAATATGAAAGAGAGCATACGTTCGTGTTTGAGTGCACGACAGGATTGAAAATTGTTGAAGTCGGAAATATTTGATGAATTCAATCAACAGAGATAAAGTTTCAATAGCGTATCGTAAAATTTTTGCTATCGAAGTTCCGGTAGATTGGAACTCGATGAAATGAAAGTTTTATTTACAGTCTATGTAACCTACCATTTTCCTTAATTATTATTTGCCTTTGGTCATAAGGAAAAAGTGATTCCTAAGGCAAGCTAGGGTAGCGCTTGCAGAGATTCTAAAGCTTAGTTCTTGCACGTGGTCTTACACGAAATTGAACGGACGTCGAAACGAGTTTCCTTTCGAGAGGAGAACCGTAATCCGCTACTTTAATACAGATTCGTATCTGTTCGTACACACCCCGGAGATTGTATACATAATCGAATGCAGCCCCTCTTCACGTTTCTTCAAATTGGAAAAAGGTGCACCTTTCTCAACAACTCAAATTTGATTTTTTACAATTTAAAATTTATTTCTCGTAGTAGCAGTATATTAGAAAAAAATGAGGATTCAAAATTTAAGTACAGCTAAAAAATGAAAAATAGAAAAATCGCTTGAATCAATTAAATCCCTATCATTGTCCTCGGTGACGTTCATCAATCGTATCGACGACAATGCTCTTTCAATCTTATCGACCCCTCTTAATTACCAATACCCTTGGTGTTCAATTTAACGCTTCGAAACTCAACGAAACCGATTTTTCATTCGAATCGAATCTCTCCTGTAAACGAATTAATCCGATGGACGTTCTATCCTACGAACGATAGGACACGTTCGTGTCGTTCCTCGAAAATTGTTATCGAATAAAAAAAATAAAAAACACTGCGTCCTTTATCAATTTCATTTCCATCCCTACGTTGCGCGTGAAAAATTGAACGGCTAAGGTAAACATTACGCACAGAATATAAAATCATGCGATTACAGACATTTAAATTCGAATTTCGATTGCAATCAAAGCTATTGATTACCGATAAGGTATCGATATCTAATTGATACTTAACGATATCATCGATAACATTTCGATATCATCGATAGCCAGCAGCTGTACCTATCCCAATAATTTCGTGTCCCAGATGGAACAGTGTCGATTCCATGAAGATGTATCGTGATTCGAGCAGCTTGGTTATGCGATACCATGCATGATTTCGTCTCCGTTAATGCCATGATCTCGGCGTGTCAGAAGCGTAGTCGGCGTCTAAGCATACGGATTACAAATTACTGGCGCCTGGGCACCGGTGCCCTTGCGTCGCGACGTGAAATTACGAGCCTTCTCTCGTCCCCAATTAAGCTGAGCTCTCTCTCTCTCTCACTTATACTCGACCTTCTGTGGTAAAGCTCGACGGGTGCCCTCGTGACGCGGAGCTCCTGCCGTTCCTCATCTCGTTCATTCTCTACCCCTTCGCTTCCATCTCTCTATCCAGCCAAGTCGAAGTACAGTCGGTGGAGACCATACAGGGTGATCGTAAAACCGGTGAAATGTAAAGACACTTGCAATTCGAGTGACGAAACACGAGATAAGAAGTTCCATGCAGGAGTAATGTTGAGGAAATAAATAAATTTGAAATTGTTTTTATCTCGGTAATTCAACGTTCTATGGATACACTTGACATCGACTCGATTTAAGATGATTTCTTCTCCCTTTCAATGGAAGTCCACGCTCCAGGTGGGCGTAGCTCAATAACGTCTACTTCTTCCTTTTCCCGGCTTACGTCACGCAGAGATACTTACGACAGGATACGAATCTGGTTAATTGACCTATTTCGTTCGTAATGGGCTTCTTTGTGACCGACGAGCGTCCGCAGCAGGCTCGCTCATTTTCTTTCTTCGGCTCTTTTTAATGGTAACGAGGAGACCAGTGGTAATTCCGTGGGGAAAGGAAGAAGTTTCAGGGACGACAATTAATCACGACCTCGTCTTGACGAGAGTACAATGCTTTTTACCACGTGAAGTTTTTGGCTGCTACGAGACAAATAAAAGCAGCCTGGTCAGCGTGAAAAATGATTAGAACGGATGTAAAAACGTGATTTAAAAGCTTCCTCTCCTGGAACGTAGAAAACTTTGGATATATTTTATACGATGCTTCTTCCGTGTGTTGAGATTCGTTCGGTATCTTTAAGAGAACTTTCATGCTTTGAAAATGGATAGCTATCGAGAAAATCACGGCTAAGTTCTTTCTCTGTGTTGAACACCGTGCGTCGCCGACTTTACGGATAGATTCCTGGTGTCTAAAAGAGTATGGTAAGAGGAGCGATTCTAAAGGAATTTCTAACTTTCCCGCCTTGTCTACTTGCTGAGAAATACGAAGAGAAATAGTGAACTAAGATCCTAAGACTCTCTTTCGGCTCTCGAAGATCCATAAGCCAGCAGTTTCCTTAATGTCGAGATTTGGGATCTTTCTCGTAGATGAAAATGTAGGGGAGATATAAAAATAAACTTCCTCTTTTTACATGGATTCATTCTTCGAAACTCTCTGTGCGAACAACTTTATAGAAGACCTTCCTTTCTGAAGCAGTCGCTGTTATCAAAGAAAGGTCCATCGTTTGCGAAACTCCTGGAGTGTACAGCAGCTTGTATGGAGCGGATGGTTAATGAGGTAAAGGTCTAGCTGAATTTCTATTCTGCTGGAAAGCATTCTGCGTTGCACAGCAACTCCACTCGCCGATGAATGATCCTCGTGTACCGGACCGAGCTAACACGGTCGAACACAAACAGCCCTGCGGCCGGCCAATATCTCCAGATTGCACTACTAGATTTCATTGCGTTCGGATGGACCACTTGAAGAGCACTCGCTATAACCCGACCACTCGTCTCGATTAGATGATCGCGTCCTCCCGTGACCACCGCGTTATTATATCCAACCGATAACGAGACTATCGTTCGTGCAAAGGGAAAGCGGAGGCACAAAGGGCACCGATCGAGTGTTTCTACAAATCTCGTCGCAGTGTGTTTTCATTTAGTCTTCTGTTAGGTATCAAAGGGTTCGATCACGTACGATTGAAAAAAAGCGATCGATTGAATTTTATATGGTGTTCGATACGAAACGATTCACGAGCTCGTTGCAAATCCTACAAGTAATAGCTGTTGCAATCAATACGGATCTCGGGAACAGGCGAATGTATTAATGCCATTTCGCATTCGTGATATTAATTGAAGCTCGAATTTTATGGAAACGTTGTTTGCTGAGCGATTCCTCTTTCGAATAACAAATTTATGAAAGATTGTTACTGTTGTCCAAAGTCGGGAACGTGCTGCGTGCGAAAACTGAATCAGCGTTCGCTCGCAGTGATATAATGAACGGCGATTCTGACCCATTTTGAAAAGCACGGATTTACTTGCATAATTGAAAATAAAGTCAAACCGTCGCGTTTAAAATTGCATTTACGTGCCCGTTGTAATTGCTGTGGCAAGGGATTTGTAATGGAAATTTTGAAATGGTAAATCTGCGAGGTCAGGCTCTCAATAATTAATTATATTTCAAAAATTGATTTGATATTGTAAAATATAATAACATTTATAAGCGTTTCATATTTAACTCTTTGACCACGGCGACCATTGTGATAGTTTTAAATCTATCCTTCATAAATAATTGATTTGATATTTGTATTAGTTTTAAATTACAGTTAATGAAAGTATCGAGTATTTGCAGAATCTTCTGTTTGTTGCAATAATTAAACGGAGTTTCAAATTAATTAGGCTAATTGAAACAGTTCATCGAGTGCTTTCTAACTTTATTTTTTTGAAAGCCTAGCTGGTAATTGAGTCAATGAATAAATGACGAGAAGCAATTTACGTAGCACCTTTCTGGACCGAAACTGTGCCTCATATTTCATTCGACGTGGACATTTCGTGCCGACAGCCATTCGCAATTAGCGTGGCAACAGATGGAGGTGCGAAGAGTTTTGGTAACTATTCGCGCGTGTTACATTCAATTCAGAAGTTTCGTTCCCATTAGAAAAATCGAGGATCGTTTACGAGAATCTCCTCAATTTTTATTAGATTTATCTGTCAATCTCACTATTCTTTTCACTATTCAATGTGGTGTAATTTTTGTTTAAAATATCCCTTCATATTGCAAGTAATTTGAACTGGTCACGTTAAATGCTTCACAGCCTATTCATGAGAGGATACGTGATTCTGTGTCGAATGTTGGCAAGATAATACCAGAAAATATGATACCGCTAATTAGCAGCGACTAACGTTAGAAGTTGATCCGCGTGCTAATTGCGGTCCATTAGAGGCGGACAGCCCGGTTTCAAGTTTACCGACACTCGTAATTCATCGTGCACCGTGAAATGGCGTAACTGTAGTAATTTTTTTCTTAGTCAGCGTACACTAAGCAGAGCTTTTTACCTCTGAAGGATGCAATTAACCTTTGACATCAATTAACTACCTAACGTCGTGTAATTATATTTATCCACCATCTTTCATCTATTTAAGGATTGAAATATTATTACACGGAAGAAGCGACATCGATTCATCGTGTACGTGCTTCTTGCGTGCTGTTCCGGTGAAAACAAAAGGGAGAGTCTCATACAGTAGACGGTGGTGTGTTTCGAAAGGTTCATTAATTAAACAGGGGGTGTTCGAGTGAGAACGAGTGGCGGCAGGGCGTGTTATAAGGGAAAACGGAGTGGTCGCGGTACGAGGGCAATATTTCGAGGATGACACGTGTAAATAGCATTCGTCGCAGCAACTTCTGAAGTTGCACCACTTGCGAACCCTTTCATCACATGTCCTTGTTAGGACGATATTGTCCCCAAGAAAGAAACTTTCATTAGAATATCCCTGAATTTTTATTATATCTTTGTACCTACATTTTCATGAAAATCTCTTCTGAAACCCAGAAGTTCAACTCTAGTGAAATATATTCGTCTTCAGAGGAGCAGGGATTTGTGGTGATGGCCACAATGTTCTCGACGTCGATAACTGACCACAATATTCGGACCGTCTGTCCTGGATCGTTCAATAACACGGTAGGATAAGTTGGACCATTTCGTAAATACACGGGGGAGCTCCGAATTTCTGGACGCATAGTCGGGGGTGGGAAACGGGCGGAAGGCCGGTCGGATTGATCCGAACTCGAACATTGTTCCGAATGCAAATCGTAGTTTACACCGAGTCCCGGTTTAGTTTCCCTATCATGCTGCCTGATGCAGCTTCGAGGATGTCAGCCGACGTCTCGACGTAGGATCGTATTAGTCGGAACTCGAAAGCGGCAGAATGCTTGCATGGCAGACCATCGTGGTCCAATTCTACTCGAGTATTCCTCTTCATGGTACATCGCACTCGTCGCGACGCATTACGTATCCTCCACTAACGACTGAGCAACAATTTCTTCTCCGCGAATTTTGCTATTGTAACGTCGTCGACAAATGGAACCGAGCACAAGAAAGTAAAAGGTGTCTAAGCGACAAGAAGTACATATTGAAACAATGAACTTAATGATAATTTCGATACTCTCGGCGAGATTCATCGTCATTGACAAAACATTGCAAGAGATTTCTTGCGAGTATTTCGACGAGAATACCTACGTGTTGCCTCGAATGCAAACGTCGATACACAATGATTTTCAACGTGCTCGTACTTAACGACGAAGCTCATTAACAAGCCTTCACCATCGCGCTAAAACGTTGTTGCGCAACATCATTAACCCTCTGTTGGATGCGCATTCGAGAAAGATACTTAAAGCACTTGTGATTTCGAGATCTCGTTACCACCTTTATTACCCTCTTCCACTTAAGAGTCATCGAACTTGCACGGGTGTTGTTATGATGAAAATTAAAAGGAAATTCTAAGTACCATTGGTATCATATTAATTTAGGTATTCTAAGTAAATTTACACGTCGTACGCTCTTAAATTTCATTTCATTTCACTTTGAAATATTTAAAGCAGTGAATCGTCATAGAGAGAGCAGACAATGCGCCTTTTTGGGCGCAGCATTAAGAAGAAAATGGAAAGTCCGTAGGCAAAAGCAGATATTCAGTGGACCGTTCGTCGACAGAGCGGCAAAAGCATGACTTGGCCTCAACGAGAACAACGCTTGTGAATTTAGAGCTTGTCAAGATGGCGGCCTAATTAGGAGGAACGTGGCTTAAATATGAATGTTGGACGAAGAAAGAGGACGGCTCTCGTTGAGAAAAAGAGACAAAACCAGAGGAGGCAAGGGTTGCGTGGCCGCGTGCAATCAGCCAGCTTCTCGTTTCTTTTCTTCGTCTTCTTGTGTTCCTTCTGCGAAGAAAAGTATCATTGTTCCCCCGGAGCAGTGCATAATGCACCCTGTCTGATAGATAATACTACCCTCTTTACCTCAATTTACCTAACTTACATTTCGACACATCCGGGAGAAAAAGGAATTTTATCATTTTCTTTGTTACTTTTTTATTCAATTTCGAAATTTATCAAATTAACAAATACTTTGTTCATATTTTTCTGGAAAATATTAACGTCATAAGAAATTATAAAAATTAAAAACCTTGTAGCTGTTGTCAGATTGCATCTTAATTATTCCAGACGTAATCAACGTCCAATCGGTTAATTATTTATCAAAGTAAAGAAAGTGATTTGGAGCTTATCGCTTCTGAATGAACTGTTCCATTCACGCTCCAACGACGGTTAATCATAATCTACTAAGACACGTCCGATGAAATGGATCCACGGTAGAGGCGCGCACCTATTCGCGATGAGCACTAATTGCTCTCGAGGATGAAGATTGATTCGGGTCTGACATCTCACGGATTTCATCAAATTGGTCAGCCGTCAACTGACTAGCTAGTGGCTATCTGCCAATTCGGTTTGGAAACGATTAGGGATTAATGCAAGTAAATAGATGCCAATACCGAGTCGCGTAAATTTCAATTACCTATGAGATATTCGGTCGAACGTGAAATAATTGTTTCTCGGCTCGTTATAATTTGTTGTCGGATGAAAAGATAATGCCTTGTTAAACTGTTCAGACGTGATAGAAGAATTGGCACCAAATGATAAAAACAAGAATAGAAAAAAAATTACAACGCGCCACAAGGATGGAGGAAAGAGGAGAGTCTCCTTCGCGTAATGCATTCTTGAGTGGCAATTGAAAACCTTTCAAACCGTGCAAACAAGCTTCGCACCACTTTTACGCTAACTCGATCAACACCTTTCACTGTGATCACAGGTATGAACGAATCAAAATTTATTTACTATGCTCCGATATGTAAATATTTTATGAACATATCCTGTTTACTATTCTCTTTTCATACATTTGATTATAAAGTAATCATCGTTTTTATTCAATACATAATTTGAAATCTGTACACCACGCTAAACCAAAATGAAGATAAATGCTATTTTATACACAAAGAATTTCCTTTCCGTTTCTTTCTTCATGGTTTCAGTTTCATGAATTTTCCAAATTTTCCTAAAGCAGAATAAACGACAGCTATCGCTCTAAAAACACCGTCTATTCTTCAGTATTGACCCTCATCTCTCGAACCGTGACAAAAACCTAAGTCATCTCATCGTCGGAGCAAACAGAATCCCCTTGGATGATCAAACATCGGACTAATAAAATTTCTTCTATGGTAGATGGAAAAGTGTTCACAAAATTATCTCTAAGTCCTTGAATTATTCGCGCGTAACGTTTCCACTGGCGAATAAGCAAATTTAGCACGTACTATCTGTTCTCGACTGGCAGAAACATAGAAGGTGTAAAAGCAAGTGGTATCCAATTAGCGGTTGGCTATGTTGACCAGCCCTAATTCACCGAATCCCATTCTGCCTCCTCTTACGCTTCCATTTTCCCGTGAGTTTCCATGCGAACGCGGTTGAATCGTTCACAGGACGATCTAATTTCCTGCATGAACAGGTATGTATACGATCGTGTTGCGATATCGATTGATCGTGAAAATCGTAAGTCACCGCCCGTTTATTTGTTTCCTTTCGAGCCGTTTTGTGTGCTCTAGCAGGACGAACCGGTTACTCCCCTAGGAGAGTGATCCCTTCGTGTACCGTGTAGATTGGTTGTTTATGGAAATTTCGTCTACGTTATTTGCGTAAAAAAACAATTCGCTCGTTCTCGATTCTGTTTGCTTTATACCAATCAATTTGCGACGGCACGTAAATCGCTGGACCATTGCAAACAAAGTATGTAAATGTTACTTTTATTTTTAAAGGAATCTCCTGTTCTAACGCAGTGTGATATCGTGAAAGATGTATGCTGTTCTATTTTCAAATTGCTGACTAAATTAACAAAGGTTTGAATAACAAATATTGATGAAGTCTATTTGAATTTGTCGTTTATATCAAAAAAAGAGGACTACTTTTTCTCTGGAATATGTTCAAAGACTTTTGTGAATAGGGTCATCTAATCTGATTTTCTCTTGGCCTGGTTCGTCGTATAGGGTTAGATAGAATTTTCGGTCAGTCATTAGTGTCGCAAAGAGAAAAAGAATTGGATTGCTGGATTGGGAGTCGAACCCTAATGTCATTTATCGGTCGTCTGTTCCACCGATTCGATTATCACTGGCTTTGATCGAATTTTCTTTTTCTCCCTAAAAACTCTCGATTCACATTTATATGAAATATGTTTGAAAACTTGTATGCGTTTCAAAAAGTAGCATTTCTCAGTTTATTAATTCCAATCCTTGAAGAAGAATAACAATCAATATTAGTCAGTAGTAATAATTATTATGGTTGTCGACAGTAAATCTTGTCGAATACTTGGCAAAATATCGTTTCATCCCTTATTTGTCGCGTCCATTTTGGCAAAGGCCAAAGATCGATATATCCGGCAAACCAATTTTTCACCGTTTCTTCGCTTTTCTTCCGATCTCTGGCATACGATCTCTGCCCTAAGAGTGGGTCGCATCTCGAAACTGTTCATAGCATCGAACGTGATATCGTTGCAGCGGCTCTCTTCTAGCAATAACAACGACCCACGGTTCCTTGAAATTTATTTCTCTGAAAGGGTACTTATGACCACGTGACAGCGAGAACGGTGAGTACTAGGTACTCTATGGGGTGCTAGAAGAAACAGCCAGGCAATATCCATTCCATATTTGAAGTATATGGCCGATGTCTGAATTTTACTTGCCTCGTGTTTCGTGCACGACCTCAAAAATTTAATAAAAAATCATTCTTCCTTTATCATACTATTATTTTATATTTTTCATGCTTTCTTGTACAAGAGAGAAAAAAGAAAATCGCAACAAATCCGCTTTTCTCGTCTAAAGCTCTCTTCCGTTCCCGTTTCAATATGCCTCCGCAGTTTTCGAATATGCTTAACCGCTTTTTTTTTCCAATTCCATAAACGACCCGGTCTTATCCATGAATTTTTATGATCGTTCGATGGTCGTAAAAATTGTTCGTGACCACGGCTCACGTTCGAAGGTGGGATATAAGCAATTCATGATCGATATCGTGGGCAAGTATTTGGAAGAGGGGAAAGAGCGAGATACTTGGCCGGAAATTACGCTCTCTCCGTGGAGATGGGGTTTCCGGTTCGGCTGTACGTAAGCCGTTGCAGAGTAAGGAGACACCGCAAACACGCACGCAGCTTCGTAAACTGTTCGGCTTTCGAACGATTTATTGGCATTAGTTTCAGTATCGATATAAGTCATCGTTTCCGGTGATCGACGCGGGAACGTATAAATTTTTCACTCGCGAAACCGCACGAATATTTTACTACCGAATACGTCGATGTAACCGTGCGTTTGTCATTTAACCATGTCACTATTTTTTTCACCCGAAATATATTGTCGCAAAAATGTATTTTCGAATGAAAAAGAATTTCGTTATTTTCACTGAATGAAATTCATAGCATCAGACACCGATTACCGTTCGTAGCAATCAACGCGTTAACTCGGCAGTCCTGAACAGAAGTTCGTAAAGAAAATTCTATAACTAGAATGTTACGTATTTCTGGACTAAAATACGATCCCAAAAGTTTTTCTTATCCGCTCCAGCTAACCCGAACGAAACTTTCTCAACACGCCTCGTACTTGATGGAATCGTTTGAACGCAACCGTAAGCCGCACGACATATTTAATAACATTCAATTTATTCTGTTCGCAGCTGGTGGGCGGTGAATTTGACATGGAACTGAACTTCGTGATTCAGGACGCGCAGAACATCAGGCACATGCTGGAACTCCTCGATCATTGCCCGGCCAATCTCCAGGTAAGCAGTGGGCGTAACGTTCAGGCTCGATCAAACTAATTATCCAACAGGCGCGGTTGTTATATACCTCCGCCATCAGAAATTCGATTCCCTCTAGGAACACGCGATCGATGCGATCAATATGTACCTCAAATATACTGATCCACCATGATCAACTCTCGCAATACTAAACTCTTTCTCTTTAATATAGAAGATCCAAAAGGATAGAGGATAATTTTTATACCGTTTTGGAGATATAGCTTAATTCTCCATTCTTTCGACTGAGAAATCAACGCATTTTCAGGAAATATCGTGTCCTGCGACGTCGTTTACTTGAATTCAAGTAAAATATTGAGAGAAAAAAGAAGCTTTGAACGTTTCAGAGGAGAAATGAACGAAATCCATTAGGGGATAAATTCTGCTTGCGTAGAAACGCAAATGTTTTTCTCTTCTTTGTTACCACGGGAATTTATCAGCATTGTCGACGTCGTTCGCGTTTCCGCTGCAAATGGAAGCGAATCGGTACTGATTCTTTTCTTTTTTTCTCTCTTAAAATGTTCCACGGGAACGCGACGACTCTATAAAATGTGTTTCTCGTTAAGATGTATCTGTACCGTGTAATACTGCACGATCGAGAAAATGCGACGTGATTTACCAGAAAATAGAGAAACTTTTTTACACAATATATAGAATGGATCGTGCGGGAATGAAGGTAAGGCAAAGAAGAATGAGGAAAACGAACAATGCTATTCGAAGCTTTTTAAGCTGTTGCATACCGTCTTCTCGTTAATGGAACCATCAGAGCGACAAGATAGAGACATAAGGAGAGGAAAGTTTCGTAAATAATAGCGGCTCCTTAGTCGCCACGTCAAGTGAAGGAAAAGCCATTTACCGTTTCCATGCCGCCCTCCTAAGTTGCCGACTAGCTTGTTCGAAGCTCGAAGCGAGAAAGTTTCGGCGTAAAAGTAAATAGAAATTTAAACCTTGTACAGGGAACAAGTTTATAAAGAGGGCCTGTTTCTTCCTTGCTCGCATCCTTTGATCGCGCGTCCGTGTTAACGGTGGAAAATCTCGTTGCATTGTCGCGAACTTCGCGACGAAAACTAATTTGCAGCTTAAGCCGCGCCCGTTTCCACGATGACTGCGCGACTATGCCGTTTAAAATAATCGGGCGGTGAGCTTAACCAAACAACCTTCCTCCTGTATACCCCGCAATATCCTCGGGCGATTCCTAATTTCATTTGCTCACGAAACTCTTTTGCGAGGGAAGAAGAGACGCGAAGAGCGAGCGTACCTTATTCGAGTCAGTACCCGAGCCATTTTGACTACCTTATCCTACGTTATACCCTTCGTACGATAGGGATTCATTTCTAATATCTTTGTACCAAACGCGTTTAGAATAAATCCGATATTTCGGAATAATAATTGAATCGTACGAACCCATTGGTCGAATTTCCATGGTCGTCTCGATAGCATCCCCTGTGGTTAATATAATCCTCAGCAGATCGGTTTCCGGCGTCCTCAGAATCCCGTTCAAGCACGTCCCTGAAATGTTAATACTGTTAAGGGAGTTTCCACGTTACTGTCCCTAGTTGTACATGACCGTTCTCCTACATACGGCTATCTTATACGTATATACACATATAACAACGTACGCAGAAATGCATACGTATACGTGTACATACGGAAGGATTCAGTCATTGAAATTGAAACTACTGGTAGGATATACGTAACGCGTTACATCCATCAATGAACGTTTTTATATTTCTTCACTGTCACGGTCGTTGAAGAGAAACGGTCAGGTCTGTCAGTTTGTAAACGATTTTCTTCTTTTGATGGATGATACTTTGCGCGGGTTGTACTTTAAAATATTCGCTTAACTTCGAGTTTCAATGGATGGAGGCGAGAAGGGAAGTACCTACCTACTTTAGTTCTGGACAGGATATTTGTTAAATTTCTATGGAGAAACTTTATCGATGCCTTAGCTCGTTGTATTCTTCTCATTGTACGTGGGAAATAATTTATGAAACTGATTTATTATTGTCAAGTTTGGATTGATGAATCTAAGAATCTTTGAATTTTAATCCGTTCCACAATTTTCTTGAATTTTCACGCGGACAAATTTTCAAAATTGAATGATTCGATGTTATGAAAGAAGGAGTAAATTTCAAGAAGAAAGCAATAAAGTTTTATTCGTCTCCGTTCGAGCTTCATTCTTCTTCTCTTTTTCGATTCAAGTATTTATATCAGTTTCCGGTGAAATTCATTTCTAGCAGGCAAAATCTGAACGTTCCACCGCCACGTATCGCCAGGATTCAGAAATACACAATTAGATGTCAAGTATATTGCCTCGTTATTTACCGGTAGCCGCCTTACAACGGGTCGAGGTCTCTCAAAGAGGTAATTAAAATGGATGAGACATCGTCGTACTGCGGCAAGACGCAACATCGTACCGAGGGCGAGAAAATATCTCGTTGCTCGGTACAAGCGTAAAGCCGAGAAACTAACAAAAACAGCTATCGCCTGGACTATGCCATTCAATCTTTTCATTAAAAAGTGCCTCTTTTACCAGTCGGCCTCGATAACGCTTCCAATCGAATTCGATGTGTCCGTTATCGCTCGTGTCTGCTCAAAGGCACGAGCACGCTTCAAACCGCGGTGAAACTCGTTAGAAAACCGATTCCCACTGCGTTTTAACATGCATTGCTCGGCTTTGTGCCGCGTGTTGCAAATTAACGAACACGCTCGGACATTTCTTTCCGTTTTCTTCCTTTTATTCTACCATTGGAAATCTCAATTACATTCCATTTCAACTACGTATATTCAATTTTTAGGTTTTCTACATTTTATAAATGAGAAAAAGAACATATTTTCTAATTACTGAGGTCAACAAAAGAATAGGTATTTTTTTTCCCCAGTCGAAATTGAATTTTTTCAGAGGTTGAATTGGGTTCATTTGCATAGGTAAAATCGAATCAAATCGATCGAGCGGATGTTGTTCTTCGTGTAAACTCGTCGAACGATACAGCACTGACAGAGAGAGTTTTGGTTAACCATGTTTCGAGAGAAACTACTTCAGATATACAGCCAGTTACCGGTGTCGTATCGATGAAATGTAAATTTGGATAACTGCCTGCAAACGTCATTCGCAACGATGCAGCGTACACGACCCCGTGGTGGCCTCTGTCTCATGCATATGCTTCTCGCATCAATGAAATCGAACCGAAATACCAATATCGTTTTCTCGTGTAACATTTCACCTTAAGAAGCGAACGGGATACGCTTTTGCAAATTTAATAAGTACGGGTTACGTTTGCGGATAAAATGATGCGGTTCGAATTGCAGGCATTTATTCAACACTGGTTTCTGTACATAAGAATATAGTAAACAGATCTCCTCTACTAATACTCTTTATTTACTATTTACTCTAATATCGTAAACCTTACTTAAGGCAGATTTCCATAAAGTCAGTATAATGTATTCCATTCGGTCTGAAAATAATGTGCATTACATCGTTCCCGTTTATCCGATCAATTCGACGTGGATGGTTTTCCTCTAACGGATTTAACAAGTTTTCCAGCGTTCCGCAAAGTCAGTAAATAATTTGTGCCTATTGGTTCCCGAATTATCCACATGATTTAAGCGTTACAAGCCGAATATCTGGCATTAACTTTTATAAATTTCTGTCTGAATTACGAGTACATTTCCCGTAACTATTTCTCGGAAGAAATATCGTATAGGTTTCGTGTATTTCGACAGGAAAACGTGTCGCTCTTTTTTTCCATTCTCGTTGAAAGTGGAAAAAAATAAACGAGAAACAGAGGAAGTGTATTCACGTACCATCGAGCAATCATTTATCAGAATTTCAAACTAGACTAACAAAATACAGACGCGACCCGTAACGGGTTGCATAAATCTGCAATGTTGTGGCGCTGTTGAAATTGGACCGTTTCCAAACGCTTTGAACAAACAGTCAGATAAATATGGGCGGCGTACAACGGAGTTACTCCGATAAAATTTCTCCGTGAGTTATTATGCGATCGCGGAAAATAACGTGCAAATGAAATTTCATTGTAACGAGTAGAACGTATGCTTATTAATATTTCTGTGTAACACTATATCATTGATCATTCAATTTCCATCAAAACCTTTTTCCACGAATTTCATGAAAATTACGTGTATATATTCCGAAGCATTTCCCAAATAAAGCATTCGCCATCAGGGTATTAATAAACATTACAATAATGAATTAATTAAATTTAATCAAGATTCTAAAAGACACGTTCACGTTTTGTGTAACGCGACATTTGTCACGGATTTGATAGAACTATTCCCGGTGAATCTGAACGGGAAGAAAATGAATGTATTCCTGACCACGTTCGATCGTCGCGTATACGCGAACGCGCATGCAAATGAAGATCGAGCCCGAAATGAAACGTCGAAGATAAAATCTATTAACGTGGGAACGTTATAATGCAATTAAACAACAAAGGCCTCGAAACTTAGCTTTCGCGCGACGCATTAATTCCGCTCCGTGAATTGTGCTCTGTCGATTGCAGTATGCATTTCATTTGCTTCGATGACAAATTAATAGCACGAATTCTGTTTAAGGGAATAGTGAATTCCAACTTCTATTTGATTATTCTATTCAACGATAGTTATAATTATTTCAGATTTTTTTATATACAATTTCGGTATCATTTACGATGATTAATTAATTTGACTCAGATACATTACATCAATAGTTTAATTAAATTTTGAATATACCATACAAACTGAATCAATGGAAATTAATATGAACAATATTAAACTGGTTAGACAAACTGTATTTGAGTTGATGGACGTAAATGGACACCTTGGAATACCGATACTCAAACCTGATGAATTGGGTATATACGTTCATCGAGCAAAGAGACTCCGATATAGGGAAGTTTAGATCAAAGAAATTCGATGTAGATAGCCAGGGACCAAAGTAACTCTGTATCGTAGCAAAGGCGACCCATGCTGGGAACAGACGAACCTGAACCCAATACACACTTTAACCTATAACTCAATATACAAATAGCGTACATTTGCAGTAGCAAACCTAATTCAACTTCTGTGCAAAGTCGTTCAACAACCAAGCAATTATAACTAGTTGATTAACACTCGGAAATGATTTTCTTAATTTACATTCACGGATGACTATCCCATTTGACTGTACGGCGAAATTGCTACCACGATAAACGGGCGTATATGCAATTCTCATTGCGACCCGACAAAGTTTCGTTTTACGTGTCCCAACGTGAACGTCCCGCGCGCGAATGTCTTTGGTTATTAGCCCAGCCGGGATATTAATCCCGGTTAGTGGCAAGTACCGCGATAATGGCGACACTTGCGCCGCGGTCAGCCCGAATTTACGTCGACCATGCTCGTAGCCGGCTCTGTCGGCCAGAACCGAATCATCGTCGAAATATCGGCATCGACGATGCGTCCGACCATTCCTATACCGCAGACAGCACCCCGATGAAACGCGTTGCGGATAATTATTCCAAGAATCGATTAAAATTAAATTTTCTATGAATCCGTTAGAATTGACTCTCGCTCCGATGACAATTGAATCGAAAACATATTCGAAATCATTTTCTCGTGAAATGTTTCACTTTATCCAGAGATGAAATTGTGCGAACGCGAATGGAAACGTGAGACTCGTGTAAAACAAGCAAATCATGACAAATTACTTCCTACAGCTCGGTGTCAAGAAAGGGCAAACCGCCTTTTATTGGACACTTTCCTCCCATTATACGAAAGTAAGACGGATCGCTCTTAATGAGCACCGATTTGTTACGAGATATGGAGAGGAGAGAAAATGTTTCCGCCGCGTGACATCGCGATAAGGGGAAGCTTCTGACGCTGCTGGTTCGTTCGATATTTATGTAACGGGTTAGTATCGTCAAGGAATCTTATTAAAAACAATGCTAATTAACAGATGTCTCACTTGGAAGATTAAATAATTCGCGATAGTTCCTCGTTCTCAATTAGGAAACTTATCGAGGGTCAACATCGATCCTTCTCACCAGTCATGGCAGTCAGAGTTTTTGCCCCCGTATCATTTAGGACGCCAGAGAGGCGGACGCCTCGATAATTCTAACCCCCCATTAACCGCGCAAAGCTCTCTGTTCCGCGCTGTTCCGGTCCAGTGCTTCCGCTTCCACACCGGCCGTTGGCAATTTCTGAGTTATCGAGAGCGTGACGTCACAAGCCCGGTGTTATCGCTCAACCGATTTCGTGGGCTCGTGGTACGAATCGCTGCTTGCCTCCAGACTTCCTGGCGAAGCTGAAGATCCTTCGCAGCGAATCATTTTCCGCCAGACTGAATTCGCGTTGAGTCCTTAGACACGCTGGTCTCCGCGCCAGTCTTTAGATACACTTGTGAGAGACGATGGTGAAGATAGAACCGTGACAATGACGTTTACTTTTATAATAATTTTCTATTTTTCTTTATCGTTTCATTGGAATTCGTTCGAAAATCAGAACTCATTAAAGTCTATAATTAAAATCAATTCACGTGTCGAGTGTATTGTTAAAGCTATCGCGCTCTCTCAGCATAGGTTTACTTAATCCTGAAACTGCACCTGTACTTCTAGCCCATTCAGAGTCGTATCTCACCTGAAACAGAACCTCATATCCCGAACAGCCACTCGATCCCTCCGTGCTTTCCTAAACACTTGTCATTTGCGCCCAGACCGCAAGAGCTTCATTTTCACCCTGCTATTCGATCAGTTCGTTTAACCCTATAGTAGCAAGATAGACACTGCGTGTAATTGTCTATGCGCACCTTTAGACATCCCTTTTTGCGGTATTGTTTATATCTACGTGGATTTGAGCATCGTAGGAGTAAGTCTTTGATGAAATTTTTGTGGTTTAATTTCCCTTTGACGAAGAAGAATTCGATTGCTATGTTCTAAAACACAGGCGAGGAATGTTAACTGTATAGTCTATCGAATTTTAATGAAACTTCGATATTCGACAGATATCTTTTTATCGGCTAAGCTTCTGAAAGAGTTTGATAGGATATTTCAAAAACTTTACATTAGTGAATTGTACGATTTATCTCTGCAATAATTTTCATCAAATTTGAGATCACTGAAATTGGAAAGAGCTAACAGTTGCATTGTACTTGTTATATAATGTGTAATTCCAATCGTTCATCGCGATAATGAAAAGGAACAGTAGATTCGAACATGATGAAAGTTTTACGAGATCGTTTCGCGTTGTTTCTTACCGATGGAACTATTCCCTCCATGAGAATTGCTTCCCTCGTGCAATTACTGGTGAGTGTGTCTCGCTATTTTCATAGCGACGGGAAGAAAACAATGTCCTCGATAGAGTCGTTAGAAAAATCACGTTCCTTGCCAACATTAAAAATCTATCAAAATACAATAAAATTATGATTATCAATTAAAACAACGTTTCCTCTTTTTCTTGCAAATTTCAATCCAAGAAACTTTTAACTGTATCAACGTCAATGAAATTTAACGATTGGCTTTGAAGTCGCGAAGCAATCTTTCCGGATAAAATATTTTTCTTCTTTCTTATAAATTGGCATCAATTCAAGAAATTTTTACATAAACACGGGCACATTTCGCCCACGATCGAACGTCAGCCATGATTTGCAAGAAAATTAAACGATCAGCTTTGAAACGGTGAGGCAATCTCTTCGAATAAAATGATATTTGCGTCAGCGTTAATACGATGGAAGAGGATGAAAAAAAAAAAAAGAAAGAAACGATTGAACGTCAGCTTCAGCGGCAGGGTAATTAGTAGCCTTGAGGGGTCTGACGTTTAAGAATCAACGACTTTACAATAAAAACGAAAGACGCTTTTCATTTACTTCCTCCTCTCCAGGAATGTCTTGACCGGGCTCCGATCATGGCTGTGCTTTATTGCCAATCAGAGGCCACGGAAGAGAAATGGTGCCGGTGAACTCGCGACCGAGACCGAGTGGAAATTCCGCCAGAGGCAGTCTTCTCTTCCTCTCCAACCCCTTTTTCTGTTTGAACGTTCAAGGAAACGGAAACCCGTATGCCCTGTATCCGACGTCTAAGACTCGCTTTTCATTAAGGAGTCGACGGGATAAACCTTTGAACCATACCACTTATGGGTACAATCAATTGTTCATGCCTTTTTCTAAAATTCTTTTCATTCACAAACAATTTTATTTTAGTATAAAAGACTCGGGCACAATTTGTTTTGCAGCAGTATTTGTACGTAATCAATCAGCTCGTGATAATATTTAATTTAACGCGGAAACAGTGTCATTCGTTAATAAAGTGTTAATTACGTTTCCCATTACCGCGTTCTATCGTGCTGGATCTCGCTAAATTGTTGTCATTTAATATTATGATTAATGTTTCGATGTATGGACGTGACGCTTTTGTATCATCCAAACGCGTCGTTTCCTTTAATTTATTAACGAGTTGTGTCCCGACGGGATGCGGTCCAGAATAATATTTCATAATCAAATGACCAAAGAGCAGCATCCCTGCTATGCGAGATACCTCCTCAGGGATGCTAGTGTAGAAGAAACTTTTCCTTCGTATTTCTCCGGAGATTATCTTCGGCCTTATTCACCGGCTTTTTGTTTCCCACGTCCATTCGCCTTTGCTGCAACGAGAGTAGAGAAATTCTGGCAAACATGACCGGTTTGAGGTACGCTGAAAATTCACTTGATATTTCAGCAACGTTTGCCCGCACATTTACTTTGCGTCGAAGCGTAGCTACGCAAACTTTCCGTGTAGTTTCCAGCTTTTGATGTGGCAACGAAAGTGTTTTTGTTAATTAAGAATACATTCTGCTTGAACTTTGAAATAGTAACCGCGGTGAGACTGTTGAATTAAAATTAAGAAACAGGGTTTAACGTTTGGTGATTAACTCGAAAACAGGGACGATACTGAACGATAATTGAAATGCAAGGACCATTGGGTTTATTTGGCATTCACCCTCGTGGGTCGTTTATAAAGTTGCATTTCAATTCGACGGCGGTGGACGATATATGCAGGGAGGCAACGACAACCGGGGTGCACAAAATATCCGGCAACGTGCTTCGAATACCGAACACCGTTCAATCTTATTTCGGTTTATCTCCATAAATCCCCGTTAAAATTGAACGCACGAGATCCGAGGCTAGAGGCTGATGCGGTCGATCGTCGCGAGAATTTCCATCTTGCTGAAATTGACTCCAACGCGGGGAGAAGAAACGTTCGTAGGCGATTCGAAGAGGGAAACACGACGAAATATATCGTCAACTGGCTACCAACCTGACGTTTCGTCGCGTTTACGGACAGCTTCTTCTTGATTAGAATTTTAAATCACCGACTGCATGGAAAACTTCTTACCAACAGGTTTATTACGTTATCGTGACTTAACCGAGGATGAAACTGGGGGATGAACGTCATTGAATTACGTCGGACAAGAGATTCAAGTATTGCGAACAATTTCTATGAATTGAAATGTTTAATAAATTAAAAAATTGAAAATATCGTGAAAAGTTTGCATGTAACGGACACGGTTTCTACATTGACAAGAGTAGATATAACAGAATTGTAATAAAACTTTATTAACCGAGAAATATGGGTTAAGTTTTATTGCAATATTTCTTTGAATTTTCAAGAAAGTAAGAAAAATTCTTATAATATGACGTCTTCTATTCTTCCTGGCCCCTTTTGATCAACCACCGAGATAGAAAGAATCTCCTCCACCTTTATAAACTGGCTTTCTTGTTTCTTTACACAAACTTACTGTAATGTTTATATAATTTTCCTATCTCGAAGCTCTGTATTTTCTTCACAAATCATACAATTTAATCTTGCAAATTACTGTTCAACGCAAACAACAACTCTTTTTCATTCCTTTGTTCCAATTGTAACTTGTTTGAGAATTCTAGAATATTTTTTGCTAAGCTTAACGCGTACAGTCGAATGTAAAAAATCTACTTTTTATCCGACGATATCATTATCGAGGGACTTAACGAAAAGAACGAGAAAAGATTTTCTGTGATGTATACGCGATGTTTTATACACGCTCTACTCACGACTGTCCATGAAGGTATCTCGCACTTGACCCGCTCCTTTTCTACCCTTGTTCAAGTGAAAAATCGTCCGTTTCAGTTGGTGGAATTGTCTTCTTCACGCAACAAAGTGGAAATCTTAACTCTTAACGTATCTCACCCCGAGACGATCAATTTTCTTTTACCGGTCGAGTTGAAAAACGCGTTACGTGTTTGAGATAATGAAAGAAAATACTTGACAAATTGAGCTTTTTATTATCCGAATGGGTTTGAAATTTAGAATTTTTATTATATTTTTAAATCATCCACGCCAACTGCAAATATATCGAATAATAAAAGAAGAACGATAAAAAGTTTCAACGAACGATAACGTCGATTTATTACAAAGCTATTTTATTGGATTTGATTTTTCTGATATTTACATATGTCACGAATGTAGCGTTAATAAATTGCACAATAAAATCGTAAACTCGTAGCTGTGTAAATATAGGACGTTTACACGGTAACGACAGAACCGATGTACCGGAAATAATTTCATCTGTGAACAGGAGAATTCATGACTGATCGAAGCTGTTTAATTTGCGGTGTTTCGCGGATTGTGCGAATGAATGGGCATTTTGGTATTCGGTAGCCACCCTTTAAAATCCCAGCTTTGTTCGTTCAGTGAAAATTTAACCATTGATCGTATTATTCTGCAACGTTTTATTACATTTACACTGGTACATTTATATTTGCATTGACACGGCTTCTCTTCTCGATGGAAACGAAATTAACTTTGCAAAATTAAAATATGAAAATATATTTCGTTTTAGTATGGAATAAATAAGTAATACATGAGCGTAATTAAAATGATTGAAATATATGGCCTTTTCTGCATCGAACGTTTCATTCGAGTGTTGAATTTTGAAAACGTTTTTTGAAAAATGTTCAAACTGCACCCGAAGTTATATTGCACTAGTATGCACTTACACGAACACATGAAATTATGTTTCCATCACGATAAAAAATGATGGATAGAACGTTATTCGACGACGGTCGCGACGAGACTGATTTCAACTTACTCAAGTTGAAACGAAGATAACAGAAAAAAAAACAAGGTGGACAGTTATCTGCGGTGGACATTCCGAAGCGGTTATATTGCTGCGAATAATAATTCAAGAATTTACTCTCACAAGAAATCATACAAATTTAATCTTTATATCATATGCATTAATTCTTTTTTTAAGAATTAAATAACATAAATGACATAAAATTGTATCGTTCTATCAGTATCTGCTCCATTTTTCTAAGAATTGTTTTTCCGACAGCCTTATAATATCGAAAACAATATCGGCAGTTTCTTTCAGTACCCCGTAAACTTGAATCTCAATCTTGGAAACTGCAGAAGGGGGATGGTTCCTTTCGAGCCAGGATTCCGTGAATCTGAACATAGATCACCAGGCGTGCGATACTTTCAGCAAAAGAGCCGTAACGGAGGAGGTCAAGATACCAAGGAATAAATCCCTTGGATATATGGCGCCGATAAGGTCGTGATGAGGCGATGAAGTCAGGGGACCATCGGGGCTGGTCACTCCTGCGTGTGATAGCTTCTCGCTCGATTGCATTCTGATCGAGCCAATTCTACTCGCTTCTATCGATCTGAAGCACTCGTAGAATATTTTCCTCGTATGCACACGCACTCTCTAATTAAAAGATCAATTAGCTGTAATCAGGTCCCTTAGGAATATCATTAAAATCTTCATAGCTTAATTATTTTTTTTGCACAAAATATCTTACAGCTCCTTATGAACTTAACTTGCAAGTTAATTAAACGTTTCCATCTCACGATATATCGGAACGAGTTTCGTCGAGTTAATTATCACGAATAAGTCAAGAGAATATGTTGATTTAACTTTGCCAGTGCAGAAGTTGTTGACAGTCTTCAAAAGAGGGTTGAAGCTGCATCGAAATGCGACTCTCGAACGCAATCTTGGAAGGTAGTAAGGTCGATTCGCGAAATTACATCCAGCTCGTTCGATATCTCGCTCGTCGTTGCTCAATTTTATTCACCTCGTGTACGTTGCATGTATTAATCTTCCGAATAAACGCGACAAGTAGGGTGCGAACGTAGCAATAGCTAATCTTAGAGTTAACTTGCACTCCTATTATCATGCTACGTCTATTGTCGCGGCTACGAGAGGACACGTTCGAGCCGGTGAATCTTGTAATTTCTAATTTCCTCTTCGTATTCCGAACGCGTATCGTGCTCGAAGGATAGCTCTTGCACGTGGATGAGTCAGAATCTCTCTCTCGAAAACGACGAGTCCTCTGTAATCCCTTGGAAAGCTGATCCCGCGGTGATTCTGATAAACTCGACCCACAAAAATAGGATCGAATCGTTCGATTCCGTAAGGGGATCGCTGTATAATCTGCGTAAGCGAAAACTTATCTACGTGAATCTAGTTCGATATTCTCCTCTCGCCTCTTACGATTTCCTTCTGCTAAGAGTATAGATATTTCGTACGAATTACGATTTTTATCGTTCAAAATTTTTGTCACATTATTGTTTCAGTGATCTAATAGAAATTGACGAATAATTGCAGCAAACTGTCGGACACTGATCACCGCTTATCGAACACGATATCGTAATTTTAGGAAACGTGTACCTCGAATTACAAGGACGACTCGACCGATTTAACCAAGCACTCGGCACGGCACAGATTCAATATCTTCCGATCCGAACCGCATCATTAGGTTACGTTCGCACGGTAATTAACAATTCCACGTGCAATTTCCCCGTTCTCGTCAATCCACTCTGGCCGCTTTATTATCGAGCCGTATCACGCTCGTGTTTCAATCTATTTTTCATCGAGTTTCGTGTTTTAACAGCTCTATATAACATTGCCGTTTGATTTTCCTAGCTGGAACTACAAGGATATCGAGATATTTTATAAAATGATATTATTTCCAAATGCAATAACACGATAGAATTTTTCATTTTGTTTATCTATCGAATCTGTGGTTTAACGAATATTGCCCACTGTTGACTATTCGCTTTGCCTTTCCAATTTTAGTTTAAGCACACAGATGAACACAGATTCAACCTAAATCTCTTCGCCACTGCAAAATATCAATTTATAATTTAAAAAGAATTACTTCTACTTGATCTTCTTTTAATTTGATTAAGCGAGACGATTAAGTGTACCAGTGAACAGCAACTTTTCCAGTTCGAGCTGGCAAACTTCTCGACACTAATGTTGTTCTTCCAATAAAGAAGATAACGAACGAGACGCGTTAAAAAAGGGAAAAGAAACTTCGACCCCTTTCTTCTCGGGCTGATATAATTAAAAAGTTTCTTATTTCATTTAGATTCAATTTTCTTTTCCTAGTCGTGAAAATTGCTTGTCTATCTTACGATTAAAGTTGGTTACGTGTGCTATGAAATACGTTAAAATTCTATCGGGAAAACACCTTTTATCGGCAATCGAAAATGAGCGAACCAATAGTCGCTCGAAAATGATGAGCGCAATTTGATAGCGTACGTCTAGCGGGTATTGATTGACACGTTCGAATCATTTGGAAAGTAGCATCGTTAATCCACAGCACGATCCTATTTCACCTCACTGTCCTTTCTTCATTTTACAGAAACGTCGAGTGACAGAAACGCGGAGCATTCTATTTTCTTTCAAGTTATCTCGTTACCGCCTGACGTGACAGTAATTGTACTCCCGGCTTCCGTGCGAGCACGCCGCGAGTTTGTGGAAAATCTTCCTTGTTTGCATACCGAAGAAACGCGATCGGCATTTTTTATACCTGATAACATAACTGCGAGTCCGATTGCGTTCGAGGTAGATCAATGTAGGCAGGACGCTTCGAAGGGATTTCCAGTTTCACGAAGATTGGAAATCCAACGGGCAGAGAAACGAAAATCGTGTAGCGAAAGGGTGGTTGAGAAACGGTGGGAAACGCGAAGGTGGAACCGGAGAAAAACGCAATCCGAAGGAAAGACTTGGGCTCGCGATGAGATAGAATCTAAATTGCGTTTCGCCAAGAGGGAAACGGTCCGCGTCCTGCGCTGGCATCATATTTATCTAGCTCCGCAACGCTGTACCCGTGGGCTTAGGCAAATTTCGCATATCGGTTTAGGTAGTTGCGGAGCAGCAAGGAGACGAGCCACCAGGGTAATTGAAACCTACCAGCAGCCCAGTGTAGCTCTATTTCCCTTGAGCCCATGGATGCAGGATGCGCGATTTTCATGATGCAAGCGCAAAATGTTGATAAAAATTTGCCAAACCGAATGTTTACAATAAACTCTTTCTTGTAAATTTACGTAGACTGTTAATTTACGAGCCTTCAATTAGATCTTTTGGGACATCTATGATTCGGCCAACCCTTACACGATCACGTACCCTGAAATGGGTCCAGACTTTCTACCCTTCAGCGCGCTGGGAAAGAGCAGTTAGAATCCTTTCGTCTTAGAAGTGTATATAACTATAGTAATTTGTGTGCAATTGTTCAGAATGGATAGCAGCTGTAAGACGCATCTAAATTTACAAGGTGTCTATTCATCTTTCGCTACAGAAGATTACAGAATCATCTCGCTATTAAATGCCAGAAACGACCGAGACTGCATCTGGGCATTCTCCGTGTCGGAAACAATTTCGGTTCGCGTCAAGAAATATCAACGATCGCGAACTACCGTCGTATTCGAAGCAAAGTTCTCGCGAAGACGGGACGATTGTCGAAATGGACGAACACAGGAATGCGCGGCATGCTGGAGCCAATTCCCGGTTATTCCAGAGAATGCCACAACCCTGTACACTATCGCTAAGTTATGACGTCTATAATACCGGGTTGGTATTTCGTTGTTACCATTTATGAAACGACCATTCCATTCCTCACCACTTTCGCGATTACCACTCGAAAGGCTCGCACCTTTCCTCCTACAACTTTTCAGACGAACCCCCTGCGATCCATTCTTCTCGTCTTCGGTAATTTCCTTCGCGTAAAAAGAAGGGATTACCGCGATCGTGCAAAAGGGAATTAAATTGTTTCTCAGTAAGTGAATTTTTCACCTGGATCCGATTTTACAATTACCATTGTCGTTACTTGAATTCGTCGAGACGGTTTATCGTTGACGATGGCGTTCAGTTCAGAAACACGAGGCGTTAGACGGAAGTATCTAAGTGTATATAGGAAATGTAAATGGGAACCGTGTACGATGTACAAGTTACAGTGTCAATGTTTGCAAAGATCACGAAGCTTATTCCACCCATCGTTCTCACGATTAACGATAATACTGCCTACATCAGCTCCATTTAACTCAGAATTTACCTAAACAGAGATACCGGATTACCGGTACCCGTGTCGTTTCAGCGAATAAATGAAATTCATCTCGTTTTCCATCGGTTTAATTCCTTTGAAGAACATGCCGTTACGCGATTCTTGTCTACGATAGAAATACTTGAAGAGAATAAGCCTCTTATTCTAGACGGTTTTCAACTGAATTTTAAATGCACTTTTTAACTGAGCTCCGTTAATTGCCTAATTAAGGAAAATTCAATACTGGAGTTCATAATTCCGCTTTAATAAGAAGCGCTTTCTTCCTGAGGTACAAAGATAATTGTCGGGTTTCTTATTAGAAAGGGCTGTGTAAAAGAGGGGCAGTAAAAAATAGATGAACTTCCATTGTTACTCGGCCGTTTCGTTCGCGAAAAGAAACCATGTTGTCGTCGTAGTTACGATGCTTTTAAGTCGTTGCTTTTAATGCTTTCTTAATGATCTGTAATTTTCTGTTCAAAAGAAAGTTGAATCTAGTCGCGGGGAGGGTTGTTAGCCTGTCTGGCAAAGAGAAAACTTGAGGAATATTTAAATTGTGTTAAGCTGACAATTTTTCAAGAATATCTACAAAGAGAACTTCGGACGAGTTATGTTTTTAACTGTGGGATAAAATCGTGTTAGAAATATTCAATCCTTCGCGTGGAGAATGGGCGATGGTCGAAGATGGTAAGCAGGAGTCGCGGTATCTTCGCGGAGTGAATTAAAGTCGGAAAGTTGATTAAAAGGAATCTCGACAGTGTGCTGTGTAGAACGGGCACGAGATATAAAGCCAAGATTGTTTGTTCGTTTCTCCAAATGAGCCAGTGCTTCCCGTCTCTTTATTTACCTCGCTGTTTGCCACCGTCCTTTTTGCCCGTCGAAAAATTCACCCGCACTCCCCGCGACTTTATTTTCCCTGCCTTCCACTTTATGGAAGCTCTTGGACTCCTATTTCCATAAAACACGGTAATCGTCTATTTACCATCGCGATATTACGCCAGAAAGAATCGGGATTGTAAGATGATTCATGCGGAATAAAAACACAAAACATTGCCCCCTCGAATTTATTAAATCGAGCGATTTAGAAAACTGGAAAAATTCAACGGAGAAAGATTTAATTAAAATTCGAACGTGGAAGTGCTTCTTCAAGTTTTAATACGCATAAACCTCTGTTTCTCAAACTACTTTCTGAAGAAATAAAAGAATATTATAAGTTAAACGAAGAAGTTTCCAAGTAACTGATAAAATTTCCAAACGTATGGGACATGTTTTAAAGAGAAAATATTACTTAATCCATCTTAAGTGAAGTAACTATAAGAAAGTGATACTTCATCCCTGAAGAACTTGGAGAAAGTTTCATGACAAGTAGAATCCCTAAGTGTAGATAAGCTATTACAAATTTATGATCTACGTTTCAAAAGAAGGAAAATGAAGAAGCTTTAGAGTATCTCAATAAAATTCAAGAAAGTTTCCTCACCGATAAAATGTGTAATACTTAAGGAAATACATATTACTTTACCTAATTTAATAAAGAATCCATGAAGTTGAGAAGTGATACTTCATCCTCAAAGAGTACCTACGTTCGGACAAGTTTCGCTACAAGCAGAATCCTCAAGCGCAAATGAGGTATTATAAATTTATAATCCATTTCGGAAGAAAGTATTACTATGATCCAACTTAAGCAAAGAAGTTAGAACTTACAAGTTACCCTCTGCGGGGAAACGATTAAATTCGAAGAAACTTGGTGGCTGGTAGAATTTCTAAATACCATGGTGGTAGCACCGTAAAGAGAAAACACAACTTTGGTGTCCCCGTCAAACGGAACTTGAGTTCTTCTTGTGCATGTACTTTGTGCAAGGATATTCCCTTTGATGGGGACCCTCATGACTCACATTCGTGGCACGTTACACACATCGATTGTTCAAAGGGCATCTAGGATTCGACGGGAAAGTAAAGGGCGGTGCAGCATTCACAGTTGGCTGATACCGAGTTTGAATGTTCCGCCCGAAGTTAATCGTTTATCAGCTGAACTGTGAACGACTTCCGGCTCTTGTTACCAGAATTCCGGACATATTTAGTTTCGTACGCTCCGTACACGATTCACCGATCGTGAATAATCGATTGTTCCGATCCAGGATGAAGACGATAAAGGGAATAAGTAGAAGCAGGCGGTGTTGGGGCTAGCACTGACAACTGACGAGACATAATTTTGACTTCCTTTAATTGTATTTTTTTTTAATCAGTCAAAATGTACACAACACCGAAAAATTATTTTAAAATTGTTTGAGGCCCATCCCTTTTATCCCTCGAGTATCCCCTGCATTATTTGCATTCTTTACATCTACAACAATGTTGCAAACCCCGGAGTTCCGCGATTCTCGTTTCGCGAAAATGCTGCAGCGCGAGAAATTGCGGTTCGTGGTTAGCAACAATGTTGCAAAGCGCGGACTCTGCCGGGCCGGTGCGCGCAACAATGTTGCAAATCGAGAAATTGCGATGCGGGGCTCGCAACAATGTCGCAAGGCGAGAAATCTCGATGCCCTGGCGTATGTGACAATGTTGCAGATCGGGAAGTCGCGGCGCTGCGACAATGTTGCAAATTTGGATAGCAATAGCCGTTCTCGAAACAATGTTGCAAAATGGAATATTCAGGAAGAAGATGTGTAAACTATCGAACTTGAGGAAAATCTATGAAATTGGCAACGATCGACGAAATTGTTTTCAATCACTTTAAAAGGAAAACGAAATATTATCGCGGATTTAAGATTATAAGCGATGGAAATAGAACCGAGTGGAATGAGATTCAAATAAGATGTCAACGATGCCGTCGCCGATTCAATTTATCAGCTGAGAGAGACAGTATTGGCGAAGGAATCGAAAATGAAACACGAGAGAAAAATTCGATTAAAAGCGAAAACGATGCTGGAACGAGACTAGCCGGATAAAGGTTCCTGATTTTATAACGATATAATTAACAGGAACGAAAGAAAATGAGATCGCCTTTGACTCCGTTTTGCAGCCACGTCGAGAGACTGGCCCTTCAGTTTCATTTATTTTCCTTCTAAAGTCGATACTTCCGTGGTTTTCGATATCCAATTGCTACAATCAGACAGAATTATCGACTCGAATAACGAATAATTAATCGATATTCCTTTCAGCCAGACGTGTTTGAATATAAAAATGAGCAAAATCTATGCTATAATAAAAGCTATAGAAAATATTCATGAAACTTCGACTAGATTTATTAAACGTTAATTCCTATTTTATTTATGAAAGGTAGGTAAAATATTACTATTGTATTTAATAATATATATTGCTAACCAATACTATTAATTCAACACGTTCGTGCATTATATATTATAATTTAATAATAAATAAACGCCAGGAAGATTCATTTCTATTACATATTAACTACCACTATATTTCAACAGTGATAAACTTTAATATTCTGATCAATTATCGACTGAATCATTAACCATCGAAACCATGTTAATTTGCTTTCATTTAATCCTATTATTAAACCACCTATCATTAATTTAACTTACAATTATCAAGTACCTAATTTCGATTATTATGACAATCTGGATTAGATTTCATCAAAATACGATAATTTTAATAAGAATTTTTCTTTTATTTTCATTTTAAATAGAAGCGTCAAATTCCAACGAATTGTAAAAAAATTGAAAGAACCTTTTCGCGAAATGAATAAAAATCGCGTACAGCCAATATCGAAGGTTAATAAAGCAATCTCTTTATGCTGGGTATTCTTAAACAGGAGAACGTGGGAAAATGACGTCTGTCAAATACAGCTGACTTATCGAAAGAATAAGCTCAGTTCAGTGTCGCAATCAGCTTTAAAAGCGGTGCACCGATGGTAGCTTTTAGCGCGACACGGTTGTTGAAAAGTAGGTGGCAGCCATGCAAGTACGTTTTAATGCTCTGAGTGAGATGGGCGAAGTTGCGGGGAACGAAATTGAGCGATCCCATGGAAAACATGATTGCACGAGATATCAACTAAGCAACTCGCGATATATTTTTGCAACATCAATCAACCCATATGTGAAGCATCATTAAACATCAACAAATATACCGAAGTATCGTACAAACAAAACTGGAATACATTGTAAAAGAATTGTGATAAAAACGCTTTTCATAAATCAATATCTGCTTTTTATGATTCGAAAAGCAATCAAATATTATTTTTATAATAATCCTCTCAAAAATTTCGCAAAGTAAAAAATTTCAATTTCTACTTTACGAAAGCATCGAACACCGTTGCGATAAATTTGATTAATTTGGTCAAATAAATTGTATCCTATATCCAGTTCCATTAATTAAAAATTCACGTAAATAGAGCGTAAATACTTGGTCGAAGGATTTAATTACGTCGAAATATGTATTTTCGATCGCGTACCATCGCGTACGATAAATCTTCCATCGTCATTACGCTGCGACGCTGAATTCTGTGTCATAGAAATGGGATCTCGTTTTCGATTATGTTTTATCGTCTACATGCAGCGGTATACACAAAGCTACAGTGCACTGTCTGCGAAACGAGCCACGATAACAATATCGGGCAGGGAAATAATGCTTCTGTATTATTACCGGAAGACACCCATTGAATAAATTCGATATCCAACGTAATAACGTTTGCTCGCTTCGAATTCTTCTGGTGTCTCTTAATGCTCATTCTTCCTCATCCACTCGCTCGTTTTCTTTTTGAATCCACTGAAAGCATACACTATTTCTATACCGAAGACGTGGAACAAGAAATTCCCATTTGAGACCGAAATATTAAATTTATCAAATATTTGATAAAACCTTCACGACGAGTAATTGTATAATTTTTTCATTCGTTCAAGAGAACGAAAGACGAATGTCGTATTTGAGCTTCAATTTCATTCTCATTGTTAATTATAGAGTAAATCAAAGACTTCAGTTTAAGCTCTTCATTACACGTTCCATCGTTGCTGGCTACACCCCTTGTACATTATAACGTCCAACGCCGCCAGCTACCGAACGCAATTTAGGGTCGAAACTTCTGTGCACAATTTATAACGAACGTTCATCGCCATGCCTCTGCTAATTACCTAAGAAACACGTGATGGATTATATTATATCGTGGCAGGTCGTGTTCAGAGTTTTTTAACGTCCAGTCAACTGGTGTTTGAATTGTATTAACATAATCACTGTGGACATCTTGGCTCCACGAGTAATTCAATTAATATTATTAATATTAATTTTACTTTATTTCATTCACTACGATATAGAAGTAAGGTCCTAGGTTTGAGAACTCACCACTATATTATATAATGAATGGGTTCCCTAATTTGGAACCAATCAATGTTCCAAAAATCAGTGTACGCTTCCTTAATCACAGAGATATCCTCTGAACCGTTCGGTTCTTCATTCTTCCCCAGTAAGCGATGGCGAATCTCATTGAAACAGAGAGGAGGATAAATCAGTTTAAAACGTGGATCGACGTTCTCGGGGATAATTGCATTCGAGGAAATCTGGGTTACGTTTGTAGCGTTGGAAAGAGGGTTAAGCCTTGCGACGCGTTTCTCGTATTTCGCTTCACTTCCTTCCGTAGGTCATCGAGTCAAAAATTTCACAAAGGTGTCGAAGGCTCGAGTCAAAGACCCAGTTTACTGTACAAAGAGTGGGTGGGTCTCGAGGGTGCGTGACAAAGTGAACTCCCCTTTCGGTTCTACCTTCTCACCAAAACAGAGTTGAGCCTCTTGTTCGTAAGAATTTCTAATTAGCACCCTAACTAACCTTTGTAGCAAACACATCTAATGTAGCTTAATTAAAGTAGAATTCGATTCTTTTGAACTTCCCTCGTTTTCCTCGATTTTCATCGTGTCGAGGAATTTTCTTTAGAAATTGTCGTTTCTGAAACGGTGTTATCGTGGAACCTTTGACCATCCACTGTTAATTATCAATTATTTTATCCGTGTAATTATTTCGCAAAATTTTAAGTATTTGTCATCAGTGAACTTACAAATATTCATTCTTCTCTTTTATATTTTATAAAAGTATAAGCGTTTCAGGAAGAAAAATATCTACCAAGGAATTTAATGAAATTCTAAAGGAAATTAAAGGTTTCTTATCAAACGCAGTCTTAAGAAAACCTCTTTTAGTGTCTCATATCTTTTGTACGCGTTTCTGTTTCAGGCCGAAATATGGAGCGTCTTCATCGCTATTTTGAGGAAAAGCGTGCGGAATTTACAAGCGTGTACAGACGTAAGCCTCATAGAACACGTGTTACATCGTTTGTCCCGTGCCGAAACCGTTGTTGCAGGTAAATCCTTATCACAGAATTAACTCAGGATCCTGTCGCTCGTAATTCATACGAAACGATCATATTTTTTTCTGTTCCATAGATCTGCTGATCGATATGCTCGGAGTGTTGGCCAGTTACAGTATAACGGTGAAAGAGTTGAAACTTTTGTTCGGTGCTATGAAAGCTGTAAAAGGAAAATGGGTAAGAATCCGTAACGACGAAACTTTTTTGTCTCGGTCCAGTTCTTAGATCGGAAGAAACGAAAAACTTTTAATAGGAATACAACTTGTTCCTTTTTCAACTGCGACACTGTAATAAGGGTGTAAGAAATTTATATCCTCTTCTTGTTTGTTTCACAGCCACGACACTCGGCGAAACTGTTAAACGTTCTTCGTCAAATGCCCCAACGAAACGGACCCGACGTGTTTTTCAGTTTTCCTGGTAGAAAAGGATCGGTAAGTCGATTTCTCTCTTTTCGTCATCCCCCTCGCTCGCTTTCCCTTCGTTCACGATCCTCGCGAAGATGCCGCTCGATTCCGAACTCTATTAAACTTTCGATAAGAAAATTTGCCTTGTTTTACGGAACTTCCGCTTCCCGCTTAATCCGTCGAATCGAATGACGTATTGATTCTTCGGCTAGGCTTATCCTAGCTCGAAAAGTTCCTAGTTATCGGCGTGGTGCAGTTCAACCTTGATCGAAGGTTAAGAAGGTTTTTCAAACTGCTTTTAATTGACTTGCATTCGATTGTAATATTGCAACTGTTTATACGTATGAGATTAATTAATAAATTAGAAAAAAGATCATTATTTCTTTTTCACGTTTGGTTAATTTTAAAAAATTTTCAATAAATTCATTTCTTTTTCACTGCAACCATCAAAATATATCCGAATGAAATCGAACCTTTGCAAGTTGCATGTCAAAGGGGAATGTTTGAATGAATTACCTCGACATGGGAACAGACCTTACTTTAGCATTGAAATAGCAGATATCCATTTCCTATACGAGCAAGCAGATGGAAATATCTCAAAAACCCGGATTCTTTGCCTAAGAAATCTATCGAAACAGATGTCCTCCATTTCAACAAACATTTGTATCTATCGAATGGGATCTAGCACAAATAGAAAGTTTCCACATGACAAGATTAAGTAACACGATCAAAGGAAGGAACATTGAAAAAGCTCGGTTCAACCAGAATCATAAATCGAATCTAAGCTTTGGCATTGTTTAATCTTTGAATTTTGTTCAATTTTTCTTGAATTATTTAAATATTCATGCGTTAATTGTTTTAGGCTGTCGTCCTACCACCGCTTGCGAAGTGGCCACACGAGAATGGATTCACGTTTACCACGTGGTTCCGTTTGGACCCCATCAACTCCGTTAATATCGAACGAGAAAAGCCGTACCTCTACTGGTAAGTGCTCTCACATCAAGTACTCTCGCTAGAACACTCTCTCGAATCGAAGTGGCTGGTTACCTTAAAGAATCATTTATGTTACTGACCCTTCATCGAAGAAACAAGCAGGAAAATGACGAGCAGTTCGAATTTCTTCGATCGAAAGTACGAATTAGATTAAACGCACTCTGACTAGCGAAAAAAAGGAGATACTATTGGAATGACGGATCGTGCACCAATTTGATCGCAGTCTTTCACACGGAAATAATTCGGTTTCCGTACAACCGTTGTTCCCATTTACAAAACACGTTGCTATGTCGTCTATTGAAATAAAATGCTGAGCTGAAAACGATTGGTGCACACAAAGGGGACAAAGCACGAGCCCTTCGTCACCGAATTTTAACCAATATCCGTTAATAATTACAAAATTCCGCAGAGCTCACGTGCTTATTTGTCTTTAACATTTTTTTTTTGTATAAAAGGAATTCCATATTTTCTCGTTATCTCGATCCAAATTAATTTTGACATTATTGGAAAACTTTTATAAAATATTTTCTACAGCAATTACGGTTTTTCGTTGTGTACTAATCTTAGTTGACTTGTTTTATTGCAAATATACTGGAGTTGTTAATAAGGAAAAGTTTCGAAATTTCATAATTGTCCTAGTTTTCCAAGCTTCTGTTACTTTTTGCTTACAGTTTTAAAACTAGCAAGGGAGTAGGATATTCCGCACACTTTGTAGGGAATTGCTTGGTCCTCACCTCTATGAAAGTAAAGGGCAAGGGCTTCCAGCATTGTGTCAAATACGAATTTCAACCACGAAAGGTACGTCTGTATTTAACACAATTAAAGATCCGTTTAATTTCAATACGATAACCTTTTGTGTTCACAGTGGTACATGATCGCCGTAGTGTACATATATAATAGGTGGACGAAAAGTGAAATTAAATGTTTGGTTAATGGTCAATTGGCGTCGAGCACAGAAATGGCGTGGTTCGTTTCGACAAACGATGTAAGTTCACTTACCAGTTCAATATTTCATCCATTAACACTATAATTCACACGATAGAAATAAGTCGTCACTCCGGATAAATCGTCATTTTCACATGGTTTTTACTCCGTTTAAATCGTCAAAATTTCTCGGTCCCTTGAGTGACGACTTATCGAGGTTTTACTGTATATCTAATGGCTGGTTACTCGACAATGAATCTTTGCAAAGTACCTGTTGGTGAGATTCACGCCGGAAATTTCTTGCAGCCATTTGACAAATGTTACATCGGAGCTACTCCGGAAGTGGATGAGGAGCGCGTGTTTTGCGGACAAATGAGCGCCATATATCTGTTCAGCGAAGCACTGACAACGCATCAAATTTGCGCTATGCATAGATTGGGGCCTGGATATAAGGTACATTAACAAAAAGAGAAAAGAATTTGAAATTTTTGCGTGAAATACTACTTAAAAATTTTCTACTTTTTCCAATTGTTTGCCATTTCTTTTGAAAATCCTTTGTTTAAGATTAGAAAAAGTCTCTGGTCTTTGTGGCAATGTTTCTGATCAAAGAAATATTTGCATAGACAAGTTCACTTTGATGTTGCACGAACATGTTACATATTCATCGTGTACTTTGTTCACAGAGTCAGTTTCGTTTTGACAACGAGTGTTACCTGAATCTGCCTGACAATCACAAAAGGGTGAGTGATGAGCCGGAGCTCGCGAGCATGGTGGACCAAAGTATGCAAACTGTAAGCATTTTTATTTTCATTTCTCCCCGTTTACATTTAATTTGCACACTGTTAATCACTCTGTTACTGCGTTCGAGTTCATCAGAGGTAATTACCCGAATAATCAAGCATCACTACGAATACCTTTTCCCCAGAACCATGAGTTACTTACGGATCGAAACTGCGATACATAAGTTTGTATCTACCGATCGCTTGTTTATTAATGGTTTTTTTTTTTCTTTCGTGTCCACCATAGTTCTTTTGCCAGCCACGAGTTCAGTTTTGTCTGCCTGGTTGCTTTCTTCTCGTAGAAGATACCTGAATTAATTTATTTATTGCCTGAGTAGTTAATTCTTTGCAGAGGATGTATTTTACTACTGTATGTGTGTGTGTATGCTCTATACAAAAGATTTGGTGGTAATACACAGTATCATATTGATTAATTTGAATCGTATTGACATTATCGCCATGGACAGTACGACCAATCGGTAACTGGGATTTGGAATTGATTTTAAACCTATAGAAATTACGAATATCGTCTGGAAGAGTAGTTTAACTATTGATTGTTTGTATTAAATTCACAATGAGTTTGTTTTGTGATGTGTTGCACGTTTGTGCATTTAATATGCGGCTATCGTGTTTGATAGTTATGAATAAACTTTGAAAGCTCGTGTTAACATGGTCTCTATGTTGTTCGGTGAAATTCGGTGAACTTTCAAAGATTAATTATGACTTACGGTGGTGGAACGATTTATAAAACTAAACGAACGATATTAACAACGTTGATTTATAGGTGCTTTACGACGGTAAGCTGTCGAACGCGATTGTGTTCATGTACAACCCGGTGGCAACGGATTCGCAACTTTGTTTGCAAAGCGCACCGAAAGGCAACGTTTCCTACTTTGTACATACACCACATGCCCTTATGCTGCAGGTAAACAGGGTGCACGTGAAACAACTCGTAAAAGGGTGATTTTGAACCAGACTAACTATATTATCGATTTACAGGATGTTAAAGCTGTTATCACCCATTCCATTCACAGCACATTGAACTCTATCGGTGGCATTCAAGTGCTGTTCCCTTTGTTCTCGCAACTAGATATGCCATACGATTGCATAGCGCCGAACGACGTTAAGCGAGATCCTACCTTATGGTAAATAGCTTTACATAACACACGAAAAACTTCTCGATGCAGCGTCACGTAACGGGAGTTTAAATTCTAGTTCGAAACTGTTGGGGTTTATCTGCGATCTGGTGGAAAGTTCGCAAACCGTACAGCAACATATGGTGCAAAACAGGGGATTTTTGGTAATAAGCTACATGCTCCAGAGAGCGAGTAGAGACCACCTTACCACGGAAGTTCTCGCATCTTTCTTGGAACTCACCAAACACTTGGTCACCTGTCTGAGCGCCAACAGCGATTTGTTATTGAAACAGGTATCGATTAAGTCATTAGTTCGATTTTTATACGAATTAGAGTTAGACATCGATTAGAACTAAATAACCTGATTAAATGTAGGATAGAATGTAAAATTGAAGAGAAATCATTGAAATTGAAGAAAGTCCAAGTAGATTAGCAAACAAAAAAATTTAGCTTGCACGAAAGTGGTAGAGAATAATTGATCTTAATGTACATTGTAAAAATACCTAAACTACATTTATATCATTTATCAAATGAGTTAAGGTAATTACATCTTTGAAAAATTACGTCTAATGAAAAAGAAAATTTGATGAATTATCTTAACTAGTAGCATAGATGCTAATTTAATTGAATCACTTAATTATATCAGTATCCTGTCACTGTTAATAATCATATACCCAAAAAATCATGTTAGGTCATTAGGATTTGTATCTCGCAGAGTAGTTCACATTCATGTTTACTGAAACCTTTTAGCAAATTTCTCATGAGAGATAATTCATATGTGGATATACATTTTTATTTTAATCCCCTATTTCCATACCCTTTATTTTATCTTACTCGCAATACAATCATGATCAATATGTATAATAGCATGAGCAAAAAGACTATTTTATGTCGTATTATATTTTTCTGTATATTATACCTATCAATATTTGTTGCATTAGCTTGTACGAGGAAAAACGATCGCTCGTAAATGCTCTGAATGTTAATATGCCATTTATAATGTATTTTTGTTCGTAAAATAGTATTATCCGTTCAAGCATGACTGGTACTCTCTTCATAAATGATATTGTGTTAGTGAAATATCTTTGGATCGCATGCAATCTACCGACTTTTAAGCTTCCTGATTTCATAATATGGCTACGCAACATATTTTTGTTCCCGTTAAATCGCTTCCATATTGAAAACTATCTATCTATTATTTTGCAACGCTGATGAACATTCTCTTTGCTGTAACTAATCTTTTCTATCCGCGTTAATGCTACGGAAAGAAGAAAACGTACCACGAAGATACTGTCTTTTGTTCAAACTTCTAATACTTCGCTTTATATTCTATCGAGGATGCCTATCGCCTTTGACAGAGCTACTTTTGTTTTTCTATGCACAATTCAATCGAATATTGGGACATTCTCTGTACGCGATCAACAGCTAAATCATGAAAGAAAGGAAGATTTGAGTGTTTCATATAAAAAAGAAAGAAAAACTTCTAATATTTATAAAAGATATTTCGATAGATGTTCCACGTTTATTGATCCTACGATCTCTGTGTAAATTTTTGAAGGATATGGATAGGTAAGCTTTCTAAAAATGATCCTCAATTTTTTGTTATTTTTTCATATTTAATAGAAAGTACTAAAGTAATTAAATTAGCACATGCAATCGTTGCATATGTTAATACAATAAAAAATACAGAAGAAAAGGTAAAATCGTCCAGATAATCAAAGGATCCAAGAAACACGCTTACCTACCCGCATCTTTTGTCTCAATATTGCCTTCGAAGCTAATTTCGGTGCATGAGTGTTCGACATAAAGTGTCACTCTGTTCTCCTCAATCCACTTTTCTTTCCGATATTTGTCATCAATAATTACGATGGATTTATTGGTATATACTTTGAATTACCCTACGTTTACGTTTTTTTATACCGGTATCCTTGCACAATTACGAATATCAAAGCTCCCACTCGAAGATCTCGACAAATGCATCGTTTGTATCGATAAAAAGCTACAACAATCGGTACGATATTTTTATTTCTCTGGAGTATAAGTTCTCCATCGATGGAGAGAGAAAAAAAAAGACAACCGAACAGGATACAGGTTGACAGACGTAGGAATTCATAAAAGTCGGCTAGATTGGTGTGTCCGAAGAACAGGCAGATCCATGGTGATGTAGTTGTTTTACTTTTCATTCCTAACATGGCAGCTATTGGATCACGTGCTTTTTAATCCTGCTCTGTGGATATATACGCCGGCCCCGGTGCAAACCCGACTATATTCGTACTTGGCCACAGAGTTCCTCAGTGACACGCAAATATATTCTAACGTAAGAAGAGTCTCCACAGTATTACAAACGGTACACACGCTTAAATACTACTATTGGGTTGCCAATCCACGAGCCAAGAGTGGTATCACTCCAAAAGGACTCGGTGAGTATCTCGAAATTTGTCAAAAGGATCTAACGCGTTAAAGTTCGATCGTTTTAACAAGAATTTTGCATTGTTATTTGCAGACGGACCACGACCACAGCAGAAGGATATCTTGACAATACGTTCTTATATTTTGTTATTTCTGAAACAACTGATCATGATCGGGAACGGAGTGAAGGATGACGAGTTGCAGAGTATTCTTAATTACCTGACGACGATACACGAGGTAAATTTCATTCCTCCCTCGAAATTGTTACAGTTAATCATGAATGATACTTTGACGTTTCGTTTCTTTCTATAGGATGAAAATTTGCACGACGTTCTGCAAATGCTTATATCGTTAATGTCTGAACACCCATCGTCGATGGTGCCTGCTTTCGACGCGAAACAAGGCGTCAGAACAATCTTTAAATTGCTTGCTGCAGAAAGTCAATTGATACGTCTACAGGCATTGAAGTTGTTGGGATTCTTCTTGAGCCGTAGCACGCACAAGTACGTGAACAAACCGTATAAATTAATTGACAATTTATACGTGCTACAAGACTGTTTCAATTACAGACGAAAATACGACGTCATGAGTCCTCATAATCTGTACACGTTACTTGCCGAAAGGTTGTTGCTGAACGAAGAGACACTGTCGTTACCGACGTACAACGTTTTATACGAGGTACCCTAATTAATCCGTCGGTAAATCATTTTATATTCGATTCACTTCAATAACATCCATGTGTTCGTTTGATTTTCAGATCATGACGGAACACATTAGTCAACAGATCCTCTACGTCAGACACCCCGAGCCAGAATCTCATTATCGTCTGGAAAATCCAAGTAAGTCGTCAAATAAATGATTTTTCATTTAAAAAATCTTTCCATGCGAGATGGTAATATTTATCACATTTATATTTTCAGTGATACTTAAAGTAGTAGCGACGCTGATTCGACAATCAAAGCAAACGGAACAACTGTTGGAGGTGAAGAAGTTGTTCCTCTCGGACATGACACTATTATGCAACAACAATCGCGAAAATCGACGAACCGTTCTACAGATGTCTGTGTGGCAAGAGTGGCTGATCGCAATGGCCTACATTCATCCAAAGAACACGGAGGAACAGAAGATTTCGGACATGGTGTACTCGTTGTTTCGAATGCTTCTGCATCACGCTATTAAACACGAGTACGGTGGGTGGCGCGTGTGGGTGGACACTTTGGCAATCGTCCATTCCAAGGTAAATATATATTTACCATATAAGATATCCTGTGTTAACGCGTCGAGTCCCGACTGTTCAGGTATCCTACGAAGAATTCAAGCTCCAGTTCGCCCAGATGTATGAGCATTACGAGAGACAACGATCAGATAACATCACGGATCCCGAGTTAAGACAACAGAGGCCGATCAGTACTATCTCTGGTTGGGATCAGCAGCATTCGGGGAATAATGGGTATAACAAACCATCGCCGTGGGGCAATCAACAGAACCACGACGCACAACACGTAGAGAGGAACTACAAGGTTCGATATCAAATTATAACTCCTTAAGTAGATTCAGTATACTTTGAGAACTCGAATATCGATCTCACCCATAGGAATTCGAGGCATCCGAGGGAAACGATCGACTGGAAGAATCGTGCAGCTGTGACTTGAACTCGATAGACAACACCGAGAGCGACGGTAGTCCAGCGATCGCGAAATCGAACAGCGAAACGCTGGACACCCCGCAATCGAGCGAAGCGATATCCCTGGACTCCAGACTGAGCGACAAACCGGAAACACCGACCACTGCGCGCGAAGTTCACACGGACACACCAACGATCCTCGAAGAAGCTAACAGCGAAGCAGCTTCCGTGCCGACTACGCAGGAGACCAGCGAAGCGATATCGATCGAGAGTTCCAGCGATTTCTACAGCGAGGTGCAGAAAATCGATAGTTCCAGCCCGGACTCGATGACGGTACAGGAGGTGTTGAAGAAGGACGAGGAGCCATCAGAACAGAAAGAGGAAGACACCGTGTCTGAATCGGCTTCTGCTAAGCAGACGGAAGAAAATGTACAGGCTGAACAGGAAGATGCTGTGCCAGAGGAGAAATCAACGCCTAAAGAGAACGCAAACGCGGCTGATAACACTTCTGACACTGCACAAGCAAAGGAAGACACCGAAGCTTCTTCTACCGAAACGAAGGACGAAGAGACGAGCAAAGAAAAGTCTGAAGCAGCAGACGACGTTCCTCTCAATGACGACGTTCCCTCTAATACGGAAGTAGACTCTGAGAAAACTGCAGCAGCTGATGAAAGCTCAACAGACGTTGTCGCTTCAACGGAATCGGTTGATTCGGAGAATATACCGAGCGCATCCCCTGGCGAAATACCGGAACCGTTGATCATCAAAGATATCGAGAAACTGCAATTGGAGAACGATCGGGAAATAATCGACAGCGACACCTCAGAAGCGTACTTAACACCAACGGAGAACCAAGACAACTTGAGCGAAATGAAGTCCAAGGTATTGGAAACGGAGAAGATCGAAGACAATATGGTTGAAGATGCCGAAGACGCAAAGAGTACGACAGTGAAGGATGAGAATAAGGAAAATGATAGCGATGAAACCGTAAAGAATCCCAATTGCTCAACTAGCGTAATAGAAAATACGGAAACATGTGAGGAGAAGGTAGATGTAGAAGAGAAGAAAGTGGAATCAGTAGTAGCGAGTAGTGAGTTAAGTAGTGAGAAATGCGCGGTGGACTCTGTGACAGAGGACGAAAGTGCTGTTATTAATGATAACGATGAGAAGGTAATTGAGAAACATTCAAGGGAGCCGTCCACTATTTCTACTAACGTAAGTGATAATCAGTCAGACATTCCGGTGAGAACTGAGACCGAGGTAGAGGTAACAGATAGTGTTTGTAGTAATAGCGATGTTCAAAGTTCTGTAGATAATGTGACGCAAGTGCCAAATCCTAAACAGCAAATTCCAACAATATCTACGGTCTGTGATGCTAATACAAATATGCCCGACGGTGTGCCTCAAATCGTTAGTTCTACAGTGGTTACCAGGGATAATTCGTTGTTGAATGACTTGACTCCAGATCACGTAGATACCCATCGCAGATCCAGTTTACCGGCTGTACCTACCGAGACAGCCAACGAAGATAATGTTAACAGTAACAATAACGAACCTCCTTCTTTACCTGTACCCTTGCGAAAAACATCGTCACCCCAGAAACGACCAAGGAGTGCCTCAACTTCCACGCAAGTGGATCCCAATCATTTCGGTAAGAACTTGAAAATTTTTCAAATGGTACCAATGGCTATTCCAAAAGTATACGTACTTCCTATATGTATCCCGAATATTTACGATTATTATTGTTTTAGAAACAAAACGATCAAAACAAGGTAATCCTTCTACGAGACCAATGTTTAGTCCAGGACCGACTCGACCTCCTTTCAGAATACCAGAATTCAAATGGTCTTACATACATCAGAGATTACTCTCGGATGTTCTTTTCTCGTTAGAAACGGATATTCAAGTCTGGAGAAGGTATGCAAATAACATTCCATTAAATAGAATTTATCTAAACAATTGTCTGAAGAGATTGAAAATGTTTATATGATCTGTGTTTTAGCCATTCAACGAAATCAGTGTTGGACTTTGTAAACAGCAGTGAAAACGCGATTTTTGTTGTTAATACCGTTCATCTAATTTCCCAACTGGCTGACAATCTTATAATTGCCTGCGGAGGATTATTACCGCTTCTAGCATCGGCTACCTCGCCGAATGTACGTATAACTTTTCTCCGAGTTTCTTATTTTTAATTATCAGATAGAACAGCATATCCGGGTGAAAGTTCATTTTCACGGAATCCTTTTTTTAATTCGTGCTTGGATATTCATAGAGCGAATTGGATGTAATTGAACCAACTCAGGGGATGCCAATTGAAGTAGCAGTTTCTTTTCTGCAAAGACTAGTCAACATGGCTGATGTACTTATCTTCGCCAGCTCTTTAAATTTCGGTGAACTGGAGGCTGAGAAGAATATGTCTAGTGGCGGTATTCTAAGGCAGTGTTTACGACTGGTTTGTATTATCGTCCACGTAGTATTTTAATTTTCTTTTTCAAGACAGATACACTATGATTACCACATAACACGATTCCAGCTCTCTAATACTCAATCTTTATAATTTTTGCGATATAGCTGATAAAATTCATTGAAAGATCCAAGAATATTCATAGATCGAAAGAAGATGCATACTAATTAGATTCATTATGCTGATGCACTTTACGATAAATGAAATCTATTACTAATTACCCAAACAGCACTGATGGATTGATCTTGTCTTTCAGCATGTATGTTTTCGTTATCTCTGTTATCTTTTGCATGAAAGACAAGATTTATCTGAACTAGGTTTATCATAGAAAAATCATATAGTGTGTTTCATGTAAACTGTTTTACATGTGTGTATATATTGATGTGTTTCATTAGTAAAATACCACATAAAACAAACCTCTGAAATTCATAAAACATCATTTAATTTAATTCCTATCGAGGGTAAACTTATCTAATTCAATGAAAATCACACGCTTTAAACAGAGAGAGTAAAATCATTATTACAATTCTCCCAAACATCCTGACACTATGGTAGTCCAGAAACATACTCTTATCAATAGAAATAGATTTTAATTCGGCAGTGTGTTAAATAGTTGTAATATTTTTAGTTTCTCTATATGTACGACATAGAACTTCAACATGTACGTTTACACAATGTTTTTTTGTTATATTCATCTGATGAAATGCTTCTATAGGTCTGTACATGTGCCGTTAGAAACTGCTTAGAGTGTAAAGAACGTGGCAGACCGTACAGCATGTTAGGTCGGCAGATTGGTACTAGTAATAAATCACAGCACATACAGTCTCTCATACGAGGAGCTCAAACATCACCCAAGGTATGTTTCATCTGATCGAACTTAATTTATATAGACAAATGTATTTACTGTCATCGATGCTGAATAAATTACACGCATTGTGTACCCAAAGCCATGTCATATAGAAAATAGTATTCTCAGTGGCTATCGATATTAGTTGTTCGCGGTAAAATAAATATAAGTTTCTGTTTTTTTAGAACATAGTGGATAATCTGGCTCATCAATTAAGTCCTGTAAAAGACCCCGAAAAATTGCTGCAAGATATGGATGTGAATCGTTTAAGAGCTGTGATATACAGAGATGTTGTAAGTATATTGGAATTAGTTAATGAATTAAAGAAATATACGGTTGTACATGGATAGGTAATAAGCATGTCTGATTCTCGTTTTAGGAAGAAACCAAGCAGGCCCAGTTTCTGTCCCTCGCTATAGTTTACTTCATCTCTGTACTAATGGTATCAAAATATCGTGATATTCTGGAACCACCGATATCACAACGTCCACCAAGTCCAGTTCAAACAGTACAAACTAACGGTGCTGGTCTAAGACCAGGTAGCCCCTCAGGTAAGATATATATATCATTGTATATAGAATAATTTGTTGCGATAAAATCACACATAACATAGAATTCTCTTTGAAAATCTGAGAAATTAATACATAATGAAATAGTAGGAAATTATTCAGGAGCATTGATGGTCAGATTTCATATCAAATTAAGCAATCTAGGAATGATAAATTACAAGAGTAATAATAGTTATCATTTGCAGGAATCAAAACAAATGTTAACAAAATACACTAAGACTATTGAAATTGATGTTAATATATGCATGTTTGATTTGAAACATATATATGTGTTAACTCTAACAAATTTTACACAAAAGAGTGTTTAACAAAAAATGATTAACACTAATAATATTCAGCTGTTACTTCAAAACTCTTACGTGTCAGATATGCATTGCTGTGTTAAAACAGATTAAATAACAACATTACATTTCTCTGTATTTTGAGCGTAACACAATACTGTGAGCATGATTATAAATGAATTAGCATGCTTTTCATGACGTTTATACATTTCTGATATAATAAAGAATTAAACTCCTCTGATACAGTAAATTATTAACTACGAATAACTTAAAATACAACACATAATTAGATACACAAGAGAAAAGTTTTTTGCTACATTTATTGATGATATTTATTACTGTAAACGAAGTTGTAAAATTCATGAACTGATATAATAATTAAAAAATAATTAAAAAACTGAATCAAATAAAAATGTTACATATGATATAAATGTGTACACAAATATGTAGCCACTATGGAACACCGTGCACTTTAACTGTGTAGCAACAAATCAAAAGCAGCACACCACACTAAATAGAGAGCATGATCAATTGCACTGTATGAACTATTGTTATATGTATCTGACAGTGAGAGTTTTGATGTTTGTTGAATGTATCAGCACTTTTTGTTGAGTTCAAACATATTTTTTCATATCACTGTTATTTTTAATTATAACATATAGAATTGAATTATGAAAAATGAATTGAAAAAAATTTATTACAAGAGAATTGAAGATAACCTACATTAATTATGTAAATGTTTTAAATATAACAATGTGTATTGTCTTTCAACTGTGTGATGCTCCAAAATTCAATATTACACTTTTCTATCAAACAACAGAATAATTATAGCTGTTTCTAGTAGAAATTCAATATTCTCTCATCATTACTGAGTTTCACTCTATTTAGCAATAGTTTTAAAATTAAAATAATGTTTATTCTTATAGTAAATTTCTCAAGCAAGGTCAATTTTTCTTCTTACCTTAACAAGTAGTTATTTGGCACCTGATGCAGATGAATTTTCAAGGAAACTTACACTTTCACTTGAAAAATTTTGTACAAAATAAAATACTTCACTAAACAATTGATACAAACACAAAAGATTGTTAATAAGTATGACTTTGCAAACAGAAACGTTAAACTATTACTCCATACTCCAATGGCACCGCCATAGCAAGAGGCGCGAACTGATTTCTGTTTCAAAAAGTACTACGAGCGTCAGAAAAAATTCCATATTAATATTCCATTTATTTATTAAAATGGACTTTCAAATAAAAAATAGCCTTCGTTCTTGTCTCCAAAAATAAGTATTAGGTCATTAAATATGAAATGTCCGATTACCTAAAGTACCAAGTTCGACACCTGATGTCTTTAGTCTTTCAGGTGCACGTTTCGGTTTGTGATTATCTGTCAAACTGCCTTTTGCAGATTAAATTCTGTAAACCATAGTTAAGTAAAAAATTCGCGTTATTTTCGAATATAAATTCCGTTGTGAAACTAATGCAGCGCAAACACCTCGAAATATCAACAAAGCGATTGCCAACGATGTGGTTAATGAACGTACAGTACGTCGATGGTTTGAGAAATTCCGATCTGGCGATTTTGATTTTCAAAATGGACCACGTGGGCGACCTGAGAGCAAGATGGATAACGATGAGCTGAAAACTGCAGTGGAGGCGGATACATTTCAAACTACGCGTGAATTAGCAAGGTTTGACGTTAGTATTCCAACAATATTAAATCGCTTGAAACAAATCGGTAAAGTTAAGAAGCTGAAGAAAATCGGACATTTCATATTTAACAATTCAGACTGAATAATTCAGCTAAGAAATAATTATATTTCAATACAAATTTTCAATAATAACATACAGCATATATTACCATCAACATCATCATCAGCATTACATTTAACATATAATGACCCAAATTAAGTCTAATGTCTCGAGTTGAATATTTTCAACAGAAATATTTCCTATAACTGTAAAATCGTAAAAATTTATTTAATGCTAGAGTTCTTAATCGTAGTCTATTTCATTTAGTATAATTCTTATTTTTTTATATCCAGCCTTATGAACCCTCGGTTTAGGTGTAATCTCTCTAAAGCAAAAAAGTATCTTTATTTCCGAATTTTGATTTTATGATCTACTACCACAGTAGTCTAACAGCTTGAGTAAATGCTTACGTAGCGGTTAGAGTGAAACCCAGTAAGAAGTTTAAGCTGACACACGATCAGACACATGATAGAAAGAATAAAAAGAGGCACGATAGAAAGAAGGGGTTTATGGTCGAGAATCGTGGTAACGTGGTAAATGTGGTTCCTCAGCAGATGGGAATGGTGGTGGAGGAGGGCGGCCCCTGTTTCCACAGTGGTCACACCACGTGTACCCACAGTTCCTCCCGGGATCTCACCCTAACGCCAATGCGAATGCCAATGCCAATGCCAACCACCATATGAACCAGCACCACCACCAGCACCCGCTACCGGCTGCCAGGCACTCTAATCGCCAGCCCCCCTCCAACTATTATCTCCCGAATCACCACAGTAATCATTACAACCATCATCCGAATAACCATAACTATCATCGTCATCATCATTACCATCATCACAATAACAACAATCACCATCATACGCTTCAAAAGCATATCGATCAGCCCCGAAATCTCTGTCATAGAAACTCCGGTGTTGGTCTGCAAGGTAACTCGATTGCCCGAACGTTGTGTTCCACGGAATGCTCGACTTCTTTTCTTTTTTATTTCTTTCGCCTGCTCGATTTTTATCTGTCGTTTAAAAGTGGGATTTCCTATAAGGTTACGATTACAGAGAAAATTTACCCGGGGTTTAACGTAAGTTTTCCTTTGATTAAGGGTAAGGGTAGAGAGGAGCCTCCTAGAATTTGCTTTTGATTTTAAGAGAACCTAGAGAAAGCTAGATGTCTTGTATAAAGATGAATAGGTCCACTGAAAAAATAGGTTTTGAATAGTAAAGTAGATCTACCATTTTTTTCAGTTTTCTAGCTGAAAGAGTAGATTTATGCGTTTATAGAAAATCCCGCCTTAACTCGGTCGCAAGCGAACTATCAACACCATCTTTTTTTTGACTTCCTTATTCTTCTTCAGTTTCCGCGGTCTTGACCCGTTAATATTTTTGTCTGCATGCTCTCGTTCACCAAGGGCCTTAAAGAAATTCAATCACCTCGTTGTATGATCTGTATACACATATACATACACTTACACGTGCACGCACATATACACACTAGCATCGTTATGATTTTTTATTCGGCAGAAGTGGAGTTCTTTCTTCTTTTCACTGGATTTTTGATAGAATTATTTGTTCCTACGTTGTAATTTTCTTTTGTTCCTGTTATAAATTTATTGAAACTTACATGAACGTTTGGTTATGATTATGTTAATTGCTTGCGAAAGAGGAAGATGAGATTGAAGAACCATTTTGTTCTTTAAAAGTGTTGTTTAAAAAACTTATTGCAATACGTTTTTGCTATATTTTTTCATTAGATATACCGAGCGTTTTTCGAAAGCTTAGCGCACATGAATCGCGAATGAAAGATATGCACAACTTGCATACAACTTGCAAATAAACCAGCTAGTCTGCATGTCTGTTCAAAATTGTAACCCAACTACGCAAACTTCGTTAACAGGATTTCTTTCATTCTTGAAAATAAAGAAATTATTGTTAAGCGATAACGCGCATTATTTTGCTATACGAAACCTTAACATTGCTGTATGAACTTGTTGAAAGTAAAACGATGAAGCGCTATAAGAGAATTAATTAATGAAGCTTTGATCAAAGCTCTGGTTCTTCCAAAGTTTGCCACTTTGTTGCATTCGAGAAGTTTGTTATAATTTTCTTACGTTTATTTTACAAGATTGTTTGAAGAGAAAGGAAACGCAAGTTTGATTATCAAAATAGAAGAAAATGCATAATTTTAACTAAAATGGTTAACAATTGTTTCCTCGAACTTCGAATAAACATTTTTGAATGCTTTAATTAAATTCCTATTATGCTTCGTTTGTTCCTTTCCGTTTTGAGTTCCTGCACTACAATGCATCTCCTTTCCTACATAATGCGATCGACGTATTATCTTAACTTAACATCGAAATAAAATGAAATAAAAGCAAAAATGAGATATTAAAATATAGCTTCTGCGTTTAATCTTAAATTTCAGAAACTTGTTAGATTCTGAAATCTTTAAATCGTCGATCGCATCGTCGTTCATGTCAGCCTGCTTAGCAAGAGAATGTTTCTCTACATGTAATTAGAATACATTGTCACGTTTTTCAATTATGTTCTCAGGAAGCGGAGGTATTATGAGCCAGGCTGGTTCTCAGGACGACGGTGAATATGAAGTTATAATCGTCGACGAGAATAATTCATCGATCCTGGCAGATCACGACGTCACATCCTCCGGTCCTCCTTCGACAAAGGTAAGTGACCAATCAATCATTTCCCTTCGTCTTCTTGTCTCTTCGATAAGATTCAATTCTTATCGTGCTTCATTGAAACGTGCAACGTAAAAGATCTACCTGTGCGTACATCGGGATTAATTGATGCATTATTCTCAGGTAAAATGGTCTTGCGAATCTCTTCTTGATACTGTCCATAAAACGAGGATAATAGTAAAAGTTTCATTGAAAGGTTTTCGATAAACGAAACATCGGTACTCGTAAAGATTTTTGATTCTTTGAAACTGCATGCTATTTTTTATCGAGTAACATAATTGTGTTTCTTAAATAACGAGATGATCCTTTTAAAAATCATGATCTTGGTATACATATATTGCGATGTACATATTGAAAAATTTTCGATAATACCTTTACGTAACTTTTGCACATATTTATCACGCACGATTCTAATGAAATCGGCACACTCTGCCTACGCGATGCGCTTTGCATATAAGTTTGTTCAACTATCACTTTTCAATTCTTCTCTTGTGGATACTTTAAAACCCAACATCCACGTTTCTCTATTAAAATGTTTCTTTTAATACGTCGACTAAGAATTGCATGCATCCCGAGTACTGATAGCTTTAATAACGAAAAGTAGATCTTTAACGATGGAAATAAATTGATTAGTTTGAAAAGGAAGTTCTCTTTAGATGTAGTTCTTATTTTAAGTAGTCTTATAGATTAGACAACCCCGGTATAATACTTTGATTTAATCATGTAACAGTATCTATTTAATCCAGCATGTAGTGTTTAATTAATACGGTACTTAACTACATATGTTCCTTTGCACTTGCGTAGATCAGAGTAATTATATATTTAAAATGTAATATATAAAGTTTTATTCTCGCACGTGAAGTTTATTGAAAAGGATGAAGGTGGAAAGTGATCGACTTTGGAACGAAATGGAAAAATGCTTAATAAGAGTAGAAATATTTTGTTCGTTATTTAAAATAATAAGTATTTTTACGTTTAATTTCTATCAATAAGAGTGCTACCAATCGAAGTTGGTATAACCGAATGTGATTCGAAAATGGTGGGGGTCTATTCTGCATCTCTTATTCAAATAATTAACTAAAGTCGCTTATTTCCCGAAAGAAAGTAATCTTCTTCTTTCATTTCTCTGTCCTCTACTAGGTAGCGTTAGTCGTACAAAGCGTACCTTAAGTTATTATACATTTTAACAAAGGTGTAAAAATATACAGATTAATAATGTGGAGGAATTCTTCCCATTCAGTATCAAAATTGATCTCTTTTTATCATTATCCTTTTAATTGTTACTTCACGTTAAAGAATTCAGGATGCAGAACTCCTTTGAGCCGGCTGCACCATTCCTCAAATATTTAAATAATTATTATGAATTCAGTTGTTGCTTAAAAATGTAAATATTTTTATTGAACTATTTCTGTTCATCCTAAGAAGTGTCGAATCAAAGGGGTTAAACTTAACTCGTACGTGTACATATCTCTCTATACTTGACGATAGTAGGTCTATCTTGTAATTGATCAATTCTTTAATTCTCTGAAGCATGCGATACTTTTACTATTTAAATTTTTCTCATCGTTAACTTCCTCTGCTTGCATTGCTATGCGTACTAACTACTGGTTCTGAAGGGAGGTCACAGTGGTGTACCTCGGCCACGGACAATTCTCGAGGATTACACCTCGTCAGAACCAACGCTTGGCTCTTCGACAAGAACCGAACCACTGCCACGAAATATCCAGGTAAAATTTCACTTTCAGTATGGACACGGAAGATGTTAATTAAAGAGACACCTTTCTCTGTACCTTCATGAAATAATCTCTCGACGATCGTCCACGTTTTGGAAGCGTTCGAAATTCGATTTCAAACGATACTTTTTTAAACAATTTTTTTTATTGAAAAGCAAGAAGACGCAACGACGGCACGTAGGAATGCCCATTCGACGAGTATTCAATGAAGATAGGAAACCACATTAAAAGAAGGAATCAATTCGTGTTTTTTATTTACGGTGTTTAATCACGTAAATTTTTTCTACGTAGCTGTATTTTCGTTACGTACGGTTGATGAACGTAATTTACATGGGTACATAAAAGTATTGGAATAGCAAAATGTTCGCAGCTGAAACAAAAATTGAATCATGTAATGCGAAATCGTTAAGTACTTGGTTCCTGCAATCAGAAGCTAAATTTATTGCTGTTCAAATATTTTTATGTAACAGTATAATTGTTACGATATCATGTTCGCCGTGGTAACTTGAGAATCTACGAAGCTTCTATTCCTTGTTTACTAAGTATTAGGTGATTGCGTTTTAGTGGTGTACGATTAATTGCATGACGTCAGGTAAATGCATAGCACGCGATATTTAACCGCAGAGTATATACCGTTTGATTCCTACAATTAAAACGTTCCTAAGATTGTTATAGAACTTAACGATTAGTGTGTTGAACGAAAGCTAGGCTTTCGTTAGAGACAGTATTAAGTATCGTAGCCAATGTAGCGGTAGTACAGATTACCTTGATTTAAAGTAACTTAATCGAACACACTTTGATACACTTTCACATGAATCAACTTTACATGGATCTTAACGATTACAAAGGAGAAAAGAGATTATTAAATCTTTTTTTAAAAAACCTACTAAACTCCTACGAGTTTATACGTTTAATTATTTTTTAAGCGTTTACGAGCACGATAATCGTGACTCTGATTTGCATAACTTAAATTCTACTTTCTCTTAGAGCAACGACTCCAGTGAAGATACGGTGCATAGAAGCAATATTACTGCTGATCCCAGCCCATCAGAGGTTACAACTGATAATGAGAATAAACATAACTCTTCTGAGGAAGCTTGGACCGATGTGAACCTCAACGAAGATGGAGACACGATTCCGATGACGAATCAAAGGGAAGATCCACGAAATATTCACAATATGACTCATTCTCGTGGTAAAAACTCTTTCCTTATATCCCAGAAAAAACGTGTATTCTTTTTTTTATCATGGATGTTTAACATTTTATATTGATTTGATACGTAGGTGACATGCAAGACAACGAAGGTAACGTTCTGGAGCAAGAGATGCTTGGTAACGCCGAACGTGGTGAGAAACCATCCGCAGAAATCTCTGTAGTTCGCGTTCCGGATAGGCTGGTGATGACTTCCGCGTCACCGAGACCCGATGATTTACCGATCAAAGGTTTGGTCGATCATTTGCCGGTTCCTACGCCATCGCGCGAAGCATGCCTTACACAGAAGCTAGAAATGGCTCTCGGCTCTGTGTGCCCGCTTTTGAGAGAAATCATGGTAGATTTCGCTCCGTTCCTGTCGAAAACCCTGGTCGGCTCTCATGGACAGGAATTGTTAATGGAGGGAAAAGGTAGGGGTCGTAAGTAACTGGTGGATCGATCAACTTGCATATTCAATGTATGTACGCTTTCTAACATTGGTACAAATGTGTTTGAAAATTGTGACGTAAATAGTCGGAGAGATTGATTCGAATGTAATGGTGGTGTTGGAAGGTTAATGGGTTTAATAGTAGCATGAATATTAAGTAGAGGACCATTTGAATCCAAAGAAAAGTGTAATTAAATTACCTTAGTTTAATCCCTAATTAATCATACCCCAGTAATTTGTACTTTTTTAAAAAGTCTAGTTTAACTAATGGCACCTTTTTTTATAAATACACGCGTGAGAAAATTTATCCCTACTGCATTATTCAAAACTCGTGTAACCATTACGAATATGGAAATTCTTGAAAATTTTTTTTTCAACACCGTTTCCAGAAATCCAGCAAATTCTTCGTCACATTTATTCTGACAACATTCTGTCGTTTCTGCACCTTCCGTTCTTTTTTATTCGTTTCGGTTCATCGCGCTGAATGTATTCAAATTAGTCACTTTATGGTTTCGCTTAGAAAGATGGAAGACGTATTCCGGATGGTCGTGTCGAGCATTTGTATTCACGGGAGACGCACGGTTCGCGGCACTTCGCGAGGATTTTATATATTCGTGGAACGTAGAGAATGACGATCGTACCACGCATCGATGCACTTTTATTTTTAACAACGCTCGAAACGATACATTGAACGTCGTTTATAAATCACTCGAACGTCTATGTCTATTCTATTTCTCTCTTACCATCAGGGACGGATCCAGAAACCTTGCATGCGAAGGAGAAAATGTGCAAAAGTAATTTTTAAATCTTAATCCAAGATTTCATAACTCTTGAATAATTATGAATAATAATTCTGGATCCATTACTGCTTACCCTACCCTTCTAATCTGATGCATTTTATAAAAAAATTCAAACCATTTACAGCTTCGTTTAGCTTTGCTCAACCTTCCCGTTCCATCGTCTCTTAATGATTCGTTTTTCTTTCCCCCCGTTGCTAGGTCTGACCACCTTCAAAAACAGCAACTCCGTGGTGGAATTAGTGATGCTTCTCTGTTCCCAAGAATGGCAGAACTCGTTGCAGAAACACGCGGGCCTCGCTTTCATCGAGCTCATTAACGAGGGAAGGTAAGAAGGTCTCGTTATGATCATCGTTGGAACGACAGAGTTACAACCTCGTGTAGTAAACCGTAACTGAACGTCTCTCGTTCTCTATCGTAAAAGTTTACGTTTATGTTATGCACAGATTACTGTCACACGCGATGAAGGATCATATAGTGAGAGTGGCCAACGAGGCCGAGTTCATCCTGAATCGCATGCGAGCCGACGATGTATTGAAACACGCTGACTTCGAGGTACCTGTTCGTCTATTCTTATTTTCACTCCGTACAGCTTTGTGTTTCCTTATTGAACTAGACGTACGATGTTGTAACTAAAAGTAATGCTGCTCATGTTGATATTCCTGTCTCAGTCGCAGTGCGCTCAGACGTTGCTCGACCGACGGGAAGAGGAACGAATGTGCGATCATTTGATCACCGCAGCTCGAAGACGGGACAATGTAATCGCGAGCAGATTACTGGAGAAAGTCCGAAATATCCTGTCCAACAAACATGGCGCTTGGGGTTACATGGATCCAATGGCTGCAAAGTAAGCGATTAGAAATTTCTGGGGTTACGCTGGTACACTTGGAAATCCCTACAATGATTTGTACGTTTCTAACACAGGTTGGCCGAATACTGGAAGCTAGATGCTTGGGAGGATGATGCACGTAGACGTAAGCGTTTCGTGCACAATCCACTAGGCTCGAGCCATCCCGAAGCTACACTGAAGGCGGCACTCGAACATGGTGCACCCGAGGATGCGATACTGCAAGCGCGTGAAGAGTTTCACGCGCATCTCGCAGCCTCGCGTGCACATCAGCAGCAATTGCAGTCGGCGGATCTGATGGACGACAGCGAACTGTTGTCGGACGACAGAGACCTCGACAGCGACCTGACAGGTTGGATATTTCCTCTAATTTCGTTTCCTTTCAATCTTGCACGGGGCTTTCCAGCGAATCGTTTCGCCGGTGCCATGCATCTAAGGATTTAACGAGATCGTGTTCCGTCAGGCCCGGTGAACATCACCACGAAAGGGAAATTGATCGCTCCTGGTATCGTGGCTCCTGGTATTATCTCCGTCACGTCCACGGAACTGTACTTCGAGGTAGACGAGGATGACCCGGAGTTCAAGAAGATCGACAGTGAGGTAAGTACACGAAACTGTTAATATACGATTGAGATCTTGAACGGTGATATAATGGGAAGCTTCTGATAAATAATATTCTAACGCGTTTTATATACCTTTTATATACCATTTCGAACCGCAAAAAGGTGATCAGGAATTCGAGCAACATTCGTCACATTTCGCAACTGTACTTCCTTGCCTTGCATTTATCACTTGTCACAGGCAATCTTAATAATTAATCACCGTGTCAGTTACCTCCGCGTTAAGATACCGTCTATTACATGCATTTGGAGCAACTTGTTGCATTCGCGAAGCTATCTCTTTGAAATATAGTCAGCGGTCGTCCTCACAGATAACGCTGTCCCTCGTCGAAGTCTAGGACCAGGCTCGAACACGTTTTTTACATAGAACCTGTTCCTTTTTAGTTTCCCTATTTTTTACGTGAACAAGAAAAAATAATTATCGATAAAGAATAGCGATCTAGTCTGGGGGTCAATCATAATTCTTGCAACGGGATGTTTAAATAAATGCGAGTCGTAAGCGATGAGACGTGGCGAAAGCTTCCACGATACCGATCCCGCATAAGTTGGCCGGTGTTCGAATTGGTTCGGACGTGTCCTTGTCTATCAGCGTCCATAATGTAGTCACGTTTCGCGAAGGTGGTCGTTGAAGGAAAAAAAGAGAAAAAAAGATAGAATGAAGGAGAGTAAGAGAGCGAGATATAAGGAGCGAGAGAGGAGGCTGAAAGGACTAGAGGGGCCCGATTATCATATATCGGTCGTAGATCTCGCGTTTGTATAACTAGGGAATAAAACAAACAGAGAAGGGCCCCATGGGGTCGGTCGATCTTCAGGGTCGGCAATTATGAGCCCCCCGCGGGGTCCGGTATCTGCCTACCCACTTTTCTATCTCTCTTTCTCTTCATCTTTCCATATCGTTGCTGCCACGTACTGAGCACACGTCGGTGGCATAGGTGAATAGACAGCACTCTTCAGGAATGCACTCGAACTAGCTATCTAGTAACTATTGCACGTCCACTCCATGGAGTTCTGTTTATACGGTTCTTCGCCAACTGATGGCTAACGAATGGTATATCTCGTCGATCGAATTCCTTCTTAAGTATTTATAGAAGTGGCTGGAAAGCTTTGCATTTCATAAGCAAGCGCCAAGGAAAATGAGGATTGAAATTGCGTATTCTGTTTCGAAGCTGAAGATTTCGAATGTTGAATAACCAATATGATCCAATTTAGTTTCTTCGAATACGAGGAAAGTGACATTTAAATATATTTCGAGCAACACAATTTGATTTAACTATTTCGTTCGATTTCGAACACGGAAAAGTCGAAGAGGAGCGAAGTCACCTCGCCGGTTCCAGGGTCGTCAGGAATTCCCGACGATTTCGTCGTGTCCACCTGTCGTCTCCGATATATCTCAGCCGGACGAGCTGGTCGTGAATAGGAGCACGAGCTTGTTTGGTCTTTTAATTGGAATCCTTTTTAAACCGAAACTGAGCACACCTGGGAGTCATAGGCGTAAGGTAGAGTCCAGGATAGACCTAGCTCTTCTTGAAATATATACTAACTTTCTATCAGAAAATATACAATAATATTCTTAATACATTGAATTATAAATAACAATTAAGCAACGTTAGATGTTTGCTCTTTTTGATCAAATCAGAGCTCTTGGCCTGCCTCAAAAAATAAATTTTTACTTACGCCAATGCTGTAAGTTGGAATATTCAAATAGAAGTAAAGAAAGAGAAAAAGTGAAGCAAAACGAAAGAAGAGTGAAAAGGTAGAAATATGAGAGAGAGGAGAGGCTAGTCTTGTTCACGATCGAGACACGCTCATTAGTCGAGGATGTCCCGAGGGTAGGCGGGAGGTTTCGTCGAATTCGTAGGCGATGGATCACTCGATAGTCGAGTGGAGACTTAAGCGATCGTAATACGTAGCCGTGGTAGAGGTTGCAACGGGAGTGGCCCCAGGGTAGGACTGCATATCGGTGAACACTTGGTTCACTAGCTTCGGCTGGCCTCCCCTTCGCCGATCGCGTCGATTCCTCCCTCCTTGCAGCTCTTATAATGGTTCAGACCAAACGTATTTATCGTGATTTATTGTTTACACGGGTCTCCTTTCTCTCGGCTACCTCTGTCCTCCTCCATCCGCGCCTGTCCCTCTCTGTTTCAACGGGTTCCGCGCTAGAGATAGAGGATGCACACCGTGCGATTACGTCCGAGGTAAATTATTGATCGTCCACGAGGAACATTAATATCTAAAACAAATAATGGACCGTTGCACCCCGAGCTCCTTCGAGTTTCGCATCTGCGGTTCGCTCTTCCTTTCTCTCAGCCTCGAATCGAAACTCCCATTCATCCGAAATCGTACGCTTTCATTTTTTATTCTCTTACCATTTCTGTTTGTCCTTTTGCGCAGTCGAGTCGCATTTTAGAGTAGTAATTAACCCCTCCAGTCGATTCTACCTACGGTACACACGTTCGCAGGGTTAAGACGGTTTGCAGTTTAACTAAAGATTCGCGTGTTATGCAACGTGCAACTAAATCGAGTTTCAATCTGTTAAACGGAGTTGCAGTTTCTAAGAGCTTTGAAAAATGTACATAAATGCACCGGGCGATTCTTCAAACTCTACTTGTACACGATTATTACATCTTTTCAGCTTGTTTGCACGGTTTGCACGATTCGTGGGTTTCGTGAAAACAGGCAGCTCGGTAATTGCTGCACTTTCAGACACGCACGGAGAGTCGAGATTCATTCGACTACCTTTCCAATATCTCTTTCTTAGCTATGCTTTTTCAAACTACGCGATAAAGTCTTTTTTTTTCGCGAATATAATTGCTCAAGGATTTCCAAGGGATGGATCGTAGAGTGGACATTAAACTCACGGTTGGAGCGACTCTCGAGCAATTCGAATTTTTCTGGAAACCTGCTGGCGCCTAAAGCTTCCCAGGTCCGTGCTATAGTTATCGCAGACACACGCTGCGAGCATCCCCACGGGATACTTATGCGGTACGAGGAGGACGAAAGGGTTAATCGAGGGGAGAGTAAGCAAGAGGGAGAACAGAACCATCGGACAGGTGGTCTGTGGCGTACGTTGGTGAATACTCATTGGCGAGCAAGATGCCATTAACGGGAGTACAATATCGCGAAAAATCGTGAAACGTAGGATCGTTTATCAGACAACCAGTTACACGGTCGTACATCATAACCGAGTAAAGATTTTCGATTTATGGATAGAGAGGATATTAAGGCTTACTTTTGCTCGAGATAAAGACTCCAGGCTCACCGGTTTTCTTCTCAATTAACACTGAATATCGTGTTAAAATCGCGGAACATCCTTTCAGTTGGTAATTTTATTTCCAATAAATCAACTATCTTATTTTTGCACGTAGTTCTTCCTGTTTACAAATTTTTAAAAATGCATATAGCCCACGCTACCGATCAAAAGTATAGAACTTATCGATAATGACGTAATGTAAATGTTTCATTGAATTGATAAATTTAAAAAGTCGCTGATCTGTCTGTCCGCGCAAGGTTAATTGTTAGTTCAATGCGATCGTTGCGTCATTCATCATTTTAGATAACTAGTGATTACCGGGTGTGGTCCGTTAACCAGTTCCTGCGTTTACTCATTGATATATGCAAAATGCTCTGGTCCAGAGCTTTTTTTTTTTAATTAATAAGATAGCCAGATATCGTATTCATTGACGGCGTAACAGGCTTATCGAGAGTGACAAGTTGCGGAACGGTTGATCGCTGCTTTTCGTAACGATACCTACTCGCGGTGATTTAAACGCGTGATAGAAACGCTTTCGGTAACGCCATTCCTTCTATTCGAACAGCAATGCGTCATTCGCGCTACTTTTCATTCAATTTCACCTCGTTACATCTAATAAAATACTTCGCAACGGTTGATTAACAAATTAGCGTGCAGCGCAGTTCGTTGCGTTTCATGGACAAACGAAATACAGACGTAGGAAAGAATAATCGGTAAAGGGGGCGTGTGCGCACCCCGAGGAGAGAGCGAAGAGAAATGGCAAGAAGGCGGGAAAGTAACCGTGAATGAGCACCGATTTAATGTTATGCGATTATGCCCTTCCACGGCGATGCATATGCATGAAATTTGCCGTTTGATATATCGCGAATGTAACGTTGGCAATAATGCAACCGTAATTATAACCGATTCGAAAAATCGTATACACGAGCTCGTAAACATTGCCATTGAGAATGCAATCGTATTTCGTTCCGATAGTGTTTCCCCGTGTTATCTGTCGATCTCTGGATCAACGGCACACGTCGATAAATCGTAGGTACTCGTTGGCCAGTTGCACGCTGGATCGTAATCTCTTATTCCCTGAATTCAATATAACCTGCTTTGCCATTCATCGCCGTTGGTAACGAGCCTGGTACATGCACTATAATTGCTTGAAATCACGAACGATACTTTCAAGTTGATTATTTTCTTTTCCTTTTTTTTCTTTCGAAATTGTTTCTGCATCCTGTCGGGTCGAGTTTGATACCCCTGTTAACATGTTAATTAATTTATATTATATACTAATTTAACTTTGAAGGCTGGTTATTCTATGAATCAATGCTATGTTTAAAAATTTGTACATCGATGCTCGGTTGAAAAGGGGTTGATCGGGCGAAAGATTTTGACGGAATTCGACGTTGTGGTAGCTCATGCCCGTAGGCCAGGCTGCCATGGATAGCAGGCAGTTAGTTTGGTAAACATCCATCAATTCGTGGGCAGGGCACCGTGAGGCAAAACAGGGCAGAGCCTGAACAACAGGCAGTCTGGAAGGAGCGGGCGGATTCGTTCTCAACAAGGCAGGGTAATCACTGCTATTAGTGCGGACATTACTCCGGTGGTCCGCCAATCTCCTTAGCACTCCATCATATCGGTACCTCGAGGCTCTTCTTCACCGTGTAGAAAATAGATTGTATTCTCTTTAGGTGCAACAAATCTCCGCTTGTTTACATTCCTTTCGTCGATCGCTCCTTATGCTCCAACCCTTGCTGCTCTAAACAACACTGAAGTTTCAGAAGTCATTGCACTGTAATACGAAATATTGACAAGTGAGCAACGTCGACTATAATATGCAAGAAGCGATAGATGATGATAATCATCTTTAGCAACGAAAGGGTTAAGGGGATTTGTAATTTATCCGAACGATTGAGAATAAGTTGTCCGGTTGATGGCGTTGACACCCGAAGTAGCATCCACGACGGATGTCTTCAGTCGTGGACGATTGTTTGGTCACTATGATATCCTTCGTCGGCTGTTATAGGCGTGACCACCGATTTAAAGGAACGATGATGGATATCATAGGCAACTGTCTCGTGCCACATCGGTGCTGTCAGCAGCTGCAGGTAGGTGGGAAAGATAGTGGGTGTAGCCGTTCTTTGAATAAAGTGGACGAGCTCGATGATGCGGATGTGTTGCGAATCCAGTGACGCATTCAATTTACTTTCACCCTCTCCCAGTTTAATCGTCGTTCAATTTGCGTGCTGATACGAAGATTTCGTAAAGATGAAAAGTGTAGAAAGATCAGCATCGTACATGGAACCCAACAGAGAGAAAATTCGATATTCTTCTGTAAGGATCCGTGAAACCGGTTACGTTGTTACCTTACCACGTGGAAGCACGTGGTTCAAGGTAACTTGTCAGTGCCAGAATTTTGACGTATGGCAAGAAGTATACGTCACGACCAAGCGATTCGTTCCACTTAACTTCGAGCAGCGGAGGAACAGTTCACTTTTCATCCGTTCACGCTTTAGCGTGAAGCAGGTGGACCAGTTTCGTGGGAACAACGGGTAAAATTAGCCGTGTCGATTGAGTCAGGTCCACGAGTGGTGGCGATTTTCTATCACGGGGCGCCCGGTTACCCCTTTTTCGAGACGAGCCTGGTGTTGAAGAATGCTAGCCGGTGAATAGGCGGAGCCGACCAGGCTGGATCCGATTCAGAGTGTGACGGATGGCGCCCACCTGTGGATTCATTCACTAATCTGCTCGCTAAGCAAACAGCCCGCGCACACCCCATCATTATCGCTGACGGCGTAAGTAGCGCTCCATCTCCTCCTTACCCGATATTTATTATGCTCCTCGGACCCCACCGTCCCCCCTGCTTCTTTATACGCTTTTCAACAGGGCCACGGATCGAACGTCCTGTCTATTTTCGCGTCACCCTTGCCTTCTATAAGCATCGTTATTCCATACAGCCCTGTGATTATCCCGACTCGGCTACAAACGCGTATCGCTGCTTGCGTGTGCCATATGGATTCGCGATCGAGCTTCATTTTATTTTTCACAATAAAATTCGAAGAATATTTTTCATTCCGTTTCGTTGACATGTTTAATATCCGCCTTAAAACGCGAATAGGAAAATACGATATAAAATGTGGAAACATGTTTCTAAAAGCAAGTCGACGCTAAGAAACAAGTACTCTAAAGATGGAGCAATCACCGTGTAGAAAGTCGATTCGCTTTTTCAGCTGCATAATAATAAGGGTAATATTGTAACCGTTAAACGGCCTTAGAACCCTGGAATTGATGCTGCAGGCCTGTGACGAGCAATTATTTTTATCCGCGTTATTACGCGAAGGGCAAGCGGCCGTTAAGGCGTTAAGGAGCATTCCCGCTGATCGCCGCTCGTTACGACGGCAAAACGATCAACAAAACGTCGCCGTGCGACGCTCTAAACGGCGAATAAACTAGCCGGCAGATAAGGGAAAATCTACCTGCGCCTACCTTTCCCGCCTTTTATGCTCATTAATCATGCTTGCGTGCGGACACACGGTGCTCGCGGACCGCTCGCTTTCCAAGCGTTGCGAAACGGCTACGTGACAACGGGAATCGATTAATATTAATGAACGCGCGGATCGATCGAGGATAGCGTTAACGCGTGTTTCGTATATCGTTGTTAACCGGGCATAATGCGATCGGTATCATTTTCTGTACGCACGAGCGCCCCCGCGTATTCTCCATTGAAATCGAGAAAAAACCGACGAAGACACTGGCCTCGAAAGAAACCGGACGAACCAGCCAAGAAAGCTGTGGCGTTTTCGTGGAATCGCGAATGTAGTTGTGTTATCGATCCTGAAGTTTGAATCGCGTTAATTATTTATTTTCGAATATCTTAATTTCACGCGTTCGACGCGGTGATCGAATCGTCGTTCGTTCACCTCGAGGAAATTAAAAGACAACAAAGTATGCGTACCGAAAAATGAACACCATTTTGTAGCCCAATTGCTCATCGACTTTACGAGTAATCTTCTCTAATTTACCGGCAACAAACCGCGGAAGATTGATCTTATTTCCCCCTTCGAATATTATTCGTCCTGAAGAAAGTATAAAAACTCCACGACGACATAATTGCTCGATCAAAAAAAAAAAAAAATACCACGGCAAACTGTTCCTTTCGCGTTTACGATGCGTTCGTAGCGGTTCGTTAAATACGCTTGGCGAACCCTCGATCACCAATCTCTTTCCTCGGGACTATTTTCGTTTACCTGTCATCTATCATAGCTGGTCCAAACAGGGGGGCGAAGGGAGAACGAAATTCGACGATATCCCGATGCTTCAACGTCGCCACGGTCTCGGTTCTGATGAAAATTAATGACCGACGCGCTACACGATACGCGAACCTGCGTCGTCAAGATTCTAGAAATAGGAATAAAATAACAATTACACCGAAGTCGCGGCCGGTTACCGTGTTTTCAGGTGAATTTTATTGTCCCATTAATCATACGGGGCTCGATAACGGCCGCGTCAGCTGTCCCATGCGATTTTCGTTCCCCCACGTGAAACTACGATGCCTACGATGGCGTACGTTGAAGACGTATACGCGGCGAACGAGATAGAACGAAGAAAAGGAAGGTGGGATGGTGAATACGAGGTAAGGTTGAGGAAGAAAGACACAGAAACGAAGGAAGACGGCCAGGTATCGGAGAAACGAGATGGGCCGAGTGGATAGGCAGGAAACGGGAATGTTAGTGACCCGGGGGAAGCGAGCTGGTAGTTAAAACTGTACGCATCCCATAATTTAGCGATTATTTTGACAAGGGTATGATCTCTTGACAGGTTGTTGGCCTTACGGCTACGTCCTGAAATATAGCTATTTAAATGGGCACTTAGGGGTTCTGTAATGAATACATACTTTTGACTGCACGACCATCAGAAATTCGCTGAGAACGAGTGATTTAAGGTCATCGTACGAATTTCGCTTCTTTTTAGGATTCGCTTATGTTTGCATACTGTAACGTAATTGCGTCAATAAGAACGGAAGTTTCTTGTTTGCTGAATTAGAGTGCCATAGAGTCACTGTTATCTGTACGTACGTGGTTGCATTACTCGAATTCGTTACGAACGTTTGATTAAATCCAGTATCGAGTCGCGAATCGCGTGCAACGATTCGCGTAAAGATACGCGGTTGCCTGGAAACACCTATTCAGGGAAATATATCTGTTCAAAGAATGGCCGTACGAAGGAATCAGGGGGAAAAAAGGCACTTGTGAAAGTATGAATTAGTACACAATATGCTTGAAGAACGTGACTGCAAGAAGTTGTACACGGTGACACGCGTTTCGTAATGGCACGATTACGTTAAATCCTTGTGACAGTATAATAGAAGCAAGTGGCATGACGTTGATTATGGTAAATCAACCGCAACATTTATTACTACACCGATTATCTGCTGTTTTTACAAATCCTTGATGGGGGCACTTATTCTGTCCAGTTACAGCATTCACTTTACACATCGTTGTAATTTAGAAGCAATTTATCTGGTGATACGAGTACATACATAAAATAGATAGAAAAAAAGAAATAAAATTTGCAATTATTATATGAAATATCGTTTTATTTTTCGAATTAGTACTTTTTATTGTTGGTAAATAAAATAAATAAATAAATAAAGTAACGTTCGAATTAACCGACAAAGTGGATGATCAACAATGTTGAGACGCGCGCGATTTGCAATGGAACCGTTTAGTGCAAAACCATGTAAGCCGATGGTTCAAGTTGTTTTGTTAAGCTTTACAGGGAAGCTCGGTTACTCGAGGTAGCCAGCCATGTCTCGGCGAAACGATTATCCGGTTGTTAGTTGGCCTCTGAAATCGATGGTAGGTGGAGGCCCTTTCAATTTCGTTCTCCCTGAAGTCTATTTACCTTTTCATCGTGTGAGAAAATTATGGATTTCTCGGCCAAAGAAACGGAAGTCTTGTTCGATTCAGTGAAAGAGTAATGTTCTATTAATAATCTTGATATTTTCTATGAACTTTCACCGAAGAAAAATTGCGCGAGTTGGTTCGCTTTAGAAAATCCATCGGCGATTCTCAAAGAGCAAAATGTTTAAAGCACAGTATTCCCGTAAATACTCATGTTCAGACGTGTAGCATTTTCCAAGTAAGTAATTGCCTGCTGTTTTTATTCAACCGTTTCCCCAACAGTGTTTCTCGTGAATGATACACGAAGAAAAGTCGAATCTCGCAATAGCACGTCGCGGATAAGCAAATCCGTGAATACACAAATATCTCGTTTGAAAGAAGATACGTGCGTGGAGAGGAAGAGAAGGCCTGCCCGCGGCTGGAGGCGCGACGTACCTTGAGTTATGGCGCAGGTTAATTATACAAAACATTCAATTATACCTCCCAGAGAACGCACACAGCCGCGTGGATCCGTGCACGGACGCGGCTACGAAGATCGGTGCACAGGGTCCAGACAACTGAACAGTCGAGCCAGGAGGATGTTGCGGACTCGCAGACATGAAATCGGTCGCGATCCCGTTTCATTTTTTTTTCAAAACGCTATGGAATGAGATTCTTTTTTGCTGAATACCAACGATCGTCGAATCAAATAACATAGAATCTAATTGCTTTGATGAAGTATAAACAAAGTACCAATTAAAAAAAAAAAAAGAATAAGGAAATCGAAGCCCAGTCTATGCGTGGGAAACGGGAAATTGGTCCCATAGACCAAAAACTTGAGTTACCATCACCGAAACAGTACCATCAGCGTTTTCAGCAAAAAAGGCAGACACCTAAATTCGCAAAATCCAAAGAGCCATAAAAATGGCAGCATGAAATCGAAGGATCTTTTGTCATCCGAAAGATCAATCTCCAGCGGTCGTTTGAATTTAGCCGAGCTTTGAGGCGAATAGTCAAATCGCGGTGGTAGTGTGTCACCGCATAGTCGCACGTGAAGTTACCGATCGGATGCTGTCGGGAAGGGTACCATTTATCACGTCCGAGAGATCCTTGGGATGCCTTAAAACAAAAGGCCGTGGAGGAGCCGAGGAGATGTCTTCGGGAGGACCGAAGGTACGATGGCGAAGGGAAGCGAGAGAAAGAGAGAAAGGTGAGGGAGATTCCGAGGCGAACGGCGTGGGGCCCAAGTGTGTTATGGTGGTTGGAACATGCGGCGAGGGGCGAGAGGAAGCTCATAAGGCAGAGATTTTACGCGCCGGCGCCGGCGCCCCCCGCGGTCTCAGACGCCGCAACCATAATGCTGAACGAAGCTGAACGCGGACCGGACTATCTCTGGGGACTATCACCGCTCGAGCCTCGACCCTTCCTACGGGGACGTTTCGAAACGTTTTTTATCGATATTCTTCGTTACATAACGATCGAATTACGGAATTACTTGATTCTCTTTTTCCCTTGTCTTTTACGTTCCTTGGATGAGATCGTGATTATGTTTTGCATTCGGTGATATACATACGTAGTCTTCACGGATCGAGCCTGATAATATACGATCCGGGAAATATACCCGTGATTAATGGAGGATATTTAAGGATTCTTTACGACGCGAAAGCGGCGCCGCGGTTCGCCATGTTAATTGTCGGATTCTCCATGGCGCACACCGTCGTTGTCTTTCGACGATGAATGATCGTCGGCGTTCACCGTTCAAGCGGATTCTTACTGTATCGATCACGTCGCGTGGACGATCGATCGTCGTGCATTCTATCTAACCGTGTACCGCGTGCTCACGTGATGCCTCGTTTTAGAGCGATACCGCGATCGGTCATTAATTACACGGTGGTTTATTAATCGCGGCGCGGGGAGGTATCATTGCGCGGAACGCGATTCAACCGGTTCTCTCTTCGGCTAACCGATTGATTTATCCACTGACCTTGAACTTTCGTTTCATGCCACGAGCAAAAGAAACACACGGACAAAGTGGTTAGCCGGTGAGTTTGGTCGTTGTTGCCGTGGCTACTGATATTCGGAGATGCCTGGCGATAGACGGGGTACTGCTTACTCGTTGGAAAACCAGTTGCTCTGAATTTTTTGAAAATTATTACAACACAAGTCTGTTATCCATTTTTAAATACTTCCAAGTATCGCTAATGACTAACGTTATGTATAATAAAAATGATATGCTGAATTTAGCGACTGTTTCGTACCGTGCAAAGTGTTGAAGAAACATCAGATAAAAAGCCATAATCGTCGCACAGCCGTGACAGAAGTCTCTGATGAGAAATCGTACACGTCCCATATACGCGATACCGGCATCAAATGTGTTAAATCATCCCGGCACGATAAAATTAAAGTAAATAGCGTTCGTGCGAGTTGAATCACGATACACGGGACATTTTCCTTCTTCTGCGATCGAAATACACGGAACCGTTGTAGGTACATGGGATCTCGAGGCACCGTAAAACACGGTATTCCGCGGGGTCCGCTCCAACTACACGCATATCCGACGCGGGCTCTGTTTTTGCCTCGATTTGCACGCGTGTTCTCTCGATTCTCCCGCGAGGCCCATTACCGTGAAACATCCTCCCGGCTTGGAACAGGTACACGCGAGCCTCTAACAGCGCAGAAAAGGTCCTGCTCCTTCGCGGCATCTCGGATTTCTTCAGGGATAGCTGCTTGAATACCAGCATCTCCAACGTTATCCCGAAACGCGTACGTGTTGTCCGACATCGGGACCGATCTCTTAAGGATCTTCTCACGAATCAACGCCGTCTTAACCCCGTAGACGCCGTAAACATGATATACCGCCGTTCGACTCAACGGACACGATCGTCCATGGGTCTGATCCACGGGACACGTCTGCCATCCTGTATCTTCGCATTCGAAACCTACCTATATTCATTGTTTTATAGGAGCCGTAAAGATGTCAGGCAATTAAAAGATTCGTTTTTGATTTGTTGCGTGGGCGGTCAGCAGTGGCGTTGGGTGGCGGTTGGTCCTTCAAGTAGGTGGAAGGTGGATCGTGTGCCCACGTGAACGCGTCGGGGACACCTGACATTGTACCGTCGCGATGTCCTACAAAAGCCGTCTTCCACTATGCTCGTAAACGTCCGAACACCGTGATCGTACCCGTGATATACAATAAGCTGTATATTACCCTTGTAACGCGCAACACTCCTGCCGAGCTCCTCCGCCGAAACTGCTATCGGTATCGTTCGAATGCCTTTCGATATAGCCCATCGGGTTTTGTGTTCTCCTCTTTGCTTGCCCATTTCGAGAACGGCCAACCGACTTCTGAACACTGCTCAACGCCTTCTATCTCGTCAAACTGGTTCATCGGATTCGCGAGAAAATTAAAAAATGGACCATCAGGCTTTATCGAGCGAACAAGTAATCGTTTGGTATTTTTCTCTTCGGAACGACCGAATCATCAATCTGCCCGATCGAACCGCGTATCTTTGTTCGGCACCTATGTTTCTGGTCAGCAACCGCCATGACGAGATCGTATCTACCGCCGAGGAACTCGCGGTTGCGCCATACGATGAGCGCTGTTGCGTCCGGTCGTAGGTTAGCCACGTCGAAACGTGGCTGGCCATCGAAACCTGGAACGAGTTACGCGACATGCAGGTATAGAAAGAGAGACAGAGAGAGAGAGAGAGAGGATTTCGTTGGGAGATTAAAACAATGCGGCTGGTCAGATAACGCGGGTGTGACAGCTCTTCGTATCCACGGACCGGGGACTCGGATGGACCTTAACGAGGTCCTCTAATAAATAACCGGCGAGTTCGAGTTTCCTTTCCTTCTCTTTCTTTCTCTGCCCTCCTGTTAAGCTGTCCTGCTCGCTCGCCCGGCTCCTCGTGTTTCAAAAGCCGCGCAACGATGGAAGGCCATAGGGATGAACCTAAACAGGCCCCGAACACCAAGATGGATGTGCTGTGAGGCGCCGCCGTCACCTGGCCAGCCCTTCCACCAGACTTCCACTGGTACTTTGTAGGGAAGGTAGGCTCAGCCGCGACACCTCGCTTCCTAGGAAAGGACCGGAGATGATTCTTCGTTATTTTATCTTCGGCGAACCCCTTTTTTTAGTCTAATACTGTGAATTTTCTTTAACTAGATCAAAATTTAAATTCGGCTTTCCTTCAAATTTCTATTTCTATTAAAAATAGTTTTTAACCTTTAACTTTAAAACTTTCGGAAAGGTTAAAACAATAAAACAGTGAGGTTTGGATACAATCCAGTTTGCCTTCAGGGAGTCAAGTTTCCTAACGTGATTTGAAATTCAACAGCGATTGAATTGCTTGAAAATTTGCAACAGGTAGAATCGAATGTCTTCCATTAAATGCACTCTACCGCGATTGTATCGAGCGATAGTCGACGAACACACTCGTTCCCGATCGGAACGTCAACGAATCATGACTTGGAAAAGAGAAGAGTGTCTGAACGTGGCTTGACTCAATTCGAGTAAGACATTGAACAGACAACTCGGGACGGAATGATCCGCGATCGTACGCGTGCTTTTTCTCATTCCCTGTTGCACGTCGTTTTATACGGTTTCGTAAAGGGCCAATATTGATAAGGAGCGGAACATACGCGCCGTGGTGAATTTATCTCGCGCATATTTTACTGGAACGAGAAAGCTTGTTCCCGGTTGGAGTGGCACCAATAAAGCGGTGTCAACGTTCAACGGAATTGGAAACGTTCGCGGGACCGTTAACGATAAGAATACGATAAGGGAACGACGAGGTTGGTGCATTGATCGCGAGGAAAATGTAAATGCCGCTTGCACAACAGGTGCGTCTCGACTATGGCGTCAAGTTTCTACGACCGCCGTGCTTGTCGTGCTTCTGGAAGTTAGAATGCCAATCAATGCTGAAAAAAATATGTGAACAGCGGGGATCGTAACCATAACCTGAATGGTGGGAAACCGAAACCAAAGCTGGTGGTCGATGTTTTCTAACGTTACAGATAACCCAGTCAACCTTTTACTTCTGTATTGTTATTTTTATTTAACAAACGATTCTGTAATGCTTTATTTGTAATGCAACGTGAACAAATTTTACCTCGATCCCAGAAGATCGTTATTTATTCCGTTCCTTATGTATGCGCGCGTTGTATCACGATTCCCGGTTCCTGGCTACCGATAATATACGCACTTCAGATTCTATTAGGTCGCCGGTAGATCCTCGATACATACCTGCTTGACTCGGTAACCCAAGGGTTTCCACTTATCGTGCGGCCGATCTTCTTCACGCATATTATACTACGGGGAAAACAGTGAGGGTAAAAAAAGGGACGGGCGCATCTCCTGCGCAGCAGCTCGTGGAGCTCTGCCGCGCGAATAACAGGATCAGGTTACTCTTTTGGAAAAGGGAAAAAGGACCGGGAGAGTGGTATTTCTCCACGAATCTCTCTCCTTCTATGGACATTGGCGGCCTGTTTGAAAAACATTTCACGAAAGGAACGGGGTGACCGATCCTTTTCCAGGGCGTTGCACGCGAGAGACGTTTCACTGCTGTTTCTTCGCTTTTTTTCCTATCGTGGATCTTGTCAGTCGCTTTTCGAACGCTATCGTGCGTACATCGATGATGCAACTTTTAGAAACTGTTCTGTGATCTATGATCCTAGAAAATCTGAATGTTTTTAGATATCGTGATTTTTGATTGGTTTTAAAAATGTTTGAAGTATGCATTTGCTTTAGTTTTCTATTTTTGAGAGAATAAATATAATAACTTAATCCAACAATGAGATGAAAGATGGAGTAGAATGTGCCCTTCAATAGCCTCAAGTGATTACTCGAATCCAATCCTACTACAGTAGCAAAGTGTTGACAGATTTGGGGTATAATCGACCCCTCTCGAGTGTCCTCGAAGACTATAGCGGAAACGCTACCAGTCTTGCTCCAGTTTCGGATGCATTCAAGACGATTTAATTTAATAATCACACAAACATGTTTTCTGTAGTACTTGAACTACCTTAAAGGGTTAAATCAATTTACTCGGATAAAAAGGGTATCACCGGGGTGTCAGAAGGTTATTAAAAATTTTGTCCCATGCACGGGGCCACCCTGACGTCCAGCGGGAAACATAAATCTCCGACGGATCGTATGATTGACGTCTATTTAATAGAAACGCAACTATACATGGATGATGCGGAATAACATTAACTCGTCCGGGAGTCGAAGGGGGCTGGTTTCGTCGCGGCGGGTGGCCATTGTACCCCGTGGACCCCTGCGAGCTTCGGCCTTTCTCCCATTCTCGTGGCTGCCAGCTCCCTCGTAAAGTCAAACGTTGACACTAGCCGCGGGACACCGACTCCATAGGCCCGAAGCTTTCTTTCCCTTTCTATCCGCCTCCTTTACACCTGAAATGCACTTTCTCGTGCGTCGTTATGTTATTATTACCAGGCTCGAATAAAACCGGACGCTAAAGTGGGCGTGGTGTCGTCGACCTACCGTCCAGGAATCGAGGGTCGCGGTCTACCGAAAGTCTAGATCATTTGTTCACGTACAATTGGAACGATCAATTATTTCTTCTCGTCGTCAGTTTCATAGTTTTCGCAGTTTAGATGGGATCGCGAGGAGGAGGCGCAAGGAACAGGCTAGTCGAGCAATTTGCAACTTTATGGGGATGCGTTAGCAAATTTAACGACCTAATCAGAGTAGCGCGGCATCGAAAGGGTTAGGACAATCTTGACCATCTTGACGCCTCAGGCTTCAAACAGATACTTTTTATCTTTGTTAATTATAGAGGGAGGCAAACATCGACGTTGGGTATAAATTGATCTTAGGCAAAGATTCGTACGTCGAGCTAGCTTTGATCGAGCCAAATTCAACACAGCACCTCAAAGGGTTAAGTGAACCAAGAGCAACGAATTTTCGGGCATTCATTCGTCTGTTCCGACTAGCTCGGTTCGAGGAGAACGTAACAGCTCGACGGACGTTCGTGGAACGTGGTAACGCGATAGCGGAGCTCGATCTTCCGAGATCGAGAGTAGAACAGCAGCCGGCCAACGGCTGGTGAACTGGTCATGGATCGCGAAAGAAGCAAGCTGTGCAACAGAAGGAACACGGGCAGAGGAATAAGAAGAGAGGAGAGACGGATGAGAGGAAAAAAAAGAGGTGGAGGAAGAAGAAGCAAAAGAACAGGCAAAGAGAGAGGTTCGCTTTGCGCTTGGTCGGTGAGATCAAAGTGGCGCCACGCCTACGGACCGCCTCCTCTAATCATCGGCTCATTACTCATTAGTACTAATGAGCCACGCGCGCCATCTATACCTACCTGAGACGATACAACACCTAGAAAACTAACTGAATACCTGGCTACAATGGCACCCACCTGCGTGTAACACACTGTGTATACAGTGAAAAGTTGTGTGGCCAGTCGCGATATCCTGCACGCAATCTAGTCAGCCAACGTAGCCACGATCCAACGATAGCAGATCGATAAAACTACTCTAAAGTATATCGTGAAATGGAACCGTTTAACGGGAGGTCGGGAGATGATGATTAACGATCGACTTAATGGAGATCGTCTCCAACCGCTCGCGTTTATTATGGACATTCCATGAGTCCACATTCTCACTGTAGTGGTTCTTCTGTTTGACCATGAGTTGGTTGGACCGGTTAGTTGTTGGTATTATGATTAGACGATGGAACGAGACTTTTCAGTGACTCACATTGAAAGAAAGCTTCGTCCATTTAGCTAATGCATGATGATGAGCTATTGATACTAAGGTTTAAATCCTTGTGGATGTGATTTTAATGGTGAATTCTAGGTTTTATCGTATTAATAATAATATCAATGGTGGATATTTTAGCGATTATTCGTTCAGAATGATTGCAAGTCACTGGTAAAGGTTTCTCCGTCGAGTCGTCAGATTAAGGGGATGATTTTTGATCGGTTGGACGGAGCATCCCTCGCGTTTCCCATAAAACCATCCATGGCATCGTGTCCATCGAAGCGACCACGTGTGACGAACGCGCTTCGCGTAGAACTGCGTCTCGTTACATCCGTCACAGCCGTCGGTCCGTAAAATTGGCGCCACCTGCCACCCTCCTGAAATCCGGCTTCCCTGTTGCTGCACGCTGCACGTTCTGACTCATCCCATCGTCTCGGAGTATTTAATGCATTTATAATACAGGACTTAATGACCCCTGGCCCGTCTCCTCTCGCCTGGAATTTATTACAAATTGAACATCCACCGATACAGAAGAAACCGCAGCCTCAAATTTTATACGCTTAACAACATCGATTAACCCCTTAACACGAGATACTTTTCTTCAAAATTAGACTACCAATTCATCAATTTTTAATTGCACATAATTGGGAATAATAACGTCATTTTGGAGAATAACAGATCAGCCCTGTATTGTTTTCTAGAAAATTACTTAATTAACGCATTAAGTCTGATGGGGTCGTTGGTTCGGCTTGAAGAAATAAAGAATCATTAGATTACTTTGGACCAGACAACTAGAAGGGATGTTTGGCATTGCTGAGCAAGGGACACACCGCTCACGGTGTACGTACAAAGTGTAATGTGATTGTTTCCAAGCGAACGGCCCTAGCAGGGGTCGCTGTTTCGCTCCACCGGTGATGACTTCATCCCCCATCTGATCCCGATTTCCTCTTCGTTTTAGAGACTCCAACAGAGCATCAGGTTCGTTTTCGAATCAAAGCACCGCCCTGTTTTTCTTCTCTCCAAAATGCATCTCTTTTCTTTACTCAAAGGGTAGTCGTCCCTTGATCGATCGTGTAAACTCCTGATGGTCGTCGTAAACAACGTTTTCAAGATGCTTGTAAACAGAATACCAGGCAAAAACTTAGTAAACAGTTTATCCAGGAGTTTCCATCTGTATCAAAAATGAAAGAATAACCATTCTTCGTCGCGTTTCCTTCACGGAAGGAAATTGGACCAATATAAAAGAAAGAAAGGGTACGAGTTGGGTTAGCTAGATCGGGAAGAACAAAACGCGCAGATAGAGCCGGTTGTTGCATTGTCCCGTGGATGTTTGCGGCCGTTTCGTGTCCCTGCGTAGGAACAACCGACTCTCTTTGTGCCTGTTGGTGTTTTCGCCGTGCACCATCGGGTTCTCTCGCCAACTGCGGCCAAGGGATTACCAGAGAAATCCTTTAATGGCATTGTTGGCATTTGAATAACACGAAATATGATATGAGATCAGAACCTAGTTCCTCTCCACCCCTTTCCTTGCTTCATCTTTAAGCTCGAACTTGGGGGTCCTATGGGTATAGAGTTACGGTCCCGTTCCACGCCGTTGTCCGTCCGGATTAATTGTTGGCAGCTCGTCGATGCGCGTTCAGATACCAGCGAAAAATCTTTCCTTCTTTTTTTTCTATTCTTTTTTCATCCCTCCAGGGCGATGCTCCATCTTTGGTAATCGCGTTTCGTTGACAAGTTGAATTACAGCGACCGTCTTCGGGCACGATGATTTGAAAAATTGCAGAAACTGAATGTAACCCTTCCGTTTCAACACTCTCTGTAATGGCGGCTGTTGCTCGAAATCGCCTGGATCGTTCGCAATTGACCCGGTACCGGGGCCGAAGCGTTTCGTGCAAAGCGGTAACTTGGATTGCAAGAAAAACGCGAATCACGCGGAGTTGGGCTGCGAAACGTGTAGGAGAAGAAGGAGGAGAAGCAAATGAAAACAGACGCGAGCTATAAAGCACGGGTGAACTGGCAAAGTGAAAGGCTGCACGAAAGCAAGACAATCTACGTTCAGAGAACGGCTGAAAAATCGAAATCCTAAACGTTTTAAGTTATTACGCCGGGGAATCAACTTGTTAACGTCATTTCGCGCGTGAGCGACTACCGGTCACCACGCTGCCTAGTCGTGACTGCTATTTTTCCTCGGGAACGTCCATAAACCGGACACTTTAGACGTACGGCGACCGCACCACGATCTATTTAGCATTCACGTCGTTCTGTCGTGCTACGACGTTAAATGAATACCTTAGTTATCTCTCCCGCGTTTGTAAAGTTTATTTTTACCGGTTTACCGCTCGAATCGATGAGATAACCCGAGGACTCGAGTCCTCGAAATATCCGCGAATCAGGGGGGAAAAAAGGAAGAGTTATTAACGCATTCTGATACAAGTTGCGAACTCGATAATGCGACACGGAAATGCATTTACCTAGCCGCAAGTTAATTACAAGTGAGCATCGAATGCTTGTAAATAACAAGCTTCAAGTTTAATCCAGCTTACCATCGTGAAACGTTTTGTTAATTTTGTTTTAATGGTCTCACAAGGGAAATGAAAAATGAAAAATTGTTCTCTTATTAAATCATTTTTACAAGTAGAATAGAATTAATATTAAATAGAAATAGAATAAAACGCTCCCCGTTTATCACCGTTGTAGATTACATTCTCCTCCACTTTCCTATCTTCATTTCCCTCTCGTGCCTCCATTCATTTCCTCGTGAAACGCAAACTCACGAGTAATTCTCGGCTAACCCTTTTGTTCTTATTTTGCTTTCAGGTGAGTAATCGAGTAATTTCTGTTTCCTAAGTCAATTTGCCAGGCGAACGAGCGAGGTTGGTAGTTGATTCGACGCCGGTAAGTAAATCAGATTGTTTATCAAAGAACTCGTGCTGAATTAGACGATTTTCGCGAGACGATATTCGCGGAAATATCCCCGATAAAACAGCTCGGCTCTCTTCACATGAAAATTACGAGTATAAACAGTCGGTATACTTGATTTTCGGGAATTAAGGGAGTCGGAGGGCGAAAGTGAGCTAGAGGCGACGTTTCACGAACGACGCGACACCGATGTAGTGAAAAGAGAAAACGAGCAGGAGCAAAGAAAAAAAAAAAAAGGAGGATGAGAATCGTAGGACTCGGTAATAATTCAGGCAAAAGGACGCATCAATCCTGATGACCCTCTGCCCCTCTTCTTCCTTGCCAACGATTCGTCCAGAAATAGAGCATCGCTCGTAACGCTCTTTCTTCTCGTCCTTCTTCCACCATCGTTCCCACAGGTTCGTCCGTTTTCTCTCTGGGGAAAAGCTGGATGACTACCGATTTTCCCTTATTGCTGCTTGCCACGCGACACCCCCGCCCTCAAACCTAGCACTTTCGCGACATAAATCTCCGCTGCTTCGGTCGCAGCCAACTCCACCCCACGGAACTAATCAAATTTTCGTCCGAGTTCAACCGATTTCCAGTCGTGCGTTGGTGTTACTTCTAAAAGGGATCGATGTTAATTTGGCAGGGTTTGTAATTTTTATCGGAAGGGTTAACAAATAAATACTGTGGTGGTCATAATAATAGTTAGTAACACCCATGCATCGGATAACAGAAACTTGGTCTCTCTTTTTTTTGTTTTGAAACATATTTAAAATGATCAACTAGAGGTAAATGGCAATGAGGGGGGAAAAAAGGAAAGCTATATAAAAATTTAAAAGATTTCCATGATGCTATAACAAAAAGTGTACTTAATCGAACTCATTAGAATTAATATGTTAAGTGTTGTATAATGAAAATCACTTCTGTTTGTTTCATTCGTGGATGATAGATTATATTTTCTCTGCACTTAACTCGTCCTTTACCCCTTTCTCTGGTAACGATGCCAAAGAGGTCGTCGTTTGGAGGATGATTCAATTTACTTACCCCTTTTAACGTAACGAATGGAAGGTACATTTATTACGACGAAAGTAATTAATGTAACAATTTCGTAGAAATTATTCCATCAATTTTATCAATTGCGTAAAAGTTCATAAACTTCAATCGATCAGATATCCAAAGGAGACCACGATCGTTTATTTTAATTTACCTAAGCTCAGTCAATAAAATATAGTTCCCGTGAGTAAATTTTTTCGCAAGATTACGTTGGAAAAATGATGAAGCCACGTGGCTGGGTCCTCGATTTTAATAACCAAGAGTGTTTCTCGTCATAAAGAAAACACCCATGCGCCCCGTTGCTTCCCACCACTGAATTATTCAATCAACCACGGTATTTTTCACCTTGAGTACCCTGTTCCAGCAGTGTCGCGTTAATAACGATCCTAGAAACACGTTCGCGCCTGTTATCATCGTTCGAGGAGCCCTTAAAAGCTTGTAGCACTTAGGGCCGGCTTTCTTTCGCGTTTCAAATCTACCGGTCGCGTTAAAGTTACGATTCGAGGGTTGCTAGGGAGCAAACCGTCCGGAAGATCGGCGCTGTGATTTATTCAAACGCGTTTTCAACGCATTCGCCCTAATACGTGTGACAGTGGACGCGTAGGAGGCGCGATGGAACCCGAAGAGCGGTGTTTAGACGCGGCGAGAACAAAGGGCGCCGCTCGTTCAACGCCAGAACCCGCTTCGTGCACCCTTGAAACATTAGCCAGATCACCGGATGCCTGTGACACTTTTCTCACCCACTCGAGAGTCGTTATCTTCGGTTACGAGAGTGTGGCAATCCTGAAACGGAGGCTAGTTTCGTTCGAATTCGTTTTTTATTCACGCTTAACGCACTCGTGGCAGCTTAACAACCCGGTCTGTCTGCCAGCTTGTAATATAAACTTTTCGATATGTCCTTTATGTAAAATGAAAGAATGAAATGACTCAATTACTGGGTTTCAAATTGCAATTACTGCAATTGGTTCATTATCAACTTGTCTTATTTCGCCCTGGAAAATGATTTCTATCCTGATTCGATATCAATTTAATACCTTGATTAGCAGCCATACATTTCTTCTCATTAATTCTTGATATACAACGGCGTAAAAGGGTTTGAACTTTACAGAATCTCTCGTTAATTTCTTGTCTTTCTTACCAGTTATCACCGGAGAGATCGTAAAATAGCACTCGGGAGTTACTTTTTAATCAGACGTTCGGATAACTGAAAGCATCGGACCGCTGCGCTGGGCGGTAGAATCGTAAGCAGATCGTTAATTGCCTCCACTGTGTTTCATCGTATTCGAGCAACACAGTGGACGATCGTGGAAACAACATCTAGAGGGTGATGTTAGATGGTACTCGTTCGCCACCGCGATAACTACTCCCTGGCGAACTTCATAAACGAAAGATTATCCAGCCAGTTATCTTATGTTTCGATGTCCCGAAAGCTCGTTTCGTTTATCCGCGGGCACTTAAACGCGTCGAATAAAAAATTCCTTCGTCGTGTGTAGGCGAATTACTTCGAATCAAGTGATTAGTGACGGCTTAAAGGGATATATTTCGTTAATTCCACGAAGGATCTTCACTTTTCACGGTGTAGATCTTGTCCGAGATACCCTGTGTATCTGTTTCTCGATTTCTCGCTTTTTCCAGCGATTCTCGACAGCTTCTCGGGACTTTTTGCCCAGTAGTCTCACGAGTAGAAAAATCAGGGAAAAAACATTGAGCTACATGGCGCCAACTGTGGAAGGTTGCTCGCGTGACAATATGATTCTTCTTTGATGCGCTAAACCTTAATGCTCCTTGGTAGGCTTTTTGTTCGATCAAGCAACTCGTTGTCCGTCGTTTCGCGAGCGTTGCTCCACAGGATTTCGCGTGACGATATTTTCATACGTTCGAGATGCCGCGTGTCAACCCTGTTTCCCTTCGTCAATGTTTCAAACGCATGCGATGACCCGCAACCCCCCGTGTACCAGCGATACGCTAAGTGGTTTTGCTCATAAAGCTGCGACGGTTCGTAGGATAATGTCGCCGGTAAGTGGTCCTCGAGCACCACGGGGCGAGTATCACGGTGGCGGGAGCGCACATGTGACCCCATGAAGGAACAGACACTTGAGATACGTTTTCGTACATTGTAACAAACTTTACGATAAATAAAAATCTAATTCCTTGAAATATTCTTATCTACTACAAAAATCAAGCTATCGTGTCAGTTCTTATAATAAGATCCTTCCTTTCTAAATTCATTTCTTGCCAGTTTCCTCGTTGAAAATTCAATTATGCAATTATCGTATTTTACACAAACTACATGATACTTCAACCAACATAATCTTCTATGTTGTTAATTATAGTACATACAATCTATCGCCGTTTGTTTATTAGCGCCTAATCGAGTTTCCTGATCGGGTTTTACGCTCAGTTGGAGCGAAACCTGCAAAGAACGCGTTAAAAATTATCGCGAATCCCACCGTTGCGTAAATTCCTCTTACCAGGCAGATTATTCAAGTATCGTGTCAAAACCGTTGCACAATGTAACCCATAACCGCAAAGATTGAAAATGAACGCAAAAATCGCAATCAACGTAAATTCTCGGACAGAACTTATCTTTGAAGCGTATCTGTTCAATCTCATCCACACCGCCATGCCACCCTGCGATTCTGAAAAAGTTTCAAATTTCAAAGTCTATATTCTCCCCCTGTTTTCGACATGATTTGAAGTCGCGACTCGGACGAGGGTGCTAGCGGGGATACACGCGTTATTTTTATAATCTCGTTTTGCCGGCTTCGAGTCTCTCGGAGCGGGCTCAGCGTGTCGCTGCTTGGTCTTGCGAAGACGCGCGTGCACCAGGAGAAAAAGGAATCGTTGGTGGGGTATCGCGTTACCGATCGGTAGGTGAGGGCCCTCTGCCTGCCCTTTTTCTCCTGTTTCGCTGGAACGGCCGAAAGGGGTGAAGGGTGAGCGCCGGCAGGATCGCCAATAAAACTCGAGGATATCGTGGACGCGACACCACTGACAATGAAACGAATGGACAGGGTCCGTTAAAATAATTATACCGCGGCTCTGATAAATGCTCGTCTCCGTTTCGTGAACGTATCGCTGGTTCCGCCGCTCTTTCGGTCCTTTACCTTCGATATAAAATTATAGCCGACTCGGTTCGAAATATCCATCAGATCCGAACTTGCAATGTCCTCCGATCCCATTTCTATTAAATACACCGAAACAAATAAAGAAAGAGAAAAAGGAGAGTTCAAAGAGAGGGACAAAGAGAAGAAGAGAAGAGCGTAGGCAGAGTGGGCAGGATGCAGAGCCTTCTCGTTCTTCGGGGCAGTCGGTCCCCTCGGTTGCTGGGACCTTCGCTATAAAACGCTCAGATAAAGCCGCGATGTTTATATGCGGGGATCGCAACGAGAGAGAGGAGAGGAGAGGAGAGTGGCGTGTAGGAGAGGTATACCTGTTGGCCGCTCGCGCCGACAAAATAATAAGACAAAAGCCGGGGGTGGACGACGCGGTAGAGCGAGTGCGATCCAGCAGGAGACAAGGATGAAAAAATCCATGGAATACGATGCGAGAAAGCCGCGAGCAGGAAGAGGAGACAAGGAAGTTGGCAGAGAGAAACAGAAGGAGCGAGTTGCGCGGTATCAAAGACGGTAGATTGGTCGGGGAGGGGTCAGGAGAGAACAGAAGGCAGAAAAGGAGGAAACCGGACAGGAATGCATGGATGAATGCACCGTGTTGCAGGATACACCCGAGAGCTGCGCTTATCTCGCGGACCGAGACTCTCCCTCTCATTAAACTCCTCTCTACGTGGCTTCATCGACTTCGATCGATTGATCGTATCCTGGATCGAAAATTTTGCTTATTCCGTTGTGCATGTAAAATTCCGTACCATAGAGGTGAGGGTTGATCGTTATCTCTTTTGACACCCTCTGGAGCGGGATGGACATCGATGCAAAAACTTAATATTTGAAAATTTTAATAAACTGTTGTTAGATGCATTTTTTCTATTAAACTAGAAATAATAACTGATAACTGATTATGAATTACATGATGTACTATGTAACTTACAATTAGTCAACTAGAAATTAATGCTACGTGTATATAATTGAACTTTTTTCTCAAATAATTGAATAATTTTTCTACCTCAAGTAGTTACAATGTACATAATAACGTAATGAAACTCGTGCAACTTTTTATTAACGATCAGGTAAATTGAAACCTATCAAGTCAGTTTTACTGCACTAGATTTTATAGACTTGAAGTAATGTATCGTGACATGTGTGGTTGTAGTTAGCACGTACGCGTACTGTAGCTGGTCAAGGTTTTCGAAAGAACCGACTTTTGTTTTCCTTATTATGAAAGTCGCAGTAATAACCAGATAAACATGTAAATTTATTCACCGTAGTAATTTGTCGCACGCATGACTGGTCAGTGTTTAATCCACGAATCGCCACGAGGGATCGGTGATAGTGTTCACGCTAAAAAATTATAAATTTGGCAAAAAATTTATCAACTCTCACGTATATGTATTATTCGTCTTTATTTTTATTTTTTTTTGTTAATTGCAGAAATTGCACGTTTATTCGTTTCTTTGAACATTTTTCGTGCGTCTCGGTAGCACAGCGACATTTTTGTCAATCTTACAATTAAAGAGCTAGAAACACGCAAGGTTTTCACGAAAATTTGCAATTTGTCATCTTCAGGTTTTATTTGAAGGACAAACTTGATTAATAGATTCAAGAATTTAAATCATGTTAATAATATTGATTATTAGGAGGTATAAACAAAATTCTTGAGAAAATTCGTTTAGAAAAATTGTGTATGAGTATTTCAATAAACAGTGATTTTTACTGTTATAATTTATGTAGTTGTACTTAATACAATTTTTACAACGTTTATTAGAGATTAAATTCACCGTACATTTTTTTAAATAAATTAGTCATTGACGTAACTCCTTGTAATAAAACGTGCTAACGTCGTATAAATCAATAATTTAGAATAAATTGGCGATAATTGCAATGTTTTTCTCGTTAAAACATATTTTACGACGTTTTGACTGAACCTGTAACACTTTGTTGAACCTTTCTAACTGACCTTGCAATGATAAAGCATTTATATTTATCAGCATTTTATTCACATTTCAATTATCAATAACAAAACAAAGTACTTACGTCAAATCAATAATTCCAAGGTAAGATTTCAACAAATGATAAATAATTTGCAAAATCTACAGTAAATCTTGATAAAATCGTCAATAAACTATATAAAGGAATAATTATCAAAATATAAAATTAGCAATCGAATGATATACATACGTCAAGATCAATCAACACGTTTTCCGCAAGTTTTCCAATATGTGTCATACCAGAAATCATCTAAATTGTATAGTAGTCATAAGCAATGATATATTAGATTCGATCGCATATTAGACAGCTATATTAATTAACCTATCAATATTTCTTAACCGATAATCAACATCATTCAGACGGACATTTATTGAAACGTAGCAGCAGATTTTGCTAGTTGTTCGCATACATTACGCGCACGCATAGTTTTCCAGACTATTTTGAAGTTTCTCTGATGCACGCACGGTAAACATGGATATTAGTGATTGTTGTTTAAGTTGCTGACAGTTTTACGCTCGTTCCCGTCAGTTACGCGGATGTTACCATCAACACTGTGCTTAAAATCGATTACACGCACCGAATCCCGCTTTTCACGTTTGGGAATATTTACTTTTGTCATTGAAACGACAGTGTTATGCTTACATCGCTATTTAAAAAAAAATTTTTGTTCCGTATTTCAAAAGGTAGCTATTGTTAATAACGAAACAGCGAACTCCCATTAAAATATTTTGACTTCAACCCTTTATCTGTGTATAAATTAAGAATTTGATAATGAGGAAAGGGTTACTTTCACAATCACAGACATTTATCAATTTTTATCTAAAAAAATATATTCTGTATTTTCAATTCGCTTTGGCACGGAATAAGCAACTCCTTCTTGGTATCTTTCATTCGTTACAAGACACCCCGTATAATATCTTCATTCGTAGCACGACACCTAGTCGTTGGTTATTTCTTGTCACGAAAATCATAGACTTCAGGCATAGGGTTATTTTCTGAAAATTGTCTCTGTTTCTTAGTCTATACAATACATACGTTAGTTGGCTTGAAAATGACTGGAGTTAGTGACACGTAAACGCTGTCTAATGATAAATAAATAACGCAAACCTGTCCCGATAAGATTTAATTTTCTTATCGACCTGTAAAACGAGTAGCTAGGTGACTAGGTGCTTTCCTTCATCAGTCTCAGTTTTAAAAGATATCCGTCAAGTAATTTGAATAAATATGGGCTAATAAGTATGACATATGTAGTCCGAGTAAATTAATCAAACAGTTAAATTCTTAGAAAGTAGATTTTAATGAACCTTTAAATAGAAATATTTACAATTTTAGGAATAGGTAGAAAACTTATTTTAATGAACCTTTAAATAGAAATATTTACAATTTTAGGAATAGGTAAAAAATTTATTTGTTGAATAAGCCATCGTTTTTACGTATTTTTATCTTTCCACCGAACTGTACGAAGGACGAATAGAAAAGAAGTCGCGATGATAACATTCTGTTAGACAAAACACAACAGAAACGACACATATCAGACTATTTTATGACGAAATGTAAATTGATTTAAACGTTTGACTGCGAATATCGTTTCGTTAAGCGAAGCTAAAATTATAACCGAATGAGTATAATAATTTTCTTTTAATTTTATTAGAATTTTGTACATGCATGGGTGTGACATTTTAACAATAATTTCTATTTTCTTATCGAAGTTTTAACGGAAACAAAGGGAAAAAAGCAGACAAACAGTTAAATATTCCGTTTGGTCGCAACAAAATTGAATCGGTCGTTGGAATGTTATTCGCGAGTGAAATTCGAATGTTTCCTTCGATCTCCAGTGGCTCGAAAGAAAAAGCGCGAAATGGATTACAAAATTTACGAGGCCTAATCTACTGATGGGAATTTAACGTTCTTTTCTGAAAATTTTTAAGCAACTCGTAGAATGTCGAATCATCTGGATATTTTACACAATTCATTTCACTTTGCAAATATTTTGCATTTATTAATGGCGTTCGAATAAACGTGTGTCGTTTAGTTTGATTTTCCAGCAAATTCGTAGGTGAGGAGTGGGTGTATTATTTTCGAGGCGAGAAATGACGACAGCCACCGTGACTATGGTTCCATATAAATAGCATTGTATTTCACATTCTCGTGTACACTTTCAATAAATATCTTTTAAGTAGTATTTACATAGCGTCGGGGGACAGGATAGATCGATTAAAACAGAGGGACTAAAGTAACCCGTAACCAGTGACTTCTTGCGCTCCCTTTTTCAACACAATCTCAACGATTTCGCGAATATATTCCATTGAACTATGTTCGAACGTATCACGATTCTTCCTTGATCATCGTACGTGCAATTTGAAAGTGAACATGAATATCACCGGTTAAGAATTAGATCGCAGGGTATCGTGATTCAATGTAGCTGTCCGACGGCGACTCCCTTATGACGAAGAACGGTCGTGTTCGAAAATTCAATCTCGTCGTATTTTATGGCACTGGTTCAAAATCGTCCTCGGGCTCCGTGGACCACAAAATAAACACACACGCACCGAGCGATCATCCTCGCATTGCAAACACACACCAAGCGTCTTTTGAACGAAAGTATTCGATGAATACACCTTCCAGTTTCCTTTAAGCCGTCTCGAAAATTCTCCCACAGATTCAGACTGCTTGTCCAGAGAATAATAATTAACATAATCTCCCTTGCAGAATCTCATTGACACATCATTTTTCTACAATTCGTAAGTTGTCGCATCGATACACACGACCCCTTTTGATGAAGTTTCTAAAAAGGGCTTCTCAAATCCCCAGGTGAATCGAAATCTTTCTTTCACTACAGCTTCTCCAAGGCGCGACTGTTCGTAAGAAGTTCCCTGGTGAGTCTCCACACTTGTTTGGCCGCGTTCTCCAATCCACTAGGTGATTTTCCCTTGAACAAATCGAGATTTGGCAAGAAATAATGAGGACACCTGCGGCACTGCAGGCAAGAGATCAGTTGCAATAATATTCCGTTGATGCGGTCCCCGATGCACGTCTCGTCCCATTCAGCCTCGTGAGGGTGTTTCTCGCACTCGTACAGCAGTAGAGTTTTCATGTGGTAGCTGGTGACAGGATTGCCAGGTAGATCGAGATGTCTGTCCCTAAGAGTCTTGAGGATACTCAGACAACGTTTACGACTGCCACCTTGGAGCAGACGATTCTCGGCGTCAATGAAAGACAACGCCCATGCGTCGCCCTCCATCGCTGATTGCTTCCCTTGCAGTCCTATGCATTCTTTCGACAACATGTCGAATCCTTCTGTTTTCACTTCGGCTACGATATTAGGATGCGGCCAAGATATGTGCGCTATCGGCCAATGAGAGGCCGATCTTGGCCAAAGTCCGGCACACTTGAACGCCGGTGTGATCTGCACCACGTATCTCTCCCTGATGCGAAGCTTCACTTCGGTCGTGTCTGCTATCATCTTCACCGAATCCCTATAGGCGCACTTGTCGCAAGCTTGCGCCACCAAGGTCTGAAATCTCGAACGGATCTTTCTGGCGGACAGGTAACCGGAGGCGGTGATGAATTCAACCCAAAGGGACATAGACCTCTTTCGACCGTCGCTGAGCTTCAGCACCGCGCAACCTGGCAACGTGCCGTCGTCCACGAAATTCAAAACTCCCATTTGGTTAAGATAGATCACGATCTCGAATTCCGTCGGGGAGATCACGTCGAGGCCGTCGAAACGACCGTTGTAGTCGGTCAACGACGAGATGAACCGAGGCTCTTGAACCTCTACTTCCTTCAGCACGTCCTGCACCACCCGGCACACTTCTTGGATCGTCTTCATCACTTGACTCTTCCTGGTCATTACACGCTCCCCAAAGTACTTGTTGATCTGGTATACCATCTTGGACTGGGCCGCCAGCATATCGGCCGGCAACAACATGGTTGCGGCGGTCTGAAGCCTTCGAAGGCTTCTTTCTTCGGGGTTTCTACTGTAGATCACCGCATTCTGCCCCGAAACTCCTTCACCTTTTTTTCGCCTGATTTTAACCGCACTTTACGGTCCGTTTCTTTTCCATTTGTAAGGTCCTTGCTGTTTCGAGAAACGTTTCCTCTTCAAATTGACAAGTCTCTTCGGTGGGAAGATGAAAATACTAGCGGTCGAGACTGATCGCGCGTCGCGTCGCAAAGGGACGCCGGATTAACGGCGGTGATACGAACGAGCAGCGGGAGGAAAAGGTGTGCGAGCGACTCCGTGCAGGAGCAGATTGTCGACTGCGCTGTCGTTCACCTCCTCCGCGCCACCCGCTCTTCGAACCATACGAAGGCGTGCGGCGGGTCGTGGCGATCACCTTCAACAGGCTCCGCCCCGAACCGTGCGGTTCGACCAATCGCGTGGCTCGCGAGCCGCACAGGCGTGGCCAACCGCGGCAAACCCGACTGGATCGATCCGCGCGACCCGTTCTACCTATACGTTACACGAACATTGAAGGACGAAGGTAGCACGGCGGCTAACCCCAAACGCGAACCCCTCTTACCCCATGAATTATGCAGATTCGACTCGTTTTATTTCCTGTCCGCGGGCACACGGGACTCGGCCATTCCTCCGCAACCCCTTCGAGTAAGCCCCGAAATTTTCGTCATGGTGGAAGCTTCGTGATCCACGGGGATCACGCTTGGCTACCTTCAAACTCGATCCTCCTCCGATTTAAAGCCTCTTTTTCAACTTTGTTCGCCGTTCTTCTTCATTGTCGTTAAACACTCTTGGGTCGATCAAAACATCGAATAAGAAACATGTTCTGCCCGTGTTCTCAACGAAAAGTTGAAGAAACGCAAGTCGAATTCCTGCGTGACTAAAGTAAGAAATTTGCGCTTGATATGACGAGAATAAAATGTTAAATTATCAGAGAACTCGTGCTCGGGGGACGTTTTATTTACAGCCGTTTTATTGAGGACCGGACGCGATGGAAAAAGTATAAAAATCTACATTTAACGACGTCAACGATAACTCTACCCATTAAGGCTTGTAAATCGCGAAGGAAGTGCGCGATACGGCGCGCGTAAAGTGTGACTGGACGCTAGCGCGCGCGTTCGCCGTGGAAACGTTTTCCTCTCACTTTGTTTTACGGGGCAATAATAATAACGTAAATTCCCGAACGATCGCGCGGGCCACGCGGTGCCCTGTAGAGACTGAGTGGCACCGGCTAATGAATGTCAATGCGGTGAAAAGATAAGGGAGGAAATTTCAAGGGAGAATTAAGATAAGGGACACGTCCGTGCCCCGTAGGCGTATAGTGGCCATGAAACTCGGTAGCGATGCCCCTGACGAAGTGTTTCAATCTCCTTCGAACGCGTGCACAAGTGTTAATATCGTAGATAATAATTATGCTTCAGTGATTTTATATTCTTGTCCGACCAGATCGGCCGAATTTAATTGACTTTGAAGAATTTCTTGTTACCGTTCATGACATACATACAAATTATTTGAATACAGACTATCGCGGAAGAAAGCTGTCGGCAAAGCGACTGACGGAAAATAACATTCCTGGGAAAATTTACGACCTATTACTTGTTTTAATTAATTCTCACACTAAAAATGTGTTATTCAAAATATTGGAGAATTAAATTCCTGGAAGAGAATTGTACAAAGGGGGAGAAAGGAAACGTTGGATATTTATGATTCAATTATCATTAAAATTTACATGAGTTATGGTTATTTCACAGATAGGCTAATTGAATGGTGTAAAAATGTATTTAATGAAGGTTTAATTACATCGGATAGTGTAACTTCTTGATGTTATAAAGGGTTGTGAATAAGGAACGAGCATTTAGTATGGGATGAGATGCATTTATTAATTATTTACATAGTGTGTTCGAACAGCGATTCGAGTAAAAATAAATATCGTTTAAATAATGTAAAAAAGTATGTACATACAACAATACGTAGTCGGACTACCGTCGATAGCTGGTCGCTGACCGATTATAAACATTAGATTAATTAACGACAACGTATCACACGACGATTCACATGAGCCATTAGATGGGTAAGAGCAGCTAACGAAGTAGTTAATTAACCGTTCATATATTTTAACGCTTAATTACAGGTAACTCGGTGCGTGAACACCGTCTAATTTGCGTTAGTAAGCACGAGATTCCGCTTCAGGCGAAAGCTTTTTAGTTGTATAAAAAACACGTAAGAATATTTTCAAAAGTGCACGTCCTTAGTGATTCGGTGGACGCGTCGAATAACGATCTATCCAAATTGCAGAAAATTTAACGTTCTCCATTTTAACGAAACAGTGATCGGCATAAAACTAAAATAAAACCTAGCAACAATTATTTTCGCGAGAAATAAAACATTGATAATACGAGATTGCACTGGAACCAGGTGTTGCACCAATAATGAAAGTCTGATTTTTGAGAAAAAGGAGAACAATCGTATACAATTATGCTTTACGAGATTCGTTAAACCATTCCCATATCTCGATATGTTGAAGCGTACGCTAAGAAAAGTAACGAGTGAAAGCAGACTTTTCAAATTGGAAAGCGAGGGTAAAAAGCGGGCAAAGAACCGTCGCGATATTCCAAAAATCGTGATTCCTGCGAGTCACCGAATCCTTCGACGCGATACATACTCTCGCTTCTCCTTTCTCTTGCTCTCTAAAGAAATCCCGCTAAAGCTTTTCTAGAGCACGACTGTTGGTCAACAACTCTCTGGTGAGTCTCCACACTTGTTTCGCGGCATTTTCTAGACCGCTCGGTGATTTCCCTTTGAACAGATCCAAATTGGGCAGGAAATAATGGGGACATCTTCGACATTGAAGACAGGATATCAGCTGCAGGAAAATACCGTTAATACGGTCAGCTAAGCATCCTTCGTCCCATTCTGTCTCCAGGGGATGCTTCTCGCATTCGTAGAGTAACAAGGTTTTCATGTGATAGCTGGTCACCGGATTTCCGGGAAGATCGAGGTGTCTGTCCCTCAGAGTTTTCAATATGCTCAAGCATCGTCTGCGACAGCCGCCTTGAAGCAGTCTCGTTTCTGCCTCTGTGAAAGACAATACCCAAGCGTCGCCTTCCATCGCTGATTGTTTACCCTGAAGAGCCACGCTCTCCTTGGACAACAAATCAAATCCTTCAGTTTTGACCTCGGCCACCAGGTTTGGATGTGGCCAGGGTATATGTGGAATCGGCCAATGGGCCGCCGATCTGGGCCACACGCCCGAGCACTTGAACGCTGGCGTAATTTGCACCACATATCTCTCCCTGATTCGTAGCTTGACTTCGGTAGTGTCGGCTATCATCTTCACCGAGTCCCTGTATGCGCACTTGTCGCAGGCTTGCGCCACCAGGGTCTGAAATCTCGATCGGATCTTCCTGGCGGACAGGTAACCGGAGGCGGTGATGAATTCGACCCAAAGCGACATGGACCTCTTGCGTCCGTCGCTGAGCTTCAGAACGGCGCAACCCGGCAGGGTGCCGTCGTCGACGAAGTTGAACACTCCCATCTGATTCAGGTAGAGGACCACCTCGAATTCACCTGGCGAGATCACCTCGAGTCCCTCGTAGCGGCCGTTGCACTCGGTCAACGACGAGATAAACCGAGGCTCTTGAACCTCCACCTCCTTCAGCACGTCCTGCACCACCTTGCACACTTCCCTGATGGTCTTTTGTACTTGACCCATACGAGCCTGCACTCGTTCACCGTAGTACTTGTTCATCTGGTAGAGCATCTTCGACTGGGCTGCCATCATGTCCTGCGGCAGCAGCATGTTGCCGCGTCGAACTGTGACCGATAACGATGGTACTTCCTGCTTTCTCTTTGCTCGATCAGTCTCATTCTATCGCGTGAACGAGTGTCAACCCGATCAACGCGCTCTTCCCATCCATGGTCCTCCGGGTTTGTCTTCGCTTGTCCCGAAACTATGATCGATCGATGGTCCCTCGCTAGGATCGACGATCAGGGAACGACGGCGATTCACGCGCGAACCAGCGGCGGACACTTTCGAGAAAGCAGTCACGGATGAACGGACACCGGCGTGTACGAACGAGCAATCGTGAACGGCAGGTGTTGTACGTGGAACAAGCGCGACTCTCGAGGTGTTCCGCGCGCGCGACGACAGAGAGAGCACCGATGACCACCGGCTCGTACCGCTGCCCTTGTAATTGTGTGCCGGCTTCCACGGTCCCGCCTTCCGGAACGACGCGGTCACGTGGAGCGTGCGCGTTCTCGCCACGCCTCCACCTTCCGTTCCTCCTCTCCTGACTCGGCTTTCTCGCCGTTCGGTCGCGGTTATTCGTCGCGCGCTACCATCACCCCCTGCTTCTCACCCCTTCGGTCCGCCGAATTTTTCATTCCGTACGCAAGGAAAATTTACGCGGTTCGCATCGCTGTTAACCCGTGGGTTATCGTGTGTAAGCGGAGGCTGGTACTCGATTTGGAATGGACAGGCGCAAAACTTTGGGAAAACAATGCAAAACATCATGGGGTAACAAGTTATGTCGATAGGAGTGGAGATTTATAAACGTTAAATGTTCACCTTTTAAGAATGATATATTAGTTTCACGAATTAGCTTTACGGAATTTTAGCCTGGAATCCTTTTTTTTAAAGTTCGTGAAAGAATTTGTTAGGTTCACAGTTGGTGTTAATTTCGATGAACAATCCAAGGAAAGTCATAATTTTTTCATTCGAATGTTTCCTTTGTTTTGTTAGAGACATCAACGCGTGACTTATTATCGAGCCATCGATTCTCCTGCGAATGAATTCTTAGGGCGAAAACAAGCCTCTCGAGAACGCATTGTTCGAGTGATGGGGTCGCATGGGGATTCCATGCACGATCGTTCGACTCGATAATTCCATCGCGAGCGTCATTTGAATATTCGACGTTCGAATAAGAAACAGAAACTCGCCGTTAGCGAGCGTGTCGAGACGTTTTCCTCTTTGTTCGCGAATGAAAGACAGCCTCCGCAGCTTAGCTAGCGATGGCAGATGTTCACGGCGAAAAATAGCGAGCAATCATCGGGAGATACACCATTTCCGAGCTCCCTTTTATGTCTCGATCGTAAAAACCTGCGGTGCGTACAATACCAGTGCCTGAAAACATCGATAACCCACCAAGATATCCCATACACAGAATGCCCCATAAGATTCCAGAGATTACAACCTCTCTGTGACGATAAACGGCCCTCCTTTTCTCGCTTTAGATCTGTTTAACCCTTTTATTATTTGGAAAAATGTTCAATATTTCATTTGATACTCGGCTTTGGTGTTCAACTTTGATGAAAAGATTGCTTTCTACTGGTGTTTGCAGAAGTAGATCTTGATTTCCTGCAGATGCAAATATTCAATTAAAGTACAATAGGCATTTATTAAATTAAGAATATTTCAATTTACATAATGATGCGTTCTCAATGGTTACGATTTGAAATAAAACAAGTATTGTAGAGAGTATCTAGTATTATTTGCAGAACACCCACAACGACGCGCTTCTATTCGTTTCATCCGCCTCGTTCCCGTATAATTGAATAAAGTTCAGAAATCCAATCTACTTGAAGTTGGAGTGGTAGATCGGTGCCCAGCAGGCTCGCTATGCTCTCACTAATACGACTTGATTCATGAGTCGAGCACGTGTTTCTCTCTCTTCGTCTCTACTCTTCTGCGTTCCTCTCTGTGTCAGTGTTTTCGCGTAAGAGACGAGGGGTCAAACGTTCTGCTACATCAACCCTCGCGTTAATGCACAAACCCGGGGTCTCGTTGTGCCCTAAACGTGCCTTTCATCATCCCATTTCGACTTAATTCGTTTATCATCTGAATTATTTGTACACCCACGAGATGTTGCCGGGGTTCAGTTTCGAAATGACGCCTCTGTGAGACCATCTTTCATTTGGAAAGGCGAAGGGTGAGCGAAGAGGGGTGAGTTTCTCGTTCGACCGGAAGCATCGCGCAAACTATCGACAAAATAAGACGATATTAAATAACTTCTTGAAGGTGTTTTGGTTCAACTTTGTATCTTGGTATGAAATAATTACCAAGTTCTGTATAATTAAAGTTCAACACGTACAGGAAATTAATAAATTATGCAAGGGTATTGCAGTGAATATAGATACGATTAAAAACTACTTTCTGATAGCTTGTAATTAACTGCGAATGTTTATGCATTTATAGCGTATCAAAATATACAAAATGTATGCAAATTATATGGTGCGTGTAGGAAACTCAAATAAATTATTCAGATCCAGATATCAACTTTAAAAAAATGATGTGCAATTAAACTCGGTCTGTAAAATATTTCCATGGTTCAGGAAAACATCAAGGAACGTTTCTACCGCGTTTAAGTTCAGTCGAGTATATCTAATAGGCCGATCAGACCTCCATGTCCGTTGAAAAAGAGCAGTACTAGGTAAAATACAGTTTGCCAAAACATTCCTCGAGAGCTCGTTTTACACAGCGGCAGGTATAAGAGCAGCTATTGCGTCCTGCTCATTGTGTAATGTTTTCGAGCGAAAAACGACGAGGAGCCTCTCAGGCAGGCAACCGAGCCGATGAAGACGGCAGATCGAGTCGGCCTTGTAAATCAGCTCGAATGAACATCCTCGTGTAATCCCTGAATAATCCTAGGCTCAGTCGTTGAGCTCTGGCAGCCGGCAAAGCTAGACATTGCCACGGTGCAGTACGTATTTCACGGTTTCCTTGTTTAATGACACGAGAAATACGCATCGAATCTTACAATTCGACACGGATGAAGAAAATTCTGCGTCGTATACGGCACTAGCCAGAAAAGAAAAATTTATAAATGATTTTCATAAACTCGAAGCAACCATGATGCGACGTTCGATAAGTATTAATTGTTTCTACTGGCGCAGTAGAAATATCCACGCATGGTAAGACATGCGATAATAAGGCTCTTCGAGGATCGTTAAAGACCAATTTACGAACGTTTTAATAGCATTTAGAATTCTCTTCGTTTTTTTTTTAACATTTTAACAACTACACATTTTATGGAATCTTCGAATGTTACGATTCCACGATTCTTCTTGTAATTAACGAAAGATTGTTAATAGCATTATGTTTAAGAGTTTTGTTTAATGTACTCTGCACAGTTACTAATTTTTCATTTGTAATTGATATAACAGGAAGTTCGGGTAGACTGTACCAGTTACGTCTTCGGGAGCTTCTCGTATGCGTTATCTCGTGTGAGGTGTGGCAATAAAGGTATGAGAACACGCACGTGGCACGCATAATTCATTGTCGCTGCGGATCGTCTTGATGGGTCTCGAATGTTTTCGACCCATCGGCCTGCGCGTTCACGAAAGGAGGGTCGATGTAGCGAGCTGGAGACACGATTTTTGAAGCTCGATGCTCTTAGCTTGCTACCGTTACATTTTTAGTATGTTATTTTAATTCTCGTTTCCCTGCTTCAAATTTCATTAAATTATATCCATCATCAATTTGTACCTAAACCTGCACATATAAAATGACCAGCAATATTCTAAATTGAATTTCCATGAAAATATCATGATCGCATCAGCAAGAAATTTTCAGTGGGGTTCGATTCTTCTCCCCAGTGGGTACAAATGATCACGGGTAATTAATGATCGAGCCACTTACAGCGTTCGGTATGCCGACTCGGATAAAACAGCAAAGCAATGCTTGCTGTACCAACAAGCTATCGTGATTTCGAGTGGTTCGCACTTAGAAGAAGAATCGAGAGGGTGCTGGTAGACGTCCAGTCGTGCAAAGCGAGTAGGGGGTCTATTATTGTCCGCTGCTTAATCTGTTTGTTGTATACCGCCGGCGGGCTGCTAAGTGGTCCCCATTCTACGGTGCCCTATGGTGTACGTAGAGGCAACCAGCAAGGGGGCCTTGTGAACGCGACACATGTTGTTACATCACGATGCCTATTGTCGTGGTGGAAGCTCAGCGAGGTTCCGCTCGCTCGATCTCGTGGAGATGAACACCGCATGGGGAACACTAATCGTGCACCACTTGACACTCCACCGGTGTTGCAGCTCTTTTTAACCACGCTCCCGTCCAGCAAGCTACACTCTCAACGGTTCATCGAACGTGTAAACATATTAGTCGCGAGAGAATAGTGCCGCTCCCGAGTGACACGTCGGAAACAGGGGTGATTTCGTTGTTTCAACGACTCGTTTCTTTTTTGGGGTCCAAATTTTAGAAGTTTTCTGTAGATAAAATACTCGATACATGTTGTATCTACATCGAGATTCATCCGAGTAATGAATTCTATATCACGGTGTGACTGTTATCAGTTTTAAGCAGTGTTTGCAGAGAGCTTGCGCAATCGCGCTTAGGGGTTGGCTCTGTGCAACCACCCTCCGACTCCTCTCTCGCAATCTCGCGCATGGAATCGGCTGTAACATTACCGTTGGACATTTTCATAGATAAAATTCACGATAGTTAGCATTTTCAATATTGTATTAATAATTATCTTCATTATTGTATTCGTCGAATTTTCACTATTCTTTGATGACAAAATTAAAAACAATTTCTTCGACAATTTATTAACGCAAACAACACGCGTTTTACTTAATTTTTCGGAGTCGACGCGACATTTATTGTCCCTAGAGGGTCAGAACAGCTTATATGTTCGTAATTAGATTTCGATGTGCGTGCGTTGCACTTCGCCACCCTAATGTCATCTCCCGTGTTTATTTGATCTCCGATGACTTAGGGTGCCCTCATCGATACTTTCACCCAGTGTTCATGAATTTCTAATATTTCCTTTATTTTTAACATCTCTATTCCTACTTTTCAACGCCGCATCTTACATCTTAATTTTCTTAATTAAGAAAACAATTCTCTTTCATTATTCTCCTAAAGTGTAAAACCTTCAAATTAAAGCGACAGTGGATACAGCCAATTAATCAGCCTTGGACTGGGAATCTATCACGCTGCCTTATTCTCGATACCTCTGTCGACATTCCTCTTTACCGAACAAGTCAAAAATCAAAGGTGTGCCCATTATCACCGTCTTCAACCCTTGAGCATCAATTTCCGTGTCTCCCTGTTTTATCCATGCTTGGAGCAACAGAGCTAAGCTCCCATTAGCATCGTGAACAAGGAATTCGACGAGTGTCGAAGCAACGACAGATACGATCTCGTCGGCGTTTCCAACGACGAGAGGTTAAACGCGGATCTGCTCGTTCCAGCGGATTATATCGAGGATAATTTCATTTGCCGCGCGTAAGGACATCGCGACGGCGGCCGCTCATTAAAGAGGGAAAAATTGAAAGGCCTGTTAGATGGAGGACGGTAAATTGGGTTCCCCTCTTCCTCTCCCTTTCCTGGATCCTTCTTTGTGTCTTGTCCTTTGCCTCGTCCTTTTTCCTGCCCTCCCTCTTTTCGCCTACGAGTTGTTCACGGACTCGTTCGAGAGCGCAAGTCCGCGAAGTCCTGGGATCGATTCCCGGCTCAGCAGGAGGCTCCTCCTACCATGACGGCCATCTTGCAACCGGCACTGGTCTCACTATATCACATCACACTTCACTGGATCCAGGTTGCATACTTACGGTCAGCCATGCGATCGCACCCTTACCTCGTCCTTCTTCGATGCTCCTCGGACCATTCCTTGATAGAGGTTCCCTATTGCTTCCGGTTGCCTTCGACTCCTTTCATCTGCTTTTTCTATCTTTCGAAACGTTCCGAACATTGGATGATAGAGATTCGATGATTCAAGGGCATACTTTCAGCTGACTTATCAGGATTCTCAATGAGATGTTTCAGAATCACTCTACAAGTCAGATTTTCAAGATTTTCAGTGGGGTGTTGAGTACGGAAATGGTATTAAGTAGTATAGTTGAAACTTTGACTGGCATTACCTAATTAACACGTTAACTGCCATGGCGATTACCGGTGGCTAGTAATTAAAAAAGAAATTCAATTTCACGATTTCTTTTAACGATGTCGATTTTTCGTTTTGATTTCAGGTGCTGAAATACTGCGACCATCTGCACGGAAAATGGTACTTCTCGGAGGTGCGAGCGATATTCTCGCGACGGTATTTGCTCCAGAACGTCGCCATCGAGATCTTCCTGGCCAGCAGAAGTAAGTCGTGTGCGATTTGTTTGGTTCGTTTTCAAAGGAACGGCGGCAGGGTCCTTTCCACCGAAAAGAGAAGGACGCGCATTCCGTTTCTTGCTCGTTCGCCCGTGCCTTTCTGCGTTATTTCACACGGCGTGATCTAATCCGGCAAAATGGAGACGGAATGCTGAGCTCGCCGCGAGGTGTGCTACCCTCTTTGCTTTTTACGCAATAAATATCTACGTCGCGTTACGGTATTTCGTTTTTCTTCCGATTTATCGCTCGATTCCAATCTCACCTGTTGTCTTTTGACACGTCGTTCAATGAATGATAAATTATTGTTTCAACGTACTCTTTAACTTGATATTCTATAAAACTTCGCTTGTTAAATCGAACAGAATCAAAGTGCATAAATGATATTCATTAATTTGTTCAAAGGGCGTAAAACATGGAATATTTTCTTGCTGAAAAAAAAAAAATAAAAAATAAAATTTATTTTAATCGTGAACGTATATTGCTGTTCGAATGTTCTTGTGTAGCTGCGTATACCTGTGAGAGGGGCAGCAATCCTGCTGATTATTTCTTCGTTGGCCGCAGATAAATTTCTCGGTGGGTTCTCTGATTCTAATCTGATCCCTCGAGTTTTCGATGATCGCCGTGGAAGCGGCGGAATGTCAACCGCAGCGAGGTACCTTAGTCGTTCATTAAAAAATTACTGGAAACGTTCGTTAATCGAGAGAGACACGACGAGAAGGATCCCGCTTTCCTTGCGATAAATCCTCGAACGAGAAAAAAATACGAGCGAGTCGTCTTACACCGTTGTAACTTTCACGAATTTTTACGAGATGCTTCTTTATCTGCGATTCGGAAGAATTTTACATTCTGAAACGAATACAACGGTAGCAGTTCTTTCCCCGACACTTTACGATGTTGTAAGATACAATGAGCGGATAAAGTGATGGAAATATTAAGAAATTTTAAGGCTTCTCTTTTTTTAAAAAGAACTGTTGCTTAATTGGTGAATCTTGAAGGATTTTCGGCGTCAGCCTGCGATCGTTTGCCTTTTATTTCCCTTCTTCCTTGATTAAGACCGACTCGTATATTTTGGCCCTGTATTCGGAGTTACATAAATTACTCGTCGGTATTTATGGTAACTGTCTCTGTGCACGCTACCCTTTGAACTCTCGAGGGAGCTTCACCGACGTGGACGATGCTATTAGAGCCATGAAATTAAGTCCCTCCCGTACACTCATTTCATATTTCCACGTTTTACTACCTTCGAAATCTATTTACTAGGCATGTTTAACATTGAAATTCCTTTCAATGAATCATTTCTCTTAATCAAGTAAAAATACCATGAATTTAATGTAAGCATTTGTAATAGGATAGAGTATGAATTAACTGAAACAATTGAAATCATCACTCGCGATTCCATGTCAGAAAAAAGTCATCGGTAATAAACTCAGCCATGGATCATTCGACTAATTCAGAGAAGCCAATCGTTCTCGCTAGCTTCCTGAATGATTTCTCATCAGCTAGCAGAGGAACGGGCTAAACTGACGATGCGAGTAAGAAACGCGTCCTTGCCTGTCATTCTTTCCGAATGATTGACACACGCGACCCTTTCGTTGAGATTGGGTTCGCTTATAATCCGCGCTTTAACGCCTTTTTGTCCACAGCCTCGATCCTGTTCGCGTTCCCGGACCAGGCGACGGTGAAAAAGGTGATCAAGGCGCTACCGCGGGTCGGCGTTGGCATCAAATACGGGATCCAGCAGACTAGGTAAGGGACCCGATCCAGCAACCCTATTACCGACATCTGGATCTACGGATCTGTTGGACGTGGCTCGCCCTGGAAACACGCTCGTCGCATTCCGCTCTTTCTTTGTCCCCTTTCCTTAAAATTCCGCTCGCGATCAGGGACGGATCTGAAGCTTTCTTGCTTCGACTGAACGATTGAACGGATCGAACGATAGAGAGAATTTCATCGGGTCGCGGGGAATGTATTTGATGGATCTGTCGATTTCTGGTTTTTCTTCTCCAATCGTATCATCGGTCAGAACGTTTTAATTACAAAATCGTTGAAATCCGATGGAATCGATCTTGAAGATCCGCGTCTTTACGTCAGCGTCGAAGAGAAGGGATCCTTTCTAGATACATACCAATACTCCCGCGTCTCGAGGAGGACAAGCGGCGAGAACAGAGGTTCGCGGGTATCCACGCTTCGATCCATCCATTAAACTGCTCTTATACAAGAGAGTCGGCGAGAAGGATACGCCGGCCATAAATATACGGAGGCTAACTCTCGACGTCTGATCCGAGGGAGATTCCTGACCAACAAAAATAATCCGCCGGTATATAAAACCTGCATCCGCGTCGTGACGCTTCGTACCCACGCTCCTGTCGCGGGAAAAATAAATGCGACTTGCTTTCAAGTTTATTGGAAAACTCGCGATACGAATAGCCTATCCAGGACGTAGGAAGTTCATAGAGAATTTGATAATTTATTGAAACAAAAATTATATTTCAGGTTTTATGGATGTTTGATATTTATTAAACTTCTTAGAAGACTTGTCCAGCTCCATAATATATTAACTCCAGGAAAATTTTAGTAGTTCTGTGACTTTCACAATTTAATTGATCAGGTAAAACGATTGGTGTTCATCGATTCATAACACGAACGAAAACTCGAGGGCTATTCGTTCAGCGACGCAAGATTAACTTTGATATTAGAAGTTCTAATATAAATTACATAGTTGCAAATATTTTAATTAAGCTTGTTATAAAATAATATATTTCACTCTATAAATTAAGTCGAGAAAACGGTCAGTTTCCAGGCTTTCGTGGTTCGGTCGATTAATTAAAATGATTGCCGATTACTGATCCGTGACATCAACCTGATTGATACGTTCCAATTATTTTTCTTCAGACTTCAACTTTCGTCCAGGCAATGAAATTGCACGAAAATATATATGTCTCTTTTCTTTTCCTTAGAATCGCGTGAAAGATTTTCATAGTTTCGTAAAATTTGTTGAAGATGCACATAACCATGGAATTTATATATCCGGCCGTGTTTGCATGCTTCCCTCCTTTAATGTCGTCCACCGTCCATTAAAGTCTCTCGTATAAATCCTAAATCAACGATCTTCGCGTTCATAAAACCGCTCGCTGAACTTTACGGTGCGAACTCAGAGCCCCAACTTTCGTTTTGATATAACAGCTTTCGCGAATCGAGACTAACGTCATTAATTTTGCGAGGAAATTATTTCCTGCTATCTATTGCTTTGATATCAAGATCGATACGGACCATTAACGAGAAATTGATTAACAAAGCGAAGACAGAAGTGGAATGTAAAAATATGATTGAAGTTCTTGTCAAATATCATCTTGAACGGTAGTCTAAGCGTTAAAATATTTCTTCCGATGACTCTGCAAATTAATATCACGCCTTCGTTAATAGCAATTGTATATTTAAACAGTCGATACGTCTTTAATAGCGTAAACTGGTTAGATTGGTATGAATTAATCATATGTTTGTGTCAGGTATCGGTGTTGGAATCATTAATAAGTAATTATACCAGTTTTAAATCTGCCTAGACACTAATCAAAATAATTAACACGTAAATAGGTCATGCATAATTCCCAGTAATTTACCTATCAAGAATTCTTCGTATATCAGAAACCTACGATTATCTTTCTTGTAAGAAAAATTGAAAATTGCACCGTTCTTACAGGAGAGCGTCGATGATGTCGCCTCGTCAATTAATGAGAAGCTCGAACATGACGCAAAAATGGCAGCGAAGAGAAATATCCAACTTTGAGTATCTTATGTTCTTAAACACAATCGCTGGTAAGTATCATATCCATTCTCAAGATTTCTATTGAACAAAATTAAAATTAATTAAAGTACCACGAATTCTATCAACCTTCTGTCAGCCGTTCTATCGCGATTGGTTAGGGTTTGCCGTAGAAAATCTCTTTCTTACGGTGAGGCTAACAGCAACGGTAATAAAAGGGGGATGATGCTAGGCTAAAAAATCATATCGGCTTACCGGTTGCGGAAAGAAAATGCGACGTCTGCGGACGGGTCGATCGTCTCTCGATTTCGCCGTAGCCTCGAACGAGACGGATCAAGGGAACAAGTCGGTGAAAGAAGGAGATAGAAAAGGGACGAACGTCTATGGCTGCACACGGGCGGATGGAATCTGTCGCGGCGTATTAGGGATGTTCTCAATCAGCTCCGTGTTCCGTTAGCCACCCCATACGAGTAATCCCTAGCTCGTGGGCCCTGGTAATCCTCTCTCGAGGGACTGGTGTTCTCTGCTTCCCCACGTTACCAAGCCGAATGGGAAGCCGCGCCTTTGTTTCTCCTTCGGTTTAATATCGGCCTCCCTTTTGTTGGCTCGCGAGCGAACGTCGCGGGCTAAATCATGAAACTCGAGAACCGAGAACCCTCGCCTTTTTTTATTTTTTTTTACCGGATCACCACTGATCAGCCGTTTCGACAAATAGCGGTTTCAACAATTGGCGTTATTTATTTTTCAACTGAAAGTACGTGTATTTAAAAAATAAAGAATGAAAGCTCTACGTGTAGAAATCTAATAAATGGTTCAGTTAAATTATGATCGTAAAAAAAAAGATGATCGTGGGAGTTCGGGAATTATGTAAGGATAGAATTTACGACTACCCACGCGCCCTTAATGACGAGGATGATCGCGGACGCGTAATTATTCCTACATCGACGAGAACACCGCGAGATGCTGTAGGGTGGTCGTGTATTTACGAGCGTTATATATTAATTGCGCGAATAAATAGTCCATCGAGGAGGTGCAGGGGGATGAGAGGGGGCGAAGGGCGTGGGTAGCGCAGAGTGCAATTGGGCAAAGCCCGGCGGGAGAACACGTTACGAAAACGAACCGGTCTCGCATCCGGGCTCGTGCATGCGGATCCTCTTCGTTGTTTATTTTCTCGGTTGCATCGGTTTATTAAAAATTAATGACAGTAGGGCCGTTTTAAATACGATGGGCTCCGTGTTCGTCGTGTATGTTCGCGTGGGTGTATCTTTCGTACACCGCCACCGGTATCTCGTCCTTTTCCTTTTTCTACAATCGATAAGAGGAAAGCTTCCTTTAATATAATTGAACTCGTCTGAATAGTATTTTAATAATTGACGCAAGAGGATAAATCGCGGGTCTCGGAATGATATTACGAACAAGAAGATCGTGAATTATTGACTATGGAGTTTCTTCGCCTCGATCGTTACTTTCGCGATCGAACAATAGGTACTTAGGAGAGTATCGTTTATATTTCGCATCGAACGTGATAGGAGTTTCAGACAGGATGCTTACACTTTCAGTTTTTCCATATATTATGCTCGTTAAAATGTTGATTTTTTTGTTAAAAGTTCATCCCAATAGATTCTAAAAATGTTATTTCTGCTAGAAAATTAAAGAATGAATTGAAGAAAATCGTAGCACTAAAATTACTTAACGAATCACCATGTGTTGCAACTTAGTCGCGAAGTTGTAAGCATCTCGCCGCATTTCCTGTCGATTTTTCTTCTCCAGGATCGCGCTCTTCTAAATCTTGCCGAGTGGCGAGTTAAAAACGAGCCTCTCGTCGCGGCCAACACTTATTATAACGTTGCACCATGCAAGAGAGGTGGGTTAGGTACGAAAGTAAGGGTGAGTGTTGGGCTGAAGAGAGTTTGCGGAGGTGGAGACACGAGGGACGAGTGTGTCGCGGGCATTCCACTGTCGAGAAACGTTTCGTGAACGCTCACTCACCGGGACGCTACCATTAATAATCACTTTGATGCATAACGCGGCCTTACTATTATTTACGTCCGACCGTCGGTCGTGCAGCATCACGATTTACGACGCATTGTAGCTACGACGGGGCTTGTGCGCCGCCATTTCGCCGCCGAGTCCTTCTTTCCTTTCTTCTCTGTTTTTTGTATTCTCCTTCACAAACGAATCGAATATTCGGTGAATTTTTTTCGGACCTAGTCTACGGACTTTTCGGTTTCTTTTGATTATTCTTAGTTTTTTAGTTTTTAAAATAGCATTAGCAATATCGAACAGAAAATCAATTTCATTTTATAAAAGATAAATTACAATTGGTAAAATCTCAGACTCAAAACCCTCGTTATCGCTTAATTTCTTAAACACTTGATTAAATGAAATTTCAAGTGGTAACAATCAACTCGATAAAGAAGACACTTTGGTTGACGTGCGTGGACGAATCGGGAAACCAAGTAGAACGAAGTAGGACGAATTAAACGGCGCCCGTAAACGACCCGGCGCGAGGGGTACGCTGGCTGACAAACTCGCTGACGGGTTTTAATTAGCGACAGGGGAGGAGATTAGACGAAGTCAGGCTTGCAGCCGTGCTGCCGTCACTAATGCATCTCGGAATGGGATTTCAAGGGGTAGGGGGTGGAAGAGTGAGACCTCCAGAAGTGACAATTTCAGGAACGATTAGCCGTCACGCTCTGAGTTATACGCTTACTAAACGGAACACCTCCCTTTCCACTGCTTTGAACCGCGGCGCGTATTTCGTAAAAATAGAATTAGAAGATGCGAACCACGTTACATTCTCTTTCTTTCTCCTCTCGGCGAGGGTGGCGTTGGAAAGAAAAGTGACCGTGGCTGAGTCGGGAGAAAAAAAAATTAGGCCGGTGATTATACGTATTAAAAGGAAGGAATAAACCACTCGTTTATTTTCGGTACCCAATTCAACCGAGGATACTTGTTCTTCGAGAGTGGGACGAGTGTGACCCACGCTACTAACTACTCACTGATACGTGGACGCATCGTAAAACGATATTCGAATAGACTTTCGTCACCATATTCTTGCTCGTCTCTATGTTCTTTCGTTGGAAGGGGTCGGGAATGGTTTAAGTATCCAAGCAATATTGTAAGCCAATCAGAGACAATTCGTTCGTTATGATGTTAATTGAATTTTTTCATATGCTATGAACATTTGCATGTAAATATTCCTACGTCGAATAGATTAGTATATCTGAACAAAATATATGTTAATTTAAATTCCACTTACTTATTAGTATCCTCTCGTAAATAATAATATTTATCATAAAATTAAATTTTTCAACTTTTTTCGTTAGTAAAGATCGAAACGACACGGGGAGTAATAAAGTAAAGGCAAACGGAAGTGATAAATGTGTCATAGCAAAACGAATTGAAGTAATTAAATGTAAATTACCTTTCAGGTCGAACGTATAATGACTTGAACCAATATCCGGTTTTCCCTTGGGTGTTGACAAACTACGAGACGAAGGAGCTGGATCTCAGTTTACCCAGTAATTATCGTGACTTATCAAAGGTAAGTAATAATAGGATACGAATAAGAATCGTGTATTTTACGATGTGATTATTATTCAATTATTTGATACCTTACAACAGCCTATTGGAGCGTTGAATCCAAGCAGAAGGGCTTACTTCGAGGAACGTTTTCAAAGTTGGGAACACGACAGTATACCACCTTTCCATTATGGCACCCATTACTCCACGGCTGCTTTTGTTTTGAATTGGATGATACGTGTGGTAAGCTCGTGCTATATATTTTCAATGTATTACGTGGATTAATTTTGAAATTTATCACAAATGATCTCTAGTTTCTCACGATTTGAGAACTTATCATTGATACAATTATTTATTTTTTAAAGCAGTAGTAATACCCTTTGATACCAGATTTCTGTCAATTAATATCCACTTAAGTCGATATTTTGTAAATAGAGCTCAATTTCATGGTCTATATTGGAGAGGCTGCCGCAAACATCCTCGAAACACCCCAACAAAATCGTCCGTTCTTGGACCGTCTATTTAAGAGACCTGTCCAGTTCGAACCATAAATTTAAGCTACACATTCAGTAGTGTCTGCAAACTAATTTGGGGGCGTCGGAACGCCCTCGAGTCAACGAAACCCGCCTTCCCGTTAAATATGCACATTTGTTTTCTACTGCATTTTCCTTCCTGTCTCTCCGCGACGACGTTTCGTGGATTCAACGTAAAAATACACCCGTCGCCGGGTTGCCGTTGCATTTTTATTACATACGTTAACGATTCTGTTAACACGTTGGATACCGTTGAATACACTAATGATCGGTATCACGAATTCATTGTAATCAAACAGCTCTTTTCTCTAATATTAATAACAATTATAAAATTCAAGTTTGCCCCATACTGAACATGTAAACTGGCCCGAATGATCCACGATCGAACGACGATCATTTTCCACGTTTACACGCGAATAAGCGTCTTTATTATTTCTCAGCTTCGAGATATCCCGCTGTTCCGGCGACGATATATTGCGTCGTAAAGAATTTATATTGCTGTATAACTGCACCGCTTTTTGTCTCTTCCGCGAGTACCTTTAACGCTTTGGTTACGGTACCGAGAGTTGTCGTGGAGCTGTAAAAAGCCAAACGCGACCGAAACTACCCGTTTCCCTTGGGTCGTTGTAAACGTTTGTCTCGTCGAAAATTTTCTACCTATGCTATGACTGTAAATCAGGATACAACCAGTTCCACGCCTACGCGTGAAATTGACGTCGATCACGGGGGGTCCTTCCGTTAACATTCATCAGCCTGTCAGTGGAACGAATGACTGACATTCGATCAATGAAATTTTAAGTTTGTAAACGTATAACAAAGCGTTTGGGGGCTGTCTTTCGACGCGATGGTGTTAAGATTCTCTGTCATTCATTCTGAAGAACACTTATTTATTTATTATACGTTATAGGAACCCATGACAACGATGTTCCTGGCGCTTCAAGGTGGCAAGTTCGATCACCCTAATCGTTTATTCTCCTCGATCGCGTTATCCTGGAAGAATTGTCAACGGGACACATCCGACGTTAAGGTTCGTTTCGTTTCAACTTCTCAAAGATAATGTATATTCGTTAAATTATCCCGAGTAGCGGATGTGCGCTGCTATTGTTACCGTTCAGGAAAGAATTTTCAAGGAAGAACATAAATTGTTCTGCTCGTTAACAGGAGCTTATTCCGGAGTTCTTCTTCCTACCGGAAATGTTGGTGAACAGCAATCGGTATCGCTTGGGTAGACAAGAGGATGGCAGCTCGGTGGGCGATGTTGAATTACCACCTTGGGCGTCATCGCCGGAAGAATTTATACGAATCAATCGAATGGTACGTGTATAATTAAATAGAATAGAAGGAAAAAAAGATTTTATCGTTATAGTCATTTGCACTGTAGCAGTCGATCTGTGAAATTGTATCTAATTTTTAAAATAAACTGTATCTTTTGTATTTCCAAATTTTATAGGCACTCGAATCGGAGTTCGTGTCTTGTCAATTACACCAGTGGATCGATCTGATATTCGGTTACAAACAGAAAGGTAAGACTTCGACAAATTATTTGGTGCTTTATTTATTTTATAATAAACGGCCTTGCCTATTACAAATCGTTAAGAGGATATTCGTTAAATAAAATGAACATGATTAATGCGGTGTTCATACAATGGCGCGAATGGTAGAAGAGCGAGCCGGGTGTTGGGACACGTTGAGTCGAGTCAAATTAGATCTCTACCGATGGTAATTGCCGGTGGCGCCTCTATATCCGGCGCTTCCTCGAAGATGCTGTCGCAGAGGAACCAAGAGACCGGTCCCGGCGCTTGCCGCGCGTATGGAAGGAATTAGTTTTTAGTTAGGCTTCCTCTTGGTCTTGTCCCAACCAATTAGGCACGTGTGCAGGACGCGACAATGCGTGCCACCCCTAATATGCAACACATTTACAGCCGGTTGCACGAAAGACTACAGTCAACCGGAAATACAGGCCGCGAGAAATCGATGCAAGGTTCGAAAGTTGACTGCCTGAACAAAGATATGGAAAAGTGCCATTCAGTTTTCCAGAAAATTAATATTAAACTCGAGGAAAATCTTTTCGCATATTTTCTTTTAAACCCCTCTGAATTATGTTGCATTTATTTCCATTCAGGTCCAGAGGCTGTTCGAGCAACAAACGTTTTCTATTATCTAACGTACGAAGGTAGCGTAGATCTGGACACCATAACAGATCCATTGATGAGAGAAGCCATCGAGAATCAAATACGAAACTTTGGCCAAACACCATCGCAACTTCTGATGGAGCCTCACCCTCCGAGGAGTTCTGCGATGCATTTGGTAAACTACGTTTAATTTCTATTACTTCATGCTTCGATTAGCGACCTCTTAGAACCTTGTAACAGGAAGAGTGTGCAATGTATCGTAGGTATTCGTTTTAGAATAACACAAAGAAAGCTCCATATGTAAGCTAGTCTATCAAATCTATCTTCCTAGACAAAGGATGATCCATTAAATTCAGTACCGTTCTATAGAACCATCAGAATCATAGTTTTAGTACCATTTAATCTTATCATGCGATTATGTTTGAAATTATATTTTCAATTTTTATATATATTCGACTGAATTAACGCACGATGAGATTAAAACGTTTAGTCTCCGAAATACTGAAAGAACGTAAAATTCCGTTCCTTAAATCTCAATCATTTATTCATCTTTAAAATAAATTACGAAATGCGCGTTTACCTACACACACGTACAATGCACGCTTTTCTTTCTGTTCAATCGTACCGAACGAGAAGAGTACCGCGAAGTTTGACAAGACGTTGCCGCCCGTGTTGCAGTCGCCGATGATGTTCTCGAGTATCCCGGACGACGTGTGCATGACCATCAAATTCCCATCGAATTCGCCGATTTGTCACATTTCGGCCAACACTTATCCCCAATTACCTTTGCCGTCCGTCGTTACGGTCACCACCGGCCAGCAATTCGCTGTCAACAGATGGAACACTAATTACGCTGGTAAGCAGTGGAAATTTAATGAACTTCACTGTTCCTATAAAATCGATCATCTAATACGAATTGATTTTCAGCTTCCGTACAATCACCTAGCTACGCGGATACTCCTCAAGCTCAGGCTGCGAATCAACCGATGTCCATGGATCCTGTTCTCTGTAAGCGCAATGAAAAGCGTTGACAAAGAATTTTCAATTGAAATATCGTTATAATTGATCCGTTTATTGCAGCGCAAGCAGCGAATAGCTCCAATCCAGCGCTGAGAAGACATTTGGGAGACAATTTCAGTCAGAAATTGACGATTCGAAGCAATTGCTTCGTTACCACGGTAGACAGCAGATTTTTAGTCGCTTGCGGATTTTGGGACAACAGTTTCCGTGTGTTCTCCACTGAAACTGGTAATCATTTTTCTACAATTATTTCTTTGATTTATAAAAAAATATAGGACCTCCGAGGGAAAGTTTGAAGCGTTGAATAATGGAAAGTCGGATATAAATGTTTTCTTTTGCAGCGAAAATTGTGCAGATAGTGTTTGGCCATTACGGGGTCGTCACCTGTTTGTCACGCAGCGAGTGCAACATCACTTCCGATTGTTACATAGCATCCGGAAGTGCCGATTGCACCGTCTTATTGTGGCATTGGAACGCAAGAACTCAGACGATCGTCGGAGAGGGTGAAGCTCCAGCACCAAGAGCAACCCTCACAGGACACGAACAACCGGTTACGGCTGTAGTTATATCCGCCGAGTTGGGCCTGGTTGTTTCCGGTTCTTACTGTACGTAATCACATACCTCTTTCGTGATATCTTATTATTAATACACGTTGGTCAACTATTTTCTGTTCATAGATGGACCAGTTCTCGTACACACGACTTTCGGAGATCTTCTGAGGTCGCTGGAAGCACCGAATGGATTTTCATCCCCTGAAAATATCGCGATGTCACGGGAGGGTGTCATTGTGGTGAACTATGAACGTGGTCACATAGCTGCGTTCACCATCAATGGGAAACGTCTTCGTCACGAGTCCCATAATGATAATCTTCAGGTAACTTAGATGTCAAGTCTTAAGTTAGAACCAGTTAGACAATTTCAATAAAAATAATTCGATTTCAATTAATACTTCTTCCTTCCAGTGTCTACTTTTAAGCAGAGACGGCGAGTACTTAATGACAGGTGGTGACAAACGAATCGTGGAAGTTTGGAGGACGTTCAACCTGGCTCTTCTCTATGCATTTCCAGCATGCGAAAGTAGTGTCCGTTCTCTGGCACTTTCTCACGATCAAAAGTAAGTATCTTCGAACTGAATTTTTGACCGATTAAATATTGTTGCTTTGACAATAACCATGAAACCTGTTTTCAGGTTTCTACTTGCTGGTCTAGCGAACGGATCGATCGTGATATTCCACATCGACTTCAACCGGTGGCACCACGAATTCCAGCAACGCTACTGAGAATGTTTTGCGTACGTCTAGCAAAATCGAACGGGATACAAGCATAACCCGGCTGTTGTTTGACTATTTTGCACAATACCAACAGATTTTTCTTAACGATGGACTCGTTGCAGTGACGACAGCTATGCAACAGCCATTTTCACTATAATCCTACGTGTACTTACTCTATTCAATGAAATCGAAGAAACGCATTGTGCAATGAGATTGAACAATTTACTGATAGGAGCAACGAGCAACGACGCTTTCGTAAACGTTTATTACAATCAAGTAGTGGGCGCGGAACAGTAGTCGGCGAGCAGCAGGTAATATTTAGCGTTCTAGCAATAAACAAAGAGAAATTCGCTTTTCCCGCGACGAGATAAACATTCGATATAAGCAGTGCTTCCGTGAATCGACGAGCAGGCGTGCAGAATCTTGTGCCGGTCAAGCGTTATTCCGCGATCTCGAACGAGGAGTCGGGAATCGTACATTGATGGACGTTTATCTCGTGTCCTCGAACTGTCGAGCGTGCAAGGAACGCGATGGAAGAGAGAGGTTCGCGAAAGAAAATGAAGTAGACGTGTCTTTCTGGAATCGCTAGTCAATTACGAACCCACACGAATCTATCTGTACGCTTGCGAACACTCGAAGGTCGATTCTCGACCATGTCCTTCGAGGATAACGCGAAGAGATCCTCGGACAGCACGCTGGCGACCGAGGGAATCGCAAACACGCCGAGGTCGCGTTGTTTTTCCGCCTCGAAGTACGCTCGGGTACGATCGGATTCCTACCCGCGATGCCAATAACGTCCCGTGTAAATACGATTATCTCTATAAATATGCATATACGATATAAATACGTACATATTATATTCCGTACTAGGATGACGAGCGAATGAGCAAAAGACGAGGCATAGATACGTGTACTCGTTTCAAAGTATTCCATTGCCTGTGTCGCGATTGCTGCTCGTGATACGATACACTTCTTCGGCTAAGCACTTAGTTCAGTTTAACGAGACACGTAAGAATGTAGAGACACACCTACGTGTAGCGATCGAACCGATACCGATACATATCGATACTGGAGTAACTCGAAATTTTAGATACTTAGTTTCGATTTTCAATACGAATTCTTCTTGAAGAGATACTAAATCAATACAAGTACTTCGTCGGATCGATACCTGTTGGATACTTCATGAAATTCTCGATGCTTCATATCCATCTGGATATTACAATTTGATGTTTAACCCTTGAAGGAATTTTTATATTTTCGAGTTTAGACTTTTATATATCTATTAAAGTGTTAATTCTAAATAAAAAAGAACTGCCATACTTTTGAAAAAATGCTAATAAATTCAGAAGAGAAAAATATTTTTATTTTTATTCTAACTTCAAGTTTTTAATTAGGGGACCAAAAAACCCTTGTATAGAAATACTTTCGTTGAAGTATCAAACGAGTATCGATCCTCTTCGATAAGGTATCGACATTATTGATTCGGTATCGTTTCGATCACGATACGTTAAAGAAATACACAAACAAGATTCCGTCACATGTACACGCAATGGTTCTCGAGTATACACATTTGCACAAGAAGGCACTTTCGCAAGGGACGATCGATGCTTTTTCTTTCGCAATGCCGCGTACGCTGAATCGCCCTTAACACTTACACACACCATCACCAATCACCATCGATCAGCCCGCAAGAACACTTCCTATACCCTTAAATGTTCACGTCCTTCGAAAGAGATCCTAATTTTTATCAAAGCCGTCCAGCTTAACTTTGCGAGGATATTTCTTGGTATTTTCGCACGCGAGTTATAATTAATCAGCAAGAGAATGTTATAAATAGGCTTATAACAAGCGAGGAATCACATGGATCCCGAATTCATTCTCGAGGTTGTTCGTGTGTGAACGTGTCGCCCGTATGACGATTCGAATGGAACAGAAGGTTCATTTTCACGAAAAGTAGCGATGGAACAGTGAAAAAGAAAAGAAAACGACGCGAAGATCGAACGAATCATGCGATTTATTGAAACAAAAAATTGGAGAGGAATGTAGAAATGAAAGTTAGACAGATCGTCTACTCGTCGTTTCGAATGTAAAAAAAGAATCCTAGTCACTCTTTCGAACAATGTCGGCGTTCATCAACGAGTATTACATAGAAAGCGTGAATAGTAACGTGAAAGGTTCTTATCGCGTGCATAGCTTCGATTGTTTGCACCTGCGATTCGGTCGACGTAGCACCGTACACGGTTCGCTTCTAAATGTAGGCCAGCGAGTTTCTTCTTTTCTTAGTCGTTCTAGATCTCGATACGTTTCCTTTCGTTGACGATCGATGACGTGACTTCGAGTCAGAGGATCTTCGTACGAAAAAATGATAAGAGAAAAAGAAAAGACAAGCGTGGAGCAGGAGAGGAGGACAAAGAGGAGCGAGGGCGCGAAAAGAGAACGGTGTGAGAGGAACAAGGGATTAAATGAGAATAATTCGGTGCGAGAGTGTTACGGTCTCGTCGGTGATCCTCGCGACGCGTTTTCTTTATGCTGCGCGCGTTCGTGCGCGATTTCGCGGATCATACGATTCGATGCGGCTACAAGTACTTAAAGAAACAGGGATCCGTTGACGCGGAGATGAAATCGAACGAGAGGAAAAATTGTCCCAAATACGCGAACGTCTCAGGATATGTATCTAGTCAGGACTTGCGCGCGTTTTGGATGCGTCGCGGATTACCGGCGGTCCCGGATTCCTTTAGATATCGATAATACACTTTAAATAAATCATATACAGTACTGTCGTACGTGGTAGATGTAAAAAGATGTAAGTGCATGGTGCATTCGTCGTTCAATAGCGATCAATCACTCTTGAGCTTGCTAAGTACCACGATGTAACGTGTAATACGGTTATTAAACAAACAAAAAAAACAAATATGCATTTAGCCTCGGTACTTATTATTGTGCACCTGACACGCCGTCGAGGCGTGTCGATCGCTCGTTAATCGTACAATTTATACACGCATAGGACAATGTTACGTGTGCAACAATCGTGTTAATTACAATGGTATTATCGCTGCTATACGTTATGGGCGTGCTTATGCATGATTGTTCGTATCGTTTCGTTCGCGTGTCGAGAGAAAGAAAAATTGAGACAACGACGAGAGCGTGCATGATTGAAACAAGGAGAAAAAAAAGAAGAAAATGACAAAAAAAAATAAGTTACGAGGATGAGATATTGGAGCGTGAACATGTTGTGTAATGTGTGCGTGAGAAAGGGTTATCGTGCCTGGTGCTTCGGATAATATTAATTTCACACATTGTACTTAAGTGTACAGACGCATACTATCGACACCTTATTTTCGCTACGATGAAAGTAAATGAAAGAGCAAAAGGAACGATGCAATGAGTTAAGGCATGCACAACATTCCATATGCATTTCCTGCTTTACGACGATTCGTGTTCGCGCGCCTCGTTTGAATTCGAACGGTTTGCCGCGCCGCGACTGGCGCGGCGGGAAATTCGAATCGGTCGCGATTCGACGGGGCGCGCAAAGCAGCGTAATTCGTGAGAATGTGTAGCGTGGAGAACGAAAGAAACAAATGAGATGCGAGATAAAAAGAGGAAAAAAGAGAAAACGAAAGAGAAAAGCAGAAAGATTTTAAACAGAGGAGTTTTTATATTTGTTTATAGGTGTGTGAGAATGCTGCACTTTTCGAGCAAGTTGTTAGTAAATTCCCTCCATATTGCTATATACATATATATATATGAAGAAAAGTATATATATATATAAAAAGGAAGTTAAAAGGAATCAATTCTCTGTCCGTAATCGAACTTCGGTATATACATAAGAGTAACGCTACTATTTTAAATAACGCTAAGTACAACGCTACAACAAAGGTTTGCCTATAATATTATTATATGATTATAACTACAATTTATTCTCATGATTATTAATATTGATCATTATTAATTATTATTAACATTGATTACCAAGTATATTTGATCAGTACTCTGATCACATGTTTGTGGTTGCATTTCACTTGTACTTAAATGATTATTAATAATCGAAACGAATCACACAAAGCAAAGATTTGTACAATTCGTGTATCATCGGATCGACCACGTGTTTTTGCGTTATTCGTGTTGAACGCAGGAAAACGTGCGAGATGATCGCGAGTATTTCGTGTAAAGAGACGAGAAAATGAAAAAGTAACAAAAAAACGAAGGGAGAAAAAAAAGATGAAAAACCCGAAGATTAATGGATTCGTTTAGATACGAAGCTGCCCGTAGAAGTACTTAACAAGTGTAGATTAATCGAACGTTCTACGTTTCTAAGCGTAATCACGGGCGGATGAGAGGGAAAGAAATAAAAAAAAAGCGCATAAACGTCGCGGAATAACATTTACTCGAACGCTTAGTCGTTTAGAATCGTAAACCTGTTCAGTATTTAGCAGCGTCGAGAAAGAAGGTAATCGCGACGATGATTTTGATGCAAAACGAATTCTTCGATCGTCGAGAAACAAATCATCGCCGCGTGTTTCTTTCCCTCGCGAAGCAATTTTTCCAATCAATCGATAAGAAGTCAATATATATACAGAGATTGTAGAGAAAACAGAAGAAACAAAGAAAAAAAAAAGATGTTGAGAAAAGAAGTTGAAGAGAAGCAGGATAAGAAAAAAAAAGAAACACAAGTGAATAATAAAATCATTGTAGCGAAATCGTAGAGCTGCGTTCGTTAACACCGAGGATCCATCGAGTTCATCTGCGTCAAAGTAGCGTTTTATAATCGTGAGTCCGTTTCTTATGCGTAATAAGCGATACGATTTAAAAAAAAAAAAATTAAAAAAAATAAAATATATATTGTACAGCATTTGTAATGCTATATAAACACGAGCCATCCGCTCTGGATTAAGCTTAAGCCTCATCCGGTTAACACAAAGACTTATTAATTAGTCGCTGCAGTTACATTTCTTCAAAGACTGAACATCGTTCCGCGAAATATTGTTTTCTACATCACACACAAATCGCCACGTTGTCATTGTTGTTAATCGTAATTTCGAGTCAGGTATTCTAGAAAACGTGAATTCAAATTGCTGTGAATTTTCAATTAGTAAAAAGGACAGACGTGAAAAGGAAAGGCAGAGATAAAAAGGAAAGAGGATAATATAGGAATAGTGAAAAATATGAATCGAAGAGGAAACGAGGAAGATAAATATGGCCTAATTCTTTTTTCACAATCTGCGACACAAGGTAGAGTTAGAAAAGAGCACCAGAACGATAGATGGTACGATGTTCGATCGACGAACAAATGGCTGCAATTAATTACCCTTGTCAAAAAAAGAACCTCGATGCTTGTCTAATATTAATTTCTGAGGAAAGCCAAAATTGGTTACCGGTGACGATCAAGCCTCGTCGACGACACGGACGACGCAGGTTGTTTAATTCCCGGCACTTTTAAAAGGATACTATTTAAGTAGAGGTATTTAAGTCGTTGCTACATAACAGTATAAGCTCTATTGCTTATTTTATACTTAGTATTATCGTAACGTTTCGATTAGAGTTAACATAATGGGAAAGCTGTATCTTAGCATTAAGGTAGATTTAATCTGTAAAGATAAGTAGTCAAATAAATGAAAAGTACATTTGATGTTGCAGATGGTTCTTCCTTTACTTTCGTCGTACCTGATTTTTTTCCAAGAGAAATGAAGAACAAAGGATCTTATATGGTACCGAGTTTTATTTATTTCATTCACAATCACGAATGGACAGCTGCGTGCCCGGATATACAGTATAGATAAATACATACTCGTTAGAAAATGCATATTATCACCGGTACCGTGATACCTTGACTCGATTCGCCTGCAGTTTTTGGTTAAATAAGTTTACGGTGTCACTTTCATGATTAGAATAGACTTTAGTCTGCTAGCTGATTTTCACGCTCTTCTGATAATAATTATCCAGTGAAATTGATACCTGTCAGCCCGCATCGTCGCAATTGATATGTACGCGTGTCACAGAGTATCGACAGCGGTGTCAATAGTTGATGGGCAATCAATATTCTATCCTGCCAATTTCCAAGCAATTCGTAATGATTGATCATACTGGTGGTCTCCAAAGAATTGGTCCAGAATAACACATTGTTCGAATAATAATACAATTTCACGATTTTTAATAATTCCAAGATCTTCTCAAAACCCCTGAAATTCAAGAAATTTGAATCGTAAATGATATTCAAATTGAATTAAAATTTTCTGATAATTCAAAATAATTGTTATCAGCCCATCGGTAGTCGAGTGCGAGAGGATGCTGTGATTGAAATTGCTCGGACAGATCCAAACGATAGAAATTGAACGATATCGTGTATCAACGTTACTCCAAATCACCATGTTCACGTACAAAATCATACGTTTACTTGAACGAACATCGACGGCTATGCACATTAACACTACATCGAAACGAATACAAAAAACGTTAGAATAAAAGAATCGACACATTAAATACAGTTCGACGACGTCAAATACACATTGGTGTCCTCGATTGGACACGGTGTTCTGTATTCAAAATAAATACAGATCAAATATATCGTTCGATAGCCTATAGAATAACATCCAATTTTTTCTATTGTATCCGTTCCTTACGTTCGTAGAAAAAATGTTCTCCAAGTTGACCCACTTCGTACGACTACTCTAATTTACAAAATTACGTGTCCTTTCCATTTGTTCTTTTTTTTCTTTTTTTGTTTCCACGAAGCTCGTGTGAAAGTTATTCGAATAAGCTCAGTCTGTAGTAGAATGTTCGCAATTTGTACGAAAAATACAGTTATCTTGATTAGTTTTGTCCGCGATGGGCGTCGCTGGAACGCGAAAACGAGAAGTGCAACAAGAATTCTAGAAAAAGAAGGCGACCTCACGGGCAACCACGATCAAATTGACTGGATACGATCTGGTACAAGGATTATACATAAATGTATATATATTTATATGGATATATGTCTGGCTACGTATTTTCAGGATTAACCATTAAAAGCTTTTTTTCATCTTGTGCACTACGTTTCGCTATTCTACGCTACTAATACTACTTTTCTGTGTATTGGCACATTTTCTTCTAATTATCACCGTTTTTCGGTTATTAGTCGGATACTAATCTATTCGCTATGCATGTTTCGGTACAGATTGGGTATACTTTCAGCAACATGAAACACAGAATGCTGTCACTACGTTAGATCGTTAAATCATATCGGTTTAACCCTTTAGCTGCTACACATTGTAAATTAATATCGTTTATTGATTTCATTTGTGTTCAAAGGGCTTTTTGTTAATATTCCAACTATTACTCTTAAATATCGTGCATGAAATTTTCGTTTCCACAGAAAACCAAGAAATGGCTATTTTTTAAACCTTCCGCACCTAAAGGGTTAATACTGTCTTCTTAACTATTTCTTTCATTATTTCAACATTCCTCTTCGCTCATCCGCTTTCCAGGGACGCCCATGTATACTATAATATCCTCTGTTTTTCTATAGAATCTGTACCACATCGAAACGTTAACTGATTGCACGAAATCATTAAATCGTGCCATTTTGTACATTCTCCTCTCTGTCCGTGATCTCAAGTGAATTTTCACGTCTACGTGTACATATTTTCACGATACATCATAGATGCACGCGTTACGATATCATACGTGCCACGCATCGTTCGCGTTGATTTACTGTTCTCTACGACGTGGCCTTCCACGCGTGTCACACGCGTCCTATTATCGAGCACACGGGATATTTTGCCTCGATATAACGTGAACTTATTGGTACATGTCCTCGTATGGGTCGCATTCCCGCGCGTGTGCACGCGCTTCCGGCCTCGTTATCACAAACGGCGCCCTTCGACGAGCTTTATACCTAAACACGTATCATGTTAAATTAAGAACATTTACGCGAAAATTGCGTACGAGCGTGAATTAGTAAACGTTGCTTCGCTACATCTATTCTCCCTTTTTCTCGTCTCCTTTTTTTATTTTCATTTGTTAATATTGATGTTGTTACTAAACACGGTTTTGCGTACCCAATGTACGCTCTCGTTCAGAAGTCATAGAGTATTCATTGAGATTTCACGAAAACTTAAAAAGAAGTGATCGGAATTTAGAATAAATTCTCCATGTATCTTGAATACTATTTTCAATAATTTTGACGTGTTGAAAACTAACAATAACAAAGTTCGCGTTCCTTCTTTGATTTTCATAATTCTAAAAAATGAAGTGTCTTGTGGCCTGTGATTTTTGAACGTGAGTGTACAGTGGACCAACGATACAGCGTTATATGTACGTTAACAATAGGAATATTGCTATTCGAAGACTAAAGAAAGATCTACATATGGATTACATGGCTTTATTGTCCTTAGAACGTTTTTTCGCGGTGTCATGCATCGGATTGATCGATAGAAACAAGAGTGTTACGGAAGCACGAAAGTGGTGTCCGATCGTGATAGATCCCTGAAGGATCACACGGTTCGTCATTGAAAACAATTTTTGTACCTACTATTTGTGTTTTGCCAAGTTATCGTTCCTGCAGGCATCAGTATACACGTTTCGCATAGAAAAGATTTAATCGCGCTGAAGCTTATGATGATTGGTTAAACTTTCTCGTTGCGTGGGCGTACGGAGGAATGACCGGATTGCAACAGAACTCTTTGATGGATTAAGCGCAACGAAATAAACATATAATTTTCTTTCGCTTATGAAATTAATGCAATAACAATGCTACTTAAAATTCCTTTGAAATTTTTGTACCTTCTAGTAATTTTGTTGTATTGAATTTGTAATATCTATTACGTGCAATTGGTGATCTCGACAGCATTCAGCGCGATGATCAATATAAAACGAAATCCATAAGCAAATACGACTCGTCGAGGAAGACGGTAGAATACGCTTCGAATCACTGACAAGCATTGCAAACAATCGTGAAGCAATATCGAGTAGAAACGTGCACGTTCGATCCCTTTTTCGCGATGCAACGATTACTTACTGCAACAATTACTAACAGCTGTGCGTACAACGAAGACTCTAGTACTCCACAATGCTCTGCTCGACAATTATTTTCCAATACGCGAAATTTTGTTGAATTCTCTTTTGTTATCTGACCGTCGCGTCGTTCAATCGAAGAGCAAGGTGTATAGAATGTGAAAATTTATGTTTTGCAATTGAAGAAATTGGAAAAATTTGCTCGTTCACAACCGCTTATTGAGTCAGTGTTTCTCTCTCGTTGATAAAATATACGATCAGTGGAATTGATAAACGATTCTAGAATACAGGGCCAGCCTGAATTCATTTCTTCAAAAAATAAACTATTCTATCTTTTTTTCTTATCTCTCTCGCTTGCTCACTCTCATTCTCTCCCTCTCTTTCTCTCGTTTTGTATGTTCTTATCGATATTAGGGATACTTTGTTTTTTCATCTTGGATATTTTTCAAAAGTAGTTTGAGCAACCTCGTCCTTCCATCGACTCTCTATATCGTACTAAGCTTTACAAACATTTTATTACTGTCTACTGCACGTTTACTATTTCACGCTCACCGCACGATATATTATGTTTCAAAGCACAGAGTTTTATACTGTTTGGTTTGTATTTTGCTTCTGTTTCATCCGAACCTGTTGAGATAGAAATTGTACTTAAGTCAGTCAAGCGATGTGCATTAAATGACGACAGAAGGAAACAACGCCCGAAACGACGTCCGACAAAAACTGCGACTTCCCGCGATATTTATCCCAGCCGTACTGTCTTCATCTGTAAAAAATATTTAAAAAATCGGGTATTGAACCATCACATATTTCCCATATCGATATTGCTTCTAATTTCAAACTCAATTAAATCCCTCTAGTTATAACAACGAATTAAAATCGTAACACAATTTGCATAATATAATGAGCTGGTACTCAATCCAGACCGTGCCAAGATTAGAATGTATATTGAATTGAAACAGTCGTCGATCGAATCAAATCGATCCAGTGACTCACCTACTGTTCAAGCAGCTCAGACTCACTGGAAGCGGCTCCGAATTCACAGCTGGAATGTGACCAGCGACCGTTTCCATCAAAGGATACCATTGCGTCACAGGTTTCCTTGGATTATCCAGCATTTCTAGCCAGTGGTCACGACCGATACCGATGAAACTGGAGCCGATTGCCGTGCAGCCCATTAACTCGTTCGATCCAATTCTGTTTGAGTAAAGGTTAGGCGAAGTTTGTGAATTATCCTACGCTATTCTACTTCTTCTCCTCTTACCTGTCGTAATCGATTACTTTTATTATGAGACTAACGTCTTCGATGTTCTCTGCCGGCACGTCGAATACTAGAATTTCATTATACACCGGGCACAGAGTGTTCTTCTTCACAGTGGTCTTCTTCTTCTTGATCCTTTTGCCTTGGCACAACAGGTATATCTTCACGTACGGGTCTGAAAGTTGATTTATCGCGTTACATTTATAGAATATCAATCGAAAGAGTTTGTTTTGTATTTGTCTATCTGCTGATTGAACAGGATGCAATCGTTATATTTGATTGGGTCTCGATCTTCTCGATTGCAGTTCACGTTTCAACGAGCGAAGATAAAAATGCAATAAGGATTCATGCAATGTTTCCGAGAAAACAAGAAGATCGCATCTCGCGCGAATCAATATTGCGTGTTGGGGAAAGCTATTTCGAAGCTGGTCCTAGTATTTATCACGGTTCATGCCGAACAATTCGAGTAAATTTACCCGACAATCCTGTTATGTCCATGGCTTTCAGGTTCCTAGCTTTAATTACGGTCACTGTTAGCCGACCAGCTGTCGGAAGGTAGCAAAGCGACAGCATCAATTTACCCAGATCCACCTTTTCCTAAGAAAACAATTGGAAACGTTTCAATATCGCGTTGCAATGCTTTGTGACGACGAATTACCTGCATGGTACGCATAATGTCCATTGTGTATTCGAGTTCGTGTTCAAGATCAGCGCATTCCAATAAACCTTTGACGACCACTTGTCCTATCAAATCGTTTCGAGAGAATCGATCGAAGTCGTATACCGAAAATTGAAGATATCGTTCCCCGAGCTCTTCGTACGACACGCTATTGACAAAATTAATTATTAACGATTCTGTCCTCTAAAATTCCTCATTATCGTGCAGGAATCTGTATATCGGAAAGGAAGGTATACATAATTGTTCTAAAATTTACTGACCTAAATATGAAGGTCTCGTTGAACACGGGGTTCAAATTCTTGCGGTGCACCTTAGTCTGATGCTTCTTCTTCCTGTCAGGGAGGAGATAAACTTTCACGTAGGGATCGCTACTTCCTGTCACGTCCTTCTCTGGTAAATCTCGAGCTTCTAAAACCTAGAATCGACGCCAGAAAGATTGTAGGGACAGCCGAGCTATACATGGTCGTGGAACGAGAACAAAGTTAAGATCTCCGTGGGTTTCTCGATTACCTGTCCTCGCAAGAGATTTATGAACGAACCACGATATATTACACGTACTAATCGATTATAAATCACGAATTCTATGTCACGAAACGTGGGCATAGTGATCTATTTACAACTAATTCAATATCCTTCGAATAACGCGCCGGTTATTATCTAATCCACGTTGCGAGTCGGTGGTAGATCTAAACGGGTGGACGCGCGTGTCCATCACAGGAACTCGGTGCAATTCATTAACGTTATTAAATAGCCGTCGCTAAATATGGCATGCGCGTAATTAGCTCGGTCGAGTGCAATCGTTTAGCTAAATTAGCCCGATGCGTTGCTGCAAAAACGTTCGTAACGTTGCAGACAGCCTCGTTCAGCGTCGACGAATGATAATCGTGCCATTTCCATTCTCTACTATTCACTCGTCGAATGATAATTAATGTTTATGCACCACGTAATTGGTTAATGACGCGGTGTTATATTTATTTCGAACTATCGTCGCGTTTATTTGTTTGCAACTGGAATATGTTTGTATATTCGAAGAACATAATCGATAGCGTGAAAAGGATAAATGAGTTTGAACACACCCTCGCAAATCGAATCATTTATATGCACTTTAATCGCCGGAAAAATCTATCTTCGAAAGGGATGTTGTAGCCTTGACTCGCACTGGCAGATCAATCAATGCAACTGCACGCGATCGAATGTATCGTATTATAAATTGAGATCGATATAATTCCAAGCAAACGAGGAAAGTGGAACGCGAATGTCGATGTTCATTTGCAAGCAAAAAATTCTTTCCCCTGTACCATGTTGGATACACGTTACGTGCGTTGCTTGGAAAACAAGCTTTTGCTTTTGCTGCAATTCAGATGGAATCGAGATGCTTTGGATAAGCATGAAAAACCTATAACGTATTGATATCCGGATAACCAGACATTTCGCCAAGAATATTTGATGCAATTATTTTGATTTGTTCAAAGAAACGTTTGAACGCTCGTTGAAGAAGTTGTTCAGTAACATTGAATCATGTTTCAATCTAATTTCAAAGCTTAATGGCATTTGCAACTTTGCAACAATGTTTCACACGGCAACAAAACTTTTTTATGGTATCTGAGAACTTCTAACAATGTTATGCAACTCCGAAAAGCGGTCAACGGCCGCTTCGGAACTCTGCAATAATGTTCGACAATGTGGGGGATAATCTCTATGGATCTGAAGCTTTGTAACAAAGTTGAATAACGTTTGAACGCTCCAATTTCAGGATTGTACAATATTTGTCAAGTAACAAGTTTCATTTTATTATTTTCCAAGCTCAAGTTCATTTACACTCTTTTAATGAGTTTGGTAATTAAGGAGGTATTGATCATTTTTTGCTATACTATTCTTCTTACGAAGGGAAATTGTGACAATATTTTTATTATCTACTACACGTCAGTCAAATTCAACATCATTATTATATTACGTCGAAATTTGTTCTAGTATCGTATAACGAGCAAAGAAAACGTAGGTTTATTTAAGAAATTTCGAAGCTTACCTTTACGATCAACGACTCGATCTCCTTGTCGTAGAACAGACCAAAACGCAGACTTCCGGCGAACTCCATTTCAGCGGTACTAGAGCTGTCCGCGTCATCCTGTTTGAGCAGCTCTTTCTTGTAAAGTTCCGGCTGCAAACGTGAACGTGCACGGTTAAAACTTTCGGGAAACTGAATTCGCCTAGTTTGTTTCGTTGTGTGCCTTTCAGCGTTGGCCCATTTGCAACGAGTTCTTTGCGAAGTGAAAAATTTCACTCGCTTAACGGGCAAACTAAGCTTCGGGTTGCAGACTGTCTTTTTGCTACCTCAAACCTGTTAACTCGTTTCACCGTCCTCATTTCAGCACAAATAAAACGCGCCATTTATTTTGTTTCAGAGTGGATTCATTTAATTAACAAAATCAGTACGACACTAATGCTGTTTGGATTTATTTTCTGAAGATTAACTTACCTTAATTAATCCAAGACTAGAATCGCTACGATTCTCCAGGCTACAAATGCTGAACTTGATATTTGGAAGGTCTAATCGATGGGAGAGCTGCCTTTGAAAGCTTTGATGTCTCATCGGGACAATGGGTAAAGTCGTCTGACGTAATACCTATAAAAAAATCATGCTTTGATACGTCCATCATCCCATCAATATTTGAACAGGTGATTCCGGAAGTTAGCCACCCTTCCGGAATTCAGGTTGCCTGTTCAACCATCGAGTTTCTTCCACGACATTTCGCTTGCATCAAATTTTCATTTACCCTTTCGGATTAGCCAACCATACACGAAGTGATCTTTTCGAAATGAAAGGCATCAAAGTTTCAGGATTATCAGTGTTAAGTACGAATGCAGATGGCATCGTAACACTTTTTCTTTCTTGCTAAAATTAACGAGTAGGTATTCAATTGTTTTATACCTTCTTGCTGTCTTTCTGTTCCTGGACGTATTCATGGGTGATCGGTTCTGATTGAAGGTCCGGCAACGAATGACTGATACGTATAGCGTTTTGTTGGGACAAATCGCTCTCAGCATCCTCTTCCTTCACGTTTCGTCTCATCCTCATTAACCATCGCCAGGTGGAAGAACATTGGAAACTCACGGCAGCCAACAATAATAATGCCATCAGCGCTACTCCTGTTCCAACCAACAGTTGATACGGGAACGTTTCCGTCCATTCTTCTGCAAACACAGATTCAAGGGATGTTAGCTCTGACGTAGATGAATGATAAGTGATGCTGCGTTAACACATTCGCTACTCATTTGAAAAGTCGTTCGCTGCAAATTATATCATAAATCATGCAAGTACGGTAAATGAAGGAAAATAAAGTACTGCAGCAAAATAATATAACAGACGATTTACGCCTTTTGAGATTATCACGTTGTGGGTGACCAGTGATCGCAATTTGTTGTGTAACGCGTGAACGCAATTTAATTTGTTGAATTTTGTTTGGAATATGATATTTTGTTTGATTTGCACAACTTGGTGTGTTTTGTTCAATTTAATTGTAATAAATGTTTATTTTGCTTGAATTGTATGTAGGGTGGTGTTGTAAGTCATAAAATGTAGAATTTCCGAGGTCGCTAAGGTACCAACAAAACCGGCAGAGTTGGGGCAGGCACAATCCCTTAGCCCAAACATTCGGATACATTTATTCGTGCTTGAGCCTTCCTCGAGACAGTATCGAGGATAAAGAGATTCACTAGACTAAATTATTTAACCCACCGACCTTAACATGTTGATTATAAGACACGAAATAAATTCGAAAGAAAATAAACAGCAATAGTTAACGAGAAGGCTATTAAATGACGCAATCTTTAGAAAATGTGCAGCAATTCCTTCGCGTCATGAATATAAATCGTCGATAGATTTGCAAGTGAAATTAGATTATGATCTTTCGATTGTTTCGATCTTAAGCTGTTACATGCACCACTGGAGACTCGGCAGGAATTCCGAGATATCGTTCGATGCTTAAGCTGTGTAAAGCAGTAGTTAATTAACTTAGATAAGGGAGGACAGAGATAGACGTCCAATGGAGCTAAAAATTTTAATCAAAGGAAGGAACCTCTTCCTGTCTTGAATCGGAGGCACGCAAGGAACGAACGGAAATTAGTATGCTGTTGGAATCGAATAAGCTGTTACTTCACGACGATCGATAACGGGAGATAAACACTATCTAGCTTCCTAATTAAGCAACTTGCCGGGTTATAAAGGTCCCTTTCCTATTTCCAGGAGATTAGAACTTTCTTCGGACCAATAGTAAAGTCTTCGCATTATTCGTAGCTCAACTTCTGGATAATGAAACGTTTCAACGAGCTTTGTTAAAATTACAATAGAATAAAAAACAGTAGAATGTTTATCGTACACGCCTTTTAAGTTCAGGATACGTGACACGGTGACTCATTTACGAACCAGCTGGCGCAACAGTACTTTGCGTTCAACAGGTAAAAATCTTAGACGACTCTCGGCTCGCTAGTTGCGCAACCCTTGGAAGACGATGCAAATGAAGAATAACTCTCGATGTAAAGTACACGTATGTCTCGATGATTAATATAGTATGCAGTATTGTACACGACCCACGAGAAAGGGAAAGCTGGACAGATCCTTGGCTTGGTTGTTTCGAGCGGACAAACGCATCAGCTTGCTGTACCAAGCTAAACGTCACGTTTTGTCTCGCCTCCTTTATTAACAGTGTCTTCGATTCGTGACAGAAGCTCCTTATAGAGCTTCCCGGATGATAGAATAATACACCGATCGGTTTGTGTAATGCAAATTAGACGTTTCGTTCGTTGTTCACACGTTCTTATCTTGAACAATGGTTATTATCCAATGTGTCCACAAGGACGCCTTCGCATTTCAGAATCAATTGCTTTTCAATTGGGAATTCTTGGTCTTTCTTTAGTATCATAGAAATTACGATTTTCCGGTGTGTGATTCATCTTTCATTTATGTGTTATGGGCTGAGATTCCATCGTCGATTTTTCGGAAGGATTTTTGATATCTATAGATAAGCAGAATCTGAGAATCTTTGGGAAATATAAAGAAACATAGTGGATTAATAAAGAAAAAACATTCCAAGTCTGTATTTTGCTAATTTGCCGAAATAAGGAATGGGAGCCGTGCGTCGCCGACTTTCCGGACGAATCCTTGGAATTTATAGGGAAGCATAGTGCAAGAAGGGAATTGACGAATACCAAAATCTCTAAGTAACCCTTTCGCCGATTTAACCAAAGAAAAATTGAAAGTCTAAAGTTTCAGGATTCTTATTCTAATTGATCAACTGACAGAATGATAGACAGGGAATTTGAGTATTTAATCCGTCCGATATGATTCCCTGTTATTCGATCGAAGTATCAGATATTCGAATCAAACTTCGGAAGCGATTAAACGGTCGAATAACGTGGCCGGTTGTCTCTGAAACGATATTTCGAATTGCCTCGTAACACTTTCAATTTACGTGTCCGCGAATTCCCCACAGTGAACCCGTTCAATTATCGATTGGCCAGCTTTTTTCATCTTCCGCACGGATTACTCGTCAGCCTTGGCCCTCGTATCCTGGTTGCGTGGGCAGCAAGGCCGTGCAGGATGGTTTGTGCGTTACGTACACTATTAGCGACCGTATTACTCGGAGCTTCAGTTTCTCGCTTCGTTTACGATCAATTGAGTAAGTCGTGAAAGGTAGAACGTATCAATTTCTCGTTAACTAATCGCCGTTTTGTGTAACTCTGTTATAATATTTTCTGTGAAAAAGAAAATTGAGTTAACACTTTGACGGTCGGTGTCACGTATTTGGGACTTTGATACTCAACTTTTTATCCACCTCATTCTTCTTTGCTTTATTTCTGTCTATCAATTTAATTCAATAACTAAAAAAAAAGAAGAATAGTACAATATAATCTTTTATTAAAATTTATATCCATGTCTATTTTTAGTCGGATTATTGTATAAACATATAATATATTAAAATCTAAAACAAACAAGTCGATAAAGTCGACTACAGAACGTCTGAAACCACACCTGTTATATAAATTTAATATTTCAACTCGACATGGGAAGATTAATCTGTCACCATTTATACAGAAAATACCCCAGTACCATCAATCTCTGTGTAATCGAATTCGATTCAACGTTGAACCAAATGAAATCGCATATGTAATCGAGCGATCTGAAGTTTAGACATCGGTAAAGTTCGATATATTTAAAATTTTTTTTTTCATTCGTATGGATAAGAATTATGACAACGCCTAAAAGAGCGTCAATACTAGCAACGAAGACAGAAAGCGATAAAAAAATCTCGCTCGATAATGATCGAGTCATCTTCGAGGAATCCAAAGACGGTTTTGCATCAAAAGAACTCGTCGAACCATCTTTCAAACCTTGGCGCGTGTTCATCAATCATATTGATAGTTATCATGGAACAAAAATTGTTGAAGTAAGTTTTCGATCATTACAGAATTACAAACTTTGATTTCATAAAAAAATTTGATTTGCAATTTAATCATGTTATGAAATAAAATAATCACGGTGTAACGTTTAGGTTATCGTTGAAAACAGTGAAACAAAAATCAAATTTCTACGAAGTGTAAAAAATATGACAAATAATTGACAAATATTTGGAATATTGAAAAAGGGATGTTTTTCCAAACGTTTTTTTTTCCTGGAATATTCAAGGTCTTCTATGAATATTAATTTTCTATTTGTACGCTTCAGTTGATGAGAATATATTCATATAACGTGTGTACAATATAATGCATGAATATTCACGTAATATTGCAACAACAACGGTGCTCCTTTGTTTATTTTCACAGCTTCGTATTGAAAATAAATTCGCCACCAGGGAGTACAATAATTCATTTCGAAATATTTGAACTCTTCGAAGATTCTGTAGATCAATCTGATTTAATTTTAACGCACCTTTCTCGATTATTATCCAACTATTGATTTATTATCAGTTATATTGATTAAGAATGCAATTAAATATTGAATATTTTTTTCCATTGAAAGTGAAATAAATGATCCACCTTTGCATATTTATTATAAGTTTCATAAAAACTACCATATTCATTGAAAGATTTATTATATTGACTGGGGTAGATTTATAACAAAAATGAAGACGAATAGCTTTCAGCAGAAAAATGAAACAAAACGGTCGAGACACGAGGGTTAAGGTCTTGGATCCTCTTCCTTCTAGCACCCTGTATACCCCATAGTATCGATTTCGAATTAGTTCCGTCGCATCCCCTTTAATATCCTCCAGGTAGAATCTTTTTTTAGAAGCTGTGCATTGCTTTCTTCTCGGATGGGTACCAAGCAAATTATAGACAAACTGCGTGGCGACGAATTTGCGGTCATTTTGATCGATAGCTACACTAATGTCTAAGAATATGCAAAAAGAATGGTCAAAAATAGAACATTGAAAAAATATCGATGGAATATGACAGTCAATGTTCTATTTTATGTCTTATGGAACCAGACAAATCGCAGAATGAATTAAGTGTAGATATTAGTACTGTAATACCTGTATTTGATAATTATTCAATTAGTGGTGATCCATGAATAGCTGGATTATTACTAATCATGATCGCGACAAGCTTATAAATAAGGGATGAATTTTCGTCACGAATAAAACAGTTTGTTTAATGATGTGACAGCAATTTATTCGTCAAACGCTTCTGTGATTTTTCCTGGTCAAATAATATGTAATTTTACTGTCGAATATAATGACTGATGGAATAAAATACGGGTGTATTTTATATCTACGTCGATAATGAGATTGCAAATCCAATGTACATACTGAAGTCCATACTGAAGAGATATTTTATACGAAAAAGAAAACAAATTATTATAAATGTTTGATTCTATTATGAAAATACGTTCGGCATTGAAATTATGTAATCGATCCTTAGCATGATCAGTTGTTAGTACTGCATTAATTATTCTGAAGTATACAATTATCGCCATGCATGATTTTGTGTTCTGTACAACGAAAGTATGAAAATAATTTAGACAAGTGGACTTTAATTTTTGTTACCTGTAACATTTCACTAAAGGCAACAAGTGGAAAGTTTCAATTAAAGAATGAAACGATCGTGTGCTGAGTAATTGCAATTATAACACGTCCGAATACACACGACTATTTTCATTGTACCAATCAACGTGTTAATTATTTCGCAAGGTCGTTTATCGATGAATCCTCTGATCGCCAACTCTATTAATAAACAAAAAAGAGGTCTTCCTGCTCAATTATTTCTACAAAGGCAAGAAGCATTTAATGTTTCACGCAGAATCGTTTAATAGTAACGTGTACCCGTGATTGTAATTCAATTTTAATACAGAATTCCTGCAATAAATTGCACCCCTGTTTAGTAGAAGCAATCAATAATATGATTAATTCTTGTGATGCGTTCCCTCGTTTCATTATTCAATGTGTAATTCGATTGGTACACGTCGCGATCCGTCAAGAAATCGAGCAAGAAAAGGAAATTTCATCTCGGTCGCAATTCAAAACGCCTGTTCGCCAGTGAAGGAGGGGTTAATTAGCTGTTTGAAAGGAGACCTCGAGAGCAATAGCCCTTTGACCGGGTACAGATTCAATAACGGTTGCAATCGGAACACGTTTTGTACATGTAACGAGCGTTTTTGATACAGCGAACGTGATATTCTTCTTTCGAATCGTTGCTTTCGCAATAAAGCTCTTTGATAGGCGTTCGGAAATAGGAAACATCGCGCATCGGGTACATGTGGCCTCTCGTTTCAACGATGCGAAGATAGTAATTAAAATTTCAGTTCCTGTCGGATCGGGTCTACGTTAATCCACAAAGCGAGGATCTAGCCGGGGAGGAGGAAGAGGCGGAAGAGGAGGAAACAATCGGAGACGAAGAAGAAGCAGATGATGAACAATCTCGCGTTGAAAAGGCTATTTCGGAGGATAAAACTTCGAAACAATATGAAATAATTGGCACGACTTTGGATCCTGAGGTAACGTAGTATGCACTTTTGAAATATTGAATTTAAAGATTACTTCTTTCAGCTTTTATGCACAATGGCAGGAATTGTTTGAAACTTTTCCACTGATAATAAATTAAACCCTATAAATTTGTCTGATTGGAATGATCTAACTTTCTATATTTTGCAAAGAATTATCATAATTATACCAGAAAATTTGATTAAACGATATTGTTTTATAATTTAAATTTAATTCCTTAAAAAGAATAAAGCCCTTTTTAATTGTACCATGATTACTGAGACGAATTTCAAGTTCATATTTCAACCTGTAATTAGTATTTTTGTAAAATATATCTTTCACGTCAAATAACATTCGTCGAATCGAAGCTTGTTTCCCAGATGGCCTACAATATTTTTTCCTGGGTAATATCGCAATTACTTTTGACTCCCTTTTATCGTTAACGCGATCAATGTCTGTTTTTCCTCCGAATCGCTACCAGTTTGCCTCCCCTAAAGATTCCTCGGCAAATTTAGTTTTCCCCGCCGGGGTAAGGCAAACAGGAGGGTAATTCGAGTGGTCTGGTTATTTTGCTAGCGAAGGTAGCTCTTGGCGGATGAAAACGGTATCGAATGAACAATTTCGCAACATTCTGTCTGCATTATCTCCTTTTCTACCCCCGCGAATTCAATGCCTCTCTTACGAATCAAAGCATCTCTTGCAAACTTATTTTTCCCCTTTTCCTGTCTTCGACGAGTCTATTGCAACCCTTAGAAGCCGACTGTCAACCCTTGATATCTCGACTTCATTTTTATATTGTATCGAATTTCGTTTCGCAGTACCCGAAGCCCGAGGACGTGACTATGATTATAAGGGGTACGAAAAATCGAGATGCTTTTCTGGCCGATCTGATAAACTGTGGCATCGTCGTATACGACATCACGCACAGTTCTGACCAGATTGACGAAGCCACATGGGCACTGCAAGGTTTGTATTGTTTTTATTATATAGGATGTCTCAAAAAAAAGGTTTACTGAAATTTTTGTAATTGCGAAATACTGTAATTAAAGGCAGAACTATAAAAATTTCAAAACAGTACATTTAATGGCAGAACTTCAAATTGCAAACTGGGACAATTAATGGTAACAGCAAAAATTCAAAACAATACCAACGTGCATCTGACAATCTTCTAACGAGACATCCTTACTCTTTGTTTAAGAATATCGCGGCAGAGGTTTATTCACAGTTACCGAGAGTATTTGAATTGGTATCTCAGTAACAGATTAATACCTCACTTTACAATATCTCGCTCCTTGATGAACGTTGCATCCCGATAATTATCCGTGCTTCGAGGTAAAAAGGAAAATCGGAAAAACATGTCTCCGGAGAGAAACGAGCGGCAGAGCTCGTAAACGAACGGCTGGAATATGTAAAAGCTTGCGTCAAGGGAGACTCGTGGATTCTAATTTCTTTTAAAAACAAAGAGGAGTTAGCACGGCCTTCCTCGGTCTTAAAGAACGCTCCGTGTTATAAGCTGGATAATGTTTACCACGATTGCGTTCGTGTTCGCCGTCGTAAGCCATCTTTATCCTTGAACTCTCTGCTTCTTCTTGTCATTGGATAATATTCTCTTTTATCCAATCCCCCTTCGAGTATACGATATATCGTAACTCGAGTATCGGGATTGAGCTCACAACGTAAAGGACTATTATACAAACTGTTAAGGATATTCTTTGGAAATCTTTTCTGAAAAGATGTATCTACATGGCAAATATGTTTTTATTTATAGTCAATTTTTTAACTTACGAACTACGACACATTCGTCTGAAACTCCTCAACGTTTCACAATCTATGCTTTTGGTTATTCATCGTTCAGCCATTGCACAAAAACTCGAAAAGATGGAACTGATGGCCCCGAAGGCTTTCAAACGCAGCGACGAGGTGCGATATTTCGTTCTGATATCCACTATAATGACTTGGGCCAACACGAAACCGCTGAATCCCGAGGAACCGGAACTACCCTTCACCGAGGACGATTATCGGAAACGAAAGCCTCATCCAAATTTCAAGCAGCACATACAATGCGAAAAAGACGTGGTTACGATGAAGAAGAACACTAAATTGAAGGATAAATTGAAAACTTTGGTGATTTGTTCTGGAATTACGTATGGGGATGAAGAAGGTCCGCTACACCATCTGTTCAAAATGGCTTGGCAAAACGCCGAATTTCTGCCAGTGTTCAGCGAAGGAGCCAATAAAATTCCTTTGCTACATGTTCGAGATCTTGCCGCGTGAGTGTACAATAATTTGTATAGCTGCAATTTTATAAAATCTCCTTTTAACGCGTTTCCTATAAAGCTAATTTTCGTTGTCCTTCAAGTAAGACTAATAATTCAGTTTATATGGGGTCTTCCGTAATATGGGGAACTACTTTACGAACGGATAGAAAACATAAAAGCAATCACGAAGATTTATACAGAATGGGGTCGTAAATCGTGTGGTACAAGTAGGGTAAGAGAGATTATATGGGTCAAAACAAGTCGAAACGATACAATAACATTTTATAGTAGGAAGTATCATTTTTTCAGAAAATGGTACTTTTCAGCACTATTTTTCTCAAAGCTTTCATAGAATGTTTTATAGAATGTTATACAATTTTCAGGAAATGGCACTTTTCAGCACAATTTTTTGTCTATGATTCTCAAAACTTTCATAGAATCTTGTATTTTCCAGGGTGGTATTCGACGTGTTGCAAAGATGGCCCACTTCTAGGTACATCATAGCTGCGGAACAAGAACCGATTTCCCAGAGAGCCATTGTCAAGGTGTGTACCTTGAAGATGTTGAAAAATTCTCGCTCTGAGAATCTGCATGTGCACGATTCAGGTGTCTTTTATACGAGTCACAATCTGTTGTTTACTGTTTCCACGACCCCTCCAAAGCTTTCTTTTTGATAACAGTGTCGCAGCTGGTCCGTTCCTGAAGGTTTACGCTTTCACTGGCATTCAATATGTCTGAGAATTTTCTTTCTGTTATTTCTCTTTGTTTCTCTCGTATTTTCGTTGCAAACAGAATTGCGTATTTTGTAGCATAAAAAGGAAATTAGGTTTTTCTACTGTTTTTTTTAATCTCTTTTAAATTATCCTACTGGTTTAGGATTGTTTACAACAGCTCTTTGTTTTGATGTTAAAAATGATAAACGAATTCAACGAATGAAAAAGAGAAACAATTTTCGTGGAAACGATTTTCAAAGCCGACTTTTTAGTTCGCAAGTTAATTCCTCTCACGACTGTATGTGTTAAAGGAATTACTGATGGCTTCGGAGTTCAGTGTGTCAACATTATCTCGGAATGAAAACGTTTTGTTACGAATTAGTTCTGTTCGCGAATCGAGCAGCATCATCATTTCGTGAGAATATTATGGCCAAAGCTATGAAGAGCACCTCGAATATTAAATAGAATTAATAACCCGAAAATAAAGCAATTAAATAAAGCGAATAACCACGAAATAACTAAATGCATTTATTTCCCAGAAAATTAGCAAAGCTCTTTCCAATGGAAAAGTGAAAAAAATTCCAAATGAAGAGGCTTTCCTGTTACCGGAAATCACACAACAAATCTATGACGTAACGACGATTAATCTAATAGTCGAACCGGTGTACATTGCCGATAGAATAACTTGGCACTTCGATATACCATTTCGTGAAAACATCGACGCCATTGTAAAAGAATACAGAACAGCTCGAAATCTGCGTCCGATGAAGATAATTGTTCTAGGACCTCCTGCAGCTGGAAAAACAAGAGTCGCACGCTATCTGGCCAAACACTACGAAATACACTATCTCCATGTGAAGCCACTAATTACAGAAACAATAGAGCAATTGGTTAGCGATTTCTTCTATCACTTTTTGATTACTTCGTCAGACTGACCATTGTATTAATAGTTATTTCTAACAGACAAAGGAGATCGAAGAAATCACGATTGCTCAAGCGCGAGACGAGGCTGAAGAAGCAGGTGCAGGTGATGCTGATGACGACGACGAACCAGAGGATGACGAAGAAGCCCCGAACGTCGAAGAATTACAGGAGCTATTAGACGAAATAGAGCGTAACAAGCAGAGAAACAAGGATCGTATCGACGATACTCTTTTGAATAGGTCAGCTAAATGTCCTTTGAAATCAATGTTTCAATAGTTAAATAGAGTAGTTTGCAAGTTAAATAATGGTCACGTCTGCAACGGATTCGGATTACGAGTTATCGATCGTTCGCCACGAGGACGGTAAATAAGGTACTAAACGAATTGGTCGTTAAACTAATATTCAGAGGGTTGTGTTCATTTAGGTAACCGCTTTACTGACCCTTTGTCGCGGTCAACGTGGCGGGAATCGTTAGTTCAAACGCGATCCGATTTATCGGTTATAGGATGAGAATTATCGCACAAGAGAACGACCAACCAGATTGCTTTAATGGACGTTTCTGTTCGATTTTCCACGTGCAAGACATTTACATGATTTCCTTTGTTAACCCGATTCAAATTAGTCTCTATGATACTCAACAATTTTCTATGGCTTCATATGCCAGTTACGTTTCACTGGAAATCGCCCACGATTCATTTTATAATTACCTTCGACCCACATTACCAAATAGCTTTTCGGTTTGTAACTTTATAAGCATTGTCGTAAAGAAAGTCTATGTACAAGCAGGATTGAAAGTGAACCAAAGCCCTTGGTGCTCGAGATATTTAATATAGGCTTTGAACCCTTCTTTCAAAGGGTTTCGCGTTTCTGTTCATAAGGCTTAAGCGGTGCGCAGACAGTCACGACAGCAAATCTAAAACGACTATGAAAGAAAGTGTCACTTTGAAACAGACGAAGGGAACTTAAGCGGCTGAAGCAAGTTTCTAGGAAAAATGGTTGCACCGGATTGGCTCTGTTGAAGTCTGCATTTCAAGGGAAAATTGGTTGAAAGGTTGTCTAAGATAGAAAGATAGGAAATTAAAAAAAAATCTGTGCTTGGATTTTATTTTCTAAAAATTGTAAATATTCTAAATATTAATTAAATCATACCCATCATTTCTCTTAGGTTAATCTTGAGCCTCGTTTTACAATTCTATACCGAGCGATTCTTTTTCATAAAGTTAAACTAAAGTGGATATTGTCGAGCGACTGAATAGACATCGAGCTAGAGTGACGCTTTAATTGCAATTATAATTTTATGATTGTCACATCGTTTTAATTATCTCGCGTAGAATGAACGTTTATAAGTAATTATCAAGTAACTTTTAAACGAATGTTTTTCAATTGCGATTGTGCCGAAGACTGTTCGCGAGAAAACTGCGCTCGAAGCAGTGTCAAAATCAAGGTTACATTATGGACGGGTATCCAAAGACACTGGAGCAAGCTAAGGGGTTGTTCGGTGGAGGGAATTTGAATGAAACGATTGAAGAGGAAATTGAGGAGGAGATGGAGATCGACGAGACAACTGGTTACTCGATTATGCCAGAGTTGGTTGTGTCATTGGAGGCGAGCGATGAGTTTCTGAAAGAACGAATTATTCAACGACCCCAGAGAGAGATTCACGGTACTCATTACACGGAGGAGCACATGATACGTCGTTTAAAAGAATTCAGGTAATTTAAACATAGTATTGTCCTTTCTGCTATGCAGCTTTTCTCAACTGAAGATGAAACTCGCAGTTTTGTAACTAATTAGTAAAATTTAATGATAATTTTACTTGTGGAATTACCTCTCTAGGTAATTAGTGTAGAGAATGGAAAAATGATATTTTTACCAGCATTATATCAAGGACTTTGCATTTTGTTTCGAAATGAAAAACCCAACATTAATTAAGTACATGTATGTATTTAATTTTGAAACGTAATCCACATTTCAACAAAATATTACATTTTCTACGATGTAATGAAAATTCTTACGATACAATAAGGAATGTTATCATATCACCTAATAATACGACAAATTATTATTAATTTAAATACCACTAGGGTGATATTCAAGATGAATATTGTTAATTCTTTCAATTCATCCACCCTTGTGCTGTTCTTAGGAAGAGAAACACCGATGAAAACACACCCGTGCAATTTTTCGACGAAATTGAAATTCATCCACTCATAATCGATATAGAGGATGATGTGTGCCCTGATATGTTTCCCACGGTTTATCGATGCATCGAGAAAATTGGTCCGCCAAGAAATTACGGTGAGAAATAATTTCAATTCCGATTCTTTAAACGTAGAAAATCCTTAAACTTTAGCATCCATGTGTTGCATGTATGAAAATTTTTATGAGGTTTCCTATTTGGCCAGGCTTAACTGCAGAACAGGCGAGGGAAGCGCGGAAGCGTCTTGAAGAGGAATTGCGCGGAGCGGAAGCCGCTTCGAAGTCACGAGAAGAGAAAGAATTCATGGAACGCAAAAAGGAACGCGAGGAAAAAATGGCTGAATGGGTTAGAATTAATTTCCTTTTTTATTAATACTTCTAAATTAATCTAATATAATATTCTAATAATATTCAATTAATTTTGATATATCTCCCCCAAATTACAACAATGCATAAAACGTTAAACAGCGTTATATCAAATTTCTGCGGGCGTTCATTTGAATTTTCCTCCATTCCTCGGCATGAATTAAATTACCATTAATCAACCACGCTGAAAATAAAAATCCATCTCGCGGTTCGGTATGGTAGCAACCATTCGATTTACAGCCAACACGCAGCGAACACAGAATAATTAATGAACAAGATGTATTGTACCGTGAAAAAAAAAAAAAAAATCTTAACAGCGATATGGATTAAATGTGTTCGTGAAGCGATGTATTTGAAAGAGCCCTTTTATTCGTCTTTGTTTCACTTTGCTTGCTCTACTTGTATCGTGTATCGATGCAGTGCAGAAACACACTGTGAAAAACAATTCAACAACTTTGACTGAAAATGATGAAATAAAGAACCGGCTACAATGGATGAAACAGAATCGTATTTGTATCGATTTCTGATATTGTTCCGTTTTCTATTCGCTCAGCAAATGGAGATTACCGAGGCACTCTGTGCAATATACAGGATCTGATTTCTTAAAAGGACTGCAATTCTTTTTACGTCCAATATAATATTCTCTTCGCAATCGAGGCACTAACTTATGACTTTCATTTTTTCAAAAATCACATACACGTGTTCGTGGCACCTTTATACAAATAATTGTAAAAATTCAGAATCACGTTTTGTAGATTTGTATGATAGATGCGTGTTGTGTACATGAATTTATCGACCTCAGAGGATTAATACATACGTACACACTTCAAGAATAAAACAAGATGTACAGCAGTTGCTACCAATGACAGATTTAAGGTGGATAAAATATGGAATACCGTGTACCAATTCTTGCATAACGCCTTTCTCTATTGGAAAACGCGAATCATCGGTTTTACGATTCGACGGATGAATACTGAAAATTGAGTGTATTCCACGTAAATCATTCTCAGTACCTGGCGTTTGTTTCTCTATGAAATATTCCTGACGATACTGTGTTTCTTTTTTTATACTGATGAATACTTTGTTTATTAACGATTAGAATTAATAGTCGTTTGTTTAATCTGCACTCAGCATTACTGATAAATGGTTGGATTTTTTTCAGACAAACCTGATGGAAAAGCTGAAAGAAGAAGAAGAAGAGAGACTATGCGTCTTGGGTTTACCTTTACGAAACTATCTGGTGAAATACGTGTTTCCAACGTTGACGCAAGGACTCATCGAAGTTGCGAACCTACGGCCAGACGATCCGATCGATTTTCTCGTAAGTCTATTGAAACTTGCCCATTGTTTCGCTTGTTCAGAATGCGTTTCGTGCTTACCGGTAATTATCCGCATTCCCTCCGCCTTTCTTTAATATCGCTTGCTTCTCCCTTGGGGCGGTTTAAAAGGTGAAAAGTAGACGTGAAATCGGTATGAAAGAAAAATGTTGCGGTTCGTGGTGCTTCTACCAAGTGTAAAATGGGAAAAGTATAGTTTAGATGGGATTTTAATTAAACTTCCGGTTAGAAACTTATGATCAATGATTTCCGTTATTCAAATCGAAAGCTTTTTCACGAAAGTACATTCTAACCTGATAAACAAGGAAAATGTTGATCCAGAATGGCGCTCGGTCGAAGAGGGTGAAAGCAATTAAAAATCCAACGCTAAGTGCGTTCGGTTACCATAGAGACCAGGGATTGCCACGAACTTTGTCAGCTATGTAAAAAGTTATTTGCGTCATCTTCGATGCCGAAATAAAATTTTTCTTTTCTTTTCTTCACGACGAAAGTCGTGAAATAATACCGTCGTGCGACGAAGGATACTAATCGCCAGGGGGATATGATTAACACGGACAGTTTTTGCACAACCTATCGATCCGAGCTGTAAATTGAGCTGGTGTAGCATGTACAGAAGGGGATATTGAATTTCGACTGGTGAAAGAGCCAACGACTCGAGCTGTTCCATTAAAGGGAAAACTGGATTCTCGTTAAACTTCGAAATCTACGGTCGATTGCTTTTACCTTTATTCTCTAATCCTTTTCTCCTCTAGCAATCTCGTATCATTGATTTCGATAATTTTCTTCTGCGAAAAAAAACCTATTTTTAAACGTTCGTGTTGTTATATGTCTGATAATAGGGTTATTTACCTTACGTAACCACGCGAAACTTTCACCGTTACGAGCGACGATATCGTAAAATTCCGTATTGCATCCGAATCATTTGCGTTGCACGCAACTCTTCGGGTCAATTTAGCGCGATTTTTGCGCGTGCCGCGATGTAACGGAAGCGGGTGTAAAATCGTGAAATCGGTGAACTGTGACACGGTCGAGAGAGACAGATATCGATCCGCTGCATTTTTATCGGGGATGAATTCAAAAGTTTCGCGCACGACGGAATCGTGGTGTGTTTGAGCGTGTGTAATTGGGGGATGAAACAAAAGAAATCCTGGGATTGGTTATTCGATTCTGCACATCGAGTTTCATGTACGGTAACAATTTCAAAAGATATTAATAAATTTAAAAATAATGAACATGTAGGAAAGGACTAAGTATTTGAGTGCAAAATTCATATAAACTCATACAAATACGAATTAATGTTTGTGTATTAAATCAAAATTCTGCTACGATTTGATAACATAAAAACACTGTAAGGGAATTAACAGTTATTCTATATCAATTCGAAGAGTGTGCAATGAGCTGAAGGGTAAGACACCCGTTGGATCGCTTGAAACCCGTTGGGAGTTTACCTCGTCGATATTTCACTCTTCTTTTCCTTCGACCCTTTCTATATCGACCGGTGGCTGTTGTCTTACATAAAGATGGTGATCGATATCGTCTGAATGTAAACATCACAGGAGAGTGGTTCAGAGGCGTGTGCGAGGACAACCTTCGAAGCTTTTTGAAAATTTTTAGAACGCGATTAGAACACTTTCAGTGTTTATTAAGATTTCACATTTATATTTCGTTGATATGTTGGTACACCACATAAAAATCAACTAAGAATGATGTGTTAACAATATTTTAGCTCAGAATATTTAACACGCTGACTGTCCATATTTTTGATTTTCATAATTGATTTTCACTGCGAAAGTGATGATATCAACTGAATAACCGGTGTTCTACAATGTTCGAGCTAGAAGCCTTTTTACCAGCGTAATTGTTTGATGAATAAACGAAAAGTGGTAGAGTGGTTTTGGACAGTAAACCGGTGAAACTTTCCTCGAGGTTGTAAGATTTTCTGCGAGAATATGATCGAAGTTATAATGGAATATCGTGGAGGATCCTGCAAAAAACCGCGACAGTCTGGCAGTCGTTTCTGTGAACTGCAAAAGGTACTTTGAGGTATCGCGAATAAGTTGCACGAGGACGGGGGATGAAAGTGTTCGCGAGAGTACAAGAAGGATCTGTTGCAATCTTCATTCGACACGATTTCTCTCTGCTTTTGCCTAGACGTTTACTCGGATCAGTTTAATTAAAGTGAAACCACTTGTTAACACATTCCTGAAAGCCGACGTAAGAATACATCGTTCTTGTACATATATACGTTTTTTCAAGTTTTACCTTCAAAATTTCAATTTAAAAGTTTCTTTTGTTTTTATCTCGCTTATATTCGCGGCAACCTTGAATAGGAAATCTTATCGCGAGATCGATTTTTCACTTGTTAAAATATCATTTGCAAAATGTGTCACACAATTAATATCTCGATCGATAATTGAAATTAAAATCGAAATTCAATACAGGTGGTCTATGAACTCCTCTCTGTTATCAATGTATCTGTCTCTCAAATTATTGTGGATAAACCGAAATCTGTCAATATGTTATCAGGCTCCTATTAATAACCAAATACAATATAATTTATAGAGATCCCCTGCGGGTATCTTACACCCGTTTTATACAAACGTTCCGGCGAACAATACTAGCCAACAAAGTTTCAGCTCAATTAAACTGCAGGTTATGATAGGACAAATACTCGTAACAGGTATCTCAACGGCATTATCTTGTCTCCACTGTTAACGAGATTCATTCATTAATATCCATTTACTTAGCTGTGCATTTTTTTTCCAAACAGTGAATTGTTTAACATTTTCACTGGCATTCTCATATATTCGTGACTTTGATATCTAACACTATTATAGCCAAGAATTCACTGGAAACCGGAGTGCAAATAAAATTACAAATTCAAATTACGTAACGTGACGACTATTGATCCTCGATATAAATTATGCTGCGCGCCTTCCAGATTATATCATCGTGTTACATGGAAATATGACACGAAAAATGTCCCTGCCTTTTCATTACGTACATACATTTAGTATATAAGAATTTGTAACTGTTTATTCGATGGAGTTCAAAAGTACGTGGACCATGTTAGAAACGTTCCTTGTTGAAATAATGAAATCGTTATTTCTCTTCAAACTATGCTAATTAATTTAACAACGATAAGTATCACGATCTTAAAGGAGTAACTTCTGAGATGGCGAATATTGTAAATGGTACGTTTAGAAACGGAAATGTGGTGCTTTGATAAATACGAGTTTCAAACTGTATCTATATCTTAACAAATTGGAAAAACGCTTGAAGTTGCAGACTTTTAATTTTATTTTCACTTCAAGGTCCACACTGAAATCCAATTAAATAGTTGGTAAATGAAAAAAAAAGTAGAATTATATCTACGTAAATTTTGAGGAAGTTTATTTATGAGAAAGACAAGAGGACGTAAAATAAATTCATGCATAGTAATTGTTAAAGGTGTAAGGCCACGGAAATTGTTTAAACAAGGTTGAGTTATTTAAACAAACGGTATGTAAATTTGAAATTCGCCCTGCAAGTAAACTGTAGAGTACTAAGTATATTGATTCAAGTCTGCTTAAATAACTTCTGCTCTCCAGGGATCTTTAATTAGTCGCAGGGTTGAAATTGTTCTTTTTCAGTTTTTCTTTTTTGATTTGAAGCATAACAGCGAGACGAGATAAAGAAAATGAAAAAAATATATACTAATTACAGATCGCGAATGAAATAGAACAAAGGGTAGTCTCGTTGCATTTCCTCTCGTCTACTAAGAAATTTATAGAAGTAATTACTTCATATGGCACTTATCTCGAAACCTGGATGTCCATTTATAGATTAAAATAGGTCATCCTGTATAGTACTCCGCGAAACGCGAATATATCGTCGAAACAAAAGGGAAGTTTTCCGTATGGAAAATGATGCATTGTTTTTGCCTTGAAAAACATTTTACGTCTAATTGTTTGCATTTTTTAGAAAAAACAAATGCTGAATTTTTTGACCACTTATTTCGCACTTATAAAACAGTAAAATTCGTGACGGATTCAAACAATTAACGCTTCAAATTTTAGCTAAAAAACTTGCTTACTATTCAGAATATTTACACAATTTTAAACAAAATTGACGAGTGGAAATTTTAATCTGATGTTTGTTTTATTATTTCAACATGCTATTATTGCAACTTTTATTTAACTAAAATGTAGTTTTTCTTGAAAGTGTTAAATAAGGAACTTTCCTTTTATTTATTCAATTTTTGATAACACGTTGTCCCAGTCCTTTCCAGTTATCACGATTCTCGAATTTCAAAAGCGTGTACATCTTCCTTTTATCTCGCGTTGCATTTCGATTCAGAAAGATCTAAAACGGCGGAAATTCGACGATGACTGGCCGGAAGTTGCGCATTGAAACGCGAAGACAATGTAACGCGGCTGGGATTAGAGGGAAAAGTGGGTCAGAAACTTTGAGAAAATGTGACGCGACCCATTTTTAGATGAACCAGTAAACGAGTGCACGTGTATTGTGCATACGAATGCATCGTATTTTTCGTGGAAAGAATGCTGGAAGGTATTTCCATTACGAGCTCTGTTTATCCTGTATTCCGACCGCATACGATCGTTTCCTCCACATCCTTATCGTCTCTCTTCGAGAGCGTATATATACGTTCTTCGTATCTAAATGTCCATTTTTCAAGGACGTATATATTCGTACTTCCCATCTATGTACCTGTTAATATTAGTTTATATTTTTGTTCATATTCATTCCAGGCTGAATACCTGTTTAAAGAGAACCCAGAAGGAAAAATGTTCGAACCCGATTTTACGAGGACGATGACTTCGGTTTTGGACGTGATAGAAGAGTTTCAGGGTGAGGTGTTACCCCCGGAGCAGCTTAGTAGAAGGATCACCGAGTTGTTAAAACAACGCCGCAAACAATCCGCCGAAACTTCGAATTCCACTGTATCGGACGTTTGTACGAGCAAAAAAACCACGGTCTGTGTGACACCATCATACACTTACGGTGATACGGATACATACGACGGAGAGGCCGAAACAATGTCTGATAAAACCGAGGATTACGACAAAGAAGACTGATGATGGCTTACTTGAAACGGCGTGCATAGAACTTCCAGAGGATTTGGGAGATTCACCTTTCGGTTGACAATTAATTAATCAGCACGTACCATAACAATGATAACATTTGGCTGACTAATGGCCCCCAAATTCCCGTAATCTCATGATCCGCGCCTACTAATGTGCTTGCGCTTCGATTTGATCGCCCAGAGACGAGATTTCCAATAATGTAGATACACGTGTTCCGTGATAATCGTTGCTTATGATTATTCTGCTCATATTACACACGTCGTCGGTTTCTTTGAACGGAAGTGAAATTAATTCTAACCCGTTCACCCGCTAGGAGGCTGGAAACGCTAGGTGAATTAAGAGAAATACGATCTCTTGAACTTATCTAGCTTGATATATAAAGTATAATTCCTTTGTTGTCAGAAAAATGCATCGGCTAATTGCAAAATTCCTCTCTGCGAATGAATCGCATAATTCTGTGTTTAAATTACGAGTAAATTAATGACTACCCACACGTTGAGTATAAAATATGAAGATACAAGAGAAATTTCATTTCAGGGAACGTTCTTTAATCCTATTAGATTATTTCAATGATAAAGTGTCCATTAATTACAGTATGTTCTTTAAGGGTGAATGGTGGTCGAGGATGAAAAGGTGATTTACACTGAACGCTCGTTTCTTTTTTTTACAAAATAAAATTTCAAATATTTCGTAATGTAATATGTAACTTCAGGAATATGTAACTCTGTTACATCGAAGCTTTTCATATTCAACAGATTTGAAATATTTGGCACGAAAAATATACAATTTTTACCCGTGTATTTTTTCCCGCAATTCTACAATTTCAAGGAAGTAAAATCGCAGAAAGAAAAGCGATTCTTTCATTGCTTTCCTTTATCTTCAATCAAACAAAAGACTCGAGTGGTTTCAATCGTGTGGTTCTTTCTTTAAGCTTGAAAAAATATAGAATGTTTCAAAAAAGACGAATCGAATTTTGTCTTATCTATTCCACTGATCTTCGAAGTAAAAAGTAAAGGAACGCAAGTATAAACACAAGTTTAAAATGAATTTTTTTCCCTCGGACGGAAAGATCTTTTATTTACATGGAAATATTTGATAAAAAAGAAGTTGCAACATGTTTAAAAATGTATAAACATCGCTAAAGTCTCTTAAACTTGCTAATAAACAACGGTACGATTCGAGAATAATTTTACGGTAGCAACAGGAGTATCGTAAAAAACGCAACCTTGAGATGTTCCCATAAATAACAATTCAGGAGAACGCAAAAAATGGTTATAGTTCGTGGAGAATATGTTTTCGGGCTCGTTTGGGACCCACATGATCCTTGCCATTCCTTTATCCTTATTAATATTAAATCAGTCGTACGTCTCCGAAAGGAACCTCTACCTGCTGGTCGAAGATTTTTGCTCGAAACGATTCGATACACCAATGAAATATTTACATCGAATCCTAAATTATTTCTAATATTTTTCTTACGGTGGTACTTTTTCACGCTTGTAAAACAAAGGGTTGAAAGTAAATGAACATTAATAATAGAGTCGTAACTAGTATTAGAAACAAACAATATTCTCGTCTACTTATAGAGACACCATCAAGCTATTTACAAATCGACAAGTTTTGCAATTTACAACTTAATAGAAATTCTGTTCAATAATTGAGACTGGTTCACCATTCGGAAACTGGATTCGAAGACGTGCCCGTTAGGATTTTGCCCGTTAAATATGCATCAAACCGAGTGCAGGAATATTTGAAAGTCCTTCGTCCATTAGGCAGCAATATCGTTCGGAGGATGAATCGTTCAATTAAGTTAGAACTCAGGGAAAACGCGTGGATTTCCATGGGATTTCCACATGTCCAGGTACACAGTGCACTCTCGTTAAGTGTACGGACCGTATGTTACAGTCCTTGACCGTTCCATGTTCCCGCATCGAATGCTCGCACATGCATTCTGTTTGAAAAATATTCAAAATCGATGAATATGATTTTTCTCAAAAACCCTGCTTCAGCATTATACCATCGGGAATAACGTTTTTTAATTACTGAAAATATTTACGTCGATGTAACGAAGCCAGGTTTCTTTGCTATCCATATCTTTCCAAGGCTTCACATTTCCACTTAGCTTTCTACTCTTCGAGGTTTTCAATTACTTCGTGTCTCTCTATACTTTTATATTTTTCTCCAGATTTCCTGTAGCTTTGGTCAACATCAACTTAGACATTTGATAATGAGACTGGTACGAACCCACGCACTATTGACCAGTTTCACTTCCACTCAACGATCTTTGATTTACCTCTCTACACCTGTTTATCCCTCCTCTATCAGAGAAACGGTATAATATTCAAGGAAGAAAAAAAGAAATGTTCTTTCCAATCAATCATTTTAGATCAACGGACACATTAAGCATTACGTGATACTTCAACGTAACGTAATTACCCTTGCATTTTTATTTTAAGTTTGTTAACTTGTTAATATGCATCTAGGGCATGGTGGAGTAATTTCGTTTGGATCTATCTCGCAAGCTCGTTATTAATATACGAACATTAGTACAATGATTTAATTACAAAGTTGCAAACTCGTTTCTCTTGCAATTGCACGGATACCAGACATGCGAAATAACGCTTAGCAAAATAACATAAAGCGAGTGTTGCCGCTGATGAATTTCGTTGGTCGATACAAGCTTTGTTAATGAAATGTTTTCCAGTGTTTGTTAATGAAATGTTTTCCAGTGACCGGGATGTATTTTTTCCTCTGTTTCAAAAATAACCCCGTGGTTCGAATCAAAGAGCCAATTTAGTCGCATTGACTCAACTGATGCTGACCGAGCAACCTAGCAGGATACCAATTAGTATTTTGTGCATGGATAAACGCGACAGTTATGGAATAGAAAGAAATTGGACCATTCGGAGAGTTGCTGGCGAAAAATAAAAAGATATATATCTATTAATAACTGTGACATTCGTACTGTTAAAAAACGTGGAATTTATATAAATGGGTTGAGATTATAATATTTCATAAGATTCTAATTTAACAAATGTCTAGAGGTGGAGCGAAATATGAGGTGTCTGAAAGAGGGAACATTTGCACGTCTCATTTTAAATATCGCGGAAATTCAAGCGGGTGAGAAAGTTTATTAGTCAGGGGTCGCGTTAATATCGTCCTGTGAAGATGTGAGCTCGCTTAAAATTTGCCATTTGCAGAAGACTATGAGTTCTCTATCGAGCCGTAGGCGCTCTTACGAGGCCAAGGACGATGCTACCACATTGTTCCGCGTCTTTAATATGACGCAGGTTCGCTCCTTTCGCGCCGGTAGCATTCGTGGTATCTGGTTTACCTTTTTCGTGTTTCCCTTGAAAACAAACGGGAAATTACGTTACATCGGGAAAGTAACCAAGGAAATACGCTCTTTTACTACCGCTTTCCAGCTTGCTTCTATCAACAGATATACAGCTTTGCAAAAGTTTAGCTACACCACTTTTTGCCAAGTTCCATAAATATCCTACTCCCTTTTTTATTTTACATCAACACCGTTGCTTTGTTTGTTTGTACTTTCTACGCGAAAAGTCGATGGCAATTGTTGTTTTTTATACACTGCATCGATCCTTTGTAAATATAAATAGAATTGATGTGTGTCAGTTCCGAAATAAACTTATCGCCCACGCGTTTCCGTAAAATAAACTGCGATAGTAAATCGTGATGCACGCACGTAAACCAGAGATAAAGATTTTATTATTTACGAAAATTGACCCTCATACCTAATTACTGATTGCGATTACTCTCTAATTTCTGTGACCGCTCCTATCCTTTTTGAAAGATTGGATCGTGGGAGCTATCGCGTTAAATCTAAGCACTTCTATTTCAATTTCGAAATTCAAGAACTTCGAAACAGTAGACTGTTGCAGAGGCGAACTTAGTCCCGCGAAATTACAGAGCACATCGGTACAGAGATCGAAGTTTCTAATTGGACACACGAATATTCCATTGTACATCTCGTCTTCAACAGGTAAACGTTAGCGCAGCTTTCAAGTTACCCTCTTTAATCGATTCCAAATTTAGCACACTGATCGCTAATTGCGATTAAAAATAATGTCACCCTTGTTTCTGCGTTCAAGGAGCGACTGAAACATTTCCAATGTCAAATAACAGTCTAGCTTGACCATATTATCTACGAAACAACATATTACCGAACGATTATTTTAATTCTTTCGACATTGAAAATTTATAAAATTTAGAGATATCGAACTTGATTTTAAATTCAGTATGACCCAGATCTTTAAACCTATCATGTAAAATTTATTAGTACTGTTATTGAAAAGGTAATACTTTAGAACTACAATTTTTCACCTGGTTGATGAACCCCCAGAGGGCTACGATGTTCACATAAGGTGTTCGAGGTGCTCGGAGAAATGATGGAAGCTGTTACAGTTAAGATAAAAAGAAACTAAACATGAACAAAACAAAGAACAAAATTTTAATAAAATCTCATTGAGAAGAATAAATATTTCAAATCTTAAGTAAAGTATTATCCCTAAACGTGTGTATAATTTATGATTAAAAAAACTTAATTTCACATTATTAAACACTTAGAGTTTCATAATATGATGAAGAGAGAACCGTATTGTGAAAAGGATTAAAAAACACTGCTTTAGAACATAAAAAGAGGTACACATTTTCATCGCAATTTTATTAGTCCGTCAAAGGGTTAAACGTTTTAAACGCGTCAAGAGGAACGTCTATAGCCAAAGCGTGGCATCCAGTATATCTGTATCTTCAAACACCTGTTAGCAGTGGCTCGTGTGGGCGGTTCGCCACATCGGCTTTAAATTCTCGCTACGATTAAACGCGAAGCCCGTTTCTTTTCGCCCTGATCGTGCCGATTCCGTAAACATTCGACACATTTTTACTTTTCATACATCAGCCAATCCACCTTTCCATCCTCGAATCAGTGATAAGATAGAAGAATACGAAAACTTACCGGCGTGACCTTGCACGGAGTAATTGGCCTCCTCGCTGGGTATCACGGTTTCCGCGAGGATGCTCTCGGACGCAGTCTTGACGACACCCATGATCGGTTTAAACGTTCCTCGAGCTTCTGTTCGCGTTCTAAATAGGTGTTACGCGTTGAAAGTGTTGAAGACGAAGTGGCCCCAGGTTCCACGACGATTACCTCCGGTTGATCGTGCCGCGTTGTCTGCCGATGCCGGAATGCTCGGCGCCGTTTCGTCGATTTAATGCGTCTGCGTTCGCGCCTGCGTCCCCTGTAGTTCCCTTGAGCCCTCTATCCTGTGCTTCTTCCCTCCTTGACCCTCGCGTGCGTACCACCCTACCCCTCTGTTCTTTCTATTCCGCTCACCCTGTCTCTCCTGGTCCCTTGGCCGGCAGCAACACGTTACGGGACGTGGAGCAAGGCAATCCCTAGGCCAGGGTGAACAGAGGGTTGAACGGAGTGGTGGAAGCTGCCTCAGCACGTCCGATCGCGACGGTAGGGGGTTGCCTCGGTCTCTCCTACCGACGCCATATCTCTCCCTCTCTCACCTTCCTCGTGTTCCTGGCACTGGTTCTGGTGCTGGTGCTGCTTGTGCGCCAGCAGGGCGGGGTGCGATAGGTACGCACACAGGGGCAATGTCGACCAACTGGGTCTCGGTGAAGGTCTCGGCAACAGCTACTCGTGTCTGATAATGCATCCTTTTTACGCGATCTTCCCTTTTACCTGTAATTGTGTATCAGTACACCTGATCGATTTCAATGATCTTGAAATATCTTATAGAGGTCAATGCCACGAGCAATTTTTAGTGTACACGTAAATATCGCTGGGTTCTAATTTCGAGGATATATGCGCAAATGAAGTACATCTTTAATAGCATAGGAAATTAGAGCAAATACCGACGAACAGCGTCATAGAATGTCTTAAGAATACAATGTTGGCTATTTGTCTTACTCAGGACATTGACCCTGCAACGTATCTCAAATCGATAGGGTGTACCCTATTTTACATAATTATCTACTCTTTTACTTCAATTGTACAATTACAATTTCTCTTTGAAATAGATACACTCTGTTATTTATAAGGTATTTTTCCTTTTGATAGCTCGTTTCGTGCAGTTTTACCGGAGATTGTTTTTGCCGGAAGCAGTACCGCTTTTTTAACGGAAAATCGCTTCATACGTGTAATCTCCTTCGCAAACAAATCGTGTTTCTCCATGGTAACATAGTTTGACTCGATTTCAACACGTAGATGTCCTTGATATTGTACACCCTCGAGCATATTCGGGATCACTCTAGGAAAAATGGCGGTCTAAATCCAGTTGGCTTATTTCTTACATTTAAACAAGTAATTCTACATTGGAGTTAGACTCTGGTTCATCCGATCAACACGGGAACAGTTTAAATGTAACAAGAAGAAAAGGTTTTGACTATTTGCAGGTGAACGGCAGAAAAAGTATTGTCCTTGGAATGCTAATAAATAATTAATTACGAATAGAATGCTTACAAGACATACCTTAGAAACTACTACTGCACCACACTTTATTTTTTAGCCATCAGAAGCGAGAAAAGTATTTGATATTCCGAGATGGTCAGATTCCTACTGACTAAAACCCCACGGCGACCGACACTGGCGCTCAAGGAGGGCTCTGGGACCTTACGTATGTATATTACTTCGGAGCCCTCCTCGCCTGTCACATTGGTACCCATCTGGGGTGCCTAGCATGTGGCCGACACCGGGGGTCGCACCCTGTGCTGGCTTTTACTTGAGCCGCGTGCAAAGGTGTCTGGAACCCCCACTCTCGACGCCAGGGGCCCGCTTTTGGTGGTGAAACCATCATATCTAGTGTTGAGAGAAGGGGTGTATCAACCTCTCCTTGCTGCTCCTCTTGTTGCTGTAATATGGCAAGGCTGAGCTCGAGACACTGACTGACAATGAGTAATGGGGTATAATTCTTAATATCGAAGTAATCTGTTATTACCATCAAAACGCGTTAGGTTCGGTCGTGAGGAGAGGTCTTCTTTACGATCCAGTCATCGTCGACTGTGTGGTCCCTAGAACAATTCATCAACTAAGTGTTAATTATTAAGCTCTTTTAGTTAGGCAGGTGGATTCGATAAGAATACAAGAATTTCAAGGATCTCGTCGATTCATACTCATTCAAGGTCGACATGTCGGACGCCAGTTTACCTGTTCTACTCACGGTTATCGCAAGAGGGAGGACGCTGCTTCTGTCCCTCCCGATTTTCGACACCCGCCACCCTCGCCACCGTTCGCTCCACTTTCCCTGTCCTTGCTCCCGTCGGCAGAGGCCTCGCGTTCCATTCTCTGCCTCTAGTTAACATCGATCCAGCAATCTTGTTGCTGCTTTCGCCCGGATTCGTACATGCGTATGGCTGTACACGCGTGCATCGGCGCAACTGGTGTAGCCGCGATCGATTTGAGTTCATTGTATGCTGACGTTGCACATCCGCGACTTTTTCCCCTGGGTTGCCTGGGACAACGCTCAATATAATATGTGTATGCATTTCTCCGTCTGAAACCACGTGTACTGGACCGATGCAACCTGGAAAATGTTCCCTTAATGTCCCACAAGAATACGAATAATATTTCACAAGGCTTTCTGAATTTTATTTTAAACATAAAATATATAATTGATACCATTATCGTGAATAGTTTTGCTATTGCATCTGTATGAAGTCCCAAGTGTGTCTTGAGACGTTCGGAGCATCGTTAACGGATAATTATGCTGGTAGCAATTTCTGGTAAGCAGGATATTGCTTGCGAAGTAATCAACGGTTAAACTGTGGCAACTGGTTGGGTCTTCATCTATTAAACTTTTGGGATTCGACTTGCTACCCTCGAGGCATCAACGATATCGAACGTCGCGCTCGAGATACAAATATTTCCATGTTTAGATTAACGTTGCCCACCGGTTCTGTTGTCGTTTTTAAGCAAAAACTTCGTTACGCGAAGCTTTACGCTTTTTATTAACACAGAGGATGGTTTTTGAGCAGGTTTCCCATTGTTAATGCTTTTTACCCTCTCTTTGGAGTAATTGGGGGTTGGTTATTTTAACGACGCCGTGATGCAAGGTATAAAAGCTTGTGCGAGCCGAGGGAAAGAATAACATTGTGTTTAATGAGCACTTTGGGCTTTGTTCTTATAAATATTATTTTAAATACATTCAGTAGAATACATTTGCATCTGATTATTGGTATTGTGTTCTTCTAAAAGTTATAATCTAGAAATTAATCAAAGAATTAATTAAATTACAACTGAAAATCATGTTAAAATTTTCGCTTGTCCAGACACTTGCGCTCGTTTTGTTCATTCCAGAAAATAAACGTTGCGGTCCCACCGTCTAATAGAAGTACCTATAAATGTCAACCTAAACTCTCTCCAACGAGGAGTATTAAATAACTGGCAGCCTATCGAACTGTCATGTATCGTGGAAATAGATCGAAGTTTTTAATAGAATCAAGGAAAGGCCGGCACTCGGTTGATTGTTATTAACCATCTCGTGCCACGTGGACGAGAAACTAAAATTGTTTAATGGTCGGGAATATCAATCGATACCTGTCGTACGAAGACATAATAAGCGGATATTACACAGTCGAACGAAGTTTCAAACGCCAAAGCAACGTTAATTCTGTAATACTTCGTTCGATCGAGTAACGTAGAACTTTATGATCGATTCGTAAGCAACTTGACTCGGCTTACGGGTACTCTTTTAAAATACACGTTTTTCATTTATATTTAAGCGTACACCGTGGACGTATCGACTGGTCGCGGATTAAAAGTCCAGAAGGTGTCGATCGGTCGTTACATGTGACGGGTCTACGCAAAAGTTCCTATTGACAACGCGAAGGCGTGCCAATATAACGAAGCCTTCAATCTCGTGTTGTTAATAAACGGAATTTAAATAGAACCGTTGATCCGTCACTAACGAACTTACATAACTGGCACAGCCTCCAATCGCTGGTTTGTTCGCTTATCGACCGATGATTTTTTCTTCCTTCAGATTCACCGTGCGTTTACGTAAGCGTGATGGGCAATCTTGAAATTGCTCGCGTTTCAACGACCTTAAATTAAAATATAAATTGGGCGTTGCATAGAGTGATGCGAGAACAATAATCTCGAATTGTTTTGAATATACAGGATCTTTAGAAAGTTAATCGAACTTGAAATTATACTGCGCTAACCAAGGGTGAAACTAGCTCACGTTTTATATTGAACCGTTATTTTCGAAACAATCATCTGGGACAGCAGGTTACTAGGGAACTGGTTCGCGATTACGCGTCTGGATTGTTCAAAGAAAACGAGGATTCGAAGGTTATTTCTATGGAAGAAGAAAAGGCTGCACAATAGTTTCATACTCGGTCGCATTTAATTGCGGAGCCTGAATCGTGGCATAAAGTAGGTTTTGTCCGGTCGTTCTGAAAAAAATATAGGACAGAACATTCTATGGAGAACTGTCGCCGTGAACGTTCAGGAAAGACGTATTTCCTGTTCGTTGCCATTAATTGCGGAACTTCGAGTATAATAGCGCGTTAGTGTCCGCGATTTTCTCACGGGATGCGCTTCGACGGAAGAACGGACATCGTGTTTCGAAATAATTTCGTTTTTTCTCGTCGATCGTGCAAGAAAACGTGAAAGAATTATTCGATTCGACTGAAATATCGGACAGGATGTTTCGTTTGGAACGTTTCACTCACCTGGTTGAAGTCAGATTCTCTTCGACTTACAAATAGAAGTATTCTCTTCTATTTATACAGCACGTAGATACGTAGTAATTAACAACAAACCAGATTTATAAATGGATCAAACGAATAACGGAACGCTAGGAGACTGTCGGTGGAAGTGTAGCGGAAATTGTATCGATTAAATAACTACGACGATAAAGTTCGTTCAAGAACACGGATTAAGAGGGTCTGTAATTCACTGAACTTACGACTACCAACTAAAGTACACGCAGTAGTAAAATAAAATGCGTGGGTAAAAATTCAAGTGAATTACTTAGAAAGGGATAAAAGAGGATTGCGGTGATAAAATAAAAATACAGACATCCGTCGAAATGTAATCTCACAGCGACGATGTAAGAAGATGCATCATTTTAATATTACAAAATTTCCGATAAGCTTTATTAGTCGATATTTTACAATTGACGGGAGTAGTCACGCGACAAACGTGCGAGCGTTGTTTTACCTCGAATTTTCAAATTCTACTCGACCTACGAATTCCTATAAACCCCTGAAACTCGAGGCGAGCAAAGGCGAAAATTCTAAACGAAAGTGAAAGAACGCTCCTGGACAAAGGAATCCATTCAACGTGTTACGTGTAACATGCAATATACTCTCGTAGCACCTTAGTCTTAAACCGAGTGTAAGGGAGGGGGTTGCAAGCCATGGGAAGCCGAGTGCAATAACGTCGAGGATGACGATGCCGTTCGTAGCCCTCGTTCCTCTTCATGCTCGTCCTTTAGCAATGAGGACAACGTATTAGACCGTTCACATCGCATTTTGCACACTTCAGGGCGACGAATTCCGCGGTGAAGTCGTTGCGATGCACGGACCTTTTGCTGCCGTTGCAAACCGGGCACAGCTGCCATTGGTAACCGCCGCAGAACAGGCAAACGGTGCAAGCATCCTCGCTCTGAAATTCAAATAACAAGGTTAAATTAACCTTAATTGTATTTTTATATAGAAAGAATTGAATTTTACTTCCACAGTTCTTATGAAATGGTCGTTTTACGCTCATTGTTAGTGAACGCAAGTACGTTCACTGTAATCAACTCCTGCTTAATTACGCTAATTGCGCAAAAAGGAATTGAATTTCCAGATTTCTATTTCATACCACCGCGTGTACAGGATGTCGTATAGTTTTTCTTTTTATCATTTTAAGTGTAACTCTTTCTGATTCGTTCAGTTGCTTGGAGACAAATGTAACGAGCGTATACCGCGCGTGGTACGCTATTAAAAGTGCACTGGTTTCGAAGAGTGAACTTTAATTAACCCTCTGTCAAAGCAAAGAGTGGAAACTCATCAAAGAGTCGAAGAACGCAGAGCAGAGTTACAGAGTCAAAAAGTTAAAGAGCAAAGCTAGAAGTGAAATAAAGGATTGAAGTTCAAAGAACAAAGCAACCCTTGTACCCGAATCGTACGATTAGTACCTTATCAAGTTCGGTCCAAATGACGCTTCAATTCTCGATTTATTTTGATCGATAGATTTTTGTTCTTTGATTAACCCGAGGGTAACATCCAGAAATAACAGAGTATGCGTGACGATTCTTGATTTTCACGCTAGTTTGCAGTGCAATGCAATTTATTTGATAACGTTGCACAATTTTGCTTTCACTTTTATTCGTTTTCTGTTAAAAAATGTGCTAAGTAATCGGAGAAAGTAATAATTTTGAAATTCGTGTTGATTTAATTCCTAACTACCTTGACGGACTGGAATATGTTGAAATTAAATCTATGGCTCCTCTATTTTATAAAACGAACAGAAAATTTTATAAAATGGTTGTATAGGGAGCGAAATATTTGTTTCCCGATTCCGTTGTTCGATATAACAGAATATGGGGGAAGTGATAATAGCAGCAGAAAGTGTAAACGACCTTTGCTCGCTGCAAGGTAAACCTGAATTGCATGGCATCGAAATTTATGATCACGATAGAACGAAGGAAGGTGGTGGTAAGATATCGTCGGATAAAAGTGAAAGGATTGTACAACCTTGCGTTCGCGACGTATTACGGTGCGCGCGTTTAAGTTCCTTTATGGCTCACAGTTATACACTCGAGATTGTGTACCATTCTTCAACCGGGCATAAATATTCCGAAGACATGGAACATAGTTACGTAGAGAATTCTTGGAACCGACGCGGAATTCTTAAAGGGTCAAATAATTCTCGAAGAATAGAAATATCGACAGGTATCTCGTGACGCGAGCTTATGGTAAATCCTCGTGTCCAGTGGATGCAACCAGCGATGGATCTTCGACACGATGCAATCTAAATAACATTGAATCGAACTGCAACACGGTCTTCGAGGTTTTCTAAGTAAAACTTTATCTCCCGAATCGATGAAGTAATAAGTATTTTGCTATGGTAATTTTTCATTACGTCAGATGAAAAATGTTTTCTACGGTGTAGGAGATTTCTTGTGTAATAGTGCTATTAGCATTTTTATCGTTATTTTTTATTACTTTTGATTTGTTAATTAAAATAATTTACCTGATAAGGCTTGAGCATGTCTCTCAGTTCTCCAGATTCGTTCAATCGCTCCACAGTGTCAAATCCCTGAAACAGAAAAACGATAATTAATCAAGGTACACATCAATTAAGCTCTGTATGAAGATCTGTAAAAACTACATGAATTTCTTTCTTCCATCATTTTCCCCCGCGATTCCGTTTCTTTGCGAACGTAAGCGAGATAAAACTACGTCGTGATTGTCGCGATTACGAGACACGAGTTCCACGATACTAGACTGTTGTGCGAGACCGTGTAAACACGAGAAATCGCATGAAAATATTTATGACGCGGACAATAACCTTCGTAATCACTTAGGTTTTGCTGTCAAACGATTTACCCGTTTCGCGGTATTTTATCGCTGGCTCTTGCCACCGGTACTGCACGTTTTATGAGGCTTCGCTGTTTGAACGATTACGTATTCGAATGCTGTTCCTCGATTTTTCTCTGTCTCGTCGTTTTTCATCAGTGAGTTAATGAGTTGTAATAACGGCCTCGACACTTTCGAAAGAGAGCCTCGCGACAGCAGACGATCCGCGCGGCTGAATTCTGTTAAGTAGTATTTTGCGTTATGGTCGGACTGTCTTGCGCGTCAAGTGGAAGGTACTGATCGATGACGAGACGCATTAATATGCCATTACTATTAATAATTCTAAAACGGCAATTTGGAAGCTTAAGTATAATATCCTAGGTATCCTGATAAATTGTCTCTTTAACAACCTATTAAGTTCCCCACCAATTGTAATCAGCTCTCGTCCATTGAAACTTCCAAAGCACCTGTTACAAAGGACCAAGAAGACGGGTCCTCGACGAAACGGGTAAAATCCCTGAAGCATTCTTTACATCCATGTTCGAGTGGCTGTCGCAACACGTTACGAAAAAGGAACGATTGATGCCTTTCACCGAACGTTGTCTGTGCTTTTGATCCGTCAGCTTCATGAAAAATATCGTCGAACGACAGGCAAAAACCATACGAAGAAAAGAAAAAGGAAAAAAATATACGATCTATTGTCGGTATTTCGATCACACGTGTGTGCACGACGTTTTTGCTTTATGAATTGTTTATTGTTCGACCGTACTCTTCGGGCGAGTGCATTAAACGGGCAGGTTTTGTTGCCAGAAACAAAAAAGAAGGGTTAATCTACTCGAAATCGAGTAAAGGAACAACTATGCGTCGCACAATTAGGCGTGTGCTTCGACAACCTTGGTGTAAAATTACAACTTACCGGTTGATAAATTGCGTCATTAGAAGGCTTGGAGAAATTCCAAAGAAATCACGAACGTTCTCGGTCGAACGAATCGAAAAGTTATGCAATTTTAGTATGTCAACGTTGGCGAGATTCTAAAAAGAACCGTGTAATCGGATTGAAAGTTTGTGGCCGTTCCCTTGCCCTAATTAATACCTCATAACGGGGACCTGTAATTAATGCGAGACGATCACGCGACACTAGCTGTGCTCCTGCAGTTGTTAATAATTCAAACAGCAAAAGGGTTGAAGTTGTTGAGTTTCGATAAAGTACGCTAGGCAATTAACCGTTCCACGTGTCTAGCAGATTTTTCTGATAGCAAATCAACGTCTTACAAAGTTTTATTTATAAAACTGTTCGTCCTGATACGAATTTAAGGGCACTTTCTCACGGTTTCTTCTCATCATTGTTTCCTCCTACAATTAGTTTCTGAGAATATTAGACAATTAATTTAGAACAATTTATTCCCACAATGCATGCTAATTATTTCTATATGTACTCTGATAACATAAACGTATAATAGCAGCTAATTAACTCGATATTCTAAACTTCTCTAATTTTACTCGTATGCGTGACTTCCGACACTTAATGACGTATTTCCTACAACTCAAAGCTCTTTCACCCATAGCGCATCTACTTATGGTTTTGATAAAATTTAAAAGCGTTTTGACATTAAAAACTGATTTAATTTCGGAGCGAGTATAAAACATAAGCAGAGAGCTCATCTCTGCTCTGGTCGGTCGCTTGTCAGCCAAGCAGATAAGCTTGCTAGCGAAATGTCAAACTGTTCGAGCCAAGGCCGATGGCAAGAAAGAGAACGAGAAAAAGAGAGGGACCGAACACGAAAGGTGAAGTCGCTTGCGTTACAAGGGACTCTTGTGGTCTCTCCTGGCGAACGTGTGCAAACCAAAGATTACGCTCCAGCTAGCTGCATTCCAGCTCGACCACGCCGCATTCACACCATGCGAAGCCACTCCGGTTTCATTAATTAATGTCACAGACAAAAAGCAGAAGCTTCTTTGAAAAAGAACATTGATTGGGAGGATGGAACGTTTAAATAACTGGTCAAAGACGCTCTACAATTATACATTTTTAGCGCTAAGTTATGAGATAGGTGTTACAGATGTTCATTAAAACCCTAATTAACGGCGCTCCATGTTCGTCCTATAAAAAAATTAAAAAAAAAAATGATCAAATAGTACTTGAAGAGTTCCTTTTAATTTTAATAAGTTTCTAAGTTAATCTCAATACGATACCACAAAGGAAAGACGAAGACGAAGAAGAAAGTCATGAGATAAAAGATAGATAACAATTGGAACAGGCGAGTTTTTCTTTTAATCTATAATGACAAAGGATTAAGAGCTTGCGATTGTTGTATTGGCACAATTTTCAATGTTTATTATTGATGCATCAGAAATCTATGATGCAAGGAACGTAGGCAGTGACCTCGATAGACATTCAATCCTTGATCTCAATTTTCTTCCAACCCTTTGCATATCAAATCAGCAGGTGTATAACGAGTGAAAGTCGTAAATGTACGTAACGGTAGAATAATACTTGGGATACGTTCTAGGATGATGATTTTTTTCACACATAAATGTCCGAAACGAGGGGAGGTAGGCTTCAAAGTAAAGCGCAATATCGTTCGCGGGATACTTTCTTCGCGCACTCGACCGATAAAGCGAGTAAAAGTATCGTAAGCGTAGCAGAAAAGCAGCATGTGACGCGTATTATAATCGGCCTCAACGAACAAAAGGACGAACGCAAATGTGGCGTAAGAAAAGCAGCGAAATAAAATCGTCCATTCCGTTAAATGCGACACAGAAATGAAAATCTAACTGCACGCCGTGTACTCGCGTGGCGGTATTCGGGAAGAATTCCATTACGGTTTTACTTTTATTATTGCCTGCTACGTGTCTGCTGTTTCGTAACAATGTTTTCACCGCGAAATAACAATTTTTCAAATTCTTCACCGACTGTGATAACAACAATTGTTTTCATCGTAATTTTTGCAATTATTTTCAGTATTTCCTGCGGTCTCTGTTATTACGTACTATAGATCTAAAATGCTGCAAAATTCTGGAGAGAACAGTGTTTTTCCAGCATGTGCTTTTTTATAGCTTCTTACCTTTTTCACGCGTCATTGATCTTGCGACAAATTTAACGAAAAAATTTTTTTCGTTCTTTTTTCTTCGAGATATAATATTCCGTAGGCGAGAAAATCGATAACGAGAACTAGCGGATCGGTTTGACGAGTGTCCAACGCAACTTGCTAACCGCTCACCAGCAGATACCTGTGTCCCATTATTCAACATTCTCTTTCTTACTAATAACTGTAAAACGTGAACGGTATTATCGATAGAAAACGTGATATCGACGATAAGAAGAGACAGAACGATCTCCCTTAAATAGGCATCGGAATTTTCTGCCATTTCTCTGATTCTTTCCGTTTAATTTTCTAGATCTTTCTTTTTTATGTAATATTATTATTAGATTGTAAACTAACCCCGATATGTTGTCCGTCAATGAAGAGCTGCGGCAATTGTATCACCATGGAACCCAAACGTTCCCTTAGTTCCGTCTGAAGTTCCGCGTCGCCAAACAGATCCAGCTCGTCATACTTGACCATATGCGTCCTCAGAATCTGCTTCACCTTCTTACAATTGTAGAACGTTTTTCTGACGATGCCAGAGGTTGTCGTGTAGACCACTACCTTGCCCAGCTCCTTCTTAATGTACGCCTGCAAACAAACACGTGTACTTTTCGTTAAAAATCTACGGTATCCGATCTCTGATTCTCGAATTTGCATGCCGTTCACCAACGCCGACGATCCGAGGAACGTTCGTAATGCTCCAGATGGCTCGTTGTATCGCTTAATTCATCTGATTAACCTGGTAAACGCTTAAACGCTTACGCGATACACGTTCTACAACCTTACTTGTAATCGTGCACCTACTCTATTTACATAGCCTGCATTCACAATGCACGATCGAGCGAAGGCAACTGACTTCGCGTAGGCATGTACAGGGTAACCGTGGGTGTTACGGGATAATGACACTCGACACGATACGTGAACGTACAGAATCAGAAAGGGGATTGAAATATGCGAACACGCGCCTACTGAAGTGGTATATTACATAATTGGAATGGGAGACGTTCACTATCGTGTTAACAGGTGGACGATTTTCACGAACCAGTGAAAATTGTTTGAGAAATGTCAAACGATTTTATGTCGAGTTAAAATGTACTTAACATTTCAATTGCTCCCTGTATCTAATTACGTATATTCATTTTCATCGTGGCAATCGTTAATTGAAGAATTTTTTAATTTCACTATTATGTATATTTTCATTTGCATAAATAAAAAAAGAAGATATTTGAAACACGCAGATTCAATAAAGATACGGGAACTGTGATATTGTAAAATCACCTTTCACTAAGCAAACGACGAGAAAATTGGTCGGTGCACGCAACGTATGTAATTTGCCGTGTGTGGTGTTATTTGCGATCTTAAAGTGCAATGTGAGAAACGATTTCCAACGTCCTTCGATATTACTCCAGCACAGAAATCAAACATTTTTGTTGCAATAGATGAAATATTCTCAGGCAATATACGGAAGAATTTACCTTGTCGTATTTTAGTAAAATTCACTTTCAACAAGGTATTGGCACAGCAAGTTCTTATATAAACGGTGCAATCTGTATATCGTGTTCCAAACATAAATAGAATGATTAATTTAATAGATTATACCGTACCGACCAAACTCGTTTACATTTTATTTGAAAATTGACCTAACCGATGGGAGATACAAACTCGTGAAATTGAACGTGATTTGGTGCATAGAAACTGAAAACAGAACTAAACCGTTGGTGTTAAATATTCAACGTCGAAATGAAAGGAACTACGGGAAAGAAGAAACGCGAACCGTGTAATTTAAATCAGTTTCAATTTTTGTTTGAGAATAAAAGTTACCATAGGAAGAAAATGTATTATACCTTGCACGTCTGTATGATCACGCGGAATATCGATCTAATGTTAAATTTAGTCGTCTGCAGCAAGATTCGTATTCTAATAACGAGGTCAACATTGTACGATAATATATCCTTGCTACTGTATACCATTAACACTGACTGAGACGTTATCCATATCTCGGTAATGCTTGAATTTCCATCGGAGTCTGACATCAATTTTCTAGGGAATTGTTTCATTTAACCGATTATAAATCACTTTAACAAGCGCTTGAAAGTATCGCCTTTAAAAAGGACGAAGAAATGTTAAAAGGATAAATGAGATTTATTGAAGATACGAGTTTTTAAAAGGATTAGCTTTTCCCGTAAACGAACGATATGACACCGATGAAGCCTCCGACGATTTTGATAAATTTAATGCCACGTTTCAGACTGACTTTATTCAGTGTTGAAATTCGCGATAGATATTTTGAACTGTCACGAAAATACACCAGTTTCCCATATCGAGTAGCGGGACATTCTGGTTGCAGTTATGTGCACCAGTTTGTATGAGAGCGGAGGGAACGCGCAGTTCGTATTCGCGAATTCAATCATTGCACTATTCCGAATCTCCTCGATGCTTGTTTCAAATGAAAATTTATTGAAACTCTTGAAAATTTGGAAAAGTTAGAAATTAGGTTAAAGAGAATTCTAAATGGTAATTAGATACTATTTATGTAAAATAGCACTTAAAGAAATTTTCTAAGTTACATTAATACTATTTAATCTATGTTAAACAGTAGGTGGAAAGTTTGAATTGGAAAACGAAACGATAGTATTCTGTGTATGTAATTATAATTAGAGCGTGTCTGACTACAGATAGCCGTTTCTACTGTGGCAGAGATCGTTCAGAAAATATGAATTACCTATTTAAATCGTTGTAAAGAAAATGCAACTTGGGAAATGTTGAAAAAAATATTGCTCCATACGCTTCTTTCAACAGCCTCTTTTGAAACGCAGAAGCAAACATAAAATTGCAGATTTCACAAGACGCGCAGCTGTCTTGCAGTGGTAGAGATTCATCAATTCAGAAAATCAATTATTTCTCTCTTGTCGTTAAGAATATCCTTCGCAAACGAGACAACCATACAACTATCCCGCAAACAATTCTCGTAAAGCTCGGTGAATCGCGAGCTGACACTTGGCGAGTCCTTAAGAAATAAATCTTCGAACGTCAAGAGTGTATAGACCGTTGGTATCGTATTATACAAATGTTATTTGCTGTCTTAACGCATCCCAACCGATCGGTAGATCATGCAATTAGGCAGCTACGTCTTAAGTGTATGGCGCAAGCGGGTAAATAAACATAAAGAAGAAGGAAAAAAAAAATGAATAAGAAACGAGTTGTTGAGATTCTACCTGGCATTCCTATGCAATTATAGTTTCCTTTTATCGCGTCGATCATACACCTGGATCGAAGGATCCGGTTTTACACCGAAGCCAACCGCGAATGCGTAATGCGTGTTCATTAGCGGTCACGTTGAAAGTGGTTAAGATTTATAATATTCTTTGGATGTGATCGATTTGCTCGCATCAACATCCGGCAATAGAGCAAATCGCGAGAATTCCTACTATATTGTTTCGTCACATGAATATTACAGAGTTTATTTTCCTAATGCTAAATTAGCTAACACTATGTTTCCCTAAAAATATCAAGGATCCAACAGGAAAGTCAGCGACGCATGATACTTAGACTCCCCAATAGATTCTTGCTGACTTCACCTCGAAGTGGATAAAGTGCATAAATATGTGCATACAGATCTTGATATATTAATAATGCAATATGCATCGAGACATCTTAACTTTCTTTGAAAATATAAGAAATCGAAAGAAAAGTTCAATAAGCGTTTTATAATTGCTTGTTACATTCTCTCCAAATGCCAAGTAAATTTCCAATAATCCTGAAGGAAATTATATGATAAATATTTATGAAGGAGCCAGCATGATAATAAAACGAACTGATAATAAAATCATATTGCAAATCAAATAAATCAATCTAATTAGCCTACGATAAATGACTACGAGCGTTTAAATAAAAGTAGGGTTCCGTTTTAATGAAAATCCAAGAAAATGCAATTGCAACGTGTCCGACACGAACATTTCTGCCACGCGTGGTACAAACAGAGATAATGAGCGAGATATAATTACATATTTACACTTTTCCTCGCTATTGTTTGTCTTCATAATCACTTTTAATCGAGCATTGCGTAAACGGATTAACAACGCTGCAACGAGCAGATCAGCTCAACTCATTGCAAACTTTCGTGGAAAATATCTGATAAAAAAAAGGAAAAAAAATTAACCTTTTGCTGGTAACATGAATATAAGATTATACAAGCGATAAGGGGTGAAGGGTTGCTGAGATTTTAGCACGTAGGGGTTCATATGGAATTATAAACAAATTTCTCTTTAAGATCAAGTGTCAACCCTGTTGCCAATGAAGGGTCGATCAATTTTTAATCCTCCAACTATTTCAGATTAACCATGTTCATGATTTTGATGGAAGAAAGCAGTTTGAATACAGAATTATGAAACACGTGGAGTCGCGATAACCTTCGAAGCAACTTCTCTTCTCGCGCTATTAATGTCGATGAACTGGATCCGACGGAATGCGCGAAAACTTCTACAAGGATATCTATTTCTGTTCCATCATCCTTCGTCCTTCCAGCTAACTTTGTATCCTGTATCGCCATCGTATTTCTCGAAGCTTAAATCTTTCATTAATTTCAGTCTTCTTCAATTTCGCAGCTTTTATGATTTCCGAGACTCATCGTTTCTTCAGCTTGCATTTCTGAGTGTAATTAAATGGAAATAATTCAAGGAACGACGAAAGAAATATTATTCCAATATTTTGAAACAGTGATTCGAAGCGTGAAACGAAAATAAGTTATGTCATCACGCGTCTGACTAGGCACAGCTGTTTCTACTGCGACGGTTAATGTGTTGGAATTTCAAAAGACGAACGATTCGAAAGAAATCTGAATAGAAATTTGTTAATCTTCGTCCTTCTTTTAAATTGCAAAACTTGTATTAACGTAAGTATACGGAACTTTGAACACGATTACGCGATTAATGTTTCGCAGAGGTGTAAAAAGAGATCTTCTATGACGTTCGTGCAGCATGCAACGCGTTACGTAGTCGAATAAATTCGTTCGTTCGATGTTTTCTAGATTAAAGGAGTAACGGCGTGAAAAGTCGAGCGTCACAGTCACGAAGTCGTGATAAAATGAAATTCGTAATGCCGGCCAGTGGTGACCGTCATATTAAATTACCAGAGACAAACGGTGGTTTGTCGCGATAGAAGAAGCGCTTGAAAGAAATGATAGAACGGTAGACGAAGAAATTTCCATAGAAGTAATTCATTCAATTATCATACTACGTACGAATAATTTTTTTCTTTCCATTTTGCGGTCACGTTCTTTCTCTCGGCTCCATGCAACCGTGCGATACAATCCTTTCGATGGGAACGCGTACGAAAGGTTTTGCAATTTAAACCGCTGCGCCGCGAGCGTGCTCTGAATAACCACCAAGCGGATTCGCGAACATTGTCATTTCTCTAATAACACTTTTGTACTCGCGACTTTCGCCGTGTACCTGTCCGTGGAGAAGTTCTCGTTCGCGAAAGGGGAACAAATGTCGTTTCGAAAACAAGCGTACGGAAATTTCGAACGAATTGGGACGCTCGCGGTGTTTCGACTGGTTAAATAATTCATTCTGAAACGTTCGTTTCACGCGTAAAATTCACTTGTACATCGCCGAAATTCGGCAATCGAAGAATTGTTCGAGGTGAAGAGAAAGCTCGTTCGTCGAAAGGTGATATCTCGATGAAAGAAAAATATTCCGGTTAGAAAATGACAAATTTCACGGTGTTGCTAGCGCAGAAACTTGAATGAACATTGAAGAAGTACGCGGGGAAACGAAGCGCGAAAGTAAGGCTGAAAATTGGGAATCGCGAGAAGAAACTCGCGGCAAAAAGCGGTGAGAAGCTCGATTCTAAGTTTAGCTATAAATCAATCGTCAACTTTTGCCGATGAAGTGATATTGAAATTCTCATGAATGTTCTTCGAGAGTGTTTAAATCATTTCGGAGAGCGTCTTTTAGCATGCCGGCCGAGAAAATGAACTCGTTATTTAGGAAAGGCGACCTTTTAAAAGGCAAATCGACTACATTAAGTATTTATTTATGTGCAGTCTGGAGTCTCCGCTCGTTTATACATACGTCAATTTAATACATTTCACAGACAGTCCAGAGAGGACATATTTTTATCGATAAATGAACAAATTATCGGGAGAAAAGTTAATTGCAATTTAAAATTTATAAGAAATCTTATTTCCGTAGGAAAGTGACGGATGATGAACATTTAAATAATTGTTTCTCTTAAATATTTCAATTATCATCTTCTAGACGTATCCTATCGAAAATCTATAATTCTCGTTCGATATCAATTGGCTGCCAAGTTAAATTCCAATGGCAGCTACTAATCAATTCTGCAACATCGATAAATAATGCAGTTATTTAACCCGAGCATAAATATTGACAAACGTCTTTCTTGAAAAACTTCATTACGACGTTCGTGTAAATGTTCACAAACAGGGGCTTAAATCGAGGGTTTTTCACATGAAAAGAAAGTTTTAAACGACGACCTTACCATTCACTGGCTTAATTTCTTAGTTGCAACAGAGGGTTAGATTTTCGCTCGATGAAGATTAGTTTTTTCCTCGTCTCCTGAGAAAACACTCATTCCCATCTTTCCCCGAAGATGCTGCTAGAAAGTTACCAGACAGCGTAATCTCGACCGAGTGTTCCTTTACGATTCATAAAAACGATAAATAAAGTATCGTTATTTTTATTCGATAGCCAAGAAATTTACATCTCCCGGGACCGCCGAACGCACAATTACACGCGTTTCGACGCTAGCTTCTCTCGTTACTCGTCGAATCGATGCGACAGATTGTGATCTTATATCAGTATCAAAACCTCAAAAAATATATATGATGTAGAGAAAATTGAATATTTTGGAAGACCTTTGCTTAATTATATCACATTCATTAATTTGAAAATGAACGCAACAAATTGCCCTATTAACGATTCTGTGTCGTTATAAACGATATAATTAGCGATATTAAAGCAGAGCTTATCCGGATAAAGTCTCTGCAATTTTCAAGGAGCGTCATCTAATTATATTGCATCTAATAACTCGCTACTTGAATGAATGCTTTCAACATGTACAACATAAACTCCTGTACACTTTGTAATACATCTTTATCAAGGTTGCTCGATTAACGATTCAACGTGCTATCTATTTCACTAACATCGATTTAATATACATGAAGTCGATATTTCGAGCTGGCTTGTTTAACGAAGCCAGCCTCGTTTTGATGGATTTCCAACGACAAGCTTTCACTGCTCATTATTCCTGGCGTAGATGGATTCGTAGTCGCCGTGTTAATTTCCGAATCGGCTCCAAACATCAATTTCTCGTACCATGTTGAACCAATGTTCGACCACCGCAAAGTTCATTCACGTTCAACGTGATTAACGTACGCGAAGGCTAACGAACTGGAGTAATTAAAAGTGCTCTCCTTTTTCCACTATAATTGGCTAGTAAAAGTTTGCGCGGTGATTTTCAGCTTCAAATTGATGGAAAATAAGTGTTAATTTACGGTACTTTCGTGTTATCGAATCGGATTAAACTTTCGATGTTCCAAAATGAATCATTTAACGCGTAACAGTCTAATAGTTGAAAGTTGAATAATTATAATGAAGTTTTAATCAATCGCGTTGCGAGAGGAATGCCGAATTCCGAGAAGAAAGTACGCTTTCATGAAACGCAGCTGATCGTTTATGCTCGATCGAGCGTGATGGTCGGCGTGCCGCGAAAATGTCAACGACGACGTCGCGAATGGAAAGTGGCAAGCGTCGCGTCGCCGCGTTGATCGTCGACGCGGCGCGGCGCGACGCAATCATTTCTTTCTCACGGATCGTACCTTTTTTCTTGTACGCGCAGCGGCGGCTGGTAATTACCGCCTCTGCCGCGGTGTTTTGTCAAGGATGTCAGACAGGATGCAAAAGCGGGAAAGCCGCATTCCGTCGGTTTCCACGGACGATTTTTCCTTTCTTCTCGCGATACGCCGGCGTCGAAACGCGCCTCTACGAACACCGATTATACGCCACTGACTGAGCCGAGGGGAATCCTAATTAATCGTCGAACGGATTTGCATTCTCGGCTAAAGTCACGGTCTCGTGGGAACCGCGCCATAGTTCCTAGAAATGATGTAAGAGTAATGATGTAGCGCGCCGGCACGTTGCAAGAAGCGCATCGTTAGCCGAGCGATCAAAGAACAGCGCAGTTCTTTCCGGAAAGATTTTATTTCCACAAGAAAATTGCTATTACTAAAAATCATCTTTCTATTTTCTCAATTGTTCAATTACATTAAATTTACAGTGCAGATCGTTAATGATCGTTAATGACTAACCCTGATCATTTAACGTTCTCGTAAACACCATCGCACACTCTCGTTCACATTTCTCCGCTTTCGAATCCGCGGGCAAAGCCGCGACCATAACTCGCACGCGACCCGTATCCCTTTGCCAAGATTTACGAAGCTATCTTCACTTGGAAAAATCTCTCTCCGCGATGGTATTTAGAAATTACTTACGTGTACTTACATCTCACCGATACCTTCTCTCGAGTACTCGCTTCAGAAATCGACTTCGTTCCCGTTACGACTTTTCGAATATCCAACGTTTCCGTTATAGATTTGATAAACCGGTTCCAAGCGACCAGATTCCCGAAATTTTGGGTTACCAGTGCGACCAAGCTACCCGCACCCACCTCTGTTGTGTAAAATTCGTCAAGGCGTAACGGTACGCGGCGAAATTTGGTCGAGAGGCTTACCTATCGAAATCGATTTTATACGGCTATCGTTTACAACTCACCGATCGACGGGGAATAGTCGATAATCAAAGGTACGATTACACCTTCTCGTGCTGGAAACCGTTACGCTTCGAAACGCGTCGAACTTACTCGCGCGATGTGCTTTACGATCCGATCTTTTAACGCCACTCGCTCTGGGAATGTTGAAAGAAACATAGAAGGTTTAGTTTCTTTTACTTTAATAATGCGAGGACGATGAACCAATGTTCTGGTGACGTTCAAAATTTAGATTTCACCAATTAAATGAAATTACATGTACAATATGTATCATTACACACGTCTGTTTCCACTGCTGGGCAATGGGCTAAAGTGGGTTAGTAGCAATTGTGCAAAGTAGCACGCAACATAATATGAACGTAATTAATCAGCTGATAGGCACGATACAGAACTTGTACTACTAGCTATATATTCAATTTCTAAATGAAAGAAAATAGTATACAATTTTGCATAAAAAAGGAATGAGAAAGAATTTAAGATGCAATAATTTGAAATTAAATCAGCAAAGAATCGACTTTACTATCCGAGGATTGAACTTTGAACTTCTTTAACTCGGTGGATCGCGATTCGATATGCACAATAATGGAAAGCAGTGAATTGAAAAATCGAATATCCGTGAGAGTGATCTACACTCTCTTTCGCATTGATAATCCCGAGATACATCTTACGTTGGAGGAAGAAACGCCAAGAGGCATTTATTCAAATTCAATGGCATACTTTGAAGTTCGATCGAAGCGGAATCATCTGAAAGGTTGGTGCAGCCCGCGAAAGAAGAGGAAATAAGGAGACCAGAGAGAAGGTTGAACGAATCCAAGAGAAGGTTAAAATTGTTGGTCGCTGTTGCTGTCGCCACGGTGGCCTCTTTGACCCGCTTTCTCTTTTCCCACCCGATTTGTCTCGTGGACATGCCTAACGCGTTTTCTTTAACCGGGAAATTCACGATGCTCGGCTGTCTCGGCGATTCCTCTATGCGGTGGAATTGCAAGAACGAAAAAGCGGAAGTCGGCGAGGAAGAAGTGGGTCGAAGAAGTCGGTACCTGTTTGCTTACTTGCTTGTCCGATTGCGCGATTCCGATTATTGGCTAGCTATTGCCGGTTCATTCAACCTTTACGCGCCGGTTACATCGAGCTGAGCGAGCACTTTCGAAAATTGTTCGACAAGAAACGCGTCGATCAGGAACGTGAACGAGATTCTGTCTACGATGCTTTTGAAACAAATGGATTTTTCTTTAAAAAACCGTTCACTTTTTATCGCTTCGTTAATGCTTTCTTGGATTTTCAAGTTACGCAAATTTTATTACAATATAGCAAATGGATACGTTTTTGTGAAATTAGTTCGAACAGGTACACGCGACCAACCCACTTCGATGAACCTGACGAAGAAAATGAAATGATCGATGATAAACCCGGTAGAAACATGACCCACTTCGTCGTGCAGAGTCGCAAACTTTCTTTTCGATCTGTTCTGGCCTCGAACCGTTCGAAATCGACACTTATGGGCAGGCGGCATGTCACGCTTCATGTTCTATTTCTCGGTGATGCTTATTTGGTTTGCACGCAAATAAACATTCAAATGAACTTTGAGTACCGCACCGGTATCGGTGGTTTCCATCGGAAACGAAAGAAAGCAGGTCGATGGAAATCGTTAATTCGATTCAAGACTCGACTTAGACTGTTCGATCGTTTCCTCGATCGATTCCTCCGTTCCATTAGTACCTATAATTTGAAAAGCTCAAATATCTAATAAAGAAATTTATTTGCAAATATGCACAGTGACCTGGTATTTCCCATGTGTACATTACCGTATCATATTACCCCTTTTAAATAACAGTACTATAGACTTTGCAGCTTGCTGGATAATCGAAAACTAGGTAATTAACCATATAAAGAGAAGATTTATAAACTTTGCAATACCATGTTTCAAGTCGAAGTGTTGCTGCTCTTTTTCCGATCAAGATTTCATCGATCATGACCACAGCGGTTCGTTCTGTCAATTACGTTACATTACAAATTACGTTTAATTGGCGTGCGTCCACCGTGCAGCTGATACGATCGAGCGGGATTTTTAATGAAACTTTCTGCCATCGATACAAACCGAACAACCCCGCCGTGGCGTAGACCTTAATTTAATGGACGCATTCCGAAACAGGATAATTCGATCGGCAGGACCTCGATGTTTTAATTACACCGGTAATGCTGTTTAATCGTTCGCGAAGCCGCGGAACTAGCACGTGCAGCGTGCTGTTTGACTACGTATCTACGTTCTAACGTGCCACTGCATATTTCATGTTTAATCCGGAATCAATGGGGTGAAATGTGTGTTACATAACCGAGGGCGGGGTGGGTTCGTGTCTGGTCAAAATGAAAGTTACCGGAATGTTTATGTCGGATTTATGGATTCAAAGAAATTTAATGCTCGTTAACCACTTAATACATGGGATTACGTACATCATTTCTGAAATTTCGTTTAAATCTACTGAAACTGAATAATTAAGGGATGAGAACGGGGTAAACGTTTGAAATCTGTTTAACAAATGCAGCTAATTAAATACAGCATCAAGGTAGCGTAGCCGCAGAAGGTTACCGTGATTAATCAGTCACTTTGTAACAACAAAACTCTAACATTTTCTATGTAAATAACACATCAACGAAACTCTGGTTGTAAGAAGGTTGATCCTTCTAGAATAGTAACAAACACATCGTTAGCGTAGTATCAACGATAACGCATGCGATAACGTTGAGAAGATGAGAATTCTGAGAAGCGTCCTGATGCATCCTGATACCGCAAAGTGGCTTCGCGCACCAGGAAATTACGACAGCGGTTTCCGTTCGTACGTGTTCTGTTATGTCAGCGACGATATCTAACGTTGCTTTCATATTGTTAGCTACGCGGAAGTAACCACGTGACTTCCTATCCCGCGTTTTCTCATCGCAAGGCTGCCAGTGGAATCTCCGCGTCCTGACTTTTACCGTGATTCAGGATACCAGTTAGAAACCGACGCGACGATGCAGTTGAAATAACAACAGCTGAATCGAAGTGGCAAATATGATTTATGGAGAGAAAAGGTATCGAACTGCTGGACCGAGATTCGAGAACGGATCTTTCAATGCGAACCGATTGGTTATCTAGGTCGTCGATAAATTGTTTCTTTTCAAGCCCTCTGCCTTGCTCTACAATAATGCTATGGTGCAATTATGGTTGCGTGGAAGGAGTGAAAATTTGAAACAACGCAAACCAGAGAATGCACAAAATCAAAACACTTGCTTTTGAGATTGCAGAATTTGCAATGGTGGTAATCTGTAACCAAGGCTATGAATTTAACATAAATTTCGATGAATTTTTACTATTAATTTTAATAGATGTATTTATGTAATCGCATCGAATAATTCCTAGATTGTTCCTAGAAACTTTAGAACGAGTAATAAGCGTCTTACTGATCAAAGTTTAGACATTGATTTCGTACGATTACGCAATTCCATTGATCGTTATCGATAACCCTGACCATAGTCAGCCAATTAACATCGCGCTCACGACAATAAAAACAGGTAATAAATGTATCTGACTGTCTGACTGACTACGTGACATCGAAATTGATGCGTAATACAAGAGATTAAGAATGTTACTGTGCACAACCGCAACGGATTTCGTGTACCAGCGAATGAAGAAAATGAATTGCATACCCGGTGCTCTCATTTTTCTACGGTCAGAAAAAGGGGTACAGTTACGACAGTGCGGCCACAGATTACTTCCCAACGACTGAATCCTCTAATCTGAGCCTCTCTAGAGAAACATTCCTTTTTAACGTTTGCTCCTTCTGTTAGAACATTGACCGTAATTCTGCGTTCCCCTTTTTTCTTTCTCGTCGCTAATGAAACACGTTAAGAAACCGAAGAAAATTGTCACTAAGTAAATGATTCCCGTAAATGTACCTGTTGCGAAGAGGTTTTAAGAAACGCGTTGCGAAACGCGGCCATTACGTCGCTTTACTGGCGAATATTGTACAATCTGACGACTTCTGTTGCGTCAAACCTTCGACACTGTACATGTACAAGAAGAGACGTGGACTTGAATAAATAACCGAGTCAACAGTGAACGTGTCAAGCCTTTTCGAGATAAAGCACTTTTTTCTTTAAATTCATTTGTTTCGGAGTATCAAGGTATGATCTAAATAAATTTCGACGGAAATTCATTCCATTTTCTTGGATATCCTTTGAGTCTCTTGGAACTGAAGAATTCTCGAAACCCATATCGACCTTCCTGGAAAACGCATGGATAGAGGTAATACTAAAAATACAATGAATTCGCGACCCCTCTCTCTCTCTCTTTTTAATTTCGCGAAATAGACGGCATGCACGCGTCAAAGGGATACTCGGAGAAATCCAAGTGGCCAGGTTGACACAGGTACGCTTGGCGAGTAAAGGGATGGAAAATGAAATAAAAAATCAAAGGAGACCGGTGGGAGAAGCGGGTAGGGAGAACGAGTACGTTCTCCAGCACGTTGCCATAATATCGCTTTATCGGATCTACCGTTATGTCGATCCGTTCTGCATCGACGGTGTGTATGATTCGCCGGTGTTCTATGCACCACGTTTGCTGTCTTGCCTGGCAACACCGGAAACCTTTGCAATGGGACCACATGGGACTCGACAGCTACGTCATCGATCGACGCCAGTCAACGTCGACTCCAAACTGGTCGCCGATGGACAGAGGCGATCTAACTGTAAATCTAACGCTTTTCGCTTCGACCCAGCACCATGTCGGGGTCGCGAATCAAGTGTACCGGAGACGGGTAAATAGAACTCCGCTGGTCGATCGACAGGATCGAACTTGCCATTCGATACCATTCGGCTCGAACGTGTTGAAAGGCTTGTCGGGTGATCGCGGTGTCAGCTACTGATTTGCATAACAAATCGACGTTCGTCGTTTAGGCTGGCCTACTGCTTCTATGCTTCTACGATATTTCAAGCACGTCACAGTCAAATGCACGAACCGTTTATCGCGAACTCTTTGTCGAAAGTTTTTCCTACCAACGTGTAGACCATAGGGTTTTAGCAACGATCGATAGAGAAAGCTTTGACGATTCATAAGTTATTTTTTTCCTCGGCTTCCAACAGAAATAACGTTCCGCAAACGCTGCTGCAGCCCCGATGCCAGATAAACATCGTCTAATTTAAAGTTCTCATTCGCTTCCCCGTATCTGTTTAACATTCCTTTAGCTGCCGTGATCGTCCGTTAATTGGCACGCAACAGGAATTCCACGGAGCGTTCGCGGAACAGAATCGTGGAACGGAATGAAATATACTAACCTGAGAGGATGGTTTTTGAAGGAACGTCGCGATACCAGCTCGCACCCTGTTCTTGACACCGCGAACGGTTCCCTTGGCACTTCGTATGGCTTCCTTGTCGAGGATCTTGTAACCGGCGAAACATTCGTCGGTGTCCTTATCTCCTAACACCACACCCTTGTTCGTGTCCTTGCTGTTTCCCTTCAGTTCGTTCACGTGAAACTTGTAGAACCTGTCGTACTCGTACAGGTACTTCTTCCCAGTCACAGGATTGATGCTCGCGTCAACGTCACCACCAACGGGCTCTTGTCCTATCCTCTCCTGTTCCTGTTTCCTCTCCTCGTACGTGCATTCCTTCACCACCGGCGATGATAGCCTGCCATTAGATTCGCTCGTCAACACAGGACTCCGGATTCTCGGCGTGGATGAAGCTTTCGACAGCGAAGAAGTTGCGGACGGCGAAGGGGACACGCTGGGGGATGCTCTGGTCGAACATGAATTCGATTGAATTTCCGGCGTCGTTGCGGTCTCCTTGCTCGTTCGTTCCTCCTTCTCGTTCGACAGGTTCAATTGGTTCAAATTTGGAACGTCGTTCATGTCCCGGTACTTCTGACGATGATTATTCTCTGAATGTCCTCGGAAATCCAGGGACGATCGATTAACTCCATTCGAGTTACCATTGATTTCCTCTATTCTGTCGTTCAAGTCGCCGGCGTTCAACGAGTCGCAGCTGATGTTGCTCTCGTTATCGTCACTGTCCACTTCCGCCCCGCTACTGGTCAGACTTCCAGTTCGATTATGCTGATCGCTGGCCAGCATAACAGTGCTAGAGTTCTTTTTCTTGGGAAGAGGCGGTGGCGTGCCATCGAGATCGCTGCACGTACCGCTGTCCAGGGTGTCGCTTGGCGAACATTGCCCACTGGACATCACCATACCGTTCAAATGACTCGGATACGAATTGTAGTAGAAGCAGGCGCTGGTAGAACGATTATTGGCGGAGCTGGTGTTCAAGGGTTCTGTACTCTCCCGGTGAACCATGTCTTTCTCCGAGCTGTCCTTTCGATTACGCTTATCTTTGTTGTTGTTGTTGTTGTTGTTGCGCTCGAAGGTGTTGCAAGCAACGCTGATCCTCACACAGCCTTCACCGGCACCGGCACGTCCACAACGTTGCTCGTTCACCAGATTCGCCGCACTCACGACCACACAACCGTCACGCTTGCTCGAATGTTCGCACGCGATCCCGATCCCGTTCCCGTTCTCCTGTTCGGTTTCCTGCCCGACGACCTTCTCGTCCAGAGTCAATCGAACGGTCGATATCACCCTTCCGTTTTTCTCACCATCCGGATTGATCTTGATCTTCACCACATGCGCCGCCTGCTGCTGCTGTTGCTGCTGTTGTTGCTGGCTCGGTAGGTTCTGAGCCGACTTCACGGTGCTCTGCTTACCGTAGCCGTTCGCGGATTGCACTTCCGGGATTCTTCTCCTACAGGCTGCCGCGGAATCGACGCCAGGAGCTGCGAGCCCGACAAATACCGTTGCTCCGGCCCCGGTGCTAAGAGGAGCCGTGGGGGCATTGGAAACAGTCCGGATTGATACAGTCTGTCGGGCAACCTGACTCGGGTCCCGGGGCTGAGTCTTCGCCGGTAGTGTCGGTGGAACGGTCATCGTCACGATCTCGTCCATATACACATTCGAGAACACACTGTCACTTCGTCGACGAGTTACACCTGTTCATCAATTAAACGATCTTCCTTTCTTTTTCGACGTCTCTTTCTCTCTCACTTTCTGTCTTTAGTAAGGGTACGTTAGGGTTTCAGGTTATCAGGGAGGAGAGTACTTTAAATATATCAACGGTTTATATACGTCACTACTTTGGGGCAAACGTGCAACAAGTTGTTCGTACAGGGTGGCAGATTTCGAAACTAGCAGATTTTTTAGTCTACTGCCTGACTATGCGAATAATTCACTGTATCAATCACGTAGAATGTAATTGTACACTAAGAAACTGGGCGTTCAGTGAAACATATTGCAGACACCGGAGACACTGTGGCGCGAAATGAACCGAATTTTAAGAACTCTAATACTAATGACGAACTGCAGCACTGCATCTCATCCGAAAGATAAGTTATCGTTATCGTGTCCTGTTTACTGCACTCGAGGGATGTCCTTTAAAGGGGCTGATTCGCGCGGAATACAGAACACCTGCTAACATCCGCGAGCGTGCACGGGAGTTGCGGAAAATCTGTCTCCGGGGACAACGCGGTTAGAACGACGAAGGAAGGAAGAGATCGGGGTACGAAAGCGATGAAGAACAGCTGGAGAGAGAAAGAGAGAGCGTGAAACGAGTGTACCACCACTTACTAACTGCATATACGTTTATCAAGAGCAACTCATGGTAAAACGAACACGACTCTACCCGACGCTGGCAACGATAACAACGACTACGACGACGGTCGACGGCGACGGCGATCGTTCACGGTACGGGCCGTCAGTAACTGTACTGAGTGACTCTGACACTTACTCATGCAGTTTCGTTGCTTAGGTGGGGACCAGGTTGGGCCTTGCGACGGGGCACAGTGAAACCAAAGGAGTGGGAACGTCGGTTGGTTCTTCTGGTCGTGGTGGGGCGAGTATGGGCCAGACAGACTGTACACGCGCGTGCATAGATGACTTTCCAAGGTGTATTCGCGTGCATAGATGACATAAAGGCGATATTGACGCGGTCCATCATCGTGATTTTATTGGTGGTATTGCCTTTAAGCTAGCTCACGATTTTCCACACGTGTTATCATCATCATTTATCACTACCCCGAAGCATATCACTGTGACAAACTGTGGTGTTCTGATCTATTCGGGTATCACATACAGGGACTGTAAATCAAAACATAAGAAAGGCAGAAAAATAGTGGAGCTTTTCTCCTTCCATTCAGTCTTAAGGAAAGACAACTGTGCACCTAGGTGTACACGAGAGGACAGTAAATGTAGGAGACAGGGAGAGAGAACAATCGAGGAAGCGAGAGAAAATCAACAAGTATGCGAGTGAATGAGGGAGCGAGTGAAAGAACGGCACCTGTGTGAGTAGGTAAATAAGCACTGATGGAAAGGTGCGAGTGAACAAACGAACAGCCGAGTGAAAGGGCCAAAGCTGGAAAGCTTATGTACCGAGGAACGAGGGAAAAAGACAGGCTACCGTGGAGAAGGAAGGAAAGGAACGGGTCCTGGAAGTCGTCTGGCACGTAAGCACTTGCCGAGGAAGACGTGGCGTCCTCTACCGAGCCAGGTAGAATTGACTATCCGGTATCTCATTTAAATACCTGTTCTTTACCGTTCACCGGCTTTCTCGTATTCGCGCGTCTGTATGCCCGAGCATACAAACGACCTCGTCTACCTGATACCCTGGGCTACACCTGCCGAAATTTCACCAACACCGCGGAACGTTCACTGAATGCTCTGCCGTCTGTGTGACGAAGGTGACGCGAGCGCGTACATGAATGGCTCCGTGAATGAAAAACGACCTAACAATAAATTCACAGACTCGCGAATTTTCTCTTTGCATCGCGGAAATGATCGGATGTAGACACGAGTTGCGCAACTCGATTCTCTTTTCTTTTTGCTTCCGTTTCATCGCGTTAGCTGTAAGCGTTACAAACGACCGTGTAATTATTTCTACGGGAAAGCAGAACGGGTATAATTCTTGATAGAAGATGTTTGTATTTCATCAACGATGAATTGCACTGGTAACTCTTATTTTTTGCAATAAGAGAAAATTCTGATCATACATTACTGATACTTCTGTTTAAATATGCGTAAAATTTAATTAGAGTGGTACGATTACCGATGTTAAAGTACATTGGACAAGATAGCTGTAAAGTAATCAAGGATAAAGTGCTCTTTGCTAGAAAAATCAGTAAATTTATTCTACCTCAGGATTTACTCGTCTTTATTGCATGTAGTACCTGAACAGGTGGCTGCATGAGAAGTCCATGTGCTGTCGGCAACCCTGTCGACGGCGATCTCAACATGAGATGAAAAAGAAGAAGCGTTCGAGGCTAGGATCAGGCTGACGCGATGAAACTACAACCTGTTCAGAGAACCTGAAGAATCGGTCTGGGAATTATAGGTTGTAAGGTCTGAAATAAAAATGTTAAATAATAGGAACTATAAATACAATTAATGAGTGATCAGTACCTCGATTCATTTTTCTATAATTACTTAATAGTTACCGATAGCATTTCCTTCGATAGTGCTCTGAACTAATTTATGTAATATCCGAGCCTTTAACAGTATTTGAATTTCACTCCCAATGGATGCTCGATAAGTTACAGCAATTATCGATGCTACTCTGGACTATTTAAGCTAATTTCTGCGATGTCTGACCTTTCAGTATCACGTTCATACAATCACCAACTATATTGAACTTGTATATTAGTCTCATTTAGGGAGACCTTCAAGTACTTCCCTCACACACTGTTACGGGTTCAATACCTTTAATCTTATTTACCGAGAGCTACGTGGTGTAATGGGCAAGGTCCACGTCTATCGACGTCTAATCTCGTTTATTATTGTTATACTAACTTTGTAGACTGAAACACCGCTTGTTTTAATAATAGTTCATTTACCTTGCGAGACTGATCGATACTTTCTCATCGTCGGATAAATTTCAGCACGTTCGCTTCATTTTTTATTCAACAAAAATCGATTTCGTTTCTCCTTGCACAAGCATCGTGCATAGAATTTCATCTGTGTCCTATAAGTTTACGAATTTCTTATACTTTTAGAGACCTCTGTTCCTAACGAATTTATCTTCCTGCTTGCTCGTATCACCGGATAAGTAATAGTCGCCTGAGAGCAAAAGAATCTCAGGCTAATTCACTCCGATTTACCATAAATCGACACGGATCTCTTTATTCAAATGAGTAGAAATCGATTTTGGAACTATCGCTTTTTAAGCAGGAAATGTTCATTGAAAATGAAGATGATTCCGAGCGTCGTTGTAGCATGGAGAGCTGGTTTCCTACCCTCCCTACGTATCGACAGTCGATATTCAACCCCTGCTCGCGAATTTCCATCCTTAATTTACCATTTGTCGCATGACGACACTCAAATGTCCAAATGCAAGATTTTCTTATAGCAGAAAAATATGAAATTTAAATTCTGAATCATAGATTGAATCAGCGGAGAGCCGTCTTCGTGATTCGAGGGTTGAATCACGGTTTCGTGGATTCCCTGTTGTCGGCATCGATCGGTTAATCGCACACAGCGTCCGATGTTTCTTTTACTCCTTATTATTTGGCCTTATTTTCCACATACCTCACCCGGTAAACCAGTTGGTTACTGTTCGCCTTTCTTTCCATGCCGTGAAACCTGTACTCTGCATACCACTTACCGCGGTATGCGATTGAATAAGCGACTTTATAAACAGTTAAAATAACAAGCTACGTGTCTAGAAAAACACGATACACTCTTGGGAATTCTTTTTTTTTTTCTTATCTTGTCGCTATCGTGATCACGTGCAATACTGTCTGAATCGTAGTTCAATGGGAGACACGTGTATTTATTTATTTACTTTGTGCGTAGATATTAACTCCTTGACAGTTGCATATTTTATAGGATGAATGGCTTTTGTATGGAAGGATTATGAATTATATATTCTCTTTTTTTTCATATGATGTATATACATGGTGCGTTTTTCGATCTGAAATTAAATTACATTCTCCTGTGATCAGCTTTTAATTAATTATCAAATAATCAAATGTCTACAAGCAAATTTGCATCTATTAACATTTTTCTGCGTTCTTTAACGAGCAACCAATAAGTATATTTTGGTATGTCATAAAGTAAGCGTAACATAAATTCAAACAGGGCAAAAAACTCAGATTTAAGATTATATTTCCTCCTTCAAACAACTTTCACGCGAACACAACTCGTTCGTACTTTCAACGTGTTGGCACAATCGCGGTTGTACATTCGATTCGAATGTACTGCAAACCTCGGTCAAATTAGACGCTTATTGCAAGCAGGTTTCACCGTAGCTTTCAGTTTAACTGGAATTTATTTCAAAAGTTATACGCGAAAGGATGGGAGTAATGATTTGACTTTGAAGCTAATTTTCACATTTTTAGAAGAAAATGACGTGTAAATGAAGAACACAGATATTATCGTGGATCACTGTATAAACCCACAAATGCAAGTTCTAATTGATGAGGATGAACTTTAAATGCTTCCTTATGAGTAGAAAGAAAATAAATGATTACTCTGTAATGAGCATGAAGTATTACTTCAACAAGGAAATGCAAGTATTGAGATATTCCTGTGAAAAGAAGGAAAAATCGTGATTGGAATCTGTGCCATATCGAGGATCGTGTCGTGCACCAGCTTCGATGTATTGACCTTGCGTGGGACGTGTTGGGGAGTAGAACAGGTTCCGTTACACCTTCCAGCTTCGAGAATTCCATCGGGTTTTGTTTGCTTCTATACGTCCATTTTTTTTTCTTTTTCATTTTAAGGGTGAGGTGCTTCGCGCTGACGACCTCTGGGTTGCTGGATGCAGCTTCTCGACGGGTTGTGTACAGCGCAAAACGGGAAAAGAAATTCCGGATACCTGAAGATGACACTTGTCCATATCAGTGACACTTCCATTACCGGTCAGAAATTTGGGGTCACATTATTCACTGTTTCACCAAGTGAATTCTAACGTATTTAATCATTAATTACATTAACGATAATCTTTTCATTTGGTTATTCATAATTACGTGCATTCGGTGCAACGTACTGCATGCCTCGGGCAAATGCAACTGCATAAGATTAATAATTTCATATAGAAAATTGAAGGAAAGAAACAAAATTCATTAAAAAATAAAATAAAGGTATCCTTTTGTAATTATTATTATACAACATATTGCTTTTGAGTTTTAATCCACTATTGTGACAATGGACGAATGAAAAACGGGAAGGATAATGAAAGTTAACGAGCATTGTTCGTTTCGTTTTATGACTTCCAAACTACAATTCTCCGGGGAAGTCTCTTTTACGCTGCATTAATTAAAGTACTGATTACCTTTATTACACGGTCACTCCATTTATTAGTTACAATATTTGAAATTTACCTTTTTACCTGAATATCAAACGAATTCATTGGAAGTCAAATTTAGAGGGTCGCTCTGGGATTACCTTTTCCATAGTACAGAACTGTAAAAATTAGATTGTTCTAAATTTATGCGGGTAATTCTCTTTCTCTGGATAGGAACCAAACATTCATGGGATCTGATTTGCCCTTCATGGTCACGGGTCCCCTGTATTCCAGCAGAAATTGTGGATCCTGGTTCTCAGGCATGCACAGATACCTGCAATAAATAAATAAAATATTTAGTATTTAAACATACTTTTATCGCTAATACTCAAACAGATAATATTAAATTGTTTCTAATAAAACTTTCCTTCACATTTATAACGGTAACGTGATCTACTTGTACAAATCCAATTATACAAGTTAATTTGTATAAATTACACGAACATGTAAATCTAACTTGTTCTGAACGTGAACCTGTTTACACCGAGAGTACATCTACAGAGAAAATATGCCACGCATCTCGTTAACACAACCGCTAGATATCTCTTAATTTATTGCCACAGGTATACAGTAAATTACTCTTAAATGCTAAAAATCTCTAATCATCTAACGTTCTACGGGAACATTTGCACACGGTTAGACGGGGTTGACATTTTTATCAGAGTCTGGCAAAACTAGCTGACCACGAAGGGGACGATGCAAAGAAGCCCTTGAAATACTTATTTAACAGCTAATCGAATTAGCCTTCTCTCGTTTCCTGCTTGTTCCTCGAGTCAGCTATCATTTGGAGGTGAACAATGGTCGCGATACTTTGTTAGTTCTTTTGCAAACGATTGTTCTTGACACCGAATCAGTGCATGTCTACCGTCAAGTTTTTCTATCCAGTTGGGAAAGAACATGGAGGTGTTGATAGATTGTTACTTCGACAAACTGTTCGCTGAAATGGAGCGCAGTTGTTTAGCTTCTCGGTATAAACGTCGTGAAATGGTCGGTTACTTTTCAGACGTGATAAACAGCTGCGCCGAAGGTAATAATTAGACTGCAAACGTATATGCAAATACGTGTTTTTATCAAATATTTCCCAGATGATTCACGATATTCTTTTAATTCGCACATCTTGCGCATAACATACCAAATCCATATAGCGTAGGATATTATTCTGAAACGAAATTTTCGAAAATAAGTAATATACCGTATCGTTAACGGGATTTTGGGAGATCGAGTCGAATAATCTCACGTTGACGGTTTTATTTCCGATTCACTGATCGTCAGGTTCGTCCAATGATCCGCTAAGAAACTGTACGGCGTGACCATGAAAGTGACTCTATCGACAATGGCGGAAAGAAAGTGATCCCGTGTAATTTTAGACCCGGGAGAAACTTGTGCATCGCTTCTATATGATTTTACTTTCTTCGAAAAATTATGCAAAGCAGCGAATCGAAGCGACGCGATCGAAGTCACTCGTTCGTGAAGAGAAAAAATATATCGCTTGAGTTACCCATTTGTTATTTTAAGAAGTATACTCTAATATAATGATTCCCGCAATTTTCAGCGGAGAACCTCGACAAGCAGGACGTCTGCGAGAGGATAGTGATGTCCGCTCTTCGCTACCACAATATCGCCATGATGGAGAACGGCTACGTCTGCATGCTAGGTAAATTCCACAACGTCCTCTACGTAGCCGCGAAACTGTGTTTCGACTGGAACTTGAACAACAACGAGATCGTCGCGCGTCTGCTCAACGACATATTCTACTGCGAGAAGACGTTCGAGCGGATTTTCGTGGGCGCGATCTTCGGCATACGGGTGACGCATTTCCTGTCCGGATGGAAGAGCGACTTCGAGGATCGCGAGGAGAACATCCGCGCGTTGGTGTACTTCCTGAATCATGCCGCCCTCGGACGTCTCGAGTATCGGTGCGAGTCGTCGCCCATGAAGAGACGATTCATCGACGTTCCCATGGAATCGTACGGGCAAGCGTTGCCCTTGAGAGTGGCCATTCAACACGGTGCCCCGGATATTCTTTTGATCATGCTCCGTTACGGGGCCTCGGTCGAGTCCGACAATCTGGCGCCCTCCCCTCTGGAGATGCTGCTCACCAAGCTGAACGAATACGAGGCACAACCGGGCCAGGATGAGACAGCGTACCCGGAACAGCTGTTGCTCTGTCTCAGGCTGGTCCTGAGAACCGTGACAACGGCCTTCGTCAAAACGCCCAGTCACATAGCTGACCAAAGCGGCGTTCTGAGCATCTCCCTCTACGAACAGTATCCAGCTTTGGTGGAACAGAAGCTGGTACCACCCGAAAGAAGCGGATTGAGCCCGCCCGAACTGAGACACCTGTGTCGTTGCCGTATTCGAGAGACTCTGTTCGAAAACTGGAATCTCCCACACGGGATCCACCAATTACAGCTTCCCGAATCGTTGAGAAACTACCTGGATCTTCTGTACGATTAGCGGTTATCGATATACTATCTGAGGAATGTTTCAGAGAAACTGAGATTCGTTGCTTGGAATACGGAAATTTTTGGGTCATCGAGAGATTCTTTCGAGGTTTACTTGAAGATGAGGTCGTCGATGTTATTTGTGTGTAAAATATGGAGATTTTAAGTTTGCCACTTTTGGAAGTATTGGTTAAATTTTTTACAAATCAAGGTTTTATATTGTTGTATTATTTGAGCATTAGCTCTTGGGAAATGAATATTTGACGACGATAAAAGGTAATCGAAAGAAAGCAGAAGAATAAAGTGCCTTAAATTATGTACAATAATTAACTTTTATGTTAATTCTATCATTTTAAAACTTTTCAATGAAATGTAAGGAACTTTTAAAGGTGTAGGTATTTGGAACGCTTACGAACTTTGGCAAAGATATAATCGATTACATGATCCAAGGGAATCTATTGTTAGAAGAGTTTGACGCACGAATGTAAGCGTTGTCTAAAATGTTGTAAACTTTCTTATAAGTTTCAGTGCGTTTCCAGTTGGTCACATAAACCGATTAACTTCCTGATCGAACCAGAACGATCCCATAAAATAAATGACCGTGTAAACTTTGACACAGGTGTATCGAATTTTCCACTTCGTCTGATACTTTACTGGAAGTTTACGAGTGTACGATATTCACCACGATATGTAACGAGTTTCTTCAATATTAATACCGTGGTGGCAGACTTTCGAGTAGTAAAAGCAACTTGTACTACTTGTGGATTTCCATAACTTTGTATTATAATTATTTTGCGAAACGTTTCCTGCTATACTTGTTTCAGAAATAACGAAACAAGTCGAATTCGTTGATAAATTGGATTTGACGCAAAGAGGAAATAAATCGTGAAGGATGACATTATAATTCCATCGGAAGTTGTACTTTTTGTCACCGGTTATTGTGAAATACCGACGGAATTACGTGTTTTATGCAGGCAAAGAGTTGCGAATTACTCTCGAGAGAAAGCGATAAATTTCCCTTTCGATGTTTTCCTTTACGCGATTCGATATCGTTTTATAAATTGTGCAACCAGTTTAATGCGTAAATTGAAGCCAGTCAATCTCGCAACGAACAACAACGTTACAAGAGCATTAAACGCTCGGGAGTTTTGGTTGACAAGCGTGGCTGTCGTTTCAACTACCGTTTTGCATTAAATTTTATCCCCGTGCGTCCAATGAATTTCCCACGGGGATGATGGCTCGTGAGCCATTCTAGATTTTCCTAACTTCACTCGTTTAACTGAATTACCTTTCTGATAAACATTTCATTGTCACGTTATTGTCAGCTCTGACACGGTACCCTGTCGATTACTGTCAATTCGTCACGCTAATTATTCCTAATATTCCGCGTACAATTTTCGATTTATTATTTAAAGCGAATTAATTGAATTTACCTGTACGCGTCTTCGGAAACGTTTATTTTCCCAGGTTCTCCGGTGGTTTCCGTTCGGCTGGTAAGGTTCACCGTATTTCCGAATAAACAATAACGTGGCATACGGTGGCCGATGACACCAGTCACAACCTCGCCGCTATGGATTCCGATGGTGATTTTCTGCGAAACACATCAGCAAGCTCTTCTTATAAAGAGACAATGCGTATTCGTGTCACGTCGATCGCGTGAACGTTACTCGGCGGAAGCTTTCGCGAGGAAACCGGAAGAGTGCATTCCGGAAGGAGAACAAGAATCTTTTTACGGATAATCGAATACAAGAAACCCACGTGTCAATACCTCTCTCGCCACGAAACGCGATTGAAAGCCTAAGTCAACAGCTTTGAATTCGTCTCAAGATGCTTCTTATTTATTTATTCGATACGTCGAGACCAAGTTGACACTTTAACGCGAAGCTGCTGTATATTATAATAGATACTTTTGAATTAAACGATCAAATTGTATCATCGTTCTGTTTGAATAAAAATATTATGTTAGCGTATAATATTTGAACATTGAATAAAAATTTCAACGACAGAATTCACGTGTTGGTACTCGGTTGAATAACCGAGACTCAAAAAGGAGAAAGCGTTCGACCGAATAAAATAGAATAGAAAGTTGATTGATTGAATAGCTTCGTATTAAGTTTCTCCGTAAATCAATCGCCCTCGATGTTCCGAAAAATCAGAAAATTAGTCAATTCTAAAATACGAAAATACAAACTTATAAATCATAAGAAATATTATTTCTCCTACTCTGTCATACTTATCAGAAATTAACCTCGTTTGCCTACAACTGATACAAAATTTCTGAAAGGAAAACTAAGAACGTGACCTAAGTTGATATATACCTTCGTACGAGATTTGCTAAGAAAGTAAAATTGGAACTCGGCAAAGCACAGGAAAAGAATAGGGGTACTTACCACAGGCTCGCCATCGATCTGCACTTCATCTGCAGCAAGATCCATCATATCTAACGCTAGGCGAGCGATGCATCGTGCATGGCAACGACATGGTTCTGGTAATCCGCTCACGGCCATGTATTTGTCACCAACAGTTTCGACCTAGTCCGACCAAAGTGGATCAGTGCTAACAAACCTCGTAAATTCAAATATATCCGTTGTCTGTTACACACTTGCTACCGCGAATTCTACTTTAGCTCTCGAACCATCCTCTCGAGCGAGTAAGATCGATAATATTATTAAATCAGAAAGTTTCCACGATGACGTGACTAAAATGGCTGTTGTTACGAATAAACGGAGTTGCTGAAATAATAATTCAAAACTTGCTGATATAATAATTGAATCGAAAATATGAAAATGAAAATGTGATTAAAATTAAATTTAGGTAATTGTGATAATATCAGTGGTACGCCATCCAAGGGTTAATATCATACAAAGTCAGAACAATACATGGAACTTTGCAAACTCGTACTCTCAGAGAGATGTCATCGGGAGAATTATTCCGCAACGATGAAACCATTTGCACACAACGGACGTAACTATAATTTGAAAAGAAGGTCGAGTAACCCCGGTCCCGTTACGGTAGAACTAGCAAATTGCACGCTCAAATAAGCGAGTTTTCCATAGACTTAGTTATAATAAAGGAAACTTCGAAGGGGGAATAGGAAAAGAATTTCTCTTTCTCCCCGTCGTTATTATTTAAATGGGCAACCTCTTCAACAATGACAGCCCACGTTTCCTGTTCCAGCCACTGATCAATGTATTTTAAACGGCACGTTACGCGACCGAGGAACTTTCATCGCGGCACGAAAGTGCCTTTCAAAAATACAAACACACGTGAAACGTTACTCGGTGCAAGATGGACGTACCTCGCCCGGTAAACTCTCACCTTGTACACGTTGGGATTCTTCTTTGGATCGGTGAGCACGTCAAAGGCGGTGTACAGCTGATTCAGCATGTTGACGATCTTCATCGCGCCGCTGGAATCCGTGTGAGCAGCACAGTACGCACCGAAACCGACTATTCCGGAGAACAACAGGGTCACGCAATCGTACTTCTTAGCTGGAACTGGCCTGGAATGTCGGAGCTCGTTCGCCACGGAAATTGGCAGCACGGAGTAAAGCAATCTGCGGAATACCAGCAACTTTTATTTAAAATTTCTCGAATCACAACGCGAGTTATTGTAACTCGTTCGTTTCCCTCGCTATTTTAATGCATTGACAAACATGGAAGTCATCGGGCATCGGTTTAATATAATATTTTGACAGCCGTATGTTTCATGGAAATACCGAGTACCATTGCTTTCATATTTTGTAGTAATGTTTTTCTTATTATGGTTGCTTAACAATTTAAAAGGCTTATAAATGTGAGAAATGTCCATTGTAAACGTATAATGAAAAAATAGCAGACGTACTTTGCTGAATGAAACGGGGTTGAATAGTGGGTCGTAGCAATAAAGGAAATCCTCGGTACAGTATGGTTCACTTTAATCTATAAACTCGCTGTATCACAAAGTACCAGGATATTGAATGCACATTGACTTGAGAAAACTGTACGCGAGGGAGACTGAAAGGGGTCGTAAGAGTTATTAGAATTTCAAATATTGAAGATATTTCAGTCTTCTCACTCTTCTAATACGAACTCCATTACAAATGAAATTTCCGTATGAGATACTACATCGGAAACCTTTTAAAATACGAAAGGAACATTGCGTTCTATCGAAAAAAGATTAATCTCGATTCATATCTAATGTCAGTCTCTATTCAATTTTGCTTCGTGAAATTAATGACCATCTCGACCCTTCTCAATCTTCATACGTTCACCCTAATTTACAGCTCCCCCTCGACATTCATTTCCAAATTAAAGGAGAACATCCTGTTTTTACGATCATCATCATAGAATGTATTCAGCTTCTGACGATCCTAGGAACAGGCGAAGCTTGAAAAAAGCTGCTTTTGCCCTTCCACGAGATAAAAAAAAAAGTGCGATCCAATTTCCGACAAGAGAGTAGCCTGTCAAGAAAGAAGTTCATTGGACCGAAAGATAGATCCGATCCCCTCAGAATTGCGTCAGGATAAATGGCAAACGAGGCCAATGGGGATCTCCTTAATCAGAAAATTACGCGGACGGAGATCCTTACCTGTCGGTTTTCTGCTTCTCGCCGTCTAACTCGCGATACGTCTGCTGCAATTTATCGGTAAGCAGCTCCAAGTTTCTCGTTAATTTGTAATCAGCCTCGAATTGCTCCGACATCAGCACCAGATCTCTGGTGGCGTCGTGAAGAGGGATGTCGCTCAGATACAATCCTCGTCTGATCATCAAAAGCGTGAAAAAGATAAAAAATTAAATTCCCAGTTTCGTTAAAGCGTCGATCCAAGCATTAAAAAAGGATACTTAGTTTTTTTATAGTAGTTAACTATGTTATGAATAACATAATAATCGTGAGAAGTCTACTCGTTAGAAAAGAAGCTTAATTAGATTGTAAAATGCATGCAAATTTCAGGTTTCCATGGTGAAGGGATCCCTGCATAAATTCGAAGTTCCACCGTGATATAAACACGCAAGGGTTCAATGTACGAAAAGAATGAAATACAAACTGGAGTTAGGTTCTATTTAATTTTCTTCAGTGAGATGAAATTGATCGATTAAATTATTGAACTTGATTCTCGGAACAGAAAGTGACTGCTAAGATCACATCTAAACATGTATTCCTTTTGAAATTATTTTTATAGTAACTTTTGTAATTTAAAATTACCTCCGACACAAACTGATGCAAGTAAAATGTTTGTTAAAAATAGTCAGGTGACGAATATTGTTTTGCACTTCTAAGAATCGTTCGAGGATCATTAAGAGAATATTTACGACTCTCATCGGACATCATGGTTAAAAATACAGCACGATTTTTCTGCAGAAATGTCAGTTCTCGCGCTAATCCTTTGAATTTCAAATCGAATATTCAATCATCTTCGATGTATAATTCATGTTTCTCACGGTAGTTTGCGGTTAGAGAACAAAGGTTATGCGCGCCCATCGAAAATAAGATGAAATCACGGAATCAGCGATAATTTATTTCCTCTTTGATACTTTTAATTAATACCGACTTTATCTATAATGAGTTCATCCAATTATCTTTACGATATTTTTTCAATCAGCCACACTTCAATTATTTTTATTCATGAAGAAGCGAAATATAGTTGGACCGTATTTTTCCCAGACCATGTAACTTTCGCGTGTAATTCGTCGCTCGAAGGGAGCCACGATCCGTTTCGCATTGTAAAAAGAAGTTAACGGGCGAGATAACAAGAGCGGATTCGATTAAGCATCAAATTTATCCGCTAACTGGCGCGACGCTTTTACTAGAACGAATTCCCGCAGGTTCCAACTACACCGGGAATTATACGCGCGTTAATCGACGACCATAAGCGGAACAGCGACGCGTAAAATTCGCCTACCTCGTAATGACACGATTACATGATCGAATTTCCACCCTGGAATTACTCGTCCCATCAGGAACGTCGCACATTTGCATTTAAAATGTAGCAAAAAGACTTTTTGTAGAAATAATTAATACATATAAAATAATTTAGCAAAACAAAAATTAAGAATCCCAGGTCTCAGAACCGAAAGTTCAAGTACCGTGCGTCGCTGACTTTCTGGACGAATCTTTGGTATCTATAGGGAAACATTGCCAAGAGTGAGTTGACGAAAGCAAAAATTTCTAAGTTCTCCTTTCAAATCAAAAGGATTTATTATGTCACAATATCACCATGAAAGTTAAGACACGATTAATGGGAGTAGATCGAAGTCAATCGTTTCGTAAATCTTCAGCAAACAAATTGCACAATGGAGAAGGACATACGCGTGTATGTATCTACTTTGGAAGGCTATAAAATTCACGATCGAATGAAATGTAACCAGGCGAGTGGTTATGGACGGTCATGGTATGTGGGTCGTTATCGTAAATAGACGCAACGAGTTTAGTGGCCAGTAAGTAGAAACACCCTATTAATTCATCGTAACGTATTCCCCTGTCTTTGCGCGGAAAATATTTGTCGTCGGTGAAACAACGGTAATGGTCGTTCAATAGATGCCGAAGCGATGGTTCGCATAATTACAGCCATTCTTGTGTCTGCCGCTACTATACTGCGAACATAAATTCTTGTTACACCGTCGCCGAATTACTCTCGTTCGAAAATCTTCACCCTTTCTTGTTCTCCTTGTCATTTTTTCTTTTTTTCGTCTTACTTTCTTTCTCTTTCTCTCTTTCCGTTTACATAACGAACTGATTGTTTTATAAAAATTAGTTAATATGTACATATTTGATTCACCACCCATAATTTTCAATTCAAACACATTTAATAAAGGAAATTTGAATTTCTAGCATCGTAGATCAGTCCAAAGCGAAAATTCTACGCTTTCGATCGTTTCTAATTGAGACGAACGGCCTCCATAGAACAGCGCTCCGCGTTTTGCACGTGGAAACTCGTATAGCATTCTTTGCGGTGGCCATTTGTTTCTCTGAGTTACGCGTTCTCCACGAAGGGGTTTTGCAGGGTTCAGAAACGTTGAACGGGAAAATGCATGACGATAAACGTCCATGTTATTGATTACAACCGTACATGCACCTTGTTTAGCTTGATTGAAATTCCATTTAGAAAATTATTTAATAATTGTCATACGGCTTGTCACGATACGGATTAACGTATTCCAACGGGTAGTGATATTAATGTATGTAATATAATTGCAGTGACACATGAGATGGAAAATTGTTAAATAGATAATCTATATTTGGATAATACTTTCTTTTTATCTTTTTATTCGCACCTACAAACTCTAGGTAATACCCGACATTTATTCGAAACAATACCATTCACCTCATCTTAACGAACTGTTCTCATTAATTATGCAAGCAGTAAAGTTAAGCTCAATTCTACCAAATTTTATGACAGACATAATAATTATTCCTGAACTCTTACCGGGTTAAATCGTCTAGATTCATAACGCTGGGGTAACAAAGGAAGATCACGAAGTCCGACTCAGGAATGTACAACATTTGTCCCTGAAAGAATAATAATCTTGATTGTAATAACGAACCATGCTTGAGCACTGAAAATTTCACAAATTCCAAATTAATTAAATTACAATTGAAGCAACTTTTATTCTTCGTTTATAAATGAAAAATATTCACGTGAAGAGATACATCTCGAGTAATTAATTTATGTACGTTGTCACTCATGGGAATACTCTATTAAACAAGTTCGATATTGGCTATACAAACTTTTAAGCGGAGATACGAGTACTCTTCAGAAGCGTTGACTCTCATCACACCCTTCTTCGTCCGCAGCACGTACACGGTGTTTATGTGTGACAATATATTCTCGAACGTCAGCTCTAAATGTGGTCTGATCTAGCGAAGTAAAGCTTCAACATTAGTCGATGAGCACAAGCGATAAAGTTGAGTTAAACAATTTGGATGATTAAAATAATGAAAATTATTAAAACGGATTATTCGCAGAAATAGGTGCTTTCAAAAGCATATTTTATGCAGAAACAACAGCGCATCAGCTAACCGTAACAAAATATTAAGACCGACCCGAATATCAGCGACGCTGGAATAATAATAACCGGTGTATTGTATAATTGATTACGCCCGCGAATGCACACGCGGGCGTCGCATCTATGCAAACGAAGTTAAATGGTTCCGTTTCAATGGTGCGTGTCACGTCAAGTAAACCGCATTTGAAAGATATATGATTACGCGTGTATGAATCCGCACGAATTATATCGACGGTGGCCAGATAGCGGCTCACAATAACGCAATTTCTCCCTGCAACGTGATAACTAATGCGCTGTTTCGAGAATAAAACATGGTATCGATTCCTTGTTAACGCCTCTATCCATCTGATATCTTCCCACGAGATTGAACTTGAGAAGGATGTTTATGTACATGCATACAGCGAATTATAATATCTATGCTTTCAACTAATCAGGCAGGATGAATAGTAAATGAGCATGTACTGATACTCGAGGCTAATTTTTTTTGTTTTTAATGCAGGAAAGAAACTGATGACACGATGTTGAAAGTTGAGTAATCAAATTGATGGATTATAATATACACGATCATATTTTCAATAATTCTTCTTAAAGTGTGTCATACTACGTACGGTAGTTTTCACTGTGACATCACTTTGTATAGTAAAAGATTTATGATATAATAAATTATATAAATCTACTGACATATATTTTAATAGTGATAATTTGTATAAATCAGAAAAGATGTTTAAGATTTTTTAAATTGTAATAGTATGAACTTACGGTGAGAAGAATGTCGCTTAACTTGCAATTACCAGAGGACACTTGAGGTATCACTCGAGTTATAGTGCATCCAGTTTGGACTATGGTCAGGTCTCGATTGAACATCAAGTGAAAAGGGAAAACCCGACAGAACGTCATAGGGCTCACTTTTGGCTCTGTAACACATTTTGCGGTCCTTTTAACCCTTTGATCGCGAAGCTTTCCACGAGGAAACTTGATAGAAACTTTCTATGAAATCTCTGCCATTATTCGTTATACTTACAGAAAATTATAAACTAAATAAATACGAAAATGAAATTCAGATAACTATTATTTTTGTGGAAGATAAAGGAATAATTAATTAAAACATGCTAGAAGGGATGATATTACTCACCGACAGACAGAGTTTCCAATTCTGCAATCATGGGGTTCGAAACAACTCCGGGCCCGGACGTATTGGTTATCAGAAATTGAACGTGATCGCATTCGTTTTTCGTCTTCAATATTTTCATTTCAATATCCGTGCCGTGAAGCTTTTTCGCCACGGTCTACGACCGACAGAGATTATAACTCGTTTCGATTCGAACCAGTTAGATAAAATGGAAATTTAATAATTTTTATTAAAAGAATAACAACTCCAATCAACAAAGTATCAAAATCCATCCAAATAGCTTTTACGTTCTATCGAATAATTCGTAAATTTTCATCCAATTTTCAGGCTATTAATTTCATCTAGCTGCTAGTGCGAAATACCTTAACGATGCCAATCACAATGTGCTCTAAGCCAGGTCGATCGGAGTAATAATGTAATATGAGCGCACCATCCTCTGGTCTCTCGGTGCACCGAAAAGAGGGCGCCCTCATTCCCGGGTACAAAGTGCCTAAATGATCGTGAAGGGCATCCAAGTTCTGCAATTAGACGTAACACGGTCCCTGTCAAACTACCGATACTCTCCTAAACTATGTACAACGCTAATTAAAACACAGAGTGTCTAGTACATAATTCGTTTTCGATCATAGTTTCGCGATTGAACCAGATTAACGGAGAGTGCTCGTAGCTTCGCATTACGATGCTCTTTGCCCGTTCCCGTTTTCATTCGTGCTATTAATTTCAATCGCGACACGTTTCGCTCGTATTCTAGAATCCAGCAATGGGAACGCAAGAAACGAAATTGCAAATTCGACTGGTAACGATGGTACAAGAACAAACTGCCTCTACGTGACTTTAGGCTCGGCTGAGAACCGGAAATGAAACCCCATTGCAAGAAAAACCTGGCGATAATAATCTTGTTCCTCGACGACGTTCCATTCGTTAATTTTATTCATTGAACGACCGAGATTTCTATAAAAACAACGACTGTGTTTCATTATAAACACTCGGTGTACTTCGTTCAAAATAAAAAATATAATTAAGCCTTTAGCAGTCAGTCGACGATATTATTAGGTAACAGGTTAATTTAAAGAGCCTGTGCCACGGAATAAGAAACTCTTTTCCTCTTTTGCAACTTTCTAACATGCGCATCGAAATACCATTCTGTGTTACACGGACCTGCAGCGGATGTCGATTTGTCCGTGTGTCATCATTTCAGAAAACTTTCACTCCGACCATGCGGAATCGTTGGAATACCAAACGCATCGCCCTCGGGCAAATTTTTATTTTTCACGAATCGCCTCGAAAGTGAGTGGTCGTCAACCGAACGACCGTGTCGAACCGTGATTTACCTGCAAAAAGTCCCTGGGCGTCGCTCCGAGCACCTGAAGAATCTTGTCGTAACCAGAGTCCTGACAGAACTCGAAGAACATTCGTCCGAATAGCTCGAGGATCTCGTTTGCTGGTATATCTGAAAAATATCAGGTGCGAACTCGTTAAATAACAAAATTTAATAGATAACAATTTTCCAATAAAATAATTTCAAAATAACATCAAAGGTACTTCCAGGTGAATACCTTAACCGAATGGTTAATATTAAATTGTAGCGTCGATTGTTGATAGCTCGATAATAAAGTACAGTTTGGAATAATTTAAGTATAATCAAGTATCTTTTCCTTTTATCGAAGATCAATTATCTAGTCAACGCTTTGGAACGTACTGTTCTTTCAGCGGTTGCTTTCAGGATAGATTATTGGGGTGAAAGTTCGAGGGGGTTGGATTCTTTGTTATATCCTTTGTTCGGAAAACGGACCGGAATACAATCCTTAATTTCACGGAGCATTTGCGAGGAGACTTCAAGCGAAAGCTTTGTTTTCTACTCGATTCAAAAAAAGAACATAGCGAATCGCAAAAATTAATTACATCAAGGAATGGTCGAAGTAAAAGTGGGAGTAAAGACCGGCTCAAAGGGATGGTAAAACATTAGTCTGATTAAACATCGTTTGAGAATTCAGGTAAAGAGATCCAGATATTAAACGTGGAAGATGAAAGAAGCGATAAAATAATTATTTAGACAAGGATAAAGTATGTAGATAAGCTAGGAGGGTATTTGAAGACTGTAACAAATTTATCACAGGAGATTTTCTGATAATAATAATATTCTCCTGCACTTTCTTATGAAAAATTAATAATACGTACTGAGTCGGTTGACAGCTGCCGATATAATGTTGTAGGTAATCTCGTCGTCATATATCTGACGGACGAGAAATTGCCCTTCCATATTAACAGCAGCATCTTTTCTGTATTAACAGAATATTAATAAAAATTAATAATGATGATTACGTATAGTTACATTTGTAAAATAAAGAAATGAGGATAGAAAGCTATAGAATTGTAAAATATATAAAAAATGTAATAAATCTAATAACTCACAGCTTTAATCGAAACAACCCCATGGGATAAGCTAAAAGAATTTTATTAAATTTACTCGTTCTTGTAATGTAAATACTTTTTGATTAAAGCTTGCTGTAGCGAAAAAGTCAAATACCTTTGACGTTAAAAAGTTTCTAATCAAATAAAATGTAACGTAATTGCTTAAGGATAATCAATTATGATATTCAAAGGGAACGTTGGATCGTCAAGTTAATTAGTAAAGACTGTTTGTTCCCTCCTGATAACATTAAAGCGCCATGAAACGCGGCTACGTGATTAGTTAAGGGGTTGTTTATCAAAATATAGTGCATTAATTTCAGGAGAAGTTTCACGGCAAAGTTAATTAGCCTCACGCGTCAAACAAAGTAAATGCTTCTTGCCAAGCATTTTAACAGCTCGACAGTCTCTTCTAGAGGTTTCTATTAAATTTACAAAGCATAGCTTAAAGATACTTCGGTATTTGACATGGATATGAGCTGTCACGCCGGCCTCACCACGGTATTTTTATATAAATTTTTTCGAGCCGCGATGCTCCTATAAAAGGAGGAATTCATCTTAAATTGGCCGTGGAATATTAGCACTCGAGTGAACAGAAATCGTTTCATCTCAATCACTACGAAATATGCTTTGATCATAGGATTCTTCGCCCTTTTTACATACGAGTTAAAAAACCCTTTTCTGAAGATCACAAATCCACGACCATTTTTTTATTTTGTTACGTGTTTGTATGAAAACCCACTGATCATGTCAAGTAAACTGAACAAATGGAGCCTACCAAAATTATATCGCACAATATATAAAGGGGATATTGCGAAGGGTCATTTGGAACTGATAAAGTGACCCTCTTTACACAAGCATTTAAGGGTCATCACCGTATTTCATTCTCAAGATAACCCACATTTTGATGTCTCTCGTGTGTATCTTCAGTAGGCAACATTACTCTCCCGAGACTTTATCACAGTGCGAACTGCCTGTTTTATTTCGAAAGAAACCCTTACCGTATAACTTAATATCAATACTGTAAAGTTAATACTTATAATTAAAAGCAAACAGAATCAAAGCTGCAAGTTAATTAAAATCAAACGAAAGGTTCGTTCAATTAATCAAAGTAGGTAAGCATTAGTTTAATGCTGGTGTCGTGTATAATTTTCTCGCAATATTTTTAATAACGTGCAGCCGTGTAATGTCCTGCAATCTCGACGCAGCACTGTGAAAAAATTAATAATCCCACTGGAAGTCGGTACAACAATAAATTCCTGTGCCGTAAAGCCTCTGGCCGGGCTTTCAATTAAATCTCAGTAAACCGCGTAGCTTACCCATTACATTATTCCAAGCGAGCTATAATCGTGGACGGAGGGAAAGAAATGCAGGAGAAAAGCGGCGAGGTTGCGAGGAGCTTTTCTGAATAACTTTATTCAGACTGAAAGTCGCATGGGTACCGTTGTCCTCTTAGAAAGCTCGCCGGAGAGAATCGTTCCCATGGAGCACGCGTTCCACGATAATTTCGCGTGTTTAACGCTGCATAAACTCTCGTTACAAGCAAAGTATACAAGTACGTTTTTCTTTCTTTCTTTTTATAGATTTCGCGGTCCACGGAAGAATCTCGGGGGGCAGTAACAATCTTTGAGGTAAACCGAGAGTCACGTTTTTCATTTGACGAAAAAAAACAAAACTATCCAGGAAAGCAGTTACGCTTTTTCGCTGTAAACGTAAAAAGTTTCACTCTTCGCGAGTTACACCATTTATTTGTAACGTTGTGGTTTGACGTCTGCCAGCGGACTATTGCAAACTTTTCTAAAAGAGCGATCGCGATCCGACGAATAAGCAAAACGTATGAAACGACTCCTGGCAACAATAAAATATTTATGCCGACTGTTCGATCGAAGGATTTAAAAAGCTGCAGACGAACAGTGGAACGCGTGCCAATATTTCCTCCCTGTGTCTGTGAATCAATATATTTCAAGGATCAGGTAAACATAGGTTTATTATGCGAACTTGTTGATCCGATAAAGAACGAGGATAGAAAATTTGCTGCTGGTCTATGTCTTCAGACTGTTTACATTTACGTTTTACGAGGAACAGAAATCTTCTGAATATACATTGTCGCTTAGAAGTCGTAAGATACCTAATAAAATTTGTAAGCGTTCCATATTTCTTCAATGTGAGGGAATAAATAAAATTACGATTCAATTCGGTCTACAATAAATTTAATATTACGTCAATATCAGACTTGGATCGATAGAGAGTTGAAAGGAGACGTTTTGATATGCAAATATAGATACAACGTTTATCTATTTTAATATCTTTTGTTATTTTTATTCTTTCTCTTTTTTTTTTAATTAATTGGGAAATTATTTTCATAAAAGAATACACGTTTGTTTTCAAACCATTCACGGATTGAACGATTTATCCCTGAATTCCTTATTGGTGCTAAACGTCGCATGTCTCCTCTCAAATTTATCGAATTTAATCCACTAAAGGGTGGAAACACGGTATTGAAACGTCCGAGGCGCGCAGCGTGCCTCGGAGAACCCATGGAATCAGAAATTCAATCATTCCTCCGATTTGTATTGGGTCACGTCGGACAGAAAATTCAATATAAATTCCGACTGGTAGCGCGCGAGTTGGAACGAACGGGTGGAAAGGGCAGAAAAGTCCCAACGAGGCCAGCAAAATTTCAATTAAAGTACGCGAGGGATTCAGGTCACGGATGCATCGAACCTACCCTATATACGCTGCGACTCAACAACCAAATAAAGTTGATCAAGCATGGAGACACACCACGTGGCCTCGCTAAGCTTCCCCTTTAGCGTCAATCGCACAACAATAATGCAACTATAAAATTCGGAAAACGATGTCGTACGTGCATCGCTTCGCGGTCGAACGAACAGCAACGTGTCGCATGCAAAATAGAAAATATTAAATATCAAAATATATCGCAAGGATAGAAAGAAAGAAAGAGATGATCAGAGTCGGCGCGTCGCGAACCGCGCGCGCCCACGTTTTACCTACTTTATCGCCTCCCACGTCTCGCTGTCAAAGGTCTTCATAACCAGCAGCTCAAGGGCGTAATTCACAAAACCGTACTGCACATAAAAGAGAAAAGAAACGATAATAAATATCGCGTGATCATATGTGAAGAAACAATAACATCGTCGAGGTGATTCGTCACTGATTGATCGAGATTCATCGACTGTCAACCGGTCCCGTCAGTCGTCCACCCTGCGATCGTTACTTTTTCCTTGTCTTTCAACATTTCTCTTGTTCCAAATTTGATTTTCTGCTTGTTTATTGAACGTACCATGGTGAATAGAGAAGAGAAGCGGATTGAAAAGCTTCTCTTCGTATCATTCCATGCTAATTGTCATGGGAGCCGTGTTTACCTCGTGCACACGAGCCGCGTACTGGAAAGTCGACCTGCCGTTCGTCGGAGACGATAAGTATCGATTTTCTACTCGCAGCTGCGCCACCTAGATACTACAACCCTGTTACCCGTCTTTGGCTCACCCGAGCCAACGCGCCTCCTATACACCCTTCCGCTGCCAATCCGCTTTGCCGCCATCCACGGCCTGGAATCGTCAACGATATTATTCGCCGGATGAGTACTTAGAAGACCTCTAAGACTAACCAGCGACTTGCATGCACTGTCGCGACTATTTTCTTCGGCATACTATACCTACGGTGAATTAACAGGAAAGCGAGAATTTTCATTTGCGATGCTTTTTTCTCGATCCGTAATATCGATCGAAATTAAACGTATGATTTCCGGTGGGTGTTTCTGAAAAGCTTTTATTCTGGGTTTTAGGTGCACGTAGCCAACTATGATCGGTCTAATAAACTTCAAGTCCCCATAGTGAGCTTTAGCTTTCGGCGATTTGCTTTTCAAGCGAAACTTAAATCCATTTAGCGAGCTTCACGTCCATCTAGCAATTCATACATTCGCCTAATAAGCTTTAAGTCCGTGTACTAAGCTTTAAGTTTGCCCAGCGAGCATCAGCTTCCCAAAGCTAGATTTAAATGCACCTAGTGAGCTTTACGTTCGTCTGATAAGCTTCAGGTTTGTCTAATGAGCTTTAAGTATTTCTAACGATCTGGAAGTTCGTTTTGTGAATTGTAATTTTCGATAGCTAGCTTTAGGTCTATTTTATGTTTGCAAGGGTAACTACATTAATAGAGAATGCTATAAATATTCCAGTCAGATGATCAACATCTTGAAATTTCGAGGTCGGGTCACGTCGTGAAGTAAGCTGAGCTTATGTTGTAATTAGAAACGAAGACAAGAATTTGTGGCGATTCTGATGTGCTTTCGGAAGCAAACTTCTCTCGTTGATATGTGTCTAAAATTGACAAGTATTGTCTCTATGACATTTCAAGCAGAAAAAGAAGCTAATCCTAGTAACTGGGACACTGAAGTCGAAGCAAAGGGCAGAGTGTAGAATTACTTGGATGGAGCGAAGCGAAGAAACACGCTACGGGCAGTACACTTCATTTCGAGAAGTGTTCAGTAATTGTATAAACCACTTGTCAAGTGGTTTAACGTCGATGTTGGGATACCATCGCTAGGTTAATGGACATTCTCAGTTAATAAAGCGATGTTCGATATAGTGGAACCTCCATTATCCCAATTAATAGAAAGGAATAATAGTTTGGATGAGAGGACTCTTACTTTTTCCACTTCTAACTACCCACAACACTTGGAAAATTGGAATTTTAATTTTAGTAATTTATATTACAAATTCGAAGATGAATGTACAAAGTTATATTCGCTCGAATCTTTTCTTTTCAAAAGAATCTTTCTTTTCCTTATTATCGATTTCCCACAAATTTTCATTCTTTCCCGAACGAAATTTCTTCAATTCTTCGACAGATATTCGGACGAACATAACCATGAATTTTTCCGCCCGACTCCTTAAGTTTTCTCGGAAATTTATCCCTCAACGGCCAGGAGGGATTAAGATCGCACACTATATTTCATGCGTCCTCGTATCTGGAACGTTCGTATGGAATCCCGCCACAAATTATAGTAGAGAAAAAGGGATCGTAAAAGTAGCTTAAGCAGACACAACCCCCGAAACGCATGCTAGATAACGTATAAGTAACGCGTCGAAAATTTATCGTTACAATTTCTGTAACAATTCACACGTCGAACGGCGTATTCATTAGCGTCTATCCGGATCGTGATACCGAAGAGGTATTGCAATTACGCGAATGAAATTCGCGTTGACATAAATTGCAAGCAGTCTGTAACATCGAAGCGGCGTCATCCAACGGACTAATTGCAAAACGAAGGAGCTCAAGGAGACGACATATCTGAGATTCTCTCAGCCTCCATAACGTGTTTTTAATTAATTCCCGCGGAACACCGTTGATCAATTCCCTCTTTGCGATTATGTACACGCGTTAATACCATCAAGACGTGAACTCGTTAACTCGTACCTCAAAGACGATCAAAAGGAGAATGTTCATGGAGACGAAAGAAGGGTAGAAGGATCATTAGACCGAATGAAAGTTTAACGAAGCGCGAGCAACGACTGTAGCAGCCGAATTTCCTCCTGGACGACGAGTACATTGAAAATTTCAGATACCTTCCAACCTAGACTAGCTCGCGTCACGTAAATATTTAAGATCGTGAGATTCGCTCGAAGTAGTCGCGTCGAGTTAATGAGCCCTCGAGAAGGGGTGTCGACTGTTTTAAGGCTGACCTCTTTTCTTCGTTCGCGTCTCATGAGAGAGGAAATTACAGTATTGTCTAAATGGTAAGGTACCCAATTCCGTTAATTGGAGTCATTACCCTCGTTGTTCCGTGGAACTTGTTCGATCGTCATACGATACACTATTTATGTATAGGTATCTAATGATTTGCAAGGAAAGTTCGATCTGATTTTCATTCGGGATAATATACTCTATTCCTCTTTTTATTATGAGATTATTTTAATCGGATCGATAAGATTTGCACAATAAGAGATACGTGCCGACACACTTTTCAGCAAAGCTGTCTGATGTTTACCTCCGCAGCTGTCACGAGATTTCAAAGACGAATTCGCTGTACGAAACTCGCAATATCGGTATATAGGGCACGCGAGGGAATTGCACAGACCTCGTCCCCGTTATGAAAGGGCAAAAGGGCACCGAACACCATCTAGAAACGTATGTACGCGCGAAAATCAAGTAGAGCGTAATCTTGAAATGTCTTAGACACACGTCCTTTTGTTTGCACCAACTTTTTTCTTTTCTCGAGGTTCGTCAAAATTTTGATATCAATATTGGATGTCCTGTTTGATCAGAGAGCATCTTTCAAATTGATGCATCGCGAAGGTTTACGAGTCTCGCGAGCGATCGAATTATGAGCATAGAATGTAATTCCACCGTAAAGGCAGGAAAATAATGGCTGTTAAATAATTGTCCGAACGTTTACGATTGGCAAGCTTTACGAGCTCCGTCGTTTGCGAGCAGAAGCAATCGTATCGACTGTCGAAGGAAAACGCATGGCCATCGACCGTCAAGATTAAATGGCTCCGAGTGATTCAGGAGAACCGAAGCTAAAGAAGCCGATAATCAAGGTCGACGACAATGAACATCGTTTCAACTCGTGCACGATGAAGTATTACCCGTTTGATCCGGGCAAAAAAGTTTCGTCTGGATCTCCGATAAGTCGCGATTTCATCGAGCAAACTGAAGTCGCTGTACCTGTCAGGCTGGCACTGTAAATGCTACTTCGAGTGGTAATAATTAGAACCGTCTCGTTAACGTGAAATATTCGACGATAAAAGATCATGCTGCGAATTTCCGAGGCATTATATCAAACTTCTAATCACGACATCGTCGAACGCCAATGCGATAGGTAATAATTGGAGAGGATTATATTCGTTCGAAGTCTAGTCTGCAGAGATACTCGAGCAAATGTTTAATTGAATCGGCTCGATTAACTCGTCCCTATTCGTTAGGTAACCAGAAGTGTCGCGAAATCGTATGCGAATCGAAGCTTGACGAAACTATTTCAAAACGTGTACGTGTCTGATATCGATCTGGAGCGCACCTGCTCCTTCTTCCTTTTCGCAGCTGAACTCCCGCGAGACTTGGATACAAATCAAACAAAAGGATAGGATAAGCAATTCGAAGTGTTATCCCTCTCATAAAGCAGCGATGTGCAAATATTGGATAAAGCACGAAGCTCCTTGCTAAGACCGTGGGCTGATTTGTTTACACAGAAGTTTCCTTCTCGGTGAAAACGTTGGATGACTTCTTCCTTTCTTTCGAATCGAGTGGCTGGTCTCGTGCAAATTTACCAGCTACTTGGATGCGGTTCTTAAGAATGACAATGATGCCTGTTGCATTCAGACATTTCTGCATAATAATGACGACAGATAGCGTTTATTTAACTTGAAGAATAAATATAGACACTAAAACTTAACGCTGATACCTGATTACGTACTTGGAAATTTTTTCAAAAAGAAGAAAATTTCGTGGTAATGGAATTGGATCGTAATTAAATGATAATTAAACATTTCTTCGAATTTCTATTAAAATGTTTTCCTCAAAAAATAAAAGTAAAACGTGAAATAATTGATTTCCAATACGATGAACCATGGCACACGGACGTTTCATCGATCGAAACCAAATTGGAGACACCCCCCTCCTTTTTTCGCCAATTACGCCCGTACGATATTTCTGGGTGAACACCTGAAACGATTCAATAACAAGATAATCAATAGAAACGGGCCACTCGTTAAGTGGACATTACGAGTGAAGGCCGCGAGAGGTCGAGCGACAACAAATTGCGGGGTAGGCGTGAAAGCAGCAGGCAACTACTTTGCAACGTCTATCAGACAGACAGTGAAAATTGGAAAGCCGTACAACTACAGACGAATAGTGTTCCTTAATCGATTCGTTTCAAGTACGAAACAAAATTATCTGCCTCCTTGCTTCTCTCTTGAAATTAATTAATCAAGGACGCGTACTTGTAATTCGAATCCACTCGAGGTACAAGTTGAAAACGAAGAATTTTACAAAAATGATACCGCGATTAATTAAAACCATTCCTCAGTTAATCGAAAATACCATCACGCATCGGATATCGATGATCCGGTCGACGTGTCACCCACCTCCGTTCGTCTTTCAGGATAGAAATACATATATACATACATCGCCCAAAGTGTGAGTCTTAACGACACACCATGATGCTCGTAAAACGCAGAAATGACTGACGTCAACGAACACTTGAACACATTTTTACATTATTGATTAATTTATTTATTTACACGGGGCCAATCCAGGCCTACGAAGGTGATTCGACGAAAATTAGAAAAATTTGAATAGATTAAAAAATAATATCTAAAGAGGTAGTTCGAAGTTTAGAGGATGAACAGTTACATGGATTATTATTTTGATATGTCATGCATGGACAAATAGTTTTCGCACGCGAGGCCTTCGTAAGTGATACGATCGACGCAAATCGACCGAAATTTCCAAGAAGGCAAAAGCGAATAAAGCAACGAGCGAATTCACAGGTTTATGTTGTCGCTTGGCTTCCATCGATCGGAAATAAGAGATTCGAGTCAGGCATTCTGTTAAACGGAACAGGTGCGCACTGTCGACGTCGCGAACCGTTAAACCAGCCACGATCGATCCCTCTTACATTGAACTTCAATCGAATCGTGCATCTAATCGTCTCGGCTCCAGCGAATATCAGCATTGTAATGGGAATACTCGATTCGTTGGTCGACGAGAGTGTAAGAAGAACAGGGAAAAAGAGAGAGAGAAAGAAACCGCGAAAGTCGACATTAATCTTCGCCCCTTGGACAAGATCATAGAAGAGGGAAATTGATGGTCGTTCTGGGATACCCTAACGTGGCCACGTTTTGCGATAGAGTACCGTTTCATTATAAAAATTGACATGGGACAGGCCGAGGAATCTAGACCATCCTCGTCGATATAAAATCAATGAAGCTTCCAACCTCGTAAGAGGAGTTTTTCCTCGATTAGAAAACAATACGATCTTGATGTGACCCTAGAAATTACATTCTATTGCTGCGATATTTGGTAGAAAATTGAAAAAAAAACAAAAATATTTTGGTTAGCATATTAGGAGCTTAAATTGAATTACTCTCCTTTGTAATACAATAACAAATGGCGCAGTTCTGGCCATGGATATTGAAAAGAACTAAAATAAAAGTTTCTCATGAAAGCAGCGTCCAATAATTCATGAAGTCACGTAATAAATCGAGTTTCGTTGCTTTCCTGGAACAAATTCATCCTTGTTGTTATGTTTTTTTATTTGTTCTAATTACGACGACAAATGTTTCGTCGAAAGTTCTCTGCTTTTTATCAGTTCTCGATTGTTAGAACTGCTTGAAAAGCGATTCAATACGATGATCAACTTCTAGGAAAACAACACGAATCATATTTTTTCATGCGATTATAATCTACCCAAGTAGACTAGGAAAAGTGAAGCGATAAAAATGCAAAACGTCGCGTTACTCGCATGCTTCGAAACTGTTTCTCCAAATATGAAATTCTAATGCGAGGAAAAATGCAGGCAGCTGTTCAGTTAGATATCGTGCAAGTATTTCTGTTTCACAATATTTACTATCCTGCAGAGGAACTGTCCTACAATGCATAATATTTATTCTGCTACAAAGGCACGCGAAATAACATGTTGCATCGTGTTGCATAAGTTCACAGCGGAAATCTGCGAATAAAGCATGTATACGGGATGTTCCGAGCAAATTTTCAATATGAATCTTTCCCTGTCTGCTTTAAGGTTGCGGGAAGTGCATTTGTGTTTGATGCGAAATCGCATTCCCGTGAATTTCGTGAAATGAGAACGGGAAATTTGTTTGTGCAAAGAGGATTGATATCTTAGTTGCCACAAAGATCACAAGTAACCAACACTGAGAATTTCATTCAAATTGCAAAATTAATTTTTAACATCTGCAGCTTTTAACAGAAAATGAACCATATACTGAGATTAAAAATAACTGAAATTATATTCTGAAATTGAACCAGTTCCTTAGAATAAATAAATTTTTTAATTCAAGCAAACATGCGTTGGTATACCGGAGTTAACAAAGGTTGCAAAACCCGATGAAAACATTTTTCATTTCCATAACATAATCCACACTGTGGATGTAATCAATACAGAGACAATAGATGTTTCTGTAAAAGTTCATGCTACTGTTTTTCACAATATTCCAAAATAAATAACAAATTTCGGTTATACAGCAAATATCTGTAGCGCTTGTATTTCTACCGTAAATCTAGAAACGGTGCCAACAAAGTCTCAAAGAGATAAATAAACGTTGAAGAGCTCCTTGGCATCCTGGACAGTTTTGAAAAATAACATTTGAACTATACTGTTCATACATATTTCGTCCGAACAACTTCATCAATTTTTCGAAAACGATTTTTGATTGCAACATTTCATAGCTTCGATGCCGATGTTTTCAATAAAACGTTGACTGGAATTTCATTAAACTCCTTTATTCTGGTGCATACAACGAATGATGGAATACGTAGAAATAAATATTCGCAAAAAACCATTGCTATCGCATAGTTAAAATTGAAACGAACTTGACAACGTTTAATGACAAAATTCGTTTCAGCATTTCCATTCGATAGATTTTCTGATAATGTCAAGGAGATCGTTGATAACAATAGGAAATAAGTGTCGTGACAACCTTTACTAAACCTTTGATATCCAAGGGGAAATCTTGCGCGTTCTTCTATAACTCTTTCTCATTTCTCCGTTGGGAAACATTTTTCAATACTAACGCTCATGAATGCTCGCACGATTTCCCAGCAAGCTAGGAATACTAGGGGAAAAATATCTTCCCTCACGATCGTGCAATGTTTTCAATATGTAATCGCTATTCAAACGGGTCAGATATCGAAATACCAAGATTCCAAGATAAAAGGGTACGAAAATGGCAGAATAATAAAACAGCAAAATTAGAAAATACGAAAATGATGGCAGAATGACAAAATATCGAGCTGTCAAGATACGAAGGTGCCAAGGTAGCAAGGTTCCAGAATACTAATATTCCAAGATACGAAGGCTGTAAAATTCCAAAATATCAAAATGCCAAGATTTCAAGATCCAACACCACTGCTCAGAAGAGGATCTTCTCGGATTCATTTAATTGCCTTTCCAATCTACCTCGATCCATCTGATCCGGAAAAATACGCGTGAACTAGATCGAGATAACCATAACGCGTTGCAACTCATTTCAATATCTTATGTTGTCTTGAAACTCTAACTTAACAAAGATACAGAACCCGATGAATTTTCAAGACTCGCTACTCTCGCCTTTTGGTCTCAACGGGCCCCGATCTCCGCCACGATAATATAAAACACCGTTCATCTTATTCATATTCTAAAGCTCGTAATAACTTGCTGCGAATCCATTTCAACTTGGATTAACTTATTCCCAACTGTTCTTCGACGGCGTTCAATTATTCAAATCGTATTCAACACGTTTCAACGAGGTTACCGCGGGAAAAAGATAAAATCGTTCAAACAGTCTATGGTAACTTAAATTTGTCATGAAAATTTACATCTTCTCTTCTATTGAATTAAATTGTTCAATGGTTTCTTACGGTGCTGGATAAATACATATTTTTTCATTCGCATTTGATGATGCTGATTTACTTTGAATGATCGTAGAGAGCAGTAAAACGAACGTGAGTCGAATATTAATTAATCAAACGTCTGTCTCTACCTTTGTTAGACTGATCAGGTCATTAGGAATTTTCTTGAACTCGAAAAGTACATTCGCTCCAACTCTCGTCGATTTGGACTGATTAAAATCCCCTCTGCTCAGACTTGTTAGCAGACAAGCTGACTCGACTATCTACAATCCCCTCTGACGTCCTTCTATTTAAACGATCTACAGGGTGCTCCATTTAAAGTGTTACTTCATAAAATTACTCGAGGTAAAATGCTTTCGAAAATTAGAAATTGTCGCACCCTTAACGGGACGTTCTGTTTAACTTACAACCCCCATGAATGCATTGATAATGTTGTGCACTAATTTAAATTTATAATCAATAACGTTGGTTTGGAAGAAATATAAGAAGATTAAAAAAATTTAAGAATGAATTAAATCAATTGGAAACATCTTAATTGATTCACAATTGTCTGTAGCAAAGAGGATCCATGTAAGTCACAAGCTAAGCCTGTTCGCTTCGAATAAGACAGGTGTCGTAACAGGGTCAAGCAAATCAGATTAATTCCGGAAAGTTTCATGCGAAAGAAGAAGAAAGTTAGAACGAAACGGGAGATGGCTAAGACAGGAGTGAAAACGAATTAAAAGGTGTCGAGAAAAGTTCGTAGGAGTTGGTAGACCTTATCTTATGGAAAAACGTCGAATGACACTTAAGTGAATCAAATCAAAATGAGATAACTTTGCGAGTGCATAAAGGTAATCTTGCGTCCAAACTGCGCACCCAATCTTAGCATCTAATCGCTAATAGACAATTCATGTAATTTCAAAATTTCAGCTAAGAATCATTCATTTAGAGTCTGACTTGTTTAAACCTAAATCAAACTTTGTATTATATTATTTACTGGTAGCGCGTTGAGTAGCTAACTCAGAATTCCACGAATAAACCAGGAGCAGGATTAGACACTTGTTCGACGTTTACGAGTAAATAGAATCTACTTGGAGGTAAGTTGGTCGGCAAGGGGCCCAAGGGGAACGTATCGAATTTACGAAGGTTTATCAAAGATCCATTTGACAAGATTGGAGTTAATCAGTGCAAGGTTTCGGAAGTATAGGCAGAGGTTAACCGAGGTAGACTCGCCAGAACAGTTTCCGATCTATGGGGGTGGATCGAAATGGCTCAAGGCATGTCCAAGTCGAACCACGAGAGTCTAAGTCAATCGACTGCATTTAGTTAAGTTCAACCCAGATGTTCCTTTAATAAATAAACATGCGTCCTTGCTTAAAGCATCGAGATAGTAAGGGACAATTTGTTGAATAAAGGGATGCCACTTACTCTGATGAAAGTTTAATGAAACACCTAGTTAATTGTAAACGTAACACCTAAAATTTGCTTCTGACTTAATTTTCGTGTCACAAGAAAGTGTGTTATCCTGAATTGAGGTATTAATCTTGAATATCATCAATTTATATGTCCCTGTTAATTAGTCAATTATCTTCCTATCGATAACGCGTTAACATCGAGAATCGAATCTGTTCCGATGCGAAGAAGTTGCCGGCCAGTTTCAAAGCGTCGATTGACAATCATTCGACGAGACAATGCAATTATTTAACTCCTAACGTTGTTCGTCTTTCTGACAAGGGATAAACCGATCATCGATAATACGAACAAGCCAAAATCGAAGATTGTCGATGTTGGCTGGAGTATAGCCAGGAGTCGTCCATTATTTAAGTTTCTCGTTGGTCGATGGAACGCTAACCGAGCCTCGATTCGTTGCCGGATGAAACTATCGGCGAACTTGCATGCAAGCAGTTCTCGATAGTCGGCCGCGTGTAATCGAAACGCAGCAAGCGCCGACGTGCGCTTTTCTCTCGACGGATAAAGTTGGAAAGGCGAGTCTCGAAGCCAATCAAATTCAAAGTTCCGACGCGTTACGAATCGAAGTAAGTGCAGAACCGAGCTAAGAAAGTTTACCCCTGTCTTTGTTGTTCAAGATCCAGGCCACTTGCACGAAACTCGTCACCGCCAACTCTGGATGAAAGAAACGAGCTTGCTACCGGAAACGGACGTCTTACTGTACGTGCTCGCTCGTAATGTGGCTGATTACAGTTGCCAGCTCTCTTTGCGCGCCAGGTCATCGAGCTAATTTCCCGGATAAAAGAATTTCCTGAAAAGTTTACCATTTCTTATGCTCTTCTGAAACGCTGAGAATCGAGGAAAGAAAAATCTTTTAGCTTATTCGATAGGAAGATAATTGACTAATTAACAGCTTATTTTCATTTCCTTCAATCAGCGTATAGTCGCTGCGATAGCAAATTTCATGCAATTCCATGCAGGACTTTCGTGTGTTTTCTGGCTTAAAATTCACATAGGATACTTTTATCTGCTGCAACAACAGTTGCACTTTGTACTCGCAAGTGTAACAATGTCGATATTTCTTCGTGACGGGTGTTATGGCAACGAGCTTCCGTTGCAATTTTCATTCGCCATTGTACCCAGTGCAATGTAAAATTTTCAGAAAATGGTTACAGCTGTCTTAACTGGAACTACTTTTAGTATTTAGAGTCTAATAATTTATGAACGTTTATGGAGTTTCGCGTTTCCATATGAGAACGAGCCGCTAAATTGGAAAAGTCGGATACGTGTTCCCCTGACGAGAGGATTCATTTAAAAAACTGGCGCATATTTAATTATTCCGTTCCATTTAATGGATTTCGCGAAAAAGTTTCTATACTCTGCTCGTACTAGTTATTCTTTATGATGGATTCGCGGTAACAAACGTTTAGTTTTCAATCCTTCTTTATCAACTTAAACACTGAAATAATAATAAAAGTTCAAGTTACGTGTGTGTGTGTAAACAATGATACTCATGGAATGATCTAAGTTTCTTTGAACGTATATTAACTTTCCTGTGTGGTATCTTCTTCGTAATCACCTTGCCGAATGAACTTTATCACGTAGGAAGCGCAAAACTTCTCACATTACATATCATCGTTTCGATAACAATGTTTACTATGAAGCTTACGAGGTTTCGCCGACCGTCCGACGATCCCAGGGTGCTCGCTTCCACCGTTCTCATTGCCCCGCGTCACGCAGTGGTCGATCTCGAGGATTCGTGCAACGGCTAGTAATTCTCCAGAGCCAATGTTCCCTCGTATAGCTTGTTTTCCTCGAACTTTCCAACACCGTCTTCAACTTTCCCTTCTTCGTTTCTTCGAGTTGATTCGCGTAGAAACAGAACCAACTGCTGAAATTTCCTCCAAATATTTCTGCTCGGTCTCGTAATTCACGAGACGTTTCTCGGACGTTGATCACTTATGACTTTAGTGCACTTTGGCGTCTATGCAATTTTATTCGTGCATTCTACGCTATCGTGATTTGCTCGTGAAACGAGCAGCGTTCTTCCAGCCAACAGGGGACCAGTTTATGGCATACGAACAAAGGATTTCTATTAGAGGGTATGCGGTTGCTGCAATGAAATCCTCCAGCTAGCGTGTCGCCATTTAGTTGGCCGCAAATTTCTACGTTTACCCTGTCCGTTGCTCTATTCCGAGATTATTGTACAGCCTCGTGTTTATCGCGAACTACGCGAATTTCATTCGTGTTTGCTCGTGAAATATTAGCTGCTTAATTAAATTAATACTCCGTCCTGTTTCCTATGCAAAGCGAATCGCAGTTGGGTCTGGAAGAAATGAAACCTTTCTACAAACTTCACGCAGAGCCGTCGAATTAATTTCGCGTCGTTCTACTTTGTCCAGTGATGCGACTGTAAAAAGTCGAATGATAAATTGGTCTGGTGTTCGATAATCGAACATCCGACTGAAATTTATCTTCCAGACTAGGAGCATTGTTTTCTCGTTTCTTCGCGAATTTTTCAACCATTTTTATCGATGTTTACGTATACCGTGGAACGAAATTGCTCGCATTAATCCAACGTCGTCGCTGCGCGGCATAACTGGGCCATAAAAAGTATCTTTTGTTGTCTTACCCTTCTCTGGCGTCCCTGTTTCACTTTGTTCTGCTAAATACACGGCAATCCTATCGTGCTTGATGCTTTCCCACCAGAAAATGTTACTCTACGACTGATGGAGACGACGCGGATGAGTCGAGTGACTATTTGAACCGCTGAAGCTTTGGGATCATAGAATTCTACTCGGTATGCTTTTGTTAATGAGAAGTAAGCATTGTTTCGTTTGAATTTAGTATTATTAACCAGAACTGAACCGTAGCAATAGCACAAAATAACAAATTACGAAAGAACTGCTCTTCACTGTCACAATGTCCTTCGTATTTTTCTTCATACCCTTCGTATCAAGTTTTTATACCTTTCTGTCGTCCATCAAATTTCAGCATCTTCTTACGACCCTCTAATTGCACGGCACCCAAGCAAGGAAAGTGGAAGAAAAAATTAGTGACCGCTAATTAGGCTGCATCGATCTGCCAGCGCTCTCCACGACTCAAGTAGTACGAGCGTATATATGGGCGTACGTGACACAGAAACGCAACGGTCGTCACGGTTTCGATGCCCGAAACAATTTACAGGCCTGTTTATTTCACCCTCGACAAGCCACCGGCACCTCTGTTCCAAAGTGCAAATGTCGTTTACGAACTTCTGCCAATTACATCCTACTGGCAAGATAACAAATCTGATCCGAATCACTTGTCGGCCCGAGTGAATCCCTCCGCGTTTGTCTTCGTTAGTCGACTGCCGTTTCTTCTGCTCCAAAAGGTTCTAAATACGAACACATCCTACGGCTTTGAAAATGAATTTCTTTGAACAAACACACCGTTGACTATCGCAGAAAAAATAACAGCATAGTAAGACGTATCGAAGGTGTAAGATGACAGAGTGTTAATATCATTAACGTTAAATTCAAAAATTATATCGCGTAATGAATTTTCCAACCGTTTTATAACATTTATCTTTTGCTTTAGCATTACAAAGAGGGAAACTTCCGGAACTATTATTTTACGCTTTTTTACTGAAACCAAGTGTCGAGGTATTGGAAATTGGAGTGGTATTGAATATTGGAATATTCATTTACTCACTTGTCCATTTATCTAAAGGTGATAGAATGATACTCGAAATGAAATTTCTTCAAAATTTTCTGTGTTATCCATGCGATACGCCCTGTATAATAAAGCAAATTGAGCTTTTCAAATAGCAGAGTATGCATGGTACATTATCGGAAATTATTTGCCCATCAATGGTTTCCATTAGTGGAACCGAGGCGTTTTAGATACATCCACTGTGCGAGATATTTCATTTTCTCTGACTGTATTCTGAATTGCTCGCGTCGATCGTAAGCGTTCAAGGGTGATTCGGGTAAAATTGCCTGAAACTGTGAGCCAAAGGGATGAAGACAACGCGTTGATAATGGTGTTGCTTCGCCAAGAAAATAACCAAAAAAAAAATCATGAAATACGAGACAAAGTAGAAGAATGACGGAGCACGAGGACGAGAAAGTTTCGCTTGGTCACAAATATACAAGGTGTCCTGTAATACCGAATGTTCCGGTAATCATGCTGACTTCATAGAAAACGAATAATAAATAAATAGAATAACCTTTTATTATTGTTCAAAGCATTGTGTACTATAGAAGTCTGACAAATAATGCTACTATTCACAAAAGGAACTAATTCGTATAACATTATAGTGGTGTTCAAGAAATACTGAAATGATCATATGAAAAAGGTTAAATGTTGTTTATGAATAGAGCTCGCTGTAGACGAAAATTCTGGAAATAAAAGCCAGATATTACAGAACACCGTGTAGACTCAACTTGCTGGAGGCAACGAGGGAACAGCATTATTATAGTTACAAAGAATTCTGTCGTTTTAAGACAATGCTTTCAAGCGGCATGAAGTTCTGCTCGCAGACTCGCTTGTCATTAAGTGTGAACAATGCAAAAGGAGATACGTACACTACGCGACGGATAAGAAAAACGACCCTCGAATCTAGCGAGTGAGACTATAAAGAATGAAGAATGTAAATTGAAAGTGTTATTACTTTCGTCTTACTTCAGAGTAGAAAATTTCTAAAATTGTCTGTCCAAAGAATAGATAGTCTTCTGAAAATTGGCGAAGAGAAATATGAAAAATTGCTATGATTAACTTTCGTCCAATTACCATTATAAATTTCATAAATTTGGGTCACGATTGACCAAACGTTCTTGGTTGGATGATCAATCAGTAAAAATTGGTTATCTCCAGTGATAATGTTTGTACCTTAGATAGGTAATCTTGTTCTTTATCCCAGGGAAAGGTTTAGAAAAGATTTTTCAAACCGTGTCATCGGCTCTACCAAAGAAACTTTTGTTCAAAAGAAGAATCGAATAGGACGGATAGCTCGGTGTCTTCCTAACGTTATATCGATTCGGAATATTGAAAGTTATGAAAGCACAGTGACCCATATTCCCAAGTATAGTTGGTATTTCACCGTACGTCGTGGTGCTTTAAGATTTTTCACCGAGGAAATATCTAAAGAGGCCACAGACTGCAAAAGAGAAGGTCACAGCGCGTGTCTTCCACATTTCTATTCAGCGACATTCCAACTTTTGTTAAATAAACTACCTTTCGACGTTGCCGGCACGGAATACAGTAACACCAGAGGCAAATACACATTTACAAAATTTCGCCTCTTTCGCGACACTCACCTGGACGTACCTTGGGGGTCAATTTTCTCAAGTCCTTTGTTTGGTTTGTCGCTAGCAATCTCTCTTGTTTTGCACGTTTTTCTTCATCATGCAAACACGTACATACATATATGCACCTACATATTTACTGTACATTCATTTTCACATTTCTGGAAAATAACTGGAACACTGTTCTTTTAAATAAAACATGAAATTGTGTATTAAGAGTTCAATAGTTTCCTTAATAATGTTTCTTGGTAAAAAGTAAACAAGTGAATGAATATTTAAATAGTTCTTCGAGTTCAAAGTGCATGGAAAACATCGACTCGTTTCAGTTAGCTGGTGAGATAATAAGATTGAACAAATCCCTTTAAGGCCACAAATGCTTCAGTTTAAACGTAACTCTAAACTAAACTCGTTCCTCGAGGGAGGCACGCCTCGAATCCTTTTCCCTAAACCAGAGACCGTCTAGCAATAAATTTGCCGATACTACAATAGTATCCCGAGGCGTTAAGCTGGCACCCTCTATAGGACTAGGTAGCACAGGTAACGCAGTTGCAGTCAAAGGAACATGACAACACGGAGCGCGCGATACATATGCAAACAATGCGCATTGCACAGGGTTTAGGAAGAAAGGGCAATTCTATCGACAGTTTAGCATGTCAATCGGTTCGTTCAACGAGCCTTTAAGCGAAAGAATTCGAGATGGGAGGGTTAAGTCTGTAGGAAATTCTATGCGAAACAAGTATGAAGAAAGACCATAGGAGATATACCAGCGTTCAAAAGTATTTACATGTTTGATGAAGCGAAAAATAGGGTAAAACATAATATAATGAAATATTCTTCATATTTATGATATACATATGCAATTTTAGTCCATTAACAGAGGGTTAAAATCGCAACTGAATTCGTTTAATTATCAGAAATAGGTATTTGTTTCATTCGAAGTATAATCGAATACTTTTGAACGATGGTGTAGATAAGGCAGGCGAACAGGAAACAGGCAGACAGGCAGGCAGGCAGGCAAGTAGGGCAGAGGTAGCAGGTTTTCGTTTGCGGTTGAAAGAGCTGCCAGTAAAGAGAAAAAGCCGCTCTCTCGGTAGGTTGAGAGGGGTTGAAAATTCGCGCAGGCGTTTCCAACGCCGTCCATCGTGGCGCCTCGACGCTCCGCGCAACCCCGAGCCCCGACGATTCTCCCTGAAGCCGAGTTCCTCCCTCCGTGCACCCTTCGCCGACGAAACGGCGGACTCGGCGCTGCTCGTTGCGCCTCGGTCAATCCGCGACTAGTATGGCGCTACGCGCTCCGACACGCCACTGTACGTAGCGTGCTTGCCAATCGACGGCCGATCGTGTACCACGATTAAGGGTCGAAAAGCTGGTAACCGCGCGCGGAATCCTTTTTTTCACTCACCTATGAACCAGCGATACTGATCCTCGAATATACCGGTCTCACTGAAACCGTATCGTCTCGTTGTATCCGAGCCGAAACAACGGCAAATAAAGGAAGAAAACCCCGGTTGAACGAAGTTATCGTCGGTACGAGTGCATCGTCGTACACGTTTGATCGAACGGGCAAAAGCAGACGGAAGGATAGGGTGCGCGGTCAGTTAGAGGGTAGCATGCAACCGCGTGCACACCGCTGGTGACCCGGTGAGGAGGTCGTAGAGGACGCCGGGTGGTGACTGGTGATTGCATTGCGGTAACACGGACGGCGATAAGCGCGTGCCAGCTAGTAATAAGTGAAATGATAGCGTCGTTAACAGCAGCCTGATACACGAGGCTCGGACAACAGCTACAGCAGGTGTCTGGCCGAGGTACGAGCTTCAGCAGCAACGATGAAAGCGGCTAAAGCCGATACGAGACGACCAGACAGATCAGAGAGGAGCGAACGAACGCGCGTGTATCGTTAAACCGATTGAAAGGAGGGAAAAAATCAAACAGAAGTGGCTTGAACAGCGAGGGAGAGAAAGAGAGAGAGAGACAGATACAAAGAGATGTCAACTGCACAGCTGATCAACGATCAACATGAGAGTAGCGCGTAACTCGTTTGTTCAGAATTAACGCGAGACCAACCGATCCAAGTGGTAGAGTTGTAGCGCGGGACGTAAGCTGGACAACAACATGGCATGTCCTTTTTCACGGGAACGCTTGAAAGCGAGCTGCGAGGAGCAAAGGGAACGAGGGAACGACGGTCAACCGCGGATGGGTCGACTGGGACGAGAGGACGGTGGAAAATCGAGACAATCCTCGTTCGAAGTAACGTCGTTGCTGATGAGAGAGGAGACAGACGATGCCGAAGACACACAGACACTGAACCTGAAACACCTGAGGGCCGCTGTTCTGGTGCTGACCAATCCATCGGTAGCTAAACTATCATACTTTATCGTCATCATTTTTTTTTTTTACATCCTTTTTTAACGATCCTCTAGTTGAAAAAGGGAACAGGTTATCAGCTGTGAAAGTTTGCTACAGAGGAATCATCTGATTGCGTTCGAGAAAGAGACTCGAGAAAGTTGGAACACGAGGGTGGAAGTTTCATCGCGCGATATGGGAAACGAGGGGAGTTTATGCGATTTCTCTCTACAGAGTTTGCCACCTTTCTATAAATTTCTCCGAAAATTTGGGAATTCAATTTTCTCCAGTCTCTTTCTTCGCTCCTGCCCCCTATCCGCACGTTATTACCACGAAAACGCGAGCTCTATTACTGCTTTTACTCGTTCATCCTCGAATATCCTCTTAACGGTCCTCCACACTTGAGAATCACGAGACATCGCGTATCCTCCCTTCGCGTGCTACTCGCATCTTGTTACTTCTTTATATGCCGGTTATCGATCAACGTACGATTAAGCGGAGTCGAGACTGTTTCTACCCAACTGGAAACAGTCAAGAATCACCGAGAAATCTTTCCGAGATGTAGGTATTACAAATTACAGTTTCATCTACGGTGGAACGATGTTTTATTACTTGAAAGAAGAAAATTGATGAACGCATCATTTAAACTCTCTCTGTTATTTTTCCAATATATGAACACCCTTCTAAACATCAAAGTATATGGCAGTCGTAGCATTGTATAAGGGATATGCATGTTTCACAAGTCCGCCGTACGAAGGTTAAAAAGCTTTTACAATTTATCAGCTAAAAAGATAAGGATCCCATACATTTTAGGATGAGAGCTTCTTTATCTTACACTTTCATTCCTGCTATAAAATATAAAGTTCTAAAATTTCTCTTATCTCAAACTGTGCCTTATTAATTTTACAAAACTTCTACTGAAATTACCCACTCAAATTTATATGAAAATATCAAAAGACGAAAGGAGGTCTAAATTTAAATCGTCACTGCATCAGCAGGTCCGCTATTCGAGGGTTAATTTAGATAACGAATGTTCCATCGTATCTCAGATCTATCTAGATCAATTTTGGTAATGCCAAAACCACTGTGCGACGTCATTGGTTTATGGTCGAAGAAAAACAACCGGAATCGAGCTTTCGTATGCATAAGATCCATCTGTTCTCCCAACAACAACAGGATGTTTCGTGGTTGCAGTAACCGCTTCGTTATTAAACGAGATACGATCGTCATAGATCGTCTGGCAAGAAATACGAGCAACGTTCTTGCTGTAATACAAATTAGAATTCTTCCCCAGCCGGGAATTGGGTCGGAATCATGGAATAAATGCGTGGTCGAGGAAACTCTTCCGGTTTTGTTCTGTCCCGTAAAAACGGTGCCGAAGTTTCTTGCTGTCTACCTCGACGTACCTCGGCGTCGATTAATAGCCACGCTTATGGAAACGCAACGAGAAATATTTCCTCGAAACGTGAGAAAAAAGAACGTTTCCGCCCTGTGTACCGTGTTTACGATCCCCGTCGAATGATCAACGGCCTCCAGTTCGATACGATTTACGAAATCACTTTCGCGATTCGTTTAACGCCTGATAAATTTCACGCGGGTCTGAGACGGCTTTCAAATAAATTGAAAACGAACTTTTCCCTCAACCGGATCGTGTGATCGAATAAATTCTGCTAAGAATAATCAACGACAAACTTTAACAGAGGAACTATGATTGTACCTTAATAGACATAATTAACGCTTCAATTAATTACAACATAATTGTGAATCCAGAAGGGCAACGATTGCCCCTTAAAAGTTAGAGTTTACATTGTAAAATAAATCCCTTAAGATAAAAATGTCAATAAATAATTATGCGAAAGAAAATTCAATAATCTACTTTTACGTATTTCGCCTGCCGCCCAAAGCAAAACTTCTGGATCCACCCTTATTACGATACTTCATCAATTACGATATTTCATCTACCTTATTATTCTTCGAGAAATCACTTCGAAGTTTACAACAATTTGTATCGCGTCAGTTACTCTATTTGTTAATTTCATAATTAAACTAATCGAGACGTTAATGAACCTCTCCTTCCCAGCGATATAAAGCAAGCAGATTTCAAAAGTTTCTCTGAGCAGTAACACTGTGTACCAAGTTTTATCGTTTTGTTTTACCACCTAGTACGAATGAAATTTAAAAGTCGTGGAGAAACGAATATAAAAGTTTCTTTTCGTTATACAAACTAGCAAAAATCATTTTAAAGTCGCTAGCGTAAAAAAATTTCTTCAATATTCTACAACAGAAGAGGAACAGAGAGGTTGAATTTACAAGGAACAGGATCCGTGATAATGATCAATCTGGATCGATCGAAGGCTTAATGGTCGGTCGGGTGAAAGATTCGTCCTAAAATCGTCGAGCTTTTTAACGAGGACATCGAGGCCGAATGAAATCGCAGCTAAGGGCGAACAAACCATTGTCGTTGGCCCCATTTTTCTTTGCCGTCATGAAATTCCCATTAGTTCCCTGCATCAATCCGACCCGCGAAGTATAATCGATCCTCGAGGGAGACTCTCGAATGACGCGGCAACGTTTAACATTTGCCAAACGACCCCTTGTGTCTCGCCGCTTCCTCTCTTCGGCCACCAAGACACTACCAGTCATAGTGCAATATGAATTTCAAATTAGAAACGTCCCGTTTGCTGAATTCGTGCATATTGCCCGATACGTTTCAGCAACAAGAGTTTAATTCGAATTTGATACCTCCAACTTACAGACTTAGTTTGCATATCGAGCGACGAAGTTTTTGTGATTCCTTGATGATTCCACTGAAAAATATGTACACGGATACACGATGGAAGTTCAAAAAGATTTAACTAATTTTTTAAGGATTTTGAAACATAGAAAGCTCGACACGATCGATGACATTAATTCGAAGCTCAAATCGAAAATTCCCTTCAAGGCATAAGCGATTGGAAATTGGATGTTCGCTAATGGATAATACTAAGCTGTAAATTGATTCGTTCATTGTCTGCTCCAACGAACATTCAGCCCATTTGTATTAAGAGCAATATTCAAATATTTTGCAGAGATAAGTACAATGTAGACACGATGTCGAAGCAATTTTTCTATGTACATTTATCGGGAAAAATTAACGTGCTTCTGTTTCCAAGTTGCGCAAATACGAGCGGAGAAAGAACAGCAACAAGATAGGTTGCTCGAGATAATTATCGCTCAGATATTTAGAATGGACTTCTGAAAGAAACATCTGAGAAGCTAAAGTTTCGTACTCTAAGAAGAACAAAATTAGGTAGCTCGATTTAAATTAGTTTGAAGATTGTTAGACTATTTTTATAGAAATTTCATGCAGGAATTAGAAACGTTCTGTTGTATATTCTTTTTGCAAGAACAGATTGAAAAGCCCACATTGCTGATCACAATCAAAGAGCAACAAGATCTTGATCCCACTCTGACACAAACAGAAACGATTCACGTTTGATCTTGAACAGACAACAGCATGATAGATTGGACGATAGGAGGATGCGACAGTTGTGGTGATAACTTTGTCGAGGAATCCGCAAACCCGATCCCAAGGAGCATCGATATCACGCGATTCCAAGCCTCTGTTAACCGCGCTATGATCTATTATTTCAGCTCGGTAAACAAAACCGAGCTTCAAAGAAATCCAATCCTAATGAAACAAACGAACGGCCTCATTTACGTCGGGCAAAAGTTTAATCGCGATTTATAGGCGTAACCTGTTGAATCGACGACACTTGATCGGCATAAACATCGACAGAATCGCGGCTATATCGACGAAAGTCAGTTTGGAAATCTTGGCTTTCCTTTCGTGACGCCTTTTCGTTAGCACTCCAAAGTGAAGTGAAATTCGATGCAGGGTTGTTTAATCGAACGGACAGTAACGCTTTGTGGGGTTGTGCGGTTACAACCGCCTCAGTCGGAACAACCGCACCCCGAAGTAACCGCCTCGAAGCGAATCCGCTGGCTCATAATTGCATCGTGATCTTGCGAGACCGTGTCCATTAGTCAATCGAAATAATGCACGTGGAAATCAACTGTTACAACGATAAGCGAGATCGATTCCATCGGGTTTATATCATCGTGTTTTCGTAGCCCAGGATTCTCAAGAATCAAATTATAATTTTCGGCGTCGGCAACTCGAACAATTGAGGATCTAGGTAATTATGCTTTTGTGAAGTTTCAATGCTTTGTAAAATGTTTGAAAATTTAATTGCGAACTTTAACCGCCTTCGGGATCAATGACGATTCGTATTCCCACTTGTGCATTCGTTAGGTATATGTTAATTAATTAGTTTACGGTTCGCTACGGTGATAAATGAAGAAAATTGAAATTAATATTACATAATCCCGACAGTGCAAATTATGATTAAAAATATACAAAATGTGATGGAAACTAAGGCTGTAGATGAATATTATAACTATACAAGAACCCTCAAATGTGAAACGTCATCGATACATTGAAATCAAGATTGAATCTTATTGTTAGTTACAGTTGCGGAAGCCACACATCGAAGCCTTTCGATTCCTATCGCGAAACTCATGGACAAACAATTTTAGTTTATTACCGATGAAACCGAATAAAGTATAAAATTTTGTGTCGAGTAATTGAAACCAATAACAAGTTTCGGTTGTATTCTAGAAATGAAATATTGCACGCTGCACTTTCATTAACTACCGTTTCCGCGGTACTGTATTAACTTTTCCACTTTCATGTCGTGTTTGAGCCGAGGATGCGTTTAAGACAAGATATATACGATTTAAAGTGAAACATCAAGTATCATTTAAACGTCAAAATAAATCATATATTAAAGTGGAACCGAGAAGCGGAAAATTAACATCTCACCGACCGTGCCACTTCCTAGGTTAATGAAAAATAAACATAAAATGAAAACGATTAGATAGGATTTTTTTCAAAGTAAATAGAATTGTGCATTAATGGATTTTAATCGATAGTAACGAAAGATTTTTCCAGTTCCAATATGTTACATGGAACACTTTATCGGGAGGGTAATTTCAAGTAGAATGATTGTTCTCTTTGGATTCACACTTTTTCCTACACCCTTTCGTCTGCCTCTTTAAACGCTCGCTCAAAAAACTCTTGACGTTCTCTCCGCTCGTTATTGTCGCTATACTGCTCTCACAATTCACTGACCACCCTTAAAAACACACTTACGCCCTCGTAAAGTGTGCAAACGCTTCCTACTGCCACTCCGTCAATTTGAAGTACATCGCTCGAATACCCTATTTTCCCAAAATATCTAATTCCTCATTGACTTTTGTTCCGTAAATAATTTTCACCGTTTCACGAGACACAATAGATAATTCTTTAAATTTTTTGCTGATCAATGAAAATATTATTGGGTCATCTAAGGAAGACTTCTTTCGTGGAAACGGTAGTACGAAGAAGTCGCAATATATTTATTTTCTTTATCAAAATTCTTCAAGGCAAGTGGATCTATCGACGGTTTTTAAGGAGAACCGTTGAAGTAGGCTAGCTCCACCGAAAAAGGTCGAGAGCAATTAACCTAGGAAGTGGCACGGTCGGCGAGATATTATTTTTCCGCTTCTCGGTTCCACTTTTAATTTCGTCGCGCCAGAAAGCGACGTATTCTTTTCTGCTTTGCCGTTTAATTCGCCGGATTCACGGCGCGTTAATTCAATCAGTGCCGCTGCCTTGCCGAAAAATTCGACATTTTCGTTGCTAACTTTCCCACGAGCTTTCATAAACATCGTATTTTCCTCGTTCAGTATAATTCCGTTTCTTGTTCTGCCTTTTTTTCAAATTATTGCTGGTGCTTCAACTGGAAAGTACTTCAGACTAGTTCCGAATTGGGGATTTCTCGAGTAGTTGAATTAATCTGTTTAAGTATTTTCCATGGAAAGTACTTCCTTCGGAGGATTGGGAATTTCAAATTGACGTTGTTTCTGCGTTTCTTTGCTGGTACTTTTTGATTAAAAATAATGATGGAAAACATCTTCAATTGAAGTACGAACTACTTTACGTTATCCACAAATTTTAGACATCGTGATAAATAAAAGATAAACGCAGCTTCAAAAAATACGATTGTTGATAGGATACAAAGATGGACTCATTGTTCTCGAATGCACTAAATTTTTCAACGCTTCTGAAGGAGGCTCGTAAAGAAGAATTAAACAGATTACGCAGTCTAATCCCGAAAGAGTGGCAAATTAAACCAAGTAGCTTTTACATTGCCTGCTTAAGGTCCATAGCTATGAGAGTTCACTTAGCAATAATCGCTAATGGCCGACCGATGCAAATGCAATTGGAACTAGTGCTTGAATTTGCTTCTGCCTTAATGTGCCATTGAAATTTCATACAGCTCGAAACGTGAGGAAAAATTTCGGTATTGAGTTTCGATCAATGGGCTTCCTTGCGCGAATTCCAAGTGCACCGAGTTTTCTAAAGCAATTGGAATCCAATGTCCACGATTGAGAATTTTCAGGATAGATAGAATATTTGACAAATTTATTCGTAGAAGAACGTCTTCAAGAAATAAACGATACTCTACTTCAAACATTAGCAATGTTGGTTTTAAATCGTTCATGTAATGTAATATGGAAATTTCCAAATGGAAAAGAGAGATATGTACGAGATACACAAATGTTAAGAATTCCTGAAACGCTGGGAGATACTAAAAACTGCAACCAATAACCATTTCTGAAGTTATATGCAGGTTTTATAGGATACTTCACCTTCGCCTTACATCTCGCGCTCGAGCTTTAAAAGTTGAGTTACACTCAAAAGCACTATGGTCGCAAATGTCACGTTTCATTTTTAATGAAGTAAGACAGGAAAAAAATATTCCTTCGTTTCTTTTACATTATCGCGTAATTAATGTCTGGTGCACAGTGAACGATTTTCAATTAAACCGCACCACGATAAAAAGGGTCAATTTTTATTTTAACGTATCTTACACTTCGATTTTCTCCACGTACATAAAATTCAACGTGTGAAATCAATGTCGCATAGGTTATTGGAAAAAAGGAAATTGCTTATTTTCACCGTGCCGTTGGTAGTTCAAAGTGGGGCGTATGTACACTAGTTAGATTAAAGGGGAAAAAATCGAGTTTCCATTCAATTAATAAACGACGAATGGATAAATAGAACGTCGGCATGAGGTTCAGCCATTATAAGGATAATCGTTGAAGGCGGATGGTGAATCGTGTGGAGAAAGACCTCGTATTATTCGGTTCGCGATAAATTGAATTTTACAATCCATTTGCTACGCATAAAAGAACGTCTCTGGCTTGAGAAGGATTTAACTAGCTGCTAATCGCGAACGAATTCGCTGACTAATGGTCGTATCATGAATTTTTCCTGGTTCGAACAAACCTTGTCATTTTACGACCGACAAAAATATTCTTTAATACCTCGACTATAGAGTCACAGATGTCTGTAATAATCAACGTGTAATAAAAGACTTTTTACTGGAAAATTTTATATTTTCTTCCTGGAAGAAAATACAGCATCTTATTCGCTTCGATAAGGGCGTTCAATACGGTCGCAGGAGTCGTAATAAATAACAGGGGTTGAGTTTTCTTAGACTTCCGATCGAGATACGAAAACAAGGTCCGACGTCGCCTTAAAATATGTGGGCCAGATTTTGTCCTGTGTTTGTGTCTAGGTAAGTGTAAATGGAAAACATAAACGATACCCTCGATCGATACACGGTGGTGGCTTTTACAGTGCTTCCGCGTCTGGAAATAATCGCGTGGGTCACGATGCGTTTTGAACTTGATACCAGGGCAACTATTGTGGCACCGCAACCATCCTGTAGAAACATCGTGATCGATTCGACGTAATAGACTACAGAGAAACAACAACCACAGACTGTATTTAAATGCGTCGACAAACATGTACGTAGGAAAAATATTGCTGAATACGCTGACGAATTTCGATCAGTTTCAAAAGTAAAACGAAACTATTGATTCTAATAAAGAATCTATGAAAAAGTTTCTAACAAAAACATGAAAGACAATAGTTTCACGAATTAACCATTATATTTTTTTTGCACTACAACCGTGCGGGTTATTTTACAGAATGAAAGTCAGTGAACTGTAACTGGAAAGTGCTTGCTGTTACGTTGAAAAAGTTGATTTACGAACTTGTCCGGTGTGGGTGTATTCTCTTCACTTTTACGAGTTTATGCTCTTAACCACGCATACGTGGAAATATCAGCGGAGAACGAAGTAAACGTGTAACAGAAATTATAACCCGAAATCTGTTTTTACAATGTACGCGGTAATTCTATTCAGCGGATTCCACAAATTAGCTCATCGACAGAAACTTTTGTATGAAGTGAATTAAATAATTACTCAAATTTTGTTCTGATATTAAATATTATATTGTATTTTATACAGAGTATTTCCCTTCATTTATCAAGAACGAATAATTCTTCAAAGTGGCAATTCAATCGGATAGTTGAATCAAATTCTAAATTGAATTTCTATAAAATATCCCCCTTTACCACACATGTTTAAACGAAGTTATCTTCTGTTACATCTGTCATCTATTTCGCCGGAGGATTTACAGTTTTAAATTGCAACAAATCCAAATCGCAGCATTTTTATATCGTTGCAATCTCGTTCACTTTGAACAATTTCCATCGACACCGTTTAGCTGCACTTTTTCCCTTTCATTGGTTTCATTTCGATTTTCTTTTTCGCCGAGCTCGTTCTTTCCATCAACAACTAATTTCTGTAGGATTGTCGTTAAATCGGAACGCAATTTCTCGGACGGATGGCTTTTCTCGTTCCGATGCTCATAATCCTTTCTACACCCGTTTTCGCTAGGGATCGTAAATAACGGACTGCATCGGGAAGAGATACAAGTTTTATTGAGTCCTGGAACGCAACATGCATTTCCAACGTACGAGGATCCGAACGCAGGCATACTTCCACGTCCTCTGCGGACCAAAAATACGAGACGGGACTTCGATAGAGACAAAAAGGGAAACATTGTTCCACGAAATGCTAGGAGTAATTTAAATTCTTCTATCTGATGCATTCGAAGAACAAAAATTTTGTTAAACAGTCACGTTTTGAATTCAGACGAAATAAGAAAATATTCGATTTAGGACGTTTATGAATACTATTACAGAATGTTGGTTACAAGGGATGTGAGAAATATTAGAAAGATACAGGTTAATCTGTGGAACAATTTATCGAGGTTCGATAAAAGACTTCTTCGACCTATGTGCTTCTAAAGACAAGAGCTGTTTCTATTGAAAGGTGGCGGCTGAAAAGGGTAGCCGATATTCGCTTTTGACCTCATTCTGACGATCGAAAGACAAAAATAGGAAGCACAAACCATCCCAGTATTTCAAGATTTGCTTAGAAACCCTCCACCGATGTAACAAGTTATATTTTTTATATTCTCTCTTTTTAGCAAATAATAAAAGCTTTTCATCTTTTATCTCATATCTTTTTTAGCTATGAAGATATTTCTCTGTTCGGGTATCTTCGTGTATTCTATACGTTGTACCGTCTCACTGGAGAATTCGCGCGTGAAATTTTTGCATTATTACATTCGCGAGTCTGAGCGGAACAGATCTCGTTATTTTCCTTACAGTATCGTTTCAATTGCATTTATCCTCGATGCAACCCCCAAACCACCACTTCGTTTCACCTCAATTTCATAGCCAAGTTTCTTTCGGTTATTTTTTCACACAATACATTTTCCTTTTTTACCGTAATTTAGCCGGATGAGAAATAACCGAGAGATAAACGATCGTCGATGAGGAAAATGTTAACGCACGCGAAAAAATGATTGAAAATTGATCAAACCGACCCCGAAGCTCGAACAAATGAAACGAACGTTCAATATACGCACCATTTATTACTTTTCTTTCGTGCATTCCAGCTCACTGCAACGTGGAATGTTTAAACAGCGCAGCGCGTCAAATAAACAACGTTTGAACTAAATACGATTATCCGTTCCATCGCGTTTCGATATCGAAATAAATTAATATCACAGGATCATTGTATCCTCTGATACAATATTTGTTAATTGAATACACGTATCCCAGTGGTTGTAGTACGCGTTTATTGTGTAATAATTGTGTACGCGAAAATTTGCTAAATTCGTATCGTTGGAACAAGGGAATATTTCATTTTCCATTGAGAAAAAAAGGAATGACTAAAATATATTGATAGCCGATTCGCCTTATCAGTGATACGACTTTTCGCAGTATTTTTCCATTTTCCATTTCCGTGGAACGATAGACACATTTCAGTATTTTCTGTTCAGAAGAACATAACACTGGCGAACGATACATTTTAAAACGAGCTCTTGCTCTGGGAAAAAGAACAAAACTGCTTATCTCTACGCATTGATGCTTTCAGTGAAAAGGATCTATTCATTATAATCGTTCCCTTTGATTTTCGAAACGAACTTTTATCGCAGTTGAGCTGCGACAAACAACGAATAGACACAATGCTTCGTTCACAGACAATCGTTATCGCTTTGTTCTTTTATCATTGCAGCTACGTGCACGCATTAAAAAACAGCTCGTTTAAATCTTCAATTTAAACGTAACACCTGCTAGCTTATAATCCTTTTCCCTACTTTTTCCAATTATTCAATTATGTCAAGGTTCTGGTAAATACCAATCACCGGTAAGATCCATCGCAGGTAACTTTATATCCCAGCTTTCGAATTACAGCTTCAACACGAACGATGTTTGATTTTCTCGTACGTTATTCGTTCCAGCGTGATCGTTTTCGATTTTGTGTACGTTGCGTATATTAAAATCTCCGGTTTCGATTGAATTGTGTCAATGTTTACCGTTTCAACGCGGAGTAAACTTTGGACGCAAGAAACCACGGCACGTAGAACGAGTTCGTTAGAAAAATATTAATTTAATTTTTCATTAGCTCCTTTACCTTACTTTACTTGATTTGATTAAATCGAAGCTGTTCTTTTTGTGTGTTATAAAAATTGAATGAAAAATTGTGTTAGTAAATACCCTTGATGATTGACGGAACGATTATGTTCTATAAAGTGTTCATAAACTGAATCACGATGGCCTTGCTCCAAAGAAACTTAAGTTCGAACCACTTCCTCGAGAAATAGGGAATTTCGAAGAAAATCAAAAGTTTATGCGAACTTTTCTTGCTGCCTTAAGTGTAGGAAGTAGGTCCCTCGAATGCTCCGCACGATATACTTCAAACTTTTTACGGGCACATTCTTGCGATTTATATGTACTTCAAAAGACCCGGGCTACTCGAAAGGGCTGCTATATAAATGCGTTCTTAACTTTCAGCAAACTTGTTGAAACGTGCTTTCTTTCAAAGAACGAAGATATGGACAGTGGTTTGAATAAAGAAATATATTTAACATTAGAAGGAGAATAAGGTTCTAACGTAATCTGTTATCATTCGAGAGGTAGAGTGTCGCGTTTTCGGTGCAAGAACCATTCCGTAAGTGCATAGTCCATGGGAAATTTGATTTCCAGCAATTCGACTAAGTAACGAGGTTTCGATCATTCGATTCGTCGAACGGAATGGAGCTCTGCCAATTTACACGTCGTACCCCCGCTTTCTGTCCCCGTGTCACTCAGCAAGGGATGGGGGACAGGGTGGACAATTAGTTTCGCGTTAGCCGTCGGACACGCTCTTGGAATTCTAGATCGTTTCACCGATGTATTTTTCAAAGCGAATCTGTATCGAACACGAGGAGAGAAAATCTAATCCGCGTTCGTCGCGTGCAAAGACGAAACGAATCGACAACAGCTACACCAGCTGAATTTTTCTGGTGTATTATCATATTTTCCAATTAACCACAGCTGAAATATTTATCTATTCTGGAAAATCATGTTCTTCCCAAAACAGTCTTCAAAAGACTTGTCAGAAACCCGATCCCTTCTATTCGCTTCCAGATGCTCTTCATCCACCCCTAACTATATCGAAATCTCATTCCTACCTTTACACACTCGGGTTACTCTCAAAAACACTGATTTCCAGAAAATTCTTCAACGAATTTCACGATGGTCACAATGGTCTCGTTCAAACAAATAATTAGATTCGGTTTATGTTGTTCCCTTCTGAATCCTAATACCATAACATTAATTGTCAAATACCATAGGTGTTTGGTCTCTTAGAATGCAAGAATTTACGGTACACAGTTTTCAGCATATTAATGCGTTTAAGGAGAAACGGAGACCAGAAAGCCTGATGCATATTCAAATAGTGGAAGTGCTAGGAGGGAAATAGCAGCAGCGGTCTGAGCGTACCCTATAAAAGCTTTAAAATTCCCTGGAAAATTCTCACGGAATGCTAGAAGTTTGCAACGTGTTCTATTGAAAGAAGACTCTGCTGGATCTAGTTTCACAGAAACACGTGCTATTTTTTGCACACGACCCTTATCGATTTTACCCCCAATCGGAACAAGACTAGCCGAGGCTTTGTGTGTTCGAACTTGTTTCTGCCGAATTCGATTTAACACCCTGCATTCATTGTTCGACAAAGTAATCTTACATTCTTTCACGGTTTTAACTTTTCTAATCTTCAATTCCGTTTTTGCTCTTTTACCCCTGAATTTTTTTACCGTACGTAACATTGCACTGAAAGCCTCATTCACGAAGCTTACACGATTCAATCACTATATCCGATCGGATTATGGTCCTAAGTACTCACTAATTTATTGCACTGCTCACCTGGTCGATTTCTCGAAATCTGTCGTCCATCTAAATCCCCATCGATCGAAACCTTAACCCACAATCGACCGCGCAGATTAATTGAACCGTGTTGTCGTATAATTTGTGGTAATTAATAACGCAACACAGGCTGAATGGTGAAATTCGTTTCGAATTTTTTTTTTATTCATCGATGCACGAAACGTGGCGATACAAACTGTCCTCATCAATCATGCGAAAATGGTTACCGGTATGGAACAGCATCGAAAAACTGTCACGTTTTGGGAAAAATTGTAAAAGATGCCGTCTAGTATGGAATAATAATAAATTCGATAACCGTTCGATACATTAAGTTGATCGACAGGAAAAAAACGAGGGTAGGCTATTGGGGATAACATTCAAAAACCGCTGAAAGTGTTCTTTGTACCGACTACACGTTTTTCTTTGCGTTAACATATTTGTGAATAATGACGCATCTTATGCGTCCCTTGCTTTCTATTGTAAACGTATTCGTACTATCAGTGAAACTTGGGTATTACGCAGAGAAATAATAACGAGGAAGTAAAATCGAAAAACAAGCGTAAAATAAAATTCTCTCCTCTTTGCCTGGTTCCGATCGAATATTTACTATGCTTTTTAAACTTTCTCGTTCATAAAGAAATTTAATCAACTCGACGATTGCGAGCACTCTTTCCTCGTGTTCCCCTCGAACCGAGGAACTTCTTACCGAGCACGACCGTTTCAAAGTCAAACAGAAGTAACAGCAAGGGCCAACAATGAGAATTATGTTATCGATCGAATATTTCTTCCTCTCCTCGTCTTTTATCCATTCAAAGTAAAAACTGGCACTTTCACGTAGGATTGCCGTGAATCAGCCGCAAAGAAAGAACGTTCAATTTACCTTAGCCAAATGTCAGCGCATTTTCGTTCACTTTGCGCTGTTTTCATTATGCCAGGAGCGAAAAGAAAGGTAAAAATGTATCAAGACATTTGAAGAAAATCAATATTTTCAGAATATTCTTTTTCATAAACGAAATTTTAATTAAGAGGCAATGGGTAACTAGGTCGTGCAGAAGACGAAATTAGAAGTCAGAATTTCTGTTCGTCCAGAGCGACGAATAATGCAGACCGTAATTCAATCGAACGGATCGGGAAGAACTGGTCAGAAAACGATTTCGCATTTAACCCCAACGAAGATCGTGTAGGGGCAAAGTAATGTCCCACATAACCGAGTAGAGTAGAAATTCTTCGGAGAATAGTTGCCCATAGCGACGCACCAAGTGGAGCGATAAATTCTACCCGCGCAGGGTGCATCATAATTTACGGTTTAAAGTTGGATCGGGGTCGTGAACAGCCCTTCATCAAATTATCTCGAGCGATTATTAATTTCATTCTAATTTAAAATGCTTCACCAAAATCTTTCGACTCTCGGATGCAGCGTAAAGAACCAAAAGAATCTCGATTTTATAATTAAAAAGTTGGATAAATTATTCTAGAAATCGCAACTTTTTAAAAAAAGTTAAAAAAGTAATTGCTACGTTATTTGCCACCTTATTTCTTCAATTATTTCCAGCGACACGTTCGTTTTATGTAACCTTTGCGGAGAAGAATGAAGGATATTCTTTTATAGTTCGGGCTTTAAAAATCCGGTGACAGATGCGGTTTACGCGCGCTTTTTGAACCATCTGTTTCAAGAGATGCGGTTATTGGTTTCCCATGTAGCCGCTACCGCGATTCTCCTCTGTTCGAGGAACGCGAATGAATGAAAGCGTAACTTAATCATCTTGATTAAGTGAAGTTAATACGATGGTCAATTTGTGAAATTGAAAGTACTGCGGTGGATTAAGTCGTGCTAGCCAGACGGAACTTCTTGGAATTCTTGGTAATGAAGAGGATTCGAATGAAAGTAGCGAGATGCTTATTGTTTTATGAATGCAGCTTAACGTACCTTCTATCTTCATTTGCCTCCATTTAAGATCATTAAATTCCAAACTTTTTATTACACTAATTTGTCATTTTACAGAGCGCAAATAAAGTTTGTCTCGTGGACCAACCTAGTTGATTATACGTCAAAAACTTTAATACAGAAATGACAAACTAATATAATAAAAAACATTTTCAATTTAGTGGTTTTTATATTTAGTACGTTAAACATCCTACATTGAATACTGGAACTTTTGTGATTTCCGTAATCCTCAGCAACTGTGTATACCCGTTACAATGCACACTGTACAACCTGGTGCAAAGTATGCATCACTTATCCAGCGGATATTTTTTTCTTCACAGATACACCAGTATATACACGAAGACTTTCGTTTGTATTACAGAACGAGGTGGTTGCCGTGGCTCTGGGGGCCCTTTTGAGCAAAGGCGAGGAGCCACTCTCAACCTCGAGGTCTCTGTAAGTACCTCTCCATCTAAATATATCGTCCTCTGTTTTTCACGTAGTTGAAAGTAATATAACGTCGACATGTTCTCGTTTTAATCTCTTCGCTTATAATATCAAGTTGCACTCTTGCTTAAAGTTATCATATGTGTATAAGAACCAAAAGCTATCAACTTATCATTTATCATCTGCGTTTCCGCGTTGAGAAACGACAAAAAAATAATTTATTGTTAAAGATACACTGGCAAAATTTATAATCGAAGTTCCGCCTCTAACCGTGCACTATTTTACTCAATATTTCAGTGAGAAACTGCTGTACAACGTCGATGCTGAAGAGAACTATAACTTACTGGAGGACATTTACGAGACACTTAGCTATGAATGCGGTAAGACGTTACTACTAACAAAATGTTTCCGTAGAATAAGAAAGAATAATTAATCTTCCTTATTTGTCATCGGGATATCTATTTGCTGTCGCGTCATTGCAAACAAATTAAGAATGCAACGATGATTATTGACGTTTCGCCGTTTTCCGAAGCCGTACCCAGCCAAATCTTCTCTTGTTTCTAGAGTTGAAAAGTTATACGACAACTTCGCTGGCTTCCTGTTCGAAAGTTACAAGACGCTTATAGATCCCTCTTGCTGGTGCTCCAGCTTTGCAAAAGAGATGCAAATTCCTTCTGACAAATCAGGCAAAAAAGTACCGAGCTGTTTCGAAATCCAGGGCACATAATAACAATAGTCTTTTCTGACATGTGTTTCAAATAATTGATCATTTTAAAACGATCATAGTAATCTGATCATCCGCTACATATTAGTCACGATAAATCATCTTTTACTCTTGCAAAAGACGCACAAAGCGTACTATCTTTCAAAAACCTTTTTAGCACTATTCATCATGATGATCATCAAGGAGTGACTGCTGTTTATTAACGTGTCAAGGCATAAAATGCTCGTCTCTGTTCAAAGAAAACACATTAAGTCTGTGAATTAAGACACGAGGAACGTATCGTAAAATAAAATCAAGACTGTTTATAAACATCAGTCTATAGTCACGTTTAAGATGAAGATTTCATAGTGCCGAATGGACTGCAATTTACGTATCCTTTGGAGTTTATTCAGGACCGAGTTGAATACGAAAATTCCTTCGACGAAGCGTTATGAATATCGCGAGGCTTCTATAAAAGAAAAGAAGAAAAGGGAAAAATTGAAACTCAATGAATAGAGCGTCGAGAGTATCTATTCATTCACGGAAGCCACAGCTAATTTCGTTGAGCCTGACTGTTCGCCGCGATTCACCCTTAAGCGTCTTGGGCCGCTTTGCTCTTTCACAGAGGCGTTGGTAACGCGGGATTCGTTAATACAGGCTTGACCGAGTTTTTAATTGAATGACCACGGAATAGCGCGAGAAACCAATCGATATGCAGCCTCGTGGTGGTAAAATATTCAAAGGTATTCCATCTTGGTAACAGAGGCACAACTTGTAATCCCCTTTTATCCGTCTTCATTGAAAGATCGATGCATCTCATCGAAATCCAACCGAATAAATCCTGACTGTGAGGAGAATCGAAAGGAACGGCTTTAGGAATTTTTCAAATTTATCTTTATTACGCGTCGATAAAATTTATGACTCGTAGCAAAAAAGTTAAACTTGAAGAAACAAAAAATTAATTATTCTATCTTTCATTTAAATTCATCTCCACAAATATACGATTTATTAAAAAGATACACGGATGAAATTTTTGCAAGTATTTGTAGAGAGTTCTAGGATCCTTGGAAGCAGCTGCAACCAATTTCCTTGTTACGAAATTCGAAGGATGGGCTAGCAGAGACTGGTAATTAAGCGGAGAAATGCAAATTCACGATACCACGAAAATACCCGGGAACTATGCCAGACACGCACGACGTTATCTCGATGATTCGGTTCTAACGAGATAGCCGTTGCAAAGCTTGCAACAAACGTTCCATCTGCGAAACTTTTCACGATGAACGATGTACGATATGTATGTAATTCTCTGACGGGAAAGATTAATGAAGTCGACGAGCGTGATCGAAGAAAATTGCATTTGCGTTAACAGGATCGCGTAAATCGTATTTTATTCGAGTAACAGCTTGCTTATCGATTTCCGTTTAACGAAAAATACCTGTGTGTTGTTCTCTTAATGATTACTTGATGATCCACAAACTGCAAGCGAGATATTTCAATTTTCACCGACGTTTCATCAGTAAATTTTTATCTACTCGATACAATATACACGATGTAAACAAGTAGAAATACTTCTTGTTAATGGAAAAAGCGAAGTTCTGCGTACTCGTAAAAGATCAATTGTGTATTTGAGCATCAACAGAGAGGGAAGATAATAAATTGAGTGGATCAAATGCAGCTGCACTTCTTATTCCTTGCGTTGCATAAAAAATTGTGGCTCCCTAAGAAGTTTAAAGGATCTTTGAAAGATTCGAGGAGATTGAAGGAAACTAGGGGATCAAGATGGTCCAAGAGATCCGAGAAGTCTCAAATATCTTTGGGGTATAGAAAGTTCAAAGCACTTCAAATCAAGGGTTCAAAGGAGTTAAAGAGGTTTAATCATACAAATTGCTCGAGAAAGTTTTAAAAATCAATTATGTTGTTTGAAAGTAAAACTTTGAAAGATTCCGAGCGTTCTGATTTCTTTATTATTCAGAAAATTAAAGACCCGGTAGCTTCGAAATATTGGATGATTTATTGCATCGTGAAACTATCGTGTACACACCAGTCGGTGCTTTATGGGGTTGTTAACTGAGGCGTTAAAGTGACTAGTTTTAAAACGAGCCAATATTGTTGGAGGATAGTTAAAGAGTAGTTACCATAATTATCTTTACTCAATTAGCTGTGATAGAAATTTATTACATTCAACGATAGCTACAAGTTGTGCCAACAGAACTTTTAAAAACGTGGTTGCATATAACTATGTTATATGAGCTTTAATCAAGTTACTAATTCACTATTCATGTACACCTATGAAGTTATTATACGGTATAACTCGCGATGGAATTCAGCGGCGTAATGGATCGTCCTAGTTTTTGCCTCGTATGCTCAACACTGAACAATTATTCTCTAATGTCATGATAATGACTTGTTTAACAAATGTATAACAGGAGGGTTTGCTTCAACGCTTCTTGATTAAAACGCGTTTTACTCGAAACAGTAACAAAATAAAGAAAAAGGATCTCAAATCTAGAATTGTACATGCCTAAAATTTTAACTAATAAAACTGATTCATTTCGCAATTAGAGCTTCCAATTATCAGCTTACATTGTCAGTATAATGCTGGTGGTATCCAAAATGATCAGTTCAAAGGATAATTCCTTATGCAACAAACCACCTGGACAATACAAACTCTCTACCACCAAGTAATGGTACACTTCATTGGTGGATCTTAATGATCCACCGAGAATTCCAAACCACCACGTTCGACGGGATGCAATATACGTTGTCAGGTGGTTCTGCCCCATCCTTCATCTTCGAGGGGCATGTTAACCTAATTTGCATTTGGTTGTCAAGTACTGTAGCTATACTGGAGCATGCTCGGTGAACGTCCCATTAATCATCATGGACAATCAATATGCAAGGTAACGTATTCAAATTCGACTTCCGCGTCGGAACTTATCAATGATTTCCGGGAGAACCGTTCTGTTCAACGGGAAAGATATTGGGAAGTCACGAGCACCGTCTACAAGATGTTTAATCGTGTTTACACTTTAACCTTAGAACAGCGGAAACAGAGTTAATGGTGACCTAGAGCTATGAAACTTCATTGATATTATAAGGATCGAAGAAGGTTATTGATTAACAACAAAGAAAATACAATTTTTAATGAATTCTGGTTGGATAAAAAGAAGAATCACGTTCGATGTCGCAATTGATTGAACAATATTTTCTCCTGTATCAGAATCAAATTGAACAACAAAGAGTTAACATGGTAAATGTTTCTTTTGCTGTTAAATGGTTGTACAACAAAGGATTCGATGATAAGAATTTATTTGTTCATTACCACGACACACCGTGCACTAATGCAATAATACTGGTCGACCCTTTGTAACCGCATTATGGCGTACAGGCACAGCTTGCGCTTTCACAATTAGATAGAACATCCTTCTACCCGTCCTGTGAAGATTCATTTTCGACCAGGCTTGATACAATTTTGCTCCCAAATTCATTATCATTTGCGCAATACCTTTTGTATTTTCAACACAGCTTTAAAATATTCACGCTGAATATCCAAATAATGGAATAAATTTCTTATTTCATGGTCACTGATATTCGCAAACTTCGTGGCTACCATTGAAATCTATTTTCTCTTGAAGTTAAAGGGACATATATACTTATACAGTTTCGAAGGAGGAAAGATTTACACGGTGCTGCTTGCCATCGAACGTGGCGTGCCCATCCAACGTTACCGATAACGGCCAGAAGGAAGAAAAGAAAAAAAGAAACAATAAAAGGGTGGTTTCGAGCAGAGAGTTGCACGTGATCGTTCTTCGGAGTTGGCGAAGCGCAAAAAGGATTTCTCCTGTGATCCTGATGGAACCTCGAGTGAGAGTGCCTCGAGTCGTTCCGCCTCGAAAAGGCGTATCTGGTATTAGACCTTTTCCAGTATTGGCTTGTGGAGGCGGCTCACACAATCCTGATACGTCAGATACACCGTGTTAACGGTAGAAAGAAATTTATCTGGACGTAGCATCGACGTTTAAAAGGGTACAAATCTTCGAAGCTATTTCCAATATCCGTTTTCATTTTATTTGGTCATCTCGTAAATAATGCGGTTTTTTCTCACCATTGAATTTCAAATAATCGCATTGAATATAAAATTAGTTTAGAATCGTCGATATACGTAGGAAGAACATGCGTGGAACAACAGATAGGAGAAGGGTACGTTGGCTACTAAAGTGCACCCTCTCGACATATTGTCCCAATTCAATCAGTCGTGAATATCAACGTTCTCTCAAAGGGAGTATGCTCGACGAGGCTTCACAGAAATCGTCCTGCGAATGATCATGGCCGAGAATCGTGCCTGAGAATTATGCCCGACAATCATGCTCCTCTTTATTCGCAGGACCATCGAACGTCATGGAAATACTGTTGCCATAGTGTGAGAGCCGCTTCATACCAGTACTCGATCAGGAATATTGATCACAACAAACAGATAGAGAGAATCTTTTCTTCACGCCTGTCAAGGACAATCGTATTTTCCTCGAAGATAAAGCTTTATTGAAAGTATCTGTGGATGATATCTTTCTCGACATTTTTTGCTTCTTTTTAATGCTTTCCTTTTTCTCGCATTTGTAATTAAGTAATCGAAGACTTATATTTTCTTTATAATCTCATCGTGTTGGATTTTACAAAACATCTGTCAAAAGTACGATACCTAACCGGGGTGCATTGATTATTCAATAGGAAATATACACATATCGCAGCATATGCGTTATTCGTGTTATATGTATAATTCATACATAGAAAATATGGCATTGGTGATTCATAATATTATCTTACACTTGTTAGTATTTATTTTCACAAATCAATGTAACGAATAAAACGTCAAAGCGTTCAAAACTTTAACAAATTTTAAGCGTCTTACTAAGCTCTCTTACTCGAATATTCTGTTGTTTGAATAGTGCAATATTGGAATTTTTAGCGTATTCTGATATCGTAAATTAGCTTATCCGCACACTCGTGTTCTCTAATTAGTACGGATAATGAAGGTTGTACCGTGATTGAAAGGGATTGGAAGTGATTATTAACGCATCGTTATTGGTGTCCTTATGACCTGGATACGTTCTGTTGGACAAGAATTTCGTTGATAACCGAGGGCAGGTGAACAACATACGAACTGCCAAGGGGCCATCGATTTGTCAAGGTTTTCCGGACGATTTGGCAGGCTGTCACAGAAACATCACGCGATGTTCCAGGCTATTGGCCGAGCGTATTATATAGCTCGATGCCAACCGCTATTGATTATCGCGTGCTGGCAGTGACATTCGGTAGGAAATAATACGCGCAGCCATTAGATCAACCCGGTCAGGTCGCGTCGATTTCCCGATTTGCAACGGAGCTAACCACCAAGATTCGCATACCGTTTCGAATCTATCAGCCATTTATCGACCACCAGCACAAACCTGCTGGTGTAAACTTTCGCCACATTCGTCTCAGCGTTTAGCGTAATTTCCACGTCCAGTTTGCTATGCCGAAGGGAATAAAGGAACGACAGGCGGGAAACGCGCGTCAGGAATCACAGTTTCGGTTAGTTTGCCGAGCAACATTCGTGGAAAGCAGAAACGACCGCTTGCACGGAGCTTGAAACTGATTGAAACTGAAAACGAGCTCTAACGAAGAGAACGTGAAAGAGGATGAGTGAAAATGGTTAAATTGATGGTCCTTTCTATGCTTCGAATTTTAAACAGACACGATTCTATGAACTTTGAATCACTTTAAGCGAGTATTAATTTATCTTAAATGTATCAGAGCAAAATATGATTCTTCCTTTTTTCTCTTATATTTTTCTACCGACAGGAAGACCTCAGTAATTCCATCCGTCGGTTGTCTCGTCAGCAAATTACAGTTGCATTCGGGTCAGTGCAACGAATAGGTCGAACGAAACAAATTGAAGCTTACTGGCCTGTTTTCTCCTAGTTTTTTTCTTTAATCTCCAGTAATCGAGAAACATTATTCGAGCCCTCTAATTTAGAGATATTAAATTCTCGACCGATATCTGGTGTTCACGCGCGAAAAGTCCGATTGCTCGGATGGAAGTTAAAAATGAGAAGAACGAGCAGCGCAGTTGTAAACTGTAAAATCTTATCTTTGAGAAACTATTACAGTCGCAAGTTGGTCGAGTGGCATTAGATGCGATCTAAAAGTTCGCGATGCTGAGAAGGATGTCAGTCCGAAAGTTTACGAATCGCTGGAGTCGTGATCTGGTTCTTTAACTTTCAAGAAAATTGCTTTCCCTCACTATCATGCGAAAGATTGCAGAGAAACTTATTGAAATTTTCGAAGATTAACATAGGAATTAATTCATTTTCCATTTGCGTAAGATGGATTAAGTGTAATGAGAAATTAATAGAATAAGATTCTGTGAGAATAACTATTATACTTTTTCACGTGGCAGCCTATCAATTCTCGTCTCGTTCTTTTGTTCATTTAAGAATGATCAATCCTTCGGAGCCGTGTAAGCTCGTTGTGCGCGATTATTCGACGCCTACAGCAAAGAATTCAGCTAATTCAGCGAAATTTTTTACAGACGTAGAAGTGAGCACGTTTTTCGATCACCTTGGTCAGGAGCTGATCTACACCGCTTGTGTCGGTCTTCTTGAACGGGCGTTCCGTGCCTCGGCAATATCTGACAGCTTTTCTGACTACTCTGGACGGCGTGAAACGACGTTGTGCAACATCAGTCTGGATCTGAAGCGGAGGCAGAGTTCGTATGCATCGCCACCGGCCGGAAGCGATAGAACTGCATTTCACAACTGACCATCCATCTATCGCGTATCTACTGGTTGGCAGCTTGAAAGGCATCGGCCAGACAGTTTTATAACGACAATGCGACGTGTACATTCTACCTGATCCCTATAATACGAATTTTTTAGGTACGTCCCAATCGGACGTACTTTATTTGCCTTCATATGAAAAATAATTTTTGCATCTACGCGAGAGCGATGCAATAAATGAGTATTGGAATCCGTACGGTTCATTTTATGCTTCGATACTAATATCTTTGAAATAAAACGAGTTCGCATCGAATGCGTTTTAATATTGCGTTTTTAATTAGCTTTTTACGATGTGTACGTGTAATCAGTACATGGAAGATAGATGGTGAAACTTGATCTGAAAAACTCTTTAATTATGACATCCGAGAATAGGGTGGATGTAACGTATCATGTTTTATGAAACATTACAATTTGATATGGAATATATCCATTCAAAATTAATGTACTTTTAATTTATTAATTATTGGAAACACTTAAATTAATATCCTGGTAGAAAAGAAATTGTTAATACGTGTTCGAGTTTCGTTATAAAATTTTCCTTTCAATAACAAATCTACCTCTACTCATTTCTTCGGAGTACCCCGGTTAAAACATTTCAAAGCGAGTTCTATAATTGGTTCATTACACTTGGATTTAATTAAAAGTTTACGGAAAGAAAATCTTTTTAAACCTCGAATGCACGTTTCTAAATTGGTAGATCGAATGTTCTTTACCGCGAGTGAAGAAATGTGGGTCGAGTACGTGTAGATTACAACAAATTGAAATTACAACTGGAGAGTGAAAATTTATATTAAGTTCTCGTTTCGTTGCTTTTGCCGAAACAAGAATTGGAAATCATAAGGACTCGCAACCCAGAAACACAGTACCGTGCGTTGCACCTAAGTTCCTATTTTACCACTTTAACGAAAATATATTATATCTAATAATTTTCAATGAATTTTTTCACAGGTATCGTATTACGCCAGAACGTTACAGCGAGCAGTTGCTAGTCGATTCAGAGGTCGACGATAATGTCGATACGGTCACGTCTCCTTTCCGTCCACTTTCGGACCGAAGCCACGGACCTTCGTATGGGGGTTGCGAGTTTCTGCAAAGCGTTTCCATGGCACTTTGTCGTCGATCGACAATTGGAACTCGTGCAGCTTGGTGTCGGATTCATGAGGATCTTCGGACATCATCTAAACCGATTGGGGCGAGAAATATCGACGTACTTCGTCTTTACACGACCTAGCGGGTTACTTTGACCTTCACGAGATACTGAAACGAGCGAAACACACCTTCGTGTTGACCCTACAACGACCACAAGGCGTTGATAAATATCCCGCGGAGGTTACATGAATATATTTATCCGTACGGTGATTAAGAACGTTGTAACATTACGTAAACAGACGTTGAAACAGTCTGCATTAATTTCTGTTTTAATTTAACACGTTGTCTGCTACGGTGAACATGAACGTGTACACTAAGGCATTTGATAGTAACAATTACCAAGAATATCATGATATAATCTTTCTACATTTTGTTTTAAATTATTAGCGTGATAACGAAATTATGTAGAATTTTGAAATCAAGAAAGTAGAACATCTATTTCTGGTAAAGTTACAAATTCCCTATTCCCGAAATACAAACTTGCAAACCAATTGTTAGGATGTTCGATAACAAGGTATCATTTTGATCCGACCCAAATTAAACTTGTTGTGTATAATATACATTGCCCACAGTGGATAACGTTTCCTGAATTTTGTTTCCAATGGGATTTTCAATCGTTCCAGGGCTTAGAGATGAAAGGTCAGATGGTTCATTGTCCAGAATCGGATTCCATCCTATTCGTGAGCTCACCATTTCTAAACGGTCTGGAAGGATTAACTGGCCGAGGACTTTTTATATCTGATATTCCATTACACGATGCAACAAGAGATGTCATTTGGTTGGAGAACAAGCCAGAGCCCAGGTATAATCAAATTCACCCTCCATTATCCTATCAGTTACGTTGGGAAGAATTCATAAAAAGCGATATATTATACCTTCTATTGATGAATGTATTCCATTAACATCGAAAAAAAGTAGATTATACATACAACGTTATGTATTATTGACAATTTTATTGTAAAAACATTGATTAATGTTTTTGGTCGATAAGGTCGGAGTTTTGTTAGTTACCTCGACATACGGGGCGCCAGCTTACGGGTGGCGCCATGTTCTAGGCGGCGCCACCGTAACACATGGCGGTTTAAATCAAAGGCTGTTACCAGAGCCATTCTTATATGTAAATCGCAGAAAAATGAATTTAAACTACTTTGTAAAAATATAGCAATAATAACTTTGTTATTCAGGATGGTTTAAGAAGACGAATGGATAAGCTGAAGAGTTCGATAGAAGAAGCAAACCATGCTGTGTCTGCTGAAAGAGAAAAGAACGTCAGTTTGCTTCATCTTATATTCCCTCCAGATAATAGCGAAACGTTTTATGGTTGGGTAAGAATTGAAATTATAAAATTTACAATTTCATAATATGCTTTGAAAAGATCTTTTTCATCTGAATTTGTATTCTTACAGGAGAAACAATCGAAGCAAAGACCTATCCAGAGGTAACAATGCTTTTTCAGTGATATTGTTGGTTTCACGGAAATATGTTCCACAGCGACACCAATGAGGGTCATCAACAATGCTCCAAACCCTTTACGAACAATTCGACTCATTCTGTGGTCAGTTAGACGTTTATAAGGTGCGAATTTTTTAATAGAAATTCATCTGGGATTGCACCTTTTACATACAAATAGAAAAGATTAACTGTATTGTCTGTTATTAATTAAATGAAAATTGTAGGTTGAAACAATCGGAGACGCCTATTGCGTGGCGTGTGGTCTACACCGTGATACCTGTAATTCATGCACAACAAATAGCTTGGATGGCTCTAAAAATGATACAAGCATGTTCTAATCATCTAACTCACAAGGGTAAACCAATAAGGGTAAGAATCAATTCTCTTTCAGAATTATTGATAAAAGTGACACAATTTCTTATGAATTTTCTTTTATTAGATGATGAATTGGCATACACACTGGAATGTGGTTGGCAGGAGTTGTTGGAAAGAAAATGCCAAGGTATTGTCTTTTTGGTCACAACGTTACTTTAGCGAATAAATTCGAATCTCTAAGCGAACCACTTCGTATCACGTTAGTCCAACGACATACGAGTAAGTAATTAGTGATATCAATTAGATTGGAATTAATAATTCAAGCTACCATAATTTAAGTTTATCTCCATCCACTGCGTTAAAATGTTACTTTTTCGTTGTAAAATAGTAAGAGTGGAGGGGTTAATATCCTATTCTGTGCTATTATAAATATAAATTTTAACTCAGTGATAAACTGTATATTTCCATAATTACGGACTAGATTTCACGTTAATCAATCAACATCTGTTTATGGCAGCTTATTGAAATATCCCGTACCAGGATTCGAGTTGGAACCGCGCAGAAAGGAATTCCTGCCAAAGGAATTTCCGGCTAACATCGAGGGAACATTTATTTCCTGTACGGTTACAAGAACAAGGATGTAGATGTGAATCATCATTTGGATCTTCATATTCCAAAGCCGCGATCAGAGAATACGGAATTGGCGCCAGCTTGTAGATAACCCATAAAATCATAAATCGTCTCAACGAACGCGTGTCGTCCGTGAATGTCGCTGTACCATGCTACTTTCTTCGTAATAACACTTTCAATGAATTCACGAAACAAAAAAAAAAAACTGGCACCGTCTAACGACGCTGATTCTAAACAGACTGACGGCCGATTCGCGAGCCGGTAATATTTATACGCAGAGTTTTAGGTTACAATTATTATATACTTATGACCATATGAGCAAATAACTCGTATGATAAACTGTGATTATGACTTATTACTTCACTATAATTTGTACGTTTACCTTTGCTACGAAAGGTTAACCTTTCATTTATTATTTCTCAAACAAATTAGGAATACATTATTTTCAAGACAGTATTTTATTATAAACAAAAATAATGGGTTAAATACTGTCTTAGAAATATAAAATATAGGTCATGGCGGGATCAAAATTGATTAATTTCAACAGAATCAAATCTGACCGCACCATTGTACTACCTGGGGATTCATATATATATTAATCGTCGTATTTTAATTTAATTGTGCATTTACTTTTTCTTATAATATTTCGGGAATTCAAATTATAATTGTCCTAATTATTATCATTACGGCTGTCTACGCATTGGAAGTAGTAAACAACAGCGAAGATTAATTAACTGCAAATTTTTACTCTGCCGACAGTTGATCTTTAGAATCGCCGTTGCATTCTCGACTAGAACACCCGGGTAGCACATCAATATTGGAAGGAGGTTAACCAAAGTCGATACAAGGCCCATTCTTACCCTGACTTCTTCTTTTTCTATGTCCCTTTGAAACTGGCCACCAGCTTTTATTTTGATAAGACTCGTTCCAGATTCGGATCCCACGCTACGTTGCCTTTTTGTTCGTGAAAATAATAGAACTATTTGTATTCTTTACCGAACCGCTTGGTTATCGCCACGGTCTGTGCCAGAACCGTTGTCCGACTACGTTTTTCTTTCTTTCTTACCGTTGAAATGAAACTCTGTCGGTGTAGTGCGCTTTCCTTTACTACGTTACTTACTTAATGTGAGAAACACGTTGCACTCCTTTAAACCCTGGTCGTTTTGCTTTAAGAAAATTTCAAATAACGAAATTGTTCTAGACCGAGAGCACGCTTTGCCAACAAAAGAACAGTACAATTATTTTCTTTCTTTTAAGGTGAAAACGTACGTACGGGTTAAGGGGTAACGCTAGCGCGGAAGTAGCTGATTACAACACGCTTCAAAGTATTCAGGTACCAAACCTTGTGCCGAGTTTCGTCGTTTACACTTTCGTGCACGCATTATTTTAACGTTGCCACGGAAAAAATGCGACCATACAGCGAGGAAAAACTAAAAGAAAAACGAACTCGCAACGAAAGAAATCACAAAAGACCAACACCGAGCTACTCGAAGAGTGTTGGTAAAGAGAACACGTTTTGTACCTGGCCGCAATGCTTTTTCGCCGGCTTCGCCTATGTAACGTACCTTTATCATTTCTTATACTGCCATTCATCGCAACGAGACCCGGGGCCGTGCAGAGAGAAAGAAATTAAACATTGACCCTTCCGGCTACGCGGCGTAATCAAACGCCCGGTGAAACTAACGAAGCAGCCCGCGGTAAGAGACAGAGACCCGCTGACATCGAAATACAAGAAACGACCAGGAAACAGAGATAGAGGGAACGAGTGAAACATAGGGAGAATAATAACTTAGATGACTTGCAATGACGGGTATAGAGAGAGAAGGATGAAGAACGTCTTCGTTTGTATAGATTCTACATGGTAGATCCATAGATGAAAATCGTATGCACCTCGCGATACTTCGGGATGTCCTCTGTCAAAGCTTGATAACTAGGCTGAGAGAAATGGCGGAAGATCAGATACGAATGAAAATGTATCGAGAAGGACTAAGGCTGATTGTAAAAAGAATTAATAAAATACAGTATCCTTTGTGTAAAATGAACAAACACCATCATGAAAAATTCAATTAAACGAAGATTTTCTTTGTGCGTAACGTTAATCTCATTTTAAACCGCGCATTATTTATTAATTTCAAAGCGCAAAACTCGCTCGATGTACACGCCTTCACACTTATTAAGCAATGCTTGCAAATGAATGGAGATTAACAGTAGCGGCTGGGGATCGCAGCCGGGCGATAATTTCTTTCTTCCACCCCGTGATTCGCAACAACTCGAATTTGGTAAATATATTCTGTATGAAGTTTACAGTATCTCCGCTTTACACTCGGAATGTGCATTATTCCGTTTCAACGAATGCTTTGTTCATGTGCCAGCAAACTCCTTGCAATAGATCGCTCGTTGTTACGTTAATGTAGCAGAGTAAATCGATCCTAAAGTAATACGATACATTTGGAGAATTAACGAACACGGGTATTGAACGATTAATCGGGGCGATGCTCTTCATCTTTTTCTTTAGATGAAACAACAGTTTGAATTTTTTTTAATTAACAAGTCAGATATTGAGAGCATATTAATAGTCTTCTCGATATCATTTGACTGAAAATCAATTAATCAATTTGGCGTAACATCACAAGTATCTAAAAATAATTATTTCAATCAAGCATGCTTCTTCGAATTAACAGTAATCTGGTATGTATGTCTATTGAGAAGCAAGTTTGTGCCTTTATGTTATATGTGCAATATTTTATCAAGATACTTGCATTGTTAAATGCCAGCGGTGAATATTCAAGTATCTCAAGTTTAATATACATCGCATTATCCACATTCTCCGCTTAATTACATTCTCTTAATAGTTTGTAACAGCCCCGAGTGAATCTGCCACTTGACCCGGTTAAAATTAAGAAATCACATTATCGTACTCCTGCTCGTAAATAATTTAAAATTCCAAATATTCCTTGTTAAACTACCGTCACTTCGGAGCTCTTCGTACACTTCATAAAATAGATCAATTTCATTAAATGAGATGTAGCAAACAGTAGAATATTAGTTGAACAGAATCATCGAAAAATAGCTTTCTTATAAAATAAAACGAAGGCTTTCATGAGTGATTGAAGTTCGTTTATACTTCCCTTCCGATCTATCGAAGTCTACGCTTTCGTTGTATCTTTATCACTATTAAAAAACTTCGCGGAACTGTGTATAAATAGTTAGTATCTTCAAGAGACGAGAAAAAAGCATTTGCAGAAGTATTCGCCGGGAAAAAACCGTGCACGGATAAAACGCAATATGAACAAAACGTTAACAAAGCAAGGAAAAGTTGTACATCACGGAGTTCTATGCTCGCGGGCCAAGCACGGTAATGAGAGAAAACTTGGTGGACAGTGAATTTAATTGAAGTAATGAAGTTATACCCAACTGTCGGGAAAGAAAAATGCTTGTTAAGTTGGTCACTGTATTTTTTTGTTCATGCTTCAAGATTAACTAATTGCATTGCAAAATAACGGGCAACGAATTAAAAACGGCAAAGTAAAGAAAACAAGATCTCCTATGCAACAATTAAACAAACGTACAACTGTGCGTTTAGTGATATGAATTATTTCCTCTTTAATTTGAACAATTTAAATTTCATTCGACTGCCTAGGAAGTTTTTCGATTAAAATTTCTGCATCTAGCTTAGTCAAAAAACGTATGTACATTTGTAGGGGCAGATTACGATTGAACCAGACTCTGCCGCTTTACGAGTGATTCCATCACAATTTTAACTCATGTAACGTGGTTTTTTCCAGCGAATATAATATGTTTTTCACCGTTCACGTTTTCAGTGCCAGGTGGTCCCCTTTTCCCGGGAAACAGGACAAGTATGAGACAGGTCTGAGAAATTACCGCAGCACTGTCTGCTGCAAAAGTTCATTAAGAAACACTTCGTAATTTATTTTCACACTGAATCGTGCTGCCCTATCCTCCATCACCCTTCTACTTACTGTTTCCTCCCTTTTGTTAAATAATGATAAGCAGAAATCGAACAAGCGTGTTAAAAAAAGGACATTAAAACCAAATGCAGAAAAATTTTGATTTTTAACGAATGACTGGATTATCAAAACCGTTGATTAACCTTCCAAACCATGGTTATAAAATCGGAATTAAAATAATTGAAATGAAATGTTATTGGAATTAAATCTCATTAAAAGATTAACGACAAAAAATGGAACGCCTCGGTTATCAATTAGAACGATTTAATGGAATCCTTCGATGAAACCTTTCATACAATTCCTGATTTGTTCTAGTTCACATATGTATGTCTACAATGCAAAGAGGAATAAGAACATAGATATCGGATGAATTCTTTGCACCATTGTGTTCACAGCCGTTTCGCTAATCGATTCGTTTATTCGATTAAATTGGAATGATTGGCAGTAGATTTTCAAAACGGACCAGGTATTAAATATTAGTGAATGTCGATGCAGACGCTATCGAAGCGATTTTTTTTTCCTTTTGTTTATCATAAACGAAATGAATAAATGAAAGAAGAGAATCGACTGATCTCGAGATACCGTTTTGTCGATTCCACACCACAGCATCTATGCGTGCATGTTAAAGCTGTCGATATGTGGATATTCTAAATTTCGCATGTTCGCGGGGCTTACAGTTTGCGGAGCAATCAAATTTGGCAACGGAAGCATAAAGCGATTTCTCCACAACCATTTCACGTTTCTCGACGCGACGTTTGAAATACGCGACATTGTTTACGAAATATCAAATCCTTTTGCTAATAACATTTCTGATCACTAGAATAGCAAAATGTTAAAAACGTAAAGCAGTTTTTGTCATTATAATTTCGCGTTGTGATTCAGTTTGAATCAGGGATTTTAAAATTTTTCCAAAATAGCGAAACCTTATTTTACATCCTTCAAAAGTTATGTTGCTCCGGCGAACTCGTTTAGTACACTGCGTACGGGTTGCAACTATACCGCCGAAAATACTGTTGTCGTAAAAAAAAATATTGTTGGTCATGAACGGGATGAGGTCGAGGAACGATGCACGAAATATAAGAACGGAGGGGGCCACGATGAATGAAAACGTAATTTATTCAATTGATTCTAATAAATGGTGTACACCGAGCCACGGGAGGATACGAGAAACGAAAATTTTGTCAGCAACCACGCCCTCTGCAATTCAATGAAACAGCCCGCAGAGAATGCTGGGAATACCTGATTTCATGTCAATCAAATCGATAACTCCAATATCCAAGCATTAACGCACGTACACGGTTGGCAGAAAATTAATTTGGGTAATCTTTCCGTTTCCATGATTGATCGGCCCTTTGATAAACTAATGCCTTTCCACGTTTGTAGAACATTTCGCGTTTCAATTATTAACATTCCAAACGCCAAAGTGAAAAAAAAATTTTTTTTCCAACAGTTTATCGAAGGGCAAGCATGTAAAAAGACACGATGACCTATTAGGAACACCATAATCGACGTTACAGAGTACAATTGATTTATATTACTTCACATTGAATACTGACAATGCAGTAAATCTAGGTCACACATCATTGTTCCTACGAATTACAAGAATAATCAAATCAATAGAACGTCGTTGATTCGATCCATGAATTCAAAGTTAACAACAGAGCACGGTTTAAATTGCTCTCGTCGAACAATGTTAGTAACCTGGCACAATGGACCAGCAGAATCGACCGCGAACGTTGTACAAGGTGGAATTTAACCACATTACCAGATAACCGCCACGTGTACGCCAAATGTGTGTCTATTCAACGTTCCGAAGAAGTGTTACTATTTCACATAGGTGGTTGTAAATGTCAACCATATTTGCTGAGGGGATTGTACGATTTATTTTTGGAGACGCGTGAAAACTATAAGCAAACCGACTGTGTGAATACGTACGAGACATACCACTTACGATGAGTGTTAAATAAATATACAAAGTTTTTCTACGTAATGGCGGTTCCCTCGAAGGGAAGTTTGTCCACGGAAAGAGAAGACTGTCCATATAATTATATTTGAATCGCATTACATTTGAAAATAGATTTACATATTTGAAAAACTACATATCAAATCTCATGCAGATATTTTTATGTTAGTAAAACATGTTTGGTAATGGGGTTGACTCACCTGGACCAGTGCTGTTGAAACCCACCTTTTTTCGAAGCTTAACCATGCTCGCGTTCAACGTGTCGACACTACACAAACCACTGAACGATATCCCGTACTTGGTATGCTCGTTATATTTACGAAAATCGAGAATTGTTATTTCTGCCCAAGATTTTCCGCGCGGTTAGACCGGATTTGATTTAATATGTATACACGGAGCCGTAGTAAGAACGTAGTAAAATGGAGTTTGTAAGGAATCGGAGCACACAAGGAGCGAGACCGGCGAAAGACACGTGACGCGATAGTTGAGGTATCGGCCGCTAGGAGCGCAGCAATCGCGTACGCTGGCCTCAAGACTTTCTCGACGCTCAGTCTACCGGAGTCTGCAGCGCGCGAAAGTTGTACGTGTGACGTGTACCGCGTGTTTCGCCGGTTCCTTTTTAAACATTTTATCACGCGTTTGTGTGTTTCACGGGGTGTAATCCTTCCCTCTCTCGCGACAACATGTGACAATTATACGCGTTCGTTAACTCGATGAAAATCGAAATTTAAAATAGAAAAATATGTAATAAAAAGTCGTTTAGTGTCGCTAAGGCTGATTTTCGCGGAACGCGTTAACCACGTGATTTTTCTCTGTCATGCACGCACGGAACAACGTGCATCCTGAAGTGAGTGTTTTAATGATCGACCGAAGTGTGATCGATTCGTGAGCGGCGATATACGATACGTACGCGCGTTACAGTGAAAAAGAATCAAAGTCGGGAGTGACGGAGTAGCTTTAGCCATTTTTGATAAGTTTCGTGGATCGGTCTGTGTGGTTGCCGCAGCTGCAGCGTCTCTGGCATCCGCGCGGAAGAAAAGGGAAAAATAAAGAAGTAAAAAACGGTCAAAGTTGCTGGTGGAGGCTACGATGACGGATACCAGTGGGAAAGAAAGCACTCCTTGTATGGCGGTAAGTACTGATATTTATTCTTCTTCTTTCTTTCATTCTATGTTTCGCGTCTCGCTATGGACCTTCTTGGGATGCACGCGAATAAGGTAGTCGATCTTACTTACCCTCGTCTTCGTGGCACACGAGGGTTTAGACGGAGGGGACATGTTCTTTCTTCGAGTAACCGGGATCACTCGGAATGGAATCTTGTTCTCGAAGGAACTTCTGGTACGGAGAAGTTGAACGTTGATCTCGGTTCTGTGTCTCTTGTTGCAACGAACTTTCGTGAACAACAGCAAGACACTTCGTTTCTCTGCTCGCGTTTATCGGTACACGATACCTTTCCCCCTTTTGTATGGTACTTTAAATCTATACCGTGAACTTTCAGTGATTCTTTACAGGTCTTTTACGAGAGTCTGAAGTTCGTAATAACGACATAGAGCTCACAGGTATTCGGGAACAGTCCGGGCAAACCGCCAAGCAGCGCCGATTCTAGTGCCGTACCCTAACCGCTCCGAAACGCTCTGATTGTGTGTAGGGTCCTTTCAAATTTACACGCTTTAAAGGTTCGTCTTCAAACGCGCTCGATGCCAACAGACCGTTGAATAATCATGATATATCTGATTTTGAAAATTCTCAGCGTTATACCTATTGCTTTTTATTTTCGTCTTTAGTCTTTTATCATTACCTTCTTTTTTTAACGAAATTAACACCTCGGCGAGATATTCACAGAAATATTGAAATCTTCATTACATCATCATTCTTAATAACCGTAGACACGCTTCTTTCCACGATAGTTGTCAACAAATTTAATTAAACGAAGAAGAAACTTTTCAATTAACTTCCAAGCGAAATGAAAGTGTAATGAATGTAGCATAATTAAAGCTTCCTATTATTAAGTATTACAATACAACTTTTAGATTTGTTTTAAACTTAAGAGCTAGTTAAATTTGATAGAACTGTATGAAAATCAAAAATGCTAAGGAGGTGTTAAGAAAAAAGTAATGTTAATACACAAGATTTAAAAGTACGGTACCAATCTGCCTCTACTGTACGATATACTTGTGATGTATGTTAAAAAGGAATTTTGTGGAACGCGGCAGAGGAGAGTGAATGTTTCACGATGGAGATGGGGATGGAAGGGAAAACAAAGACCGGAAAAAAGCGAAAAACAGGTCGAAAAATCCTGTTGTAGTGGGTGGCTTGGGTAGCCGGCTGGCTTTTCGTATAGCTTGCTAGCCACGCACGTAAATCTACCGTAGAGTCGTTAGTCATGCTTTATTTCGCTTTAGTTTTCCGTACACGCTGAAATAGCATCAACTTTCGAGGAAGGGACTGACTCACGTGCTTTTGAAATCCATTCAGTAAGTGACGAATGCCCATGCATGCCACGCACCAACACTGGCTACCCGTGCGCCACATGTGTGCCAGCTAATGCTTAGTCTTTCCTTTTATTGCTGCATATGGTGACAATGAAACGTTCCATAGATTAGGCAAGCCTTATCTAGACTCTCAGAAAAATTGAATACCGATCGAAGAAACTCGTTCGGAGCTTAAAAGTAAATTATCTTAACGGAGATATAGTAGATGGAAATACTCGGTTCTTCGAAAATCAGTTTTAGAATATTGTTGTGTGTGCTGGCATGACATGATTTGCATTACGTCATTTGGAAAATTTAAATTTTAGATCAAGTACTCTATTTGATGGAACGGTTTTCATATTCGCTTTAAAGAATTTATCATGTCCCAGTTTAGTATCCCGTCCATTAGAAGAAAAAGTGGGAAGTCCAGGTGAAAGCGATTTGTACAAACTTTGATTCAGATTTCTCTGAGATTAAGTAATCTTTGAAAGGAAAAAAAGTGTTGTAAATGCTAATCGGATTTCAACTTGAGATACTTAATTTGTGTGGAAGAAGTTAAATACTCTTGAATATTTACGAGAGAAAAAATTTAAAATTAATCAAGAGAAGTTCGTTTATTAACTGAGCAAAGTTCGTCTATTATTACTACCAGGGTTTATTATTTAACCATAAATTTTCCTTCGACTTATTATATCTGAACAAGATTAAAACAGTGTTGAACAATTCTGCCACTATTTTAGTAGGCTACAATATGAATATTTTAATGAAGACTTATTTGAAACGTCAGGTAGTATAATGTGATTACTCGGACAACGCTAAGTAGTAACGAGGATATTAAACAGAAAGAGGAATATAAAACTAAGGACTAATTACATAAGAATTCGTGTTCGTATACCTTTACCAGACTATGCTGCAACTCAAAAGCACTTATGCTTATTAAGTCCAGAGTCTCTGTGTGCATCATGTGATAAGGGGTAATGAGATATAGAGAGCAGAGAATAGCTTCGTGAATAGAATGGTCCAAGCTATAATACCGCTTCCGTTCGGCTCTTGGAAATTAATTCGTGTTCACTGAGCGTTTGAGACAGCTTGATTGAGATTCAAATTAACTTGAACTCTTTTATTTAAAAATTTTCGACACTTGATAGAAAACCGGTCGATTCAAACATTTTTATAATAAATGAAATATTTTTATACACGTACGAAGGATATCAAGGTAATAACGCGATGTGGGTTAAGATGGACCAAATTTGGTGGTGAGCAGGTCAAGAAACGTTTGTTTAAGCTCTTCGGACAGGTCGAAGTGAAAGGCCCATTGAATTCACCGCGAGGATCTTGAAAATACGAAGGGATCGTATCGACTCGAGTTGCATCCTTGAAGAACCCAGCTACGAACCTTAAAACTTCATGGTCGTAGGTAGAAATCGCGTCAGAGAAACCTTGTTATACCTGTTTTCAAAGGTGAACTCAACGGTACGAGGGTTGGATAGCGTTAATTCATCTGTTTTCCTTATGAAATAGTGATTCCGTGCGTGTTCGTTGTTTCATTAAAATATGATCAAGCATAAGCTATTCTGCGCTAATAACTACAATCACCGTATGCTGTAATGTTTCCCGTATTTGTAAACGGCAGCCCGGTGTACGTGAATAGTTTCAGTTCGCTTCAGCATCTAAATTTGTAACGCTGCTATCTGCGAAAACAAGCGAACAATTGGAACGGTACAAAAGGGGATGTAACTCGAGATTTGGGTCGGATAGAATGACCTTCGGAACGAATATTTTAGGTAGCGATGCAAAATCATGAGCTATTGGATTCTGAATTTCGAAACTCCTTAGGGTATTTACTTTAATCTAATGAGAATTTATACCCACCAATTTAACACTTGAAAGTGTAAATCACAACAGACCACGCGATACTGTGCTCCGTTTTGGTAAGAAGATTTCATCGCAGGGTATAATATCATCGTCATAGATTTGTCAGAAAATAAGGTAACGTTACATGTAGTTACAACAAAACGACGTTACTTACGGAGCAACTTTGTGCCTGTTAATGCTTACCTTTGGACGTAACGTTTAAAGAAATGGCCGAGTGTGCCATTGTTCCTGGAGCAACGTGCATACGCTACTCACATTTCCTCGTGTTCTGTACTCGGCCAGCCAGGAAAATGCACACGGTAATCTGATTTAAGGTCTGCTTTAAGTGCGCCAGTTCGTTGACTCAGACCACGGATGTAAGTATGGCACGCAACAACGATCCACATGCTCGATAATAGAAACTGGAAATTTTTCATCACAGGAAAAATGGATTATTTTCGACTGAAATGACTCGTTATATTCGAACGAGATAACAGTTCATACTATGTTTGATTTTCCCTCGTAACATCTTTTTTACGCTTTTTCTTTTGAACAACATTGCTTCATCCGTTGATTGACATTGATATGTTTCATAATTTCGATAACCTTTTAACACGACATTGTGAAACCTTCTTAGAATTTTTAACTTCAGTTCCACAGATGGTTTTCCAAAGCAATACCACAGTTCAGTTTTTATCGAAGCTGTTTCTATTTTATAGTCAGTGTGATAGTCATAGGTCTATTCTTGAAACTTATAAATAATTTGCTGATTTTATTATCTTGGTAGAAAAATCAGTAGAATATGGCATACCCATATTGGTAGGCGTGGTTCATCGCTCACAGTAAAGGGATTAATTTTCCACGTGCATAGAATAGATTTCGATATGACGAGTGTCGCGTATGAAGTCGATAAATGAGGATGGTCGAGAAATCATCGGGAAACCGGTCCAACCTCGGTTATAAAGATGTCGATCCGATAGGATTACTCTGAATTCCCAATATTGTCACGTCCGAATCATATGCCTTGTCAACACGATTTACACTTTCATCCGGTGCATGTATAATATAATACGAAGAATTACGAAGCGACTGCGTGTCTAGCATAATAATGTGGATCGTATAAAATGCAAGTGACTTTGGATTTTCTTTGAAATGGATTATAAATGATGCCTCGTCAAATAAAATATCGCTGTCGCGCGTGGCCAACCGTGGATATACTTACAGCTGTCTCGTATGAAATGAACTTCTATACGTGGAACAGAGTTTTCCTTGCATTTATTACCGTTGCATAAAAGTAATTCATCCTGACGTCTCATTATTCATTTTTCGATTTCCATCGACGATTTGCGCGGCATTATTCATTGTTGTAAGCATAATAGACTGATCCATTGTTCAAATTAATGCCGAGATAACATTTTCGAATAATAGGCTTCTGTGCTTTCTTTACATTCGTTATTTTATATTTTCATTCGATCGTGTACGCTTCTTCGATAACCAAAAGTCACTTCGAATCATAACAAACGTTTGTAATTAAAGTTCTGTAAAATCGCAGCAATATCCAATAATCAGCAAATTGAAATATGATTTCACGTTAATTATAATTAAGCATCAACGTTCGTTCCTTTGGGGCCGGGTTTAACAGCTCCTAACAATCTTGCATTCGCGCCGATGCGCATCGCGTTTCGATGAATTAAATTCGAATAATGAGCTCAATGACGCTGCGGATGGACCGTCATGCACCGGACTATTTGTTATTTTTGTTCAGACTGAGCTGTGAGGATGAATCCAATTTTCAATGAATTTATGTTGTTCGTTGATTACGTTTTGTTAATTCAACTAATCCAATTGATTCATATTTGCTAAATAATTTATTACATAAGATTATGGGTCTTATAAATTATTGTATCATTTTAACCCTGAATACTTCATTACTATATTTACTCGAGACGCGTGAGCCGCAGTTACCATTTTAAGGAGTGCATTCCAAATAAATCGTCGGACAGGAGCTTAGAAACAAGTTAACATTACCATCGTACTACTCTTATCTAGTTCACGGTTTACTAGTGGATTTGTCACCAATACTACGTATCTAACAAGTTCTTACCCTAAACGGTAGGATCAGTTAGGGTTACAGACATTAAGGGATGTATGCAAACGGATAGTCAGACGAAAGCTTGCAAACAGTTAGCATCGCACAGAATCTCTGCGACAGCGAGTCTCACTGACATCAGACAGTTGTTACCGTCGAATTGTTTCTTGCAACAACAAGTTCGAACACTCAAGATGCGCTTGCATCGCCTTATTTGTCAGAACAAGCGATCGCTTTGTGTTTACGATCTCCTTCGTAACTGGTATCGTAGATCCTTCGTGCAATTCGATGCGATCTCCGGATAATACACGCGAGCCTTCTTAATCAACCTATCTGTGGCTTGGTGAAAACACTGAGTGACGTGTGCATGGCGTAGTAGGTCGACCAGTCGGTCCTCAGGTTTTCCACACGAGCTGGCCTTCGATCAAGCAACAGCCTTTTATATCGATGGCCCTTGTCTTCCATCGTACACATTTCTTCGAAACGTGTACCGTGTCTGTTTGCATCCCGCAATCGTTCCATTTCCTTCTTCCTTTATTTTTATGCGTACTACATGGTGTTCGCATTACGATCGCTCGTAATAACATATTCCACGTTACGATTGCAGCCACGAATTCATGGTACACTGACCTTTTTCAACATTGAAAGATATTTCAGATACAATTTAAGTTATCAAAGTTAATAAATTATATGATTGCTAGATAATCACTGTTTGGAGTGCGACGCGCTCTGTTTTCACCGGGCGTATTTACATGACAATCAACGTTGATTACATTGAGAACTTGTATTGTGTCTGAGATGAAAGTGTAATTTGTAGGAATTCACGGAAGAATCGCGGGGAATTAGCTTATCAAGGGCGGTGTTTGCTATGGTAAAGCACATTTCCATTTATACGACGCACCGTTGTGCTAACTCCCGATTCTGTAACGCAAAGAAACCCCTCCGCTGCTTTGTAATCTGATCTGTAACTTGTTTTTTCCTCGTGACAAGCATTCTCGATCATGTTCAGAATGCTATCTGATTACAAGCCGTCTTCAGACATCCTTTCGTACCTTTTAATTTCATCTCGGGGAAGATAATTTTTATTACTCATTGTCAGGTATTCGTATGTTGAACACTCGAGCTAGAATCAGTACTCGAAGTGACGAGGTAAAATCTTAGTGAATTTGTTGATTTAATGAAATGTTCCAAGTTGGTCGAGCGAACTTCACTGAAGGTTTGATGAATCATCGAGATTAATCACTATATCAGTCCGAATGTGGGTGAACTTGGAATCGTCCTTGTGAATTTTATTCCTAAGTAAGTGAAACTGAATCATGGGTATTAATTCAGATATATGAATTTAAAAATAAAAAATGCTTCGATTAAAGAAATAATCGATTATACTGCGTTACACAATCAGAGACATCCAGAAATAATAGAATTACTTATTCGATGGAAAATCAGTCTTTATTCCATTTTAACGATGTTACATATTTGTCCAGTTTGGGACAGTTAAAATTTTAAAGTGCATTATTCTTTATCTCCTTCTCTATCAGACATTAATTGAGGCCGAACGAACATCGGACATCGCGTCCACGTATATAGATGCATTTCGTCGAGGCTGGCTGATCACGATTGCATGAGGTCGCCTTATTCTCGGGTAGCCGAGTAACGTGAAACTTTTCTTCAACCTCGGCTTCTCTACAGCCACTCCGATATTGGAAATACATCGCCTGTTCTTCGACAGGCTTTAATATGGAATGATTAAAATGTGAAGAAGTCCGAGAGAAAGTTAAATTAAAGATGGACCGAACTTGGAAAAGCTATTCCCTGTTCTCGATAAAGTTACATTTTTACCGAGTCTACCTGTTATGTCGTCTGTCGAAGAGAGATAGCTAAATGTCGCGAAATTTATTGGCTGACCCTTTCGCGGATTTCTTAAGCAGCATATTGGTAGCTTAATACTCCTTCGATCTGGATTATCGATGCGCTATTATTCACGATTGATTCGCGACCTTTGGTCGATTTATAAAGCTTTCCTCTCCTTCCTCTGGAGGATTACAGTTTCGTAATAAAGTGACGGTGATGGAAATTTTTATTAAATTCAACCCATACAACGCGAAATAGAAGGAAATTCTATTACGGAAGCCGTTGCAATTTTCGGCGCGAAATCAGAGTTCTTCGTCCTTTGTGTCAGGACGATTTATAATAACACCTATTTCCTTCTGCCCGGACGTGTCCTTGTAATACTCTACAACGACATTCAGGGAAAAATGTGCTCCGTTTCTGGTCTTTGTGCGGCGTCGAAATTACGATTGCGAAGACAAATGTCTGCCGGGCGACGAGAGGAAACATTAAATGTGTTCTATACGTAGGTATAGGGTAAACGGCATTGTGAGAAAGCATCTTCCTCGCGCGCGTAATCACACCTACGTACAGTACACGAGCGTACAAAGAAACGAAATAAGCTTCATCGGATTAATATCAAGGAATTAAAGCTACGAGTTCGTGCTTGCGCGACCTCGAAAGTCCACCAAAAGCAAACGAATAGCTTTCAGCCGGAGACATGCGCGAGCAGAAGCGAACAACGATGAAAAGGATGCGATTCTCGAGCCCGAAGGAAGAACGCGGACTCGGAGGAAATAAATGGGATAAAGCTGCTGGTATTTCACGGAAAAATTTGATCCTTCTCCAGCGTTGCTTTCCCTTGATTTTCATTTTTTTCAAACGAATCTCCTTCTTCCCTTTATATTGTATTTTAATCATTTAATCACGAGCTGGTTCAACTGAAAATTGGCTTCATACTATTTTTAATATGATATTTTTATATCCTTTGAAACTCTTTTTTATCTTTCGACAGTTATTCATATTATACGTTCTTGGTAGTAAAGCGGTTAGTTATCTCGATCGACATTGCAGAGATTACTTTTTAACTCAGTTAATTTCTGATTTTCTGAACTTTGAAAGCATGAATTAGACTTACATCGTTCCAAAGACGAACGGGTTAATCTCGGAACGTATTTGGAAATCTCTCTGGGCCGCTTTGTATTTAGGTGCATTAAATCGGACCTGTCTTGCCGGCTTCGCGATCCTTACACGACCATGGCTATCTCAGAGAATTATGAAGCAGGGACGATAAACATTTAACGCGGCAGAAATGCAGGATTGCGCGGTCTGCGTGAATCGCCGCATCTGCTTGAAATTCAAGGCGATGTTGTACGCTCGCGGCTTTCCTCTACACAACGAAGAAAGACCTTTCGGCTTAACCCATTTACGACCGAACGTACGGGTTAATGGGTTTAAAAGGGGGTAGCTACGGCGTGCGAACGACCGCGATCTTACGCTGGTAAACTTCTCTGTTACAATCGTTGACGAGGATAGATCTTGTACCGGCGATCGAATCGAACGTTTCCTTATGAATGATCAGATTTTCCTTGGAATTTTTGAACGAAGCTGGTGCAGCGATCGATTCCTCTACGAAAATTTCCTTACCCTTGAAAACATGAATTTAAGCAATTTGCTGTTGAGCTTTTTGGAATTTGTTATTCTTTCGTTAGATTAAAAAGCATTAGAAAATTATTCTTTGAAGTATGGAATAAAATGATCTTCTACGAAAGTAAAATAATTTTAGTGAGAGGAAAAAAAATGTCGTGTAAACGAGGCTGCATTAAGGCAGCTGGCACGAATATAGTTTCGCCAGGGCGTGGTCGATGTTAAAGATGCACCTTCTAAATATTCATCGTTCATAAGAGCGTCCAACGAGGTACCGTCGTCGCTAGCAGGCAACCTGTGGTCGTTGAAATCCACGTAAGATCCAGGATATCGAGTGTCTCCTTTTGCAAATTCACGAGAGTACCGAGTTAATCTCCAGGCATCGCCAAGTTTTGTCTAGTATCCGTTTCGTATAACGATTTTGTGTACACCGGGCATTCGCGCACCTTGTTCCCGAACTTAATTTTTTAATTTGAAAAGAAAAATTGTAAAATCCTTAACTCAATATTATTTTATTTTCTCAAATGCTCGATTGAGTACTCGATATTTTAGTTCAAGATAAATCGAATCTACTGCAGAGAGTAAATGGACTGTTAAAATTTCAATAGAACAATCTTTCAGTAAATATATTATTAAGTTCCGCTAATTCGTTTTCCTCGGCTGCTCGAGAACCGTATCTTTGAAACAAGGATACGTCATTCCCTTCGTATACTCCATTTCTCCAACGTTGAAAATCAATTGCTCAATAAAGGGTGATTATAGACCAACGATTGAAAAGTAGCGTGCCAGTTCTGTAGCAAGCATTCGTATATTGAATTGAATATTCTCTGTGTGAAGTCTGTAATTTTACTTTGTTGCTACGGAAGGTGATTATAGCAACCCTTAGTACATAGGTGGTATTCAATGCAGTGTGACTGTAATCATGCTTACAGTGTAAAAGGGTCACATCAGAAACGTAACGATTGAAAAGTAGTGTGCAAGCACTGTGAAAGAGTTTATGCAATTATTGAATTGGGTATTCCGAGAGCGATGTCTGTAATTTACCCATTTACTAGGGAGGGTGACTGCAATTACCCTTAGTACTAGGTAGCATTCAGTCTGGCAGAAAAAGGGTTAAATCAAAAACATACCACTCAGAATGCTCCATTCATCAGTTGTGTCAACATGTCCGCATCGTTGGATGTTTAAACACTTCAGGGGTTTATTCAATTTCAATACATATTCAGTCAGAATGATAGTGCACATCGAATGTTCAAATGAAAGCTAATTATAGTCGAACGATTGAACGCAAGCTTTGTGGAACCGTTCATATAATTAGTGAATTGAATATTCTGCAAGTCGTGTCACTGGTTTGTAATTTTACATTTGTAGTAAAATTAAATCAGAGACACAATACGGAGAATATTCAATTCATCAATCGAATCAGCATATCCTAGATAACTACCAATACTTCAATCTTTGGATTTTAAACAGTCAAAGGGGCTTGATTCAATTCTGATGCATATTCGGTGAAAATGATTAATTTACGAGGGCAGATCGTCTAAAAATGAACGGCGTTAACCGATCAGAAGGCAATAAAGCGAGGAAAAACGGAAAGGAAAAACCACGGTATTCGAGCCGCGACGTAGGAAATTTTATTAGTTACATTGGAATTTCAAACGAGGCCCCTCGGGATAGATTGCGTCTCACTCGTCATTTTATTCCGACCATTATTCGCTGCGCACCATTTATTACTCGCGTTATTTTTTTTTTTTAAATCTTTTTTTTATCCCTCGCGAGTTTCTAGGAGATTATGAAACAGTGGACATTCGCGCAAACGTATCTAATGAAATCTCGCGTAGCTGTATGTACACGGGGAATCGTGCGAAAAAATGGACATTTGTGATTTTATTGGACGCGGTGACACGATTATAGAGGGAATAAATTTCCCGCGATTCGACGAGCTGACAGCCGCCACGTATTTCTCGGATTACAATGATCATTAATCGCGTCGAATTTATTATCGGTAGCGTGCATTTCGTCGTTGTGACAAGAGTGCAATGCGTAAATCACCTGGACACGCCCGTCAACGAAACGTCGAAGAATTTTATACAATCCCGATCAAATTTTTTGGGAGGAAACCCGCGATAATGCGATAGAATGTTTACGTTGAAAAAGATGAGACTAAATACGAAATTCTTCGTGACATCAAAACTTTTGCTAATATCTCAAAAGTCAATGAATTCTTGATCGATCGATCGATTGATCGATTGACCGATCGGACATTCGCTAAAAGTATCAGGTCTGAAACGCAAAGATTCATAACATCCCCTCGTTACATGTTGCACAGGAACATGCCGCTTCAGGAATGTCAATATAACGAATTTCCCTAGGGACATCCTGAAGCTTCCTATCTCTCTTAAACCCTCTCCTTGTCGCTGTGTCCTAGAGAACTCATCCTAAGCCATCGACGCGATAGAGGGAGTCGGTGCATCGGTTGAACGTTAATGCACGCACACCGCGAGAACACGCGTCGAATTGGATGCTGTTGTTCGAGGTATTCGCTTAATGCCTGCCTTTGGGACCCGTCTTGGTAACTCTGTGGCAGCGTGCGGTGAATGGAGTCAGAAATTCATATACATAGTTAGCTGCCGTCGCAAGCTTAGCCAACGAAACTGGCTACTAGCAAGCTGGCTGGTTATATTCACGGGCCAACCGACCACGCGATTGTTCTATCGAGCAATTTTACCTCTACCGTCCAATCGGCTGACACGGGATTCAGTTGGAGAAGAAACACGTTTCCATAAGCTATTCCAATTCCGGTAGCTCTTTGCCGACCGTGCCAATTCAAGTGCCAATAATATCGCGAACCATCTTAACCCCTTGCTATCAGGCTATCCGTGCAGCTTGAATTTCCCCTCTTCGAAACAAGCTTTTCCAGTTGATTTTCGCAAGCGATAGGGACTCGTATCCGCAACTGTTATCGATTCGTTTAAACCCTCGAAGGAGCCGTACTCGAAAACTCACCTTAACACGTTTTACCGTGGTAATTTCTTTTAGAGGATTTTTCTATTTTCTACTTTTCGCGACAAACGCACGATATTCAAGCTAAATGTGAATAAACGCGTTTCAGCTGGTAACGGGCCAGTAAGGCGAACGAGCGAAATGCAACGCGTTGAACAGCTTTATCGTAACTTTGTAGAGTAAAATGCACTTACTGTTAGAGAAGTTGGTGCGCATGTTGCAAGCTTTTAATTATGCATCAATATGAATATCTAGCTGGGTGAAACGGGTAGGCGCGAAGCTTTTGTTTTATTGATCGTTTTGAGAAAGGGTCGAGGTGTGTGCGTTATAGCGTAAAAAGAGTGCCCGAGGGTAGAAGAGTTGCGAAATAATGATCGTTAAAAAGAGACACGAAACTCGTTGGAAAATAATAATTACCGTGCGTTTAAAAATTTTCCATGAATATTCAGCTTTGATAGTAGCTGCAATTCTGTTAACTTTAGGATTCAATTCGATTCATCGGTGTTCAAAATATTTAACAATTTATTTTCTCTGAAAAATCGCTGTTGTTTACAAAAATCTCTACAACGACGCCCGGAAAAATTAAATTTCCTGCGTTGTTTTAATTTTATCAGACGAATTTGGTGCACCGCGATAAAGTTGAACTCGTTCGTCGTTTAACTGTTCGTAAAATCGTGTAATCAGCTGTCCGGGGCCATTATTCATGCGCGACGTTGCTCGCGAAATATATTCGCATCCTTTATCACGAAGCTCCCTTTATCGCTGGTCGCAACCTTGGATTATTGCGAGAATTTCGATCTGCTAGTGTTGGAGCCACGGTTACCGTGCACCAGCGTCGGCTACGTGCTCGTTTAATTCCAAAATCGCCGGAATTTTCGAATTTATTACGTGCGCACGGCACAGGGACGATGCTTTCGTGTGATATTAATTCGTTGGAAATCGATTTTTAGACCGATCGAGCTTCGAAATTTCGAAAATCGCGTCTTTGCTGAATCATTTTGTAGAGTCGCCGCAAAAATCTTTCAACGCTGTTTGGTAAATTGCTTTTCTTTTTTTCTTTAACTGCATCGTGAGGAAATAACGTCGCAAGCGGAAAATCGTGCACGTAGCACCGAGAAATCGACGGAATTCATTATCGTTGTACGTGATTCAGAAAGCGGCCGTTTAAATGCCGAATCGCAACGTACGATGAATTCTCGAGTGTCTGATACAAACGTGAACAATACATAATTCGAGCTGATAGAGAATTTTCAGACGTATCGTATTCTGCTTGCACCACTTCTCAGTAGTATCGAATATCAGAACTCGCGTAAACACGTATTACGTATACTTGCTATTATTTTTATCGCATTGGATGTTTTATCCTGGTAAACAAGGAATCAAGTCGTTCCGTCAGCTTTCTTAGAAAAGAAGCAAGATTACATAGTTGTTGCGTTGATAGTATACCCGTGTACACAATCTTTCTGCTCTAGCGACGTTTTCGCAAGCAATCATTACTCATTACATGTCACTCAATTATTTTCAACTTGTAAAAGTGAACATACGGAATTGGCCCTGTATACATAGTTTGCAGTAAAAAAATTGACAAAAAAGAAGAAAATCAAGAATTTCAGGTTTAGCAAATGAAATGTATAAATATCACGCTTTTCGTTAGAATAATAAAGAAATGTTAGAGAGCATAAATTTAATTTATCAAGATTCAAACAGATTAGATTTACAAGATATACGACAGGCAAAGTTAATTCCTCTTTACATTTAAGATTTCGAACTTGTACACTACCTTGGTTCGGCTCCCTTTAATCCAGTGATTTATGAGCGGGAAAATCCAAATTCTAATTAGCACTCGAAGGATTCGAAAGTTTCTACCTGGTTCCCGGAGGTTCTTGACGTATCGCAAATACACCCTGTAATATCGTAGTTGCTTGTGTTAAAGAGCGAACGTCTTTAGATTGCATATCAACGATCCCTATGCAGTCGAGTATATTGCGTAAAGCGTATGCAAAATTCATGAAGCGAAGAATTCTAATTAGTATTCTCGCGTCTCTCTTTTCCTGTCTAATCTTCCAAGAGCATCTTCCAAGAATCAGAGCTTGAAAAGAATTCAAACTTCGGATCAGAAGGAACTTTTCTACATACATACATGCTTTTTGATCTTCGAAACTATTCGCAGTCCTGTGACTCGAAACTTGGAGAATTTTTGAACATGTAATTCCGTGAAAGCTTGCAGTTCTATGAATTTATTTTCAATTACATTAAAATCCTGCAACGTTCGCAAATCAGTTCACAAATATCTTGAGGATTTCGTGTCTTATTTTCTCTCGTTCTTCCTCGTTTGTTCTTTGAACGATTTTCAAATCACAATATTGACTTAAACTTTTTTAACTACATTGCATAACGTAGTGATTCATTTGACAAACATTATTTTATTGAAATTTATAAATACAGCATCTCGGAATTAGTCGTTATGATGAGTATTTATGAGATTATGCTCCAAGATACTTCTTCAGCAATATACATCTGTGAATTCAAACTGAAAACGTTCTGAAGGTCTGTTAAACGCTGCGAATTAGCATAATAGTCGGCTGGAAAGACCCCAGCTGGTAGGATGCATATGCACGAAGTGACTGTCGTATTTTTGCCTAGTTAGCTTCCGGTAATTTGCAGGGAGAGCCTAAATTGCGGAAGAATAGTTTGCGCCATTGGTATCCGTTCGTGTTCAGACATTCATACGATGTTTTGCACGCGTAAATGTGCCTCGTATAGCCGTGATTTCATTCGTAGCTGGGGAACAACGGGGAACCTCGTTTTTCTTCTCTTTTCTTTTCATTTTTCCGTTTTCCTCACGATTCCACGTGCACGCCCTCGGTTTACTGTTCATCGCGATGGACGATAAACGCTAATCGTTCCTAGTATTATCCGATTCCGATCAACCAATATTCCCTCATCGAATTTTTTCACAAAACGAATAAAAACTGGTGGAAGAGTGTTTCAATTTGTGCTGGTTATGGCTTTCCTATCTATTTTTCCATCGCGATTTGTTTTATTTCTATTGCAATGATACACAGTGAGAGCGAGGGAGAAAGTATCGAATTTACTATATAAATTTGATATGTTACGTCAAAGTTATCCGAGTGTATACAGGAATTAATACGCGATTTGTAGTTGTAATTGCGATCCTCTTTCGTGAACAGAGGTTGCAAAATTGATCCACACGTTCAATTGTTAGAGGAATTATATCTGCATCGAGTACATACTAGGAATATGAGCTCGTTTATTATTAATTACAGTTTCGGTTTGTAACTGCATTACGTCAATGTGCAACATTTCAATACTATAACAATAATTTATTGTTCGTATAAATTGACCAAATTCAATTATAGTTACAATATTGAAACACTTGGTAGACGAGGCGAAAAACCTGTATTTATTTTATTCAAAGACACCGTGACACCGTGACACAGATTGGTAAATGGAGACGTTTTCAAAATTGAAATACTACCACTCCCGTGTGCAAACTCGGCAATTCCTCATGGATTACATCACATGTAAAGCAAGGAATTTTTGAGAGCGTACGTGTTCCCGAAAGGCCGAGGTGCGGAAATACGAAGTAAGCAAACAAAAGAGAGTCCAAAGAGAAATGTGGAGAAAGTTATTTGCCTCGACGGAAATCGTTTACGCAGGCAATTTTGAAAACTCAATACCAATTGTAAACGGTGAGAAGTGCTCGTCGAAAAATGATTTCAGTGAAACAAGAACAGGAGGGTTCTTGAGAGAGGTGTAAGCACGATACTGGTGAAGATTTTTAATACGCGAACGAATGTATGACGGGTTAAGTTCTTGTTCGACGTTAATACTTGAAGGAAAACCTGTGCACTGTGATCGATTGCGACGAGGGTCGAGTTTAGAATTGCAGTTTAGAAAGAGAATCAGATGGAAAGGAATTTATCGGGAAACTTTCGAGGAGGAAAGTTTCATGTCTATTATTTTTAAATACTATTTATTTCATGGATCTATATTAGACTTTTTTCGTACAAATTTAACGTATTTTAACACGCTTTTTACGGTAGGAAAGCAGAATTAAAACCGTGTAAAAAGCAGAATTAAAATCTTGGAAAAAGTGGAATTCAAATCTCTTTAACGTAGGAATAATTAAAAATCTTATTACCCAGAACAATCGACGAAATTGCATTCCATGTTAGAGGAAAATTAAAAAGAAGGTAGATTGAACCACTCGACTTCGAGCAAAATTTATTACAATATGGTTAATTTATACGTATGTAACTTCCGGAATAGAACTTGAAATTTAACTGACGCGATGCTTACTTATATAATAATGCACTGAACCTAAACTACCCCAAAATGTCAGACAGATGAAAGGCGGAAGGATGGGGTGAAATGTCCAGGTTTCATGTAGCCTATATTTTCCACAGGTTCCTGGAGAGTAACTATGCAAAATTTGCTCCAGATCAGTCAAAGGACTTAGGTGATAATTGGAAACATATAAATTGGATATTCCATTTTATAGAGTATCCGCGTTAATTTGAGTTATTTCACTATCAAACGAAGTAATTCATTTTATTTACTAAAGTAACTTTACAAATAATTTTTGATTCTATTATGTCAACCGTACCTTAAAAATTGATATTAAGAATTATCATAAATGATGGTCATTCTGCATGCATTAATATCATTGATTCTATATAAATGGTTTAGCATTATATTTTCTTATTTTATTTTTTAAACATCTCGACAACTCGTTACGGCAATTATAATGTTGATACACGTGCAGTTTGTACGTCGTTCGAGCGTTTAATTATATCTGCTTTCTACGTAGGCAACGAGCAGAAATTTGTATCTGTAATATTTATCGGGTTAGTAAATTGAGAGATAACGATGTGGCTCCGCGTACTTAAAATACTCAAGGCAATTGCGAGATGCTATGATTTTATTTTTCTAATTATTTCATTAATGATCGTGAATATATTCGTGTACTTCAATGAGAGTAGATCTTACTAGCACATAAAGGATTTTCAAACGATATCAATTAATTCTTTTGTCTGCCATTCAGATCAAATTGATTCGAAATGAAAATCCAATACTTGACATTTTTCGAAAAGAAAAGACCTTCTATTTGTGTGAAACTTACTATTTTATTAAAAGTTCTCGAAGAATATATTTATCAATTAATAAAAATTTCTATAAAAAAGTTTAAATATTGCAAGATTCAAAGCAGTGCAAAGTCGATTCGAGAACTCGATAATTGTTGTTGCTTTCAACGATTTCGAAATCAATCTAGACAATTATTCGGATCGTTATCGATAGATTATGTATTACGTGTTTCACCAATCAGCCTCGTTCGTATAATATCACTATCTCTTTTAAATGATTGTATAATATATAATATTCATTTCTCATTTATCTGGGTTATGCAAATTTATGATAAAGTTTGAACGCATTGCTTGAATATTTACGATTGCCAATACTAATAGATCGAATATCGACGAGACTGTTTACAAACATTTTTATTCGATCTGGTTTATTTATCTGAATGTAAATTATTTACATGCAGCGTCCATTAATGTTACTTTGACTCTCTGAAAAGCTCGAGAAACGGTTGCTTAACGCGTTATTAAATGCCCCAGTAAAAATGAGCATAATTAGCACCTAATAATTCTATTTTTCACATTAATCTTCACTCGCAAGTTCATTCCTATACCGTGTAACTATATTCAAGATAAAAATAATTTTCAGACTTGTAACTGGAATTTAAAAATCCCAAGCTAACCAGAGTATTATGGAAAGTTTCGTTTACATTCAGTGGGACCTCGAGCTTCCGTGAAAATGTTGGATTTTTATGGAAAATTCGTGCAGAATTCAATTTAAAAATGTTCACTGCTTCGCGTTACTGAATTTGAAAAAAGCATCAGCTTTCATTTAATTTTGATTGACCAACGGACCATTAATATCAAAAGCGTAAAACGAAGGAAAACAAATTTCATCAAAATTCGGTAGTAGATTGAAAGTGCTTGATCAAAATTGATACGTAACCTGGTGGAAAATAACCGTTGGTCAAAATATGTATATGTAAACTGCAAGTATGTAACAGTGTAGAGTGCTGGCACTTTATTTTCGTAGGTTATCCTTTGAAGTGTACACGGTTTGAGGAAATTTGTTTCGAGCAAAGCGCTTTGGTGATCCGAACCTTCATGCACGTCATTAAACTTTCGGGAAGTTGATACTTATCCACCGACACATGTGTATATAACATATATATGTGGCTGGATACGATTCTGTGTACCAAAACATCGGATCTTCTTGCACTCTTACTGCTTGGATAAACTTCAAGGAAACTTTCGAATCATACGCGTAAACCTGAACGCAGGATATCTCGAAGAAAAACAGTATCTATGCGATTAACTTCCTATAACACGATTTGTACGTGAACAGATTTCCTATTTTTCCTTTCGTTTCATTTACCAAACCAATCGATAAGATCGAATTTCTTCGCACTGGCGTAAAACTGATTGAACTGACCTCGTTAGTAATTGAAGCGCGTTAATTACCACAGAAATCTGGACCAACTTTTGAACGAATATACGAGGTGCCTGCGAAATAGATGATTTTGTTGCATTTTATCATCTAGAAATTTGATATATACTGTTACAGTTTGCGAACCCTGACGTAAGGCACGCAAGGAGAAAATGAATCCGGGAATAAGACAGACCACTGAATATATTTCAAATATACCACCAGTGATTATTGAAAAGTGGGAATTACAAATAGCTATTGAAAACAGTAATATACTCATTCCGGACGTATTCCTCTCCATTAAGTTAAAATGCATGAATTTTTAATCCACTTTATACGAGATTTCAACTTTTAATTACGCTACTTATGATTTAAACGTTCGTAGTACAAAGAATACTCTATCTTGGTATGAGGAACATAATATTCTTCTATTAAAAGCTGTCGAATATATTAAAAATGTAACCTTTAAAGGTTTAAATTTATTTAACACCAAAGCTTACGTTGAACTGGGACCGTGTAGATTTATCCACATATCCACGTTTTCGCTCCCTGTCATGAATTATTTACCCAGATATTTTCCGTGTCACGACAGTGCCGAGGGGAATCCAAATTTTCTATAACGCGAACTTCTCGTAATTTGATTTTACATCGAAGCATCGCGAGAGTTACCCTTCATGTATTTACGTTTCGAGCGTGTGTGCATAAGGCCGGAACTCGGGACGTGTCCTGCACACCTATATACCCTCGATTCCATCTTAGACGTAGAAACTTTCGAGAAACTAGTTTACTCGTGATCTGGATGTAACTTCCGTCGAGGTTATATTAAGCAGTCGCTAAATCTTGAAACGAGACGTATAGTGAAACCGATACGCTGTATCTGTCGTAGGTGTTGTGGTCGACCACCTTCATCAAGGCTCCAGGTATTATTTATGTCGCGTGTTAAGAATTTCCCCCGAAGCTCAACTCGTCTACCCTTTACCTATGTCACTCGACAATGTGGGTAATTGTACATTCGTGTTGTTATTTCGAGGAAAGCATCGATCTGATTGAATTTAATTAAAAAGAATGCATGTAACAGAAGGCATAAATATAGAAAGTTAGTATCAATTCAATTCGAAAGTAGGAAAATAGAGTTTAAATTTGTTTTCAGAGTAAACGTTTCTGAATATCTCGTGGCTTATTTGTTTTGAGTCCAGCAAGAAAATCGAAGAAATGTTGCTACAGGAAATCTACAAGTTGAAAAATCAAATGTGATTTTTTATCATTGGGTACAAATATTTACTATGATATCACGTCTTGAACGGCCGAGATAAAAACTCGATTACGTATCCGAAAAACGTATGAATGTTCGAAAGAAACGGAAATTTAGTATGTGAACTGTTATATAATTTCATAATTATGGCTCACGGTCGACCTGTTCACCCCTATTCGAGGGGTGATCATAGTAGAATTGTTTCTTTTTTCCAACGAATAATACTTCATTAAAATGCATTGAAATAACTGTCAGAAACATATCTACTCTCGACCAGTTCAATCTTGAAATTTAACATTCTCTCTATGGAGTTAATTTCGACCGGTGCAAATCTGCCCCATAACCGCATCAAAGTTTAGACCAACGGTTCTGTTGAATCCTTTGGGATGCAGCGATTAACCTTCGAGTGTATTCGACCATGTTCTAATACAGTTCGGAAGAAACAAGCTGTGAATAAATTCTACTATGTTATTTAATAATTCATTTAGAGAACAACTTTCAGTGATGGATATCTACATTTCTCTTTTCGAAAAACCTTTTCATTTTGATCAATGAATTCTGTCAGTCTGTGAAATGTACAGTAATTATCTGTTGTCGTTTCGTGCTCGAAAATACTTCGTTCCGAAGTAAGTCCCGATAGATGGACGTAGACAAGCGGATTGCAAAAGGTTGTACCAGTAATCCAGTGGTTGAGCGGTGGATTCGTGGGTCAAACGACGACCACGAACCCCTAGTGATTAGAGGCTTATTTCACCCTAAGAGTTTCGATACCTCGTGAGCTCGGGTGTGAGTCGAGATAAACAATCGATCATTCGATTACCAACACATTTGAGAGCAATTCAATAAACCTCGATCAAAGCAATCATAAAAGTATTATTTAGAAATATCTCTTTGTTCTTTACAATATTGGTATCATAAATTTTGAAAAGGACAGATATTTGTCGAACTACGATAAAAGTTAATCCCTTCTGAGAAAAGTCATACCTTCTTGTTTAAATTTCTTCACAGTCACAATTCAAACATTTTGTCAGCGATTCGATACTGTCTTTAATACATGTCCGTACGTGAACGGAAAGTATCGTTTGTTCAGAGATAAACAAACCGCGAGATATATAAGTCAGACGCCTAAGCAAATCCGATAAGTCCGTCGAATCAATTCGTTGCACGTAGTTGACCTGTGTATATATATATTTATCTTTTTCACGTAGACCCGGAAATACGTAACGAAGCAGGTAAAAGCTATGGGTGAACTCCGAAATAGCCTCGTACGTGTTGATAAAATGATAAGATAGCTTTTCGTACGAGAAACTTTCTTACCTGTCTTACATTAACAATTCTGATCGCTTAATTTCAGACGAAGCATCCTAATTTCGGATACTTTTATTTATCTCTTCAAATATTACCCTAATTCTTGTTGTCACTTAATGCAGTACAATCGGGTATATTCGAACGCGAGCTCAAAGAGAAATAATAGGAACTTTTTTTCTGTAAAAAACTAGCTGACGTAATATAGCAGTGATCCACGGTTACACGGTACAGAAATGGCCAACTATCGCGAGTGTAAGCCCAGCGGTTTCTTTGAAGCGTAGTTAACAATGAAACGAGATCGCTTTGGATCGAATCGCAACGTTGAACGAACAAAGAGCAGCAGATGAATCGAACTGGAAAAAGAGGTAACATTGTTGCTTTTGCTCCATTGATGCCAATAACGTCGACTACCGGTGGAAGGATGTTAAGTCTAGCTACGCTGAAGTTTGATAGCGTTATCCGGAAACAATATTTGCTGTAACAGCTAACGTGGAAATCGAATTCACCGACTGAATGCGTTCTATTTGTCCCCCTTAATCGTTCGTCAACGATAAACCCGTGATACGAAGAGAAGAAAAAAATTGAACAATTTTTCACTGTTTATAGTTGACGATATCACCGATCCAACAAATTAACTGCATGTCATTTGAATGAAGAATAAATCGTAAATAAAGATACTTATTTTATCATTTATATTTGAGGATTAAAAATAAATTATTATTCAGTTGGATTTTCAAGGAATTGAACGTTGGGATGTTGAAGTGCATGCGCGTAATCTGTGAATGGAGTGAAATATCCTATTTTCTGTCAGCCGTTTTACAGCGGATTTTTACATCCTTCAACGCGCTAAGATACGTTCTATCAGTCCTAGGAATCTGAAAGAACGATGGCGCGAAAACTAAACCGGTGAGACCCTTTTGGCCGGAACAAGACAATGCACTTCCAGTCTCGTTCCTCGCATTATCTTCTCGCTTCGTAAGTTTCCTCACTATTATAGCGCTTACTAAATCGGTTTTGCATAATCCTGCTTGAAGCTGACGCTGCCTGCAGTCGTTGTCTCAGGATGAATCGAGCGTTCGAATTTGCTTTTACACCCGAGACGTCTAAATGTATAATAGGTGGAAGCTTCATAGCGCTACGCGACGCTTATTCTTTGAACATTCTCGTGAACTTGATCGAACATCCAAAGGGTAACTTTAATTAAAATTAGATTAGAGATTTCATGGTCGTCTTCTACACCCTATCAGAGAAATCGATAAGCGAATTTGTAAAGTGTGTACAGCAATAAATGAGTTAAATATTGCGGTGTATTAATGCGAGCCTACTGTATGCAACTTCGTACATTGGTGTGACCGCATGTAGTACGGGAATAATCCATAAACAAGCGTCGACGGTATTCAGCGTGATCGGATTTGTAAACTGGCTATCGTTTGCCATGGTCGCTCGTAAACTCATCGGTGGTCAGCGATGATTCCCTGCTTTGCTCTTCTCCGTTTCGTCCCGGTAGTATCATAATTATCGGCATGTCGGAGAGACGTAGTAGATAGTTATAAAGGGAGGATTGGTCCTGGTCTCTCTGTAATTTAGACACTTGGTCGACCGAAAGGGAATGGAATTCGAAAATCGGGTTAACTTTGACTCGCGTTGGAATTCGAAAAAATTGCTCTCGCCGAAAGGAAATGAAACACATGGTTTCCATTGCAAAAATATCACGGGTAGTCGTGTTAGTAACTTTTCTCTTGATTTCGTTAATTTCTTCTGTGCCAGTTAACCGGATCGAATCAATGGATCTCGATACCGTCGTACGAGCGCAAAGTGTGATCTTTGTAAATTTGATAGATCATCAAACGGAAAGTCCTCGACTTGCTCGTAATTGGTGGCTCGTATGGAATTTCAGTTGAGGCCGATGCAAGTAAACCCTCTCGCGGACTGAAATTACATAGCAGCTCTTACGTGTTCGTTCTCTCGGTGCCTCTATCGATGAAGATTAGATACGAGGATCCGTAGCCACAGCTGTAGCTAGATAATATTACGTTGCAAGAGTCGCGTTCCTTCTTCAAGGTTGATTTTTCCGCCTGTATTTTTCTAACGTTCGGTTGGCAGCTGGAAAACGAAAACTCGAACTTTGGCCAGGTTGCGGTGAAGTTCCGGCGTTCCGTGCGCGATGGCGAGCCAACTTTCCGCACGACCGGTATGCTGGGCATCTATTAAACGATCGATCGGTAGGGTTCGTAGGTTGTTCGAGGAAACTTTGGCCCGTAGTCAGTTGCCGAATTTCGTGCGGTTACTTTCGGTGAAAAATCGGCAAACCCCTGAGTGGGTGTAAATCACTTGTGGCTTCTGGTCAATCACTTCTCTTATGCTTCTTTCTCGCTTCAACGCCGTGACTTGCATTATGTATATTCCAAAAGAACGAGAAAGAATGGAGGGAGCTAGTTAATTTTGTAACAAGCTAGACCACCAGCAATTACGTTACCCAATACCTACTCCAACAATAACCGGCTAAAACCTTACTCCGATTAATCACGAGTTTCAATTAGTACGTTACGTACAGATTACTGCAATCTGTGTAACGATAGTAATCCATGCGAAGTACTATTGAGAAACACCTTCGTTCGAGGGGATTTGAATTCCATTCGCTAACCGAGAATCGTTTATAGATAAAGAAGCAAAAATACATGGAGAACAGAATGTTTCGATAATAAAGGGAGTCGAGGTTGGAAGAAAATTTGAGAGCCAAGTCTCTTGTGGCAACCAAGATTTGCCTACTTTCAAACTTCTGGCCATCTGTGATTTGCGACACAGTTGCTCGTATTATATAGGTTCACAGGATGGAAATTTAGTTCACCAACAATTTTTTAGTTCGACACGGGGAACGTGGACGTTCAGAGATGCTACAGAAGTTCGTAGAGTCCAACAACATCGTATCTCGTCGATGCAACGATCGAATTCGAGGGAACCCGTTGATACACGACCGTCGCGGCTCCATGAATCGCGATAAAAAATTTGTTACGAGCCTGTGCAACTCTCCTTTGCCACTTAGCTCTCTCGTTCGTGCCATTCGAATGTCAAAGATCGATAGTTCATCGACCTCGTACTCCTTTTCGAGAGATTTGGTTGAATTTCGGTGGGTTCGTGGATGCGAGTGTTTCCCTTGGTCTTGATTCATCCTGACCCTTTTCAACTTTCAAAAAGCACACCAATTTTTGTACTTCGTACACTTGATACCTGGGGCTCGAATCTCGGTCAGGTGAGGGAAATCAAAAATAAAAATTGTTAAGTTTGCCATCGGTTGAAAGGGACACCAGCTTTTGCGATCGTTTCATAGATCTCCAATTATGGTGAATTGATTTCACAGCAAACTGTGGTTAAAACGTTGAGCAAATACACATACAACGTGGAAAGCATTGACTATATGGAATCGTGGAAGTAGACTATTTCATAGAACATATGTGGGTACTTGTTACTCTTGATATCGTCAAATATTATTTGTTTATTTAACAATTATTAACGGGCGGGTACCCTTTACATTGTATGATGGTAGTATATAAACCTCCGGAGAGTACAAAGGAAATGAAACGAGTATTGTGTTCACAAACAGTTAAATGATTCGGATTATTACAGCTCTTTCAGAGTGCTAACAGGATTAGAGAAAAAGTCAATGCTGTTCTGTAGGGCATTGACAGAAATGCAAATTCTATTAACAGTATCATAGTGACCGAATCTGGAGAAGTGTGTAGGGTAGAACTGGTTGGAATATCTGATGCTGTGCGGAGGTAGATAAAATTTGATGTTCGCTAATAAAATAGAACAGTCAAGAAGATTTTTAATCTGTTCTTGAAAGTGAAAAGTCTGAAAGAGACAGTAGCAACTAGAAATTTAGTCCTTCAATTGTATTGAACTAATTTGAACCTGAAATATCATCAAAAAGTTAGGTAACTTTTATAGCGTAAGGGAAAGAGTGTATCCGGCAGTATATAGATACGATGATTTTGCTTCAAGATATAGATTCAAAGGACCACTAGGGTCAACTACGAGAAGGTATGGACACGTACGCGTTTCAAGGCATGCCAGAGTTAGAAACTCGATGGAAGTCGTGATTTCGGAGCATTGCAGTGGGAAACTGTGTTCTCTGTCTCTTACCGGCTTCCTTTCTCCCCTTTGGTCACCTTTATTTCTTTTTCTCGGAGCCCGCTTTACAGCTGCCAGGCACAAGCTAGGCACGTTCGAATCGTAAGGCTGGTTTCGTGTACGGGGGCGTTGGATATGTGAACGAGCAAATTGAAGAAACGGAAAGTATGGGCAATGGCCCAAATGATCACAGTGGTCGCAAACCGACTCGAAATCGTAAGGTACGAGAGGATAAGCCGAGTTGCTCGAGTTGAATACAGCTCAGAATCTGACCAAGACATGGTACGTTCACGAGTTTTCCAACTGAAAGCTAAGGACCCGCGTTAACTCGTCGTTATTTCTCGACTCTCGTATTTTCCGCGAAAATTGTTTTATTGTTGCGTAGATCTTGTGGCTTAGTACTTTGTGTTCGACTCTGATTTGGAAACTGTGTGTGTGTAAGATAGGGTCTTGGAAAGTAGGCTATCTCTAAAGAAAAGCAAGTAAACTCTTGACCTTTAGCTTGAACTTCCATGCCCTGGAAAAATCATTTTGTACACCAGTTATCGAGACAATATCTCTTATTCAATTGAATACAACGTTCCTTCTCTATATTTTTCACTTTGAATCTTTTTTCAAGTGCTTTCATATCATTATTTTCAATTCAATTATACTCTCGTCTTTTACGTTTTGAAAGTTTCTTTTGCCATAATAATAAACGGATTAAAAAATCCATTTCATTATATTACCTATTGTATTCTTATCGTTCTTCAGCATCGTTAAAATATAATAGCATGAAATCCTTCACCAGTAATGTGGGGTTAAAATCCATCCTACCGATGAAAGCATTTTTCAAAGTCCACCCCTCAAGCCGGAAGCATGACCACCCCTTGCCATCCCCTGTATTTCGTAGCAGAAAAATGGTCGACCGTGAACGAAGAGTGACGATATCCTGCGTACGACTAGCATGACCGATAAGCGGCGATTTTGCCTTCACTTATCGTCGTGTAAACCCGAAGGATGATAAGATAGCCAGGCTATACTGGTAAGAGAAAACCGGACGTGAGGTCGAGACCATAATCCCGATGAATTTAAACTGTTCTTGCGACCTTAGTTTCGAGGGCAAACCCGAAATTGCCAATTAGTTTGGTTATCCTGTCTTCGCATAACTCCGTGGCAACCGGCTTCTGGATAAATAATTGCCAATTCCCCATGGGATCGCTGGATGGTCAGGACACTGGTGGCAGGTCATTTTCTACCATTTACTTGGACCCGCGAGTGGATCGAGGCCTGGATGTTCGTTTTCGGGCGTCAACTCTCGAACAATAGGTTGGGTCAATAGTGTGAAAGGTGTATTGTGGTATTCAAATTATAGCAATACTCTAAAATGAAAAGAATTAAAATTAAATTTAAATTATTACTGACGTCGTACGAGGGTTAATGGAATACAGGTGTGTTCATGCAGGACTCGTACATCGTATTAGCGGATTTCGTTGTAAAATTTTGCAGTACTTTTGAAAGCGGCTTAAAAACGAACTTCAGGCCGTAATACGAGATGGTTATAGATGGATTAATGGAAAATGGACGGAATGGTTGAAAAGTTTCTAGTGACTACCTTTAAATAATGAATGATGTATTATTCTGCCGGTTTCATTATGGTAGGTTTATTCAGTAACTGAAAATGTTATTAACAAATATATTCTGTGATACTTAACTCTAAATTGAAAGGAAACCACAAATATTATACTGAAAAACGTTTTTATGTCAAAAAAATGTTTAACAGCAAATATTTTGCCTCGACATTTAGTCCATATGTTTATAAACGTGAATAAAGATAATCTAGAAAGGTGATTTTTATCGTATGAAAAAGTTTTGTTTCATTTTTTCATATATACGATACCTTGTATAATAACACCGATGCAATATGATACATGCTTGTTTTGAAAAAAGGGATTGCAAAACGCAGCGTGTCTACGTTTCTTTCGATCCGGTGTAGGTAATGTTGATGAAAAATGCTGTGTTCCGTAATAAAATCGGGAAGTAACATCATTACTTCGTAATTCGACAGCATTGTTTGAAACATCTCGTCTGAAAGACAACTAGCTAAGGTAAATCTTTCAGCGTAGTAAATGGGAAAAGTCTCTTTGAAGCAGCCAACAAAGGTAGCATTCTCTTGTACATACTTAAAAGTTTTTTTCACGTCGCCGTGCTGGAATGGAAACATCTGAAATTATTTGCAACATTATTTCACGAGGAATTTATATAAATCCGGCAAACAAGATGGAACTTTGTTTCATCGAGAATCAAACGAGGAAATCATTCTTGGAGAAACTATTTGTTTTTTCAAATGAACTGACGCGTGAAAAGATTTGAAAGTATTTTCTAATCGAATAATATCATTAATTCGATGGAATAATAATATTCATATTTGTGATATCAGCGTATCATTGGTGGTACTTTGATAATAGCATTCGCGTGTTGGAGCTAAAGTTTCGAGAAATATAATAACGGAGATGGCATAGCTCGCGGTACTGCACGACGTTTAAGCGGAATTCTCCGGAGGGTGGTTAAGTAGATTCACCGAGTAATTGCGTAAAAATTTGCGACCACTTACGTATTCTGTACACGAGTCAACGATACAACGTAACTGCATACTCGCGGTCTGTTCCGTTAACGTTATAAGCCGTTTTCACGTTGGAAACGAGCCATAGTGTTCGCTAATGGTTGCACCTATTCATTAGCAACCTCTACCGATTCACCTTGTCATTCATTTTTGTTTTCTCTTGTTCTGTTTCAGGGTAAGTCGTTGATCTACTTGGTCCACTTTCAAACACGACGATTTTTTGGATTACATCGGTTCAATTACAAGTAAGAAAACGCTTTTCAAACTTTACCTATCATTTCTTGAACCTATTATACTTTCCCTTTTTATTCGATTAAAAAACTATACGGTGAGGAAGATTTCGTGGCGGTAGAAACTTTTGAAATGACCTAATATGTCGGCTAGCGGGCAGCCGTGAAAACCTTTCCACCAAATACCGTGGCGGTCGACGTGCTAATTTCATTTCCGCAGCGTATTGATCATCGAACAGAAGCGAGTGCCGCAGGTACATCAGTTTCGGGGTTAGGTCGAGGCTCACCTTGAGCCCCTGTGGCTTAGCCGCGCTTGTACTAGCCGATTTCAATTTAGTTTTCGCAGTCTCGCGAGAATTCCCCGCCAATTGTACCGATTGAACAGCCCTGTTCCGGCTCGCTCGTACTTACCTGATCAAGGTACACCGACCTGGCCTCTCTCAGGCAAGGTCCATTTTCGACGTTGCCGCGTATATGTGGCTGCAAACGTTGCCAACCATTCTCTGTTCCGCACGATGAACGTATGAAACGAAACGCCTACGAAAGAAAATCTTACCGATCACTCGAAACTTGTCTCTGTACGGATCTGTATTGATTTTCCGAGAATTCTGGATCATTTGTTACGTAGCGTAACACAATGGAAACAGTTGTATTGGAGGAATTTTTCTATTTATTAGCATAATTTTATATTTTGAATTATCGGTGTAACCTAAATGATAAATCCGGATGAAATCTGTGTCTAGGAGGATAAGTATCCTTGAGTTTTGCTAACGTCACTCTCTCGAGTAAGCTGACTGCAATATTAGCGAAACGTCAGGCCATTTATTCTGTTAGATACGACGAACACGCGGAAACTCTGCTAATAATAAACTAATGAAATTAATTTTAACGTCGCTGGTCACCGGTGAAGCCGAGAGCACTCAAAGCGTTAGCGGAGATTGTACGGAATACCTAATGACGGTACAGAAATTCTTGAGATATGTGCGGTGTAATACTGTCGGATATATCTTTCGTTCTATCTTTTGATGAAAATATTTTAAAGATCGCAATTTTAATTCGTGGAATTATTAATTTTCAATCGTTTATGAAGATTGTTATATTTCTAACGAAACGCGGTGTCGTTCATTGTATCTGGAAAATTGAATGTCCACGGATATTTCTTAGTAGACGGTACGAAAGAGTCGAGCAATCTTTCCAAGGTGTCTACTAAGATTGTACCTGGTTAGGAACGCTCGTAACAGCATAGAAACGGTTCGGCAACCTCTCTTTCTCTTGGCCTCTCTTTGACTGGAAGACGGGCAGAAGCAGGCGGTTTGTATGAAACGCTCCGTTCCATTGTTCCCGAATGCTGCAGCTGGTTCCTATACTCACATATACAGGCCGTCTCAAAATAGGTGTTCAATCGAAGAACTGTAGATCCTTGATAGAAGAATTAATGATGAATTCAAAAATTACTATCGCGATAATTTCAATTATATTTTTTAAATTCCTTGCATTGTGAGCCTTAATTTGAACCGCGGTGGCTCGAAAGAAATGATCGTTTAAAAAGTATAAGCGAAGCAAAGTTAGAATAGTTTTTCTCAAATTATTTAAGTTTCCCCGGTGAAACTATACAATAACCTGGAAGAATTAAACTTACGGAGAAACTACATTTCCACTTAAAAATTCTAAAGCTCTTTATCAACCGCTTGGTAACGTGTAAAATTTCCAAGTGGAGAGAACAGCGAAATTGTATGAGCCACCGGTGAGAGAAGAAAAAAAAAACGAAAGTCGAGGAAAGCTATTTACCAGATCGTCGGATCTGCATTCGAAGATTTCGCGGAGCGAAACGACGAGAGGGAAACGCTTGCACGGCTCGAGAATGCTAGAGATGGCCTTATTTCGTTGATTCTCGGGCCACTGGTCACAATCTGGCGTAAATTCGAAAAATTCCCCTGGCTAGCTGCCTCATCGAACTCTCTATACCTTATAGTACGAGATAGCCAAAGATAATCAGCACTCAATTTTATTGGAAAACGAATCGCGCAGGCGGAGTCGAAAGAAGCATTGTCCCCTCGAAGCGATTTCAGTCTCGTTGTTCGACGCACGGCATTTTTAAACGGCACTTCCACGGAATTTAGGACCCGGTCGGATAGATTGAAAAATTATCTATCCTCCGTATCGTGACCGCTTCGACTAACTTCGATTAAATTAAAAAAGATAAACGAGCTCCTTGTTTAAATGCACAGTGTATGTACGTATGCATTTTGGCATTGTGCTCTTCGAGTTATTCACGTAAAAAAAAGAAAAATTGAATGAAGCATCGATTGGAAAAATACTTTTTTGACGATTCGTTTTGGTACCCACAAATTATTACCCCGGTATGAGTGAAATCACGAAGAGGACAAATTGATGCTCGATCTGTTCCCGCTGTCCGATCAATCAATTTCGAGCAATGAGTGGGCGAACGAATTCCACGTGTAAATATCATTGCAAATTGGAGATATTTAACTGTTATTTGCATACGCTGTTGTATCATTACTCCGAACGTTGAAAATAATTGATCGAAAGTATATGTAACTTTCGTTTCACGTGTACAAAACCTATTACCTTAAGATCGAACAATATTTGAAATGTAATTATCCTTTCAAATGAAAAAAGAGGAAAAAAGTGTCGTTATTACTGGTTATCAACAAAAGTTCCTGCAATATTTACCCTACTTTGGCGAAGAGTATAATTATATATTTTCTATTTATACGAAGTTCAATTAGTCTGGCTATTCTACGACTTTTTGCATTGATTTTCAGATGAATGAGAGAGGTACGCGGAGAATTTTTGAAATCTTACGATTCGTTGCATATTTCGTTCAATTATAACATTCGACTACGGTTTCATCATCGAAATGCTGTCCTACTTATTCACTGTTGTAAGTGAATATTTGTTCGTAACATTGACAATTTGATTAAAATAACACATATTGTGCTAATTTCTTTCGTGTCAATTGTTAACACATTAGACTTCCGGTAATTTTTACGTCAAAAGCATCGTTAATAATTTCATTTTATTGCTATAAGAATATTTCAAAAGTTATATGTTTTTTGCTTTTGAAAGGTTCATTATGATTCATTATATTTTGTAAACAAGCTCACGGGCTGGAAGTTTTGTTAGAACCTGCCTTCGTTCGTTAATTGTTCCATGTAAGTGAAATTGCACTGGCTCGTTAACAAATTCTCTACTTCGTCAAACGTTTCGCTAGAAATTCTAGCTCGTCGAATGAAAAGCGTGGATCGCAACGTTGAATCAAAGTTCACGACCTTATGGTGGAACGCAGAGCATCGCGACGGCCCGTTATATTTCTTCGTCAGACGCGAATGAATTTATGTTTCCGCCTCCCAGAACGTAAGGAAACATTCGCGATTGTTATAGCTGGCGGACTTTCTTCTCGCGGATCTCGCATCCCCTCGCTGGCCTAGTGCATTTCACGTACGTACGTATGAGTAAACGACCCAAATGCTTTTCCATGGGAAAAGGGTCCCGCCAAGTGGTTTATCGGCTTTAGTCTCTCCGCTCCGGATCCTTTACCGGCGGTTAACTCGCTTCTCGTGAGGGACGATTGCTTTTTCCAACTTATGGTCCCGCTATGCAGCGCGCAGAACGAAACGGAACGAACCAGCTATTTCAAGCTGGATTATGATGCAAAAAGTGGAAAAAGGAAGAGAAGAAAACGGCAGGTAAAATACGTTGTGTACAGAAAGTAGGGGAAAACAGGGGAGGTGAGGATGGTGGTGATTAAAATTGCAAGAATTCGTAGAATTTTGTCCAGAAAGTTACAATTTTCATTCTTTTTTTCGCTGTTTAATTATTGGGTTAGAAATTGTTTGAGTAATTAAAAACAGTATTTAAAAATTTATCCCTTATCAACCCTTGCAAAGTACAAAATGTTACTACGACTATAATCAACTGAACGTTATTAAACGTTAATTACACCATCAGTTAAAAGGGGGCAGCGTACAAATCTCAGATGTAGAAAATAGATAAAACTCAATCTTGGAAGTTCCATTCAGAGAATGGGTTTTCATCGGGGAAATGAAAACGACTTCACCGCTGACAAGAGGAGCAATTTAATTTCATTGTCTTTAAAAGGGTGCGAGGTGCACGTCGTTTCCCTTGCATCGGCGGAAACACGAAAAAAAAGGCGCATCCGTGGGAAACCGAACCGAATCAGCTCAAATGTCCCGACAAAGGATTGTCAAAAAGGGATGGTAGCTCCTAACGTTTTCAATTTTCCTCGGGCTGATGTACAATTTCCTCTGTAAAATGCTCCAACCAGCGAGTTCGCGCTTTGCGTTTGCCTCGATGAATCACGAACGAACGCGCTTTTCCAACGAAACTCTACAACCCGGCTACAAACACTCTTTTTTCTCCAGAATTCTCTCGACCTGAAAATATTATCGTCAGCGATATTTTCGTCGGTAAATAACAAAGTAATGCCACGTAGCGCTTTAGCGACCATTATCTACCTTATCCATCATTCTTTCCTGGCGATCGTGAAAAAATGATCGATCGATGCTTTAACGCGTCCATCCTACCTCCTGTTTCGTAGAAATTCTTCGCTAAGGGTTGTGAACGACTATTAATATTTAGGAGGGATCGCTAACGACTAGTAACTATAGCAAGATATTAGATACTATTACGAAAGGGTTACGCAAAGTTTCTTTCTCACGGCGTCAAAATCATCCCCATAAAGTGTGGCGATCCACAGTATCGGGAACGCAAATGTCGGATGCGTGACACGTTCGCAATTTCGCTGGTGGCCGCGTAGGCTACTTATATCTGTGGCTAGTGAGCGAGCCGCATCAAATCGGATCTTCCGCCATCACGCGTCGGAAGGTATTTCGAATGATTTATTCGACAGACGGGGCCTGCCCGATCCGTAACGACCTACGCTAGTCTAGCATTATGCGAGGGCGTATATGACTCCGAAGTTTCACGAGGATTCCAATATTTACTGCCTCGCGTGCACGATGGCCTTCTTTGTGCCGAGTTTACGTAGCAGCTGTTGCGTCGTCGTTCGCCACTCTCCAATCCTCCAGCTTTTTTACTTGTCGCGAAAAAATCTGGAACAGTGTTTTGCGACATTGATTTCTTTCCACTATAGACCGTCGAATCGAGTTCCCTTCATATTTTCTACGAAAAAATATAGATTTTCTAATCAGTGCTATGTATGTAAATTCCAAGGATTTCGCGATTGTTTAGGAAAAATACAATGTCAGAATTTTTGTGAAGGAATTAATCGAAAACTGTCGTTTCGGACGAGTCGCGTGATCATTTTGCTCGTTCATTGTGCTCGGTCACATCCGCGCAGAACGAAAAATGGAGGACGTACTCGTGCGGTGACACGGGCAGATCCAGCTCCAGTAATTACCGCTGCTTGCACCACGATGAGACGTCATGTGCCGGTTATTTCCACGTAAATTCACTGTCGCTAGATTTTTGTCCGCGAACGATACACTTTTTTTCCTGTATCCTCGTCGGGTCCGGTGGAATCCGGAGCAACGTTTTTTGTTACACGAATGAGGAACAATGACGAACGAAGAGGTTCGATTACGAATCACGCGGAATGACTAGTTATCCTGGAATTTATGTGCCCTTTTTTCGAGATCAAAGCGATTCGACGGAAGCGTGACCTGATTGTCACGCTTTAAGTGCTTTAACGAGCACTTCTCGATTCTGTGCTTTGCTGAATCTTTAGTCATGCGGAATAAGAGCGGATTTAGCGGTTGAACGTGATTGAATCTTCCTGGTTATAATTATAGAGAATTTCTTGATTTTTTAAATTAGATCTTTCAGTAAACAGTAACAATTAGACTTTCAGTGCATTTTGTTACACGTATGACGTGTTAATGAACCGCGTTTCCGCGGATAATGATCGGACCGTAAATACCTCGATCGTTCTACTTAACGGATAAAATGGAAGCATTTCACGCTGGTCGATCAGGCGTTCTTCAGGTCGTTTTCCCGCTCGACAGTTCTCCGCTCATCGAGAGCTTTTTTTCCCCCGTTGTCACGTAACGCGGTAAAAATGTGAAACGGTCGGCAACTTCATTGCACATAAGTGGCGACGGTCTTTTACAGTGCTCCCCGAGAAGTTGGAATATCTTGGTGGAGAATGGGCCATTTCTGATGAGAATTACAGCCCCACGCTCTCACAGTCACGACCATTCGCTTAGCCACTCTCCCGAGAAAGTCATTGTTCTAAACGCGAATTTTCGTCCAATTAATCGTCGCTTTTCTCTACCCACTTCGCACGAACGTCCCATTCATTCAAATTACATCGAGACGGAATCGAAACCCATTTAACACCCAACCAGCTGCTTCGTTCGAATGAAACTGACCCCAAGCGAATTCAACTTCTACGCGTCCTGCTTTTACGGCTCTGCTTTTTTAACGAAAGAGAGAGGGAAAAGAGGATTTTAAAGTAAACGAATATATTCTGGTCGCCAATGATAGACCGTCAATGATTTGAATGAATGATTGAATTTATTCATATTTTTATTTAAATTCCAGCAACTGTGTCATCCTACTTTGGGAACACCGAGGTATACGTAGGGGAATTGTAAAAATAGCAGACAAAAGGGAAATAATTAGTGAGAAATAGGTCATATCAATATTACAGGATGTTGCATTAAGGCTTCATAAACTGTTCTCAGAAGGGAAACGCTTCGATTATCTTTTAGGCATTAAATGGAGAGCCTGTTACAAAAGAGATACAAATTCATGGTTACTCGCTCTGCTGAACTCAATCTGCTCTCTAATGCCCCCCTTTCAAAACTCTGTCCCCCAGAGTTTTGTTCTAAAGCCTCACCTTAACTCTCCGTTCATCCTTAAGAACTTTTCACCCTTAGATACACACAAACACCCTCGAGATCTTCAGCTACGAATGTTGATGCTCCCATGAATTCCTCGAATCTTTGCACTCCAAACATTGCCCTCTATTACCTGTCCAAATTCACTTTAAGTTTAGGAGTTATCCGTTATTATTCTACTTAATCGTTATTTTGATTTTTGTGTCGACATGATTTAAAAAATATTTCATTTATTAAACACTGCAATTTCGAATTTAGCAGATAGATAGATTTTATTGATATTCTTCGCATAATTATTCGCACAAAGGAACCCAATTTAGGAAAGTGGAAACAGCCTTTATAATTAGATCATAATTTACCGATGCTCTATCGGCCAATAGTTGGCTAATGACTCAAAGTTCGCGAAATTCGGCTGAGATCGTTTAGATTACTAACTTTCCGTTCGGTAGAGTAGAACAAGGTAAGAGGTCGATGTTCGTTCAGTTTCAATATATCAAACGCCCTCGAACCCCTTAACGGTCCTTGTATTCCCAACTGAGACATATTTCGGTGCCTCCGTATTGTTCGCTCGAATTACTCGCGTAATTTAATTACACGGCGTTACGGGGGAGTCAAGCTTGAAGGGTTTTTATCCGTATCGACGAGCACCAAGATAAGGCTGCTCAGAATTTTAAACGCTATATTTAACGAGCACTCGAGTACATTTAGGAAGAATAAAACCGGCTGATGTTACGCGCTCGCCTCGATCTAACAGTGTACATAAAACGGCGCAGCCAGCCTTATCGTCCAAAAAATCTTCGCCGTTTTTCACGATAAAATGAAACGTCCAGTGAAAATTGTCTGTCTGCGCTAAAGCGGTGATTGTGCCGTGAAAATGTTCTGACACAAGATTACTTGAGAATCATATTATGCCGCCTCGGTAAATCTCTATGAACTGCTGCAACATTGAGGTAACACATACGAAATTTTCTTTATCACTTCTCAACGCAATGCCATTCTTGTGACGTTTATGAATTTCAGTAAATATACCATTGTGCGATTTTACAACAAATTAATTGTAGATATTAAAATAAAAGATTTATGGCATGTACCTATTAGATAGACGATTGTAATGAAAATTGTAATTGGTTATTTTTTAAGGGCTGGTAAAACGGTTTCTCCATTATCAGAGACGATCCATGAATAGATAGTTCCGTGAGAGAAATTACATCGCACGAGCTTCCGGTTTATCGCTTAGCCATTACAAACGGCATCATGTTCGAACTATAAATCATGAGCGGCTGTATTAGTGAACGGCCACTATTTTTCACGTATATCTTCCGTTAACCCCTATATCCTGGTACGTTCTCCGTGCACGTTGTCGAATCTGTAACATGTGCAAACCAGATCGAAGCACATTTTCTCTTTGCTTTTCTATTTTTCTTTCGTTTTCCTTTCGATTTTCTTTGTTTATTGTACACGTATATGTTTGCAGCTCGAAACCGAGTTAACATGTATTGTTTGTACATGGCACGGTTCGCGAATTACGTAAACAGAGTCGCTCACGCGTGTTAGGACGGCTAAAGGGGGGCTTAACTTTTTAACTGTTTCATATTGTTGCGGCTCTGAGTTTTTTCAAGCGAGCCTCGACGTGGTTGAAATGTTCGAAGAGCGAGAGAGAGAGAGAGCTTGAATTCTTGAAATGCGTGCGTGCTTCGCGTGTGTGTTTGCACGCGCAAGTGTTCTTAAGGGCTGCCACTGCTTTGCGAGCATGGAATTCTGGAGTGTACGCGGGTGATGGTTAGAATTTTAAGAGAGAATTTTTACGACAAACCGTACAAGAACAATGTTATCCTTTTATTTTCACAGTTGAGCAAAACAAGACTCGAAATATGAAGTGTGCTTAACGGATACTATTAGAAATAGAATGTTCCTTTCTTTTTTTGTCTCGAAAGTTTTACAACCAATTTACCATTAACGTACAAAAACGAAAGACTTTCGTGTCGGTTGATCTTTTTGATCTGCTGCCATTTACTGGAACGTTCCGGCTGCAAAATGGCCCGGTAATAATCATTATTTCGACGAAATGGAACACGTTTCTCATTTCTGTCCACGCGAAGCTGCATTCACCGCGGGCCATGGTGTTTACCCTGTGTCGATGGGTTCGATGCACGGGCAATCGGGCATTTGCAGTTGCTTTTTGTGCAGGCCGCGAACCGCGACGCAGTCGATGAGGAAAAGAGAGAAAGGGAAAGGAGAAAAACGATCACCGGACGCGCTTTGAAATTTTTAACGAATCGTCTAGTAACGGCCACGCGACTGCTCCAACGGTATAATAGCTCGGTAATTATAATTGCTAATCGGGCACCACGATCGTTATTTGCCGTTGGGAATTGAATTTGAGCGGGCTCGTCGCGTGTAGGTGTGCAGCTTGTTCATTGCACCAGGCTGGCTAATCAAAGAGGCGGTATTTTGATTGATCATATGCATAATGAAATTTATTTCTGTAACATTATATGAAAAATTTCAGAATTAAACTGTAATTCTAAACCGGTGGAAAATAGAAAAATCTCGTAAAAGACACTAAATGTTCTGAAGTTACTTTTTGTAAAATAAAATGATATTTAAGGACAAAGAAAAAGAAAAAACGAGCGATTTCTCGTTGCTCTCGGCTGTTGCATATTCAGGTCTGGCTTCGGGTCGCTGATTCTTAAAACTTAAAATTCGACGGACCCTTCGCTGGGAAAGCTTCTGGAGAGTTAACGGTGGAATACGTGTGATTGATGTTCCGCCGGTTAAAATGGCTTTTAATAATTCCGCAAAACGAACAAATTATGATAGAATGTAGAAAATAAGATTGATTGAAGCTTGAAAAACAGGTAATATCCTTGTTAAATTAGTATGAAATGATCCTGAAAAAGGAGCTTACGCTTCTGTATTTTCTAAAATATTATTATAAAAAAATAACGATTAAATGGCAAAGGGTTAATGATAAACGGCAAACTTTAAAACGCGTCCATTCCGAACTAAAGCAGATGAAAAGTTTCGTTTCGGTACCAAAGTACAAATTATTCGAAAGGTCATGATCTGTCAGTTTAAACGTGAAGTTGCATCTTCCGGTTGTGTGGTCAAATTAAAAATTTATCTCGTGTTTTGTAGAAACTTCGAAACGCATAACGCCACCAGTACCTGTACTCGACGCAAAGTTTGAACTGTCTGTTTATTTTCTCCTTTCGTTCCAACATTCTTCGGGAATGTAAACCGCGTCTTCTTTGCGAGACGTTCCTCGAAAGTTACATGTCGAGGAGGTGGCGAATGGAGCGATGCATCGGTGCACGAAATGTTTACCTTTGACCAGTATTCCCTACCGCGGGTTACCTTCTGGTTTTGCCACGGAAGGTGTAGTCGTCGAGGTGAAGAGAAACTGGAACCCCAAAGGTTGTAAATTTCCCGTGCACGTGCCGTCTCGTATATAAATTCTGGATACATCAATCGCTACCGAGGACGAAAGATTAAGAGCTCGTAACTTTATGCACTCCCAGGCTGGGAATCCAAAGGTATTTAACTGTAAATCAAGTTTTACAAGTTTGCTTCTTTATTCAGATATACGAGGTATACCACAATAGGTGGACCACGATATAGCGAGAAAAGTAGAAAATTGAAATTGAAATGATGGTACTATAATTTACAAGTACCTTCGCCCTAATGATTTTCACAGTAGATGAACCTTTACAAATTTATTCGCTCGTTTGATCGTTTGAAATGCAGAAGGTATCGATAGGAAAAATGTGTACACACTTTGACTTTCCTTTTTATTCAAATTCAGTAATTCTATAATACACGAGTGCTTTTAATTTAAATATTTTAACTGTTAATCAACCCTTACAAATTTATTCGCTCGTTTGATCCTTCGATCGCCTGTGATCCTATAATTTGCAGGGACCTTTGCTTTCTTTGAAAACGATCATCTCGCGTTGCATTATTTTGGAATAGTTTGCACTCTACTCGATATTTGACTTGGTACCTGCTGAAGGAGTAATTCGAAGAAGGGATTAATTGTTACGCGTTCTCTGTGCCTACTTACGAGTCTGTTTAATTGCTTTGCTATCCTGCGATGCAAAGTTCGAGCACAGAGGATTGAATTGTTTTCAACAAGAAATTAAATTCTACACAGATTACATTATAATTCAACTTTGACAATCGTTGACGATTTAACTAGGAAATTAGCGATGAACCAAAGGGTAGGTAAAACTTGATGAAATTTGGAAGTCAAATAGATTTGATAAATTTGTAAAGGGATTAAGTACAAACGACAGAAATTCTGTATAGCGAAGCGAGACATTATTACCTAGTTATTTTTAACTTTTAACTGTAATGGGAAAGTTGGTAGGACACAATAGATGAGCTCTTCATGGTGAAAAAGGTCCATCGTGCCCTCGGACGATTACTTTCTGTTAACGGTGACGAGGAGAAAGTTTTATTGTTATCACGATGTTAGCCAGCCAACAAGTTTCATCGAGGTTGCAAATATTTTGCGGTACGTTTGCTGGCCAATGGAATTTCGTTGTAGAAGAGTAAATACAGATCGGCTTGACATAAATGTAATGGGGGCTCATGCACGGTTCCTTTGAAGTAGAAAGCTCTTGGAGCAAATTGCGTCGGTCATTGCCTACGTCAAAAGTTCGCCAGCATGTCCACACCGGGGTGGCGAGAGAGAGCAGGAGAGTGGAAATGTGTGCTAGCACGTTGCTAGCAAGTGGAAACAGCAAGTGTGGTCGCGGCATTGCGAAACATTCGAGTGGAAACTGAACTTGATTCGATCGTGAAACGCGAAACAATGGCCCGCATGCTCAACAGTTGCGGTGGCTTGGGATCGAAGGTACGTCCTGTCGATACCAAATTACCACATTTTCCAACGAGTTCGCGAACGACGTAATCCCAATTTACGACGCTCCGATCGTAGAAAGCTCGGAAGGGTCATCTCACGATTTAAGAGGCCATAATCGACCCTGCTGGCTGGAATTCATTGGCAAAGAGGGAATAAACGTCATAGCCAATTAGCGATCGCTGACCTCCTTGTCTTTCTTCGCTATCGATCGTTCGACCTTTCATTGTATTGCTTTGTTATCGATGGACATTCTATATTTTCTTTCTCCTTGTAATCAAACGGCTCAGTCGGCGGAGAATTTTGAATCGTATCGATGCGTAATCCTGATGAAAGTTTCTTGGAATCTAAGAAATCTTGAAAGGTTATTATTTCTTGAAAAGAAACGGTATTATATCCTGTCTGAATGAATGAAATTAAAACTACCAGATCTAGATAAAAAAAAGATTAAATTGTAAATTATGAATGAATATCTCGAGACAGAATGATCGCAATACGGCGATGGTGACGTAGGCACGTCGGGTACAATTTCGTGAACTTAAAAATTTGAAAAGATGGAAACGCATGAGGAAAACTCATACGAACACGGCGTGGTACACCAGTAGGGATGCTAATAATTGACTTTCAAGTAACTGTTTGTCGTTGGAAGTCGATGCTTAGTTATTCTATCAAGCCTGCGGGCCTCAACTACCGCGAAACCACGCCATAGCTTACGTTCGGCACACGTCGAAGCCAGAACCGACAAACTGGACAGGAAATTCTACCGTGCGCTCTGTTCACTACTACCACTCAATTATTCCTTCGGTATTATCGGATTATCGATGCGATAGTTGACAGAGATACTCGCCAAAAGCATCAACCACTCCCTCTATTTCGTCCTGAACAATCTACCAATTCACGTTGAATCTACTTTGATCCATTCAGCCGATATGAACCTACAGACCTTGCTAATTATAAATTATACGCATCTATCAGATATCATCTTCTGCATTAAGACATTAATTCCTAGAATTTACCGCGTTAAAATTAAAATTTGAATAATCAATCCAAACCGTATATTATCCCTTTGAGTGATATTTCACCAATGGTATAATTAGATTCGTCAAAGTTTGTGTGACTTATTCACACGCTAATTAATCCGGAGTCTAAAAGGTGAAATATGACACTGTGGCACTTTTAAAAATACCTGAAATAGTCAAATTTTTTTTCAACGCATCAAGCGAAAAGTAGTTCTCCATTTCCAGTGTTCTTCAATTTTGCTTCTCCCTCATAATGCCTCGATATTACAGGACGTTCGATAGCGGTGTCCGTTGATTCGAGAAACGCAAACACCGCGATTGTATGAAGACATTCGATCGGTAACGTGTGTTTAACGCTCGGCATTGAACCCTAGCCCCGACCGTAGTTAGCGCTTGGTTGCCCTTCCTGTGTCTGGCCTCTTTCAATCTGGCCGATGAGCCCAATTGAATCGACATTTTCAGCGTAATCCAACTTTATTGAGGATCAGCGACAAAGCAAAGCTGGCTCGTATGCTCGCCTTAATCCCCACGGGCGTCAATGGCGTGAAAACTTCAACAGTTGGAGCTCGCTAGCTGCGACGGCTAGGGGCCACTCGATCTACGAGGGGCTCGCGGCCATTCAGTAGTCGCTTTTAACGTTGAAAGCGCGGCCCAAAGAAGAAAAGCGACCACCCCCTACCATTCGCAACCATCCACTGTCACCCCTGTGTCCATGAAAGTGAGGCATACATACCATCGGAAAAGTGGACACTCCTCCTAAAGGCTTCGAGAACATCAAGCGTCAAAGTACTCGGATACATTTTACGAAGTAACTGTCGGAAAATCTTTCAAACTACCAGCTCTGCTCGATATATTTCTAGAGTTCACCAGAGTTACTGTGTCGATAGTACTCCATTCCAGTCGAACCAGCAGCCCCTTTCTCTATGATATTTTAAGACCCGCTTGAAAGATTCAGGCGTTACCGCTTTCAACGTGATTTCGTTCGATAGATATTTGAATTTTATTAGTCGAAACTTTGTTACAGTCTATTATTATTCGAAGTATACGAGAATTATTGATAACGAGAGAAGCATAAAGTATACAAGTCTTAGTGCATGTGTGATCGAACTTTGATAATACTGATCGGGCAAACTTGTTAACGTATCACTATTGGTCTTTTGAACGCATGCAAAATTCATCGCTAGTATTCGAACGGTAAGCTATCTATGGTATACTAACTATGAGAAACTATAATATTAGCTTCCAATCCTATACTTGGTCAGACATTTTGTCCCTTTAGACAGCTGGTATCGATTGGTGATTATAATTTATTCACGTACACCGTATCGGTTGCAAAGAGCTTTTCGTAGCATACGAGCATAGAATCCATGATTAATCGATTAGGAAAAAAGCGTTGGGCGTTAATTATCCATCGAAACAAGAGACAGAGACGAGGTATTCTCGTTTCGAAAGATTCAGGTTGAGCTGATAATTTTCTATTTTCAAAGTAATAGGGCACCAAACGGTCAGCACTTTCAACCGAGCTCCCGTAAGCTCCTTTTCTCCGCAGCTTATTCTCTAATCCTTCGCCCTCTTTCTCCTCACGCTCTATTCAACTTCCTCGAAATTCTTTCAGCAAAGCCTTGCTCCCCTTTATCGCTCTCGACGATGTGCTTCACGTATAAATACTTGCTGCACGGGGCTCTCCTCGAGTCTCGAAGCGTCACTCTTTATCCTCCTCTTGTCTTTCAAACGCTAGGCTGCCGTAATTTTTGCTCGTACGTTACTCCGGTGTTCCTCGTTGCGACGCTATTTCAACGTTAATCCTCAATCTCGATTCTGAATCAACGTGATTTTTTGTTACCCCGACGCTACCGTGTTTAATTCTTTGCACGGAATGAAGAAACCTTTTGTCAAAGGGTAGTTACAAGAGGATAATAATGATATATACTCCATTTTTTATTTATTTCCGGATTGTACTCCGTTTTAGTAGACATTTTTTTCTTGTACATGTATGAACGGGGTACAAGCAGTTATTGAAACGGGTTTATTTTAAGAATGGATTACTCTTTGAGAGGATTCCGTTCGCATGGTGCCAGATCCGTTCCGTAAACTCCCTGCTACACGGATTCTAGCGAGAAAAAGGAATCGAGGGATTAAAGGGTGACGATTCAAGCACCAGCTGCTACGATTTTACATCGAAAATTACGACACCGTCGCGTGGTCGCTTATATTCGCGCTACGGATCCAGGACCCCCGGTCCTGGAATTAAGAACGACCAGTCGAACAAACGAATGCTTTTATACGATCATTTTCTGTGAACGACGGTGGGAAACTAACAAACGAAGGTTGGGTTTATGATAAGAGCATTCGAGAACACGATTGATCTCTATTAATAGTTGGAGAAAAGGTTCACGACAAATGATACTGAATATTTCCCAATTAATGGTACAGCTGAAATTAGTGCGAAAATAAGTGGAAAGTGAAGAATAAAATTCCTTTCTACCCTGATATCTATTGCAACTATATCTGTGTAATAATCCCAGACAAGTTCGCGCCATTAATTAGATAAAAAGGCGTAAGACCGTTAAATGAAGGAATAAATTAAATGAATAAAATCAGCAAAATCGAGCAATCTGGCAAAGCAAGCACGGCCAGCAGCGTCGAATCGATTTTATACTCGGATTTTAGCGAATCGAATCGCTGATAAAGTCAGTGAAAATGATCTACACCTGGCAAAATGGGGCCGAGCAGCAGCCACGTTCCGGAACGAAACTATTGGCCTTGGTTAAATGTGACTCCGGAGATCATAATTTCACAAAAAAGGATTAAACTGAAGGAACATTACGAGTCGCGGTCGAGCACAGACTGTCGGCGAGAAATTACGGACGAGATGGTATTGGAAATGTAAGGCTTCCGCTGTCTTCTCGTGACAGCTGGTGCTCCCTCGTTTTTTCTCCGGCCAGGGATGACAATTAATTACCTCGATGAAAATAATGGCATCACGCACGCCGTACTTCCTTCATTTTCCTTTCTCTTTGCACTGTCCCGCTCGCAATCCGACGTTCCATTACCGAGAATTTCTAATTAACCGGAACTAACGCATAGCAAGTCTCTTTGAACGCCTTAGTGATATCTACTTCATGGAAAGTGACGTCAAGTCGCTGATGCGAGAACGGAATGAGTGATAATAATCGTCATAAAAGAAGAGAATCATTTGTTACGATGAATTATTTATCAAATGACCTTTCATCAACACAGACAGTGTACCTTATCAGAAACTGACATTCGATACAGAGTACATTTAACCAGTACCGTTCTCATATCTCCAGCGGTGTAATTTCCAAGCCAACATTAAATATCATCCGCGTTTTCAACTATGTAACATAGGGATAGCGTAAAACTTGCACGGGACGCATTATATCCAAGGGAGCCATAACGTGATGAAAATGCTTTCACCTCGAACGAAGGTACCGAGGGGAGACTTTAAGGTGTAAACTCGCGTAACAAGGATGCCGGCGAAAGGAGAAAGGCGAATTAAAAAACAGACACCAGGAGACAAGTATACGAGATGAAAAATGAAGTCTCCTGTGTTTAATGCGCTGAATCCATAAACCGTATGGTGTCCGGGACGCCGCTTTAACGACATAAAGTAGGCTGAAGGTGGTTTCTTTTAGTTGAGAGGAAACGAAGGAAAAGGTTAGGCTCTCTCCCTAGATTTTCCCAAAATCAGAGGCAAATGGTAGGAGGCTTTTCCCTCCACTTATTTTTAGCCGAATGACGCCTACGGTACAGCCGAGTGTACCCAAGCGTACAATCTTTTCTGCTCGCCCTCTTGCCTCGGTGTCTGATGCAAGGGCCACACGATCTCCGGAGGAATGCCGGGCCGCGTTGTAACCCCATTCCTCCGGGTATCCAGCTGGCAGAGCTTGCTAGCGAGCATTAAAAATGGTAGAGACGCCTCAAGCTAAAAGCTGCTACTGCTGCTTCTGCTGCTGTTCGCGATACGTGCTTTCCTCTGTTTCTCCGCGATACTAAATTAGGATAGCTAGAGTTTAATAGCCGGTTAGGTGTGTAACAGTGGTGCACGAACCGCGTAGAACAAGCAGACGGGATGACTGACGATGACGAGAAGACGCTGCCAATTCCGCCAGACGTTTACACGAAGGGTATGTGACACGCGAGAGCCCCTCTGTGACGAATGATCTGTCAGCTGGTTATTCGGCGCCATGCAAACCGGCTAGACGACACGGGAATGCTCGATCCTCGATTGTGCCGCACCTTTTGAACGCGTGCCAAATACCGTTGACCTGTGAATGAACGCCTGGAATTGCTACAAAAATCGTACGCTGCACAGAGGTTCGATGATTTCGCGACGCACGAGTTTCGGGAAAGCTGCATTTTCGACCGGTTGTAATAAAAATTACAGCAACGAGAGCCGGAATAAAAATGTTTGCATGGACCGGGGCGCTGAGTAAACAGCGTGTTATTTTGACGCTCTCGTGACACGGTCCATGCAGGCGCAACGAAAAATTTATTTCTCCGGAAATATTTCGCCTCCTACTCGGCCGCTGTATCAACGGTGCCGTTTCGTTCGATTTTACATTTTAAAATGGTATTAATATACATAGATATTCCTCGACACTAGCCCGTATAATGTTTGTTGTGCAAAAATAATACGGTTCGCAGAGTTGAAATTTATTAAAGTCGTGTTTTTACATGCATGATTTTGACAGAAATATAATATTTTGTTAGCTTAAATCAACAGTGGAGATATTTTGTACTAAAATATAGATAGGGAAATTGAATTGAAAACAATAACGAATATTAATGAAATATTGAAATATCGGAAACCTATCAAAATTAATTGGTATTATGAGGTAATTATTGTTGTTATATTGCAAAACTAACGGCCCAATAAAGGGGTAAAAAATCCATAAGAATTTTGAATAAGAAAGCGAGAAGCTACTATTGTTAAAGCGTTTAATCACCGTTCGTGGTGTTCGAAAATGCTAATCGACGATAGGAAATTCACAAAGGATCTCGAGTTTGGCGTTGCACGCTGTGTTTATACTTTACATCATCTCGCTGGCTGAATCAAACGTCGGTATTTGCTCGTGGAAACGATGGAAATCGGTCGAATTGCGAATATCTGTTCAATGCTGACCGCTGGACACGATATTCACCGCACGAACGTCAGACATACGATATTGTTAGATGAATTTTCATCTCTTGGATTTTCTAACTTTCCCACTTGCGACCATGTGTTTGGCCTCGTTTCTGACAAATATCACCAACGAACGCTTAAATGGTATGAAAAGTAGCTAAATAATACTAATAGGTTGACCTGCTTTTATAGGTGAAAATAAAAGACACGGAGCAGATAGTACAATTCGCGGACCTTTGAATTTTTCTTTTCGTAATGAAATGGTGTTTTGTTGCACCATGCAAAAGTACGAAACTCAAAGAGAAATCGTCGACGTTCCAGGAAACGAACGCGAGTGAGCCGTACGTTTCGCGAGTAAATCTCTTTAAAGGGCGGCATTAATTCGTTGACAGCCCCGTGGCGTGCGGCGTGACGATGAATTTTCATGTTCGCGGAGGAGTCCATATTTAATGCACCGCTGAAGGTTGACAAATGTTTGCGATCGCATAATGACCCCCGTGGTTTTTACTTTTCTCCGCCGCGCCGGCATGGAGAGTTTAGAGAGTGTACCGACGTAAATAGACCGTTCGAAAGTTCTAGTAATTGTTATCCTTTGATTGCCTGCCTCGCAATACATATTTCCAGTTTAATCATAACTGAAATAATATAAAATAATATCGTTTAAATTCTAAATTTAGAAAGTGTACATACCTCTTTCCGCCTCTGTATTTCCGCTTCTTCTCCGCATCTGTGCGTGTTTTTTTTTTTTTTTTTCGTCAGAGGAACCAATATCCAGCGAAACACAGAAATTCCTTTTCGCATGTGCCATGCCATTTTCAACTTGAAATGTCAACATGAATTTTTCTCTTTCGTGGTTCGTTTCAAAGGATTTTCCCTCAATTTCGCCGCGATACCGAGCGGTGCTCGCGCATACCCGCGCCCGGTAACGGGGTCCGAGTCTCATTCGAATAACTTCGGAACCGCGACGACCTGTTCGATGTTTACTTCCGGTTCAAAGGTCAAAGTTGCCAGCCGCGATACTTTGGCGGCTGTACGCGAGGCAGCAAAGAAACTCCTCGCGAATGCTTTTTCCCCGTATCTTCCACTTGCAAGCCATAGGCGAGTGTACTCGGCGACCACCCTCGCGATCGAAACGAGTGCATTTACGCGCGACCGGAAAAAAATTGTCGATTTTGCTCGCCGACGAGTGCAGCATATTGTCGCGTGCATCAAGGCGCACGAAGCGGATAGGCGCGGTTTTTTTTACGAGCAGAACGCGTTTCTATCGAGATCGCGATTTTGCTACGTAGAAATACCGATCGAAAGACAGTTTTTTGCGGTTGCTTGCTTTGTCATGGACGTTGATGGTACAAGAAGTTTTAAAATAATTAATGTAGAGACTAATTTAATGTTTGTCGAACGGAGAAAATTTAGTATTGATGCAAAGAGTGATTGATAAAGTGATAACGAGTAGGGGATAAATTTTAATAAAGTAAAGTATACGTCCCTATGGAAGTATAGCATAGTTGTTACCATCGTTACGCACATGCGGTGCTTTGATTTCTCATGAGACCGCTATCACGCGTGTACGATGATGGGTCTTCATTTCGTATTCCCTTAGAGCTGGTAAAGATTGCTTTACACTAACATTATACGACGCCGTGTATTATTTTGAATAAATTTGAAGTCGATAAGGGGGATGGATAGATCTATCTTGATCCACCAATGTCTACAACTTTGTTTACTTGGATCGTTTGACTTACTTGAAACTTAGCGTTTCGCACGCTAAAGCGTTTTTTCATACTGTAATTATAATTTTTCCTGTGATACATGTGTAATTATTCGAAACACTGCTCGAGAAAACGTCACGCAGAGGCGAAAGAAGATCGTCACGTAACGCACGCCTATACCGTGCACTCTACTTTATTACTTCGCCGTCGTAATTTACTCGTACTCGCGGCGAAATCGAATCCCCTGTATCCCAACGAATAGTCGAGAAACGAGAGCGACGGTGTCAAGTACCGGACGAGTAAATAACGCGAGTCCTCCCTTTTTACTCTTCTTCGCAATCGCCGTACCCTTCTTCTCTTTTGTTTCCGATCTTTCGTTCGTTCTCTAGTTTGCAACTCTACCATGGCGTCTGCCCTTTCGGTTACAGCGATTTACACCAATAAATAATAACTATACTTTGAGCGTTCTTAACTCTTGAAACGGATGCTGGGTTATTCAAAACCTACCCTTAAATTTGTCTTATGTACTGTTTGGGAATTTCGAGTACAAGCCGTGTTTAAAATATTTAATATTTATATTTTGTTAAATTAAATCTTTGATTTTATTGCAAAAGCAAGAGCATTGAAAACCGGAGAATGATAGGGAGAATTTCTCGTGGTTCGGTCAAGGGAGACACCATTTTCGAGATGGTTTAGGATGCTGGATCAAATCAGTTTGTAAGCATAGTCGTATTAATAATCATCGAGCCATTGACGTTCACCAGACGAGGCAAGACGAGGATTTCAAAGATCGATTCATGTCGTTTCGCCTTTCATTTCAGAGCACCCAAGCGACCATTAGATCTCTTTTTTTCTATTCAGAAATAGGATAATAGAAAGTCATTTATTTTAATAAACAATTTGATATTCTGTTAAAATTCTGTGAATTCTAGAGATACACGTGATTTTGATCGAATCGAAAGTGTATAGCTGGAATTCTCGAGTGCAAGGAATTACAAGTTCGAGGCTACTAAATTTCCGGGTTAAAGGGTATCAAATACTTCGCTAAGTTCCATGGTGCGATACTTTAGAAAGTTCCATCATCACAGTTCGGAATGCGTTTGACTTTAAAAACTAATTTCTAATTTCTCTCTCCCTCTTCCCACGAAATATTCACCTATCCAAATTTATTTCAATTTCATGCGATAAATGCAAAATCTTCTATAAATGAAAAAAGAAGAAATTTCAGTTATTTCTTTTCCCATTTTCATCGCACGTTTCCATCTTTTCGTATAACCGATGCGGTGGCGCAGTAAAGAAAATTTCCGACCAGAAGAAAATACAGCCGGAGAAAAAGGAGGAACTTCAAAGAACTCTCCTCGCGTTCCCATAGCTGGTAGCCCGTTAACATATTTTCGACTAGACTCCAGTCTGGAGTTTCCGCAGCTCTTTTTTGACACGCGTCCCATATGTTTTCGGTAATCTTCGTGAAATAGGAGCGTGGCTGGACCTTTGAAAGTATTTCATCCGTGACACGGAGCACGGCCAGCCAAGAGTGATATATATGTATATTCTGGAGCAACGATTAAACGTTGTCAGAAACTCCCTTCTTTCGCTTACTTTAATTAAGTTCCCGAGGATCGGAATTCGCTTGAGGAGAGCAAGTTGGAACGCGTCGAGGCGTTACCATGTACCGAGACAAATCGCGGTTTCAAAATTCTTTCGTACCGTTTAATTTCCATCGCTCCATCCGCAGTAATTAATTTCAGCTCGCGTCGTAATCTCACTTTATTCTGGGTCATCAAGATTTTCCTTTTTTTAAGTTTCAATTGAACTCGGAATTTAATATCTAAGAAATTTCATGAGATAACGATCACCGGATCCCAGAGAGGGGCTGATAATTTTTGATCAAAGGAAATTCCACGTATCTAGTGTCTTTGCTTTGCTTGGACGCGTTTGAGTCTGTAAGAGCAATCGATACAGAGAAGTATGTGCGGTTAGTATGGTCGAAGTTCGGTAAATTTAGTGATGTTCCGAAGGATCATGCTTCGAAGCAGAGAAGCAGCAGGGCGGAAGGTTGAATAATTTTTCGTAGCAAGGCGGAATATGTTCCGACTTTGGAGGCGTTCGCGTACGCGGCAGAAACTTTGAAATTTATTTCATGCAGGGAGGAGCTTCCTTCAAGGTGAAATCTTTCAGCCAGAAAATAAAAATATCAAGGGTCTTTTAAAACGCGATTTTCCAAAGAAAACATGGCCTGTTTTGCGAGAAAGAAGCATTTGAAAGCAATCGCTATCAAGTTACAAACATGAATTCTTATAAAATATTGTATCTTTTATCAAATTTGAAGATATCCTTCTTATCTCTCATAACGTTTCCAATAATCAAACCGAAAAGCGATAGCTATTTTGCGGATTTTAGTAGTCGCTCAAAAGTTCAACCCGGAGATGCATATTTTACGCGTGTTCGAACAGAAATTCGATTGCGATTCGATTCGTCGCGAGGAAAACTTTCGATTTGAAATTTTAATATCGTCGCGGTGAAAAGGGGATGCGATCGTTACCCGTCGTCCAGCTCGTTGAGCCTCGTTTGAACTCAATTAAGTGCTTTCCGTGTGAAAAATCTCAAATGTCTTGCTTGAGCAGAATTTCAAGCCTAGGGTTGACTATATTTTTATCTCCACTCTTTCCGCGCGTTTCGAGAGGACTTCCAAGTTCGGCACGAATGGAATATGAAAACTTCACCGGTCGGAGAACGAAGGAAAGTTGCCGGGAAAACAGAATTTTCGCGTGATTGACGCGCGTGTTACAAGCGACAGCCTGGGCGTGTAATGCTAATTGAATCCACGTCGTTACACGCCAGTTTGTTTTGTTCGTTTGAAAACTTGTCACGTGAAATTCTTCCGAGTGAAGTTCCACGAAAAATCGCTTGTCACCGACTAGCAGCTCTGACATTTTATCGGGTTGTTTCTTCCGTTTCGATGCAGCGAGATATCAACGTCGTTGAAATGATCGATAAAATGTTGATTTCCCGTCTGAATTAAAAATACTATGTTAGATGTGAACGGAATTTACAATTTCCAGCTATTTACGTAAATTCTGCATGTTAAAGTTTGACGTTGGCACGGTGACTGCTGTAAAAATGGCTGATAACCGACTTCTCAAATGTCGTATATTCGAATGAACACAAAAGTGACAGGAAACACAATTACAATAAATCTTCGAGTTCCACGTGTATATAACATCATCGAAAATAAGGATGCACATAAATTTTCTTGACTGTTCAACGGCGCATCTATCCTCGAAGAACACCTTTTTCGTTTGCTTAACGCGTAGTTGTTACGCGAAAAGTATTTTCTTTAGTGCAACGAGCGGGAAGAGAAAGGAAGGTGGAAAGGTGGAAATTGGAGCCGAAAGTTGGATTCTTGAAATTTCCAATATCATTGATCTCATCTATAAAACCCGCACATTTTCTTTTCGCTATGGCGTGGCGTACCTCTCCTTTACTGCGGCCAGATTTCACCCAGATACATTACTTCCTGTCGGAGATTATCCGTTGCCGGCTGCCAGGACGTCTTTTACACGGATCTTCCGAGCGGGCTGAAATAAAAGTAACGGGAGCGAAGATCTTCCTGTCAGAGTTGGTTTCTTCGTGTTCGTTGCGTCGCGAGTAATTACGTTTCCGGATTTGAAAAAAGTGTATCGATCTCTGACTGAATCATAGACAAATCAATTTTAATTGGGAACATGATTCTTTTCCAATTATCTTCCTATCACTAATGAAATATGAAACATAATTCTTCGAACGGAAAATCGACGAGTCCGCTAGATATCCGTTAATAATAATTCTACTTCGCTCCTATCGAAATGGAAAGCTTGCAAATATTCATGGAATTCTTCGTGGACTCTGCAACTTTGAAAACTGACGTATCAGCTGCGAACGTTAGGGCGAGTAGAAAGTTTCAATAAGATTCGCGGCCCCGCGTAAAGTAGCCGAGCGGGGTCTTTGGCGCGTACGGAAGTGCTTGTTCGCACGGAAACTTACAGGATCGTCGTCGAATCGAATTTTCGATATGTCAGGCTGCAACGTCGACCGTCACCGGTACCGTGATCCAACTCTCGACATCACTGGATGTCACCTATGCCAACACCTTTATTCCCTCGAGTCACGTTTGCCTGTAGCCATCTCCTAGATTTATAGGATCTTCTGTCCTCTCGTATCTCAATATACAGGCTGAAGCGATCCCTCGTACACGAATAAGATGAAACTGTGAAACCAGGTTTGTTTGCACGATCGAAAATTTAACGAGAATGCACGGGTACATGATTGCAACGACAGCTCGTCGATCTAGATACCTATTTTCTTTCCAATGAATCTGAAAACTATTCAAAACGATACTCGTTAAATTAGTTTTCAGGATTAATGCGCACTCTGCGATAATTTTGCAATACACACGTAACTGCAGCAACTGTTCAAGGGTGATTACCTAAATAAGGTAAATGTGAAAATTCTGCTATTAAATGTGATAGGAAACATGTGTGAGTTTGACTGATGGCAGATATTTCTTACGATTTTTTTCTTTTTTCTTTTAAAACTTGGTAGTTTGTAAATGATTGATATATATATATATATATATATATATATATATATATATGTTGAGAGAAAAGGTTATACTGCATCGTTCTCTATTTTTCCATTGCTTCTATACGCGCGATATTTCCTTGTTAGGTAGAATTGCTTTCATAAGCTTTCAAAGCAAGATTCACATCTGTATGCTCTCGGTTGCTATACCTCTCCATCTCAATAACTCGACACGGTCTGACAACTGAGTAGACCGCTGAAATTGATGGAAACGGATAACCCTACAAGTCCTGCGCTTGTGGGAACAAACGCAAATAAAAATATCCTCTCGGTGTAATAACGAGAATTTTTGATAAATATCGCAACGTTTCTAAAATACACTGTATATTTTATAACATATATAGATCATTAAAATGGTGATTTTAGTAACATTCAAAATTGTCCGATAATTTTTATTTTTTATTTATTCGAGCAAAATACTTCATCTTCATTGCACGATACGTGTTTCCTAAATCATCATAAAATTCAACCTGTTGTATTAATCTCGACCAACGACATTCGACGTCAAATAAATCTATTAGCTGGACCGTGTTTTCGCGAATATCTTCGGGTTGGACGTGTTGCAGGGTTTTAGGGCATGAAATAAGTGAAAAGCGACGTGATAAATGGTACGTCGGCTGTTTATCAACGTTATTCGATATTGGCCAGCATACGTTTCTCCGTTTAGCGGGCAGGAAGCCGCGGGTTGAAACACGCGTGGGTAATATACCATCTCGCTGTGTGTACGCAGTGTTAAGAGTTATGGCAACGGACGGTTTCTAATTCCGTAACGGCAACGGAAACGCAATCCGTCTGCACGATGCAACAATGGCGAGTCGTGTACGCGAAAAAAGATTGAAAGGTGAGGCCGATCGCGGACGCAACGGAAAAAGGTTATCGCGAATCGATCTTCCGCGCTCGGCACTTCCGTGTACGTCAACAGAATGCAGCTTGCGGCATTAGCTCTGCGTTCACCTTCATATCCGATCGGTTCGTGAAAGCATTGTTTCCTTTTCTACGAAGTTAATACGTCGAATGGTAGATGAATTTTGTATGCCTTGTCCACGACACTGCAGTGAAAGCAGCAGTCCACAGGGCAGCAGAAACACGCAATCGTTGAAAGAAATACAAGTACGCTTTTTTTTTTAATGGAGTTATTGATTTTTTTTTTTTAATATTCCATGTAAAAAAAGTATCAAGGTATAATATTTAAAAAATCAACATTTTGTTAGCTATTTCAAATTAAAAAATGAGAAGTTCCGTTTAAAAGAATTTACAATATTCCACGAATTGTTAACTTTTATAATATTATATTCAAACAGTTTTTTACACGGAATATTTCGAAAAATCAACCTACGTGAAAAAAATATGAAGTTTCATTTATGAAAGTAATAATACGACGTTCCATTTACAAAAAATATATGAATCATACAATGGTGCTTTCTAACTGTACAAATGATTCGACTAAACCGAATTAACTTCTAACGCGTTCATTCTCTCTGCACGAAGTTTGTCGTTAACAATAATTTCGTCCCTCTTTCATGATTAATGGGGACGTTGATAGAAAGCAGGAGAAACATTGGGCGCGGTCAGTATATGATTGATTATTCGAATGTATGCTGGAGGGTTAGAGTGGAAAAGGTCACGAAAAGACTAATGGTGAAGTTCTTGAAAATGTTCGAGCTGGCTAGAGAACATCCAGATAGCTTCTGAATATTTATCGCCACACGAAACAGCTATCGTTATCACTTATCATCTCTTTTGCTCGGAATTTTTTACAAATTTCAACTGTAAATCGTGCCCAGGAGAATAAGTAACGTTTCGCGTAACCCACGGACTTTCAGTTAAAAGGAGTTTCAATTGCACACTTGTTTCATTGATCAACTGCTCAATTACATTTTAATTTCAATGTGTCTCTCGATCTTCGATGAAACTGACTGCAATGTCAGTAAATCAAGCAATAATAAACTGGTGAAACCGTGAATGTCTCCCCAGTCAAAAGCAACAATCCTTTTCTTCGCAAGTACAAGCTGACAGTAGCTTTGGTTCTCAGCCAAAGAGGATAAAGCGAAGCTAAGAAATCCTCGTGGAAGTTTAAAAACAGAGACGGCCAATTATCTTCTCGACATTGTTGAAAACAAAGGAGCAACAAATCCTTCGTTGGACAATTATTACGGAAACGTGTTCAACCAAGAAGCGTTATTTATCCAAAGTGCAGAAACTCGCGCCGATGCCTCGCTTTTAATCCATTACAAATAGAAAATCTATCCTAATTAATAAGGGAATATCAGTTTCGATATCAGTACCGAATAACGTGAAAATCGCAGGTCGAAAACATTTATAAAATTATATTATTTTAATTTGTCCTCGGATCGCGTTGTATCTGAAGTGTTAACATATCTATAATACCAGTTTCTGAACTTCTATACCTATGATAAATCATTTCAAGTGCTATTTAAGATAAATTCGTGTTAGTGCCTTTCTTCACCTGATACTTTTTCAGTTGCCAGAATCACGAGGATGCACAGTAATCCGCGAGCGTGTAGAGAGAAACGTTTCGATGTTGGGTACGCTAGTTGGTCCGTGATTACTCGGTTTTTACGTTCTAGCTTTAATTTTAATCGCACAGTTTTACGCGAGCCAGGGCTCAGCACCCTGCCGGTTTTTCGTTTTTCATGATAAATTGAATGTTCCGTCGGCTGAAAGGAAGCCGCTGACCCGTGGAGAAAGAAAGACACCGGGCACCGGGTAATTCGTAATGTCGAGCAACTTAGAAACGACCGGGTGAATGGGAGCTCGCTAAATACGCGCTCATTAAACGCGCGTCTACGGCCGTTGCTCTATTTCGCGAACACGAACGCCAAAAGAATTATGTAAACCCGTCGAAGCTGTTTCTTCAAGTCCACGAGGGGGCATGAAAACGAGACTCGGTCGGGAAATTTTTTTCATTTACCCAGCAGCGTCGCGAAACTCGGAACGTACCAGTTATCAGGTCGTTTTAAAAGTCGGCTTATTTTGTTTAATCTGTTTGTGATATTCGAACGGTACACGAGGCAACTGAACTATAAAAAAGATACTAAAAAAGCAAGTTTTTGAATAAAACCTCTTATTGTTACTTTATTAACTAAAAGAAATGTCAGCTCCGAGGTGGTTGGAGAACTCTAAGAAAAATAGTATTGTCACGCGAACGGTGACTTCATATTCCAAAAGATTAAACTTTGTGCATACTTGAATCGTGCGACGTAAACTTTAAGACTCCCCGTGGAATCCAACTTTTGACGGGAACGGTTCTAAAGTTCTAGAAAATCATGCTGTGTAAAATTTATCGAGTGAAATTAATCGCAATGAAAAATAATTTCGTAATTCGGTAAAACGTTTTCTCCTGAATTTTTGTTTCTATGTAGACGGCAAACGTTTATTCCCTTCTGAAACGAGAAATCTGTGACGATGAAAGGGCAGATTGGAAAGATATGAAACTCGTTCGATAGTAAAGCACGCTGTGAAATTTGAGTCTCGTGCCGAATTTTAATCACAACCTTTGCGTTATTCATAAAGTGACGCCAGACATTTATTTGATGGTCTGTCCGTTCAAGTGGTCCGTCGTTCGTGTCCTGTTACGTTGTTATCTAAGGAAAAAATCGATATGTAATAGAACGATGACGTTAATAGATGAGATAGTTGACATTCTCTATTTCGTGCTATACTTTCGATTTCTCGTTAAAGTTTCAACGATCTTGCCCAACCCACGACACCATGTCATCAATCTGTAGAGTGACCACTTTATACAACACCCATGAATTTTTCCAGCATCCTGTCGCCTATTTTTTAACTAGTAACTCGTACTTAAAAAAAAAGTATTTAAAAATTTGCATTTTAAATGCACGACACTCTTGTTTGTCGTCAATTTCACATAATGATGAATTCATCCCTCGTAGACACTTCATGCTGGCGAAAAATGTTCCGATCCAAAAACATGGATTTGCTAGGTAGCTTTACCCGTGTTAGCAGACCGGGAACGAAACGCTTACCCTTCATATCTTCTCAGATTATCCTTCCTTTTGTAAGCCAGCAGCCTAGAAAATCTGTTTCTTTTCACGCCGAAGCGCCAAGGGTTCAAGCTGGGGTTTCAATCTTTTGCGTAGTGGTACCAGGGGTTTCAACAGAGGGTGACAAAGTGTGGGTTTGTCTCGTCGTTTCGCAAGTTCTGGGGAAGCCAGATAGATTTTAGATTTTTATAAAGCAACCAGACGACGCGTACCGGGTTCGATGGAACTACATATCTGAGCGAACAAGGAATCGACAGTTTGGGATGAAAAAAATTTATTTTTCATGAATTTCACCTATTACATAGTTACCTCCGTTTCACTGAGATTGTATCGTTATTTTTTTCGGATTGAGTGCTATCGACTATTACGGTTATGGTTGCTATCCGATAACGAAGCCGAAGTTTCAGATGAGCTTCGACGCCAGAAGCGCAGCAAGTTCCAAGGTAGCCATCCATCTTAGATAGTCGCTCGTACTAATTGTACTCGACGTAGCCGAAGTTCGGTAATTAGAACCAGTGCATTCTGTACGTGCTACCAATATTGGTAACATCTTTTACTAGAACTAGTTTTCTACGCAATGTACAGTGGATATATCGTATAGACATTGCTCAAACACGACTTCCACATCCATAATATTCGGGTGAAATGAGGTTTAAAAAGTCGTCAGCCAACGTTCGTCGCAAGAACATTGGAAATACTGTAATCAATCATTTTCAAATCGATAATCAATGACCCCTGCTACGTTTTGCTAAGTTATGCAAACAGCTATGCTGTTTAGAATACAGGATTATTAAAAAAAAATGCAAATTGCACCAGATGTTAAGCAATCTGGTCGAATTTAATCTTTTACGATCCTTTGATATGTAATCCTGGTTTTGAATCACTCACGAAAAGATTGTAGAAAATATTAGAATTAAAAGCAAAACCTTCGTTAAATGAGAAAAGTAACGAGCATATGTAATCTCTGTAGATTCAATAATTAATGATTAAACATAGTTTAACTTTGGGGTCTCATAAACGGTCCGGTAACTAGAGTCTAGTTGATAATTCTAATGAACCCGCTGCAAACTTGTGAAGCTAATGAGATCGTTGAATAGTAATAGAATTAGAAAATGGTTACATGGAACTAGGTTCGCAACTACAGTTTTTCGGTTATTGCCCTTAATGCTACCCGAAATCTCTGGTAATCCCGTTATCAAGGAGGGATAACCATGAAATCTACTATAATATTTGGAATACCTCTACAAATTCGTTTCATTGAAATTTTACAAAAGGCTTAAGAGCTTTCCTGGTTAAGAAATGGCCGAGTTAACAGGTCAAAATACAGGAAGCTCCTATCTCCGATTTGACCCGTTGTTATGTGAAGACAATAGAGATTCCTAGGTTAATAGTTCACTGTAATAGTGCCAACGTTAGAATTAATAACAAATTACTGCAAGAGGGTATTACCCTTGTATTGTTGTCGATGCACAAAGGTGTACACGATGCCTTGACTTTGTTGACCGTACGCACTGAAACAAACACACGCATTGTGCCCATCTCATTGTCTCTGAATTCATGATTATCTCGAATCACACACCACCAATTCTGTTGCCACCTGAGGGTAGCACAAAACCAACAAACCAGTCTTTGACCCAAACCCGAGAATGTATATTCGACGGTGCGTCCTGGAATCCTGTAAAATGAAGGATTACATGCCTTTGGCGATTCCTTTTTCGTAAGTTTTTTCTGACTAGAAATCGCTGAATTTCAATTCTGTTACTATTAATATTCGCGTAACAATTTTCATAGATTGCGTTTGATCAAAACTTTTATCGAGATATGAAACTTGAAAGTTTCGTACATCAGTTAAGTCAGTATAGGGGACATATTTCTCCCTTAAGATCAACGTCTTAGCTCGTACAGAGCTGCTTTGCAACAAATTTGCCTCTGGTACACGTTAATTCAATGTTCATTACAGACTCTTCCCGTAGCGGGTAAAGTTTTAAACCCCTTCGACCGTGAATATCGATCAAGGTGGCATTAGCGAGAAATCGCGGGGCTACGTGAGGTATTGTACGAAGAGCCGTTTAAAATTCTACGCCCGGCTCGTCGCGCAGCCTCCGTTAAATTCAAAGGGCGCCGTTATAAATTGCAGTCGCGGACCGTGCAAAAATATCACCGCACCGGAATATTTCGGCTTGAACGAAGAGCAACGGTCACGAATGCTCTCGTCAGAGGGGCGAGTCATCCCCCGTTCCATGGAATTGGAACGTGGAATTTGATTAGCACGCGGGTGTACAAGTGCACCCTGGCTTCCATTGGAAGATTCTAGCCGCACTCGATGCGAGTTCCTCTGATATAGAAGGTAATTACCGGATTTAGCTCGCACCTCGGAACACAGGAACGCCAGCTATACGAATCTTGCATTCTAACACTTTGTGATACTTCGACGCTCAGTGTTTACTTGTTTAATCATCGATCTCGTCGAATGAATCGTTTTATTCCTGCTTTCTGTCGTCATCAACATACCACCAGAACATACCAGCTCACCTCATCTGTTTTTGAAAACATGAAAAAGTTTCTAATTCGCATAAAATAAATGGACGCGAGTATGAAGTAGGTAACGCGTGATCCACATACGTGGAAACGTTTGAAATATTTGTTTGGATATTACTTCTGTAGGGTGACTCAAGAGCATAATTAATACATTGCCTGTCCCATGTGTCACGTTAGCGAGCCAGGTGTCAAGCGAACCGTGTACTCTACTCGCGTGTGATTCATTTTTATATTCGCAGAAAATTGGGAAACTTTTGGCCTGGGTTTGCTCGGAAACGGCGAACGTACGCGAACGGCCGTATTATGTTCCGCTAGGTGAATAATAGTATCAGTAGCGGCTACACATTATGAAACTTATGATTGATCGTTGCGCGTAATATGGTCGTGTTTTCTTGAAAAGAAGATCGAGGGTAAACGCGGTGGATTCATTCGATACTTTGTTGAATGTGTTACGTGGAATTCATTTTTAAATCAATTTCATGCTTTGATTAATTATAAATGATAATAACCTTTCATTTAGCTAGTAGATTAAATGGAATTCTTCCTGGTGTACTGAAGTCGTGTATTCTATCTTTGAAATTTATTTTGCAAAAGTACTTATTCTTGTATTCAAAATAGACTCGAATAGGAAGATAAACGGACAGAACGAAGTTGGTTTGCGACTGTAGAAGACAAGTTGCGTTATGGCACAGTTTAATTTAATTCAACTCTGTGAAGTAATTACGAACGTTTCTCTAGAAACAGTTGTATAATGGTAAAAAAGAAGTTTGTGTTTTGATTAATGAATTCTCCCAAAGGAAAGAGGGTTGAAACTCAGGCTCATTATCTTGCGTTGCTATTTTAATGAAAAAAGCGTAATTGAAGTACTTTACAAAGTTCTTTGTCTGATGGTTACGTTGAATAGTAACGTGCTCATTAAGTACAGAGATATCACGTGTTTGTGTGTGTGTGTGTCTTTTTTCCTATAAATTTATCATGAAAATCCTAAGCAACGATGCGTTATTGCGTTATCTTTTCAGCTACGCGAAACCACAGAGCGTTGCTAATCAAACTATTCGTGTGTCATGTCGCGAGTAATCGTAAAAATCGGTGAATAAAAACGATTGAAAACGAGAAACGCATATTTAATAAAATGTTTCGTTCAAAACGTCAACTTGTTTCTACGTGCACAGTACTCTTTCATTCCATGTTCCAGCATTTTGCACTTTATCATCTCTCGTCATTCTTTCTGCTAATCCTTTCCGATATTTTGTTTTTTCCTTGAGAAATATTAAAAAATATCATGTATTCGAATCGCAGAGCTTGCGAAAAATGTTTCTTTATCTCTCCAATTCTTTTTTTCCAATTTTTTAGAAAATTCATTTGGTGCAGGGATATTAATATTAGCTAATATTTAACAATCTTTCATGGCAAGAGTATCTTGTTAACGCCCTAAGAAATTATCGTTGTTTTTATAAACTTCGCTTATCCGCGGATGGAAAACGATTTAGAGCGTGCATAATAAATTGCATGCAAACTTTGATCGATACGATCGATGTCACGGTGTCGGCTGTAAGGAACCAATAAATAAACAATGTAAAGAGGAACGTTAAAAATTCTAGGGCAACATGCAAGTGAAAGGAGACTGGCTCGCCACTTTTACCTCTGCAACCGCTAGCAAAGTTTCATCCAGGTGGGGTACACGAAATCATTCACGGTGTTCTTTCAAAAGCTTGCAATGTTAACGAGCCACCGTGTCTTTCGATTCGTTAATATTTATTGAAATTCTAAATTTAATTCTCTGTTTAAAATAGAACGCGCATAATGAGAACTCGTAGGTTTTGACATGTTTCCGAATCCTAAGAAAATTAATTTAATGCCATTCAAATTGATCGTCGCGTTAGGGCGAGTCGAGTTCGATAACGTGGCAAAGATCGACGTGTCTTCCACCAAAATGAATCCACACACGGCCAACAAATCGTCTAATCAAGTAGATATATGACTGATGTAGGGGTGAAATTGGTTCTTGGTCGCAAGTAAATCTCGCACGCGTCAGGAACGAGACTAGCAGAGGAAAGAGAATCCGAGATCGATTCCCCTTGGGATTTATGCGACTATTTTTTATCCTGATGCCTGGAACCTATCGTCTAACGTCGGGACGAGATACCCTGGCTCGGAGACACCGTTTCCTTCCTCGGTCTCTCATTTCACATTTCACACCGGCCGAACCGTAAGATCCTCGGATATTAATGTGGCCAACGACTTGACTGAAAGTTTTCGCTAATTTATTCGAACGACGGCCAAGAATCTTTTTGTATATACGTGTCTCCGTAATCAACGCGAAACTTCATCTTATTCCGGGGCGCAGTTTCTTTCTGAATCAGAAATCAGCTTGGAAGTACGACCTGTTTGTAGTTGAGTAACTGCAATTCCTCGCGACAAACTTTGTAATATTTCTCTTACTTTGTACGAACGCCTCTCCTATCTCCTTCTTTCTTTATTTTTTTATGGCTGCCAGCTAAATCTTGCTGAATGTAATCCGCTGGCTGGCGAGTTTTAAAAGTCGATTACGCGAAATACTTCGAGTCTCTACTCGAGAGTTTCATGGACTTTTTGACAGGGTTATATTAAGGCTGGTTTGACAAGTTCCGTTTTCCTTGCTGCGACATCGATGTTGTCCATTGTAATCAATTCATAGTAAAAGTTTGATTATGATTAAATGCAAAGTCCTGTATAAACTAGTAGTAAGGTACCGGTAATGTTAATCCAAAATATAGTCAGGAAATCGTTAGGTAATAAATGGGGCAAAGAGAGTGCGATGTTAGTGCCTGTTGAAAGCTAGTAATATCGAGTATTCGTCAAATGAAGCTTTTCGACATACATACGCGGGTATTGCGATCCGCGGCGTTATTGACGGCTCGTAAACGCGTCGAATGGTAATTGAAAATCGTGCGGAAAATGAGGGGTGTGCGCGATCGATGATCCCGGTTATCGGCGATAACTACGGGTCAACGATATACGCGCAATTACACGTTACCGGTGTTACGCTCGTTTTCACCGATGAGTGATGATAAATCGCGTCCTCTGCGCTCCTGCCTTCCCTGCCTCTGACCCCGTCTCTCCTCACCTGCCTCGATGAATCCGGCCCGAAATTATATCTGATTCAAACGTCGACTTGCCGCCTGTTAAGCCCTATTTGATACCCTATCAAACTTCGCACATGATCACGATCAAATCGTTGATCCTTTCAGCGATGCGATTTGGGGAACAATATAGGATATCGGATATCAATCGGGCTTTCTGGGATATTCCGGACGTTGTTCTTGAACTCTTTCCTTGGCGATACAGGGAACTTTTTCCTCGATCCTCAAGATTCTCTTCGCACCATGCTCCTCTTTAGGTACCAAGAACCCGTTCGGAAGGTCGGCGACGCACGGTACTTGGGTTTTGAAATGATGATTTAGAAATTCCAACTTTCCTTTATTTTTCGTTAATGAAGCATCTTTTACACGATGCCCAGCATCGAAACGGAATGGCGAGAACAGGAAATTTCCAATGAAAAATTGTTTTCCTCGAGCGAATTGAACAATACTCGCTACCCTTTTATTATACGGCAGACGATAAGGATCCTCGGACGTTCTTCTGGTACGTGCGTCGAATTTTAAAATGCACTTAACGCCGGCCCGAGGGAACGTACGACGTGAAAAGTTCCCGCTTCCTTTAATTGGATCCGTTTCTATTAACGACCGCCTGCGAGTTATCGTCCCCTGTCCGCATCCCCTCCGCCGGCAATCTGAATGAAGGATTTTTCATTACTCCGTTATTATAACGCTTTACGTTATGGGAACTAGGTATAGCCGGATATTTCATTTTTTAATGAACTCACGAACAGTCTCGTCTTCCGGATATATTTTATCAATTTCCTTGTTCGAAACGTGGTTTATCTCTCCTATAATTGCATTATCTCGAGAATTAAAAGAATTAGTACCTTGTTTGCTTTCTTTTTGTTTCGTCTTGCTGATTTTACAAGACAGAATTCTGTGTGATCATCGCTTTTGTATGCATCCGTAAAAGGTACTCCTCGATGTTGAAGCAAATTGCGCATAAATTGAGCAAGGTTAACGATTCTGCCACGTAGGATCGATTCCCCTTTGATCGTCGAGGGGCAAACTTCGTCAGGTAAGACTGTTATCGCTTAAACGAGTGACTTTGGAAAGTTGGAGCGTCGGTGGGTCGAAATCAATCAAAATTGTCTACCACGATACAGTCAATCGATGTTGATTAACGCAGGAAAAAGGACGATGAGGAACAAAGGGTGAATAAAAAGGAGAAAACAGAGGAAAGCGTTTACATCGAAAGCCTTTTTAGTCCCTTTTATTTCCCGAGATAATCTCTTGAACCAGCAATCTGGCTGTCCCCACGTGCTCCTTTGTTTTCGTTCCATACTCTTCTTTTTTACGCAGCCTTTGCTGGTGAGTTCACGAGCCGGTAATTGGAATTTTGTAACGAGACGAGGGAGAACACTTTCAAGAGAACGAATCTGCCGAAAAATGTGATCGCAGAATCGTTTAATTAATGTATAATATCATAACAACGTAATAATGTCTCTTTGTTACGCTTTAATTAAACCAAAAAGTTTAACTCTTCCAACCTCGACATCAGCACATTGTAGCGATAAACAAATTTTTATAGGCTGCATAAATTTTGATTCATAAAATTGAACCCAATTTACAAAACACATTTACAAAACATCTCTAGCAATTGATAATCGCTGTATTCTTTGATTCGTTTTACAACCCTTTTTAATTATTGATAGTATACATATATACTCTCGTTGAATGAATGCACGTTGACGAGCAAAGTAAATAAGCTCTTTCGATGAAAATAATCCATCTAAACGCTTATGTACACTCGCGGGCATCGCGAAATCGAGTTTGTAACGTGCGTACGAATCGGTGATAACTTTGCATACATTGCCCGGAGCCGAATGTATAATTAACAGCGATTGAATTGTCAGGAATGGTGGCGCGAAATCATATTTGCTGAACTTATTCCCTTGAACGCTTTCCTAAAAATTCATCGTCCGTTAACGCTGGAATGGTAGTATCAGGTTTTTGCTAGCTCAGTTAATCATCTAGTTTTTAAATTCAACTTTAGTTACCTATTTCGTTATCAACGGAGGAAAATTTTACGGAATTTAATATTCTCGGTACCTATTATATCCAGAGTCTGTGGCCCGCAAAAATATGGAAGCAGAGCCGTAAATGTCGTAAACCAAAGTCCATTTAATGTTTCGAGGAGCAATCGTCGAATCAACTGCAGTTTCCACTTACAGATCAAAATTCATGATAGTTAACATTGTTCCGCGTTGCGGGTGGGACTTTTGAGATAGAATTATTACGAACGGACTCGATTTTACTCCGGTTTGCCAGCGTGGTCCCGCTTCGTGCGTCATAAATCCCGTCCATTCGCTAGGGACAATCGTTAGGAATTTAATGGGCGCAACGAATCAAATTTCGAGACGTGCACGCTCGTTTTCAAGAGAAGAAAGTTAATAGCGTGAGGCTGCGTGCGACACGAGCGGAACAATTAAAAACGCACGCACGTCAAACAGCACTGAATGAAAACGATCACCTTTTGTTCCTTCGGTCTTTGTATATTTGTACATTGTTAGAGTTTAATTAACTGAATTCACGTATGAAAAAAAAAACAAGAGACGATAATGAATTTTGACTGCATTGTAAATACGAAATATTATTTTCATAGTCTTTTCACGGTTTATTGTGAGAAAACTCTGGCCGAGGTACGTATTAATATTAATACAAAAGGCAGAAACCCATTGTCGATTACTCAATGCTCTTTTATCCCTTTTGATATTATATTTGTCTTGATTATGTCTTGTAATTAAATTCAAACTTCATATCATACGATGAATGAAAAGTTTTGATTCCACTGTCCGAGAGTTATTTTAGGTGATCATATTTATTATTATATTTTTCATTTATTGAAATGAAAGCTAGCTGTGTCATTAGTAGATACAATTTGATTGAGGGAAAAAATGAAAAAGATTCAGGTGAAAGATATATTTTTATAACATTTTTATAATGAATGGGGGTAACATAAAAAAATACAGGTCCTTTTTACAACCCTATTCATGTCATCCACTGGATAGATTGAACGAAAAACGATGCAATAAGTTGGCTCTACTTCGTACGGTTAACTCGTACAAAATTTCTCTATAAAACGTAATAAACTTCCATGTCAATGTCTGCTATTTTCATCAGATATAATTCACTCGTTTTACTGCTTTCCTGGAATAGGGAGTATCTTTAGTGAACAAATCCGTCTTCCACTGCTATACGAGTTTAATCTCGGCAGCAGCTCATTCAACGTTGCAGCTCGCAGGAGTCTGGAAGTTGGAAACTTCATAAAAAAGCAAGATAAAGGAACTTGTTTCCAAACGGGGAAAATGTATCAAAGTCAGCAACGAATATTTATAGTTTCATTTTCATCCTTACACTCGATAACCAGATGAAATTTTTAATTTGCATCAAATTAAATTATCATAAATTCGAAGAACCCCTTAATGTTGTATTAAGAAACAAATGCATAATTCAATTATGCATCGAAAAACCATTTGCATCGCGTGTAATTGATTTTGCACGAAGAATCTCGTCGCAGAAATAGAGTTTAGCGTGCTCGAATGAGGACGAGTCGAAATGTGTTGGTGCACCATTTTTAATCGCGAAGTTCGTTCGCTCGCCGTTACGTGCATTTTCAACAACCCTTTTACGCGCCGTTAAAAGAAATTACAGCCGGCGACAAGTCGGTTCCGCGCACCGTTTACACCTCCGTGTAACATTGTTGCAAGGATCGCGTGTACGAGTGCACTTAGCGCTACAAGAAAACCGACGATGCACTTTCTTTTTTACCCATGGAATAACTTGTAAACCGGCACAAATCTACCCCTGCATTGTTTAGACGTTACGACAGACGAACGAGACAGTGTCCGTCGTTTCGGCTCATCATCTCATCACGGTATCTCGTTGAAGTAATTGTTTCGCATTTACGTAGTTGGCTGCACCCTGCTGGACGAAATAGTGCGAGCAATTAAGTACGAGCAAATTACGTCCTCGTCAGATGGAAATCTTTCGTCTTGAAAGTAAAATGAACGTTCCATGGTAACTTTTATTTTGCCCATCGATCGCGGAAAATTTCGACGGTAACTGCAGTCAATTTTGGTGATAACTTTGCATAAATTGGCTAGAATTGAATGTATAATTAACAGCGATCAAACGGTCGCGAAAACTGCTGCGAAATCATATTCCCTGAATTTATTCCCTCGAATATTCCACTGAAAATTCATTTTTTATTCACACGTTGTGTGCCATGAATATTGGTATAGCTAGGATTTTTATTTGGAAAGAATCAGATCCGGTAGGTTTACTATTTGACGAATATTTTATCTATTTCAATAATAATAAGATTATAAGCATAGCGAGTGTCTTGACAGGACACGTGTTTCTTTTTTCCTCGCTCCCATATTGTCTTGTCTGTACCAGTGGAAAATTGGTTTTCAAGAGCAAGTAATCTCAAGCCTCAAAAAGAAGTCCACTGTCCTCGCTGTGGAGTAGCTAATGAAGTGTACGAGAGAAACAAGTTATCGCTAGGTAAAAAGATCCACAGGATACTGGACAACGAGACTACGGAGGAGGGTTGCAAGGATCTCTTCCTTCGACCAGGCCACGTCCGGAAGAAGTTTGAAAAAGTTTTTCCGCTTGCCCTCCAATCTGTAGCTTTCATTTCGCACGTGCTACACGACCAAACGACTTTCCTATTTGAACAGTTTCCTCCGGCGAATCATCGGCCACTTTTGTCGGGAACTCGCACCAAGTTTATCTATTTGCCGTAGCCGGCTGGTTCGAGGTAACTTTAAAGGGTTCGTTGATTAGGTTTGATTAAAAAAATGGGCAGAAATAAGGTGAGCTCGCGTGCCCTGCTACCAATCGTATCCTGGATGACTATTAAGGGTAACGAGAAAATTCTTTCCCTATTTTATTTCGTTTATTCGGAGATCTGCGCTCTTCCTTTCCCTCTTGATCGAATTCTTGAAATAATACCGAATAACTGGGTTGTTATAGAAAAATTGGAGTGGAATGAGGATTTCAAAAATAATGTTGTTCCTTATTCAATTCTATTGCTATTTTATAAATAATCTACGATTATTCTTGTACTATCACTTTATTTTATTTTATTTTATTTTTTTTTTTAATTCATGTTCACCATCTTTAAATGATGTATTTTTCAAAAAGGGTATTTTTTATTTCATACCTTGCCTCGTACTTTGAAATATCAGAATGGAAATTCGTCGTGATCTTATAAATGTTTCGGGAACATATTTTATACTGTTTTATGACACGTTCGTAGGTGGTGCATTTCAGAATTGTGTATTATAATTGATGTGGAAGGTAATGTAAGAGAATGTAGTTAAATATTGAGCTCGAGCAGTTATATATGATCGCGAAACTGGAACAGGATGTGTTATTGTGGGGAAACAAGAGAATAGGGTTGAATGATTTAAACTCTAACATTTTGTGTACCCTCTCTGTATGGATACAATGATGCATCTATAAATGAAACTTTCCTTTTGTATTTTAATACTTATCCGAATAGTTTAACGTTCCTTATCCGTAAATAGACAGTCGGAATCCATTGCAATATATTTCATGAATAAAATACGAACAGTCTTCTTTTATCTTTACATTTCGAAACTATTTTCAAAATTGAAGGCCAATCGTGAAAACTTAGTTGAAACCAGCTGCAATATTCATAATACATAGTCTGAAGTGTACTTGGAAAAAAAATTCAGCTTATAACCAGAATTCTTTGCAAGATCCATAAAGTTCCCGGCCAATGGCAGCCTCAAAAACCACAAATGGCACTTATGTGGAAACACCCTATACAAAAGCTTGAGTAGGGTTGAAGAGAACCCCCCGTTGAGTCCTTCTAAGGGTCAAGTATCAGTACGGTACCCTATTATGTTACAAACCCCAAGGCAATCTCTAACCTACGAACAAAACGTGTTACCCATGCTTTTCGTATCCCATAGAAAACAGCTCATAACACCTTATGGTGTGGTTAACCAGTAAACAGTTATATCAGCTATTCATGATAGCTCTTTTATAATACAACAGAATAGAATATATGAACTGGTATTAATATCAGATTTATTTTTGTTGCAGATTTTCATGCCGATCCACGAAGTGCACAAAGGAGAACAGTTTTAAGGTAGGATGAAAGATTATAATTAATTGTTTAGTTATTTAATAATTTCGATCCTCTAAACGTTGTATGTGCTGTTTATGTATTTCATACCAGCAACTCTATACTAATTTCAGTAACTATGAACTTCTCGAAGAGACGAGGAAATGAATTTTCACTGCTCGTCGAACGGTAACGTTAATTATTCACGGTGGAAGGTACTAAAAATTGAGCGTCCCGTTGCGCCCAGTCTAAATTACGAAACAAAAATAAAAATACCTCACTTCCAAAGAGCTTTTCATTTGTCCGGTTAATTATAGTCGGAGCGAACTAATGCTTCGCTGAGTTGGCGAAATTTATTAATTTTTAATGGACGAACCGTGGCCGCAAAACTGAAAAAAAAAAATAGACTTTTCTTTTTCGTAGTTTCTTCCGAGCCTCCGCGTTAGTACTCTATGATCCTTTGTTGCGTCCAGAATAAAAGCATAACTTTTGTGTACTAAAATCTTAGTCTTTCTTCCGACAAGGCACGTTTTCAATCCATTTCAACTTACATAAATCACGGTGTTTCTTTTCCACAATTTAATCGTCTTGAAAAAACTAGCCGAAAGATAGAGCTGTAACAAGGCTATGGCGTTCTACTTCACGACTTAGCCCGGGGAAAGGGTGGAAAGAAAAAGCGAAGAAGGAACAAACACGACTTTCCGTTCTGTACCCTATACCCTTCTTTCACGAAAGAAGATCCTTTGAAACGGCGTTTCCAAGTGTTATCATACAACGCGGCTAGTCTTGAAGTTTTAATGAATCGAAAGAAAAAGTTTCGCGCCCGGGCACAGGGCAAGGTTAATTTCATCAACGTTGAAACTCAGAAAGAAGCGATGTAACGTCTTGGAACGTTTAATCGTGGCCGCTATTTGCCTCGGCCGGTTACTTCCTTTTATTTGGATTACTTCGGGACGAGTAATCTGCTTAAGCGCTCTCCTTGCTCGCCTGGACGGCAAAAAAGTCGATTTATTTTCTGAATTTACCGCCGGTTTCAAGCAACGACGACGCGTATTAGGAAGATAGTACATCACACCGTGCTAGAGGACGATTTAGAGCTGAATCCGATGTTTGCAAATGTGTTTTTTTTTAGCTCGAACGAATCGAAGTTCGAGCTGTTTTATCAAAAACACTGAAATGAATCGATCAATAAATGAAAGGATTTTATAGGTGCTGGTCATGAATATTTGATACATGAAGTAAAAAATAATTTTCTTTTCTTCAAGATTTTTTCTTAGACTTGTAATATTTTCGACCTTTCAGAACTAAACAACCATCACAATGAACACATTGTCCTCTCCGGTCAGTAAATAGATTCTCTGTGTCAAAGTAGAAAAAAAAGGGAGCAAGAGAAACGGTCGTAGTACTAGACAAATAAAAAATGTCGGTCGAAAGTTTCTCAAAGGCTGGGTGGATCAGGAAACTTTGTCTTCCTTTATTCGTGGACTCTGGTCGGCAACAGGAAGTTGCCGGAGTCAAGAAGTCTCCTTTCAACGCGACAGCGGCCGTTATCAATGCGACTCGCACGACTTACGGCGTTTATGGAAATAAATTTCGGTACGCCGAGGGTGCAGGCGGGAGGGTTGGAACGCGTCGCGGCGCCGTTGTGCGCGTCACTTGGAGCGGAAGTTGCGCTGCTCTCCGCGAATTTCTGGTAATCCTCGAAGTAAGGAAGCGTGTAGACGAGAGAAGGGGGACGAGGATGCCGTGGTACGCGTTCGTGATTTATGGAACGCGCTGTAATTGACTTACATTACGATGCAAATTGCCCCGGTCACGATACCATGCAAAATGCCTGTCTAATTCTTACGAACGGTTTCGTTCTTGCCCTCTTTCCTTCTAGCTTTCACCCTCGTTCGGTCCTGTTTTACTTCTCCTACCGAACGGTACAATTAGTTACAGCTTTTTACGCTCGACAAGTATTTGCATTATCCTTGCTCGAGCCTCATCGCATGTTGTGAATAAGAATCGAACCGCTATACCGCGTTCCACTTTGCCTTTTTTCACATTCGGAATATTTTTAACCCTTTAGAGGATCGATAATGACCGAGTGTCTAGTTGTCTCTCTCTCATCACTTTCAAGTTTTATTCTGCACTTGTTAGGTAGTACTTCTGCCTTACTAATGAACTAATTCAGTTTCAGATAAATAGAGTTATTATGAAGTTATTATTTTCTATTATTAGCAAGTTAAATAACTACACAGTGCATGAGTACACATATGAAACAAGACATGGAATATTAAATGGGAAACGAAATACAATTATCTAGAGATCTGTGTGATTAACTACGGCCATTAACGGTAAAACGCAAAACGTAAAAACGACTCAACGGGAGACCATTACCGCAATTAAGTAGTTTCAAGTCGTTTCTCGTATATAGCAGAAAAGAAGAGATAGGTCATTTTTCAAATTAAATGGTGTAATAAGAGTGCTACGGTACACCATTCTGTTTCTATTTCTGAATACCTGGATGTTGCCTGTTTATGAGTACTTAGCGGTAAAAGATGCTTATAAATCACAGAGTATAAAGTCGAAGTATTACTTTTTCGATAATTTGATCGCCTTAAAGAGGCAAATAAATTTTGAAAAAGAAATTAAAAAATTGGATAGACTCAAAATTTAATTACAGATACCATTGTTGCATTTTAAGATAATCTGGATAATCACGTATATTTCAAATTTAACCCTGTGAACGCTTTGTCAAAGGAGGCTCATAATTGTACACGTTGCACTCTGGGCATCAGCAAATCCGGTTATACGTTGATGATCACGAATGACGGTGCTTGGAGCGTTGGTAAATCCGCAAACGTTCGATGATTATGGACCTAACGTTCCCAACACTATCGAACCTACTGATACGTTGGCAATTATCGATGCCACGTTTCCCGCGCCGGTAAATCCAAAGACATTTGATTGTTGTTAACTTAATTACGAGTTAAGCTGTCATGTCATAATCCGAAATCTGTCAGCAGACCTCTGATGTCTATTAAAAATAAATCTCTATAAAAGCCAATATATTTTTCAACAATACACGTTAATAATTTCTCTGATATAAAATAAGAAACTGAAGATCTTCCAAAAATACCCTTTATGATTTCATTTAAAGTTTCGGCCAATGAACTAATAGCTAACAAACGAGAGACACGAGCTAGTTTAAAATCGTGTCTAACTCCTCGGAATCTTTGATTGTTTTCCTGAAAGCGTACACCAGCTCTATGTATGCTGGAGTTTAGTATGCCGCGAGGCAGAGACGAACAACGTTCCAGGACGATTTATACGCTCGCGCAGGGGTCGAAGAGGGTGGAGGACCCGTTGAGAAATCTCTGCGAGCATAGTTGATTATTTCCAACTGCGACCATAGCTCACGCCAGAAGGATAGGCGCGTATCCATGCGAACGTCGTATCCTTTCTTGTGGTCATAAGGTATGCAATCAACGCGTGCCGGCCGTTTGATATAGCGCGCAACCCCGCTAGGAAATACGCCTGGAAAATTGGCACTGATATCTTGTTCATGGATCGTATTATTCTCGCCTCGATCCCTGCTGGAAAATTTTTTATTCCGTCACGAAATTAATTTTTCATTGAAAATCTCCTAGCTGATTGTACGAGCATAGGCTTCCGAAGGTGTTCGATAATATATTTCAAATTTAGCTTGTTCTAATTTATAATGCAATTGACTGTTGTTTCAAGATTTTGTATCGCGAGGGTTAAATCCGTGCTTCCGTTCGTACAATTCTGGTCTGGAATTTACGAAGGTTTTGGTTTCGTGTCGTTGCATTCGTGGACAAAGCACCATTCTCTTAATGTACAATAATTCATCACTGTGACCTAACATGACCGTAGTTGTTTCCGTAAGTTCCAGCGGGAAACGTGGTACCAACAAAAACTGTAATTTTACAACTTCAGGAGCTCGTCTCCAATAGGTGTCGTCGAAAAGTTTCGCGACAATAAAAGTCGCCAAGATTCTCCTTTACATTTCGGATCCTTTTGTTTCTTATGGGAAATAAATTGCACTCGTGTTGATAATTTTATTCATAATATTCTAACAGCTTTCAAGTTTTCTAATTGTGCAAGATAATGTTAGTATTTTCAATTTTTTCACAATTTTTTCTCTTTCTGCAATATTAATTTTCTTTTTCACGAATTTCTCTTTCATCTCCTTGCGAATTAAATTACACAAGAGAAGCTATGCTTTCAGCGATACGACACCGTGTATAAGTTTACCGAAGCCATACAACCGAGACAAATGATTCTCTTTTTTGGACGCCTAAAAATTTCAGTCTCTCCGTGAGAATCCTCGAGAATGAAAGAATTCTAAAACAACCAATGGAAAAAGAGATAAAGACAGATAGGCGAACACACGTTTAAAATGAGGAAATCACCGGTCTGTAAGTGCAAACAAACCGAAGCGAATTATTCACATCGTTGGACTCGTATTCGCTGATTTGCTCCATAATGCTCGTTCGAATGGCCAATTGGAAAGTGTTAATTGGCGTTCTAGCGGATTTCAAGCGGTAACATTGGCTGGTTATTATTTAACGGCTACGTTCCAATTATTCTTGGCTTCAATTATTTTTGCCATCGCTTTCCATTTTATACCCGTTCGTCTCGCAATGTTTATTTCTGAATATTTTGTAAATGTGCGATTTATACGTGATTTGATGTTAATAATCGAAGCGTTATCCCTTTCTCTATCCTTCGTTTTATTCCTCTTTTGGAATGGCCACCGCGACGCACAATGTCCCTGACCGTACACGTCGCTCGTTGATTGGGTTCCAGCATCTTTATCGTCCCATTCAACGCCACGTACGACGACGACGACGATGTATCGAATCGGTTTCCGTGTGGTGGAATTCGATGAAAAGGGAGCACGTGCTAACCAACCCCTCTTGCTCGGCCGCTTGCCCGTGAAAGAATCGTAACCGACGTGAAAGGAAAGCCTTTGCGATCTACCCTTCGCGATAGCTGCTTCTCTAAAGTGTTCCCTTCTACTCCACCCTTTTCTACCCTTGTTTCTCGCCTTCTGCGTCGACCTTCTCTCGCAGAGGCCATTAGCGATCTCAATGACTAATGATGCATTCAACGCGAGAGAAAAGTCCTGGTCCATTGGAAGACGGTCACTTGCAACGGATGAGTAGAAGATACAAAATATGATATCTAGTGATATACGAGAAGCGGTCGCGACGGGTTTTGTGTCTGCTTGATACACTTTGTGTCTTGCTCGCGTGGTTCGTTTTCAAATTACCTCGATGAAGTACAGTTTCGGTAAGTCCTCTAAAAAGTAATTACCACGTTAGAAGTTTGATACAGCGTCGCTTAATTTAATTTCATTTCATTTCATTTCATTTAGTAATTAAAGCATAAAACGGACGATGTATGCGAGGCTCTTTGATAATTTTTGCTCCTTATCGTTCTCGATTTCCCGATTTTGTCGACCACTTACTGAAAAAGCTAGCGTGTTCGACTATCGTTGGAAGTGTTTGAAGAAAATTTGTAACCGATTTAGTGGAGAACATCGGCGTTTTATCAAACCGTGCGCGAACACGCGATCGTTCGACCTGTTTATCTTAAAACGAGGCTCGCGATACAATAAATTCTCGGTACCGATAAAGGAACACAATATCTGAAGGATAGTGTTATGTGTTCTTACGGCCACATGTTCTTACGGTTCGTTATGTTCTTGAAAACGCGTAAAATAATCAGGCGATCGCACGCGATTACGCGTGTTCGATATTTGGAGCGATCAAATAGACTTGACCTTTGCAAGTTACGAGCCTACACGACTATCGCTGTAGCGATAAGGAGATCGTTTTAAGGTTTCCGAGTCTGTGATTATCTTCTAGCAAATTGCTGGACTTAATTGAACCGTGTTCCTATGAAAGATTTATTCTGAACGTAATATCTGTTATAAAGTTCACGAAGGGAAGTCGATACGAAGAGGTTCTCCATTCTTGGCGTGTTGGTCTTTTTTATTAGAAGCGAATTCTTTCGAGGAATTTGCCAGACAGGTCATCTCTGGGATCAAACGGCATACCTGAGGTTGACTAGGCTCTCTGTATAGTATCGTCCTTACGTTGCAGAAACTATACTTTGGTCAATCGAACGATAGGTTGCTGCTTTTAGAATTACAAGCAGTGATCCCAGAAAAATTTGCTCATATTTCAAGAAACAATGTAGCGGTGTTTATCATTTTTTTTTCACAGATCTAATCGTTAATTAAAAGCGCACTAATAAAGAGCAACATTTTCTTCGCTAACGAGGTTCAATAATTCAAGTACAACATAATTTCCAAGCACGTCAATATTCGATAAACCATCATTTATAGAAGTTAATTAGTTCGTTTCAAGGATGCCGGAACAATACTTGTCGAGCACAAAGAACCGCATCCTGATTTGGAGGATCATTCGCCGGGTATTTCATTAGCCGAGCTCGCGTTTAACAAATGGATTCCTCATTAGACTCCGTATTCATGCCGAAAATGATTGACAGCCGGTGAAACGTCGATCGTTCATCGAGCTGGAACATCAGTTTGTAGAAATTTGCGCGTACGATTTTAACCGGATGACTTCTCTAAAGGAGAACCCCTTTATAGTCTCGTGTGGTGGCACGGTAAACTGGTTTCGACTAATTGTATGGACAATTTTGTGGCCGCTTCGAGCGTGGAACAAAGGGCGGAGAGTTGGTTCGAGCATAGCCTCGCTCGTTCCAATTCGTCTGACCTTCACTGCCTTCATTTAGCCAGGCAGTTAAGAACTTCCAGGGCAAGAGCACGAGGATCGATGAAACCAGGTGGGTCACTACTCGGTGTGCGGTGAAAAGCTTGCTTGTTGAGTCGAACTTTTGCTAGATACTAGACACTGAACAAGACGACGCCTTGGGACGTGTAATAGATATACAGGGTGTTCCATAAATTTTATCAACATTTTTAGAAAGATTATTTCGATTAAAAAATAAATTGTAGGTACATCGTGGATCTATTCGTTTTATGTAGGTAATGGGGGTGAAAGATCATTCAGATTCTAGTAAGTAAAGATACACGCAGGAATAAAGAGATAATAGTTATTTTAGAATTATGAATAGTTCTAACTACATCGTGCAGAACACACGGTCATTTTCATTGCAGTAATCAACATGTTAATGAATATTTGCGCCAGTTTCAGCTCGGCCCTAAGGGTAACTTTTGTACTATACACAATTATACCGAAATTATGTTCTACATCTGTATTGCATCGAATTATTGATTTAGTATTAGGTATGCATAGAATATTTCGATATTTGTAACTATAAATTGGACTTAACTATCCTGAAATGCATTATTGATAAGTTTCAATTATAGACGTAATTAAACTCTAGTTAGGATCATAATTCTGTAAAAATAGAATATTATTTTAAGCAAAATAATCATTCTATTTGAAATGAAAATCGTCATTTGACGAGTATGAAAAATCAGAACAATACGTTTGAATTGTTCTGTCAATCAACGTTTAAACTGTTGAATACAACGAATCGAAACAAGAAGATTTAACTATAGTTAAATAAATTATTCTCTGTATAGAAAGCCATCTCGAATACGGTAATACACAGTAACTTTGCGTTTATATCGTTTGTTCATGAACAGTAAAATATTCTTCCATTGAGTTTTGTAATTGGAGAAATAAATATACGCGAAATCAAACGGTGTCGCGATAAATTGTCATTTCCCATGACAAAAAATCGCTTTGCGTAAAATTAATGGTCCGTGTAGATAAAATGTTTCAATTCTACTTCACATACTTTGAACCGATAAAAACGAACTTTGCCAGTTTGTATCGATATTTATCGATGTTAATATTCACGCGATTATGGTTTATTCGTTTTGTTTAACGAATCGATTGTTCTTTGAATAAATATCGAAATTATTCGAAATGGGATAAATGTTACATTAAAAACTTTTGGATGGGTTTCGTTTCGTTTCATTTTTCAGTTTCTTTTTTCGTTTGATGTGGTCATATTTTTTCAATTTTTTATCGAAAATTATTATGATTTAAATAATTCCTGATAAGCGGCAGATATTTAATTCATAAAAGGCAGAACAAGGAGGTCTTCTGTGTGTTCAACAAGGAGCTTTACCGAAACAATGCTCCCTAATTTCCGATAAATCCTGTTGGTTTACCTCTTGCTGTTAACGTGGAATCTCAACTTCCGTAAAAAAGAGTATTCGTGGAATACGAAGCAGCTTGCATTCGATTGTACTTCGAATCAGAAACGAGTTTCTGAAATTACAAATGGAACGAATCTCGGTTCGAATCACCTGTTGTGAGTTAATTTCCGCCTTCAGCGCGATTGAAAAGTGGCAAACGAAACTGTCACAATCGCGAGTGTAACCTTTGATTACGGAACTCTGTAGATCTGGTATTCCGCTCGTTTCGGTCGTTCGGAAGATAAGTGAAACAAACAGATCCGCGTTAATGGCTCGAACTAACGCCGCGTCAGGGATAACAGGAACGATAACAGCTGTCCTATTCTGGTAACAAGGGAACTTAGATTTCTGCTTGCTCGTTCGCCATAGCCACGCACGTGTCGTGTTTAAACAGCTGTCACGCGGACGACTTTTTGTTAGCTTTCCCGATAAAATAAACGACCTGACAGTTTCCATATCTAATCGTATTATCGGTGTTTACGTTACACACGATCAATGAAAATCCTGCATATTTCCCAGGATTTTCGAATAACGTTTCACACGAATTCACGGGATCGATGTTGAAACGTGTTGACTGGAAATAGTGGAAAAATTCTATACCGGAATAATTTCCCTCGAGCGATGGTTAAGACTGACACTGGTGTCTCGTCTCGTTGCATACGCAACAGTAATAAAAGTACGAGGGTCTCGAGTAACGGAAGGGCAGCAATATTGCGCGTTGTCGCGGCACACTGAGGAAGCTCGAACCGTTTGCATCCGAAATATCTCTCGCAGCCAGTGCTGTTGTCGTTATTATTATTATTATACCGAGATCTCAGCCATGCCGTTGCAGAGTTTGCAGCCTCGTTTTGGTTTCGGTTGCTCCGCGATACTCGAGAACCACCACCTCCACCCTCGTCGCCGTTTTCGTTTCAACAGGCAGCGGAAGGTTGTCTCCTCGACACGGAGCTCGATCCGCGGGAATTCAGCGCGTTTACATCGCGGAAAGGAAACCACAGCGACGAGAGTCGCGTCTCATCGCCGCGCCGAGACAGCCCCAACAAGCCGCGTTTTCGTGGATGCCAGCCAATTTCGTTACTCCGTCTTTGTAACGAGAGGAAATGTTCGTCGCCTCGGGGTCACGTACCAACAACCCCGATGCATCGGAACGTACGCGCGTTTTGTCGTAGAAGGATTTACTTATTTAGCTTGGAGCAATCCTCAGGGATTCTCCGCCTCTCCTCTTTGCCTCGACCTTCTCCAAATCGAGGATCAAAAAGGAGAACTATTGCGAACGAGAAATTGTAGATCCAGTGATCGTGTCAGGAGAAATTGTGGATTAGGATTGTGGCGGACGAACATGTCGACGATTTTAGATAACAACTAACAACTAAAGGTTCTGGACATTGGTGGTGTGAGGTGTGCTTGCGGGTTTCGGAAGGACTTTAAGGGTCTGTAACTTTGACGGTGTTTAATATTATTCCAATAATTTCATCTAATCTGAATGGATTGTGAAATTAATCACTCTATAGATTAGCAAACAAACTAGACTACCGATTATATAGACAGGACTTACCGTGCAAATCAACGGAAAACTATTATGCAAATACGCCTTTGCTAAGGTTTATTCTCCAAGGGGTAACGAGTTAAAGAAAACAATGAGAAGGTCGAATTAAACTCGGTAACTGAAGTAGCAAGCGGCTACGAAATCACTGTTCGATCGATAAAGCGTATTCTCATTGCAATTTATTTTAAAGCAGCCTGAAAGAGAAACGAGCTTCTTGCTTCTAGTTACAAAAGATCTCGATGCGGACAATTAATCTTGAATAAGATAAGCAAGGTGTACAATCATTTTATTCGAATTAGTAGTAGTTTCTGTAGCGGCAACAGTTACAAATTACCCGTGCTCTTTCAGTCATTTCCGGAAGAAATGTTGCAGCTGTGTAAACCAATCTTCTATTGGTTAAATGAATCCTTCAAACTACGCGAAGCACGTCAAACACAATTGGGAAATTAAACGTCAAAGTTTATACAACTTTTTGCAAACTTCGTTATTCAATTTTAATTGAAATCATCTAACGACTGAAAGATTGCAATTCCGATGAATAATTCCAGAGGAAATAGGAAATGGAAATCGGCCACAAAATAATCTGAATATCTCGCATTGTTAGATCGACGTGTCCATGTGTCTTTGACTTCGATGCTGAAAGGACGGTACACGTGCAACGGACATGCACAACGGAATAAACACCATTTCAATGGGCTTTCATCTTCGTTCCCATCGATCGTTATGCACGGGTCAGCAAGTAGTAGCATAGGAACGTGTTGCTGTCGCGTCAAGAATACCGATGACGTTCGTTCTACATGGAACGAGAATCATCGGTTGTACCTTCTGCATGACAGGGAGCGATTAATTGACACGCCAGTTACGTATTGACTTGGCATCAATTAATTAGTACAGTCCGGTAATTTAATTATCTACACGCGTACGAATATTCTTTCTGTTTGGTATCGAAAGAATGATTCAAAATAACAAGATGCATTTAAGTATTAATGCACCCTCTGTATTTCTTTTAAGGCACAAGTCGATTAGATTGCGTTACTGATGAGTTCACTAACGATCCCTTGACAAGATGCACTTTATCTACCACCCGTTCCTTTTCCATCTTCCTTGTTCACACTGTTCTTCTCTTTCTCCCGCTTTAACTTCCATGCAACGTTTGTTCGGGATTTCCAGTGATTTGTGGAAGCGTTACACTGATTTGTAGTATCACACTGCTCGTATTACACCGATTAGTAGAGTATTACATTGATTTGTAGAAGTAATTTGGGAGAGTGGCGTGTAGAACGTGCGCCGGTACGATTTACAATCTCATGGGTGAATACTAATCGGACGGGAAATAACGCGGTATGGAATGCAAAGAATCATACGATTCCCATTGAAAATCGTCGTAATTGTTCATGGTTCATTGTTTTCAATGAACAGCGAACATAGGTCGTTAATCGTGCGGCAGTTAATATGTATTATGACGGATAATAAATATTCACGCGACGAGTAATAGCGTACGAACCACATCAAAGACCAATGAATGGAACATGAAATCCCGAAAGGGAGAAATTTGCTCAATGAAATTCTGACTATCATTCAATTAGCGATCTATAATTTTTAATATTTTGTGTCGATCGGGAACACTATTGGAACGGCTATAAACGTCAGGAATAGAAGAGATAGCTTTTCATTCGTTTATTATTAACTTAGCAGACACCGTTTGGCACGTGGATATATCTTTGAAATGATAGATCTATGGATGCTGCTTTCAGCAAACTTTCGAAACTTTTTCGACAAATTCTTAACTTTCCTCGCGGATATAAGATTCCGAGGCGAACAGAGTTATGAGTTCGCGTCAAATACTAAACTCGTTCCCGAAACTTTCATCGCGGTACTGTGAAACTATTGACCAGCTAAGCTCATCTTGAAAAATGAAGATAAAAAAAGTCGATGTTGGATAAATTTATTTGCTACGGTTCGCGGAAATAACCGAAATGACAGGTTAGAAACAACTCGAAGTGTTTTTTACCGAATAAGTAGGTATTAAAATTAAGTATGAAATAAATAGTAGAATGTTTGTACTGAAAATATACATTTTCCCTTCGTTCTGTGTTTAGCACACTAGATGTCACTGCTTGAAATACCATTTCAAATTTTGCCGCTAGGAGGATGAGCGCGCATCTTGCGCAGACGCAGCTATATTCGCGCAGTTGTCGCGCAGTGGCGGTGGAAAATGGTGCGTCCTCCGTTAAACTCTATTTGTGACACGCGAGATAACCTGCGTTGACGGTTTGAATCGTTCCAAATCATAACAAATAAGTGTCATCCTTACCGCGATGGTATGGTGGTTATACATTCGATAATCGGTACACAAATTGGCGTGTTTGACGGCGTTCACGAGTGTTTGACGTTCTTCGAAGCAGCAACGTGATGTACATACATATATGCATCGTCACGCGCATGCGCTGTCCGATACGACAAGACTGGATGTAGCACGATGTTTACAAACGAGCGTGGAGAAGAGATTTTCAGGCCAACGAACGTTGTGATTCTGCGATCATCAGCATGAGTAAGTTCTCACAATCTCTTTCTCTTAGTATGTACGATACTTTTCGACGTTTCATCAGATTATGGTCGAGTGCAAAAAAAATTTATCCAGTTCAATATTCACCGTACGATACGACAGCTTCGCAACGTGACGCCCGGATCGTCTCGCTCGTTCGATATTTATTACAGCTAAATTATTTGACCGATCGTGATCGCCGCAGCCTACGGTTCGCAGGAATATTAATACCCTGGCTGACGCGTTCGTTTCGAATCGTTCGGCTGAACCGGATGCAAATATTGCGCCCCGGGCATTATTTTTCACGGCCTGGGTACCGTCATTCGCGAAACTTTCATTTTCCTCCCCTGCCAAATCCATCGAAACGTTTCCATAGACGCCACGGCTTCGCGCGAAGTAACAGAGCGAGATTAATTGTCGCCATGCCTTTTTTTTTTTCATCCCCACTTGTACCCTTTTCTAGCGGTGCGGCGTGCTGCTTCGTTTCATCACAGCGATGTAAATATTAAATGAAATCGACCAGCCAGATTTACGGTCGGGCGTAACGAGTATTCTTATTTTTACGCCCGTGGTCCTGCACTTGGCCGGGCGAAAGCTTGCTCGTAAATAATACGTTTTTATCGTGTCGGATGAGAACGAACGAGGACTCGTTTGAATAAGTGAAGATGTCGTAATGGACCCCGTAGGCGGATACGTTGCAAAAATGATTAAAAGTTCGAAACGAAAAAGTTGTTTGTGCTCGTCTGCGAAAGAAAACAAGGTATTCCACTTCATTTTTTGTGTTGGAACATAAGCCGACTAGAATTTTTAAGAAGTATCAGAGAAATTTGTTAGCGGATCTATGTTTTTCGCAAATGTTCTTCCACAAAACGTGAGCAGTCTTTTAATAATTCAAATATTTATACACGTTTTGCAATTAACACTCGATTTTCCATCCCTTTGGAAACAAAACTTTTGGCTCACCTTGCCGAACCCAACTCCATCAAAATTTCCTCTCCCTGACGGATCGAGTGTAAGTTTTCCCAGTCCATTAGGCGTCCTTCACTCACTGTCAATCACAGAACTAAGATGTTATAGAGGATAAAATTGGGCGAACGCGATGGAAGGGGTTGTGTCTGATGAAAACGGTACGAATGTCATTCGGGGAACAATGTTGGTCGTGGAAATACAGTCGGGTGGCGAAAGTTCGCCGAGAGAGGCAACGTAAGTTTGGTCGACACTTGGTAGACAAGCATGCGGAAGGGTGGTCACAGCAGGAGGAACAGGCTCACCGAATGGTTATCCAGCGAGGTACAATATCTACAGAGGGGCACAACCTCGGCCAGCTTAGATATCGATTTGCAATTTCACCGACAATTACACGAGGCGCAGAATATGTTCGTCTAGATTAGATCAGATTAAATGAATATTTACGAGCTGTACCGCGAGTTATCGACCGCCTGCGTGTAATCTGCCTTGCAAACAGAAGCCTCGTATTTTTCGACCTGCGTCTGTTATTATGTCTTCCACGTCGCGATGTGGTTATATGTATAATACGCGGTCTCTCCTTTCACAAATGTGTCTTCTGGCTTGAAAATGTCGGATAATGGTTTATGCGAACGGTTTCTCTTGTTTTTTTCTTTTTTTGCTGTTTGGTCGAGAAGGGTGGAAGAGAGAACACGATTTTCGTTGTAAATTGGAAACACGATACACTGTCCCAGGAAAACGAAAGGAACAAGGGTACCGAATTGGAAATGGTGTTTAGTCACGATGTTCATGGAATCAAATCCTAACAGTCTATCCTTTTCGATAGCGGTAGTTCTATTCGTTTGCACGTGTACTGGGTGTCTTAGAACAATATCATTGCAATTGTGAAATTATAACGAATTGTGGAATTTCACATAAATGCAAATATACAACATCGAATATAACTTATCATTCATCGTGAAAGAGTTAGTAAAAAGCTTTAATACTATCAATTAAAGATATTGGTTCTCTATCGATAGCTCTGTAAACAAAATATTGAAGAGGTCGATACTGCAACAGATCAATCAAATTTATTTCTTGTTTCTTTACCAAACAGACACCCCGTATGCAAACTTCAGCAGACGTTTTCGATCGTTTCGTTGCGTGGGTAGTGCGTGTTGTACCCAAGTTGCGTGCATTGTACACGATGACCGGTGTAATGGATTTTAGCCCCCGTTCGACCATACGGTTTGCGCATGTACCAAACTAATCTCCAATAAATTTTCGGTACCGTGTCGTTACATCGTTTACGATCAAGAAGATTTTGCCGAAGAACTTTTGTTTCCTATAAAATATAGGACCCCCTGTACCTCCATCATCTCTCGTGTCTACTTTATCACATCCCTTCGCTAGTGTTTCTTTCTGAGAGCGAATAAACGAACAATATCGTATAAGGGATTTGATATCAGAGAAGAGGGAACTGGAGGTTTCACTTTTATCCTATAAATGATACCCCGATAAGTCCTTTTATTAAAAGCTAGGACTCTAGAGAGAAAGGAGATAAGTTCGTTGTACCACTGTGTCAGAGATGCTATATCATTTTATTCTTCCTTTCCTATTATCCCCGAGGGATACGGCTGGATTACAGGTTTATAATTAGAAACGAGAAAGCTTCCATCAATTCTTAAACGTCTGTCGTGTAATAATCCCAAACCGATCATTCGGGACAAAAATATCAGGGAGTTGAATTCTATCCTCGATGTTCCTTTATTTTTCATAAACTTCTTACGCTACAAATTATGTCGCAAAGACAGACATGGTTGTTCAGTCAAAAGGATAGAGGGGTATCCTTTTAGCCTCCACGCGAAACTTGAATAAATCGCAAGCGTGCCGGCCACGCGTGTAACGCGAACTCGGGAATTTCGTGAGCAACAGAGACCGCGGAGAGAATAAGTAACTAGGTGGATCCGTTGTTCCCGAAACGCGGCTAACTTGAAGGCGGAACGAGAGGTTCGTGCCTCAATTAAAATTTACTTTCCGGCTGGTCGCGGTACCGCGGGCACGTTTACCTGCGTGACTGGCCTCACTGATATCTAATGTCAATCCGTTGTGTTGTTTAGAATATACCGTACAAACGAACGCGTTCTCTCTGTGTATATACAGCGTGCCCGCAACACGATCGCGTGAACGTTTTACAAGGAGAAAGAGAGAAAGTGAAACGTAGCGAGAGAGGGTGCATACCTTTTTACAGGCGCACCTGTGTACCACAGAAGAACGTGATTTGTACACGAACTAGTTGAAGGGGATCGATCGACGGCAGGGGGTCCGTTTTCAAGGATTTCCTCGATTGGTATTCCAACAATTTTTATCCACTCGTGCTAACCGATCCCGATCCATTCGTGGAACGGCCGCCGCAAATTAGCATTTTACGAGCGACCATCGGGCGGAGGGACAATGAAAGGCAGCGTTAAATTCGCTGGAAGAAAGGTGGAGAAGCGGAGAATCCATTATCTGGATTGAGGAAAAGCCTTGATACTGGGCGGCTGTTTTATGCAAAACAAGACGTAAAATGCCGGATGCAAATGTCAGGATTCGGATTCCATCTGAAACGGTACCCGGCTAACCTTTCCACCCCATCGGAGATTATTTTTATCGTGTCCCTCGTGAAACTAAATGAATCGTGGCTCATCTCTTTCGCCTTTCTCCATTCTACCTTCCCCTCTTTTTTATTTACTTTAATTCTTCGTCGTTCTCTTCCCTTCTTCCTCTTCGCTATCTTTATCTGTAAACTCGCCCTCCCTGCAGGTTGGAAAAAAGTAATTTGCAAACGCAGTAACTAAATCTGTTATTCTGTAGTGGACGCTGTGATATATAAATTTCGCAGTAGAGAGAGTGCTTGTCTTAGGAAGTGTCTGCTTGGAAAGGTTAATTTAATGGATAAAAGTATCGCGGATTAATTCGTTCTTTAATTCGAAAGAGTAAGCCGATCAATATGCAAGGTATAATTAAATTTCCTTGCGCGGCTTGAATTTCCGATTCGATTTCGAGCAATGGACGCGTCGGACGAAATTATCGATTCATTTTGTATCGACGGACGTCTGCGTTTGACGGGATCCATTACCTGCTGGCAAGACCGACAGGGAATTTGAGTGCGAAACGATGTCACCTCGCCTAGGAAACTATCAAGCTACTTGTTTCGAAACGAACCGTCGTTTAATAAGCGTCGACAAGGTTCGAATCATTGGTGAAACTCTCATGAAATTGCTACTTCTGGTCAGCGTGTCCTGGCGTGTTTCGTGTTTCGTGTATCATTATATTCTCACTCGGATGATAAAAATGAAAATCGCTCAGAATTAACGTGATTGAAAATCAACTGATTTAACAGTAACAACGTCACGACATCGAACGTTTCTTTCCGGGACGTTTGATCGATGAAAAATTTAATCTTTCTGTTTCTAACTTACATACTGCCCGCGTATTTCATGAGCGATTCCCAAAACGATCGCGCTGTACGGACCAGAATGGTACAAAAGAACCATCGATAAAACACATCGACGTCGTATTAGAAGCATCACCGACCTACGATGATGCACCAACAAAATTCCAGCTGAAACGCGACGAAAGCGGGATGCAATTGTTCGCAGAAAACGCGCGGTCCGACTAACGCGTCAAATCCTCGTACACGCATCATAAATTTGTCAGCGGGGAAATAGGAGCGCGTCGGACATCGAGGGGTTCCGCGTGATCGTTCGAGCACGCAGAATTTTCATTGGGCTACGAGGAAATCGAACGACGCAACATCGAGCAATTCGTTTCTCGCTTCGAACATGGCCAGGCTTGGTTGGATGCTTTCGTACGATACAGCGTTTCGTGACGTGGCTGTCCAACGCTCGAACAACTTCGAATTTTATCGACATACGCGTACATAGGTAGCTGTGTACGTGGTTACCGTATAGTATCGTTTCGAAGCGAATTAACGGGATATGAGCACCGTCGTCGAGGTGAAAAAAGATGTTGTAAAATCGCTTCGTTCGCATTTTTCTATGTCTCGTTATGTTTATGCTAGTCGAAGGAACAAATTCATATTTTCTGGTCGAGTACCGACGTGTGTGTTACTAAGCAAGCAAGAAAAAACTGTGTCTAGAAATTTATTGATTGATCGATAGATTAACCCTCGAAGAACGAAGCCGGGTTATTCGTGACCTAGATCTATAAAACTCATACCACGGTTGCTTCGACTAGTAGACAGTAAAATTTTTGAACGAAACGTTTTTGTATAATGTTTGTGGTTCCAATTAATCAAATCAATAAAGTTTATATTTCGAAGGGAAAAATACGAAGCAGATGCGAAATTATTCGGAGGACGCTTGGTATTTTCCAGCAAACTCAATTTTAAGGCGCTGTCGTGTACACTGAAACTCGAGAAACTTCGAGTATTTCCTTTAATCTTCTGCAATGTTTATACCGCATTTTTCACGCATTCTAGGCTATGTCAAAGATCTATTGTGTGCCCTAAGGCGGATAAGCTGGATGTGGAAAATGCACATTGTGTGTGACATAATGCAAAATTCTCCGTACTATATGAATTTTTAAAAACAAGGCATTTTGCGCATATAGAATGCGAATGCGAAAAGCAGGAATCTTCTTCGTATTTTAAGAAAGAAAATACAAGAACAAATTAATTATGAATAAACCTTAAAATATTATGATTTATTATAATTTACATAACGTGCGCTGAAATCACAAAATTCATTTGCATATCTGAGTGTAAATAAGAAAAGATTTCTCGTCCGCTTATTATGATTGCTAGTAGCGCTACTTCTTCATCGTGCAATTATAATCGATCGATCACAGTAGACGATGTTTTTTCAAGAAACACCGTCCTCTTTCCTTTCCGTTCCACCCTGTTATTACGATCAAACATTAACAGATACCAGGTAAAAGTGACGTAGTTGCTTGCACTGTAATTCATTCGCTCTCCAGTGGCGGAAATGAACGAAGCAGAAACGTTATTGCAAAAAGAGAGACCAAGGGGGAACGGTGAAAAAAATGATTTCAACGAGTTGACAAAGATAAAATCTTGAATAACGCTCGCCTCTTGAAACAACGCAACGGCGTGTATTTATCTTTGGGAAACATTTTTTTTCGAGCACAACTCATTTTCAATTATTTAGAAACATCCAGCTTAGCTGTAGCCTGCGATTTTGTCCTTTCGAGCTGATTTACCTTGAAACCTTGTTAATTATTACACCATTTGCGTAGAGTAGCGGAATATTCCATCAGAAGGTGTAATTATTATGGTACGGTTAAAGTAAGTTGGATAAGAAATTCACGAGTCGTGATAAAACATTACGCGTACAATTTTATTCGTTTTAATGTTTCTAAAAGGAAATGGTGAAATTTCTTGGAACAACGATGAGCAGTATGTAAATGTACTGCAGCGGAGTATCTTATCGTTAGTGCTCCTTAATTCAACGTTATATCGGTATAATTACCGCGACAATAAGCGTGCAACCCTTTAACTTCGTATCTGCTGAGAATTTATATTAATCGCTCACGTCGTTTCACTTGATACACGTTTAATGGCCACGGCATTGTAACAATGGCCCGCAGCCATAGATTAGCGAACGAACCGATGATAGCAACGATTAAGAAGCTAATTGCTCATTAAGTTGCGACTGTGTGCGATCGTTCTATTGAATACACGAGTACATTCCCATTTCAATAGAAATAGCTATCGTCAATGTTCTTCTCTTGGTTGAATAAAAGTTTATTTCGAAGTTTCCTCGACGATTTCAAGATTAATGGCTCTTAATGATTCTACCGTTGTTCCGAAATTAATTGAAGAAAATTGCGAGAACGATTTCGATGGTTGAGCATCGTTTTCGACTGAATTAAAATCACTAGAGCAAATTTTTTCTCCCACCGGATTTATACCTTTGTTGCAGCAATAACACGGCGGGTGTTTAATGGAATCAATTTGCAAATAAGATTTATTAGAAGATCTCGATCTCGTCGAAGTATCCGATCATTCGGTATAAAACTTGGACGCGAAAAAACAACCATAGCCATTCCTCGGGTTAAATGTGCCATAAGTAATCTTCGATGGAACGTGTACACCGGAAAAGGATTACCTCCGCTTTCTGATTTTATTCGCCGATTTTAAAGGCACTAGTGTCAGTTTTAACGCGAATCGAATAGTAAATCGTTTGAATCGTAAAGCGAATTTTTATCAGCTTATCGTTTCGAGAAGATTAGTTTAGACAAAAGGAAAACTAAATAATATCTTGTCTAATTTCAGAGCCCCGTTATTTGCAGGATTTATAGCGGGGATTCGCAAAAAGTTCTTCTTACGTTAGATTCCTTAATCGATCTCATCGGTTCGAATTTCAACCCGGATCTACTTTCATGGATGTCCGGGGAAGAAATATCCGTGGAAATGGAGCATCTTCTGTCTTATCGAAAGACTTGAGATTGTAATTAATGACGGGAGATTTTATCGTCGGACGCTTTTCTGAATTACTCGAATAGATCTGAAAACCGTGTGTATCCAGGATAGAAACTGATGGGGTGATTAGATATTAAAGTCGAATAATTTAAGAATTTTTAGTGTAATTCTTCGGTAACAAGGTTCATAAAATTGCAAGTGTGGCTGTCAGTGTTAAGCGTTCCCTGTATACCAAGGGCTGGTGCAGTCAGGTTTCTAACAAATGCCCTGTGTACTTAAGAGAGTATCGATTTCACGAGTTCCCTTATCTTAAGCATCGTGTAAAAAGCGACACGTGCAAGACGAGTTTTACGCTCGAACGTAACACCTGCTCGATCTAATTTACCGTGTATCTATGACTGCACGAGGAAGCGAGCGGAACTGTCAAGGATCTCATCTGTTCAGCCGGAAAAAGCGACGCTGTTGGAACGATTCTTTGGTCGTTAGTACTTTTTCTAGAATTTAAAAGGTACTGTAGGGAAAGTTTATTGTAATTGCACCATCAACCCCTCATACTATCCGGTGGCGAGTACCATTTTGCTAGAACAGAATCGAACCGAGCAAAGTCAAAATGGGTTCTTCGATCTTTCGTTATCCAGCGTGATCAGTTTTCCTTTCTCTATTTTTTCCCGAGGTGATTTATTAGTCGGAATAAAATTGGCCCGCTCCTTGAAAAGCCTGTCAAGCAGCGATGTATGACGCTATTGGATTTTGCCTGCGCAATAACGCAAAGTCTGGGGGATATTTCTCTGGTGTTACTTGACGCGCGATAGAATCTGGCAAAATGAAAGATTACCCCGGTGTAACGCGTCCGTAACACGATGTCCCGTTCGTTCGAACTGTATTCCTGAAGCTAAGGCTAAAAAGCGACGATTCAAACCGAAGCGATGGAAAGTTAATTGCACGTGAAACGAATTGCACCAATTGAAATTGGGATCTATTGCCATCGTTGCGAGCTACATCTCTGAATATTTTCACTTTGAACGGATTAGAATCAATTGTACTCTTCCTGTTTTCAGTATCAATATTTTGTTAACATTGTAGTTAGCTAATTTGAGGTCAGATGACTCATTGATCGAAGCATTGGAAGTGATCATCAATGTACATTACAATTGATTGTTACTATGTGGGACATCAAGATTTTACAATTGATTTTGACTATCTAGGTCATTATGATCTTACAACTGATTGAAACTATCTAGGTCATCACGATCTTACAATTGATCGTGCCTATTTGGCTGTCACTGTAGAAGAAGGTTAGAAAATACGCATCCTATAATTTGAAAGTTTTATCTTTCTTTGATTTTAATTAATATATGGATACACTAATTTCTTGGTTGTAAATGAAACGAACGTATTTATTATAATATTTATAGTATTATGACAAATCTAGCTCATCATTAATTAAAAAGTATGAGGCCGTTTTCAGCATGTAAAATAAAAGCCTAACTTTCCAGCTCTCTGAAATTCGTTGAGATTTACAATCTTCACGTTATATTACCTCCATCCTTCTCATCGGATCTCACAGAGGAAGGAATATCCGGAAAAAGCTTGAGAATGCAAAAACGCGAGATCGGTGGCTCGTTTTAATACCAGCATACCGATTTGTCGAGCGGGAAACAAGGTTAAGCTTCCCAAGAATTTCTGCGCATATATCTATCGTTGAATTTTCTTTATTATATTTAACTACATTAATTCATATTTTTAACATAAAGAATCCCGTAAATGTTTGAACGCAAAAGTCACGAGCAAATGGCATTAACTATCAAAGTATTAAATAATAATGTTTACTGGGAGTTTAATAAATTTTTCGTTAAAGAGGTTAAAACAGAAACAGAGCAATGAAGAGCAAAGTTTGTCAAGGAAAGGTTGAAAACTCTTCTCTTTAGCGGCGACCATAATACCATGGGTTCCCGTGTCCCTGTATACTTGCCCCATAAAGACGTTCGTCGACGAAAGAAGCTCGCAAACTCGGAGCAGCGAATTGCTCGTATCTTGTAACAATAATGCGAAAAGTTGGCCACAAAGAGAATAATTGACGCGTAGGAAAACCGCGAGTTTCTTGGTGTAACGTCTTACTCCTTTAACTTATCCTTTCTGAGCTAAGGGAATTCGAAAAGTTTGCATTCTTCGGTTGGATTTACGGGTCTTTCGGTGTTTTACAAGCTTACACCCTGAGACTCGGAATCGGATATTTCGTTTTCGATCGATCGTTGTTCAATTTTGTCCTCCTTTCATTTGTTTTTTCGTCGTTCTTCTCGCTGGCGGTCCAGCAATGTTCGTTTAATTACTTTCACTTTGTATCCCGGTATTCTCATTTTCTGACCGTTCGCCAACGGGATTCGCAGTCGCCCAGTTTCACTTTTCTCCTTTTTCATCGCTTATATACTGTGATTCGGTTATGCTGCGATAGGAACCTCGACTTGTCGATACTCGTTCCGCCCCGTGAATTCCGTTTCCCGACGAGGAAGTTCCGCTACCCCGGAAATCGAGGCTTTTTATCGCGTATTCTCTGTTGGATTTGTTTCCTCACGAGCGACCATTGCAGCAATTATTTCTGAATCGCGAAATCACTCACGAGCTTTGGACGAAAAATTAATGAGAAATTATTTACCACGATCCAATGATGTAACGTGTTTATTACCACGAGATTCACTGCTGATTGACATCACGAAACCGATCAGATATGATCGAATAATTAAGAAGAAACAAGAAAGTAATCTTATTTTGTATAAAGTGGACTATATTTTAGTAGAAAATTTCTTAAATAAATTCTCCAATTATTTCGAACAGGCGCAAATGTTCTATTGAAACGTAGCAAGGTTGTGGAAAATGCCAAGCTAATTAGCACACGATTGTGAATAAAGAAATATGAAGCCGTAAGTGCATCGTACTCTAAACTTATTCCGTAAAATGATTACGTAACTTGCTTTTCAGTTAAATGGGAAAGATGAATCGCATAGAAGCTCTATTATGATGAACAAAGACTGCTCTGTGACAGCATCGAAGTAACCTAGTTAAAGAACATCAAGATGAAAGTCAACTGTAAGAAATATAAAAGTACCTAATTAAGGAACGTCGAAATAATGAGATCATCGTATTCAAATAACTATTCTTTGACATAGGTATTTAACATAAATACCTTACAAAGGATCATATTGTAAGCTGTGCTAACTTTGTTGTTAACAAACGAAATTTTAGAACCAATTTCGCTGTAACTAATTCGATGTAGCGTACTGCGCTGCATAACAATACAACGCTAATAATGGAAACAGTGGAAGAGGATTACGATTATTGCCGCCCGAGTATGAAAGTACTCTAATTATCGCTAGTAGGAGCGAAGAATTGCTCGTTCCTGGGAACCGTGAGACGATGATCGGTGATTTCGTTTAGATTCACCTGAGACCCGTTACCGGCGGGGTGGTAGTAACGTTAACATAGAAACAACCGACCAACGAAAAGCTTTAGCACGCCATTTGGGGTATCCAACGCGACAAGTTTTGCGGGAGTTTCGATACGATGGCCTCGCTTTCCTCCACAGTTTTCCACGGATCGTTCCGAGGAATACGTTAATGGGAAGACGTTACGAGCCACCGTAAGAACCTTGTTCTCTGTCCCTACACCATTCGCCTACGGTTTTTACAACAAATGTTATGTGTCACGACTAAATAGAACGAGTTTATACCTTTACGTACCTGTTTACAAAGTGTCGACTTATGAGAAACACTTATGCTGTACACCATCATAATTAGGAAACATTAACGTACAAATATATTTGTAATTGTAAATGAAGATTGTACAGAAACGATATACAATGAAGTTTCGATGAACGTGCTGTTTACAAGGGTTGCGTTTCAGACACCGAACAAGCTTTGTTCTTCTGGTTACGACGGAAAGTTTGGGAAAGAAAAATTGCGAAGCAACTGTGTTGCGCCCGACGAAATCCGAGCGGAAAAATTAAAAGCGAAAGAGAGAAAATCCGGTGAGGAACAAACGCCAAAGTTCGGAGTTGTGAAATTGTTTCTTTCGTTCCTGGGGCTGTTCACCGAGTTCCCGATGCGGGAATAAGTTGATTCCAAGAGGGGGAATTAAGATTTAATTTTCAATTTTAAAACAATATTACAAACCTGTAACGGGGAAACTTTCCTTCAAACTCCGGGATCGTTCGTTTTTTATTTAACAGCTGTGTACCCACCTTGAACGCTCTTCATACCGATTTCTTTTAGGAATCTAATGTTTAACACAAATTCATTTTTACTTTCACATTAATTGTTATTAATTTCCGAGTAATCCGGACTATTACTAAAATTAGAATAGTTTGAAATGAACGTTTCACAAGTTTGCATCATGACCGATCCATGGTTCAAGGGTTAACCCAAGGAGAGACCACAATTCCTGTTGCACTCTAGTAGTTGCAATCTCTTGGAGCATCCTCATTTCTAAGTCTAGGTAGTAAAGCTCAAACTGATTCCACTTCGCACCTTCGTTACGTCTTATTCACAATTCAGCTTCTGCTGGCCATTCTTTACAAAATACGTCGATTGTTCGTGGAATTAATCCGAGCGCGTAATTCATCAGTACAGCGGTCGTTACGTTTAACTTCTAAGGGCATCGTGACCCGCTTTCCTCTTCGTGCTCGTTATCACACCAGAGAAGAACAGATGATCCACTCGACGGTCGGGGCAGCCACAGCTGCAACCACCTTTCCCGCCATATCCCTTTAGCCCAGGGTGGTTGCGTCCTCGTTTATGAGAATTGTACGTCTCCTTGGACCACCTGGCGCCAGCGATCGCCATCGAATTTGCACATTCGTTCATCTTTTATTATATCACGTCATCCTAAAAATAATGACATTTTTGTTTTCTAATATATATTGACTGTAACATTTTTTTTCGCTCGACCTCTGATTCCTCATCAGGCAACAAATTATTGCCACGAACAGATATCGAAATTATAGGGGGATGGTTGAACCTGACTCGATATCATTCGTTTTTTCCCCCTTTCTCATTTACATCCGCATAATTTACGAGAGTTAACTGTGCGGGAAACTTCCCTAACCCAGTCCTAGTCCTCTCTCGTGCACTCTTGTTGTCGGCACGATCGATAATGGAAAGTCGTTCGTTCACCTCGCTTTTATTTTTCATTGTCCTTTTTAACGGCACCCCCGTGTGCTCCTGGATCTGAACTCGTTGACATCATTTTCACAATCGTCAGCCTGCGATCGTAATTGAACGGAGGCGTTGAGTCGAGAGACGAGTATGAGTGTTTGAGGTCGCGGTGTTCCTTCCGGGAAGGTGGTTGATCCAAGAGCGGTATTAAATTATCGTTAACATTAGCATTTCTTATATTTCCCTTTCGATTTGAAAGAACGTTGATATCGACGATCGAGAAGTCAAAGATCGTCCACTCACGCATTACTATCGAGTCACCGATGATGCATGGTTCTTTTTCGGTTTCGCATCAGCGTTATAGGCCGTTGGCAAGCTGCCCATCTACACGACACGCCTATATGTCTTCTCGTGTAGCAAGAGGGTAGTTCGAGTTGCCTACCCTCGGCTACGTCAGAAGACGTATGACCCTGGATGCGTCGCGATCGCACAGCATAACTCGTTCCGAAATTTTTCAGCCTCCACCGAATTGGAATATAAATCGTCCGTGGTCCGAGTGCACCGTTTCCGGTGACGATTCAACGCTGCGATTAAACACGAGACTCGAGGTCTATCGTGCGAGCATTATCGAAAAAGTTTAACCGTATAATTCTTCTTTTACTGCTGGTAATTTATTGTTAGTTGCTTGTACCTCAGGTAGGTTGCATTTGGAAAGTTTGAAAGAAGAATTCATTGCTGTAACTGAAATTAAATGGAATTTATTCCGTTTCGTTCTCTACCTAGTCCTTAATTTCATAACTTGTACGAGGACCATACTTTTCTCCCGTTGATTATGTTACAAAAGACAATTACCGTATATTTTTATAATTACGGGAAATGTTGTTATTTCTCGTTCGAACAGAAATAATTTATGTCCGAGCATTGTAAATATTCTGTCAAAGAGAAATATAAATATTAACTAACGATAAGTATACAATAAAAATTGTTGAAACACTAATTAAGTGGAACAAATGCGTGTGCAAACTTCGCTTTATTGTTTCTGTTCATTGAATTTAATATCGAAATCGATACTAAGTTGTATTAAATATCTTTGTAGGTATTGTGAGATTTTTATCTGGCATCGTTAAAATACCGAAACGAAACGATTAATGTTGTAACGCGAAAGTTTCTACAGTGACCTTTAGCAAAGCCCTTTTCATATTATAAAAGCTATTCTCTCCAAGATTTGATAAGGATATCGTGATTTAGGGAAAGGGGAATATTGAGCGTGGAAAATTTGTCACGAACTCCTCGACCAGAGAAACTAATTCCCTGATTGATCACCTCTATGCCATTGAGAATCATAATCAGATAAAAGCTGAGGCGCTGCTGATCAATACTTTTTAGATCCTATGTCAAAACGTAGGAAAGTTCAACTCTCTGCATTTCAACTACCTATTCGAGCCAAATGAAAATTTATAGTTGGCACATTTTTTATCTTTGTTCAATTTTGGAATAATTTAGAACCATACAAAATAGGGACTTAGAAAATTTTTCTCTTCGCCCACTTACTTTTCACACTATGCTTCCCTGTAAATACCAAGGATCCGTCCGGAACGTCGGCGACGCACGGTACTTAGTCTCTGGAACAAATCAGCAAAACTAGAACCTAGATTTTCTAATAATGAAAATGTTATATCAAAGACTGGTTTGCTATTTTCCAAGAGTTATTTAAATTGTTTTTATACATTTTGCTTGAGGCACATTTGGTAACTCAACAACGAGATCGTAATAATCTACATATACCAAAGGTAAAGTGTGGTAGCTTTTGTTATATTTTATAGGAAGGAAAACATTGTTCCAGTCCAGGTGGATGCTCGCGAAGAATGTTTCCATTGTATATAAATACGAAGCATTCTTGACCATCCGACCAAACCACGAAACGATAGATCGTCTAACAGAGAGTCAGTTTGCGTTGCTTTTTATGTCTTTTTCCTTTTGCCTGAAAGTACTCCAAACGAGATGCAACGCCACAGGCAAGAAAACATTGAAATAACCCACGATCAGCTTATAATCTTATATCTATATATTAGCTTATATCTTCGAAGCACTCGTTAATATATTAACGATTGAAATTTCAGTGAATCAAACTTTAATGTTAAATAAATTCCAAAGGAGAATTGTGAAATAGATGTAAAAATTTCGATGGGTAGCGAAGAGTATTTTAAGCAACGCCTGGAAGTTAATAAACATGTAAAGGTGTAATGGAAAGGAATACAACATAATGTTCATATTCTCTTGCTTGCTTAAATTTTCTCTTGCTAAGTATACTCTACTCGGTAATGCTCTTTCTTAAAATTCCCTTCTGCCGTTCACCCTTAAGAAAGTACAGCCCCAAACGAATGCGCACACCAGCCGTGCATTTTAGCGTACTCACGCGTTCCCAGAAACCTAATTTCTGAACATCACAGACATACTTCCTCTTTAAAAATTCTCTTAATGCTGCTACGTTGTCTGTTCTACTTTGTACCTTTTCCTTTTTCGGACCGGTAGAAATACCGACCTCTCAAACGCTACGGTTGAAACGTTGATACGAAATTTGCAAGCTTCTTGAAGTGCACCAGTGAAAGTATAAAATATAAAACATAGTAGCTTTCAAAGTAAATCTATTACGTCTAGGTTAAAACGATGAAATTGTGTGAAATCGAAAGATTTCTCTTGCTTATTTAAAACTTCATGAAACATAATATATACTTCTTCAATTCTTTATTCAACCGTAACATTATTCTTTTATCTTCACGGAAAGAAAGAAGAAAGTTTCTCAAAGGCAACGGAAAATACGGATTGTACCAAAGGAAAAACGTTAAAAGAGCTTTGTTTGTGAATCGCGTAGTAGTTCATATTACGGTTTTGTATCATAGATATCATAGAAGAACAAAATAAAGTCTTTTCATAGCGAATCATTTCTTTGCATATCGTAAATATGCATAAACACTGAAATTCAATATAAAAGTCATTAAGAAGACTTTATAATAAATCCATGTACACTGGAAATATAAATTCTAATAATTCCTGCTGTCCATCTAAAATTTTCATATCCTACAAAAATCTGTCCCAATTAAGTTCTAAATTGAGTCAAATAAAATTGTGAACCTATGGTAATATGGAGTAACAAATAAAACGCATTATTTTTTAATAAAAATGAAAGAAGAATATGTGGAAAGCGTAGCGAGGAAGTGATATATGAAATTTCGAAAATTCTCTGGAATTTTTAATTTTTTTTAATTTTACTATATCAACCATTGATTCATATTCGTCGTTTGGGCACTAAATGAAATGGAAAACAGACGATAAAAATTCATATAGGAATCCATGTATCGAGTGTCGAGTAAAAACAGGATATCGTCCGTGCAAATGATTAATTATGCAGGGCGGAAAAACGGTCTTGCGTAAACGAACCTCGTAATTACACGGTGAACTCGAACAACTCGTGCCAATCAGCGTGTTATCGATTCCCATGCGTATTTAGTTGTAAACTCTGTATTAATTTGATTCTTTTTTTTTTTCAGGTGTTTTCACGAGATCTCGAACGTTGTAACGCACGCGCTCGTCCACTTCGAAGCGATGTATCGTGAGGTGAGTTAATCATTAACACATTTACACTAATAGAGAGCGAAGCCCGGTTATAATTGTATTTAGACACGTTTAGTTTATTATTGAAGTCATGAACAGGTAACACCAGACTTCGAAAATGCTGAATATAAAATTTACGTTAAATTTAATGAAATGAAATGAAATGAAATTCGATTCGATTCAGATTTCAATTACATCCGGAAAAAGGGAATAATTTAATGCAGAAAAGAATTGGCTGGAAGCTAATTTTTGAAATTATATTGAATAAATATTTTGATACGTTAATAGAATGCAACGAACAGTGAAAACCAAAATCAAAATTGGCTGACAGAAGGAGAACCAGTTGCTGGACCACTCGCCAGCTTTTTTTGTATGGTATCGGTTCCGGAACATAATATTGTATCTATCCAATCAACTGAATCTCTATCGAAAATTGAATCCATCATTCTGCCGGAAATAGCATTGTGCACGCGGAAACAGTTCTCATCCTTTCATTCGATAACATGAAAATCATGTTCTTTCTTTTCTTTTTATTAGACACGTTTTTTTTTCCTCTAGTGTTTGTAAATTAGTTTGTCTCGAAAGTAGAGCGATTTTTAATCCAACGAGAAAGAATCAACAATCGAAAGGTTCGAAAACGAGGGGTGAGTTTATTCAGTGAAAAACAAAAAAAGAAGTGAAGAGAGAGGACACAGACAAAAAAGAGGAAATACAAGCATGGTACGGGAAACCAATATCATGCCAACGAAATCGATACAGGCTAAATAAATATTGTTAGGCCATCGAATTGACACTGAATCTTGTCGCACTGTACGAACGTTCATTCCAAGCGACTAGAAAATGAAAGTAAATTCTAGGTATTTGCTCTTGATCCTACGTATTATCGGGATAAATCATGTTATTGTTACACCAACAAGCTTTTGCGCTTAGGAAAATCATATGGTGAGCCAACATTATGAGTCAAATTATGATTGATTATATTATCAAAACGGAATAATAGAAGGTGTTAACCCAAATCTGTTCTTTCTTTTTTTTTTAATAAATCGCGTATGTTTCGTTGTTTAAATGTTAAACGAAAGTAGTTAGCCAGGAGTGTTTTGCATAAATTCGTCGTAATTGGAAACGAACTCACGGTTTCACGTTCAAAATCCAGTAAAAGCGACGTTTACGTGTAGAAACAACTTTTCTGATAACGTTGGCAAAGCGATTATGATTTTTGTTCTTCTTTTTTAAATAAAAATTCGCCTCGTTTGCTCTCTTGATTTTAGTAGCGGACTGTTCTACGTGTCGTCTCGAAGTTATCGCGGCTGACACGCGACTAACGACGCTGGCTTAGCGGTTTTAATTAACGATATTAACGCATCCCGGTACGAGCCGTGTGTACTCGGAACCCAGGTACACGCTATACACGTTAATTCCATCGTTGATAACGTCGAAAAAAGCTGCTGCGCTTTTTTCCGCTTTATTTCCAGGTAACCGTGTCGCTGGTTATCTAAAATTTCCGAAATTAACCTTGAATCCTATCGAATGCTTGTCACGAAACGACAGCCACGATTTCGACACGTGGCCAAGCCTCGTTTTTATTACTTTTGCGTTAGGTCAATTTATACCAATGATCGGTGTGGTCAGTTTTTAAAGATTATGACAAATTTTGACGAATGTAGAATTGTTGCATAGAATTGTATTATACATAGAATGTCCTTAACAATGGTATCACGATGTACACTCCATATGTAACGCGTTGAGGTAATACATTTACATAACACCAGCAGTTATGAGAACCCAAACTATGCATCGTAAATACTGAGTTAGGACTGTTCCAGACAAAGCAATAATATCCAGCATCTCTGCTAATGTTTCAATTCTCAAGGTACACAAACCGTCTTGAAATGAATTAACCCGAGAGGTATTCCACATACACTTTATAGCATTTATCATGCAAATTTCTCTTCGAATCTGATTCCTGAAATCGACAAATTTTTATAGATCGAAATTTGTTTAATTTTTGAAAGAAGATTAATCTGTTATCGAATAAAATGGTGAGCTAGGGATAACGTTTAGGGGAAATTTCTTTTATCGGAAATAATATTCAGTTTCCCTCTAGCGAAGTTAAACATCATTCTATATATGTACCAATCATCCTTCGTCAGTTCGATTATCATTCGTGTCATTCGATGCGATCTGCGAGCGTTTATGCGTCTGCCCGTCAGATAGGTTTCTACCTCTGATTGGCTGTAAATAATCGCCCGGTCGTCATATCGAGTCTTCGGCCATATATCATTCCGAGGACATTCAAGATATTACACTGATTCGTGGAGTATCTAGCATTCTATGCTTTCAACTTTTTAGACATATTATCTACTTTCTATTTTTAAAGAACCGAACATCCGCCTTCTAACTGCTAATATTCAGAATCCGGTTTCTATTTATTCCTTTCATTGTATCATTAAATTAAACCGTCTGCAGCTGTGATTCCGATGTTGATCGATACTTTAGAAAATAATAATAAAATAATAATTAGAAAATAAATAATATTTTTTCCGCCAAAAAGTAGCACGCGAATTTAACAGTAAAGAGATATAATTAAACGGGTAACAAAATCGTTGCTCTCGTGTCGACGGCAAGCAAGTAGCGCGACCAGGCGTATGCATTCTGATCCCGGCCAGCCAGCACTTAGCTTCGCCTAATCCGGATGTAATTTTAAGCGAAACAGTTTCCGCGAGTTTAATAAAGCGGCTGTAGAGCGCAGTCCGCGTTGACGGTAGCAAGTGCAAATTGCATGGCTCTGCCTTCACATTCACGACGACATCAGCGAGCCGTCGGGCTAATAATAATTCTCTGTTGCTCGCTTCGCGATTTTCTTCCACCTGTAAGAGACACAGAAGGGTGTTAAGGTAATTGAATAAATATTAGCAGAGGAAAGTAGAAATAAAATCCTCGAGCTCCTATCTTATGGTGACGCTTTAATATCCGATGGCGCGTTTGCTATTGATTTATTCCACTTAATCTGAATTCTCTCTCCTCTCTTTCGCTCGTTTTCGAAACAGCTTCAGCGGCAATGTGTTACACGCTTCTATGGGATTTTCGCGTAGCCTCAGCACTTGCGACACATTGCCGTAGATTGCCAGCCTGTATGAAAACTGCCGGTGGAAAAGGCAAAAGGTAGTAACAGGGTGGTTCTATGTATGTGCGTGTGCGAGTTGCAGCCACTTGCTGAGCGGTAGCCAGGGAATAAATGGCGCGCTTTGGACGTCCTTATACCCTTCCTGCTAGCCAGAGCTTTTTCCCCCCTTTGTCACCTTAACGCCGTAAAAGAGGCTCGGAACTAGGGCCGGCTTTATATCCGCGCGAAGATAAGAACGTACCGCGCGGAGATTTACATGGACAGCGTGAAATGCAAGCGTGCTGGAATGCAGGAAACCAAGCCGGAATGCTTGGCCCTTTTTGCCGGCCGGATGCAAGGGTCCGACGGTATTCCGTCGCGAGCTTGCGAGATTTATCCTCGTTAACACTCTAACGACCCGGCTGAATCTTTACGATTTCTTCTTGTTAGTCGATGTCCAATGAACTGGGAGGCTGTTTTGCTTATTTCCTCCGTGCTACTTGATGTTTACTGCTTCAAACAAAACATTCATAAAGTTTTCAAATTGCTCATTAGCTCCAATGTAACGAAAGTATTCCCAGAAAATACACAAATTTATTTTTATATTAATTCACCGTGAATTTCGAATGTTTTGCGTTCGTTGGTCTGTGTCAGCTTCAAAGGGTAGCCGGATTCGATGGAATAATTGGCAGAAATTGCCGCGATGATAGATCGTCTCTCAAATTAGACGACTTCATTGCGAACGCTCATTAATATCAAAGAACGAGAGCGTTCTTATTTTCCACGGTGTTTCTTAGCCATTCACTCCAAGATAATTATGCTCATCTTATTCGCGTTTCCGCGCTGATAACTAATACCGGGTATTTTCAAGTGCTGCATCTCTTCTGGCTTGGTTTTCAATTGAAATTAAATTCCGTTTTAATTACACAAACGTTACGCGATCGTGCAATTAATCTGCATATATTATGATACAGGTATACAAATGAAATAGAAATGTTAAATATTATTACATGTTCGTATTATTGCAATTACTGTTGTGTCATTAGCATTAATACAAAATCATTCGTGTCTCGCTACGTAGGGTATGCACGATTTATTTATTATAGGTACGTTTGATATTTCCTACTTTAGTTCCATATTAATGGATTGATTAATTTATATTAAACGAACAATTGTTTTGTCAAATATTTTTAATTTGTTGCCGTTTAATAGCAAGTATTATTTATTTAGTTATGTCAGCACTATTTCCAAGTTTCCTCTTTATAGTTGCCCTAATACTTTCAGTAAGCTCGAATTATTATGTTGCTAATATTTTGAAATACATAACAGTGTCGTGAGATTAACCGGAAATATCGTACGTTATTAATGTGAACGCGAAACAAAATGGACCAGTGAGTTTCAGAGAAATTGTCGCATTCGAAAGGATGTTCGTCAACTTCATTAAATCGGCTTGTCCACGTGTTTGCAGACAGCTTATATTATTTATGAAGAGAAGAGAATCGTTTGTATTAGTCGTCGGCTGGTGCTTTCATTCGTGTCCGAAATTAGGAAAACAGTGGCTTCGCAATTTCCGGTCCTTGGCCAAACACGAACAGCACCCGCACACGCCTTTCGCACGGTTTCAATTTCGTGTTGGCTGTCTTACGGCTTGCGGCTTCGTATCATTTGCATACAATTATCCTAGTTCAAATTATTTTCCGCGTATGTATCTCTAATCTTTCGCGTCGTTTCTTTGTTTTCCCTGTAGAAAAACAGGAATCGTTTCTGGTGTACTTTCTACCGCAAAACTCCTTTCTTCGGCGTTTCTAATGGAAAACAATGACAGGTTTTACCGTCAATTCTTATCAAATACAACGCCACGTAATTATCTCGTGCTCTAATTGAATCTTGTGAGAGAAAATAGAGACCGGGGATAATAGGGTTTCAAAACGAAAGGATACCATAGCAGAGCACGGTATGACGTGGCTGTATTTGCTTTAGTATTTCAATCAATTCAGTTATCTTGTACCAAGCTATTATATTATCATTTTTATATTTGAACTCCCATTTCGTATGTCAACATAGTTACCTGTATTAAACTAAGCTCTTTAACACCGAGGGCCAGTACCACATGTTCGTGATTTTGACTTAATTTTCCCTGTCTTTATATCTATTGCACATCTTTCAATTTTCTATGTACAACTTTGACCCATACTGCATTTAACGCGTTCGCATCACTGAAAATTGTAACGCACATGAATCGTAGTATACACAAGCGATAATGACCGTCGATGACATGAATTTGCGGCTCGAAATAGGGGGTCAACAGTGAAATGCATTCAGAAAATTAACAGTCTGGTCCCAGTATTCGCCGGAAAGTAACATTATTCGCCGAATAACGCTTTCGTTTCCGAGGGAACGTTACACGCACAATACAGTGCATCATTTTCCTTGAATTCGTTCGCTTTACTACCGCCTCGCATTCGCGTTTCCGGTTTTTCATTGGCCTCGACCAACACCAGTGCCGCTTTTAACGTTGGAAACGTTCGATTATTCCCGAAACTGCAATATCACGATGAGTTCGGTTCAAAAGGTTGACGAAAAACATACAAGGTGCGTAAAAGCGGACGTTTGATTCGCAGCTTTCCGCGTCATTATGAGATTCAAGTATTCCACGAAGCACTGTTAATTTCGTTTCCGGCCCGAAATTTCTCTTCGCCTCCCAATTAGTGTCTCTTGCAGTTTCTAGCAATTTACGTCTAAAAGTAACGAATTATTTGCTCGACGTGGAGAATAATTAACTCCCACAAGGAAGCTTCTTAGCTCGAACGTGATTGCGTTATTTAAATTTCATACAATTAGCTTCGGGACCATTTTGTAATTCAAAGTTTATGCGTCGGCACGTGCAAATGAAGTTTACGATTTAAAAAAACTGAAAGGTTTAGCTTGTTTCCTGAACATCGGCTGATCTTCATTAAGGAATAACTTGTAATTTTGCGGCAGTATGCTCGCAGAGGCTTGCTCGATTCCGGAAACGATGATATTTGCAAGGTAGCCACGAGGTGGTAATTACCACGTGCTGTGCGGTCCGATCTCGTAACGCGGCTGCGCCTCCGCCGCAGTTAACCAAGCCGGAACGAAATACTTCAGAAGTTGGCTCACCGGTTGGATTGCCGGACCGGGCCTTCTCGCTGTAGTTACATACGAAGCTGTATTACAGAACCGCTCCACCGAATGTCTGGGAAATTCTCGAAATACCTAGCAGCTGCAATGGTTAAACATCAAAGCGAGTTTCCTGTCGTCTCTTCGCTCTATCGCCGCCCTCTTACCCATCCTCTTGTTACCTTCTGACCATTTTCATCTATCCATCGAAAGCATTAACGCTTCGGATTGTTCAAATTTTTTATTATGCCCTTCATTATCATCATCAAAATCTCCTTAATTAAATTATTCAGAATTCTCACAGAAAGCTTTAATAATTTCCAACGAGAATTTAGGTCGTCATCATCCACCATGGATGAAATAAATATTTTGAATAGCAATTTTTCTGAGTTACTGGATACCCGTTAAGGATGATTCCCTTGACGTAGGGTTTAGAAAAGAGTCCAGGTGGACGTGGTTGAATGCCAATCACATTGAGGTGGGCACTCGTTTCCTTTGAATTCGAGGACAGGTGCAGGTGAGCGTTCGGGACAACTGAATAGAAGCAGCGATTGGTCCAGGTAAATAGTTAACATCTGTTCGATGCGGTACAGAGAGACCACTCGATTCGATCAGACAATATTCAGGTCAACATTGAAATTACTCCAAAATCAAAAGCGTTTCCATTGAAACTTAGAATTAGATTATAATATCGCTGCAATTTCTTATTAACACGGCTGACTTATGAGCATGTACGACTACTGCGATATGAACGACTCACTGCAAAGTTAAAGGGTTCCAAACGTTTCAATTACTCAGTACGTATTATACGATAAGGTGGGTCAATTTCAACCAGCTGAAGGAACAATAAGACAGTGGTAACTCGTTTAAACCGCTCAACGTGCGGTCAATTTGCGATCACCTGTCCGTGTAGAAAACAATCGATACGTTCGTCTGAAATTCGAGTCGCATCGGTTCGCTTGGCAGCACACCGGCATAATCTAACCTCGTTAGCACCGCCCGTTGAGTGCTTGAACGCTGTCGTCATTGTTGCACTCGATGCATCGTTAGCTTGGTCAACCTAATTCGCGACAGTTTACACTGACCATCGGCATGCGTGCAAACTACTTCCAACGACGTTCATCGGTCTTTATTAAAAGTATCGTATTTCATCGATTTGTTACAACGAGCCTTCTTATCAGAGCTATACAAATTCTAGTTTCACAAAACGGGAAATAAGCAATGAACTTGGGATGCTTCGCACGGTACAATGTAATCTTTTGTTGTATGACAGTGACGCGGATACCTGTAATATCCGCCACGTCCGGATTACTGAACCGGATAACATACACATCCACGCTTGTCTGACGCCGGATTACGAATGTACAGGGAACCTCCGTTACATTGATATTATGTACTATATAATACGTGGATGTTCGAACGTTTGAGATATCTCCCGTCGTATCTTGCAAGGTTCACTTCTCGTTATACGATGAGATTCCCTTCAACGAATTCGCCTGGAACAGGCTCCTTCTTACGAAGCTATTTTGCTGGTAATTTTGCTGCTACAATGCCGAAAGTTGCAGTAATAACTTCGCGTTGTTTGCAATATAGAATAGAAGACTGGAATAGTTTATCATGGCATGCTACATGACACCAGCATCAATGATTTATTAACTTTGTTGTTTTCAATCGTGTGATATATAGTCTTTCGATCGGTAGATTTGTTTTTTTGGACAAACACTATCATGAATTTGAATTTATCAAACGATTAAAAAGCGAAGATAGTATTACACGTATAAAATAAAATTCAAGTTTTTATGGTATCTTCGGTTATCGCTAACGATAAGTATCAATGTGCCATAAATCCGATCATGATCGTCCTCTTGCATTTCTAAATTGCTCGATTCAGAGCGAACATATGGGTTCGACGACTGGAAGGATCTCGATATTTGCCGGATATCTCTATTTATTGCGGTCCAGGGAAGTTTCTGCTGCTTCTGGCCGTAACCTGCGGTTTCCACCTTTCTCGCAATAACCCCGACGCAATATTGAGCGCCATAGCACGTACGTCCAAGCTGCCACGAGCCTGAAATCATCCTCCCCATGACACTTTGTTTCTTCGGCTGGTCTCTATTATATTGCTTTCGCGGCTGTCTTTCCATCAGCTGCTTCCCGTTGCTCCATTCTTTCTCCCGAAAATAAACGAAAACCATTCGAAGACTGAAATAATGGACGTTTCTTCAGCGGTTTTTATTATATTATTCGACAGTCAACAAGAGTTAGTCGTTGAATTCATACGAATTCAAGAAATATGAAATTCTTTGAAAAATCAATTAAAATTTCATATTTGTAAGTGAAAAAAAAAAGCTGAACGATTTTCGTTGTTCAATTCTTGAGTTCGAAAATAAATTAAAACGCTCGAAGAATTGGAATAATGGGCGCCCCTTCTGCGTTTTTTCGTTAATTTTTTTATCCGTCGATTAATGAACTCTGGTTATGTCGCGCCTCTACAACACGCGTTGATTTTCTGCTCACTGTAGAATTTAAATTAAAGGCGTCTTCGTAAAAAAGAACCTGAAGCTGTTGCAAGAGCGTCGAGCAAATTAACGAGCACTGCTTCGAACAAAACGTTTCGTTTCGACATGCAACGGTGGAAAATATTTTTCTCAATTTGGAAGCTGCAATTCCACGAGTGGCGTGTCTGAGACGCGTGTGGACCGCGTTGTGTCGCAATCACTTTTCCACGTCTGGCCGCGAAAAATCCATTTCGACGGTAATAAAGCTTCACCTCTCGACAGCAGACGTTTCGACGTCGCTAACGATCATTCCGTGCATTACATTATTCCGCTTTTATCCTTTATTCCCCGTTGGCCCCGATACTTTCTAGCTTGCCATCTTCACGAGCCACCTACACATTTTTATCCTCTAAATTCACCGTTGTCCGCAATTTCGGCGAGTAATATATTTTGCCCACTTGATACTTTGTCAGAGACGAAGAACGGTTTTCTTTATTAATATGCTTAGAATTTTTATGTAAGAGTTTCCAAGTTTTACTAAAAATATCGAGTGTCTAGTGTTGATGAATTTGAACACAGTTTCTAAGGAGATCAGTATTAATCTGCTTACCCTCTTCAGTTTCCTTTCTTACAAAATTTTATACAAAGTTACGTGCAGAAATATCTCCTGCAAAAATTCCAACTAAAAGTGCGATTTTGACAGATTTATCTTTGCGGTTTTTTTAAGCAAAAAGAAGGTTACGCGTCACCGTTCATCATGGCACAGTTTGATCAATCGACGTGACGTGATATATGTTGCGTTTGCGTTTTCGAAATTGGAACACCGAGACACTCATTACCCGCATATTCGTTCATGCGGTTAAAACTTCCCAAACTAACTATTCGTTTCCGAATAATCGTTGACGCTTTCAGTTGAAACTGACCACTGCATTTCCATTAGAGTAATGGTTACTGTTTTGTGCGTTCACGCTTTGAATCGTTGTAAGTTTCTGATTAGAAAGCAATGGACGTTACTCGTTTAGTGTAAAGAGCTTCTTGCGAGTTAGTTAACGCTAAGTCGGTTATTTGCATTTCAACCACCGTATTGGCCATCAATTGCGTCTTAACTGATGGAAGCCGCAACTCGCACGACCTCAATTAACTCGAAACCCTGGACACGCTCCTGCTTGTAGCTAAATAACATTATACGAGCAACTTGTTGGTGCTCCTCTTAACAGGCTGCGTAACGTCGTTCTAACATTACAAAAAGGCTTATAATCTTCATCAAGCGTTTCCTAATTAGTACCTTTCATCCTGACTAAATATTATTTCAATTACCAATTTCAAAGAAAATCCACTCCAATTAGTAATTTGATTTCTATTAAATTCAGCGCTGTTATTGTTCATCTAAAATCTATCTTTGGAATTTATTTTCAAGTGGGACAGGTAGAAAGAGCATTCGTGTTCTGTTGTGTAAATAGCGTAAATTCGGAGAATATGAATTTACTATATGCATATCGACGTGAAGACAGTAGAGGGTTGGAGCGATAGAGAGGCAGGATAAGAGAAATAGGGGAGGAAGAAGAGAGAAGCAGACAAGAGCAGTGCAAGCTCGTAAGCTCTAATCGTTGAGGCCAGGGTATTACTACGCGATTCTCGAGTATGTGCTTCCTGCGAAAGCAGCGTAATCCCGATTTCATACTGTTGCATGTTTAACCTGCGTGCAGTGTTTAACGATGCCATCGATCGGGATAACACAGTCTGTTAACGAAGAACGCTCGTGTCGCGAGGTAGAATGCAAACGATGCATATTTGGGTAAAACCGAAGGCTCGATTATCACCGTTGCAGCGATTTTCGACACTTATCGATCCTCCATCCGCAAACAACATGATACTTATTCCGTATCCTCTAAATATTTTATCGAAGTTAATTGAATACCTACTAGTCCTCGACAGTGGGTAAAATTTGCTCGGCCCGGTTTCAGTTCCTATTTTATCCTCAAAAACCGTGAAATTTTAAGTAACTTTCTAAGTCGCTGTCAAATTATCCGACCGGATATTTGATGGATTAAAATATCACTAGAATAGAATTTTCAATGATCGTATTTGTTGCAGAGAAAATTTATCCTCCGATACCGGGAATATTAAATATTCATAACAAAATACCAGCAACATGAATTTAATACAATCGAATAATCGAAACAGAAATAGAAAGGAAATTCTGAGTAGTATTAATATCATATTCGGTTCTGAAGTAGCGGATGGAAAGTTTAAATTGGAAAATGAAACCGTCATATTCTGAATAATTATATTTATTGCGTGTCGTGCTATATGTGTTCATTTCTACCGCGGCATTAAACTGCAATCAGTCGTGATACGATCGTTTCAAATTAAGCTTTCCACTTTCTGTCTAATATATTATAGAAAATATGTCTTATCTGCTATGCCATCTATCGATATCTCCTGTGGCATTAAATTCACAATTAAATTAACAGATGAAACGATGGTATTTTAAATAAATGCGATTGAACCGAGCAGCGAACGTGTTAAATAATCAATTTTTCTTCGAATTTAGCTTGAAAAGTGTACTCCTCACAAACAGTTTGTCTCAAACACGGAACACATTGCCGCACCTCTGCCAAACAAGATTACCTGTCCCACTTACGTGACTCGGTCCGTGTTTCTTCGCGAAACGGATAACGTTTATTAGATACGACCCAAACTTCTCTCACAGGGCGTTGTGCAATTTAATAGAATATCTTTGAACGAGACAGGTAAAGGAAACGTTCGAAGGTTCGGAGGGTTTAAAAGGTGAAATAATTAATAGGTAGATGGGAGATGGGAGAGTAAACGAGTCGGTCGCTTAATGGGCACGACCCCGGTGAACCGATCGTGTCTTTCGAAACGAATTTCAACGCGGATATTCGGCACGTTAATCTGGCTTTAAGCCAGACGCGATATTCCAATTGTAACCACACTTTCGTGCACGGTATCGAGCCGAACTAATCGAGACTTTACCTTTGATTAAGAGTAAAATTCCCCAGGGAACTAATCGACCTATAATTTCACGCTGGACATTATCCTCGATTCGCAGACGATCGTATTTTTCTTTACCGTTCATCGTATGATTTATGATTCCCTTCTTGGGAACGGAGAGTCAAAGATATTCTTTGGATTCATATTTCAGTTGTCACACGGCATCGTCGATGTAGAGGAGGTAGGAGATGAATCAAAGCGACAGTCAAAAGCGATTTTCGTGGAGTCTATACAGATTGCAATATTTTTTCCCTACCACTTTTGTCGCAATCCATCTTGCCGTATTTTATCATTATTTTCATTTCCTTTGACCTCTTTACCCTGTTTCTATTTCTTTGTTTAATTCCACCTGCTTTTCATCGTCTCGTTTCTATTATTTTTCACCGTTCATAATTCTCGGATTATAAATTTTATTTGTATCGATAATTTGATGGAATTATTATGTAAGGAGTAAGTTTGGTACGGCAAGATTGAGCCGTTCCATTTTTACTCATTCCCCTTTCTCGACAGCCAAGCAAGAACGGTGTACTGTAAAATCGTCGGGCGAAACGAAGTAACAACCGTTCTGCCAGGCTACAAACTTTGATAGACGCAGAATTTTTCTCGCGTACAGGGGCCCTTTCGCGCGAACTCAATTTACGACAGCTCTATTTTATGTAATGCACCCCGTGTGCTCGGGATACCTACGCGCCAATACTCTCCGGCTTCGTAAAAACGGGGAGAAAATAAACTTTTGATCGTTTCATAAAAACAAGCTAATTTTAAATGGTTCGAGAATAAAAAGTGGTACTCGTGAAGGAGTGTGTGTGTGCAAAGAATGAATAAATGAGTAAAAATAGAATTTTTTTGGAAATTTTCATTCAGGATAAGTTTAGAAGAAACGTTTGATACGCGTGTATGTATCGTGTTTCGTGTTTCATAGCAGAAACGTGTAGATATTCGTGTGAGCGAAATACCGGCTTAACTCTCACTGGCATCCGTACTTCGTGGTTATTCGACGCCGTCCTAGCAACCGACTACGGAAATTGCTAACGACGGTCCTGCGGATAATCAAAATCGTGTGCGGTATATCATCGCAGCGTGTTCCTGCTTCCCACCCACCGAATCATAGTCGATTGATCTTAAAGGGATTACCACCGGCACAAAGTGATACCGTGCTGCTTAATTAACGTGAACCGTGAAATTTCTTCGGATTTCCACTTGTGTGCAAATTCCCGGATTCATTAATTAGTATTGTAGCTTAAAGCATTCCTTTAATCATTTTTCGAGGATTGACTCTCCATAGAAAATCAATGTTCCCTCTAAATTCTTATTATTGATTTTTCGGAAGTCTATTTTCTTCAGATCTACAAGCTTCCCTTTTTCTCGCAACTGGAGAAGAAATCGATGACAAGTTCTTCGAGCAGGACGAGTTATCCTCGTTGCTTTATTCAAGATGTCGACTGTGCGTTAAGTTTTCACCGCGGAGCGACGAATGACGACGTCGCATTAACGTCCTCTTTGGCTGTTTCGTCTGCAGAATCGTGAAAGTTTTAAAGCGAAGAAGATCGGCTCCGTACGTATCCACGTTCCTATTTCACGTTTCCTTTTACGACACCTTACTGTCGGATAATCGTATTCGAGAATTCAAATGCATTGTTAACAACAGTTCCTTCAAGTACGCCCCTCTATTAGCGTATACGAGGTTTGTCCTGTATTCGAGTGACGAGTTAAATCCTCATTTCTGGTTAACAGATTCAACTGGAAGTTGCTGCTTTACGATGCTTCCCGTTGTTCCTTATGCTTCCTTCTTGACGATTCGTGTTCCCTTTTTCATCGTTTCATAGCAAAAAGACCTCAACGTCTTCGACTATTCTTCGATTTAATTGAACATTACCTAGGGTGAGAATTTTGAGAACGTCGACGATTTGACCCCGTTAATAGATTTAAATGCGCGACGATAATACTGACCCTCTGTCGGACCATTAAGAGGCTTTCGAAAGAAGTTCAACCGACTCGGATCTAATTTAGCATCATTAATTACAATTGTCGCTGTGGTCGTGGGAATGGTCAGGCTGGGTCGCACGTGACGAAAGCGCTTAGCAGACTAGTAACTTCTGTTGTTGCGAGCACAATGGCCGGGTCTTAAGTGCACCGGCCACAATGTACTTTTCAGTAGAGCCGCATCCGAAGAACGGAATAATTGGTCTTCCTAGATGTGTGCACTTAATGAAACTAATTGTTCGATAGGTGTACACGGTTCATCTGCATTTCTAATTCCCTTGCGATGTGAAATAGAACAGTTATTTAGTATGTAACATAAAAATCATAAGAATCTTCAGATTTCAAGTTCGATAGAAAATGATGATGCCACTAGTTTTCTAGAGCAAATATGTAAATTGTAGCTAAAACACGAGCCATAATTCGTGGCTGTGGAACAGGGTATGATATATGATAAACAAAAGCGAGTCATAACGAAGCATCGTGTACCGTCGCGTCTTCTCATCGTCATCCTGTCATTAAATTCTCACGCGATGCGTTCGCCGCAATCCTCGGAGCCGATAAAATAATTTTCTTCCTACCCCGTCCCGGCCGAGTATTATGACGCAGCCAGCATTAATAATTCATAAGTCGCAACAAGATAAGCCGGCACGCGTTTAGCTTAATAACCTCGATTCAATTTCCATTTGTTATTCATTGTTTCACGGAGTTGTCTTACTTTGTATGCCTCGCCAGGATCACGCAGCTCGCCCGGTGTCTGCCACGTTCTGTCGCTCGTATCTTGTGTTCCCGACTCACGGGATACCCGTTTTCACCCCACAAACACACACGCGGGGAGGGTGTGCACGTAGGAAAGGTAAACGTTGATTCACTCTATAGCTCACGCTTTCGAAATACTCAAAGACACGTTACACTCCTTGATATTCACACTGCCGTGCGGAAATTACGCTCGGCTCACGTTGCTTCGCTTTATTATGTTATCCTGATTGAAAGGCAAGAGTAGTTGTAACGAAGTATCGTTGATGATTGTATTATTACTTGATGAAGACGAAGCTGGATTACTTTCCAAAATTAACAAATACTTTAAAATCCAATTATCACTAGTTGTTCGAATCGGAAACGTTTTAGCGACACCTTCAGCGGGATAATAAATCGCGAACTTCGCAAAGCCGGATATGGGATTTAAAACGGAAACCCCACGTGGTTAAGTGGTATCGGCTGGGTTAAAGGCGCATGCGTGTGTATATGAAAACCGGAACGAAGGAAAGAGCGCGGGCTCCGCAATGACGGAAGTTGAAAGCCCTGTGGTACCCCAGCGAACGTGGGGTCGCGATCCGCTGAAATTTTCAATTCAGTTTACCGCTCCGGGCTCGCATAAATACGCGATGGCGCGGAATAGTAAATACAGGTGGTCCGTGGATGCGTGCATACAAATTCCGCTTAGTAATTACCCGCCGTGGAAAGACGAAGTGCAGTACTTCGTCAAGGGATAAACCACCTTGACCAGTTTCCTTAGTGATTTTTTTCAAATTTCATAAGACGAAAACTTAAAATTTTTAGAATGCAATATTCTTTGACGTGGTCTATGTGCAGAAACCCTTTAACCGGGTCACACGTACGTTCTTCGTTTGTGACGCGTTTTCACGTCACTTAAGAGCAGTTTCCTTCGGGCTGCGTTCAATTATGTAAAAAATAAACAGTTGCGCTCGGTTGGTCCACCTGAAAACGCGACTACGTTATCCGTTACGAAGCGTTCGCCAGACCTGCAGCGTGATTAAACTGTGCTCCCGGTGTTTTGGCAGATTTTCAAGCGGTCGCGTAGCACGCTTGCCAGTCGTAAGCCGACTACACCGGCGCCAACTTATCCGAATGAAAGAAGCAACTTGTTCTCGCGTTTGCAACACTTCGGGCTTGATTCACGCGAACGGGTATCGCCCGCACGTTCGTATGCGCGGGCGTTTGCCACGCGACTAGATGAAACAAAGGCTCGTGGGTGTGAATTTTTTGTTTCACTTGATCGCCCGCAAACACCTCACAGGCAGACTCGCAACCGATCCAGACTTAAAAATGAAAATGACTATCAATTCAATTTTCCGTTTTTCTTCTTAATCTTATTTAAATCTTGCAAATTGTTCGAAATTCCTAGGATCACTCTTCTCTTCTTTCATTTCACGTCTTCTGATGTTCCATCAAAATCGGGACCTACATTTGCAGAAATGACAGAGATTAATATCTCCGTAGATTGAAGCGTTAAATCACCTTAATATCGTTTCTCCTGGAAAAGCAGTGATTCCGAAAAACTCTGCAGGAAAGAAAAGAGAAATTGCCGGTATTCAATTCTGGATAAACGAACCGGTGGATGGGAAACTTGATGGAGTTTAATATCAGTAATACAGAGGAGAAGGTAGAATCTTATCAGTTTGTACATCGCACGATACGTGTTTCGCGAACATGATGTCGACGTGATAGAAAATTTTACAAATACCATATTCGTTCGAAGCTACATATTATGTTAGAATACGTACAACGACGCGCCTCGGGCTGCAACGAATTCAGTTCCGTACAGCAACGCGTATTTCCTGTATAATTAAATCCGTGCATCGGATTTCGATGGCTCGAGTTACGAATCGATCCGACCCGCAGACATTTTATGTCTATTTGTCGTACGACCAGGTAAACACCGTTGTAACTCGCAAACAGGTAATACGAGAACGTAAATCACTGGTCGACGATTGCTAAAGCTCGCGATAGAGCAGCGAACTTCTTTCATTAACCCTTCGAATTTTGATAAAAATTTATAAACGTTGATATGCTAACAATTTTCATTTTCGTGTTTAGTCGAAAAGTATAGAAGGAAATTCATATAAATCATACAAAATCACGCAGTCATCGTTACAATTTTAAATAAGCATGTTTTGTAGTATCTTTGGGAAACAATGAAATACGTATATGCGATTGTTTGGGCAAGTACGCGAGGGAACTTGTTGATGATTTGCATCTCGAAAATTAGTTGGTCGAGACGTAGGAAAATTTATGACTCCCATTATGGCTTTGTACAGGGACGATAGAATATCGGCGTTGCCGCGAGCGTTTTTCATTTTCCTTCAATTTCATTATTTCGCGCTGCTTTTAATTACAAATTTCTGAATTCGTTAATTAACAAGCTTTCCCGGTGCGACTGTATTATATTAGCCGAGCATTATTATTAATACGATCCGAGAAGTTGCAAAGGGAAACTTCTAAAAAATTATTTTCCATTTGCATGCCATTGTTCCGTGCATACCTATTAAAAATTTAACCACGAAGGGAAACAACGTGTCATGCTTGGATAAAAATGAACTGAACGCAGATAGTTGTTAACCTTAGTAATTAATATTTAAATTATCTTTATATAATTATAGTCATAAAACTATTAAATATTTAATATTTGCTTTAAAATTGTCAATCATCCGAATCTTTCGCCATATTTCGTTTTTACACACGATTCAACCAGTTTGAAATCTTTGATTACCTACTATTTGCTTTGGTTCAATGTGATTCGGGTTTATCCGTTTCGGAAGATGTATCACCATTTTCAATTCGTATAACGTACACACAGATCGCGTAGCAGGAATACTGTTTTCGATCAAGCGGATAAACACGGTGGATCCATATCCATCCGTCGTCGCATTCGTATGTGCTCGTGGAAGCGTGTACGGGTGTAGTAAGGATCAAGTACCATTTTCTCAAGATTTAGACTAACAGCGGCAGCAAGTGTCGTTTTCTTCGCGAGTTGAACGAACAATGTGTACGCTACGAGCACGTAAACAGAGGAGGGAAAAGGATCGTGAGAATTTTCTTCAACATCCCCGTCTCAATTTACGCCGTTTAAAGCTACTGGCACCGTTAACCGTTCGTTCACGCCGGTCAGTAATTCACGCGAATTGAGTAATTCTAAACGTCGCCAGGAATTTCGCGTTCCTCGTCTTTTTCTTAGCGGAAAATTCCATGTACGAACCCGTTTTTTCTCTGAATTTCCCTCTTGCAGACGATCTTCTGAACGATCAGTTAACTTGGAAGAAGCGAATTAAGGTTTCACAGAGTTTTGATAAAACTTACGAGAGACTTGCAATTTGGAAATTAGTAATTTTACAGAGTGTATCGTATAATCTTTCAGTTTACAAGAGAAACAATAAAATCTTCAGAATTTCATACTGTCGATCCGGCGAGGAAAAGCGCAACGAGAGAAAAAGAATAACACAACTACGAGACATTCGCGATACGAAAGAGAATCTTTGGAAAAGTTTACGAAAAACTTAGCCAGATAAGCTGCAGGCTAGAAGAAAAACGAGAAGGAAGAAGATAAAAAAAGTGTGCGTTTAACGCTTGTGGAAGAAGAAACGAAAGGACTTGGTCGATAATCCTCTCGTTTATATTACTACGCTGGGGTACAGTTTCTCCGTGTTTCATGGCGTTTTATCCCATCTACCTCTTCTCGTTTACCATTCTAGAATTACTGTTTCAAAATTATTGCAGTTAGTGCAGTTTTATTGCAACGTTCAATCATTGCAATATAATGAAAGCAGAACAAAATTGCGAATAATTTTTGTCGACGATAATAATGGCAACCTGTGTAATGGCTATAGAGGTGTTACAAATTGTTGCATCGGTGGGATAAGGAAGATTAAGGGGAACAATCCGTCGATCCTCTCCATTTTGCGATACTAATCGCAAACAAGATTAATTTTCACGCAGCATGCCGTGGACGTTTAGCGCTCCTTGGATTTACGACGAAGCTCGACTCCATAAATTCCGTACATGCTTGGAAAAGTGGCGGAAAAGTGAGAAAGAGAGCCGTGATGATGGTTCCTTCTTTTTCTTTCTTCCTCGTTCGCTTCTTCCTCGATGTTCGTGTTTTCATTTTCCCGGATTATCGAGAATTGATCGGATGAGGAAGTTATGAAGGGTGCAGGTGTACGAGATTAGAAGGCTTCTCTTTCTCTCTCTGTGTTACGCGATATCCTGCAGCCGAGCGAGAAGTTTTTCCCTGAAATGAAACCGGAAACGCCTGCAACAACTTTCGGCCAGAATACTGGCGAGTTGAAAATTCAACGCGTTGTTTAAGTTCCAGTTAATTATTATCGCTGTGTGCTTCCTAATATTCGACGCGATTGTTTTGCGGCCTTTTTTTTTGCAACCTCGTTGCACGTTCAACTCGAATTGCGGGCAAATTAAAATTGCAACTCGAGGCTCGCGTTCTTCGATCGATCGTACGTTGAAACCAACTTTCTAACTATTAATGGTTATTCTTCGCTAAAATAATTTTGAATAATGTGTTTGGCAATCGAGATTTTACGTACTGATTACCAAACTGTATTTCATCGAAATAGTTTATTATGTTTCATGGAAACTCTTATGCAAATAGGTGAATATCGCGCAAATATATTAAGCAAACTTATTATTCAATTCGGCCGTTCTAGAAAGAGTTGAATGTTTCAGAGGAAATCTAAAAGGAGTACGTAAATTTTGTTTGTTTCCGCGGAAGAGTTGCAGAAAGAGTGCATTACATTTCATTTACTCCCGTTTAAATTACCCCGCGAGAAATATCCCCGGGCACGTTTTCGAGACTCGTTTCCGGCTGGTCGTGCCTCGACGGTAGAAGCAATTTTGGCACCCCCGAAGGGTGAAAGAAGAGAATTCTCTCTTTCGACGGCTAAAAGAGTCGATCCTCCGGCAAATTCGAAATTCTCGTTTCTTCCTCGAGCTTTCAACGTTAGGATTTGACCCAACTTCACGAAATAGAGTAAAACGTGTCTATAAGCTCCCTCTGTACAGGGTGAATCATTTAAACGGAACGAAAGGCAGATGAATAATTCCTTGGATATTTGAATTTTTCACAAGACCAATTCTTACCTTGCTATTCTCTGTTTCGATTAATTCGTTTCACTAAAGTGTTCGTTGGAATCGCAAAACGCGGTTCCGTAATACGAGAAAAATAAAGAGCATGTGCGAATATGAAAACGCGATACGTTGCGGAGAAGAAAGAGTACAACGCGGTAGCATAACGGCGCGAAACGAAGCGTTCCTCTTCAGCTTTTTGTTGTAATTTTTTCCGAAAACTCTAACGTACCAGTGGCAACCGGTGTTCTCTGAAACTTCTTGAAATTACATGAACGCGTTGTCGTAACTGGTTGCCGACTCGCAAATGGTTATTGCTCGGTCTGCGTGCACCGAGAAAAGGGAGTGAAAATATCCTAGCAGAATCTAATTGTTCATTTCATCGTTGAACAAGAATTTTCGGGTTAAAACGTGTTCGGGTGAATTTTCAAAATCTACGTTACAAATATTACGCTTCTTCCTAATTAGTTGGTAAATTTTCATTTTCATTCCGTATAAACTGCATTTTTTTTATATGCGTTGCTTGTGAAATAAGCAGCTTCGTTTGCCAAAACAAGCAGCTACTGTACATTTGGAGAATGAAAAAAAATATGTTGGTATTTTCATCAAATAATCCGTATCACTCTTCAGGGCGCAACGTTAACGTAAACCCCACCGAAATTCAGAGGTTCGTTTTTAATGATTTCCAGCGGGAATCAGTTCGTTTCAACCGCGATAAGCGAAAGGATATGATGCGAAGTCAGGTCAGACATCAAAGAGTTGATGATGTGCAAATATTTGATAGGGCAAATTTAGTATTACTCGTGTGAATCTGTAACCTGCATGCTTTGCATACTAAATCCCGCAAATTAGGTAGTTCCACGGCCAATCTCTCGGTTCCAGTGCATTGCTAATCATCTGAGAAAATGTTCGTAATGTGAAATTTGACGAAATTCAAACTGGCAAGAAGAATCTGTTTCACATGGAAATTGAAAAATCACTAGTACAAAGAAGAGGCGTCATAACAATGTGACAAGTTGTAACCTAAACAAACAAGGAGGAGAGTACGTTGTTTGAGGTGCTTGAACAAACGACACAATTTGCCATCTTAAGTAGGTGGCAAAATATACAGAAACCAAAGTGTCGTACGTATTGTTAAACCAGCTTAAACATCTCAAACAATACAACATCCCTGTTTACAATTCCTTCAAGAAATTAGCCATTTCTAAACTAGTTTGATCTAATTGCGGTGGTAATTGATACGAGTAGATTTTCGAAAGTGTCTCCTAGGTGCGTATTAAACAAAAAAACACGATACTAGAAAGCATAAATTTTATTCAACATTTTCTGTACATTTTTATTCGTGAATCATGGCACAGAAATGCAAGCAGAAAAACCAGAAACATGGTGTATAATAAGGGTGCAAACGAGCAGTAACGAAGCCAAGCTCAGTCGACGCGTAATGAAAAAACAAAAGAGAGGGAAAGAAAGGAAAGAAAATAAAAAGAAACAGGAAGAGGAAGGATAGAAGTGACAGAAAGAAATAGCCGGAATCTCTGAAAGTTGTCGCAACTGATCCCTTCCGCTTTATACGGCTGAAAACGAGGTCAAGAAAATGCAGCGGAAAAATTCGCCTCTGCCTACGTAGACGCGGGAGATTTTCCTCTGGAAGGAGTAGAAACTGGGCCGGCAGCCTCGTTATCGAATGCTCACGTTCTATTTTCTTTTTTCGCTGTCGGTCGCACGACAGACGCGAGACCGAGGAAAAGAGCTTGGATGCCACGGCAGGAGACCTTCGACCCGAAAAATATTCTCGGCTCTCCTTTGAGCACGCCGGTAGAGAAACTGGAAGAACGATGGAACGAAAGGACGACGAGGAATATAGCGAGGGATGGTGAATGAGGGAACAGAGTGGAAGTCTAACAAGACGTTGCGATTCGAGATAAGACGAGCGGTTTGCTTATGCCGTGGTTCGCGTTCAGGCCCTCGCCTAACCCAGCAGCTTCATCACACGCTTGATGAACGAGGCGGTGCTGCGCCGACTTGCAGGAAATCTAACCGCTCTTCCACTATCCCACCTATCCAGACATCGAGGAGAGCTTGGATGAATCGTGCTGGTAGCCGATGGTCAGTGAAATCGAGGGTAAACGGGAAGGATGATACCGAAACTGCAGTGTAGTAATACAGAAAATACCATAAGGCGTTAGATTCTAACTCTTAGAGCTCGTGCTCTTACTTATCGCTTGGGTTTAGAAGTTTAGAGTTTAAACTTCGGGCGAAGCATATTCGATTCTGTTAGTTTTAGAGGGAGCTTAAGATAGCTTAGTGGTTAGAGCAGATAAGTGGACGATCCAGGTTCGAATCCCGCTTCAGCGATTCGATCAATCAAATATTTTTCTCACTATAATTTCGTTCTTAAACTTTCCCAAAACCATCAATCTTTCCTTAAGTGACTAACGATGAATCCCAGTAGGTTGTAGAAATGTAAAAAGTACATAAAGAAACCGACTGCATCATGGAAAAGCAGAAGTCATTCAATAATTAGTTTACACACGTAACCAAGGTTCGTTCGTTCATCCTGATTCCGTTGGTTTCAACTTCCCTTCGGCTTTTCCCCGCACGTACATGCTCACACATGATCGCATGCAGTTTCACGTCAAGATGCGCACTCGAACGGGCGAATGATGGATCGAACAGGGCCTCTGTATACCTAACCAACAGTAGCTACCCTCCGCAATGGCCATTCTATCGTTATCGCTGGTGAAGATAACGATACAGTCTTAACCCGACTTCCTTGGCCTACGTCAGCCGAGATAGAGCATGCCCGCCTTATATTCCCTCATTCTCCCACGCGTGTCTCTTCGCTCGTTCCTCATTCTTTCGTCGTTCCTCTGTAACGTTGAAAACAGGTGAACGGGTAGACACGGCTAGTTGAATACGCCATTGTTATGGCCACGGGAATGCTCTTCTTTCGTCTCGAGTGAAAATCCATATCGTCGCGGTTCTTCGTACGTGGAAATTTCACCCTCTACCCTCTGGCAGGTTCTCTTCGGTTGGCTTAACGTTCCATCGCTTCGCGTCCGTTTCGCGTCTTATCGCTAGGCACCGGAGGCGAAGTAGATTCTCCACCATCCCCTCGAAAGAGCCTACCGTACCGTCGCAACCCTTCCTTGATCGAGAATCAACCCCCAGTCAAGAACTTGTATCTCGTGCTACTCGTTCTTTGCATCAACCCCCTTTCCCACGGCGATTCTTGTGTGACTTTTGCAAACGAAGTTTGATAATGTTTGATAAATGATTTATGTAGATTTAGATAATAAGCTATCTTTATTTAAATTTTATATCATTTTCAGAAAGTTATTGATTTATGATTTGATTTCAGTTGTAGGTGGATGTAGAAGAAGAAAGTGAAACGAAGAGGGAAACCTCCTATGGCAACTTGTTTCAAGAAAATGGTGAGCGAATAATTTCCTTTTTATTTAAATCTCATGTGAAACGAAAAGAAATTTGTAAAATTGTTTAACAATGGCTGATAATATGATATTCAACGGTAGAGTTTAAACGAACAAAGCGATGGGGACAAAAATGCTTAATTGATGCATTCATTGATGTATATTAACAAAGCGTAAGGTCTCTGCCCCGAGATGCGATTTCATTTTATACGTTTCCATCGCGATACTCGCGTTACAAAATAATTGCATGAAATCACGTGGAACAGTGTTTCGCTGGATTATGCGTTAACAACGATAAAAACACAGACTTCGATAAATTTTCGCAATTCACACGGGAGGAATTTAAGCATCGAACTCGGTTCCAACCAACCGGCTACGCGATGAAAAATTGTTGCCGATTTCGCTTCGATTCGTTGTAAATTTAAACGTTTAATCGAGCCGAACGCGAGCATTATATTGCTTTTATATGGAGAAATCTGCCGTGTATTCGTTTCGTTAAAAATCAGCTTGCCTTGTGCTTCTGTAATCATTTTCAGGATCATTCGTTCCGCGGCAACGATTCCGATAAATTCTCTGTCTCGTTTTCATGAATGAATTCATCCGCGTAGAACAAATCGTTTCATACAAAAGTATTTTAAGTCATACCTTCGTTCGGATCAAAAGGCTCTTTAGGAAAATGCTGAAAACCTATGCTATGCAATTCTCGACTCTTCCTTTCAAAATGATAAAATTAGGGTACTTCACCCTCTTTTGTCAACGGAAGGGTGTTATATAATCTTGACAGTAACGAAGTTCACCATAAAGTCGCCACGAGCCGCGAGCTTCCAAGCTATTTTTCTCCGCTCGTAAAAACCAATAATGGGCCGCAAACCCATCGACTCCGACCGTTTTAATGAAACTATTATGGCGTTTCACCGCATCACGGTTAACCCGCGATAAAATAGTTGGTCGTGACGTGTTATTGCCGGGTCAGGCTAGCGGTTGAAATTCGTCGCTTCCAATAATCGTCTCATTAATTCGTCTCTCGTGACAAATTCGTCTCCGTGTCGCGATGCAACTACGCGTGTACTTTTCGCTCGATACATACACGGCAGTTCGTATTTTTCCGCTTGAATTTCATTCCGACATCTCGTTAGCCGATTATAAGAGACGTGTTTATTTGCTGCACGCATCGTGTTCTCGTTATTCATTGATATCGCTCTATAATTCCTCTGCGTTCTAATTCGCTGCCAAAATCACGTTGTACATGGCATAGAGGACTTATTCGATAGATTAATTAACTGTTCAGTAGTTCTACGTATAAGCGTACAATTGAAAGTTTATTGAAACGGTATTTCCAAACGTCAAACGCACAATTTCACGTACGATTTCATCGTGAAAGGGATTCCGGACAGTCACAACGGCAGTTGTAAGGATTCATCGAAGGCAATGGTTCGCGATTAATTGTCGTTCATTGTTATTAGGGATCAATTATACGTGATCAAGCGTCGGTCGTTATTGGCCCGATTCTCTGAACGGGTTTCATTACTCGAATGACAAATACGGACGGTTCTATGTCGTGGATGGTTCGATTACTAAATACCGTCGTAATAATATCGCATGCTATATTAAACGCGTACCAGGTATTTTCGCGTGTACGTTGACGCGGGCATTCCACCTCGGATGAATGTATGCACAGCTATGTTACGTATCGCGCATGTCGCATCAAATTCGCGAAACACCACGTCTAAGGCTCGCAAACAGAGAATTCGTGAGAAATGTATATATCTGTCGACGACTGTCCCGGGGAAAATTCCTGGCAAGGAAATCGTCTCATAACGTCTGGTGCTATCTTCTCCGACGCATGTATGCAACCGAACTTGAGTATACGTCTGATACGATCGAATTAATGCACATAACTGACATTCTTTGCTTGGAATATTAGATACTCTGTTGACCTAACTTCTGGGAGAGTTGTCTGAGATGAAAAGACCAAGAAAATTCTTAAAGTTTATAAGATTATAACAGAATATTAAAATCGCACGTTTTGACAGATGTTTATAGACGACTTATTCTTCTGCACACTTCTTCTGTACATTTATAACACATAAAGCGTACGAAATTAAAATCCAAGTATTTTGTTCAAAGCTGAATAAATACGTTGAAAAGTCGTATGAACGTTTCGATAAAGGGAATCCCTCAGACACGATACCGATACTGTTTGCCCGACCGTGATTGGCAAACTGTGGATCGCGGAGCAATAAAAGGCTCCATTGTCGGGCGAACCAACAACAGCGTTTTTATTCGTAATGGAGAAGTTAGCAACATGGTACAGAAGCTGAAATTTTTACAATTCCACGCGAACGAACCGACGTTTTTTCGGGGTTGAATAAAAATTCCACGTGTCAGATCTCACGCGTGTTTCCTCCCACGATTGTAAAATATACAGCAGATTTTTTCGCGGGGAAATCGGGTCGAACGAGCAACATCGGGATAGAAGGGAATATTTTTAATTAATTTCCAACGGTGAAAAGGGGCGAACCGCGATGCTTGCATTTTCTTTGAGAGCACGCGATGTTCATTGCTAAACCACGTCAAAGCTGTGCATTTTGATGCCCTGAAAATTAAGTGCGCTATGGTCAGATGCGTATCGCGAAACTCGAACGTAATCGAAAATAAATTTTTATCGCTGGGAAGAAGATTTATGAAAAAATATCAAATCGGGGCAAAAATAATTTTTAAACGAAAGACTTTTATATAATGAGAAATATTAATATCTGAAGGGAATACCCTTAGAACATGAAAATAAAAAGGAGGCTAAAGATAAATTAAACTTACATCAAAATTACATGTTACCGATAATAACATGGGGTGCATAAATGTGTTACTGTTCGCCGTAGTTTAAATATAAAACTTCCGTTGTAAAAGTTGAGATTACAGCGTTTATAATATTCATTCATGGTTACACCATCAAAACTTCGTAAGTATATCCATTGTCCACATATTAAGTTCGTCAATTCGACAAGTTCTTTGGAACTTATAAACTCTTGCTGAAAAAATTATTTAATTATTAACATGAAAAGGTGGTCTATGGACAGTAATGTAGGTTCGATATTGTAAGTGGCTGATTTTATCCGTCGAAAATCTTCTTTCTTTTCTTCTTTTACGACGTCTCGTTTACCGTAGCCACGGATACCGATAAGTGTTCTGCGAGATCGTTTACGTGCGGTCGGATCTAATGATGTATCATTAACATATTATACATATAGGTGCGCCGGCATGTCGACGGTGGCTTACTCGAGGTTTACGAGCCAGTCGCAAGGCGGCTGGTGGCACATATTCTGAAACAGTTACTGAAAATTTGCATGTCCGTGCACGACGGTCTAGTGTGAACCGGACGTAAAAGAATTATTATTCAAATCCAACCTATTTTCCCGACACGAACTGCCGGGGCCAAATTAGACGCGAAACGGTCAGTGGTTCTTGGAAAGGGTGTACGTTTTAGGAACGATCATTCTTGTTGTTTTGACGTTTCCTTTTGATGATGTTTAACACAATAGTGTCACCAGGGAATTGTCATTGGTGGCGCAAACTTTGTACAATTAAATAATTAGTAATAGAAAAAGAAGCGTTAATATTATATGTAAGTACTAATGCTGGTAAATTAGTATTATAAATACTCCATGATTTATTCGACAAAAATATAGGTAACCTAACTACAGGTAGTTAACTAGAGGATAATTAACAGCATTTGGTATTAAATGAAGCTTTCTAAACTTCCAAAGCATTAATTCGCCCGTAATATTGCAGCTTCAGAGTTTACGAGGTTTTTTGTTTAGTTTTGGACGTTGATGACGATATTACATTTGCGACGTTAGAGGTTGAGCGTGTTTGCATGCCCACAGAAAAGTTTTATGTGCTCCGGTTTCGTGTTTGAACCTGCATACATAACCCTTTAGCCATATTTTAGAAAACATCATTTTCCTTCTCGTATATCACATTAAAATTATAGTTAGTTAATCGCTATATTTCATGCCAGAGTTAAATGAGAATGGCTTGATGAACAATTACTCTAATTATAATATTAACATTTCTCATTGTAAAAGGCGTTCGTGTGTTCATGTTCGCGATATATCCGATTGTTTTTCAAATTTCTGCTTTTACAAAATGGAGTAATACAATTGCCATTGCTGCATTTTATTTTCATCCTTTTCTAATTAGCTATTTATTTTCTAATCAGCTATTAGAAGCAAATAATTACCATAACGTCTTTGACATATCGCGAAAAATCGTACGGTTCGTATTTCTCCCTCAATTTCATGGATATCGGTAATAAAAATTCGCACGATATCGGTCGCGTTTCCTGTCGGAAAGCGATAGCTTCACCATGAACAGAGGCATCGTGCACGGAAGGAAGGAAATCCGCTGATACGTGAAAGCGCAGATGGATAAACCGCGCCGGGGACACAAATACCTTGGAATCCGTGTGTAAATCACGATCCATTAGGGGTTGCTTATCGATAGTCCCGCACTCGGGAAATTTCAACGACGATGTCCCGGGAAATTAAAGAACTGTTCGCTTTCGACGAATTCCTAGATAATTGAATCGCGATGAAAATTCTCTATCCAATCAAACGCGTTTTTTTACCGTTTTACAATGTTTTAAAAATCTGAAAATCTCTACTATATTATACAAAGTTTAATTACGTTTGCGCGGTCAACGACCGGATTACCTTCGAAGGGTTAAGTACAGTGGGGTTAGATCTGTACAGTGCAACAAACGCAACACACGTACTCAAGGATTATTACAGCGAATGAAGCCGTAAAAGCAGCGTGCACCATCGTTTCAACGTAAACACGTACGAATCTCGCCGCGGTAACAACTCGATAACGAGCTTAACTCTACATGCGTCGTCGTTTCAGAATGCTCGGTAAAGGCGTCGTCGAGATTTTTGTCGAATATTTCACAATAGAATTCCGGGATTTCGTAGGTACCCTTTTCACACGTTCGCTCAAGTTGATTCGTCCTCGTTTGACTGCTCGCGAACGAAGCGGAAAGGATCTCGAACGTCGAACGTTTCCGATGGATCCGGCGACGAGGATTACCTTACAAACCGGATGTGTATCCTCCGCGAACGAGATGGAAACCGATTGATACGCCATTGTCAACGTTTCAGCTGTGATGTATTCATGAAAAGTGGGATTGGAAATTCGAAAATGGTGATATTTATTGCAGTCAATTTTATCGCGTCGTTCGATTGAAATTACCCGAATACGCGCGTGATTCTTAGTTAATCGTGATGGAGTACGTGTCTCTGATCATCGGAGGGTGGAAAATTTTTGCAACTCGCCCTTATCACTTGCGGCGAGTCGCTTCGTCGAATTTCAATTCGCTTTATCGAGTACACGGCTGGATAGCCGCGTAATTTCTATTGTCTCGACGCACGTTACTTGTGCACGTGCGATTGAGCTTCATCGTACGATCTAGTCGCTCTTGTTGCTTCGGAAAACTGGGTCAATTTACGATCATAAACTACATTTTCCAACTGCAAAACGAAACATCAATTATTTATATTGGAATCCTTTTTCATTCAATAATAGAATGTGTTATTTGGATTGTGATAAAAATGAACTTGTTCAATTTCCACTATCCGAAAATGAACGCTAGAAATAAATACTCGAAAATCTAAAATAGGTTCCTGTCGACATTTGAAATATGGTTCAAGCTTTAGTTACACTTTGACCTCGTGTCGGCGATGCTTCGCGTTCGATTGAACTGGCTGTTTAATAATTCATGCTTGAATTGTCTCTCTATATCGAGCTACCGTATCGAATTCACGGAGAGGCTCGTTCTTACGGCTCTGATACCACAAACGCACTATCCTAATCGATATTTAATGCAATTTGCATGGATGGTCATTCAGTTCGGCCGGCTGCCTCGTTGTTCCCACAATCATTCTGTGATTTCCGCGATACAATAACAATTGGGGTCGCGCAACTGCTACGTGATACCGACGACACTAGGAAATTTGTTATACATCGTTGCGCAGGATGAATTTCGTGCAATTATTTTTGAAAATCTTTCATTTCTAATTGTCATTTTTCATACGTTGACAGACTTTTTCGTAGAATGAAGATCCATAAATTTCACATAAACGAAATATTTTGTTGTGAAATAATTAAATAGTAAAGTTCTATTTAATCAATTTAAAAAAGATTTCACAAACTCATGATTCATTTATTGTTATGATAGATAACGCACCGTTTGCATCTAACAAAACGTAAAACTAAATAAATCTGTTCGCTACGTGGAACCGTTGAGAAAATATCGGAACAGAGGTTTGATCGAGTGGTTATTCCGTTCGCTCCTTGACCTTCCTAGCGTAAAATCCAGATTTATAGGATACTATTAATTTCCAGGGTGAATCCGGCTTGGCAGCCACGTTCGCATGTTTCATACTACGTTAGGTAATCAATTGGTCCGAGTATGATTAGCTCGTAAAGTTGTAGAACGGTAGCACCTTATCGCGACGCCTCCGTGCTGTCTATACGTCTGAATACGTTTAACGCTCGACTTGCCTACAGGTCTTGGTGTAATAATTGAGATATGCGGATGTGGATACATTGACGAATGGTGGAGTAAGTTGAGTGTCTAATGGAATTCATTCGTGTCTCGTTAACGTGCCGTTTACCCCCGAACGGTGATCGTTTCCTGTTCATTTCGTTTATCAACTATTCATTGCTCCTTTACATTCATTTTACCACGGATCTTAATTTCCCATCGTTTCGATTTTCTTTTAAAAGTTCCTTCAGATTACAGACATCAAAATGTTAAAAATATTGCAAACAATAGGATTTCTGAGAATATAAGACGATTCCAAAAGCAATTCTTGTACATCCGAAAGCTATTACCAGCGATTTCATCTGAAAGCACACGTTCGCCTACGTGTAAACGAATTTCTATCCCATTTCATCTCTTCATAGCTCTGCCACTCGAACGTAGGAAAGTGCGTGGAGCAAATAACCAACGGTGTGTTGCGAGTATCGATCGAAATTCTCGTGGAAAAACGACGCCGGTTGCTCGAGGGTGGTGCGATGGGTCGGGAATGATTTCTGGGGTACCGTTCTTCCAAAGACGTATCCTCTCTGTTTCATAGTTCTTGTCTTTCGAAATATTAAAAACCGTTTATCAGAGTTCACTCGTGTGTGCTTCCTCGGAGCGTGCAATATGTGTCCCCGAAGATCAGCGAGATGTATCGTGTATTTTTCTTTCCTCGCTTTTTTCTACCTAGATCTTTCTTTTCCTTTCCTTTGATACAGAGTCTCTCCGGTTGGTGAAATTCAAAATTACCAACTCGAAAATTCCTGATTCGCGAAACGAGCACGGCTCGCAGAAAGAAAACCGGCCAACCAATCTTCCTGTGTACGTTCGCTCGCTCAGCACCAAAGCAGATTGAGGCTGGCTGCTGGAACTCACATAGTTACTCGGCTTGCTTGCTCGAACATACGCGTTGATATACACACACAGAGAGATCGCTGATTCTGAATTCACTTTCCAGACGAGTTCACGAACCAATTCTTGACTTCCCAGCTATTTCCTCTCTCGCTGAAATACTTAATCAAAGCAAAAGAGGCGCGCGCCAAGCTCGAACGGTAGGAAAAGTTGAAGAAGGGAAAACGATAGCTGCGTACACGGGCCGAAGGCGATGATCGTGTGCCGATAAACTGAACAACGTTTCTTCTTCCGGCCTCGGGAACGAATCTATTATTCGGAAACCTAATTACGTGCCTCCCTTGGAATCTCGATAAAAAGAAACATCTTACGCCGAGAAAGAAAGGAAGGGTACGCGATTCGCAGCTCGAAGGTATTGATTTTACGCGTACACCAAGCTATCCGTGATTACTTAATGAAACTCGCGAACAAGGTGGAGATATTTCTTTTCGATGCTATAATTAATCGGCTGAACGTCGAATGCAATAATCGAGACGGAGATTTGAGAAATCTTACAAAAATTTTGTAAGCTGCATAAATAGCTGCACAAATGTTCACAGTCTACTGATTATGAGACCGACGTTTCGTACGAACCAAGCGAATAATTTTCCTCACGTCCGATACAATTTTCCCCGGCTGTTAATTAAACCGCGCTCAGAACTTTCGGATCCCAATTAGCCTCCTTAATCGGTCGTTATCGAATGGTGCCAGATCCGTTCGTCGATTCTTTGCCCTCCTACGCCCGCTCTTCTGACGGTGGCCGGTAGTTGCGGTCTGCGAGACTGGTGTAGTCTCGCGACCGAGGTGGCATCGATATTTATTGCATTTAATACCGGCTGGCTCGCGTTTACCTTAATTGCACCGGTTCACCGCTGTTCGGTGCGGTTACCGTGCCGTGTAGATCGCCACCAAGACGAGGGATAATTCTGAAACCGTCGGCGAACAGCTTTCCTAGAAGGCCTGCAATCACGGTGAGAGCCGAGAGGAAGACACAGAGTCTCGCAGTGGCTTAATCCTTTCCGTTGCAGTGCCGTTGCTGCTTCCGATCGAACAACGCCGCCTGTCCGACGTACAATTAGTAGAGCGGAAGCTACTGGCCGGCCCGGGAGTTGACAGCTAAGCACCGTTCCGCTTAATATGTCTACTTAACGGCTTCTCTTGTGCACAAGCTGCAACAACGATCGATCCACCGTGGATCGGTCCTGGTATTGTGTGCAGCTGAGAAATGAACGCGTGCGAACACAAGAAGGGCGATGCTACTATCATCCTTCTCGAAAGACGATTTTCCAGTCAAATCCCAAGGGTACAATGAATATCAATTTAGGTATGCACGATGCTCTCCTTCTTAAGATTTAACTCGCCCTGCTCGGTTCACAGAATGATTTTTTAAATCCGTGAACGTCATAAAAAGGTAGAATTTTTAATTGAGGGAAAATTCTGCAAGGTTGTCCCCGACGGGCAGCTAATTGTATTTTTTAATCTTTGATTGCTTGCGTTCTGACAGGAAGCCTTGCCTTTTTACGTGATTAGCAAAGGAAGCAGGGGTCTGACGAGGTGGTCTACAGGGGATGATTAACTTCACGGTTGATATATCTATTTACGAAGTTACCGTGAAGGCGTAGAAGCTTCGTTATTGCAGCCTCGTTTAGCGTAGCTTTAATTTTTGTGTACAGAATTCGTGTCCACGAACCTGCCAGCCAGGAACAAAGGTAAATTTAATTCGCTCGGTTAATGCTGTCGGATCAATTTTGCTTTAACGCTGCCGCTGGCAACGTTAAATGAACTCGTTCCCGTTAAAAATTCCTAAAAGCTTCTATGGAACAGACTTTTTCGCTTGGATTTCATGAAATTCAGTAAACGATACGGCTGTATTCGGTATTATTGTTCTGAACATTAATTCAGATCAGAAATAAATCATCTCTTACCGTATTTGTGATATTTTTTAAAATTTTTATCATAGAGTTTGGGCAATTATAAAAGAATATACGCGTAATTTCAACTCCAAACCTAATAAACTTTTGTTATATTTTTGAAAATCTTACGTTTATCCTTCAGCTAGGTAAACAATATCATCGCAAATCGATATAATCGAGTAACTCGATTGCAAGGATTATCCCCTTTGGTTTCAACGCATTGAAGCATCCGTGCTTGAAAAGTTAAATAACGGAGGAATGATTTAACCGCAGGATTTTATAGAGGACTTTTATATTTTCTACCGGTGGTTAAGTTGTCTGTCAACGTTATTTGAGTTTCAAAGAACCCATCTCGACAAGTATCCTTCAACTTTCTGACCGATCAGGGAAATATAAAAGCTCGCTTCGTCCTGAACTGATTGAATTTTTCATCGTCGAGAATACTTGGTAATGCGTTATATGAAAAAAGAGATGGGGACGAAAAAGTCGATAAATAATCGTTAAACAGTATTTAATACACGCCGGGAATCGGTACAATGTTTCAGGAAAAAATTTGCTGCTTTTACTTGTTTACATTTCGTTGATTGCAACAAACGCGACAGTGTATCAAGCAAAAAAAAAGAGTAACTTTTTTATTCAACACGGCGTTTCCAGGGTGAAACGTTTAAATGAACACGCGAGTATTAATAGCAGAAACGTGGGTTATTAATTTTTAAGTAAACACGAAACTACGCTGTTTGCTTTTAACGTTTCATTTATCTCGGATATTCCGGTTAACTGGCGCCGAAAAAACCTTCCAGCATGCACTTTAAGTAACGTTTTACATTCGAACGGTGTATTGGGACAGAAATGACACGTACAGTAAACATGAAAAAAAAAAAAAATGTTTTTTATATTTTTCAGGAAAGAGAATTTCCTTTTTACAAGAACTGAAATCGTGCGTAGAATGATAAATAAATATTATGACGGGCTCATCATTCCTTAAAATAACCAATTTTAACGCGACAGCGACGTAGAATTTCCAGTGTAAAATTTCTATGAATTTAAATTGCTGATTCAGTCGGTGTTTGTCGATCGTGCAACGTAGAACAGTGATGACGATGGCGGTGAAAAGAGATTTCGCTCAAGAAAGGATAAAAGTCTGCTGCGAGAGTCAAGGGTGATGCTGAAGTGGCTCTATTGTTTGATTTTCTTCCGAGTGGTCGTCTGAAGATGATCACTCGGGGTCTTTTAGACACTGCTTTCAACTGTTGCGAACACAATTTTACTATATTTCAACGCTGTTGATCCTAGTAATTACTTATTGTTTTACGCCGGTGTCTCTTTAAGAACACTCCCACGATAAACTATTGTAGAAGGATCAAAAGTAACAATTTATTAACAACCTTCACATTATCGAAATCATTAGAGTCTGAGAATTTTATTTCGTATTATTCAATCTTTTTTTTGCCAGAAAGTAAAAGTACGTAAAAGTTCTAAAGCTTTTTATGACGTATTACAAGAAATAGTGTTTAAAGTCTCACCAAGATTTTATTGTTCCTTTTGGAAGGTTTAGATATTCATGACTAATTAACTTTAATTTCTCTTAAAAGTTAACGAGAAAACTTTTCGAATTCTCGAGTGTCGCGAGTAAACGATGATAGTGATAGCGGGCTTCTTTCACAATAAAGATCATATTTGAAATGTCGCCGTGTTTGTCTCGCTATTGACTGACCAACAGCGATTTCCGGGGACCGGAAATGAGCGAACAACGTTCTTCTTTTCAACGACCTTAAAGGTGTAAGTCTGAAAAGAATCGGTCGTTATCCGATGAAAGAACTTCCTCGGACCTGTAGACGAGCATAATTTAAATTAAAACCATTTAACGCGTTAAATCGTCGAGATATGCAATAAGGAAGCGGGAAAGTTGGGGCGTAAATTTCCCATCCTCGTTCGCGAAAACAACTCTCGTAAAAGGAGTATTTTGCGAAAGCACTTTTAATTTCTTAGATCGTGTTATATAACTTGGAAACGATTAAGTCTTTCTTCAATTTTTTATAACATCAACAAACTCTGTTTATCGTATTAAAAATTTACTATTTACCGTGAAAAATATTTGAAAAATACAACATTGCACCTCATTTAAGAGAATTAAGAGAGAATTAATATTAATTATATTAAGAGAATTATATTTCTGAATTTGTTACGTTTTTCTGAAATCAGTGTTAAATTGAATAATTATAAACAACGAGGCAATATATCTTTAAATTACTAATAACATTTCTGTACGGATACATGAATTATGAATATTTTAATTAGGAATTTGCAAAATTCGTATTACATGTTTATCCAGCAATACTTTCTCCTTTTTGCGGGCTTTTCAACCCCCGCCTACAAATCAATTACGAGAACACCGTGTAACGATAACGCGAACACCCTGTACACAGATTATGTACAATACCAATTACGGGATACGCGTAATGCTAACCTACTGTGTATGGTGCAGACTAATTACGAACATCAATCCCACTGGTAATGCTGGAAATCTGTCGATCCATGATCATCGATAAATCCTTCTATTGCAAACACTAAATTCTCGCAAATCGGGCTTTTTCGCACTCTAAACTGAATGTTTCGTAATTGACCCCGTACTTGCAGTGACATAAAAACTGTATAATTCATCGATATATCCAGATCGACATGAATTCTGCTTACACTCAATTCAAATAAAATACGATCGTATTTCAGTGAATTAATGGGACGTTGATTTAAGTTCTAGACACTTTAGTAATGTTTCAAACTAATTGCTGGGAAGTTATTATCTGTCTAATTATTCGAGTGCTTTGCAGAGATACTCAACAAATTTTCGAAGTCAATTTCTGCTTTTAAACCAAGCTTTGTAAAAGGAATATTTCAATTCATGCTTTTACACGAGAAAGCACTTTACAGTTGATTACATCGTCATTACAGTTTCACTTCACTAAATTTCGACTTCAATTGGTAAAATGATACGCAAGAGTTAATCGTTTATCGCGCTAAATAGGTGTAAATATTTTGCGTGAATAATTTTGCATTTCCAGATACTCATCCCCGTGGTACTTTCGTTTTTATTTTTCATTCCCATTGATTCTCGACTCTCACCCTTGCATAGCCTCGCACTTTATGAGCGTAGTTTTAGAATATAGTGTCGCCCCTTTGGATAAACAACTTACACCCGGCAACGAGCTTTATAAATTTCAAAGATTCACGAAGTTGCTCGTACCGCAAGAAACATTGCACCGATGATCTGGTTGACGTCTACGTAGACGCAGCTTTTCCGCTTTTACGAGATTACTTTGGGAGGGGTGCCATCTTCAACGACGTTGTTTATCTCTGCTTTGTGGGAGAAATTAACACGTTGATTGCTACAGTAGAAATACCAGCTGCGGCATATTGCGATATAGATTATTCAAAGGTACTACAAATTCATTTTTTTTTAATCTTGTGCTCCAAGTTTCTTCCTCGAATTGCTAGTGTAATTTCCATGCTGTTCAGAATTCTCTCTTTTTCTCTATTTTTTGAATTTTACACAAATCAAATTTGTCTCTAGAAATGTTTAGATGATAGAGTAGATAATAATGAAACGGAGAATCATAGAGTATAAGATTAATTATGAAAATCTCTTAACATCACAGTGTGCCGTCAACGTGTTAACCTTTAGGAATTGTGGAGCTAATTTTCTTGAAAGTGGGAAATTGGAGCTTGAATACGTGGAAGAAGAACGAGCAAAACGCAATCAAGAGTCGTATGAAATAAACTCGAGTTGCAACGGGAGCATATTCGAATCTCATGCATACCCTGTCTGTGAAGTTTACTACGTATGGGTAGGGAAAACTTGTATGGGTGGCTACGAGTCGCAAAGGAACAGTAAAATACTGGAAAATATCGAGGCACGCCGACAAACGCGAATGTTAACGTAACTGGAAAATAACTAGGTAAACGAAATTGGTACAGGAATATTTGTCTTTATACCGTACACGTTAGCAAATTGCAATTTTCTGTTATTGCCCTATAACGAGCACTCAATACCTACTTTTTAATTAACATTTATACGATTTATTTCTGAAAATTTCATATAATTTCACATAATTTCATACAAATTTAATTGATTCTAACAATTTACGTACCTGTATGAATTATTTAGTTGAGCATAAAGTTAATTAACAAAATTCAGCTCAATGTACAGAATGTATAAAATTGAATTCTGAGAAAAAAGAGATATTAAAAGTAATGTTATAGAGCATCAGATGATCGTATAAACTGAAAATTATATGTGTAGGTAGCATGAGCTTTCATTGAAGATTAATCCTTTGAGGTTCGAGTCCTTTTCGCTCTTCCGTTCCATTTTAGGTACATAAATTAATACTTCAATACCTTAGTCTATGTATACTATGATAAGCTGTGGATTAATCACAATATTGCAAGAAATATTTTTGGAATTATACAATAATCATTTATCTCCTTGCCACAAAGTTACCAGCTTTTAAATTGGAATTAATACATAATACGAAGAATAGAAATAAACTGAGCAACGTTCAGGCATTTCTCTGGAAAGTACTTCTCTTTTCGACTTTTCTTCTCAAGTTTCGCATAATCGCAGCGTTAGTTCCGGCGACGTTAATATTACCGTATAAAAGTAGTCGTGGAATTTCAAGCGCGCGATGTGTTTTCGCGGCCGGCAAAACCAGAGAAATTCTATTTCGACCCAGGCCATACTACGCCGTCTCGTATTGCATGCCTGAGCTGCAAGCTTCTGAGCAAACTCGTGAATTAGAAATAACGCGAGCACGCCTAAGCAAGCCTATGACAGACAGGCGAGGATATTTCAGCCAGCCAGCCCTTTCTACCCACCGCCGGAACTTCGACTACGTAACATTGTAAACTACGTAATCTTCGGTCGGTCCAGAGGTAGAATTTGTAAATTTCAAGCAGGAAGAATGCGGTTTCGGGGTTGTTGAATTAATTACCAGGCTCGATCAAATGCAAACCGAAATTTTCCCAAAATTCATAATATTTATTACTTCATTTTCGAAATACCCAGGGATAATCATTCGTGAATTGCATGCGAAATCTTCGAAAAATTCGGTCGTTTGGCGTGATCGAATTTTCCATACATTCGCGACAGAAGGAATAAAAATTGAAATTTTTATTGAATGAATCACTCGTACGTAGTAAAAGGAAAAAATAGTGGAGATCTGAAAAGCGTTCACGTAACGGTAGAATATTCTAGCTCCCTATTGTTGTGAAAATGAAGGATCGAGAGTACTTGAAAGTCTTCGCCCCGTCTTGTTGTTCAAATATACCGGCGCTGTTTGAGCTAAATCGAAACTATTCAAAATATTGTGAATAAAAATGTGCTTATGTGATCATCATGCTACAATCACCATTTCATTACAATTGTTATTAGACAATTGTCATCAGATCGTACAATAACGTGAGAAGGGAATTTATGTTACTAATCATATGAAAGATGAATTGTTAAAGATTCCTCCCTCTATTATAATACCACATGCATTTATGTACGTTATGAAAATCCCCCTCCCACAAGCTGGTATGATACGCGTTTCAAGGAAGATATACTGGCCCATTATTAAAGTTCACGCGGCAAGCTTTTGCTTCGAAGTTTACATGTAACAGGAGGTGGCATGTTCTCGAGGAACACCGTGTTGGAAAATGTATAAATTCGCGCTTAAATTTTCCTGCAATCGTGTTAGGTATCCTCGTGATCCTCCTGCTCGATGGAATGTTATTATTTCAAATATACTCCCGTCAACTCGTCTCTCCAAGTATAAGAAATTCTAAAAGAGAGTATATTTTTTCCATTATTCACGATTCCATGAATTCAAATATCCTCGGCTGTTTTTTTAAATATTTATTAAAGTATAAATATAAAATGTCTACGTAAATCATGGTAGACTATTATTAAATTAAGCTTGTTAAGTTAACAGCTTGAACGCGGTGGCTGAAAAGAAGAACAAATTTTTCAATAACTTGTTAGGAAGCCGGTTGTGTCATGTTGTCGATAAGTTAGTCACTCGAAACTTTATAAGTATCGAGGAACGAGTTGAAAGTATCAGGTTGTGTTTATTGCAAGCTTTTTAATTAAATTCGATGTATATAATGGTATTGATCATCGGTGACCTCCGTGGTAATCAACCTGTTAAGGAAGTTCTGAAGCAGTAACCGAGTTGCAAAACTTTCAGCTACCGAACTGACCTGTTATAGCATGAAAAGTGGCCGCCGTTAATCTCACTTTTAAGTACACTTCAGTCTATACATATTACAGAACTTGTTAAACTTTATTCACTTTCAAACAACCTATATCACGTCGAATTATTATGCTTACATTATTAAATTGGCAGCATCAAAATTCTTTTACCAATGAAATTTTTAATTAAAATACACAGCATTTGAATTAATTGTAATTTTTCTGTTTTTTTTTTGTTGTATAATAATTTCGTAATTTCGGTATTTCGAATTAAATGAGTAAATAAATTCCTAATAATAAGAGCAATGGATTCCAATGGAAATTCAAGCGTCACGAAGGAGGACCCCGACAGGTAACGCGTTAAAGAAAGCGTCACGGGTGCTGTAAATCTTTGATTTCGTTTGTAACGAAAATAGAGGAAAACTAGAACTTGTTTTAGCATTCTTCGAATAGTCATATTCTCTCTCTACCCAATACCAATGTTATTTATGTTCGCCTCGAAGTTAACAATAGCATTCTCTATTTTCCCTGTCAATCATTGTGACAATAGCGATTGTATTTTCTCGCGACTCAGTAGATTTTTCTATTTTACCATCTTATCTTTTATTAACGCGTATTTCTAATAATAGATACAATAAAATATTTTTAAAGCACCTTCTACTTATCATTTTTCTTGCTTCGATTTTTCTATTTAAACGACGACTAACAACGTCCGACGGTTTTCTGAATTTATTCTCACTGAGGAAAGATTCTCTGCGGTTCTCCATTTTCTTTTTTTCTTAATTTAACTTGTTACGAAAAGAGCAGGAAGTGTGCTAGAACGCAATCGATCGCGACCACCGTCGAGACTCGCCCCGTTCTTCGTATCTTCACCGATGCAGTGCTCGATGCAATTTACGTCTCTGCACTTTGCGTGGACGGATATTTTAGCGAACTTCTTTCCCGGCCAGAGCACGTTATATACCCGCTTCTTCAGCGTGTGCGTATAAAACTTTCAGACGAGGAAAAACCGGATGCTTCATGCAGATATCTATACACTTATCCCATCAACCTTCTCTTGCAGCATTGATGTACCATGTTAGAGATGCTTTATAAAACCTCATTGCTGAAATGCACCTTTAAAATGCGAACACATTGAATTTTATTATTGAATATCTTAAATGAAATACCTCGATTTAATTTTAAGGTGATTTGTATAATTTCAAGTAGAACAGCCATCATAGAATAATCTTTTCTTTCAATTTATCGCCGATAATCAACCAATCCTCTTTTTACAAAATACTCGTAACAGAATCGAAAGATAAGTTATCTAATTTTACTCTTTATCGTTGATAACTGACTCAAGAAACAAATTTTATGATACAGTATGACGTTCTGTCAGAGATAGTACGTTTGCGTGTTTGAAATATCGGTGCATCAGGAAAGTTCAAGGAATTATTGCACATCGTACACAAAGGCGAATAGGAAAAATAGTTGGAAAACGAGGCGAGCAATCGGTGCGATTGAGTCGACGGATGTGCTCAGTAAGACGTGAGTAAGCCGCTTTATTACCAACCGAGCGAAAGTTAAGTCCGCTTTTCAGACTACCTTGAATCTTTCTTGAAGTATCGATTAACTTCTCGACTGCGAGGTTTAAAACGCGGCTTTAAACAACGAACACGTGAACACTGGGATTTTCGAAAATCCCCGAAGAGCCACAGAAAAGTATCGATGCACCATTGTTTCATCGTGATAATTGTAATTAAAAATTGAAATACTATATCCTGTGGTATTTTCACACGTTTATTACATCATATCCTATTTCTTTGTTTTATAAAATAATATATAGAAGCAGAATATATCGTATAGTTTAAAGATACAGTGAAGTGGGATGGGTGGATGCGAGTGGATCGACATTCTCGAACGGGACGTGATAATTTAGTGAACAGCGGAAAGAGAGAAAAGGTCAGGAGAAAGGGGTGCAAGAGGTGAAGCGTCAACGACGCGCTGGAATTCGAAGCATTCGTCGAACGGGAGCATCCCGTGGCAGCCGATGAAAGGAGAAACTTCGATCGTTTATCACGTTCGTTTCGAGGCTCCAAGTTTCGTCCAAGTTAAACTGTTTGGACGAACATGAGGCACGCGGATTATGGATCCAAATCGTCGATTGTTATCGTTCGACGAAGTTTCCGTACCCTTAATCCCGCGTCTTTGAGGGAACGCTTCGTGACCGTGCGGTTCCTCGTGGCATTCAAACTCACGCTACGGTGCATCCCTAATAAAACGAAGACCTTAAATTATGCGCCATCGTCCTGGACACGACATTCTTCTTCTTCTTCTTCGAACCCTTATTTCTCCTCTATTACTCTCGGCCACTTGTCGTTTTCCCGCGTTTATCCGCAGGAACATCTTGGCTTTTTGAAACCATCCTCGAGCGGAGTTTTTTGTGCTATTCTTCCGGTAATCCATTGGACGTCGAAGTACTCGATCGTTCCTCATTTGGTGAAGCAACCCCTTCACTTCTTCGGAAGTCCTTTACTTCGTTCGTCGATGCTTGTTAGAGTTTGTCTGTGAATCGTAAATTTCACGATGTAGAGCGTTCTAGATTCTTAATTAATGCCGTAATTTATTGCAGTAGAAAGGAAGGATTAAGATAAAAATTTCTGAGGTAAGAAAGGAAAAATTAATTAATAATTACTATTAAAACAGTAGCCTGAACTTGCTATGGTAACGAAGAATTCTTGTGGGAAGAAATATGGCTCGAGGGCTTTAAATTACCTCTTCCACTATACTATGTTTCTAACGTTCACTTAGCTACTTCGTGCTTTGTTAAACATTTTGCAACTGGCTACGTAAAAAAGATGTATGTTTACATTTTCTGATAAAAGTTTCTGAATAAGTTCACGGTTAATTGAACGTGATAATACGAAGAGTTGCATTATTTACGTTCTTCAAGTTCTTCGTTAGTAATACACTTTACTTGTATTTACATCAATTCCTCGTGGAAACGCTTCGAAAGGCTTTTTGCCGCTTCGTCGTCTGCATATTAGCAAATATTTTCATCATAAAAACACAGTTCCGTAGCTGTTCCTTGATACCAGAGGAAAGAAATCTGCACAGTAGGTCAAACAATTAATCAAATTACGGAAGAGGTTTGAGGTCAGCTCTGAATATTCAGTTTTCTGTCGGTAACGCGTTAAAAAACCCATCATATATTCGTTTAATCAGTTAATGAATTTCTTCACGCACGAGAAACAACGATCAATCAATATCGTTCATGAACTCTTTCTCTCCTTTGCAATTTCTAGGAATTAAAATTACATTTCATTTACTACGTTTCATTCGTATTGCTTCACTTTTTTTTTATCAATACTGCTACAATTTCACAAAGATAAACAACAATATCGATGTTTAATTTGATCGAGCTTTAATTATAACTGCATCGGTTTATACGTCGATTAATTTATTGGCAATTACGGTACATTTACATAATTTGATGGAGGTATGTTTAATAAGGAAATATCATTGTTTATACTGACCACTGGGTTGAACAGAACGCTGATGCGATAGAAATTTTTGAAATTACCTAATTAGTATTTAAAATAGAGTAAAGAATAATAACGTTAAAAAATCCAACTATGTATACAGAACGAGCATGAACAAACTGTCCTGAAAAATCATTAGAACATCGTCGGATAAAGCGTATCATTCCGTCGAAGTAACTGGACGATCGTTTCGATCTTAATTACACGATCGCGTATTTATCTGGCAGAATTCACGCGCTATCTAGCTGGTAATTAAGCGGTCGGCGAAGAACGTTGAGAAGCTATTAACTCGCTGCTCGGCCAACGAGGCAAGGTCCTTGGATTGTTGCTATACTTTCTTGTGATAATGGTGAATTAATAGAGAAGCAGTTAGGGCGGTCTGGTGGGAAAAGTTCTCGATATCCGTCCTCGTCGTGGCGGGAAGCAGGACCACGAGACGGTAGACGGTTAATTAAGGAAACCGTTAACTGGGGAAGACCGACTTATCTGCGACGATTGGCTGCTAAGTTACCCAACGGAGCAAATGTTTCAGAGTTTCAATCAGCTTCCTACTTTCCACCCTTCCCTTTTGCCCGCACCATGGAATAGCTACTTTGCAGTCGTAGCCATAAGACGCTCTTGAATGCGATTATAATAAATTCTTCGCTGAAAGTTGCCGAAGCGCTCGAATCCGCTTGCGATGATAATGGCCGAAGGAGGATGGGACCGTCGTCCCAAGCGTGCTCCACTTTTCAATCTCCGATGTTGGGATTACGATTTACACGACAACCATCAGGCTTCTTACCAGGATGTTAAAGACTTTCATAGATACATCGTCATCTTCGTGTCTTGGTTCAGTAATTTTCCTTTGATTTTGCGCTAAATAGCTTCGATTATTATATAAATTTCTTTCCAGACTAATTACCTGATCTTGATGGAATGAAAAATTTTATAATTCTTTAATAATTGTGTGTCTAATATCTGATTTGTTTTTGTGTTTCAGGTGGTTGCATAGGATTCGTTTAAACAGAGACTACATGCAGGTGAGTTACTTTTCTCCATTTAAATTTACATACATATCTAACGTGAAAATTTGAAATTATCTGTAAATGATTTAGTGAATTTAAAAATAATCGAAGTTATAAAGTTACAATGAGTTACGATTCGCGTCGCAGAGATTGAAATTTTCATATGATTTTTCGCTGAAAATTGAATACTGCTTGCAACCGTGTTCGCGCGGAATATTTCCGGCATTGGTTGAAATGCGATTTCCTTGCGGCGATCACAGTTTTCGAAAAATACAATCCCACGTGGAATTATTCAAATGTTACTTGGTGGACCGCATTTTTTGTTGTTGTTGTTGCTATTTCGATCAGAATATCCGTAAAGTGCCGAAAGCTATCGGTATCGAACTCGAGTAACCGATGAAGAAAGAACCGAACGATGGAAAAACAGCGAGAATAAGGAGAAAATTATTTGCGGGTTGGTTTGATAGCTGGCGAAGAGAAACGAGGTCGTCGTCGTCCTCGCCGTACCCTATTCGTATCAAAATAGAAAAGAATTGTCTGTATCGTTCGGCTAACGATGCAGTCAGCCATCGTCGTCGCTCTATAACCCCCGGGATTTAACAAGAGAATATTTTCTTCGTGCTCCTTCGGGACACAAATCATCGCCGGAACAGGAAGGGCGAGATCGTATTTTTACACGGACATATTTCTAAGGGGTTTAATTAAACGTTATTCGATGAAATTTTGCTGAAACGTTTGGCCGGGGATGTGTAATTGAATTGGAACCGGGAATCGTTCGCCCTACACTTTACGACTGGCAGTATTTCAGACTTTTCAATTATTAACACTCTGACGAAGGCACGTTTCTCGAGATCTATAGGTTACGTAGTTTCATCTTCATTTCTAAAGTTAAAACAAGTCTACCGATAGAACTATATTTAAAACCTTCAAAGCTTCTTGTAATCAATATGACTCACGCTGTTTGATTGCAGTGTATACTAAGCTCTATCTTTCCGAGAATTAATTTCCTTTTTTTATTTGATATTTTCCTCACATCGTCAACGATAGTGTATATCTAGAATATTTTAATTGCGCTGCGATGTGCATACAGAGATATAGAATATTTTCGTGTACCTGTGTTTCAACCCCGTATATGTTCCCTTATCTTGGTGAACTCTGGTTGTTTCGCGGTGGTAAACAATGCCCGAAGCCGTTTCACGGGTCAAGGAGCCGCGAACCGGCCAGGTGAGCACGTGCTCGAGGGAGTCACGTTTTCGCACATGGGGCAACACATTCATCATAAAAAGCTCGTTACGGCACCACTTGTTGTCCGAGCCTCGAGCCTTTCGACGTGTCTAACGTGTTGCGAGAACCTCGCGCAAGAGAGCCATCGTTTTTTCCACGGCAAATTGAGAATAAAATTGCCCAGGTGGATCTGTATCCTCGTTCCATATCGCGCCTTTTCCTAAACCTTTTTAAGAGGTATTATTCTCAGTTTTAAGCGTGTTTCATCATTGATCCACGACGTTATTGTGAAAATTGACGAAAAGTAAGTGTCGCATGGACTGGGAATTATTTCCAAAACGAGACGATTAATAAATGGTTTTTAATTGTTTGCTTCAGACATGCATCCCCAAAAATTGCTAGAATATGGATTTTCTGTTAGAATTTAGATAATTGGAAAAGGAATGGTGTTAAGTTCATAAAAGTGCAGAATATTGGCGTGAACTGTATTCATGAATATAAATTCCCATGAATATGAATCGTTGCACGACTATAAATTTATGATGAATGAATACAAATTTATGATGTCTATTGAAATTTTTTGTATACATGTATTCTGCTTGACTGTTTTCAAAGTTCTTTTTTGACGACTACTAGTAAACTGTAGTCTATATGAAATCAATTGATATTCAAGCTCACAGGAAAGAATGTACTTCACACAAAACTAAGCACATCAGTTTTTAAACGAACAATTTCCATAGATTGGAAAAATACAATAAAATTTAACAAATAATTTCAAATTAACTCCACGGTTATTAATTAATATCGACGATGAAAGTACACGATGAATTTCGGATAAATTCATAAAAAATTTTTATTTATTTTTTTATCATAACGACGATCAAATTTTTAACTAACCAGCTGGTACGTCATAGCTGGAATATTTTCAGGCATAACGATGCCCCAAACAAACTGTTCGCTGGGGCGAAACGAAAAACTGCGGACGTGAAAACGTGATGCGCGATTAAAAACGGAGATTAGAGGAAAACAAGCGGCGTGGCCGACGATAGAAATAGCCGATTCTCTTCCCGCGGGGGATTTAGAAACGCATCGAGCGTCGACAAACGGGTTCACGCGTTGATAAATCCGACTTGAAAGGCAGTCGGTCTGGGTTTCGAATCGAGTTCGAAAGTTCATCGCGTTATACCGCGAAGCAACGGCCCGTGCAACGGTACGTCGACCGGATATCTGTCCGTTCGTGCGTGCGGTTTCGCGTGAGAGTCGAATATTTTTTTCTCCGCGAAACGCGAACATGGATCTCGACACGCGACGCGATTATCTGGCCACGCTTTGTCCTTCCTTCTCGAAACAACGATCGATCTTAACCCTTTATAGTCTTACGTCTAGGTGAACTCGATATCGCTTTAGCTGGTCCCGTGTTAAATTTTCACCTCTAACCCTTTCGATCCGAAATCGATGCATTGCACCGGCACAAAAATATTTTTATTCTATATAAGTCTGAAATTTATCAAATTAATTGAAAATTAATCGATTCGAATAAAAGTGGATAATAATATGTTTTGTTTACCAACTGGGTAAACAGTGCTTTTTCGGTTAGACGCATTTCGGGATGAATCAATTTGCAAATTGAAATTGATTCAGTATATATAATTAATTCTCGCCTATGCAAATTAGCTTTTCGTTCGAAAGGGCGCAAGATAAATCAATACAACCGTCACAGAATAAAGGACCATTCCTCGTCAAGCTTTCTACCCCTCTGCTCGAGAAATGAACGCTGTGCCGATCGCGTTTATTTGCTAGGGATATTAATAAATATAATTATCATGCAATTCGTTATTTACATAGTGGCGCATTATTTACACTATTATATTTAACGAACGTCGGTAAGGTATTGATCTGTAGCGCCATTTCCAGGATATAGAGAAATACTGGGAAGAATTGAAAATGGATGGTCAAAGGTCGAGGTTCAAAGGAATAGACGGACCCTGAGAAAAATTTAGAACCTTTGTTAAAGCGAATCACGATCGTTGCTTTGAAATTGGTATTTCCTGAAATCGTAATGATAGATTAGTCGAAATCAATGAAAATTTTAGAAAATTTTCTTTAACGAAGGTTGATAATTGTCCGGAGATTTTTGAAGTGTAATGTACGTGGCCGTGGCGATGCGACTCGGTTGCGTTTTTATTATCCGTTTTGTCAGCCTGACTGAACGGAGCATAGACAGCCGGCGGCGTTGTATTCCAGAGATGGCTATGAAATGGGTAACGCTGCTGGAACGATAACACATAGAAGGCAGGAGCAGCAGCCAGTTCCATTTTCCCTGAATATCGAATAGCGAAAGCAGGAGCAGTCGACTTCTCGATTGTGTGTTATTGGGTACCTTCAACGCGTCCGACTTGTAACGGGACTGGCAACAAAGAGCGCGGGAAAAAAAAGAATTTTCCATTTATTTTTCGTTGTTAGTAACTGAATTCAAGTAGGTCACTAATAATTAATCAATGCCACATAATTATTATTTCCCAACTATTTCTCATTAACAATAAATCTACTAATGCAATTAACCTCCTTCCAAGATTCCCCGTTCAATTTTCACAAGAGATTCAACATCGTAACCTTCTTGTTACGTAATATACTCGTTCTCTATTTTCGCCTTCTCTGATCGTAAGAAAGGTTCTTTCTTAAAGTTCAAGTTGTTCATTCAGTTTCGAGGAGGATCGAGCGGGCGCGAACGTTTTCTCTACTATTTAAAGCGCGATCGTAACGGGTTTAATCAAGCTGCTCGAGAGGGAAGGAGACCAGTCGAAGGGTCAGAGTTTGTCGAATCGATAAAAATTTACGAGCGAAAGGCCGAGAAACGCTGTTCCACTTTACTTTGTTATCCCCCATTGACGTCAAACTGTCCCGTTCGTGCTTGAATTTAGCCTGGTCGCCAGGCTTTCCGTCCGTTCATCCCCTGGTCCACATTTATTTATCGAAAAGGGTTGCGTTCGAAGCAAATTAATGTTTGTTTAATAAACGATCGATTCTTATTTTTAACGTGAGTAACTAAATCTGCAATTGTAGACTCGATTTATTGCGAAACGTTAAAGTGCCCCATAATTTGTAAACGGAAGTGTACGTACATTTTCGGTAGTGTATAGAAACGGCATATCAAGTGCACCAGCTCTCAATCTATTTCACTAGAGAATTTCATTATACGGCCCTGCCATTGCTTTATTTACATAATTTTAATGGATCAGAGCGGAGAATTGAAACACCTCGACTCGATTCACCGGTGAACGGTTGAGAAGCACTGAAGCCAGAGAACAAAGATAAAATAGCGAATGAAATGTTGCCAGGGAATAGAGTAGGACCAAATTTGTAGAGGAAAATGAAATGTAAACTGGGACGCGGGCCGTTTATTTTCCTGTTCTTTTGCTCTTTGCCACCAGTTCCTTTCATTCGTCCTCCCTATCGTTGTTGTGCACCAAAACCACGCGACAAAGAGGTTAGTTTCGCGAACTAATCGTTTACTCGCGATTATTATCAGTCACAATGACGATCCTTCGCGCGAGTGATCCTTCTGTCGTTCACGAAATTGGGACAAATTGGTGCAGAGGCTAAAACATGCTGCTTCCATTGCGATTCGTAATACCATTATGATAGTAATTTAAAAAATAGTAACGTTTTTGTGTCTAATGATTTTATTTTGTATCACTGATGGCACGAGGGAAGTTCGACTTTCCTAAGAGACGAGTGAAATAAAAACATCGACGCTGCAGCAGAGCGCTCGCGTATTCCCTCCACAACCATTGCATTATTAATAAACTTCGTGTTACGTCGAAGTCAAAATCACACGCAAAATGCAAATTAGGCATTACTCATTCCTCCGCGGTGTGTAAATCCAGCGATGGAGGGAAGTGTGTGTCGGTTTGGAACAGGGAAACGAGGCCACTGGGGAAGGGAAGTGGAGAAAGAGCGTGAAATTGCTGGGACAGAAGTATCGCTCGCGTGGAAAACCGCGAACCCGTCTCTTCTTTCGCTTTTATTTTAATCAGTCAAACCATCTGCATCGACAGTTCGCATCCGTGTCTTGTTTCTCACGCGTCGATTTTTCCTTCGACTTTTCTTTCGCCTCCTCGAACGGTGAAACGGAAAATTCAATCGGAGCGTTTCCAGTTGCGTGCGACAATTGCGTGCGTGTCTGAATCGATAGCCTAACAGCGAGAGAACACTTGGACCTGTTAGAATCGTTAATTTATGCGCTCGTTAGAAGTTCTTGCCTCTCGATTGAAGGAACGATAAGAAGGTTAGAAAATCGAGGCGATCCGTGGACTGATACCAGATTTGTTTTTAGTTTAATTTTCTTTATTCAATCAGTGTTTTCAGAATGACCCCATTTCGAGATACACGTTTTCATATTTTCCTTTTATCAACCTCTTGAATAAACCAAATTGTCAAAATAACAAGCTTCGGAAATAGATAACACTTCGAAGCTATCTTTCCGATAATAGCCTTGGTTCCCTCCAATTTTTAATTAATCTAAAAGCTGTTGATTCTACAAATAGAGGTACCTACCGTAACAATTTTATTTCCATTATTTCCAAAATAGTTTCCTAACGAGTGCTAGTTAGTCGAAGGAAATATCGTGTCCCACGAGATTTCAATAACCGCCAGTGCCTTCCGATAACCCTTGATCCTATATTCTCGAATACTTTCGCTCTGTAAAATAAGTGTCTTACTTATTTCACGCATCGACTAACACGATTCTGTTGTTCTATCCCAAAGTCATTCAAACGTATTTGAAATCCGAGTGAATTTTACACGGGGTACATAGTTTTTCGAACATCTTCCAAGTTTTCCGTGACTCTCGTTCTCCCAACAACATACTCCGAGGGCGAAATAAACCGATAGCGTTCGGAAGAGCCAGTAAACTCGTTGAAAATCGTTCGTTTCCGGTGCCGGAGGTCGACTTCTTTTGTTTCCATCGACGCTCTAGCCGGTAATACACTTTTCCGTTCCACCCTCTCGCTTTTACCTATACGCGCCCTTCTGCAAACCCGTTTCCCTATTTTCTCGTATCCGCTTTTTCGTCCACTGCGAATTCTTTCGCCGATTCAATATACGGATAAACTGATTGATATTGTTGTTTGATGATTTCGCACTTCAAATTGAATATTTGCTAATGGACGGTATCAAACTTTAAAGTAGAATTGTGCAATACTTTTATCACGTAAAATAACGTTAGATCTTCTATGTTTCGAAAGAAACCATTTAACGTGTAACAACTTCATAAGAATTACGTTCTAAAACAATGGTAAAAAACGGTAACAAGACGGATCGTATTTCCTGTAAAGATGCTGTTAACCGTGATAGAGTATCGGCACTATACTACAAGTAAAGAAACAAACTTGAAAATGAATCTCGTTTTTAAGGGACGTAAACCGTCCGGTTTATCTCTCTTCAGCGTGCTCTTCATTCTAGTCGCCGTATTCGTTTATCTCTTCCGCTTTTCCCGAGGATTAATGGAGAACCTTCCGTTCCAGTCGCGGACGTCAAAGCGAACGAACGACTCGACGGTATAACCCGGATTCAATCGTAATCGAATGATTCGTTCAAGATTCAACAACGAAAACACACTCGTTCATCGACTAATTAATTAACGCGCGTAAACAGAGCGAAGCGTATTGATACGCCGCGAGTTTTAATTTAATTACGCGCTGAACTTTCTATTGATTCCTCGTGCAAAATGCAAATTATTATTACGCTAACGTTCGAAATGCTAATACCATGCAAGCAATTGAAATTGGTTAATTTAGGAGAGTATAAATCATAGCTGTGCCACATGCAAGCTATTCAACAAATTACTCATTGAATAATGTCGTTAAAATATTAAACGTTTGAAAACTTTCCAAAATACGGTAGCGATCATTCGATATTTCAGCAGCGGTAAGTGATTGTGTTAAAAGAAAAAAAACAAACATACAACAGATGTATCGCAACAAAATACTAACCAACGTGACATTTTCAATTTTACACCCCGTACACCACAATCGCTGCTCCATATATTCCCCACAATCTTCCGCAACTCTCTGGCCACGGTCCATCCGTGCGAACGTCCCTCACAATCAATACACACCCCTCGTTTCATTGCGTCGACGGTTGACACAGTTCGGATGGTTACAAATAGGAAGGAGAGATTGCTCAGTTATCGCCGCCACGATCACGGAACTTTCGGGGTGTGTTTAACCCTTATCTCCTGACGAGGGTCGTATCGGTATGAGAATCTGGATCCTAGCGAACCTAAACCAGAATCGCATTATCTTTCTCATTCGTAGTTCAGTTGTCACCAACTTCAACCCATTCTGATCCCATTTATTTTTCTCAAATCTCCAAATTGGAGAACTACATTAACGTAGCCACATGTTTTAATACACGATTTTACGTTTCGATTACGTTCGTGCGTAAATCAGGCAGTATCGGGGGTGCCAGAGAAACGGAGGAAAGACGAATAATTTGTGCTATGAAGGAATCGATGTGGTTGCGAGAACGCGCCAAAAGTCTAGATAGAGATGAACGTAATAGAAGCAGAAGGAAAGAAGAAGGAAAGAAGAAGAGTCGACTCGGGGCCATCCATCGTGAAACGCAGCGAAGTGCATCGAGTCGAGTCGATACTGCCATGTATCGATTTCACCGTCAGTTTATGCTATCGATAACGGAATTCGTACGGTCGTTCCTGACTTTCCTCGCGAGATATACTCGTGAACGGGTCTAAGGTCGCGTTGCTGTTCCTTCTAATGAAGAAGGAACATCATTCTATACTCTTGGCAAATTGTTACATGATACCTCGCTAATTTAGTTTTAAATGTAGGTAATAAGAATCGCCTCATTTAATTTTCGAATTTATAAATAATTCTACATATATTCAGGGGATGATGGGTGCAGGAAAATGTAATTAAAAAAAAATAAGGTGTTGCTTACTCTCATTAATTGCTTTGTTAATGAGAGTAACAATTGTTCTATGTGCCGCGTTTGTTACAAGTTGCTACAAAAACACGACTGAAATTGTAATTCGATGGCACGTGCAAGGAATACATACTTAATATCCTTTCGACGATCAAAGGATGCGTTACGTAAAGAATTCATGAAATTGAATTATTGGCCTTTTTTCAGTTTCTTTTTCGATCCTTTTGTCCTAGGGGACATGGAACGCACGAATTCACTCGATCGATTGCACTACAGAAAATTACTTCACCCTTTGTCGGCTGACCAATTCTATTTGTTCTGGTCGTGGAACAGACTTTATTTATTATACTAAATGTTATCACAGAATTGTGTTACAAACATGAAACGTAAAATTTTAATAGAAACGATAATTTTTTCTCTGCTTGATTACAGAGTTACCAAATTTATAAGTAGGATTACAAACGCGTGTAATTGGATCGCAGTTACCGTAAATGAAGCCGGTCGAAAAAAGAGCGCTTTTCTAACAGGTCTTGTTGGAATATTAAAATTAACGAGCACCCAGTGAAACCATTAATAACTTTGGAAAGGAAAGGGAGATCATTTATTTTTCTGCGTACCCCTCGAGCCTGCTATTTTCTTTTACGCTCACTAAGAATATTTCTCTTAAAATACACGAAAGTGCGTACTTTTTCTAAAACCATTACTAAGGGTGGAAACAAATATTTCTAGGCCGACGATATGCGTAATTAAGCCGATTCGTTGAGAGCTTGGAAAATTGGATCCGAATGGAGAATGTATTAAGTAAATGAGTTCGGCGAGCTTCCCATCCATTGGAAATGCCGTTATTTAAGGATTAAAATGTAAATACCTTTTTCCACCGCCCTTCATTCGCTCTTCTGGTGACACAGATTTCATGGAAATCGATTTATCGTACGGCAAAAATGATTTGATCGCGCTATACGTATAACGTAGAGTAACCAAGGATACTGAAAATCTGACGGGATATTATATTTCATACGTAAATGATTAGCAGAAATTTTTAATAACGCAATATTTATAATGCGTTTGTAATTTTTCCAAAATACAAATTCATAGAAAAGGATTATCCCAAACAAGTGCACTATCCTCGGTGCGTTACGTTAAAATCTACCAGCTAAATCTTTTATTCGTTCGTAAAAGCTTATGGCTTTTGAATTCAATTCCTTTATCGTGAAACAAATTCGTTCAATACAGAGGTTATTATTTGTTTGATTTCTTTTAGTAGTAGATAGATGCATTTGTTATTAAATTATTGTTCTATTGCTCCGTACTGTGAAGCGACAGAGAAGTGTTTTATAATGTTTCTGTTTAGATTGTAAAGAATTAATTGAAATACTTTTTTAGAATTCAAACTCCCAACGATGCAGATTTTCATGTAAAAATACGAGTCTCGTTCCATCATGTGCAAACAAAATAACTCGAAAAAAACGAAAAGAGCTTGTCCCTTTGAGCCTTAACAGATTTTGATGTTTGGAAAAAGACCGCTTTACTTCTTTTTTAACGCAACCACCCAATCTTTTCTACATTGATTGATTTTTTGTAAAATTCCACGTATAAAAGTATTAGAGAAAAGAAGTCTATATTTTATATCTGTAAAGAAAAATATCGGTCCAGAATGATTAAAGTTCAATTTGAATTTGAAATTCCAAAAAAAGGAAACCACTGAATCAAACTTAACCAGAAGATTTTATCCGACTGTTCAATGAAATGAAAAGAGCCGTTAATTGAACCGTTCCTGAAAAATAAACGATCAAGAAAAAAGCACCGGATGAAGTATTAAAATTAACGTCGTTGTTGTTACACTTGGACGAGTTTAATTGCGAATTTTCTCGATTTCGTACGTTAATTTATTGATGGCGGAGTGACGCGTTTAAAACGGAAACACAGTGAAGCCGGGGAAAAAGAAAGCACGTGAGAACCACTGATCCGTAATGGAAACGTGTTCCTCTCAACAGGGCAGTGACCCGTGTGCTCACGGGACGCGAAGCAGCCTCCTTATCAATTGTGTTATTATGAAGTTAACGATCTTGCTTGTAACAATGGCCAGCCCGTATTGAAAGACTCATAATCCTTCGTCATCTTTGGCCGGATGTATCGTTCGTGTCGTTCGATTTCCCTCGGGCCGGAAGTCGCCGTCGCGATTCAGGCCCTGTTCCCCCGAGTGTGGCGTTTCAAAGGGTAATCAATTTTAAATCGTTTCAAAGACAATGGCCACTGTTGCAGAATCGCTGTTTCGTCGGTCTGATGGAAAACATAAATACGATTTCGACCGTGTTTCCGTCATGCTTTGCTGCACACTACGCTTGCACAAGTTCCATTTTTCCTTCGGTTTTCTCGGAATTTATTAGATGCTTCAGATTTGATTTTGTATTTCGAGATTCTCAAGAATAGAAATGGTAAAGAATTTCTGGCTTGTATTCAGAATTCTACTTGAATCGAAAATAATGTCAAGTAATTCTATGCAAAGGGTAGAAATTTTAAAAGAAAGTATCTCTCGTGTCGTTGTTCTCATCTCGGATCGTTTTACAAAGCTTTTAGTCCGCTTAAAAAGTTTCCTCAAGTCAGCTTAATCTTATATCATTCGTTAGACTCAGTGCTGTCTGGTAAAAAGCTATTAAGAAACAGTAATTTCAATTAAATGCAGTACCATAAATAATTCATGTTTATTCTGGTGCTATAATTCAAAGAACAGAAGGAACTGAAGGTGACAATAAGTTTCATGGTATTTGAAAAGAGCGAGAACTCTGATACAGTCGAGTTTTAGGACAGGAATGGAAGTAGCCTTATACATTACGCCTTCGCAAAGTATTTCGCAAAGTTGCCAGACTTTCGTCGAAGCAATTGGGAATTTCAAACGTAATATTCGCGGTAACTTTGCTTACAATTCAATCGTGTTTCACGAATCCACGAACTCATTTGCGTATTCCATTCTCCTTTTATTCGCGGCGATAGCGCGACTGTAATTACCGGAAACTCGTTAAAATCTAGAGCTTGGACCACCACGTTGTTTCTCAGCATTAATTGATTTTGTTTTACGATGAAATGGTTTCTTGCGTACTCACCTGCAAGTTATTAGCTGTTCTTCTACGATATATTGAAATTCCCAATTTTTTATATTGGAATATCGATAATCCATCAGAGAAATTGAATTTTTTGAAGTGAATATCTTCCTATCGTGGTACCGATTTTGTTCAATCCTTTTTCGATTCCACTTTTCATCGAAGTGTTTTTAATATAGATTTCAATTTTGTAGAAAAAATTTTTTATTAATTTGATTAACCTTTGGTGCATTGATAGATGCCGATCAGACAGAATCATGTGATTCGGTATCAAGGATTCTAGTCGTGTCGCTGTCGTCCGGACGCAGTTACTTTTACACGTCTAATCCCGGTGATTTATGATTCATGCATCGGTCGTAAGCCACGCGACAACGCGGCGCGTAACGTCTGCTTCAGGAGCTACAGGAAACTTCGGAGACATCTGACTTTGCATTAGTATCCCTAGCGATTCAGTCTCGCTCAGCTTCCCATCAGGAATTGTCAAATATTCATGCACCGGTGTCACGGTATTCCAACTTTGAAAATGCAAACACGATTGACCAAATTGTGCCACTGTACACAAATGATTCTCTCTAACAATAAGATAGAAATTTGTACGATTATTACAACTTGCAATGTTAGCCAAAATAAATTGTACGAAACTTCTTGTACGTAAAGTAGACGTCAATCGTAATCAGTTATCTCGTTCCAACAAGCCGACACCGTCGATTCACACCGCAGTTGGACTACACGTGAACGGTGAGCGCAATCCGGCGCGGCGCGGCGTTGCGAAGACGTCTATCTGACGGCCACCGTTTCACCACGTATCCGCGGCTGCAAATTGCATTTTGCAGGAGTAGCGTGCACGATTATGCGCACGTGGCCTGTTCGTACAAAGGTGCATTCAGCGACCGCCTGCTGCATCCGTCGACAGCGTGTCGTTGCAGCGACCCGTTTACGTGTCACACTGGCCACACACCGTGGCGACAACGGTCGTGTGGCTACACGTATCCTTGCACCCTTTTTAATTCATCGCTTGTTCATTGAACGCTTGCATATCCTTAACAAGTTCGCTATCAGCGTTACACGTAATTAAAAAGCTAAATTTGTTTCAACCTTGCACCGTTTCGCGGTGGATTTGAGTCAAAGACTCGATTGGATTTCAACAGATTCCTAAGGGAATTGTTCTTTCGTGCGTTATCGCTTTGGGATTCGATGCTTGTTGTTCGCTCGCGTTTATTGCGCCATCGCCCACACTCGTGTGGTTGACCCGAAAAAGCTAGGAATCGCTAAGACAACGCCGACTAACATCGATGTTACGATATTAACTCGACCCCTGTCATCTGTAAGTGCACCACGTTCTTCGAATGACTTTCACATTGCTAAGCAGTGAGAGAAACTGTCGTATTTTTCGGAGCTGCTTCGAATTCCATTGAGTATTCCTCTGATGATGTCGTGAAGCACTTACCTAGTGGCCACGATGGTACGCGTTGGATTCTTTCTTATTTCTGTATGGCTGTGATTCAAGGGACGATTCGCTCTTTGAAGGTTCGATCGTATCGTATTGGGGGAATAGAAATTGGGAATTTCATTGTAATGCTTCTAAACATTTCCGAAAGCACGACCTTATTCTATTAAAAGCAAATAATCTGCGACTCCTTCGCATTTGCGTAAAAATTTTATTTCAAAGAAAATAATTCGATATCCGTCGAGGTATTAAACAAACAAATACTTTTTTAAGCTGCACGACCACAGAAGTTTCAGCATATCACAGCAAGCAACTTGATACGCGTGCACTCGAATTTCCATAGGGTAATGTTTGTTAACTATAAGCACACCAGGGATGAACGTGTTCGCGACGATGCAGAGTCGTGCAGCTACTTGAATGAAATATTTAAGCGGTCGGAATGTTGAATGCCTGAGCGTGTCGAGCTTTTTGTTGCGTAAAAACATGCGCCACCGCGAAACTTGTTCGCACGACCTACGGAACCTAACCACGCTCTGAATGAACTCCGAACGCCATCGAACTTCAATTTTCTCCCCTTCGTGTTTAAATCAACGCCAGCGTGGAAATCGTAATTTCATTCGTCAAGCTGTGTTAATTCGTTCCGTCTGTTTACCGAGTTTTCAGTTAGTCACGAAAAACGACAGTAATAATATTACTTTTCTTGAGGACCTTCGTTTGCAAATGTTTAACATTCATTAAGGAACTGAAAACAGAGTGTTTAAAGGATATTTCGACTTTCTTTGTTGAAACTTTATCGCGACGATGTTTGACCGATTTAAATCGAATTTGTTCGAATTTCATGGATTCTAGATTTGAATGGATCTGAAAATATAAATACAAGATTTTCTTTTTCCTCGCAGAGGTCTATTCCCTCTCGGGTATCATCGTGCCATAGGTAGCTTTCAGACTTTTTTAACTCGTAACACAGAGAAAAAGGAAATACTCTGATATTACCTTTTGAAAGTACCCGTAACAGGACGCAGCAGCTACTAATGGATTTAAAAAAGACTCTTACTCCGGCGTACAATACTTAGCCACCGGCACTCATCGGTATTCACGCTTTCCAAACACCATATACTCGCTCACCCTCCGTGTTTCACCAGTCTCACCCTCCTCGATGGTCGTCGGTTGTCGCGAGTCTGTCACGCGTTTCCCCTCGAGTTCCGACACCGATATACAGCCCACCAAGTCAGAGAGGATTCGAACGAAATCCGTGTGCACGAGCACCGCTTAAACCGGATCCATTCCGCCGGTTAATTCCGTCGGTGTTCGCGTGCGCATCGACGTTTACATCGTTTCGCTTTTAACAGCGCCGTCGACCGGTCGAAAAAATAGAATTCATTTGAATAAATCGCGACAATGCGGCAGAAGGAGAAGATTTCAAATAAAATATTGTAATAGAGTATTTAAAATATTCAATGAATGATTTTCATTTTTTGAATTTCCATCCATTGTTCAGTTTTACTCGCTGACCTGGGTCTGACAGATTCGGGTGTATTAATAGTTTGCTACTTCGTCCTGTTGGTTCCTTGACCCCTTCGGTGCAAAGCCACTGTACTCTCTGGAAGCTCTGTGTGGCCCAACTCTGCTAAGTAGTAACGTCCGTTGTGGTCAGACCGTCTTCCCGCGTCAAGTGGAAGCTACGAGACGCACCAATGGATACACGAATCACGAATTTCCATTATCACTCTACTCGTGAAAGTATTAATTTTATTTGTACGTTTAGAAGTGTTAACTGTTGAACACGAGTGTTCTTGCGCATTGATCGACTTGAAATGTTAAACGCTAGATAATCGAAACAATGCTAAATGGTTTAACAGGAAACCACTATAGTGGCGAGTAATAGCTAAAGGGGTAAATTAAACCAGATCTCTGGCAAAGTGGCTCCCCGAGTTGAAGAGCATCCCCTTCTCTAGCTTTGTTTCCAGGGTGCTGAAACGCTGGCTGACATCGCGTTAAACATATATACTCAATACTAACGTTTTCCATTAAAGAGGAACTATCATTAAATTACGCAATTCTTTTTCTTTAAATATTGCAATAAAATAAAGCAAAGAAATTTTAGTATTTATGGTAGATTAAATAGTTTTCATGCATTAAAGGGTTTAAACGCAGTATAAGCGGCCGGATGGGAATAAACCAAAAGCAATATCGGTCGAACAAGTTACCGGTTGGAGAAATTGAAAATCCGTATTCTACGTTCGTTCCCGGATAAACGTTCCTTCCTTCCTTATTCCGTTATTCACCGATGCGCCACGCCGTTGGAATACCTCGCACGTTGTCCGATCGTCGACGCGATGTTTGCCGAAGACCGAAGAAAGTCTTGGTGAATTCGGCACGTTGGCAACGGTCGACGTTGGAACTCATGGAAATTCGTCTCGCAGCCGAGAGAGAAGCTGTCGTTCGCTTTGATCTTTCACTGTTTGCGATTCCACGTGCTCCGATACACAGACGCATATGCGTATACCCGCGGCCCTGCAAGATTACAGAACTCGCGGAATTAGGCACCAGCAGAAGTACGCGCGAGTTCCTGCAATCTTGACGACTCGCGAGCTGCATACACAAGTGACGAAAGTAGAAACTCGCTGACACGAATGAGCATCGGCCTGAAAGGAAAGATTTTTCTCTCGTTTCGTCGATGTCTCTCGCGAAACGATAAAAGTTCAAATTTCCTTTTTACTATGGTACTGAAAAATTATGGCACGTCCTTTAATCATTTATTCCGAAAGCCGAGCTTCAAACGATACCGCGAGTGGAATAAACGTCGGTAACACCAACTACTCCAAGCAGATGAATGCACACAACTACCGGTTTTATCGCTTTATTATACGTTCCCTGGAAAAACCACATCACTTACGAGATGCCCTAATATTATCCTCGAGTTCGGTCGGAGCAGCAACCGGAATCACGACGAAATAGGTTTTCTACACGCGATACTCTCGACGCTCGTTTCGCGGTTGCTGCTTCAATTGCTGTTTCCCCTTTTCAGGTGCGTGGCTTGCGTGAGTACATAAACGTAGAAAACTAACGATACTGCAATGGTCGATTGCAGAAACGATTTTATCGCTAGTAATGCTAACGAAAAGTCGGCTCGTTGAGAAAGAATTTGTGGACAGACATTGTGAAATGAAATCAGAGATTTTATAAAGCATTCCTTTCTGCGATATAGGTATTATAACGGAGAATATTTTTACCATTTTCAATCTTACGATGGGAAACTTCCTGGTATATGAGGTTTCGTCTGCAATTTTCAGCGGAGAATCGTTAAAGTCGTTAACGATACAACATAAATTGAAATCGTTCAAAAGCAACTCAAAGGCGGTTTTGCCTCATTAACAGTGAAAGAGGGAAATATCACGTACAATAAGAACACTTGTTCGTTTGAATTCATCTTATACTCGGCATTTTCAATAAATTTTCCTGAATTAGCAAGATTTAATTGGTAAATTTTTTGTTCCTCTTTGATCAAAGCAAATATTCCATAATAAAAACATTTAAAAAAGCATCAATACTAGGTAGGTACGAGAAAACGAGCGGAAAGTTAATTAAAGCTTTATTATTTTTATTTTTTCATGTTAGTACACTGTTGGAACAGAGGCACATGCTCCAAATTTTTCGTGTAACTGGGTAAGCAAGCACCGTTTAAAAATAAAATACAGCAAATTCGCGTCCTCGCCCCTCGTTTTCGAACTGTCATTGTTCCAGGGTACGTCGAATAAATAAACGCTGCAAATTGAACTATAAACCTGGGGCCCCTTTATTTTACTTTTTCGTCCCAAATACACGACCTGGTTGACGACGATTTAATTTCCCGTTTATACCATCGACCCGGGATTCCGATACATTACACGCACCTGATTTATTCGGAACGAGCTAATTAGTCTTAGCTAAAGGATACACGGTCTGTATCATTTTTTTTTTTAAATTATTTAATCGATAGCAGGCCTCATAATTAATGCGTCGATAATAAGTCGATTACCTTTATATTTTGTTACGATATCCATGCATACCTGTTAAAATATTTCTATCGAGCGCACAGAATTCGATATAGGGTCCAATTAAGGGGTCAATGATAACGGGACAAACAAAAATATCATTTTAAGCGTTCTCGGTAATATGCATCGATGCATTTGATTTAATTAAAATTCTATAAATTACGTGCATCCCAGTGGCACATTTATCAGCTACCCTCTCTCTCGCTCATCACCTTTTCTCTTTGTCTCTCTTTGATGCGTTAATTAAAGCCAGCAGCAAATTAATTGCGTGTTTTTTATCGTAAAAGCTTTGACGGGAGGCTCGTTGTTTCGAAAACTCGAAGGCTCATCGAATTACATTGTTAATTTTGAAGAAAATTTGGTCCCTTACGTCCCTCTTGAAAAAGTTCCTGTCGTGTATTTGAAATATTATGAAATCTAGATTCTCGAAATATGCGATATTTCGTAGATAATTGCTTTTTCTACAAATTTACAATAATCCATTTTGTATCTCGAGGAAATCCTAATGATTTCTTTTCGAGCGTTCGATAATTTCACGCGCAATTCAATTAAAAATCATTTCCATATGTATACGGATAAATTGTGTTTAAATCAAGTTAGAAAACTAATTACTCACAAATTGCTGGAAAACGAACAAATTTACACACAGTAAATCTTGTTAACGCGTTCCACGCTGCATGAAATTCAATATCTACGATGAACGCTTGAAACCGCGTACAAAAATGATATCGTACAGTTTAATGATAATAAAATCGCGATGGTTGATCCTATAACAAAGTATAATTCGTTTATATCTGGATGTAAGAAGAGCATGACGAATCAGACTGGTTTTTCAACATTTTTAATCCAGGTTGGCGAGAAAACGAACGTTGCTTCGGACATTGACGAATTTCTCTATTGAATATTAATCGACTCGCCGGTTTATCGGGCTAGCGGTTTTCACGCGTCGAGACAGGCTCGTTAATTTTGAAATATCGATTTGCGAGTTCGCTTGAACCGGCGCCGGTATCGTGATCCTTTCCTCCGGAAAGAAGCAGGATGGTGTAAAAGAAGTAGCGTATCTCGTGGCAGAGCTAAAGCACGTGCAACAAGCGAACCTATTAATGGCACGTTCGTCGGGTCGGGTCGGGTCGGGTCGGGTCGTTTTACCATTGAACGACGTAAAAGCTGTCGAAGATGAATAATAGCTGACGCCTCCGAACCACCACGACTAACGCGGTTTTTGATCGATAATCGTCCAATGATTTTTCTTATTCGCCGCGCAATGCATCCGCTGGCTCGATTTAATTGATCGTCGAAACCTGCAAGAACACGCCACGTTCGCTTGCCTTCGCAGATTGAACGCGTATACCCGTTCGATTTTAACGCTTTAACGCAGCCGGAATTATTCATCTCACGTAGCCTGCGTTTTACGCGATATTGAAGATCTACCTTCTCTGTTTTCCCTATCTTGCACGCAATCCGTTCAGCGATCAGTTTCGTGATCGCAATGTCATTCAGAATTTGAAAATATATAGTGGCTCGCTTATCGCGATCATTGAAATTCTGTTGATTCGGCCGGATCGAATAAACAAAGAGATGACAGAGTCGAAAAGTTTCGCGAAAGAGCAGCAAATCCCCGTTCGGCTGTGCCAAGTTGGAAAATAAAGTGTTACCTGTACTCGTTACGCTATCCGTCCGAGTTAATTACTACAAAGCGGGTATATATGTTACATTACGGGATCGCGAAACTTCCGTTGTACTTCCTCGCGTCAACTAATTGCGACGTTCTAAGATATAGAGATACAGGAGCAACGAAACGAGCAACGCCGTACAGGCTTTCCAGCAAGTTTCCAGCACTCGTTGCTATAAGCGCATATAAGCGTGCACAGAGGAAGGAAATGTAGAAACGCCTAATTTGAATAACACCACGCCTGGAAGCTCTAGTCAAAATTGATAGTAACTGTAATTCGTCTTTGAGTATGAAGTGTAAATTATACCAAATACGTAATACGAACATGATTCGCTAGGTAAAGCTGTTAAAAAAACGAGAAGATTCACTTGGAATATTACGTGTTTTCCGGCTCGTTGCGTATCGTCGCCGTTCCGTCATCATTTTATATACTCTTGATGTATCGTGTACTGAATAACACTGTAATAGCAGCTCGATGAATCGAGAAATCATAGAACCGAACCTTGATTAATCGAACTCCGAGCGCATTCAAAGGAAACCAATACGTTGGAAAACCTAGAAAATGTGAGAAGCAGATACGTTTTCTCGTCGACCTTCTTCTATCATTCGTTGAAAAATTAAATGTCTCCCGTACCATATTATATACTTCATACAGAAAATATGGAACACGAGAGGAAAATATAAGAAACGATAGATTACGTTCACTCTGGTATTAATAAAGTTATAATAATATTTTTATTAAATATCATTGTACCAGGTTCTATTAGGAATCTAATATTCTGTTCAATCTCATTTCTTGCCGCATGCAAGAAGAACAATGGTCTACTTTAGATAAATATTTTTAATTCACTAGATCCTGCTTCATTCAACGGACCAGGCTTTTAATCAAAAACTTTTTTTCATCAACCCGGTAAGAACGTTTCTTCTAAACACGAGGGCTCGTACAGTTAAAAATAAAAATTCTCATTATTCGCGCGGCGTCGGTGTAATCCTTGCGAGCTCGGAAGGTTTAAGCCGCTTTACGGAAGCATATTCTGTACATTGCACACGTGAATACGTGTCTGAAGAAGTTTACTCGCACGGATGTTGTTTTCCTTTTCTTCTCTTTCCTTTTACACGTGCAACCACGGCTGTTGCTTGCCTTACGTGCAACGCAAGAAGAAAATAAGGGGCACGATGAAACGAGATGTAACTTTTTCCCCGGATTTCTGAAAACCCTCCTAGAAATCCAGCGGTTAATGCCTACGGGTAGAGCTCGCGTTGCTTCACTTTCTTATTCGAAGAATTCATTTATACTCAATCGTGAAACTAGATTACATCGGAAGTAATGAGAAAACAATTTATTCGCAGGCACAATGTTCCAGTTATAAAAGCGAATTCAATGTATTAAGTATAAACACCGAGTACTAATTAGTGTTGTTCTTCCTTGTTCGAGTTCATGAAGGGAAGTCTTTTCTTCAAAATTTCCCTTGTAGAACTGTTCCGTAGATAAGGGCATTAAAGGAGCTCGTAAACTAACGCGAAGCATTCCTAGTTACAACGAATATTCTCAGTAATGTAATGTATACTATGAGCATGCTCAATTTCAACAGGATGTAAGAAGGCGTCGCCGACCTTCCAGACGGATCCTTGGTTTTAACAGAACAGAGTACAAGGAGGATTTTGGCAAACAGAAAAATTCTCATGTCCCTATTTTGGCAATTTGACAAAGCAAATATGAAACATCTGAAGTCTCAAATCCTAAAATCCTCGGTATCGTTGTTTTCACAGAAGTGCATAAATATTTGAAAGAACAGCGGTGTACACGCAATTAAAGAGCCTTGAGCGCTCTTCTCATGTATATTAATTCGATATTTATTCGGTACGATACACTTGTCGCGCGGAATTAAACGAATTAACACGTTCCTCTGTGAAACAAGCAAGCAAGCCGCTTAATTTCAGCTAATTTCGCCGTTTAAAAATTTTACACCGGTCTCGTACTCGTTTAATCCCTCGTAGCGTCTCGTCCTTCGTCGCCCTTAAAACCGAGCTTTTAATTAAAGTTTATTCTATCCATCATCTGCCTCTTTAAACCATACCTGGACTTACTTTTATTTCCGGTCGTCGTTCTCCTTGCTTAATTTTCCTGCTTCTCCACAGCTTCGCGGTCTCATGATTTTTCTTTTTTTCTTTTTCGAACTTTCTCCTACCCCTTTTTTTTCATCGAAACGAGAAAACGGTTTTAAAATTCTACAAACTTAACCGACTTTATTATCGCGATATCTCGTTGCGCATAATTATCCGAACGCTAATTACAGACCAACCAATTTGCACCGCTTCATCGGCAACGAAAAATCTCTTATCAGCGCTTCTTTTTTCTTTCATTGATTGTACAAAGCTTGCATGTTTTAAGCTTCGATTGTTTTTGTTTAATCTCACGTGAAAAAAACATTATAACCACGGGTTACGCGGGCCAGATTTTTTAATATATCGTAATCAAATATTAGAATGGCGGAAGGACGATTGGAAATTCTCGTAAAAGGGCGAGCCAACGAATATGAGAAAAATCGCTGTTTGTCCAATCGATTTTGTGTGCTCGCCTTGTTAACGGTGTGATCGTTGGCTGAAATTGAATCGCCCATTTCAATGTAAAAACGTTTTACCGATCAAACCAGTTACTGATGAAAATTAAAGATACGGAAACAGGAAATATTTGTTGAACGCGTTTTCCACCTATTGCATTTGGGTCGATTACAAACATCGCGTTACCCGAAATGCTTGCCTTTGAACTTTCAACCGCTTTATATTGAAACATTTGTGATGTTTCGTTTATACTGAAAAATTTAGTAAATAATTACCTTATTTTTTTTAGAATTAATAGCTGATGCTAGACGAGTATATACGTTACGAAATTGAAAAGTGAGGTTCGCGAAGATGACAGCGATTTCTATCTGCTTCCTATTTGTGCCCAATGGTGAAATTGAATTTTCGGTCAATCTCGAGTTCCTCTTGATTGGGACATTTTTCTTGCGGTTGCCGCACACCCCTAAACTGACGTGGACTTCTGAGAAAAGTGTCAGCCCATTTTCGGTCTGACAAGCTGTTCTCAGCAAAGAGGGTGTCACCCATTTTTTGGGTTACGTGACGTTCGTGTTAATGGTACCGAGAAAGTGTTTCAGTGGTCTTTTCACCGTCAAGTGACTGGATATTATGTAGGACAGGTAAAATTAATGGGGAATATAGTAAAAGACTCTGTATCGTTCCATTTCGATTCAAAGATAACCCAGATCGTTTACGCAAAAATTTCCGACTACTTTGTACAGTTATTTAATCAAACGATAATATATACGTCGTACACAGGGAAAGGCTCGAATTCGCTAGGGAAAAGTCCAGAATGAAAATCGTCTCTGTGCTCTCTTGTAGGTAAAATCGCGAAATGTGGTCCGGTACGTATATCGGAACTGTCACGCTTCAAAACAATTACAACGAGAGAAAGGAAAACGCGGCTAACGAGTATGGTCGCTCGTGTGCACGATTGTTTTAATCTCAACGTCGCATCGCATCGCGTATGGCACGATGGAATGCTTTTACGTGGCTCGATGCCCGTTCGCGATTGAAATCGGACGTTCACAGCTGCTCTCGCTGGTACTCGCTGGTTCGTCGTGGTTTGCGAATCTTTAATCCTTTTTTTACAATAGTTTCGTTCCGTAACAATCGCCAATCCTTTGATCAAATCTAACAAACAATTCTTTTTTTTTTATTTATTTTGAAGTTGTCAAAGAAAATCTGGAATCAATGGATCTTGCTTTTTGATTTGTTTTTTAATTAAAAAAGTTTTTTACTACGCTATAAAATTATCAATTTTCACCTTGAAATTTTTGCAAGTTTATCATTTGATAAAGGTATTGTAAAGGCTACTTGGAACTTTCCGCACACGTTATTCAAGGGTGCAGTGTATACTTAGGGGTGACCGTTACTTCAAGGATGGTTTTGGGCTCCCACTAACTTTTCCATCCACTCAAGTAAGCCGACTTCATCTTATACTTCTTTTACAGAGAAAAGAAAATCTCTCTTTGATAGGATGGCTTCTGTAAAGCCTTTTAAGTAACTTCTCTTACAGCAGAAAATCACCACGTCCTGCTACGTTTACTGACGCAAACATGCTTCTTTAAACTTGTACTTAAGATGCTTGCTCGGTAAATCCTTAATCGTTGTATAATACTAAAAGTTTCATAAGTTACGTATAGATTTTTAGTAGATTCTCGTTTCATCGCTCATTTCTCCTTTAAAACCATTACCTATACATATATTAAATCATTTTATAAACAATTTCGTTTCTTATCTTGTATTTAAATATTAAAATATTCTAAATTTTACTGATCAATAGAAGCACTATCTCATCCAATTTATTAAATTTACGAATGTACACAAAATTATTTATGAATAGTTAGATTGAGCTCATGAATTACGAGTTGGGTATTAAAAAAAAAAGGGAAGAGTACAGCAAGAAGCTGGTAAACGAATGATACAATTTATTAGTTTATATTCAAAGCCACTTTTCTTTCCTAGCGAACTCGCGGTAATTCGAACGAAACACGGAAAGCAACATTAATTAGGCACCATCCTTTAACACTCTATCGCAAAATATAAGATCGTATCATTATTTCAGTCTCCTTCGGTCGAGGAAGTTGGGCGTGACGAAAGTCCGAATATTTTCTGAAATCACGACGCGAAAGATTAATATTCTCGTTTCGCTGGTTCCCCTGCCCGAACACCATTCAAAGGACACCCATAGCCGGTGTTCCCCTCGGACTTTGCTATTCAATTAGAAGTCGAATAACTAACAACCAGAGCCATGGTAGCGCGGCGCGTCTCGAAATATACCCGAATTTCCTTTGCTAGCGAATAAATGAAAACGGCTCAAACGAGAGAATTCGAAGTGAGAAAAAGTGATAAAAAGAGACACGGTTGGATGATCCTTTTGTCTGACATTGCAATATTCGAGTAGCCGGCAGCAATTTTATAAACTACCGAATAGTGCAGACTCGACGCGATTTCAAAAAATACGACGTTCGTACAGAAACGCCCCCGCGTTTATTAAACAATTTGATTGAAATGGAAGGGTAGTTTGATGATGAGTTAATTGAATAAAAGTTCATGTAGTTTTATTATAAATCCAAAGAAAAAATAATACATAAAATCTATATACCTAACATATTAGATTTTGAGTAAATGTCATTTAACAATTCTATCTTCTGTCAAATATTCAGAAGCATTCGTCAGCTTCAAAGGTTTCTCATTTTCACTTTGCAATTCTGACTCGTTTGAGCTGGTATAAATAATTAACAAACTCTTTGTCTGCTCGAACGCGTTGTGACGTCGAGCTCACACGTTCCCACGTTTTGATAGACGCATTTTCCAACTGGAACAGCGCTGTTACGCGTGAAAAATGCTCGCTCGAGGGTCGAAAGTCGCCAAAAGAGTAAGCCGGCGTTGTGTGGATGGAACGAGCCGCGTACGCACAGGGTAATAAATAGAAAGAGAAAAATTATGGCACGGCCAATGATCGTCGACAATTGCTAAACCGTAATAGCATGGCGGTTGCACGTTGCGGGAGAATTACGCGGCCTCGATAGCCCGTCACATTCATAAACAGCGACTGTCGTGTAATGAAAAAAAAAAAAAAGAAAGAAAGAAAGGGTTATAACCGAGGCACGAGGGAGAGAGGATCGCTCGCGGCGATGGGAAAACACAACGAGCGGAAAAGAGCGTGCGAAATGAACCATGAAATTAACGAATGGCCCCGAATTCATATCCGCAAGTCCCATTTTGTCGGCCAATTAATTATTTAAAACGCTTGCGCCGCCGGAAACAACACGACCCTGTTGATACTCGTATTCCAGCTCGCAAGATGGATGGTAGGCAACCATCCAACCCCTCTTTCCTACTTTGTCGTTTATGGTAACCTGGTCATCCACTTGCCTACACACTCACGCGACACATACTGGTTTAAAATTGTAACACTTTTATAGTTCACGTTTAACTAACGATTGACTGAATGAAAAAAAAAAAGAAAATGATTGGAAATGTGTTTGATCTCCAGGTATTCTCTATAAAATTTTCATCATTTCTAATGAAATAATTTGTTTTCAATTTTCCAACCGATTCGTTGCGCAACGATCATTTCGATCAGAATAATCTTGTTCATTATTTGCATCAGATTTGATCGCTGACATTTCAAGATATATTATATGTTCCTCAAACAATACTAGCCGGACGAATGTAGGTCGTGGGAGTCTTAAGAATCTCATTCCACAACGTTGTTATCGGGGAAGCAAATCGAAAAATGATTTTCTTGTTGACCAGATGTCCATCCGATTTTACGTTTTTCGATATCGTAAATTTGTTTTTCGATAAAAAGAAGAACCTTGCAATTAGTCGAGTTCGATTTCAAACACGCGATATAAAATCAGTTTCAGTTAAATGAAAAACAAACTGAAAGTGTTTTGTAGTGTGTTATGTTTTCGGATCGTTAGATCGTTTTCCCAATGGAACGTGTAATATTGCCAAAATCGTTTTCGCCTGACCTCGTGCTTTGCAATTGAAACTGTTGCGCCAATGAATCGATTCAGATATTTCGAATAGTCAATTGCACGGACATAAAACGGGTTCGGATGTATGTGTCAAGTGATCGCTCATTACCATGTTAATGAAGTTGACACATGATACAGAATGTTACGTCAACACGTATCCATGGAAATTGGCTTAACAGGAGGTTAAAGTTTTCAAATAAACCTTGTTTCGTATTAATTACTAAACAAGTTTCAATGTAAAACAAGCATTACAGGTTGTAAATTTGTAGCAAGAGTAAACGTTCTTCAGCAAAAACTGTTCGCTCCTAAGTGAAAGGGTGGAAGTTTTACCGGTGAAAGGTAATGAAGTGCCATTGACACGTTTAAAATTAAACGAACACAATTCAGGACTTTAGAGCTTCCACTCTTTATACCCGTTGTTGTATTATAGTAAAAGAAAGAAAATGTTCTCGATTCGTTTAATTTACATCACCTATCAGAATCACCTTGCCTTTGCCACGCTTTTTCCTCTAGCTGCATTTTCATAACTCTTCACGCCTTTCCTCTTCTCTTTGACTCTTGAGGCATTGTTTCGTGACGTAACGAACGATTAAACGTTCCCTTTGTGCCGTTTTCTCTTTGAAATATTTCTACCGGTGCTGGTAAAATAGGGAAACGTTGACCCAGTGAAATTACTCTACGTGATTACACACGTTCGTCGATTCGTCGCTAGAGAATTCGAAGGTTCGACAGGGAAAACAGTGTTCGATCCGTTCGACGATGCTTTCAAAGCAATCGAGAATGCTCTTCCAGTTTATTATCGAGCACATTCGATTGCCTCGAAAGACAAACTATCGTAGTTATATAATGTCCTCGCCCTAGTCGTCGAAGTCGATGAAAGGCGAGCACAAGAAGTATTCCTACGTGGAACTGCAGCGGAGAAATTCAGTTTTCGATGCAAAGGCAGCAAACGTTCCTTTGTTTTCGTATAAACGGCGACAGCAATGCCGATAACAAAGAAAGACCAAGGTGAATGCTCGACGGGAACACAATCGCTGTAAATGCATCGGGCCTCTTGGAACAGAATTTGAAATTTGTAAAAAGAATTGAAGGAAACAGGAAGGCAAAATCGCCTTTAAATATTAAATTGTGATTTTGAAAAGAAGAAATTTGGATAAGTCTTCGATCCATTCGATATTTCATTCGCGTAATGTTCCAAGGCCGCGTCGTAACACAAACAGCAAGTAAAAGACTCGTAAATTTGGATGGGTCTTAACGTTCCCCCTTTTTTTTTGAAAAGGGGATAAATTTATTCCGGTGAAGAAGTAACGTCGTCTGAATGGCATTAATATTAATGCACTTACGTGTGACTGCGGCTTCGATATACGCTGGAAGGCGTTAAAAGTTTCCCAAAGTCTTTCACGCGTGATTACTCGCAAAGATAGAGGAAAAGCGAGCAAACATCCTGAAATATTTCGACGTAGGTCCGCGAAACCGCGCCGGAATCGACTTTATTATTCAGCAGAGGGTTAATTTAAAAACTTACCCTTCGTCGTCGCGCCAGCTTGGCGGACGCATCGAAATTGTCATTTTATAGCTTCCTTCGCTGAGAAAAATATGCAGAACCGATCACATTATTTACTCGGAGTCGATATCTTCGGAAATATTCTTGCCGATACTTTATCGATTAACAAAGATTTAAGAAGTCGAGGATTTTGCAAATTTATTTCTTCCAACAAACTACCGCAGCGACATGTAACTTTCTGGTTTCCGGCAACTAACTTTCCTTGAGGTTTCCACCATATTTCATACTTTGCTTTAGAAGGTCTACACACGAAACTTAACTATTCTCATTTGTACCATTCGACTTGTTTACAGTTCAATATTTTAATCCAATTCCGTCGAAACAGTGGTTAAATAAAAATTTTGTGTTAACATTAGAAGTTTGAAACTGGTTACTTGCATTTATATGAATTTCGAACTTGAGATTTTAAGTTATACACCAACTGCTAATTAACTTTGCAATTCGTTAAGTCGAAGCGAACAATTCGAAATAACTGATCGCCAATCTTTCCAAATAATTGATCGGTACCATCGGAAACGATATCAAGAAAAAATGTCTGCATCGTTCGTTAAATATGTACCCTGATGACAGTTCGAATCGTATTGGCCGTTTGTACTAGCCCTTTGTTATCTTTCACGAGGCCATCCAGCAGGCATGCGTCGAGGATGACGGTCGTTCTCATAAACGCAAGGGTGGAGCGCAGGAACGCGACGCTGAATGGGCAGAATTAATGGGAACCACGGACTCTGAGGTAATAACCAAGAGCTCTCATCGCTGGCCATTGTTTCTAGGCTTCTGATACGGCTCGCGTTACCCCACGAGTGCTATGTGACGGTTAAAAATCGCATTTATTCCGGCCGGCGTAACAAAGGTGACGGTAGATCGCAGGCAAATTGTTACGACCACGCACTAATTGGAGATTCGTTTACAACATCGTGGGTTATCATCGTAGGTGGAGGTTGTTTGGTACAGTTATATCGTGACGTGTTGCTGCTATTCTACTGGTGTTCTGTCGGTGATTTAATACCAGAAACTCTGTTTTGTGAACGATGCTTTTCAAGATTTAAAGATTTCACTAACATAATTCGTTTAAACGTAAAATCTCGAAAAATATTTGCAGTCCAACGTGAAGTAAAGGACATTTTCAGTTAAAGCGATTGTATTCTAAAAGATGAGAGACTTCGCATCAAGAAAGAGTTAACAAGCGTTCAATCCGCTCGTTAAAACGTTCCTTCCGTAAGATTCGCTTGATGTTCTCTGTTCCCCAAAGGTAACTCTGATCGTGAAACGGGGTCAATGATTCGACACGGAGGAAGGTCTCGAGGTAGCCGGTTTTTTTTTCTCTCGCCACGAATTCGAGGTCGAAACGTGCACGATCAGGAACAATTCCTACATGTCGCTTTAATTACTGCTCGACCGTAACGTCGGCGCAAGGGCCAGTCGGAAATTAGACGTTTAAATGAAAAGCGGCGCGGCTTAATTGTCTCGAAAGCCGAATCGATCCCTCGAACCGATTAAATTGCTCGCCGTGCCCGACCAGTGATCTTGCCAGTTCTGTTATCTCCTTTGTCGAGCTGGCTGACTGGTGGAATCGTTACGGATAGGCCGCAACTAGCAGCAATACAGTATTATCCCTCTAAGTGACACGATTTCAAAGTCACACCTTATCCTCTCGAAGAAATGCTAACGTATTTCTGGCAAGATAGTTTAGAAGATATTTTGTAAGCGTACTTATGATGAAAAAGAAGTATGTAACGCGTTAACAGTGCTATAAATAACGATAAGCCACTTATTGTTAGATACATAAATACTATGTCACACGTGGCTGAAAAGCCAAGAGAAAATTGATCTCACTTCGTGCTTCATTAATATCAGTTAGAACGTCGTGGACACCAGGGAAAAATTGGAGTACCCCAACATATCGTTGAATATAGATAAATACGCTTTTGCCGTGGTGGTTGGTTCACGTATGGGAGGCTAACAAATCGTTACAACAATCCGTCGGAAAACCATCGAACCACAGATATATTGGAACACCAGGGACCATCTGATCAATATGTAGACTAGGTTACATTTGTACCCGGTCTGTTCATGATATTGCGCTCAGTGTTATCGTGCTTTCATACGCGTCTAGGGAGAAGAAATAGATCGTCGACCTTATGGGATGAATATGATGAAGGAATCGAACGCTGCGGTCGATTTAAAAGAACATTTGAATTTTGATTAAACAAGAATAGCGCAGGAGATGTGTAGAATTTAGAAAAAGAAAAATTAGATTTCATTGATGACGTTAATCCCTGAAATTAAATTAGCTGAAATTCTTCATTCTGTAATATATCAAATTCTTAACGCTAATTTTCTCATTTCTCATCGATGATAAGCCTCCTTTATCTCGCAAGCGTAATTGATTGAATCCAGGTATTATGGTCGTTATTTCTCAGAGTTCATAGTCGGAATGGCTGTCACCTAGGATCGGAAATTGCGGAATCGATGGTAGCCTCAGGTGCGAAATTGAATGCGTGATAACGTACGTTTACGATCTTGGTCAACGGAAACCGATGCCCATGCCTGATGTTCGTTGTTCGAGTTTTTCGACGGAACCGCAATCCTGTTGTCGCAGCATTGCGCAATAAAATCGATAAACGACAATTTGACTGGTAGCAGTCTTTCTACGAGACTGGAATCGAACTTTGATTTATTTATTTATTTCAGTCAACAGTTTTTGATACGATACCGCGATGATATGTTATGCTACGATATTTCCCGATACTTTGTCATTTTCCTCCTATAGTCATATTGATAGAATTTCAATTGCATACAGCATAAACAATATGCGTGAAAGTTTATATTTTGGAGAGATATGATTGAAATTATTCGCATTTCGCACACTCTAACAGAAAACAAACGAAAATTGTTTTATTTACTGAACGTTTGTGAACTTTTTCAAATTGTTCAAAGATCTATATAAAATATTTTACTATCTTATGTTGAACGTATTTGAAGAAGAAGAGTATTTATCAAGTTGCATATTTTGATACGAACTGACTGTTGGTCGAGTGAAATGTCAAATATGTTTTTCAACAACTTGCACAGAGGCAAAACGTGTGCCGTAGGAGGAAACGGGAAAGTCATACCACATTTGTTATCTTTACGGTCGAGATTCATCATAGATCGTAACACTGTCAGCAGCCGGTTTCTCGGAAAAAAACGACGATGCATCATCGCGAAACTCGGTTCGAAATAAGGTTCTCTTTTCCGGTTGCATCAAGTTGAAGATAAATATAGACATGGGCAAATCCGAATGCAACAGTTTTCATGGTTAGTTAATTAACGACGAAACGCCAGTTGCATAAACATTTGAGAGCAAAGTGGCGCTATATGTAAAAAACCGTATTTTCCGTTTGGTAATTCGAATTAATTAAATTTTTCAACTGATGTCACTTGAAAAAAGGGAATTTTTATCGGAGTGGAATTTTCGACAGAGTTTTGCAGCTTTCATAAACGCAACCAGCGGAAAGTGCATATCTTGTTTAATTTCAATTTTGCCAGGTGTTGATTTAAATCGTGTTTCACCGTGATAGTACATAAATGCATATCTACAACTTCCAATTTCGACTGCACCCACGCTTGAATTCACTTAAGGATCGCTTGTGTTTACAGATTAGTCGTCTGGCAAACGAGTTATGTCCCTATGCCACGTAAATGAACCAATCGACCAAGTCGTTCGTGGTATTCTGCGAATTCCTAACTGATCTGGCATCATTAACTTCGTCAATGGAATTAATATGAAAATGAGCAAAGTGTACATATAATAATTAAAAGCTATCTTTGGCAATTGTTAAATGTGCCAAAAACGATTTTCTTCCTTTTATTAAGTTGTAAACCGAAACGAGTTCTAAAAGCTCCTAGAGATATTTATATGAGTAAATTCAAACGATGACCAACGAGCAGCGGTGGATCTTACACGATTATCCAACACGCGCTCTCCTCGAAAGGCGGTAAACTAGCGAACAGTTGGAAACTCTGGGAACGAAGTTATGGAGGCTTCGTGATTCCCAGGCCCGGGCGAGTCTCATTTCCTAACGCGACAAAGTAATTTTCGTCAAGGGGAAAGTGGAATTAAAGGGAAGTTATAATTAAACACGTATTCGAGGGGTAACGGAGACACGTCTGTTCGTCGCGGGAATAATAATCGTTCCCCTCTGGTTCGTCGAGGAACGTCGAAGATCATCAGCCTTTGTGGAGATTCAATGTTTTTCCGGGGCGTTTGTCGGCACTGAACTTCTCTTCTCGTCTCCGACTTCCAACATCTTATCTCCGACTTTCAGTTCCTTTCTCTTTTCCGTTTCCCTTTTCTACCCTTTGTCCTTTGCGTTTCTTTCGCTTGCTTCCGTTTCTTCCCTCCCTCCCTTTTCTTTTCCCCTTATCGTATTGTCGTTCACCATCGTCCGATCTCCTCTCTCGCTGTGTTTTTCTCTTTCAGCTATTTCAACCTCTACCCTTCCTCCCTGGGGCAATTCCCTTTTCTACTTTCCACTCTGTTTCCTTCCTCTTCGTATCTTTGTCGCACCCACGTGCCGACTATCGGCTATTCTTCCGCGTCTCGCGACCCTTTGTTCCGCGCCAGTCATCTTCCGCGCGTCTTCACTCCTTAAAAGGGAACCGTCTGCCCGAGGATCACACCGCAATAGCGCATACCTTACGCCAGCTTTAGACCGAGAAGTTTTGGCAATTTAATTATTAATTACAAAGGAAGATCCCCCGCAGCGAACACCGTCTTCCTGCCAAATTGATTTGTAAAGAGCGACGTGTAATGTGATAAAGTGATAGAATGTGATGTTGAACAGGATCGAACGATTTCTAATTAGAGAAATGGTGTTCGTTTTAGAAAAGTTGTGGAAAGCGGTGATTGTAGGAAGAGGAGGAAAACAGATCGTTCCATGGTCGCGTTACACGTTAATTTAGGAAGTTAGAGTCGGTCGGGTCGGCAAAGGGCGCAGTTAAAATCATGAAGCACACTCGAAAGGCCGTGGCCCAGCTTTGGCCGATTGCCCGTGTCTTTAACCCCTAAACCCCTAGCTTTATCTGCGCTCCCCCGCGTTTCCCTCACACCGACCACTCGGCGTCGTTTCTCAAGGGGCCGGATGCTACGACGAGTCGCGACGCGACTCGACGCTTAGACGAAAGGGACGTGACGTTAAATGGGTACACCTAATATCCAGCTACGAGGCTGAATTATACGACACTCCTTACCGCTCATTTAGTATTCCGCGAAGATAATTTCACGTGAATCCATTAGGCGGCCAGCGACGGCAGGCGTTAAGTTTCACCCTCCCTCCTTAGTCACGATGGCGGATGCTGAAGGAAACGTGGCCGGACGAGGGATCGTGAAACAAGCGTATTATTCTTTATGATGTTCGTCCATTCGTAATTCGTATACAGAATTTTGCCGGTACAGAAGCCAATGATTTTGCCATTCTGTTATCACGTTTCAAAGAAAATATTTGTTTTAGACATTAAATTGTTGCTGCCATAAAAGGACTCGTGAAATATGATGGAAAATGAAGCGAAAAATTCCTTGTAAATGTGCAGGTGCATTAAACTGACGTAATAACGAAGAGCAATTAATTACGACGTTAATTAATTTAAAAGGAGTGCTAATGGTTTTACGATACATTTACGATACGATGTCCTCATATTAGTAGTCTTAATTAGATGCATTTTATCATAAACATGGAATTTTTTATGAATTCAGTTCAACATTAAAGGAGTTTGTTTAAAATTTCGTCCATTTAAAAAACAGTTCGTTAACGACATTTTTCCCGTTACATATTTTTTATAATAAACGAATTAAAATTTAATGAACCTCTGCAGAGGGTTACAAACAGAGGTGAAATTTTTTTTTTTTTAATGAAGATGCAAGAAGTTGATTCGTCAGTGCTCGTTGCCAGATATTGCGTCGGATTCAGCTGCAAGAGTTACCTCAATTTTTTGCACGTGTATACATATATCCAAATTTCAGCGATGCAACGTTAAAAAGTTCACAAGAGCTTACGGAACAGAGAATTTTTAAATCGTCGCTTTTTCGATATCGTTAAACTTTAAAAAATAACTCACCTCACTCGAATCGCGAACATTTCCAAATAAAAATATCAGATATTAATTTCATTCCTCAGTATCAAAAGCATCGTTAGGAAATAAAATTTTCTTTCTAAAATACAAAATGAAGTACGAGAGAATCAAGTAGTTCCTCGGTTCGCATAATTGTCATCGGTCTACTTGACCTACTCTTTTTCTTATTAAACGACGATCGGATTAATCTCAATTCTCAACGAGCTTACCAAGCATAAATTATTTAGCAAGGAAAACCTCGTTCCGGAAGTGATCAACGTGTACCCGTATAATTTATCCAATCACCACCTTTATCTATATCATATCGTTAAACTGATAAATTCTAATGAACGCGATACAATTCTGGCGAAAATTTCTTAACAAGATTAAAGCAGTTGAGTTGGCATTTCACAGTTAATTGTTTTAACCATTTACGATTAGTCGAGGCTATATTTGTAGAGTAAGTGGTAAAGTAAATGGTAGTACTAACGCTAATGTGAAAAATCCGTTTACTATACTCGAACGAAATGATTGGGCATTTAGTTGATAATGAAATAACACTGCGGTAGAGATTCTACCACTAGCCTTCTCATACCATTTCAATACACTAATGTATTTTGCCGTACCAATTTATTTAGGCTCTAGGGTAAAATTTTCAGTATCAAGTAAGTACTTACTCTGCACAGTAAATACTTACTTCAGAATCAAAAGACTCGAATCGATCACTTTAACAATCGCAGATATCGAACAAAGACCGAAGTCAATAAGAAGTCGCCAGAAATTGTTCTTCGTTCTCTTTGTGCTGTTTTTCTTTCGCGAGGCTTCATCGAACGCAGACTAGCGTCGTTTCGGCCGGCATCAACAGGTGTACCACGAACGAACCCGTGTGCACACTGCTTTTTACGATCCCCGTGTGTGGCCTCCGCTTAAAAGGTCCTTAATCGACGATAAAATGACGTGGCATCGTGTTTTCAGCCGCGTTCGAGAATCGTTTCAAGTATCGACCGCGAACGAGAAGCGGCGTCCTGTGCTCTAGTTTCGTTCAGAGATACAGCAGAGGGTGCACGGTAGACGCTGATAAACGGCATAAAGGCCGTTCGTTGAAAAACCCTCGGTGCTAGAACAACGAAAGCCGTTGCGAAGGGAAAGATAAGTTTTTCGCGATGCGTTCACTGGTCTCACGCTTCCATGAAGCCGAATGCCCGTTGAATCGCCCCAAATCCGAAAGCGGATTCGTTCTCTGACACTGGTTTAGAGCACGATACTACTGACTATACAGGATATTTCAAAAGGCGTATGCACTATTATTAATCTCAGAATTATTATTATTTTTTAAATCTAACTTTTCACGTTCTTTTAAAACAAAGAGCTTTCACTGTGTAAATTTGTTTTTAAAGCACACAAAATTAGATTCAACGGATAGTGTGCATTTAATTAACACGCTTTAACGTCAAAAACATCCTCGAGCTGGCTGTGGAAACGCAGTTTAATCGCGGCAGCCTGGCCGGAATCGAAAGAGCGAATTTGAATTTGACCGATGAGCTAGGGAAGCTTTTTCCGGTCAAATTGAATATTTACCTTGCAGCGACATTCGGCTGGATTTAATTAATGTACAATACAAAGACCACGATCGGTAGGTATTAAAAACGATCCACTGTTTAATTCTTCCCAATCGTTTTCCGGCTAGGAAGATAATGCCGCTCAATGTTTGCCGTTTTCGAACACCATCACGATTTTCGTGTTTACTTTAATTAGCAAATTTTCCTGTTTTCTTTTTTTTTTTTTCTTATTGGCTTCGGAATCAAATTTTGTCGATCAATTCTTGACAATCTCTCAATTGCTGATAAATGCTATCAATCAATAAGGTGGCCCAATTTAGGTGAATAGGGAATATTCCTATTATTAATTCATTTTGAATTATAATATTTTCGGATTTTCAACCATCACGCGTTAATCTCTTGAATGACAAGCACGGAATAGGTATGTATATTGAAAGCAGCATGGAAGAGATCTAGTGGCTATTCCGAGAATAAGGTTCGATTTGAATTCAGATGCGCGTTTGTATGGATTCCAGGAATGCACGTGGCGTTTTCAATACGTGGAAATGCGTGCGGTACACGTGCATAATGGATGAGTGTCAATTTAAAGCACGCCATTCAACACTGAATTCAATTTTCAATATAGCACGGAATAGAAGAACGAAGATACAGTTTCCCGATGCGCCTTTAAATTCATTCCAACGAATCAAGTAGAAGAGAATCCTCTAATTTTCAGTATTATCAGCGATTGTCACGAAAACTGTAATTCAATCTCATTCCTCCTCGGACGTATCTGCTGAATTCAGCGAAATCTTTCAGAAGACGACGCTCGCCCGTCCCATCATCTACCAAGTTCGTTAGTATTCATAATTAGCATTAATTTGTATTCATAGTTCAAGAGCTTAACATTCATTATTCGTCGGCCAGGATGTCACCGTGGCCGTTCCACTTTGCCGACTTTATTTCAACTTGTCTGTCAACTGTTATTTCGTGCCAGCTAGCCAACATCCTCGGATAAACGGCTGGATTAATTTGTTCGCGAAGCGGAACGCTCGTACAATATGCACGTAACTCATTAATGTGTACCTTCTTCTCATTGAATAGAAATTTCGGAAAAAAGCAGCGTTCGCATAATCCGGTTTGCAGTTCAGAGAATTACTAAGGTGCAACTAATTAGGCTACCTCCCTACTCTATCGCGATGCGTATCGAATAATAAATTCCCTCGGACCAACCACGGTGGACCTTTGTTTTTCCTCTGTTGCGAAGGTAAACTCTCGAGCGGAAACCCGATAAAAGTGGTCGTTTGCGTTTCACGACCGCATACGTGCGATGTAGCTTTCAATTATCTCTGCTGTCTGTTGTTTCGCTAATTTCGACTCAAATGACCGAGATTTTTCATAGTTTTTCTATGTTTTTATTCAATTTTCTCTGCTGGCATTTATAATACGAGCTCTGAGGAATACTATATTTCCTTTTTTTAATAATCCCACCACGACAATGAACATATTAAAATTCTGATAAATTCATATCGTTTTCAAAGAAACGAACAACCTTTCTACGAGATGTTCTCGTCGACTGAATCACATGGCAAAGGGTTAATTGAAAGTCTATCAGCGTCTTCTGCAAATGCCATCCGCGACATCGCAGGGAGCGGTAGTCGGTCGGACACAAACCGATTCTCATTCTTTCGCGGAGACGTTCGCGGAAGATCAATACTTTCCATTCGACCCCATCTAATTTGTCGGGTATTCAGGCACACGTCCGTCCATGGTGAAGCATCGTTCGTCGTGACTGTAGATATTAATTAAAGAGTGTTGCGACGCGAGATCGATCCGAAGGTACGGCCAGATGGAACCTTTCATTTTGAAAAGGGCCACGAGATTCTATCCCTGATAATAGATTAATGAGATATCGTTAGCCGTTCGATCAATTTCTCGTCTGGCAAGGTTAACGCGGCCCTGATTCAACCCCCCTCTCTTAACTCATCTCAAGAGTCAAGTATACGTGTTTTCGTTAAAGAGAATACGCTGGAAACGAGGACAGACATGAAGGACGCTTCAGAATTCAAAGGAGTCTGATCTATTCGGTCGAAGAAGAGGTTTTCAGATAGATGCGCGAGGTGATAGCCGAAGAAGAAGATAGAGGTAGGAAACGAGGATGGAAACGACTGCGGAAAGAGGAACCGGAAGCGAAGGAAAGAGAGAAGGTAGAACGATATCACCGCGGGAGAGATTGTGGTGCACCGCGGGAAATGGAGTACGCCAATGAAGAAGAATGGCCGCCAAATTCTCGACAGGTTCTTTATTACTTCTACGCCTCGAGTTCCCGCTTCGAGTGCTTTCGGAAAAAGAAACCCTTACCCTCACAGAGGGAATCGATTCCGCCCGAATTTTCTTTCGACAGTCAACCGTTCGTTCGCGAAACACGAGAAACCTCTCCTTTTTTCTGTTTTTTATAATGCCGGTCGCTTTAGGGCGAATCAAGCGTCGAATTTGACTTGTCTGTCAACCGAACGTTTCGTCTACAGACGTGTAGCTGCTGTTCGATACAGACTTGTATTCAAGTTTCAATTTCACCGATGTTGTGTCGTTTTCGTTTATTCGTTGCTGTACACGTTGACAGGTTGTTACGTCATACTCCAACGTCGACAGAAGCATATTGACTTAAATGGCATTGTTTCTGTAAATATAGATAAATAAAGGGTAAAGGAAATTGCTAACCTGCAATTGGGGCCTGTGGTTGTTGTGTCAACAACACACCGATTACTTTCTTCCCTTGGTCATTATTTATGTATTCAGCTTACCCCAACTAGCCGGCATGAATCGATAAAGGTTAACGCTACGGGCAAAGCAGTTATACTTCAGCAGAACGGAACTGGAGGCTGCAAGTCATCCCTTTAACATTATCTTCCCTTCCGCCACTTTAAAGCAAAGCGAAGTTATATTTAATTACACGAGGACAATATTGTTTCTGCTCGAACAAATAACCGCTGGCAATCTCTCCTCGCCAGTGTCAAGCCGGTTCTCTAATTTTTCTCCAATGATCTTCAACGACGCCTTTCTTAAACTATTCCCAGAGCTTAATCGACTTTCTTGTTTATCAATAGGTATTCTTTATTCCGTCAGGGTTAGTCGCTTTTGTTCCTGGTGTATCGTAAATCACAAAAGTATTCGCCAACTTTCTTGATTCGATATTATCTTCAGATCTTACCTTTTGTGTAGAATTTGTTGCCAAGAAATGTTAATAAATTACATCCTTTGTAATTTGGATACAATAAGATGAAACCCTCAGGGTGGGATCTTTCTAAGGTTAAACCCCTTTAAGAGTGAAGTGAACAAGATAAATTTACAGACTGTAAGGGTTGTTTTAAAATTATTTAGCAAGTAAACTATTTCGATGGCAGTTAATGTTTTATGTCTCAATTTGTTAATAATACTCTGTTTTTAACGACGTGTGCACCTATATTGTCCGCAACGAACGAGTTAACGATCGTTCGTCGAACTTACGATCACTCGTTCCGCTTTGTAGCGCAACACCTGCTACCAAAGCTGAATGCACATTTCACGAGTTACTAATACCGCTGCTTTCGCTTTATTGTCGCGATGAAGACGTACTTACCTTATCTTATGGGATCTGGCCGGTGAAGATTGAACCGTCTAGAAATTACTTGAATGCCACTTCGAGCGTTTAACGTCGGGGCAAATGTTGTGGCATAGTTTAGACGAGATGCTCCAAGTTTCCTGTTTCCTCTACGAATTGGTGCATTAATTACTTTATCAAAGTATTCTAGGCTCGTAAAATTATTGCCATCGTTGTTAACGCTCACCAATCGGAACGAACTAACTCGAAACATCAGATAAACGTATCCTCTTCTTACATAATATCAAAAGCTTAAAGCTTTCTCATTGTTTTCAAGGGTTCAATAAATTTCTGAAGTGCATCCTACATATTATGAAATATCCTGTATAAATTACTCTGAAACTGTATTAGTATCTCTTTTCATCTCGTGGTAAATTCATAGTAAAGCCTCTGAAGAGGTATGTTGCTTTGAAAGGCAATTATTTCGAAGAGAACCAGCTTACTCTGCATGAAATTTCTGAAGATTTATTCTCATCAGTTTCAAGACTTAATCCTTAGAAATAATTGTTAAACGGGTAATTTAGCAGCCCTATTTCGGCTACAAAACTTACTCCTAAGTAATTTATTATCAATTTCCAAATTATAATTAATTCGAGAAAGATGGTAATATAAAGAGCCACGTATCAAAGTCGTAAATACGTAATATTACGATCAAAGGTTTAACCCTTGGAACTTGAAAAACTTCATGAATCGTTCTTGCTCGAGCAGAAATATCTCTGCCATTATCATTTCTTAGAACATCCCTTATTCCTTTCGAGTCGATCGATTCCCGCGTCGAATCGGCTGCTACCAAAGACAGGCTCAAAGTATATTCCAATGTTTCGCGACGACGTTTCATCACGATATGCTTCCGTTTTGACGTTTCTGCTTCCGCGACTTCTTCTTTTCTCCCGCATGGAAAACACTTCGGCAAACTCCTACGGGCAAACAATGCAGCCTCCCTCCTTTTTTTTGCTAGACGTTGCGCAAAGATGAAACGTCCCTCCTTTCGACTTCGAATAAAGTCGTCCTATATCTCTGAGCCAGGACCCTTTTGTTCTATAATTGCACGGACCGATTATGATAAGGGACATCAAAGGACGGAACAGTTGGTTACGCGAGTGACTTCCTCTTTTGCTCCTTACTATTTTCTGATTCAGTCGCGAAAATGGAACATCAGCCATTCCATCTCGCGTTATATCACCGCGCCGGTTAAATGAAATGAAAAAAATCGAGGCAATTCGAAACGATCGTAGAATCCGAATGAATCCTTATCGTTCAACGTGCGGGTTACGATCGGAAAACTCCGTGTACTCGTTTCGTTCCCTATTTACGTAATGTCCTCGAACGTTCAACTTCTTTGGTGAATCGAGCTGCCATTTCGATCCCGTGATTCAGGGATCTTGGTGAAAGGTTACAATTGACTGCTTCAATTTTTTTCCCCTTTATCCTTGATAAAACCTTGAAAAATAAGCGCTGATAAAGGACCGTTCGAATGATCGATAGAAAGGTGATGGAAAGGAATGTAAAGCTACAAAAACTAACTTAATTTTATAATTTATTGTGATAAACATTGTAAATTTGATACAGAATATGTTAGTATATCACATATAGCCAAATTATTATGTTAATCCACTTAATCTGGTGAAAGCACGTGGCTGTTTTATGTTGATACAATGGATGAATCAGTGGCCGAAATGCTTTCCACTGATCGGTTTCCCCTCATTGCAATATCCCATCTCATATCCGAAATCATTCAGAAGACTGCCTATGTGGGTCGTTATCAAAAACAGGATCTAAGGGTTGTAATTCAGCTAGGGTCATTGACTGCACGTGCCGCGTCCTGCGTTTACGAGACATCAATCGGTATCATGGACAAAAGAGCAAGGCCATTAGACCTTTATACAACCGGTAGAGACACGGAAGTCATCTGATGATGAAACGCCTCTTTACGGTCTTTCACTTCCATTTCGTTGCAGCTTTAATCGTACAATTGACAAGGTCTCGCTTAATTAATTCTTTTCTTTTCAATTAAATAAAATTATCGTAAAACCAATGACAATATGATGTTCTCTATATGCAAAAGGAAGTTTTACCAGTAGTTTAGATAAAGTTGCTTAGTAACAAAAAAAAAAAAATACCTGAAAATTTGTTGGCCAATAGAGGTTTTATCCGACGATTGCCGAGAGAAGTTGCATCCTTCCAAGGAAAAGAAAGATAAACTGGCGAGGTAAGCGAACGAAACGATTCCACGAATCTAACGAATCAATATTTGCTCGTGCACCGCTATATTTTTCTCCGCCGTGCTTCCAATTCCGTTTTAGCGTTATACACTTCGGGGATTTCTAGATTATCCTGAATCCTGGCAACTCCTTTGCCGCTCAAAGGTAAGGATTTCCGGTGCAGTTCAACGTCGAATAAAGAACCTACCAACCAGATTCGTGCAATCTTTTTCAGTCCCCTTTCGACATTGTTCGACTCTTGCTAACAATAAGTCTGAAATATCATTCCCCGTACCATTTGATCTTTCCGAATTGTTGTCATTCCTATGTACCAAGAACATTTAATCTTTGAAGAAAAATGCTTTCGAGCAAAAGAAAATTTGTCATAATTTCGCTAAAATAACACATAGCGCTATCTATATACTGCTTCTGCATCCCTTGTACGAGGGTTAGAAATAAAGAAGAGTTATTCTCAAATAGTCTCTCATAAACCAAGGTTACATCATAAATTTTTAAAAGCTTGCTACTCGTATACAAGTCCTGCAGCTCACAAAACCGAAGGGGATGTTTGTGGATCCGACTAGAAGACCACTCGACCATTGTCGTACGTGCGATGTTGGTATCGATTTTTCTTGCGAAGACCAAAGGAAAAACGCACGTTGTTGGTCTGGTCGATGGTCCCGGTTAATTAATAAGCGCTCACCACCACGGAACTAATTGCCGTATCGTGTGCGACGGGTCGTCGACAGGCTGGACAAGTCGTTGTCAGACTGGGGCGAGGCTAGTGACTCGTGATACGTTCATTGAAAGAAGATTAGCCGTGGGGCTTCGTATCGGTCTCTTCGCGACGGCTAATATTTCTGAAGCCCAACGACCGCTAACTATCAGTAAAGTTTAATTGCCTACGTTTAATTAGATCTAATACGCGTGGCGAGCGTTTAGAACGTCATGTCAGTCAACGAAGACATCTAGCGGACGTTAGAATTTAGTTAACTTCCTGAATCAAATCTATTTATCGAACTTGATTCTTTGTCTCGTGTCGACATTCCGTTGGAAATTTGCAAATTAATTTGCTTTGCAAAAATTAAAGCTCCCATGATTTGAAAAAGTTTCTGCTCGTTACCAGACAATTGTAAATCACGGTTCTCTTTTATATATTATACGGAAGAGAGCTTCAAAATCTCCGTAATTTTTCTGTTGAAAGCGATCTTTAGAGCGTTCCTTTGATCGTCTGGTAATTTCGGGACATTTCGACGCAATCTTCACGACGTTTTCCGTAAAGAATCGAGCCATCGCAGCGAGTTGCTTCTCCCTCGTCTCTGGAAATAAGGATCCTGATTCTTCGTCCCCTCGCCTCGTGAGAAATTCACTGTGTGTGCATGTACATGTATATACATCTTAACTTATAGAAGGTATTAAAGGCGTTCGAAGTGACAAAAACTTGTTCAGAACGATGTCAAAGAGCTGCTGGATGATGATAAAGTTGAAGTTGGTAAAAAATTGGCAGATTGCTCGACGTTAATAAAGTCTTGCATACATTGAAAAAGCATGAATGACATTAAACATGTTAAAATATTTTCTCGTTGAATTTACGCCTATATTGTTGTGTGTTAAGTATTATTGCGAAAATAAACGCGTTAGAGGAGCCAACAGCGATCAAGAAGTCGGACAAAGGAGCAGCTCTTGAGCTTCTTGCTCTTTAGCTTCGAGCTGACCCAGCTAAATGACTGAAAGTACTGGAAGAATAAGATGTCCTATACTTTGTACAAGGTGTAAAATATCCTTTTTCCTGATTGCACTATCCTATAATTTCAGAATATCCTTATATCAAGCACATTCAACCAGAAAATGTAATTATGCGGTCTCAATCGGGTAACAACTTCGTGCTGACACAGTGAAAACAGATAGATTCGATTCACCGCAACTCTTTGTTCGAAATTGTTTACTCTTCTCTAAGAGACGATTTGGCAAAGGATCCGCGGGCTAGGATACTTCATAAGAATCATCAGAATATCAGAGTTCACTGTGAAGCCGCCATCTCGAGGAGTATACTTTCACACAATTGATTCGTTCCGTGAAATCGAGCGGCACCCTCAGCTACCAAGAACAATGGTACTCTCTCCCTTTTTTCCTAACCTTTCTCTTCTTTTCTCCATCACCTTTGCCCTCTTCAATTCTTCTTCCTTGTTCCCTTTTTTTCAACCGATCGTTCATTCTCACCTCTTCTGCTAGTATTCACCCTCTCCGAATCCTTTTCTTCGAACTCGCGCGTCAATGCCGGCGAACGCTTTGAACTTTTCCAATTTTCATGCGACGAGAGGGGAAACAAGTGGGAAATTCTGGATTCTGACACACGGAAGGCGTCGATTATAGAGGTTTGTTCAAATGTCTCTGATGAACGTATCAGAAAATTGAAGAATTTAGCATGCAGTTAATTGTATAGAAATTTTATCACCCTAATTATAGTTTATATTGTTTTCTAAATTTCTAAATTGCAAAATATCGACCACGATGTTTTATTCTACTAATTTTATTTATCTATAATTGACAGCTCTACCGATCCTACTAAATTATTCGAGCAGAGCTGAATTATTACTTTGTTACTAATTAGTTCATTCGAGTTGAATAGAGATAATGGGCAAACTGCGAGTATAAATGCGCGGGATACAAGCATTAATTATACAGGATGGACTACCGTTTCATTTTGTTGGAAAAATGTGTTTGTGTTAAAAATAAAATTTCGAATGAGAGTTTCAGTAAAGCTTCTTGCTTTAAAGATAAAGGTACAGACTAGCACGGGTAAGAGAGAATCGCGACGAATACAGTTTTTTTCTGTTATCTTCAGCAAGAATGAAACAAAAAATTATCACTGTACCGGCTACGGCTACGGCTACGGCTACACGCGTAGTAATTACGTGTACTAATTCGTATTCGTTACCTACGTCTCATTTTAAAATGATAGCGTGACTTCGTGAAATTTACAACCGGCTAGCATAGAACGTGCCATGTAGAACGGGGTTCTTAGAGCGTACTGCTCCGCAGAAAAAAAGTTCAGTCAAAAGGGTTTTACCTTAAACGCGGGGTCTTAATTACTTTCACCTGCACTTCTTTAGTTTCAGGAGGAAAGGTGTATATCCATAGCAACGTGAATTTATATTTTAGAGTAATACTACACCGTGTCTGGTGTAAGGGTATGTACGATATTATTTCTCACATGATTGAAAATATGAAAAACTTTGTCGTACAAAAAGACCCGTGCGTCGCCGATTTTCCGGGCAGATCTTTGATATCTATACGGAAGCATAGTGCAAAGGGCGTCTAGAAGCGAAAATTTCCGGATCCCACTTTAACGAAACAGAAATTAAGTCTTCATATGAAACAATTTTCATGCTTTCAGTAATTAGAGGAATAATGGAGTACATACCTCCACTTAAGCCGGATATACTGTGTGTCCAGGGTATAAAATATTCATTTCCCGTTTCGAAATTTCTCGTTAGCCGAAACGTTCAAATATTTCTCGACTATTTTGGCAATGGCAAGAAAATTGCGATAAAATATTCCAGCAAAAGAACGTCTGTTTCGTTACCTGTTCTAATCGTTTCGGCCAGTTTTCCCAGTGCCGGTCAAATGAATTATACCGGTGTCCGCGTTTACTCGAATGCATAGTTAACAAATCGACCGTGGAATTTGAATAATTTAAGCAGTTCACTAGAGTTTCAAACAAAGCTTCTCTGTGTGTGTATATGTTGCGTCACGTGTGCAAATTTAGCGGAGCAATAATTGCGTCGAGAGGATTTGTTAATTGAATAGAACCGTCGCTTGGAAGGTACAAAAGCCGGCTGAGCGCATAAGCTAATGCTTTCAACGGTTCCAAAATCGTTCGATGTACACTTGTTCGTGTCTATTCTACTTATTTTTGAATGTCGATCGAACAGACAGAAGCTGAAGAAATTGAAATCCAACAGCTGGAATCAATTCAATTTACTTTATTTAAAAATTTGAAATCGCCAACTATGTATGCAAATTTTTCCTCAAACGATATCGCTAGAAATCGTGCGTTTAATTACTGGAACACGTGACTCGGTAATCACCGGTTTGCAACACGAGTTTTATTAACGATCATTTTCTGTTTGCTCTCTTTTCTACTATTTTTATTTTCTTTTGTTTGACTTTTTTCATACAGCTTCCCGGTAAAACGTGTCGCGAACAATTATCAGCTTCGTTACCGGGCATGCTTTATTGAAAGGTTAACATGCAACGTTATCGTAGAATGCATCGCGTTTCAGGGTACCTATATGCATCGATATTGATGTCGTCGGTGTGCTCGTTCGAAGTAATTAACGTGTTTGTCCTGAAATGGGTTAAGAGGAGGGATGGAAACGCAACGCAAAGTCCTCTTCAAACTGAGGTAAATTTTCCCTCGTTATACATCTCGTGACCAGAAAATTGTGCATGTAATGAAAAGCGAAGCCACGAATTGAAGAAGATGGTTCGGTTATCCCAGTTCATCCGGCTCTTCCTCGATTCAACATCGCGCGATTGAATCAACCAACTGGCCCGTTTTATTAGACCTTCTCCATCCATCATTCCCTAAGAAAAGGAGACACAAAGCCACCGAGGATTCACTGCCCAACTCCTTTTTATCCTACCATCTACAGCTTCTTTAACCTCGTTTTTATATAAACTTGCCTTCTACGAGAAGTTTCCATAGCAAACTTTCAAAGAATTTGAAAAACTGAATCAGCTACGACCTTATATGTATGTAAACATTCATTTATATCTTGAATATTTTTTAATATCAAAACAAAAATTGTAAATTCTAGCTCAGAATTAAGTTACGGCCTCTCTGTTATGCGTATTCAACGAATTGCAATTGAAAAACGACTCGTTGATCGTCGATCCGGCGACGTGTTAAGATTCAGTGGAATCGCAGAGGTGTTTTTCGTGGATCTAGGTATCGCGAAACTCAGCCACCACAGCAGCTATTCGATTCCTCGACACCAGTCGACGTATTTCGTGGTTAACCTTGCACCGTATTCAGGGGTGGCGACGAACGCGGGGGTCACGAGAATGAATAGGTTTATACGTGGCTGCGTACTCTCTGATTGAGTCGATTCCTCGTGTTTCAGCTCCGTCGTTGGTGGTGCGCGTTCGCCAATACACGTGACCCGAACAATTAAGCCAGCCCAATTATCGCGCATTCCATTCTCCAGTCAATCGTAGCGAGTCCGAGGCAATCATTGCCGTTGTTCCTTCATAATCGTCCACCAGGTAGCTGGACGTTATTGGATCGCGAACGCGTGCGAATTTCGTTAGCCTTTATATTGCATTCTAACATGCGACCGAACACCAGATCGAACCGCTAATTCCATGCCAAATTAAGGCATTATAAACAAAAGCCTGGAGTTAACGTTAATCTTTGGGTGGGATAGGTGGGTCTTTGCTGACCCAGTCTATCATTTGGAGTCCAGATTTGCTTTTCATTTTATTTTAATTCCCATTTTCAAAATTTTACACTCTTTGAGTATCTAATTTTTGTCACCGTCTGTGTATGTTCAGTAAATCTGGGTCGCGATTGATCTGGTTTGAATATTAATATCAATTCATCGATCGAAGCGGTCAGCGAGACCACAGGGCGCAGTACATTATTTTAGTCGAATTTACACCGATTCAGAAACATTTTCAAGCGAGTTCACTCGTGCATGTTATATATACAGGACGCTTCCGTGTGTTTAATTCCGAGGTCTGGCTATCGGTTGTATCAATGGTAGGCTCTAATGGTAGCCGGTCATAATTTAATAACGGTAATCGTAGTTTGCCATGTACGATTAATTCCGCTGAAATGGCACCGCTATCTCTCCGCACAATGATCATCGAAATCACGATTAGCAGCAGTTGCGTACGCTTGCGCGGTCAATTATGGAGAACTTGTTATTATGTGTAATAAAGCGTGGGTGGTTTGTATACGTGTGTCGATTAACCAGGGAAAGGATGGCGTCTTTGAACAATTGCACTTACAAATCCACGTGTCACTAACTAAAATGTTCGTTCCAGTTTGTCTGACTTGAACATAAAATTCTACTTGAATCCAACGATTCGTATGATTTTTTCTCTGGTTTGTTAGGCGAAATATTGTTGGAAACTTGACCCAAGGATTACAATTCAAGCGAACCCATTGAAAAGCCGAGAAGTACGCGTATCCAGCAGAAACGCAGAACTTCCACGGTACACGAAATGCCCTCGTGATTTCTCATCTATCTATAAACTTAATCCGATAATCCGCAAAGTTTTCTACTTCGAAAGTGAATGGATTCTAAACTTCCGTCTGGAAAATCCAACCCTCGTCGGAACGTCTTAACAAAAGAATCGTATTAAACTCCTACGGTACCAACGTCTCGTATGTTCACAGTTTTATTATTCGATCCCATCTTCTTTTTTTTTTTCCTTCCATCGACCTTAGTCCTCCAATCTTCCAGGTTATTCATCGAATACGCAGAACCTCCCTTGCACATATTCCCGGAACCAATTACGTTTCGATCGGGAATCACTATTCGTAACGTGCATAGCCGTTTTATCAGTTTACCTCGACATGTACCGCGTTCTGTTCGCCAGTTGGTCGATTTACGACTGATCCGAAATGCCAGTCAGAATTTCATTTTCGAGGAGTCGCGTTCGCCATCCTCTGGGAGTCGTGCCCTCCTCCCTGCAGTTCCCTTCTTACAACCCGCGCATACTTTTTTCGGTAAATTTAAAGTAGCTTCGTCATTCTGACAAATTTTCCATCTTGACGTTGGTGATCGTAAAAAATGATTCGGAATCGTTGCTGGAAGTTCGCGGTGGAAACGCGATAAAAATATATTACCAGGGACGGTGAAATTCTATGGCGTGGGCCATGAACGCTTTAGACGAAAACGGATCCGATTTCCGCGTGAACAGTGTCTGCTAAACTATCCGCGGCATCAATCGAGATTAATGTTCCGGCCGAGCGATGCCATTCGTCTTCCTCGTTGCTACGTGACTCGCTCTTTTGCATAATGTCTTGTTCCTGGGCGACGTCGAATTTCGCGAGGCTCTCTGCTTGATCTCCGTTCCGTTAAGCCTTGAAATATTGCACCCTTTATCCAAAATTTCGTCATGCGGATGGAACACTACACGAACGACGAAAGAGTTAGACCATTGGCAACTTTCCATCGGTGTGTTTCGCATTGATGCGAGCGAGGCGCGGTTGTTGCAAATAGATAACCATTGCTTTTCTCTTGAAGCGAATCGAATCGTAATCGAGTGCTTTCTTATCCTTTCGTTACAATTTTAGGTTTGTAGAATTCGAATTAAAGGTTAAATTCCGTTGGATCCGAATAATCGGATATCTTATCGTCAGCCTTGTTTTATTACGGTGTTTCATAATCCTCTTAGAGTGAATGGGAATCGCATCACACTTATATAATCGGGAATGGGTATTTGGGAATACTATGTGTTTCATTGGTATACAAAGGTCGCAAGATACGGAGCTTACAAATGACTTAGAGTGGAACAAAGCTTGCTATGGAATTGAACCGAGAGCGGAATGAAACTGAGCTCGAACTACAATAGAACTGAACTGGAACTAATTGATACTGGGTTATCTGAGGGGTTGTATAGGGTTTTAACGACTCCCGGGGTAATAAATCATCTAGTCAAAGGTTTCTAATTGATCTTTACCGTCTGTTTAATCTACATAACCATATGTTATCTGTACTAAAAATTCAACCAGCAAGAATAATAGAGTCTGTGTTGATAATATAATACATCGTCCTGAAGTTAAATCAAAAGTTCTTCTTAATTTAACTAATTAATCGTTCCACACTATCGTTGTTCAGGAATCAAGGTAACAGAATAATCAATGCACCGCATAACGTCTTTGTTCCTATCCTTCAACACGAGAACACGGGTAACGTTTAACTCCTCGAAGTACTTATCGTCGATGCAACTTACGACTCCGGTTCTCCATCGTGCAACAAGTACGGCCCCATAAAATCTCGCTAACTCATTTCTCCTTATTTTCCCCGTAGCCGCTTTAATCCGATATCTTTATCCCGACTACGAATCTACCTTCTCGTTCCGGTTCTTCGCGTTAAATTCAACCACGGTATCGCCGGTTATCGCGAAGCTTGCAGTTGATCGCTTTCTATGCAACGCCCTTCGTTCTTTCCCGTTGACCCTAATACACCGATTCTGTTGGCCCTCATCGGTAAAGAGGTCACTATCGTGGTTCGATACTCAAACGACCTCGACCAGAGAGCGGAAGTGGAGGAACGTCACGCTAGACACCGTGTTGATAATCTTGCTGAGCATGCGTGTATTGTATGTAGTGATAGCCGAAATAACGGAGACCCCCCACGGTGTTAAATACAGTTCCACAAAGAATTATATGATCCATAAGGTAACGTTCCACCCTATACACGGTGTTCGACAAGATAACCTTCTGTATGCTTCGCTACCCCTGATGTGCTCGTTGTTATTCGGATAGGAGCCTTGCCAGGGACACTTATTAGGGAAGAAATAGGAAAGTGGTATTCTCTTCGATCCAATGAAGGGTGCATCGAGGGTGAAACGAGCGACAAACGGAACCGACATTGTTGCTATCAGCGGCACGAAACATATCTTGTGTGTATACGATTCGGATAAGGGAAGAACGGTTTAAGGGAAAGAATTACTGATAAGCACAAGAATGGCCGAACGTCGTGGGTGTTGGAATTCTTTCTCGCGCAGCAGTTTTAGCAACGTCAGATAACGTTACACCCTCTGTAAAATCCGGTTCTTTGAAACTTTCAAGCGCAAGCTGGATATTTGTTTGCGGTTGGAGGAAATTAAAGGAAGCCGTGAATTTTTCATTTCTTTTTTTAAACATAATGGTCTGCTGCAGTTGCAGTGCTCGTGTATCAACGTTAACACGTTTCTCTTATAATTCGTCTGTAATTCTGTCTGTAAAATCGCGAAATTCTCTCGTTGAAGAGTGGATGCTGCTGTTCCAGAACTAGTTCGTTCGTTTTTGAATTACGAGCCACGGATCGGAAAAATCTGGCCACATCGATTGGCGAAAGAATGAATTACCAGGGAGCACTCGTTGTTCCGTGATAAATAGCCAAAGGTGTTGCCGTTTTTGTCTGTTCCGATTATTGTCGAACTATCGAGAAATAAATGGCTCTGTATTATTGCACCTGTGATCCTGTGGCCATGAATGGATTCAAGTTTTCCTTTTTTGTTCATCGAAAAGATATTGCTACGAAAAATATTTCATTCGAAGATACACGTTTTTTATACTCAAAAACGAAGGTGTAATTCATTTTCCTTGCAAGATGATTTTAAAATAGAGTAGTTGAATATCTTTCCGGCGATTCCTACTTCCTGTAGACAAAAGACGTTCGACTTAATAAAATGCTACGAAGGGAATTATTCTTAATTACTTCTCGATTCGCCGATCTTTTCCTCGAAATTGAAGGAACGAATGAAAAATGAAAGTTTATCCGGGTCAACGGTGATCCATAGTTAGTAGATCCACGGCGACGAGAAGCATCATCGATTGGTTGAAAAGTTTCAACATCTGCACCGCAGGAAGACCACTTTTCTGACTCAGTGAAGCTGAATTAATAGCCAGTCACTCGATCGATTTCTTTTGTTGATTGTTCTTACCCTGTGAGAGCCTTTTTCTTCGTCCTTGCATTCGGAACTTTCCTTCGCTACGTTTATATCCTTCGTGGCATTCTTTGAGGCCCGTCATGCCGACTTTTTAATCAATCTCTAACGAAAAATCTCATTTATCGGTAATTATCTTGGCTCAAGTTTTATGTTTTCGTGATTTTTCTTCGAAAAGTTAAAGTCTAGTATAAAAGGATCTTGAAACGATTATTTTTGTAAAATGTTTAAAAAATATATGAAGGAAAATTTGTTTAAAAATGTAAAAGTGCATACGTGAAATTAAAAAAAAATTAATTAATACATGTATCAATGATGATTTCATTCGGAAAAGTTTGCAAGTGGCAGAAACGTTAAATTTCACTCGAAACAAGTGGGTGACAGGTAAAATATTAGCAAAATTGTGAAAAGTTTAGCACGGCGAAAAAATTGCTACGCGTAAAATATAATGGACAGAAACTAGGAGAGGAAACTTCGAGGAAGTTCAAACAAGTTCATTCGAAATTAACTAGCTTTAGCCACTAATTATAATGGTTCGCGTAACGTGACGCTTCGGGTCTGAAACTTTTCGACTCCCTTGTGTCCCTGATATCGTTTGCATTAAACTTTCCCGCGGAAAAGAGTGGAAAATATTGTAAGATAATTTCACGTTAAGCACACATGCGACAGGACGTGTGCTGCTATGAATAATTAAATCCCATTAAACGATCCTCTACATTTTTAAAAAGCAATGTAACCTTTATTCGTTTCAAAGCTCACAATTTTCAAGCGTAAAAAATTGTACACGTAAAAGAACAGGCGTAACCGTTGACCACACCGCTGTCTCATTGGCTTCGTCACAATTCAGACTAATTTACCATCCGACTAAAACGTTTCCATTCGACGTATTCCCCGTTGAATCGTCGATTGTCTCTCAGTGTTCCATTGTGATCAAGCGACGCGCTCGTCCACGAGTCTTTCTAGCCTCGAATCGGCGTACAATCAGGGAAAGCGCAAGATGGCTCGAGAAGGGACGAGGAGGGTTGCGTTAAAAAAGTGTCGAAGAATGAGAGTGGTAGCGTGCACGAGAAAAGGGTTGTACTCCAGAGAACGTGGTGCATAACTTTCAAATATACACGAAGCCGAATATACCGCTAACGCGTTCGTTGTATAGAGGAACGGTATATGTGTGCGAGTTCGTACGCGACGTCACCTTCGCGACGCCAATGAACCACCCTTTTAAGCTGGTCCCTCTTTCCCTCGCGCGCATTTAGATAACAACAGCGGCGCATACACCGGCTATAAGTACGGTTTCGCGTACACCTAAGTACGGTTCCATCTAACCTTACCTTCGTGTGTCCCTTGTCATCGAGTATTTTTCGCGAACACGTAACCGCGGTTCCATCTAACCTTACCCTCGCGTCCCTTGTCATCGAGAACATAGCCGGGATATAATTGTACAGTCGAGCGCAACGATATCTTCCCTTGCTAAGAGAAACAGAAGAGCCATTAGAGATTTCTCTACCTCGCGCTTCTTCTTACCGAACAAACTCATCGTTGCACGAAACTGTGCGTACGTTTCCTCCTTATCTTTCTTTGTCTTTGCTTCTTCTCTCTCGTAGTATCAGCTACCAGAAGCCGCGAATGAATTGAAACGACCGTGAAGAAGCGAGAGGGAGTTCCATTCGCTTTAGAAGCGCGTATGGCGAACGTGCAAGGAGATTCAGAATGTTCACAGGGTGAAGATTCGAGCTGGTGATGTCGCGAAACTGTTTCAAAATTGTCTGTAACCTAACCATACCACGTACTCTCGATTTTCGTCGATGATGTTTTACATTTATGATTCGATTCTGCTTTCGAAATGAGAATGGAAACGTGCCAAGTTTTGTTCTTAAAATGAATTACATCGAGATAGAATTACGTTTAAAGTGGAATTACTTTTTCTGCGATAGAATGCATGGATTGCATGGAAATGGTGTAAATCAATCTTCCTTTATGGACAGCTTTTCATTCGTTCGACTGTGTATATCGATTTACTCGCAGTCACTGCTCTATTGAACCCTCTCACTCCCTTTTGTCGCATCCACTCAACCTTTCTTTTGTAGACCTAGTGCTATTCGAATCAAGTTGCAACCTGTCGAAAAATGCTTAATAATCTGAACTTATCAAACTGTTTTCGGTAACTCCTGTTTCTCGCGACACTTTAAATATATGAATTTACATTGTTCATAGCTCGAAGTGTTTACACGCCTGTTTACATGTCCAACTATGTCCACAGGTGTGTTGACACAATTAGTGAATTGGGTATTCCGAGAACCGTCTAACTGTGTTTAATCGTCTAACGTGTTATTCTTGAATGGTATCAATCGTTTTATTACTAATTGAAATGAAATTAACTGTGGATCCAGCTTATATCGAGCAACATTTTAAATCGCCACTTTCGTTCAAGCTGTTACGCACGAAATCAAATATAATAATTATTTTGTTCCATAGACTCGTAACAATTTATCCAGGGCCGCTCGGCTAACGACGGCGTTCGAGGAAGAGATAATCCCTTTGCATAAACACTGGAATCATCGGCCAACAGTGGTAAACGCAACGGAGTACGACCGTCCTTTCATTCGTTCTCGAGCCTTCTTCGAGACAGCACACGAACAAACGGAGTCTTTCGAAACGCAAATATATCGTTCTTCCATCAATCCTCAGTGCGCGAACAATAGAAAGCAATTTACAATTCGCAAGAAATTAACTGAACTCGATTAATATCGCAAGCGCTGCAATTAAAGCCAGTGTTGAAAAATGTACGGCTCGTGTAAATTATCATTCGCTCGGGCAACAGGATCCCGGTTGTATCAGGAATTTAATAACGCCTCGTCGCGTCACGAAAAGTGTTGTTTCGATGGCTGCTACCGCGGGTACCGATATCGATCACTCTGTAAACCCGTCACCGAGGCTGGCGATTTAATGAAGAACCATCCATCTCGGCTGTTTCAGTGCCGCGGATACCCGGGGACCGTGGTTGGTTACGAGAAGGTGGAATCTTCGAGTCAGCGATCAGCAGCGACACATTGATGCTTCGGCGATCGATCCACGGACCTAGTGACGAGGCACCGACGCGCCGCCAAGGAAATCTCGACGAACGTGAGTAAATCCATTCTAACGCCGCGTAAAATTGAATCCTCGTCTCGCCATTGTTCGCCTTCGAACACACGCCGATTCATCCAGCCAACTTACTGCACCCCGTCAATACCAATTTCGTTCCTTCGTGTAATAACCAGTCGGCTAAAGAGCCAACGTATTACCTACGGTTAGACGGTTGGTTTTACGTTCTAGATGAGTTTTGTGACTCGTTTAGTCGAGTGCAGTGGTGTTTTTGAAGGGAGCCTTTTATGAGGCTTGCGCTCTATGTATATCGGTGAGGAAATTGGATCGTCCGAGGTTTCTATACTTAGAAATCCTTTGAACATTCCGAGCGTTAGGTGATAGAGATCGGTTTATTATTTAAGAAATATTCCAAATTTACCGTAGAAAGTTTAGAATACACTTGGAACTGATAGACTGCAAAATTCTAGCAAAATTTCAATCGATATTCAATTACAGGGAAGAAGAAGCTTCTTTGGCTTCTATTTCGAACGCGAATAATCCAAGGGAATACATTCTTCTCTCGTAAATTTCTATTCTCTAGAGAAGTACCTATCGATTTCCACTAAAAATACAAGTATCGTTCCTTGGAAACTTGGATCGACCGATAGCCAATACAATACCACTTTCCAGTAATTCCACCATTCGTTACACGGCTCCATTTAGCGTTGAAACTAGCGGCAGTTATGAATCTGAATGCGAGTGTGAATGAGAATGCACCGCGGTGCACCGCAGCTTGCCCAGTAATTTTGGTCTTGCCCCGGCCACGTGTGCGCCTACATGTCGTGGGTAACGTAATCAACCCTTAACGACCCTTTCCTTTCCTCCTCTTTCTCTTCTGGAAAGAGACGTTTCGTGTCTTTGAATGAACCGCTTTAACATGTGTATATTCCGAAGCAATCTGAATAGTATATTTATTAAGCAAATTCTAGGTACTTGAAACAAACATTCGAATTTATTTTCTGTTCAAAAAATCTCTGTAGACAGGATAAGTTATTACTTATGAAATGTTTAAAAGAACTACCATTGTGTACATCTTTCAGAAGCTATATTTCAAATAGAATGTTCAGTTGCTGTCAATTTTATTGTTTCTCGTGTCGTGACAAGTGGGTGTAACGAGAAATATCGTTAAACTCGATATCTTCGGGTCCTTTAACCGGATTTCAGCAGTAATTCACGTCGGAAAACAACGAGTGTGTTTCGTGGCAGGGAATCATAACGAATTGCGATCGATAGCAGCACGTATGGTGGTAGGTAATCGGTATTAGCTGAGGCTATCAACTAACCGTGACGTCGATGATCGGTAGCGGTACGAAATAATCGCAATTAGCTCGGGCTATCGACTAGCTAGAAGGTCGATACGTACGGTACTGCTACGAAATAATCGCGATTAGATGGACTCCATCAGCCGGCCATAACGTCAATTTCACATAGCCATACGTTTTTCCGTGGAAGCTCTCGAAACCCATTTGGCCGATGACGTAGTTCCGCGCTACCGTATTCCAGTTTCGTTTCACCGTATGCTCATGCGTCTGAAAAGGGTTTGAAACAGGGTCACCGGAAACGGCTTCCCTTTCAAGCCCTCGGGACGTTTTCTATTTCGTGAACAACGCAATGGTACACGTTTTTTTATTCCTCTATTCTTGATTTCAAAAGCTCGATTCCGAATTGATTTGATATCTCGAGAACCGGTATTCGAATTTATTCACCCCTTAATATTGTGGGATAAATCCTGCTAGTTTTTCCTTGAAAGCATTCAATTCGTTACGAATCTTTCTCGCAACCGTGTAATAGTATGTACTCCACTTCCTTTTGTTCCGAATTATATCTTCCACGATTAACGGTCAGCCAGGATTTGTCGATCGAACATCGACCAATATTTTTCTCACTGTCAACGGCACATTGATCTACGTATATCAATACCCTGGATCAGATCGAAAAAAGCTACTATAAACTCTGACCAATTTTACAAGCACCGTTTCGATATATAAACTCGTAAAAGCGAAATTTAATACAGCGACCAGAAACGAGAGCCGGGTATAACAATAAAATATTTATACGTTGCAATGATACGCGTCGAATATTTCGCTCGTGTCGCTCTACCGGTTCTCTACCCTTTTTACCCACCCCTCCCAGTAAAATATAATATTGAACGTTCGATTCGCGAGTGAAACGTATATTTCACATGCGATAACGAAACGGCAATTTCTTGTGGGAGAGAATTCGATAAAACGAGCCTTCGAACGACGACTAACATCATCCCCCTGTGCTTGATTCTCTACGTATTCGAACGCATCTTTGTCTGACGTATTCCGTCGGGGATTCAACCTGTCGACAACGAGACAACGTCGCATCGATACTTTTGTTTATGATACCTGGGACCATTTCGTCGAGCATGAATCTCGGTTCTCGAGACATTCTCTAGGGGTACGTGTAGCACGCTTGCCGCGTCGAAAAGTCACGTTTCCGTCGTGTAACTCTTCGTTCAACGAGACCTCGTCGCGGATCGAGACACGAGAGATAATCAACGGATCGGATTGTTCGACATCTTTATCGTTACAGTTTGCAGGCTTTCGGGGTTGAATTTGTTACAGGTAACATTTTCAGACCCAGCTGTACAATATTCAATATTCCAAAGAGATGATATGGTTCAAAAGGTAATCTATATTCTTATTTAACCGCTTGCCCTACAACATCGTGACAACATTGTGACGCGATTTACAGTTCAAATGTGTTAAAGTTGATTAATATTTTTAGTATGATTGAACTTTGAATTTAATTCTAATTATAATATGCTCAGTCAAGGATCGTTGAATGTTATACATACATGATATTTCATTTTTCTTTATTTGTTTCAAAATTAAGCAATAAATAATTAGCTCTGTCTGATGCAACTATCGAAAAAATCATAGGCGAAGGTGAAGTAACCCTAGGATAATATTATCACAATAAATAATACTGCAAATTATGTATTTAGAACAATAGACTGCACAAATGGTAAAATTTGCCAATGTCACTTGAACAATCACTCGGGAGCACTTGAATTCGATCAAATTTAAAATGTATAGAATCTCAGTTAAATAAACAGACACTTCGTTTCGAATCGTAAATCATTTATGACAGAAACGTTGCTAGCCATTCAGGTTACATTTGTTTCTTTTTCTCTAACGCTTCTCGAATGGTACAGGTTGATCCATTTGTCACGGTCGTTTCGAGTAACATCCCCTCGGTTTTCATTTCACGGAGAAAATTGTTTTGAATCGTGAAAGGAAGATGCTGCGACTGGTGAATGGCTTTTCTTAAGATGTTTCATGTTTCCTTTTATTTTTTGATACGTTAACTGTCATGGTAGTAATGTGTTTAACGCGACACGTACATTTTTCAAAATAAATCTTTTAAACATTGCATCAACAATATACATTGTATATGTATCAATTATCGGAAGAATGTTTAAGAGGACAGAGATACATAGCTGGTTAGAATTCTAACAAGAAGACGCAATCTCACGCTAGATCGAAAGCCGCGCTTATCTCTGGAGTGTAGAGAAGCAAGCGTGCGCACCGTAATTTTTAGCAATCAGCCCGGCCCATTTCCCAACCCCTCCTTATTCGTTTTCCCTCGCGTAATCACGTCCACTCGGGGAAACTTCTTTGCCAGCGCTTCGGCAAACAACTCGTAACTCCTTCTCTATCCACGAGAAAAAGTTCATCCCCTACCGCTGCTGAAATACGTATTCGAGCGATCCGTTTATACGAGCACAGCAGCGAGACGTGGAAAAAGGGGAGGATCGATGCTAGGATCGATATAGGAAGAGGAAACGGTTGAATCGAGGACAAGATTAAAAGCAAGCACAATTCGCGAGCAAGTTGCAAATGCTGACTTTTATCTGCAGCTAATCTATGTGTTCCTCCGACACGATACACGATCTTCGTATTTTCAACGGCGCGCAATAAGTGTCACGTGCTCGAAACCCGGTGCTTTTGCATTTAATACGGCTACTTGAAAAATTGTTCCCGATAACGTGAAGTTTCTCTCTACTTTGTACTGGCAGGTTCAACTTCGTACGTACGCCCACCACTTCCGGGCTAAAGTCGTCGTTAAGGATTAATTCGAATTTCTTAGTTTCGAGGGGTTCGAGTGGTAAAATACAACGGTAAAACGAGCGCAATTATAGCGTAATTACATTACAAAATGTCGTGTCATTACAAAACCGAGCCTTAATGTATAATTTTAATACGTTTAATATTGTAAGCTCAACATCACGAATTTAATATAATTAAATAGCAGAATGAATTTTTATTTCAAAGGTAGCATGTAGAAATAATTCCTAAAACTTTTTGAATATTCCACATGGTGAAGCACGAGATGAAAATTCAATGCATTCGAGCAATACGAGTTTCACGAATAAATCACGTCACGGAACTTTGTCTTTTCGCCTCCTAGGTGATTCGATGAAACAATCTCGCACATTTTATAAAGGATGACACATAGTGCGAGCTCGATCAAGAATCGCTCACTTGAGTGAGATATGGCGTTGCGTGTATATCGTGTGAAATGTAAATTCTCGCAAAAATCGCGGTCGCACAGTAAATAGTATTTGGATTTGCGGTAAGTCAATATTTCTAAATAAATCTTTTGCTTTTTTTATTGTCATCTGCGATATGTAATTTAAATGGACGAAATTAGAAACAAAGAGTTATTTTTTTATAATTCTTATAATTTAATTTATTGAAATAATTTATTGCATAAAAGTTTAGGATTTCTATTGGATTCAATTTTAGGATTCAATTTGTTAGTTTGCAATCATGTTTTACGAGTCTTTGTATCTCATCAGATAGCTGCCACTATCATATCGTGTCACTGTCGTGACGATAAGGTGTTATAACCGGGAATATACTGATATGAATCCTGTCTTCATTCACCATAGTCGGTTATTAGAGGTAGCGTTATGAATTATTTATTAACTAGGTAACATTCGCCAATAAAAATTGTTGTGTTTTCTATTGTAGTACTTATGATTAACAATCAGAGACTATCAACGTTCGTGAATTATACAACACCGTATTCTATGAATCAACTTCTATATCTTGTATGAATCATTTCGCAATGTAAAACTGGAACAAAAAGAATTTCAATGAAATAACAATGTCAGATAAATGTAATCGTTATTCGTGAATTATCTAAATCGTGTCTGAGTTCTACAATTTTCGAATTTACATAACGATTCCACACCCGCACACTTCTAATTGCAACGTTCCTATTATCCACTCACCGCTGATCAATCGACATACTCGTACAATTAGCAATTTTCATGGCGTTTAACGTGTTAACTTCCTAATCGCAAACCACGTTTTTGACGTCAAATAGAATTCATAATAAAATTGACTACACAATGTACCCTACCGCGAGAAGCTAATTCTAGCTTATTCGATCATCAAAAAAGAGGGGAATAAAACTAGCGAAGTAAAGGGTTAATCTTCTGGCGGAGCCATCGCGGAGATCCATCTCAATTAGCGCACGTTATTACGCCGGAACAAGGTTCAGCTCGCATTACAAACTACAACGAGAAAGCGGAAATGACGGGCGCTAGGGCCAAGTTAGTTCACGTGGACGGACTGTGGGAGGGTAGCTTTCGCGAGGGGTTGGAGAGAGTACTTTCGCCTGCATACAAGCGGCAAGATAACGGGCAAATTTCAGGGTTGCCGAATGGGCTACGAGATGCACAAACCGTGGCCCACATTCCCGACTCCGCAATAATAATTCCCAGTCTGGTTTTGTATGTGCCTGTAAAGGGTGTGTGTGTGCGGTCGACCTTTCATTCGAAAGATGAAAGTTCGTACGAGGTTCGTACACCTCGATGGAGTTCATTAATTATGATCAGAGAAGCGTGTTTCAGTGTAATTTTCAAGGCCTCCGCTTGGCTATTGTAACCAGTGGATAATACATCATTATTATTTCATTCCGTAATGACTGAGCCGCCCCTGGTTACGCAGGCTGGGAAATGCGCTTGAAATTAAATTCGAAACGGGAAAATTAAAAGCGGACAATGACGGAGAATTATGAACGGTATACATTATTCATGGATTCGGGTTGCCATCCCATACAATTTACGGCTAATCATTTACGACACCGTTTATTATGGTCCTTTGTGTCTATTTTGCAAAAGTAATCGTTCTCCATATTTCATTCTTTTTCGCTTGACACCTTGATGGAATAGATAAGCATTATAACAACTTAAGTGGAGTACACTTCAATATTTTCCATCTGGAAGATTAGAATTCAATTCCCATTACTGATAGCTCTCCATTCTTCCCAAATTCCAATAATAATTAATCACCGATGACGTATGTACACCATGTCTACATGAAAAGGGTAAATCGCGTAACACGAATGAATAAAACCTTCGGAATTTCAATTAAATTAATATAGATTCAGCGCGAACCAAGCCAAGTACGTAATTGGAAGCGCAAAGTACGAAAGCCGTAAGGAGAGAGATAGAAGGAAGAAGCGATCTCCGTTTCCGTTTCAATGAATTTCCTGTACCGATATAGTAGTTGAGTCCCGTGGCGCTAATGCTCGGTAACTACGGTATACGAGACGCGTTCAGCCCTTATTCGGTTGCTTTTATCTGTTTATCCAGCTAGCCGACGACGAGTCGGGGGCCACGAAAATTTGAGCCGTGTGCTATGTTACAGCGCAATGAGGCTACATCGGACACGTGAAATGTGTCGGCAGTAATTGCCACGGTAATTACGGTGCGTCAGTTCGCCGACCACTGTCTGTGTAATACGAGTATAAACGTGACTTCCTGCGTGGAACTGCTGCCAGTCTCTTCCTCTTTGTCTCTCTGTCTCCTTTCTCTTGCCACAGTGATATCATGAACTTGGCCAAAACGAGCAAAAACCTAATGATACCACAAAGATTCTACTTGCGACACTTGATTATCTTGCTGCTACGCTCTTGTATCCTTAGCTCGCAAATTAATGGACGAAAGCTTGTTTCTTCGTGTTTTCTCCTCTCTCTCTAGATATCTTATCCTCTTATCTGCATACTGGTTTTGCTTTGTTAACGTGCCACGATTTGATAATGAGGACCATTAATGTATTAGAAATTGATGAAAATAAATATTTTTAATTTAATCTTTACTAACCCTCGATGTGGATGGATTGAAATTAAGATTAACTAAATTAAAGCTCTACGAAAGGATAACATTATAGAAGCTTAGATTTCTAAATCAAGGATTTCTCGATAACGGAAGCTGCAATTACTCGGGTATCTCTGTAGTGTGTCGAGTAAAATGCAGTTCTTGATAATCGGAAATCGAATGATCGAAACTCCATTGCAAACAATTTAACTTCCTCGCCAGTCGGTCGTATTTACCCGAGTGCAATTTAAATAACTCATCGACTCTTATTAAGCCGTATCTCGGCTATTCTCTCTCAGCGAGAATGGATTGAGTTATTCGGCTTGTTCGATGCCGGAGAACACCGCCAATTCGACGCTTGTTCGCTCGCGTTTAATATGAAAGTAAAATCAAACACGCGAAAGCTTTGCCAAGCTTTACCGTGTTTAATTCCGAGTTCGATCATCGAATTCCTTCGGACTTACTCTGTAAATGTAACAGATGGCACATTACATATTTGAATGAAACTTTCTCCTTTATATTTTTTATTGAGACTTTTTGCGAAATTTTCAGATTACCGATTTCTCAAGGATTGAAATGTTTAGTAGTCGAAATCGATACTTCCGTCTGGGTTAAGTCTGATTAATTCATGTATCTTACCATTGATATCACAAAATTATTTATAAATTTTAAATGTGAAACTGGTTCAGTTCTGCCTTTTACTATTAACGTTTCCCATGATTCATCATAAATTCTACAAATCATGAATGATTAATGTAACTTCGATAATGCAATAATTTATACTATATTAATAATAAAAGATAGTAAATTATAGGCTGAAATTTGAAAATGATTAATTGGAATTTCACCGTGTTTGACTACACGTGTCTATTTTCACTATGTCAGTCAACGCGTTGACATCGTCCTGACAGTTCATTAATTTCGACGCTCGCTTTTCAATCGTCAGTATTGTTCAATGTTCCTTGTGACATTTTACAAACCACAGCCTATTGTAAATTACTCAGTGGTAGGGCAAGATTGTACATTGCGAAAGAACGATGAGGAATTTCCGTGGGGTTCGTTAATTAATCGGGTCGAGCGATAATTTAACCGAGTAGCCACGTGCTCGTTTTACGAACTCGGCTTTGTTTATTGCTCCGGGAAACCGTAACGTTCGAACAAATCGTCGGTGGTTCGCGTGTACGACGGTAAATCATTGGCATCGTTACTATCGGGACCGGGACTCGCACGTGCGTGGATATGAATTATGCTACTATCTCCTAGATCACTATTAACGCGAGTACGCCTTGAATATCGAGTCGGACGAAAAATTGCGACGGGTTAAAAATAATCTTATCATCCATTCTTAATGAACTTGTTTCTCTGTTATCGCTACAAAGTTTTACTATTAAAATTAATTACAACTTGTACATTTTCTTCATCGCTGATAACCTCCTACATGGCTGATGGAGTCTTCTAGGTTCTCTTTGTAAAGCATCGTATCGAAAATTGTAAGTAAACAATCTATGAGAAAAAGGAAAAAGGGATAATTGATCACTCGGACAACTTTGTTCTTAAGAGCTATTACCTCTTTCAACGCGAACACGCAATTAAGGGAAAACAATGTTTTCCTCCTGTTAAGAGATCAAGCAAATGGATCCTGTCTTTCATATTACATAAGCAGTTTCTTTTTTTTCTTTTCAAACCATGCTACAGACGAGATTGCGGAACGTTGCTCTTTTTCACCCACTCCGTTTATCAATCTACTTGGTCGGTCTTTATCCTGACGGTATCATAATTACTTCCATCGCAATTAGTTCCAGCGAGACCTCGAGGGGCCAACGATCCTGTAGTAAAGCACGGTAACAAAAAAGGTTAATACATCGATGTCGGGAAAACACCGCTCTGGTGATTCTGCAATTACTTATCAAGAAATCGCAAAAGCTATAGTGTTCAGTGAAATTATATCACCATTTTAACGCGTCAGAAGTTTCTAAATATATTAAGTTCACCTATATAGGTAAAGAATACCAACAACTTATGTGGATACTGTCCGAGTAGAAATAAATTTTCTGTAATTAGAGCTTTTCAATGGCTTCATAATTATCGAGCTCTCCTCTTGAACCATCTATCAGATCGCTGAGATGTTGAAAGAATGCTTGGTTCGTACGCTCGATAGTCTCTCCTCATACGATTAATTCTCACCGCTGCGCGTGTACCTTTTCAGTGATGCTCGAGCGGGCTCAGCCTCGGAGCAATTCGCAAGTTTCAGCCCTCGTGTCTATGCGTGTGCATGCGCCCGTATTTTGCTCGTCATTTGCAGTACACGCCGCTACAATGGCGGACCTCGTTTCACCCTGGTGAAACTCTCGATGGGTTCAATTGCTAGCCGCGCATGCAACACCACGCGCTTCTCTTCTTCCTCGGCTCGATCCGACGTCCAGCCGTTTCACCGATATTGCATATGCTTGCTTATCGGTTCGATACTTCGTTCCAGACCGAGCATCGCCTCGCATACGTTAAGGAAATCCGTTCGTTGATCATGGTGATTCGCCGATCCCTATCCTTCGATCTGTCGAGTTTTTCATCCCGTTTACTGATACCCGACGGGTTAAACGGCCATGCGTTTTTCTCTTATAACTTCGTGACTCTATGAAACTGCGCTGTCTTAACGTGATTGGAATTTTAATTAAATTAGACCGGCTTCTGAACGATGTTCGCTCGTCTACCGAAGAGTGATTAACACTTTTCGCCAGACGAGGATCGGCAGTTTTTCTTAATGGAAATGCGAACGGATGAGGAATGAATAGCAGGCGACTCGTAGCCGATCGGTGATGTTAATGATTCAGTTAATGAGTGTTGTCTGTTAGATCTGAAGGTTTCTTCCTAGACAAATTAAAGTGAAAGCTAAGTGCGCGTGGAACAGCGTAGGTACTGTAGTGATACATTAGTAACATGTAATGTATTACACACGTCATTTGCAGTTCTAGCAGAAACCAATGCATAGCACGTCATTTCAGGGTAACTGTATTAATTGCACGGTGAAACAATGATGTAATGATTTATTAATTAATCATCAGCACGTTTGACAATGATATTTAACATTTGATTCAAAGCTTCTCGAGTATCTTCGAAAATTTTCGATACTCTTGTAGAACATTTCCGTTTCAATATGCAAGCATTCACGATCTCGGTGCAGAGAGAATGATTAACACGTCGAGAAGACGTTGATGCCGGCTTTGTGCTAGTCTGGCCCGATTGTATCGAGTCTACGATTCCTTTGATCGATACCAAGGCGCTTTCCCGTCGAAATCTCGTGACATTGTGAAACGTAGACCGACACGAACAGCTTTTCCCTTAGAAATTTCGTGACTTCGTGGAACGAAGACGAGCACGAAGGCGTCTTCTACACGTCACGATTACGTGCCGCGCTTTTTGTTTCAGCCTCGATTACGAATTTTGAACGTGCTGGTAAGAAAACGGGAAAATCACTTCCGTAAGTGGACAACCGTAACTATCGTTTTCGTTCATCGCGACGTTGAAAACTTTTCTAATAAACCACACGCCACGTCTACTTACTCTCGTTTCTTCAACTTTTTTTTTTACGATATTGAAATCCTTACGAGAGGCACGATATTATACTTACATTTTGTTTCGCGATACCGTTGCCATGTACCCGACAGGTGGTTGAAAATAAGTCAATTAATTTTTCGTTACAACGGCCGTTGTATGATAGTCTGATATCAATCATTAATATTTTGCACAGAAGCACGTTTTTTAATTAATAGGTAGTCGATTTTCGACATAAACTGAAATTGGACGTAACATTACTAGCCTCGAGGCTAGTCACACAGTACATTAATAAAATGTTGTCGGGATATTTCCCAGTGCGTACTCACGGCCGAGGGAATTAATTACGCTGAGTTATTACGCTTCAAAATCAACGTGATAACGATAAATTGCTGGACACGTCGAGAAGATGAGCGTGGATAAATTTTCCACTTAAATTTTAAAATCCAATACCCCCGTATTAATAATCGTATCTCGGCCGACATGACGATTCATAGATCTTCTTTATCGTATATTATCAGAACGCGTTTCGAATCGGCTAGACCGCTACAATTATGATTTCATTCTGCTCGTTCTGCAGAAACGCTGACTCGCGATAATATCGTTCGTCGATATTTCCCGATCGCTAAGCACGCAGAGATACGATTACGTTTCGTGGAACTCTGAGTTTACGATTGGCAAACTGGATCCGAGTTTCGATTTTGCTAATTAATGCAAGAGAAAGATTTCGTGCCGGCCGCTTCAAATTTCCATGTCAATTAAAAATGCCTCTGTACGAAGTTCACTAATTACTGTTATTCAGAAAGAATGAAAAGAGCGAAGTACATAGGTATTCTATTTTTAGATATTTTCTCGCTTTTGTTCTTTTTCCCCTTTTTTATTTTAATTCATCAATTACAATGTGAATTGTAAAATATATTTGTAAATAAGCAAAACGAGTTGCCAACTCTTATTAAATGCACAGCGTATATTATGTTTTACGCTGAAATATTTTTCTGAAAACATATTCATTAATTTAACAAACATACTAAAATTTCTCGCAGGATTATATTAATGTTTCTCTCGTTATTCCATCAAAGTATTGTATTAAAATACATATAAACGCGTTGCAAAAATGAGATTTACGTGTTTCAGTTTTTGTTTATTAATATAACGAACATCGATAAATGTTAAATAGGAACAATGGAGAGTTCACGTCGCCCCGTTACAGATGGTATTGATACTGTATGAGAAAATAAAACGTTCGACAGTCCAATTGCAGAGAATAGTTCCATAAATCTAAAATTATGGTCAGCCAGTTATACAGGTTTATGATACATCGATTGTTGTTGAAATACGACGATAATATTTTTTTTAAAAAAGGATTACTTTATCGATTTCTATCGTTGCTCAAATCCTTACAATAGGAGAATAGCAATTTCTATTCAAAGTTTACTGTTCTTGTTATTAATGTCCATTTTCAATTCGGTAGTAAACGTATTAATATGCAACAGTCTAGTATTATCTTTCACTCGCTTTTGTAACTTGTTTCTTTCAAATTCATCATTTCCACCTAGGGGTTTAATACCATAAAACTTGGTACACAATTTCGAGCATTCACGTAAAACTGTTTAAAAAGTACATCATTGCCCTGCATCGTATTCAAATCCCAGACTCATTGAACGTCTCGTATATTCCCCGATGATCGAAAACAATAAATTCAGCGCAACGAGAGAGGAGGCAACAGGATGTTACCTTTTGCAAACGCGATCTACGACGCCACGAATCTTTCTTGATAAAAACGCAAATGCGTTGGATATTTAGAGAATATACGTACTAACGGGCGTGTACTCGTTCGAAAAAGAATTCGCCAACGTACCAGAATATATATCGATGCTTTTACGACCGAAGCACACCGATTCTGCTCGATCGCGTCTGCTGCTTTTCTCTTACAATGCATAGCGACATCGAGAGATATGCATATCCCTTGTGCATCTGCTATTCAAACCTGGCATCGCAACTAATGGCTCGCTCCTGTACAACGATCGCCTTCGTCACGACTAATATCACGAGTGCATTCGTTTTTCAACGAATCTCCGGTGATTTTTCGACCCAAATGTACACAAGAATTTGTCGAGCCTTGGATCTAATCCAGGTATTTGAAGGTATTTGAAGATTGAAACTGCTTTTTTATACTGTACATTATTTTTGTACCATCCTCTATACCGTCCATTAGTTTTTATAGTAGACGTCGCTTGGTAACCATTTCAACAACACTGTCGGTAGAAATTTTGAATATTAACTAGCAATATCGCATCTTTACTTGCGTTAGCCGGTTTCAACTTCAAAAGGGCTGCCTTTAAAGTTGACCGTGTTTTAGAGTAATCCGGTAAGATTGCACGATACTCGATAGCATGCCGTGGGCTAATAAACTTAACGAACAAGTCTAGTTTTAACTTAAGCTCTCTGAATTTCTATCGGGCAATGTTTCTTAATGTTTCCTTTCGGTGATTGACAGACTTCATTGTTCTTTATACTTAAAAAAAGGAAGGTTATTTTCAAGGAGCATACGTTATAATTTTGCAGAATCATTATTTTTTTGATGTTCTATACAATTGTATAGAAATCTTGCAAGAGTGTTAAATTCACGTCACATAAATGCAACTAAAGAAACACCTCCCTAAGAAATATGTTCCTCATTACTCCCTGCTCGTTATTTGCAAGTGTACACATGACTTTAGACTTTCACAGCCATGAGATGCTTTTCTCCAACGAGAGAGAGAGGGAAGAAAATATATGAAAATCTTTAGCGAGTTGTGGCGGTACGTTCCTTTGTTGTCGCGCTCGATTTAAGCATGCTTTTCTCTGCTCGCGAACGTAAACAGATCGCACATTCGCGGCGAAGTATCTCTTCAAATTGCTTTGTACTTTCATATCACGTGCTAGTACAAAGATTCCTACCATGATGTTGTTGTTGAACGCAAATAAACGGCGACGTTTATAAAATACCCATTCCTGGAGCGCAATCGCCACCGTAATAACGAAGTGGCTGGGATAGTTTCAATTCTTCGTTTCCTTTTGCCTTGCCTTTTCCAACGAATGGAAAGAGAGGCTCGTTTGCGGGAACTCCGTGGATTTCAAAGCGTTGCTCGCATGATTTTCCGCTCCCGATTCGACGCGTTTCCTCTAATAAACGGGTCAAAATGCTCGACGAGATATTACGCGCGCTTTGATGAGAAAACACTCGCGTTTCGACCAGTTGAATGGACTGAATAAGATTGATGCGAATAAATATGGAATTTGCATTTGTTGGCGCATTTTGCACGCTGGAATCCCTTGAGAACATGCAGCTGCGTAATGGGTATTCTGGAACGAACGGGATGCACGTCGTTCATCTTGTTTCCAACAGGTACATGAGCGTGATTGCTTGTCACTTTCAACAATATGGATTATTTTTTATCTGGTTTGCGTAATTTTTAGAAACAAATAGCTTCTCTGCAAAATAATTCTTTTTTTTCTTTCATTTTACCGTCTATATTCGTTCTTATACTGTTTGCGGAAAATATTCATATCAGTTTCCTAACGCTAATTCAATAATTGGCTAAGTAATCCAAGTTAAAATAGCATATCATTCGCTTCTCTGCCTTGCTACACTCATCCAGGTGAATGTGAACAAAAGACCCGGAACGGACAAGTGCGTTTCGTGTTAGATCCAGTGGTGAACTCGTTAGCAAGGCTAGCTAGCAGATGCTCTCTTAGATAGGGAGCAGTTGGACGCAGGATCTGCATGTATATTGAAATCGATGGAGAGACAAGAACTTGCAGGGATAGGATCAGTTTGAAAGTCTCGTTGAAGTACTATCTGCAGAGGATGCGCTATGCATTTCCAAGTAATAAAAAAGTAAGCTCATTATAAATATCTGTTGAAGCGTTAGGTTATTACACTCGTGAAGTATATTCACATAAAATGCGTCTATATTTACATTTCAAAGTATCGTTTGTCTTTATTGATACAACTTTAACTCAATACATATCGACATACCTAACGCGGTATGCAATTTTGTCTCTAAGAAAATGCACTTATCAATATCATTATATTTTGTATTTTCATCGAAATAGAAGTCATCACGAACGTTAAGATAATCGGTTAGAAGTGATTTAGAAAATCAGTTTTCTTCTTTATCGAGCATTATTATGTCTCGTTGATTTTCAGGCTCCGCAAATAGCGGCCCATTGCAATCGAGCCTTTATTTTATTGCGCTGTCGTTCCCTTCAGCGTACCACTAAAACGAAGCAATCTATTTCCCGCAAGACGTCTTGCACACGGTTGGTTCCGTTTACGCGCGCGTCTTGGAGCCCGTTTATTTGCTCGCTTGGCACGTACGCGGGCACGGATGCCCACGCGTGAAGACGGTCGCGTGCGTCGCACGTGTCTCTTCTCTTCGCGTACGCGGTTTCAAACGCGACGTTCTACGCTCGCATAGGCTGCTAACACGTTGTTATCTTGTTACTCTTATTTGTTCGTAGTGACGTTTAGATCGTGTTTGCTTTAACGATATTAAAGCGTTCATTCGCGCGCTAAAAACGATGAATGGACAATAATGGTTTCCTCTATCTGTTTATACGCGATTTAAATTGTACCTAATTATCTTTAAAACGAGATAATTGTTTCACGAACATTTATATAATAGATTAGGTTGTACCGCATGAAATTACCGATATTCAATTAGCTGACGACTGATTTGAAGAATTTATTCGATTTAAAGCTGGGTTTACACGCTCGTGCGATTTGCACAAACTGATTTGCGTATGCAAATTTGCCGAAATTAACTGAATTCATAACCCTGTTTACAGGTTCAGTTAAATTTGCACAGTTTTTCAATTTGTTCATTCATTTTACTTGGATGGGATCTGGAATATATTATTGCTTAGTCGACACTGTCTATAACTGAAATAAATCCTTTCTACATGTATGGGGTTTGCGATGAAATGATTTTTTTCGTTGGTATACATTTAATAATATTTCGCAATGCAGAAGTCTGAAACTGCGGAACAATCAGCGAACACCGTCTTCCCGAAAGATGCGAAGAAGTGCACTTTCCACCCTGTAGAATCCTACAATCACCCTCCGGAAATGGTGCCAATTTCTACCACGATTCGGCTATTACCGTGGCGCGAATAATGCGAACTGCAAATCGCACAATTCGCATTCAGCTACGATCGAATGACAATGTCGATACTGCGGCAATTTCGGAAAGCAGTCGGAGACGCGATTCGCGATTGGTCGTCGTGATTTCAAGTGAATCTCGTGTTGCATAATAAGGCCACTCGCAAAGACGCCACCAGGTAAACTATAGTATTTTGTATCGTTGTTCTATCACGTAACGAGCAGAAATAGAAAAATCTTTCAAACGAATCAAAAATAATATCCTGAAAATAATATATTTTTGCAAATGAATATTGCTCGACGCAAATGAAACTGTAAACCGTGAAAATAATACAAATTTATTGAACGCGTAACAAAAGCAATCAATACCATCGATCAGCAATGAGGTTTCAAATAATACACGTTAAAATTCGTTGAAGAAACTATGAATTTCCTGCTGTAATTTAATACTATCACGCTACTTTAACCAAGTAAACTTAACAATGGCGAAGTCTTGCCATATAACAACGTTAAACCGTGTATATATTAATTGCTTCGAAACAATGGAAACAGAGTTTAATGAAGACCGTTTACGAACAGGTAAAACAAATTTTGCATTCAATTTGTCGAAGTAAACGTTCGGTTTCATTCTGTTCGTTGCGGATGTGCTATGCTATTACATTTATACACATCTATTAATGAATATATTATTTACATTAATTCTCAACGATTTACACTATCATCATTTATTCGATCGTTAAATGTTACAACTAATATTAATTACCATTTCACGAACTAACCATCACCCGATAATTTATTTAATTCGTGAATACTCATGTTAACGCGGTGTCGCTATGTCTACATTAATAATTTTCGCGGTTCACATTTGCCATAATGTCGCCTGGTCATGATGTGAATTTATTCATTGTTTAAAATATTAAAAATTCATCTAGTAATTAGGGTTACTAAGAATAAATCATACGACTAAGATGCACGATGATAAAATGCATATTCTAATGGTATAAGAACTGTTCCATAATAAGGGTGCTTTCGTCCGTCAAATACTTACCCTGCACTTCAACTTTAATATCCTTTATTTTCTTAACAATTGAGAATTGAACAGAGGTCCATACAAACTTTTTCTATTGTGAAATCAAAAACCACATACTCTATAAAAGGGATCGTGGAAGTAGGATGACAAAGAACTGGGGATGACATAATAGAGATCTGGGTTTGTTTCCCAGTGTTCCTGTTTTTTTATTTTTTGTAGATCCCATATTATAGTTCTCTATAAAATAGCCCGTGGTAGAATACACCCTAAAATTAAAGATTTTCCTTCTAATCAAGTTCGAACATTTAAACCCCCTGATGGCAAAGGGTCAAGCTTAATACAATATATTTGAAAAAATAACACTGCAATAATTAAGGACTAAACGACAATTGACCTTATCTTATGAAACGGACCATATAGACGAGACACTTGCATAGTGGTACGATTCAATAGCATCGAGCAAGCCCAGGAGATCTCTGCACGAAGCGGAAACAATTTCGCGTGACGTGGACACGTTAAGGGTAGCCCTGTGTTTCCTGTTCGCGAGAGCCTCGCGAGCTTCGTCGAGGCTCGAAAACGGGAAAAGCCAAGGGACCAGATAGCTGCACGACCGCAACCCGTGATTGACATCGTCATTAAGCTGAACTTCAGGCGCACCCACGGTACAGCCCGTAGGCAGCTCCGTGTACATACATACACATGTGCAGTGCATCTCCGAGCAGTGCATGTGCATGATCGTTAGGATGGACGATGCGAGGGTTGTATAGATTCGAACGAAGGAAAAGAGAGGATAGTTTGCTATACAGGATATAAGCAAAGTCTGGGAACCGAGATAAATTACAAGATAAATCTGGATGTGATTTTTGGCAATAATTGTATTATCCCCAATAACAAGGTATACACCTGCATAAATTTCATTAGAACCTCATTGCGGACACCCTGTGTTTAGTGCTGTACAGTACCATGAAGGAGATTGGGCGTGGATGGTGAGGGCAGGAAGGATGTTCTCGATATGATTAATGCTTAGCATGCGTGTTCATATGCGGGGGACAGCTGTGAGTGACTTGTACTCCGCCCAAACGCCATCCGTTCAGCCGATGCTTCTCCTCGTCTATGCATTCGTATGCGAGCTTACGTTCGCTTCTCAACTAGGGATACTGTGCCCCGAATTACCGACCTGTTCGACACGTATTAACTTGTATTACATTTATGATGCGAAATACCGTTGTCTCTTGTATACCTGACGCCTCTTGCATCTCTCGCTCGTTCCGCAAGCATGTTTCAGTTCCTGTTTTTGTCCTGCACTCTCCGACCGTAGCCGATTTAACGCGTCAACCATTTACGTGTTGTAACGTCGAAAGGGGTCAGTGTGCCGTTAAAAAGCGACATTTACCTACGTTACCGAACCGCCGCGCCGAGCTGTTGGCCTGCTTCTCGTTAATCCTCTGTGGTGAAAACGCAGCTTTCACCGGTACAACTAACTTCTCTGAAACATTTTTTCGCGAATTTTTCTGCTTCATTTTTTGGTTTGTTTCTTGGTGACGGACGGTTGTACGAACTAACGAGAGCTGATGAAACAGAGCCACCAGGATTTATTTAAAGCTGATTTTTGTGGAATTTTTGCACGATGTACATTGGATTATGAAATTGAAGAGATTAAACGTTTCGTTTTGTCGGATTTGGTAGAAGAGGAATTCTGTTTGAATCTGAAACGCGTTTCATTTATGCCTCCTCGTTTCATAGAACGAATTTCTGCCTTCCTAATTTTATTCATTCTTCAGTTAATCTCTCAGATTGATTCTACTACCAACTATTTCTTTGAACTAACTTGTCTCATTTCGTAAGTAGTTTGCGATTTATTGTACGCGAAGGAACGAATGCCGTCTTCGAAAACTTCGACGAAGTCGAGCAATATCCGAAATCTAATTCCAACTTTAGCCTTGTGAATTTTTCAAAGTTATGTAACTATCGAAAGTTATGTCCGATTCAAGCGCCACGAAGAACAAGAAAATGTTCGACTACCTCGAAAGGGAAGAAACCTTTATTGATATCGAAACGTTGCTTCCCGGTACTTCAGCGTTTAAGTTGATTTAAAGGATCGTTTGCACGAAAATCATTCAATTTTGCCTGTTTCGGATTCAACTCTTTAGCTGAATGAAATTATTTTCTAACTAGCAAAGTGAAATCGTATCTGCAAAACCATAAGTTGTCAATTTAATCGTCAAAAATTGTTAGTCTCCAAAGCGATAACACAAATTATCGATTGAACTCTATGCAGATACACTCTGAATCGATGCACGACTGCTGTAAAACCTATTTCGAGAACAAACAGAGTGTATCTGCTTGTTTAAGTCATTAGGGTGTAATTAATTCTACATCGAGGACACGTTAATCCATCGTATCTGAACGTGCAAACTGTTCCACTTTTTTTTTCTCTCTTCGTCACGTTGCAGACGTTTTGTATTTTGCATCGTGTGTCGGCCGTCGTTGCATCCATAAATTACATGAAACGGACACGAAGTAACCTCATACCAGCAACGCTCTCGTAAACTATTAATCGATATTCCATTTGCTTCGACTTTGGTAACACGCGTCGCAGCTTTGAAAACTCGGACGAATTTGCTTTTGAGCGGGAAACAAACGATCCTCGCCAAGCCTGTTCCCTCTCGAGACCCTGTCGTGCTTCAGATGGAGAGATTGCGATCGTAATTATATTGCTGTTTGTATTTAATGCGGGTGAAAAGGTCTGGCAACTGGTTACCATGAAATACTATCGATCGTTATTCAAAAGAGTACACGACTTTTGCTCGTTATGCGATACAAAAGAACAATTTTACGGCTGTTGCGTTATTACTTTCTCTGCCATCTTTGCGTTACGCCTCATTAGAAGTTAAATTGAATGCGACCGGTACGACCAGGTAATTGAAATATGAAAAATGGACGATAAATGTGTTAGAAAAGAAAGAAACTTTTAGCAATTATAATTTGCTAATTGCATTTACCATTCATCAAACGGCAGTAGCAAATTTCAATTCGATAAATTCCTGGTAAACGTATTCTTCTCCATTAATAAGAAATTTAAATTTCATTGTTTTCAGGAACATTTATCAAATATTAGCATGTGCATTTGTTGGCTAGTAAATGTATGCATTACAAGACGACTCGTTTCATAAATTGTTCTAGATTTATGTTGAACTATTACATCCAAACAATAATGTTAAACATTAATCATTTACTCTGAACAAAGAAATTCATTCTATATGTACAATACTTATCATTTGCACAGCTGCGTGTGTCACGTGAAGAAACGCTTAATCGAAGCAGGGCGTTAATCAAGATACTTCGTTTCAGAATGAAAATTATTCGTGTCTACGGGAACGTAACGTGTTGTACCGTTGATTCAAATCGTTTCGCCATAGTCTACAGCAATTTCGTTGGCGCTCTAAGACCTTGTTAGTTATGTTCGATCAAAAAATATGACACCTTTCTGCTTCTAATTTTTCATTTCCACTGAATCGATAAAAATACACGTCTCGACGAAGGTAACGAACAAATGAAACAACGAAAAACGAATCGAGATAAATATAAATTTAAATTTTCTCGAAAAGGAAACCGCGTGTGAAAACATTCTATTCTACATTTCCGACTTAGTTTTACACGTGGAATCACCGCCTATTTATATTTATTTATTTCCAGAGGACAGGGTGCACGACACCGATCTATAATCTAGCACTAGATCCTCGGCACACAGTGCCGGCGTTAGGGGGAGCGCGGTCGGGTAATTGTCCAGGGCGCTAGATCTGTAGGGGGCGCCGCAGCCCGGTGTCCCTAGTAGGCGAATATACCGATATTTTCTCATTGTCTCTTCTCTCTATCTACATCTCATATCTAATATTATATGTATATATGCTGTGGCATTTATTTATGCTACAGATTCATCGTTTCATATTATTACCTTGGCGTTTTTTTTTTTTAATTTTGAGCTCCTGAATGGGCGCCACGATAATCTTGCCCAGGGCGCCAATATTGCTAAAACCGGCACTGTCGGCACATTCTTTGAAATCCATCGATTTCATTATAGGAATTTCCACAATATGCATTGTTCCGTTGGTCTGGCACGATTATCTGGGCAGAATTATGTCGTTAGGCTGTTAAAAGTAGGCCATCTTTTCCAAACACGATATCTTCGAAACAGGGCAGCTAGATTCCCGCGCGGAAAATATAAACTACGTACAAAATCCATTTAAGCGGGCTTCGAGTAAAAAGGTTATTCGTAAAAACCGGAAGAGTTTTAACAAACGACTGGGCACAAACAACTCTTTCCAACGGTGGCTCACAATACTACGGTAGGAAATAATGAAAAAGAAAGAAAGGCAAAGAACAGAGAGGAAAACATTCAACTCGAAAGGAACTTGTTCCTTCGTTTCTATGCTCGAGTTTCGCCGCGTTGTTCATGACCGTTTCTTTCTCGAAGATTGATTCGTAGATTTACGAGACCGTCTTGCCTAGCGATTGTTAGAATTTCGTTTTGTAATTGTGCCAACAATGATGCACGCGAAGACCGCAAACGAAAAGCGACCCCGGAAAGGGTTGAATGAAAGTTGAAAGACGTTTCCGTGCGAGGTGAAACATTATTTACTCGGCGAGCCTGTTTTCTTGATTACCACGGCAGTTTGTTTGTCATTAGAAACGACTTTGAAAAGTTTTCCACTTTCAGAGCAGGGATTGCGATCGTTAAAATGAATTTTGCTAGGTAGTTTTGTGTTCGCGCATGTTTATTTCTTCAAACTTCTTTCCAGCAGAGATTGAACGGCTGCTATATCCGCCACGATAGAGACACGAGAAAGGAAACTGATAAAACCAGTCTCGGTTTCTTTAACTTTTAACTAAAAGTAAGACAAGTTTCGAGGAAGGACATTATTAAAGCCTTTTTCATAAACATTATTTGGTAAATTGGATCTGTTGCTCTATTAATCAATATTAATAAATTTTTTCATTGAAAGCAGATGTGTTTTTAAATTATTAATTTATTTGACGCTGAAATGTGTCATATAAAAATTGAAGCTGTAAGAAAAGCCAAACCAGGGATTGGAGATAAAATATAGGAAGAAGAGTAGCTACGTGTGAATAACGTACTCGCGGTCGTTATACTCGTTGTTAACAATGAAAAATTACACCCAGTCGCTCGAACCATTCGTTCTACGACATGATCGAGTACCAGAGATACCAAAAAACATGAGACACGCCGGTCGTTGGACGCGTGCAGCGTTTTCCGGAAGCGAACGTTGTTGCAAACGGGTGTGATGGAACTGGTATGGTTGTAAAAAGTCTTCGGTTTGTTCCGATGTGAAACATCTGCTGTAACAAAATTTTCACCCGACACGTTAATATCGAAAGTTATTATTTGCTTGTCGATAGCCGTTTCATTTTATTGACAATCTACTCGTACTGTTAATTGACCTAGATATGACAATGAATCTGACACAAGAAAAGGATGTATCAATTTGAAAATCATGATTGAGGTGATAACAAATAACGAAATTGATACTCCAAAAACTGAAATATCATGGAAAACTTTCTTAATCCTTTAGATACAGATAGTTTCACTGTTTCGTCCGGGGAAAAACAAATAAACGTGACCGGAAGTCGAGTTTGGCGAACGGGTAGTTACTCCTCTGTCGCGATTAAACGGTAGGAACGATTACGACCGGAAAACCTTCACAGTAAAAACAATGCTTACTTTAACGTCGTAAACAATAATCAAAGTCACATTGACTATATACGGCTTGTGGGAGCCACAAGTTTGCTGAAACGGAGAACCAGCAAAGAAGGCAGAGAAAAGTAACTTCTGTTTCTTGTTCCTCCCTCGATTTTTCTTCGTTCCCAGTTTAATTAATTATTTTGACATTGATTCGTAAAATAATGTATATTTAAAAGGTTAAAAACATTTAGTTCAATAATTATATTCTTAAAAGAAATTAGTAATCTAGTATTCATTATTCGCCATTTTTTACTAACAGACACAAATAAGAAAACTAATATTAGTAAACTATTCAATAAATTCACTGTTTATTACTCACTGTAGTTCACCGCGAAGCAATCAAAAAACCACGACGACTTTTCACTTCATAGCAAATAACGAACCGCGAACGCAACGTCAAAGCCGACTAAACGTCACCGGCACCAAGTAAATTTACCGAAGCACATTCGTTGTAACATTGAAACGGAATGAAACACCGCACAAAAGATAGGTACACTATTTCGCGATAGGCATTGAAATACACGAAATCATCCGAATAGCAATCGACGAGGGATATTGGAAGAGACAGTAAATAAAAATTTCAAGAAACGAGCCTGGTCTCGTATCGTATACAGTCTGAGCCGTGGTTCTAATCCCAGCCAGGTATAGGCAATAACCAATCAATTAAGCGTTCCTTTTACCTCTAGGATCGAATTTGACCCTTCTTAAACGACCCCGGAAAATGGTCAGTACGATTTTAACAGGCAGAATGTGAACACGCGTGCTTGTTAACGTACTTAGCAAAGAAATTGTTAGATAATTTGTACTTTTCGAACTGGAACAGTTGTGAGTGTATCTACATAAAATGCAGAAATTATTTATCGATATCAGCTTAATAATGCAAATGACATTGTTACTTTGTTCCGTGAAATTGTCAATTTAATCTTGAATACGTTCGCGAACGTTTCATGTGTGCCGGTTGCGTGCTTTTTACGCGGAAAAATAATATAAATTGCAATGTGATAGAATAATACGAGGCTGGTGTATCGTTAAATGCGTGCGTGTTTAAAGAGATAACACGGAACGAGGATAAAAACTGAACGTAAATTAAAAAGGAATTGTATAGAACAATCAATAGTGTCGTTTCTATTCGTTAATTAGAGTCGTCGCTAGTTTGATCGCGATTGTATGGGAGAAGAGTAATACCGAAGGAAGAGGATCGTTAGATAAGTGGATTACAAAGAATCGAACAGAAGGTAATGATCGTTGCAAATTTTCCCCCGATACTTCCAATCGAAGTTCGTTTAAATCACTTAGAAAAGAAACCCCGTAATCGGTCGGACTTTAAAAACGGATTTTTATCGCGTTAAACTGTACTCGTGAAAGTTTGCTCAACCGCTTTATCACGTTCAATTTTCCCCTTGTATTTTTGTTGAGTTTAACCAACGACCGCAATTATATTTACGCACCCTTTTTTAACACCCTGCTTTTATTTTAAACCCTCACGGGGTAATCCTATCCAAAGAAAATGAATATACATGCAAAACTACCGTATTATCATTTAAATAATCTTTGAAGATAACAAGTAACGTATACAGGGGGTTCTTTACCGCTTGTTTTTAACCGGACGTAATTATTTTGTTATTTCTTAAGACAAGAATAAAGAAAAAGATAGGGGATGAAGAGAAGGCAAGAAAGGAGAGGAAAGGGCGAGACGTGCAGATTACGTTGAATCGAAGATATCGTGGCTATTGAATTCGATTTGCAAAGTATAGGGCAACGTTCGGGGTCGATTGAAAATAGTTCGGTTTCAATCTCAGGGTCTTCTCGAGTGCTCCTGAATAAACACTGACTTTCCCCGCGTCTGTGCGGCTGAAATCAATTCAACGGAACAAGCGAGGTGTTAAGGTGGCTCAAAGCGATAGAGCCACCCTTTAGAATCGTTCGGAGGATAAGACGATATGGCGGGAAAATTTGAACAGAAGAACTACGCTCGAAAACCGTGAAGAGCCCTTGACTGTCGCTCCATCCGGTTGAATAAAAAGCTACGCCGGCCAAACGAGATGGAAACTTACCACTTCCTCCTCGCTGGCGTCGCTTCGAATTGAATTCCAGTCTCACCGCGGGACTTGGAAAACCCTTGGAAATCTTGTTGCACATACCATCGATAATGCATCTCGCTGAACGCACTCCGACTCGACAACTCTAACATTCGCGAACCAGACACGAGCATTCTCGTTGGATGAAATTATTTCCAAACATTCAACCGTTCTAATAAAATCAAAAAGCAAGGATCCAAATATTTTCGCGATCTGAAAGTTATCGAATACAGATAAACTGTTGATTGCCGTTTCATTTGACTAACGGTATTGAAACGCGAAAAAAAAAAACTCGTAGGCTGATTTAATAATGAAAGGAACGGAAAACAAAGGCTAAATGGAACCGGACCAAAATTGTTACGGCCGGTATATATTGTTCGCTGTGTAGGATGGGCAGACAACTCGCGCCATTAGAGCGCGTTGTGTTTCGACTTCGACAAATATTTGCCAACGGTGAAACAGGAAGACTGTGGCGTCTATACATCGTTGGTCGGTGGCGTACACAATGGAAAAACCGGTGGTACTCGCGATATAGAGATCGATAGCATGTCAGTTATTTATATCTCGCTCGTTCATCAGTCCCTAGCTCCTCGATAATGCGTATAATTCAACGAACGGTAAATCGTTGCCAAGGATGGTCAAATAACCGCGCAAGATGAACGACGTTGCAGTTATGGACACCTACACGAGCCGACAACACTCGTATACATCTGTACGAGCCTATGTTCGAAGAGGTGTACAAGATATACGACAAGAGCTGGCCGTGTTTGCGCGGCACGGTTCAAAAGCCGGGGGTTCGTCGGACGGAGAGAGAAAATGGGTCGCGGGAAATTTCATCAATTATCGCATCAGTGCTACGACAATATCGTGTCGTGAAATTATCGTCGATGCAAGCGAAGCGGAGGCTGAGTAACGAGGGAAAAGAGGATAAAAGGGATGAAAGCTCGCCTCGAAGAGGGGTTCGCATTTGATGAAGGAAGGTTTTTGCAATTTCCCGTCGCTTTGATTTATTTAACCATCGCCGACCATCTTCACGAGGGAATACATAGAATATCATAGGACTTCGATGGGACGGGCTTTTGACGATTAGAAAATGAATTCATTTTGTGAAAGACTTTTAATCGAAACATATCGTAACGCGAGGTCTCTCGTAACGGACATATTAACGCTTTAAAAAAGCTCATGATTTAAGCAAGTATACGTACGAATTGTATGTTAACGCTTTAGCATAAGACTCTCAGTTTTAGCCAGCGAATAATTGAAAAAAAAAAAGAAATAAAAAGCTCTTATTCCTCTCGCTTCCTGATTATTATGGATCCCGTGAAACTCCAGCCGTGCATAAGTATGCATTCCTCGCGGCTTATTACACGTATAAAGTATCCGATTTAACGTCGCGCTTTATCTTTCTTTCATTTCTTCTTTTCTCGGTTCTTGCGACGCCTGAAAACTGCCCGCGGCAGTTTTCTCTCTTCTCTTCTGCCGCATTTCCCTCGTTTCCTTCTGCGGTACCTTTTTGTTCCCTGTTAGTACACCTCCTGACCTCGTTCACCCTGTCCGCCTGAGAAATAATTTAATTCGTATTACGAGGCCGTTGCGAAGGGCAAAAGACACCGTGTGCTTGGTACGCCTACGCGGACCTTTTGCGTTTCAAATCGAGAGAAGAAAGAGAGATTCCGCCCGGTGGATCTTTTCATGCCTTGCAAGAAAACGGGCGTTCGCTTCTCGCACAAACGGTGCCACCTAACAGACGATGCAACCAAGAAGCATCATCCTCGCAGGATTATTTCTCGTGCCGGTGTATACGCCGAAAACATGGCACAGTAGTTTTTCAATGGAGCCTCGTTCTCGAGGTTACGTTTAAAATTATGCGAACGACAACAATGGAAATTCGCTTCGCGAATCTTTTTGTGGACCTCCGTTTTTACAGAAGTTCCTCTGGCTGAAAGAAGCCGAGTCGATTATGAATGCTTCTTCTGTATTTATACGAATTAATGCTTTAAGAGGTTCCTTCAGTCGATGTTGTAGTTAAATATTAGAAAGATTTAAGCTGATACATGGGAACAGCGTTTCATCTTGCGGTTTCGAGGATTTCGAGCAACACAATGAGCGAATTCAGTCGAAATCCAGTTTAATTGGAGCGATATACAAAATTATCTAAACTATGTTATCATATTGTTCCTTTGGAATAATAGGAACGATAAGGAGCAAGCGGAATTAAGAGCAATTAATTAAACTACTAAACAGAAATATTTTTGCGTCATGGCACTAAATGGTTTGATCCGTCGATGAAACTAATAAACGAACCCTAGACGAACGACTGGTACAATAACAGCCATTACGAGCTCTTCCTTATTAACTCAGAGTAATTAATTATCGAGTTCCTATGAAATTCATGGACGCTGTAATGAAGAGAGAGGAATTTTTCCAGGGCACTAATACTATCAAAATCTGATCTCAGATCTTACAATCTCTCGATATTGAATTAAAACTTCTGCTTAAATCTCCTACAGTCTCTTCTCTGTCTCTTTAACCGACCAGCTCAACGACGTCCCAGTCGTTTTCATGGTCGAGAAACATTTCTTCCACGTTTCTAAGAGAAAAACGAGGTACAGAAAGAAGCTCGTCTCGGTCAAGAGAACTCGAGTTTTTCACTGGGTAACGGCAATTGAATTACTCGAAATGCGTGTGAGATTCATAGAAGATGACGAGCAGTTACCAGAAATTAAATTACAGCTGAGATAGAGCTAACAAATTGTATTTACGTGAAACGGCGAAACTTTTATCACTCGAGAAATTGCCTATAAAACATGTAGACTTTAACTCAGTCCGTTTTCTGGACCACGAAAATTCCGAACCCTCTTTCCGTTGCCTTTTCGTCGTGGCTCAACGAGATGTAGATTGAAAAGCTGTCCTATTGCTTTCACGCGTAACGTAATTTAGTGGCTGGAACGAGGACAGTTCGAGGGAAAAGATGGGGAGGAATGAAAGAAAAAGGTCTATTTAACCGAGCCTACCTTGGACACAGGGAGGGCCGGGGTTAAGACAAGGGGTCTATTTCGGGGAATCAATGGCTGAAAGAGAAATTGAACGGGAACTGGAGATTGTTGGAAGCGTCCCTTTGTTACGGATTGCTCGGATGGAATAAATTCCAACGCATCTGCAGGGAATGTTTATGATACTAGACATCTGGATTACAGACGTGCTACCTTCTGTTAAAGTATTGCTAAAATGACTGTTCATGTTTTATGGACCTGAAGGTCGTAGAGGACCTGGACGATGGTCAGTTTTGGGTAAAAATTATTACCCATACGTAGGGTCGATTTGGTTTTACCAGCTGAATTGAACATTTATAGGTTCATTTATGTATTATGTATTTGAATCTAAATAATAAAACTTGGGCATGTTCCAATTACTCCTTCGAATTTCTAATTGCTATTAAATTACAAAGCGATAAAGCTTATCCGTTTCATCGGGTATGCATTTACCATACTTACGTTACCAATTTAGATATCCACAAGGCGAATAGTATTTCAGAAAATTACTTTTCCTTCGCCATTTAAAATCACAAATTAGATAAGGGAAAGACTGCAATCAGGTAGAAATAATTTCATCCAGGTAGGTACTCTGCGGTATAATTAAACGCTTCGGTAGGTATGCGTGTCTGCAGCTTGATTATATTACCCTCGTAAAATCTGTCCCCTATGGTGATTCGATTTGTTTTATAGTCATTCCTTGAAAATTATCCATTTTAATATCATCGAGCGAAATAAAATTAACAAAATTATGTTTCCATTTCCCAACATCCGATAATACGCTACTCACGTATTTAACGAAATCTACTTTGTATTTCAATTGGAACTTTTGTTACTTTCTTCACATTTTAGACCACTTTGACATTATCTGTCTTAAGTAATTAAAATTGTGAATTGAATTATTTCACGCCATCATTCGCGTAAGGGAAGAAAAGAGGAGGAAGAAATTTATACCTCTACTCTTTGCAAGCTCACGTTCAATCAGATTCGATCAATAACTCTTAAACCGTATTCATGATCGCGTATTGAATTAATATAGTTGTGAAACTCAAAGTACTCTCTGTACTCCCAATATCTCTGATTACTCTATTGTGAATTTGATTGCTGGTGGAATGTTAATAGGCTCTATATTATAATCTTCAAACACCTATTTGATTTTTGAATGGAGGAGTCAAGAAGCTCGGAAATTTCAGAGAGAAACTAACGATACACCATCACAATCGGATGATGCGCGAAGTGTGACGATTCTATAGGATAGTTTTGACGTTTTCCAAACGAACGTTATCGCATTTTTCCCGCAAACATTCGACCCGTTACGTCGACGTTAAATTGGAACTGGCCGCGCCGAAAAGCGGCTTAAACCATCGTATAACTCGCGAATAGATTCCTGCGGGCCCCTTTGTTCCCCTTAATAGGAAAGTTTTTTGTTTCGTTGTTTGTCGAACTGTGCGACATAGGAAACTGCATACTGCCGGTTTCTCGGTCCCTTCGGTCTCATAACCGGTCCACGGAAAAAGCTTCTCTTTGTCCGGACACATTTTACCCCTTAGTTTGCCCAACGAAATAGAATTCGTAGAAACGCCCGACCTTCATTGAATTATTTAGCTAATTCTAGGCTAAAAATTCTTATTTTTGTATAATGAATTCTTATTAAAATTTGTCATTTTCGAAGCTGAAACTTAATCACGATTAATCTTATTCTCTTTCTCTGTTACAGGACATTCCTTTGGCAAAGTGACGCTCAGAGCGGTCACGGATTTCTCGTTGCTGTCTAAATTAAGGGTAAGCACTTCTTATTCCTTTGCGATTCACAATTATATTCGTGGCTGCGTTAACGACGTTGTTGGAAAGCAACGAATCTAATTTGTTCGACGAAGTTTCGTAGCAACGCGTTTCACCCCTTACCCTTTCCTTAACTTGAAACGATTAGGTCGATAAATTTCAAACTTTTCCGTCCACTTCATACTCCCGCGAAATTCGTACTACTCATGTTTTGCTTTCCGCGAAGTCGACGAACGAAGTTGCTTTGAAATAAGAAAAAAATCATAATTATTTGCAAAGTGCGACAGAAATTCTGATGTCAACGATAATGAATGATACTCCGAAACTTTAGACGATTATTTCATTAGTCTAATTATTTTTAAATGATTCATAATTTTCTGCACAATAGTTGATTCTATTTTCTTTCTTAGAAAGCTTGTACCTCCCTTTGTTATTTTTCCCTTCTCAAGACCGTTCCAAGTCCAAAATTACCCGTCCAAATTTATCTCAGAAAAGAAAGCAACCATCTCACGAATGAAAGATTAAAAAAGAAATTACTGCGACAGGAAACGTGGTAACAAGGTTTCAATTAGCGTTCCAATCGTTTCCCGAATGATTTACACGATCATTTAACTTGTTTGAAAAGTTTACGCAATTTCGCGACCACAGCAGGCGATCTGTAAATATTCAGGAAACTTTTGTGGAACAAGGTTGTCATGTTTGCAACGGAAATAAGGGAAAACTTGAGCTATTAGATGCGTTTCGATATCGGAAAGCGCATAAACTGTATCCAATCGATAACTTTCAGTCGCTAGCTTTCCCTGGAATATTCGATTTTTTTTCACCGGTGTATCTCGACGAAAAGTAACGAACCTCTAGACATACGAGGAAATGCTAACTCGAGGAGCATGATAAAAATGCATGTTCACGTGATTAAGGATGCGCGATCCAATAAGAAATTACATTTCACGACAAAGAACATTGTCATCGCCCACCGATAACGATTTCCTATAGAATTTTAATGGGACCACCGGTAACGTCTTGCATACAGACACCGTAACGCGAAACCGAATACGACGGTCTTTCAGACACAAACAAGAATGCAGAAATCTTCATTTGACAAGCTATAGCTGCAGTTTTCTTATAATACTTGGTATATCAAAGAATTACCTTTTATATTTCATCCGGTTGATCTCTTTCCCATTTGCATTCGCGATCATTAGGAAAAAAGGGGGTACAAAGGCTGTTAATCAAGCCGTCCCGCTCTGGAAAACGGACATTAAGGAAAGAAGATTTCTCAGCGAGATTAAAAGGAATTTCGTTTGTCGTTGGACCTCTTTTGCCTCGTGTCTCTCGATTATCATTCACCTTGCAAGTTTGTGTAATAACCAGGCTAACGGTGAAGGAACCAGAGGGAAGAGGATAGAGTTATATCGTTTATAATTACACGATGGCAAAAAGGTATACTTTTTTCGTCCTTTCCGTTCTACGTGTTTTCCCGGTCGTTCCTGTTTCGGTAGGTGAATCAACTCTCTAAGAGAAAATTACCAGAGGCATGGCTTCTTCCATGGCAGAGACTTTAAATCCCGTATCCCCACGAATAAATGACCTCGTAACTGAAGATTTATGCCAGCGTTCTCATTATCCGACCCGTTACTATAACGTGCTCATTATCGTTCTTTCGTGATTCCCTGCTAGCCGTGCTTCTTCCCCATTAATCGCGTGTGGCCGATCTTTACAGATTTATTTTAGATTTTCAATGACGTATATACACGTTGTACTCAAAGGCTTAAAAGCATGAAAATAATTAACAGAAGATAATAGGAGAATAATCCATGAAATATGGAGAAATGATAAAAGAGAATGAATAGATATGCGCTACGTCTAGCAAAGATCTGAAACGAAGTTTTTGATTAATGTAATCAAAGTCTGGCGATTAAAATTTATTCTATTCGATGGGATTTTCTATGTCAAACAGCAGGGATTAAATGTCAATCTTTACCTAATTCAAAGTATGAATTAAAATTATCTTTAGTCGATAATCCTTCCGTTATACGTAGAATCACGTTCAGTAATTTATCAAAATTTATCCCTCTCGATGACGCATCTCTCCAAGAAGAATTCTACAATTTTCTAACTTCTTATCCACATTTCCGTCGATGAGTCAAGCCAATATCGCCCTCTCTTTATTACGTTCATATTGTTAGACGCGTTGGTTTCGATCAAGTAGATTAAGTTCATCTTCCCGGATATCCCATTAGACAGATCGCTCGCGTAGTCTTCGCGATCCGCTGACAAATACAAGTTTCTCTACGGATGCACAGCTGCGCCAGCTTCGACATCTGCGCACTTTATTGTATCTATCGTCTGTGTTTACGGATAGATACGTACAGAAATGATATCTTAGCGTTTCAATCACGTCGTGTCAATAGCCAAGACGTCCAGGACTATTCTTAGTTTCACGATTTTCCTCGCGGAGAGCGCGAGTTGTATCTTTAGAGATGAAAGATTTCATCGTTACGAGGGAAAATCAGTCGAGTGTCGGATCCGTTCCGGAACGCATTGCGGATTTCGATCGACGTGCCGTGGCAGCGCATTTTCGTGATTTCGAACGGTCATCAACGAAGCAATAGAAAATTCTACTGATTTCGGTGGATTGGAGTGATTTAAAGTGATCAATGTTTCGCGGCGGACGTGCAAAGATTCGCGAACGGAAGGTTCGTTATAATTTCCAGCTGCGTTTTTCCCAGTTTCCTGCATCATTATGAGGTTCTCTCGATGCGTAATTACAGCGCCGGAAGCTGCCGCACCGTGTCGATCAAACATCCCCTGCACCGGTGCGCTCGAAAATAAAATCGCGAAAAAGAGCTGTGTAATTACATTTGCGTAAGTGTACGTAGAAATTCATGAATATTTGTCCAACTTTTCCTGCTTTTTCGAGTTTATAATTTACTTTAAAACGTGCTGTTTTTAACCTTTTTGTGGATATCCATTTCTCTACTTTCGTTAACAATTTTATACATTATCTTATTAATTTAATTGAAAGCCGTCCGCCAAAGAACCAACGTTTCTACTCTCGATGATCTCGTTCGTTCACTTATCCTGATTGCCGGTCTTTAATAAACCAGACCAGGCATTAAGATTAGCAGCAATTACGTCCAGTCGTGAGGGCTCGTAATATAGACGAAGAATGAGACAACGCGATTCGTGAACCGAAATCATAGTTCACGAGAGAAGCATAAAAATCTCGCTGAAACGAGGGAAGAGGGTTGACCCATTTTCTAAACTCGTGGGAAAGATGAACGAACTCAAGGAAGCATGTAGGGACCGCGTATGTTTCTTAATGTATATAAAGAATCGTATGCGTTGTTTCTAGCCGTCCCAGGGTGTTTATATCTCGATGTTACCAAAAATCTACGGTCTTTTCCTATTTATACACGCGGCACAATCCAGTCTCATTTAAACTGTTTAAGGAACACGCTGGAACGGACTGGGAGAAGGATATCAGTGACGCATATGATCCTTTTCCCTGGTGCAACATCGTTCTTCCTTACAGACTTCCCCATACGCGGTTGTATCTCGTAATCACCAGTAGTATTCTCCAGTTTCTCGATGCGTGTGTTTTGCGCGCGCATGTTCGTGTACTCTCTAGTTTCACAGGCGGGAAATAACAGAGAGGAACGGGTATGCGTATGCTCGTACACACGCGATCAGATACATACATGGTCTCGCAGAGAGGTTTAGTTACATAAAGGGGTGTTTGTCCCGAGAGGGAGGCACCAGGTGTATATCGACTCCGTGCACATATTAATATCCAGCTTCGAGCCTTCTAGGGCATCATCTTGGTTTCGTGTATCCTTGTCACGTTACAGGGACACGGAGCTGTAACTGGAAGCTAGCTGAATGACGCCACCGCTGTGCTATTAGCAAACGTTTCCGTTTTCGATTGTAACGGGGTGTAAAATAACATGCACGTTACGGCTTTCGCGTGTTTGCACGCTCTGATCGGTAGAGATTTCTACTGAAAATTTATGTTACTCGGAGGTTCTATAATAATTCAACTTATTCAGAGTTTCTGCATTTTATGTTTTAATCGTACATTCATTGACGTCGTTCGGGTGTTTTAATATTTTCATTGATTCTGATAGACTAATATTTCATTCTGACAGTATTTAATCGATCTGTTTTCTTTCAAGAAATTGAATCTACTGTTGATCAATATTATCGTTTCGAGGAAAATCCTAAATAATTTGTTTGCACTATAATAATGATTCTATAGGACATCGTGATCGTTGTTCACGATAACAAAGCTGGTAACCCTATTACGCGATCGATCGTGTTTCTCTTTCGCAAGGGATCGCGCAAAGGGGTTGGTCACGAAAATATGTCGTGCTCATGCAAATGGAAAATACGAGGAATAATTGCGGAAGCATTTCACGATCGGACTGTTCGCGGTACTATCAGCGAGTGCTATTATTCGACCAGTTACGATGACGATATCGATATTCATTGGTAATTAAGTATTAACGGCTTATCGGAGAGGGAAAGGGGTGACCTCTTCGTCGAGAGTTCAGGCTTCCTTCGACGTCAGCTTCGCCGTTTTTCATTTATAATTAGAAAGTCGATTACCGTCGCGGCGCGGCGTCTTTGGCACGCTTCACCCCGTCGAAGCAGACGCAATAAAAACGATTCGATAACTTCGAAAAACTCCGTCGTCTCGATTCGCTGCACTCGAGAATCGACTGCCAGACAGAACTTCTACAAAGCTGATTAATCAGATTTCGTTTATTTTCCATTCGAACTCTACTCGATATAACACGGTCCATTCAAATACTTCTGAGACTGATGCTATTCAAAATCAAATTCTTAGTTTCTAATAATATAAGTTAACTAATAAGTTTCTAAGTCTTCTTAACCCTTTCGTTGCATCCTCCTACGTTTATATATTAATTTATTTAGTCATCTGTAATCGAATTTCAAATATTTCAAAATATCTTGTCAATAAAAAATACAAGTCAGTATAAGTTAATAAAAAAGGATTTCCATTTGAAACCGAATAAATTTGAAATGAAGCTGACATAATTTGTGCGTGACTCTCGACAGCGAACAAATTCTGAAATACCGTGCTGACACGCTCCAAGTATCGACGAGCTCCGTTTTTTTCCTTTTTTTATTCTTCTTCATAGAGTTACGTTAAACAGATGAAATATCCATTATTGGAGGAATATTGTATTTTCTGACTATAACACAGACCGTGGTCCATTAATATTCACATTGGAGCTGCAATTTTCCCCTGCCGTGAGGTTTTCGGTTTTTATTAACCGTACGCTCGATTCGAGCCTGCGCGTCGCTGCTCCATTTTCAACGACCACTGAAACAATTAAAATAGCGAAAATGGAAAATTTTGTTGGTAAACGCACAGAACTGTACGAATTTCAAATTTTACCTCTCGCGTTAGGAGCACGGATGTTTTTGAGTTCACGGTTGAAACTATAAAAAAAAGGAATTCATTTGCACCCCCGTCTTTTTATTATTTCAAAAAATTTTTGTAAAAATCGAGTTTCATCTGATTGCTCAACCATGAAACGGTCGAAAATAGTCCACTGGGAAATGTAAAACAATGTTCAGGAATTAAATTGCAGTACAAAATTTGAAATTGAAATTTGCATTTAAATTTCAATTCAAGTACAAAATTCGAAATTATCTCCGGGTCTAATTTTCGGTAATAGCGATTACATTACTGTACAAGTGCACCATCGAGAACATAAATTATGTAACTTTTTTTTTCATCTGATCATGATAATTCGATTCCATTTCCCTACGAACGAATATACCTCGGAAGATCAACGTTCACTGTCAGAGGAAATTATATCAAAAGGTAGAAATTCAACAGAACAATATAATTACTTTGAGAACAGAAACTCTGGGTGTCCGTGCGGTTTGCCACGACGATTTATATTTCGTCCATCCAATTTAAGAAAAAGTTTTTCTTCCACGATTCGTTATTGCGCCAGAGAGTTCCACTTTGAAACTGAATCCTCAGGAAGTTGCCGAGGTAACTGGAGTATAATGTGCCGTACGTACAGGACACCATCCTAATGCCCGACCTCCGATTTCCCTCACGAAGAATCGATTGCGTTCGAGAGATACCCGATCCGCGAATAATCTCTTCAAACTTTTTGAAATTTCTTTAAATCTCCAATTACTAGTGTACGAAGTTTCCTCTAACCCTTTTCTCGTAAGGTGTTAATTTTTCAATAAAAATCTTATTAACTCTTCGAATAAAGACAAATCTTTCGAGAAGGCGTGAAACGAACTTATAAATTACCGTGCTTTCGATCAAGAAATGAAATGGCATACTTTAATCACGATCATTATAATATCATGGAACTAGGAGGTAATTACTCTCGGAGAACGAAGGAGAGCCTTGTCAAATCTACCTTGTCGTTCTTGCTCGAATTTGCTGTCAAGTTCCGGAGGTACATTAATATTAAACAGCAAGAGAATTCAGAAGCTTCCTCTTCTTTTAGCGAGCCTGGTTAATCACGTTTAGAGTTACCAGAATATTAATTTATTCGTAGGTTGAATTTATAATTCCCTTTCATATTACGTCACATCCAATATACTTGAGCCGACGTTAAAACATAATTAGTTAAAAGCTGAATATACTATAATATCAAATGCGAGACAGATTAAATTAAATGAAACGAGAATTTAAAAAAAAGAAAATAATCGAACAGACGTTTGATTTTATTTCAATCCACAATATTCTCTTCGTTGCGTTCATTTTTCATTAATGGAATATATGAACAGTAACGAGCCAATTATTTCATCTGTTGACTGTTGTAATGAAAATGGCTACGTGTATAGTGCAGTACTTTAATAAGAATTATTAACGGTACGATCGTTTCGTTTTTGTTACATTTTATTATCGCTCGAGGACGTAATTGGTATTAACTCTGGTTTGACGTGTTGCGGAATTTCGTAAATGCTTGTGGTATGTTTCTGTAATTCAATGCTTTCATGTAATTTTGTGAAAATCGACGTTTTAAAGAACCTTTCGATGAAAGTTTGAAAAAAATTCTGCAAATTTAATGTACTTAAATAATTAATACAACAAATTAAAATTTTATTGTACACCGAAACGTTACCAAATCAATGATAACAGAAATTCGCGATTTTTCAATAGGATTCTCAAACGAAAATTCGACAACCTATAGTCAAAAGACTGTAGTTAAAAACCAGCTGCAGTTTATATTTCTGTGATCTTTGTTGTTAGCAAATACACGATTCGTTTGGTTTTTTCTGAAGCATCGTTACAAGAACGTTTCGGTCCCGTTTTCAGTGGGAACAGGGCGAAACGAAAGGCCGCGATTTTATTTACAGACGCGTTTAAATTGAATTTTCAATTTTGCAAAATCGCCACGGCGAAACCGACGCTCAGAGTACTCGACGCTTTGCGGTTAATACATCCGTGCCGGATTCGAAAATCGTTATTCCGTCAGTTAAAGCAATCTCTACATTGCTGGCGTGAGATTGACGATTTTTTTATACATATATATATTTTTTTTCGCCGAGCAGCTCGTTCGTTTTCCAACAGTTTTAAGTCGAAAGCATCGTTTCGAGTTTTTAATTTTCTTCCTTTTCGTTTACTAACCATTCGCAACAATTTCCATGGTAAATACGATTTAGAGGTTCCAGCTTTCTGAAGTTCCCTTCATACATACTCGAGCACCGTTTAACGTATCTTTTCATATGTAAAAAGCCTCAACTCTCCCTCTGTTTCAGCTGAATATCCTCGATTTCAATAATCGTTTTCAACCGGCTACCAATAAATTACGCGGTGATCGTTGGTTTACTCGGGCTATTATAAATCCTATCAATCGCATCTAACTGTCACGAATACGGTGGAATGAATGCCACGTTTATTAGGCCAATCATCGAACGGTTTGCGAACGGTTTCAACGATATAATTATACGGTATGTTAATTAAATCAGGACTAGGGGAATCTGTTGTGCGTTAATTCGCTTATGCGAGATCGTAGAGACAAACGGATGCTAAGTAAATCCACGTCAGATATAAATTCTCCCACAGAATAGTAATTGCTAATCAGTTTTTCGTCCATTCATTGGTTATACGAGATAACGTGAGATTGATTGATCGACGGGTGAATTTTCACGAATTTCGCTAGAAAATTCATATAATTGAGGAATGAAATAATTATAGAAAAGATAATGGAAAATTTACGTGGTATTGGCGAAGGTTAAATTTAAAAATCAAGTGAAATGTCGTTGGTCGACGTTAATATTCTGGTATGAATTTGATTGATAGGATTGGACCGAATTTAAATTTCTGTCTTTACGAGAAAAACGCGACCCCTTATCTGACCCTTTTTCCGGCTATGCAAACCAGCTGAGGGTTGGGTTTGCACGCACGCGTGCCTACGTAAAGGACGTATGTCCACGTCAAACTCCTTCCGACCGTGCACGTCCTGAAACAAGGCACGTAGAAGGTCTCTTCCGGACCGTGTTTCCAAAGGACACCGCTTCCAGTTCGCCTCCGTTTTCCTTCTCGTTCACCACGCTGCACCCTTATCCCACCCTATCTCTTTCCTTACATATAGATACCTACCTATGATATGTATAGGGTGTTTCCAAGATAGATAACCAAGATCTCTTTAAATTTATTGCAACAATTATACAAATATCAATACTGTGTCAAGAATCTTTATCTTACACATAGATATTGTCAAAATTACGATTAACCATTTTCATAATCAAAGGGTTAAATCAAGCATACAACGTCTATAGTAAACCAAAAAGGGTCAGGATTTATAATTCAGAAAATAACCCAAGTTTGTAAGATATTCTTTTTCTTTTCCATTTCGCAATGAAAATAGGAGACGTTGGTAAAGTTTGGTCACCGGTTTCAGAAACAACCTGTATATAGCTGCGGAAGGTATATAAACCCTTTACTTTCGTCTTATGCATATCTAATGTTCTCGTTGGTCGGATATTTACAAGTCAAATGCGAGCGATCGAGTGAAACCGGTACGACGCTCGGAGGCTGAAAAAGCAAAGAAAAAGCTCGCCGCAAGCACGTTACCGGGGTTGGGATGAGGGTGAAAGAACAACGAAGTAGAGAAAGACGACTGAAGGAGGAAAGGAGAGAATAAACGTGAAAGAAATGCGGAGGAGGATGTAACGAGAAAAATGGGACCAGCAATGAGGCTCGGTACCGTATTTCTTTTGTCTTGGTGCGGTTCACCGTAAACCCGGGCACAAAAGAATCTTGCCCCTGGTCTTCGGACGATGAAGTCCGGAGGAGGAGATGGTTAAGTGAAGTACGCAAACTATGAGTTTCCTGTTGCGGCTGGAGATTTCAAAGTTTTACGATTCGAGGAGGAAATTTGTCCATGAGCCATGCAACGATCTGATCCTTCAGGATTTAAAAAAAAGAATAAACTTCTGGTTCCAGTAAAAGCAATAGCAAACTCTTCTTCATCCTTGAATATAAACGAAAGATAACCGGTCGATCAACACACTATCATCCAATTCTGTGGTCTGGTTATAAATATTTGATCACAGTGTCTCCGACCGATCCGCTACTTGACAAACGCGGTTTGTCGATGGTGTACACCAGCGAACGATAATTGAATTTGTGTAATCGACGTAACGCCCGCTTATATCGGTCCCATGGGCATTCGCGTTATTATAACGTTCAACGTTACCCCAACTCCTTGCTGAAGAATCGATTTACCCGTATATGTACACTACTCGGTTACCCTTCCTCGTTCATCCCAATTTTTCGTCACATTTACTGTAAGGAAATAGAGAGTGTCGTAAAATAGTCTACAACTCGAATGCTGCATTTTCCAGATATGAAATATACAATGCAATTAAATACAAAACATATAGTAATGTTTTTATTACATGAATTGAAATTAAAATTAAGCAATTCTTAACACTTTTATTATAACTACAAAACCCATCTCCGAATTTAAATTGCGAAATGGCAAAGAAATTTACAATTTTTATATTATATTTGGGTTGCTCTGTATATTTAAGTCTGTCTTCGTTCCATCTTTCTCCTCAAGTTTTGGAATAAATTCAAATAGGAAGAAGGTCGTTGGCTGTGCTAGGTCGTTCTTCCTCTGGTTTGTATCCCTGGAGAAAGGTACAAAATAAATTGTACCGGCAGCCACCTCCAACCGAGAGAGTAATTTGATGCACAACCTCAAACTCCAAGAGCTTGGACGATAATAAAACGGGTACAGTGTGCAGGGCGTCTTGTTTTATTAATTTAAATTCTACAACGCGGCGTCGACTGGTGATCCTGGCGAGAGGACACTAAAACGATATTAACTTAAATTACAAACAGTCCGTCCTAAGGTGGTCCTGATTTCAAGATTAACAGAGAAGCACTGGCTAAGAAACGGAAGGGAAAACAGGCTGCGTTGAAGCGACGTAAAAACACGATGGAAGAAAATAGAAAAATAAAAAAAAGAAGGGTGGTAGAGGTAGAAACGACTCAGAAGTATATATATTGCTAAGAATCTTGCTTCTCGGACTTGCCTGATAACAGAGAAAGCTGAGTTCCTCTTTGCTGATCGTATTGTTTAACCCTGTACTATCCTTAGAGAAGTGTTTTTAATCAAATTTCTGCTATTACTTCATTTAGATACAGAAAATTTCCCTTCGTGTCGCACTCGATTAATATCATTAATATTAATATTAATAATGAAAAAACATCTCTCAGTTCCATGCAGAAATTCGTAGAAATCATGTTCGAGAAGTTAACCCATTAATTATTTCTAAGAAACTTACAAAGCCTCTGGCAAAAGTTGCTAGCAAAGCTACCTCGCTCTCATCCGCGAAATGTTTCTGTTGTCTTGTTTCGGTCAGAGGAGTTTCGCGTTGCACACGTTTGAACAAGTTCTAATCTTATCGATCATGTTTCTCTTGTTCACAGAAATCCTCGGGATGGAGCTAAGAACGGCGAAACTGTTACTCTACTCGGCGTTGGTGGTGGTCGTGTGTTGGTGCCAAGAAGATTGGACGGCCCAATGTTCGTCCTTGTGCAAATGCAGATGGATTTCCGGCAAGAAGACAGCGGAATGCGCGAAACAGAATCTCACGCAGATACCTAGTAATCTATCATCGGATATCCAGAACTTCGACCTAACCGGAAATCGTATCGCTCATCTGATGAACAACTCGTTCAGTAGCGTCCACCTGGTGAACCTGCAGAAGTTGGTGTTGCGCAAATGCGAGATCGAAACGATTCACATGAACGCTTTCAACGGCCTGAAAATCGTGATCGAGATCGATCTATCGGCCAACAACATCAGAACCCTAAATCGGGGCACGTTCGAAGAAACACAGAGGTTAAGGGTGTTGTTGTTGAACGAGAACAAGCTAAAGGTCCTGGAGAACGGTCTCTTCCGTGATCTGGTGTACCTGCAGAAGGTGATGTTGTCTAACAATGAATTAGAACGAATCGAGAAGAAGACCTTCCACAATCTGCCAGGTTTGCGATTAGTTACTCTAGATGGCAACAATCTAAGCACCCTGGGGGTGCAGAGCTTCGAATTGCTGCCGATACTCGGCAGCCTAGAGCTTCACAATAATCCATGGAATTGCAATTGTCATCTGAAGAGATTTCGCAATTGGACGATAGAGAGAAAGTTGTACACGAAACCCACCACGTGTCAGCAACCACCGAATCTTGCCGGGAAGATGTGGGACGAGATCAGCAGCGACGAATTCGCCTGTAGACCAGAAATCTTCACGATTGGCCCATCCGTGAAGATGGAGTTCGCCAGAGGGAACGTGACCTTTTGGTGCAGAGCTTCTGGAACCCCGCAGCCAAAGGTAACCGTATATATTTCTGTTAGAAAAGAAAAGTGGTGATTAACGAAGAGTGAAAGAGAAGAAGGCAGGCGGAAGAAAATAACGGTGAAATATTATAAAACGGAACGCGGTAAAGTCGGGATAACGTTGACTATTGTGATCTACGGTAAGTTGCTAGCAATTCGGTATACAATCTAGTTGAACGCGGAAGTTAGGTCTGTTGAAAAGATTGCTTCGGTTAAATTCGCGTTCGGGCAGCTTAGCTTGAAAGCTTCTAAACGATCCCAACCAGTGGAACATTGTTCTCTGATTTCAGAACGAGAGAGATGCTTTTTTTTTAAAATGTTTATCCACCGTAAACGTATATTTCTTTCTGGTCGTTGCAAAGACTTCGCGAAGTATTTTATGCGTTTGTAGTAAAAGCTTTCTTTCTCTAACTGTTAATGGCTTTTGATTACGATGAAAAGTTAATAGATTTTTCTCAAAGGAAATACTAATGGGTTTAAATATACAGAAATTATTCTTACGTAAATTTGTGTAATTCATTCGACAGTATCTCGCGATTGCTTGCAATGTATCCCCAATAACTTACGATGACCCTAACCGATAAGCTTTCTTTAAAGTTGAAGAATTAATTTTCTTTTTTTTGTACCCTGCCTTCTCCTTTTGTCTCGACTTCAAAGAAAGATCGTTCCGGGACATTCTTTACTCTCAGACTCTCGATCTTTTATACTCTTAAATCAAATATTCTTCATTCACACCTGAAACTCTCAAATTCTGTCGCAAGCACTTTAACTTATCGTCCGTTTCTTCCTTAAAAATGTATTCACACCCACAAACATGGCTTAACGTTTCGACAGAATGTTTTCCGACTATCTTGGAATAAATTTCAGCTCGCTTTTGCGATGCGATCATTCTTGACAATTCGCGTTACGTTATATCCCCTAGTGACCTGAAAAACATGTAGCGAAATTTTCATGATTTAATGAAACCCTTTGATTTCGCGGAGAATAACGTGGCACAAAAGAATGAAAAGCTCGTCTTCTGAAGTCGTATCGTACAAAAGGAAGACGTAGTTACGCGAAGTTTTGCACACGATAACGAAGTCCTTTCAAATTTGTCCCTCTATGAAAACTGCAAAATTCAGAACACTCTTAAAAAAATATTCGCGTATGCCCCGTGTCGTCTTAATTCGCGAAGGGCTGAAAACAGCGACGCGACAGGGTCGATAACGAGTTACTTTTTACGTAGCGGTTTGCTTTTTCTATTTCAGCTATTCTGGATCTACCGATCGAGAACCTTAACCAACGAGAGCCGACGACACAACGGGGAGAAAAGTTACATCCTGAAGTCGAGCCACGACTGGTTGAACCTGACGATACCGGATGTCACGCCCTCGGACAAGGGTGATTACGTCTGCTTGGCGAAAAGTCCAGGCGGAAATACGGAGAAGAACGTGACATTGGCTATCGCTGGCGACGCGATGGGTGGCAAGGACAATATAATCAGTCTACCGCTCGCGCTCGGATTGGGTGTGACCGCTTTGCTGCTTTTAATCGTCACCGTTTCCCTTTGCGTGTGCTACTGTCGTCGTCGTCGAACCAGGCACGACGAGAAGAGCCTCGAGGCCGCCACGATGGAACACCACGGTCTTGGCGAACAAGAGAAATCACTGATCACCACGATAAATCCAGTGGTGAAGCCACCGAGACGCTACGAGACGCCTTCCGTGACGTCGCACGGCACCGAGATGACGGAGCTGAATCGTACCCTGCTCGACAACGACTCGGTCTTTGGTCAGTACACTGCCTACATTACTAAACAGTGCGTGGCTAGGTGCTAGCTAGTAACCATTTGTTACTTCCGGACAACGATCACGAGGAGATGCTCGTTGCGGGACGGTCGTTGCACGCTCATACGGCTCGATGGTGCTTGCGTGTGAAACGACTGGCACAGAGCTTAGGAGAAAGTCGATAGAGTAATGGTCCTTCGAGTTTCTTTGGCGTATCGACGATTCGTATCAATGATACTTGTTCCGTGTCATTGGCCGGGAATTGATATCGCCTCACGTCAAGCGTCTAATTTGATTCTACGAATTAAATCCTGCCTAACTGGTTAGGCTCGGAGATACCTGCTACATATCTGACAGATGGGATCAATTCGATCTGGATGAAGTAGTGGATACGGGTGTGTTCGACGGAAGTAATTTAATGAATTTGTAGGAATTATAGAGGCTAATTATTCAGTGCTTTATCCTCGATCTGTCTAAAAGATTCAACGGTTAAGGAAAGTTTAATTTAGATGTCGTTAACTCGACAACGATCATTAATCTTTCGATTTCCTTGGAAAAACACTCGATGATACGGCTCGTGACGAATGTCGCCGGTAATCAAAGAACAGAAGAGATTAATTAAGTCGTAGACGGTGAGAGTACTTAATTCGAAGACGATGTTGCTTTGCTGGTAACGCGGCTTGGGTTCAGTAATCCCGCGAGCAGATAAACGAGGCGCCATCGATCCTGGGTTAACGAGTATCGACCAAGACTGTTGCAAGATTAATGAGAGCGTGCAACGCGTCGCGATCGAGAGGAGAAAAGCATTCGTCAATTGTGTCTGTTCGCTGTCGATAGCGTTTCTTTCTTCACTTTTTGTCTCTTCCTCGAACAACCTCGTTTTCCACGCGAAGAAAACATAACTATGGTCCGACGTTGGCTATCGCTAATTAGACGAGACGTATCTAATCGTCACTGTTTCATAGACGTATCGCTGTACTGCGAGACGATTATTTTGATAAACTTGTAAATATGTCGCTCGAACGAGCGAAGAGCAAATTATATATTACATACATTACGTCGTCGATAAGCGTTCAAAAGAATCCAAGTATTTTTGTCTTTAGAATGATCGCAAGCTTGTCGTAGCAATAACGATCTTGTACATAATATACCCTTTGTGGAGAATACAGGGTAGACAAAATAATGGAAACACTAAGGAAATTTTGTAGTATTTTCATTAAATTAATCTGCATCCCATAAAATTTAATTAGAAACTCGTACAAATCAATTTTAAGAAAGATTGTATTGCTGGTAAAAATGTATAATTTTAACATAAAGAAGTAACTGAAAGGAATTGTTTAAATCCCATTATTTTGTTGAAGCCCTGTACAAGAGAAACGTTAGTTACGCTTATGTATATAAAGAGATTCGCATAGTGGAATAGAGAAAGGAGAAATTAGAGGGACTTGGCGAGGCGAAATGTATTCGGAAGAATCGCGCGAAGAAAGTTGTATGTAAAGGATATTGTTGTTAATTGAAACGTTGTTGGTCGCTCGGTAGCGTGAATAATGAAAATAGAAGAACAAAAGGGTAGCAAGTGGCCGGGACTGTGTTAGGCGTGGAGTGGTGATTAAAACGATAAGGGAAAAAGGAAAGTGCACGAGTTCTGTGACGTTTGGTTCGGTTAACACAAAGGAAACGGTAATGATCATTACACAACGCTCCCGTTTGAATTAGCAAATTGGCGTTTTATTAAGAACGATACGAACGGTTGTTCGGTGTATTGCACCGTGTATAATCTACCCCACCACCTATCTTTGTCAACACACTTTCATAGATGGTAATTGAAATTGTCGACGGTTCTCGCATCTGAACAGTTATCTTCCGCGATTCAACGACCTACGATCACGGTATCCCTTTGTATCAATTGCGGAAGGTTGGTCGTGTGCAACTCCTCCCCCGCGTCCTACTTTCTCTTTTGATTGCTATTGAACAGGATTCGAATGCTGAAAAACGCGAGCCACGATAAAAGTTCTTCACGATTACTGGCCCTCTAGTTTACCTGTCATCGACACTCGTCAAGATTTTACACGGACACGAATACAGTCGCGATCCTGAAACTTACCGTATACGTGTGTGTGAGTGTGTGTGCGTGTGCGAGTGAGTGGGTGTAAGGTTTGTGTACATGTCACGAAGCTCTTCGAGACGAGAAGATTGCAGAGTAAAGTCTTTGACTGCGAGTGAAGCGCGATAAAATGAGAAAAACGAAAGAAGCCAAGTGCATTGGCATCGATCTGTATTTCATTTTCTTGACAGATTCGTTACGGAGGAGTCGCGATAGAGTTGGCGTTTAAATTATAACTCGAAAGCGTAGCTCGTGGTACGGGCTAGAGTCGACCCACTTTTCTTCCGATGAACTTTATCTCGGAGGGCACGATCGATTTACGTGTCTTCGCGATACAAGCCGTGACAGCTCTTCTACATTATATATAACATTTTCTGATACCATTCCACCCTATCTGACGTAAGTTTCCCTCCGAAAGAGGTATCGTCAGAATATTTATATCATTACGGAGCTGGTACCGTCCTCGGATCTTCGACATTTGCTTTTCAGATACACACCAAGGTGCATAATGTCTGTGCTGTCGATCGATCGATCGATCCATGATGAACGATAAATTTTTACTTCGATAATGCACTCGCTTATTTCAAATTTAACAGATCTTAACGTTTAATCGTAAGTAGTTCTGTCCAGGATACGATTTTCTAAAGTATGCCAGGTAACTCCATCTAACTCGATAGTCGATAATTTTCCAATTTTAAATAAAACCACTCCCGCAATTCAGTTCTATTCGCTACATCTTCGAGGTCTCATTGCAGAAATATGTATTACCAAATCCAAACCTGCGCTTACCATTTTTTCTTATTTCTTTTTTTTTTTCTTTTTAATATAATTTAATTACCACGCGTCTTCCACTTTTCTTTCTTAACGTTCGTCCTTCTTTTTTTTGTTCATGGTTCTGGCAGCTGATGGTATCGGTGGCGGTGTTGGCAGTGGAGTGATCGGCGGAGTCGGCGACGACGAGAGGGAAGAACGAGCAACGCCCGAGCTAGAGAGCGGTACCGGCACCCTGTGCCGCGGAGGTGGCGGAAGTTATCGCCAGTATCCGCCGGATCTGTTGGCCTTCTCCGGTGGTCGGGGCGCGTCGCCAACGAGCCAGGCGTCCACGGCGCCGGACAACACGCGTCTTCCGAGTCAGCACGCGACGCCAAATTCAGCCGCGTACGGTTCACCCTCGAACCAATATCCTGCCGCTTTCAAGACCTTGCCGCACAACCGTAGCGTCACCCCCTACGGAATCACCAGTTCCACCATCGCACCGGTAATGCCTCGTCACGGTTACGTTACGATACCTCGAAGACCCAGGGCACCCAGCTGGAGCAGCGGTCCACCCACTTCGCCCACAGACGGACTGGAGCCTGTCTACGACAATCTTGGTCTACGCACCACCGCCGATGGTAGCTCGGTGTTATCTTTGAACAAGAGTCCCGAGCCTTTGTCCTCGATCAGGAATCGACCTCTGCCAGGAACGCCTAGTTCGCATTACGGCACCATACAGCGAAGCACCCCAAATATATTGACCAGCAGCCCCCTCGATAGAGCCGCTCCCGAAGGTGCTGCCGAATGGCCATCCAAGATCGCTGACGAATCCACCGACAGCAATCACGTTCTAAATCAATCGCAGCCACAACAATCGTCCAGCAACACTCTCGGTAGAAAGGTACCACCTAGACCACCTCCAAAGCCGAAGAAGAAGTCGACGAACGGTCCACTGTACGAGGACGAAGGTGAAGACGGGACGGAGGTATGATCTACGTACATCGGTCGACGAAGATGAGGCCGCGAGGTGGTGGCCGTGTTAAGCGGAAGAGACGCATGACCGAGGTCACAATAAACCGGTAGTGCCTTTGATGAAGAGACGATCCGTGGTTTTGTGCGAATCCACGCGTTCGGTTGGAGTGGATCAGTTTGCTCGTGGAGCGTGTGTGGGGGCTTCCACATCCGGTGAAACAAGTCGTCGGGTGAAACGCTGACTCGCTGCAAAAGCAACAAACTCTTTGTTGTTGTTGTTTCTTTTCTTTTTTTTTTTTTAATTTTATTTTCCTTTCCTTGTATTTTTTAATTTATTTAGTTCGTGACGTGAAAAGGTTTCATTCTTTCGCGAGGAGCCGGGAAACAGACTACGTTCCAGTGACTTTCACGCGAGAACGCTATGAAAGGTGTCGAACAACACCTGTACGTAGGTGTTTTTCGTTCTTTGCGTTCCTCCAGAAGTTCGTCGACGAAGACGACCAATGATACGAACGCTCGTGACGTTTAGGTGACGAGAAAGATGACGAGATCACGAACAGATCGTATAAGATACTCAGCGTTGATGGTAACGCTACTTCCCGAATACGATCGTCTTATTTATTGACGTGCTTGTTGCATGCATAACGAAGATCGCGTTCAAACCAGTATAGACATCGTGCAGTGGTAAACGCGATCGGGTACCTCTCTTAATCTCTATTCCTACAATTCTTTTTTTTAAATTTACATTTTTGTATTCGCCCGTGTGTACTAGACGAGATTGATTCTTACGAAATATTTACAGTTTATCATGCATTTCTTTTTTTTATTATTCCTCGAGGGAACGATGCTCTGCATTCTTTTTATCGTTAGCTTTAAGATGATCCTCTATTTCTTCTACATCGTGCATTACGTTGGGTACTTGACCGCGTCGAACAGAGTTACTTTTGTAACTGTACGTACACGAGAAATCATGCGAATTATTTCCAATAATGTAAGAACAAACGTGTTAAAATAACAATGATGTTAGAGTAATTGTTTTTGCGTACGTAAAGAGTATCCTCCGACTATATCTGTTCTCCGATGGTAACGAAATAACGCGAATGTTCCAGTGTGAGTGTAACAAGGTGGTAATTCATATATAGAAATCCTCCATTAAGAAAATATCACAATGATACAAGACAAGACACCGTGACCAAATGAATCTTACACGCATATTCTCTCGTCCTTTAAAATATTTTAATATTCTCGCAGGCCATGATACTTCGTTTCTATCAGGAGGGATCTAGACGTACGTTCGTGTTGTAAAAAAAAAAAATTAAGAAACATCGTACAGTTTGTATATACTATGTATATTACACGTAAGAAATAGTTCGTATGTCTTTCATGAAACCATACCTAAATGATGGTTTAGAAACAAGGCAAGGCTATCCTCGAGTTAGAGACACAATGTCGACCCGTTCAGAATGCTGTTGTATACGTAAATTAAATTAAATAATTAAAAAACGTGGTAATTATAGAGAGAATTACCAAAAATGCAGTCGAATCACTTTTGAACCGAATTCTTGATCGGATATCAGCTCGTTCTCGTTTCGATCAGCTTCTCCGAACGAGTTTCACTTTGTACGATGTTTTGTAATACTTTCGACCATCGATCTTCCACGATGGACGAAATTTCATTGTTCGAGGAAAGATAAACGTTTTCGGTCGACAAAATTGCCGCGGCTTCGTAGACACAAACCGCGAGAAACGATCGCTCTTCAACTAAACGTTTATCGCTCGTAAGCCACCAACTTGTTATACTTCCGCTACATTTTATCCGGGTTTTAACGTTGCATTCCCGACTTTAGCGGGGGATTTCGGGATCGATCGTCTGCTCAACTTGTTGCGAACACGCGGGGACGAATCCTTATCCCGCGACCAGAGAAACAGAGAGTCCTTTCAACGACTTCCAATATTCCAAATGGACGTCTCTTTCCACCTTTATCCCGCAAATGCGCATTGTTTCATGTGTTTGGGGAATTGTTCAGCTAGCAAGATTACTGGACAAGGTATTTCACACGTTTCAATGTACAAGCCCAGTATATCGTTGTATTAACACTTTGACTGATGTTTTGTTTGATCGAAGATACGAGACGATGGCGTAAGAAAATGGTTGAAAATAAGACATCGTACACGGTTCATTTATCGTACAACTTATAATAGGTTTAAGATGGCAACTACTTATTCCGAACGATGTGTTTTAATTTACATATTTAAGTCTTTCACGTTTAAAGCATCTCCTTAAAATTTCAAGTAGCTTATTAAGAGACCGGAAGCATCTCTCGAGTACTTATCTCCCAAACACTTTATCAAAGGTACTTTTGTATACAGAACATTTAGGAGACTCTACTTAACCGAGGAGAAATGTATTCGATAACAATTGTAACAGGTGCATCAAATTTTGTTACGACAACGATTTTCTTTCGCCATTTTCGTTTAATTTCGATCACGTACAAGATTCCAGTTTTTCAATTGATGACCATGATACCAATCAGTGAAATAATCATAGACCAATATATCGATTCCATGGTAACGATGTGTCTTCCCTGAACATTGTAGCACACCTAAACAGTATTATGAAATAATTTTGACGATGACGGTGCGGCGTTCGGTGGGATGATCCGGAGAAAATCGCGACGCGATCGTGTAACTTCTTTTCTTCGACTATCGAGATTAATGCAATTAGTCGATGTTAATGAGGAAAAGGACAGTTAAGTTTGAATAGGTGCCAACAGACAGTCTTCTGTCTCTCGTTTCAAAAGTCAGACATAGAGATTTCTACTAATTAAATAAAATACTAATCGACTTTTATTTGTTATTTCTACTGTCCCAATTTCTTTGCACGATAAAATCTACTCAAACTGTGTCTAATTGAAAAATTCTTCAAACAACAGAGGAAAGGTAATTGTTCCTTTGAATTTCCTTGAAGAATATCTACTGTTACGTTAATCGTCGAGAATAAAATCGAAGTTACACGAACGACGATCGTCGCGGATTATTTTAAGCGGCCTATCAGAGTCGCGGCTCGTCCGATCCGATCGTTGTGCCGCGCCCTGTAAATACACGGACCTTAATTCGCACGTTAATTCACGATGTTGTTTATATGTAAATGTGGGCACGTTCAAAGCAACGCGGCACGGCAGATTGGTACGGCGCCACGAGTATATTTTTGTAATTTTGTATTTTGAAGATTTCTCCGGCAACACGAGTTCCCACAATCACCGCTCGGGGAAGATACACTCGTCTATGTTCGTCGAAATCAGGAATATTGATTTGGTAATTATGAAATTCATATGAAACAAAGAGTGAAATGTGATCCAGTTCTGGATTGTATCGCGACTGTTAACTTGGATCCTCGTCACAGAAAGGTCTCGAAAATGTTAATAATTGCACATAATTACCGGTAATCGTCACAATTATTGTTATTGACTAAAATTATTAATTTCTTAACAATGAAACTTCATTTTTGTTTACTTTTGAAAAATCTTTAAATCGAGAAGATTTTTCAATTCATAGCGTTCTCCATCGATGATTCCCAAAGAAAATCATTAATTTCTCAGCAATCAAAATTCTCTCTCATCTGCCTCGCAAAAATAGATGAAAAAAGACTTTTCCTCACCCGCCAGCGATATTCATTTCGCATTCCGTGATATGCTAGCTCGTTTATCGCCACTCGCTGATAACATGACAAGTCTGTACATGAAAATAGAACTCGTACAAGCTACGCAATTACAGAAGCCCGGGAGTCAACCTGCGTGTTCTATGTACCATTAACCGAGGCATGTTTACCAGGTACGCGTATGACGAGCCACCAGTCAGCGTGCAATTATTATCACGGGGATACTTTGTGCGTGCGGTTAGGCTGTTCGTCGCTTTAATGAGACTCCCTCTTTGACACCCGAACACCATAACGTAACAACATGGTTCAACCGTGCGCATCTACTCCTCTCTTCTGAACGATCGTTTGCAAACGATCAACGAGTAGATCCTTCGACGACCGTTTCTCTCGCTAATGACTCTGCGTATCTACCTGTTAGGTATATATGTTATATCCGTTTGAAGTCGTTACTCTGTGACAGGAATCAAAGCCACGATGAAGCTAAAAGGATGCGGATTGAATTTTATACAGTCGCGACTGAGATTTTTCGCTTCGAAACCTTTTCCAAGGAATCAGTCGTGATTCGCGAGGGTAAATAGAGATTCGCGTTTAAAGAACGACGTTCCAGGAGCTGTTATCGGTTTTCTCGTTGAATTGCAGTATAATTGACGGTTGATGGAAGACACCTCGTGAAACGAGTCTATTTTACGCCGATATCGACGATCAACGGACTTAATTGCGTCTGTGGTGAGAATATAAGACGTTCGATCGAGCCAATCGTTTATAGGGTTCATCTCGCTTCATAATTGAACAGACAAATGAATGTTCAAAGGCGTATTTTGAATCATTATAAAGTTGCTCGTTTTATGCTGCCAAAAAATAAGTACGCCAATTGCAAATCGCAAGGAAAATGTTCTCGTTTGAATGTACTTAAAAATCATCTGTGGTTCTGTCGTCCGTCTTGATTTTCAAGTGGTGCAACAGTTATTTCCGCCAGGAATTAGCTGAAACTACGTTTCGACCGACCTCTGTAGATAATACCCTTAGTTCTGACACTGAGATATTGGCGTGAAGTTCTTGATCCGCATCTGTGTACGGATGTAACTACCGTCCAATACACCGATCCGACCACAACCATCTGGACGTAACGCGCGCGTGCAATTAATCTAATTTAATGAACCAACGTATGCTTTGGAACACCGTGTTCCTCGGGGACTTCTAGTAACTCATTATTTTCATGCCATTTTCATTCATATTCCTTTAGGATAACTTAAGAATGCTATTTCTTTCGTCTTGAACACGCCATTGTATATTCAATACTCGTGCACCGTTCCATTTAATTAAATTGTCCCAAAACCGAAATACGATATTCAGTAATTTTTTAATGGAGCGATTTATTTCTGTCAAGTCTATTGATTTTTATTAAGAGCATTCAAAGAATATATTAATACGAGTGTAATAAAGATTCAAACGGTGCACAAGAAATATATATAGCAAGCTCGACAATGCTGATTTTTTAATACTTTAACGGCAGGGGTCAAAGTATTAATAACAGCATTTTCATTCAGTAAGTACGATTCATTAATAGACAATAGACAAGTGTTCATTGATAAAAAATATATTTAAAGGCTGATATGGAACAAAAGTACCGTACTTTATGTTGCCTCCATTCGCATTCGTTACATTCCAAAAATGACTATAATTTATATGTTATATTAAGAGACATTTGAACGCATTCTCACTGGTTCTTTCATGGCTCCATAACAATTAGCTGATTAATCCTCGGAAATATTAAAAGTCTTGATTTTTACCAGAACAAATTTCCGAGCATTAAATCAATCCTGAAGACAATGTTATTTAAATCGCATAGAGTTAAGTGTAACAAGCGTACGGCTCGTACAATCTCCAGAAATGTTTTTATTCACGAAATATTTTTAACTCGTTTCTTCGAAGACTGAAGATTTTTCGTTGAGACTCGTCGATCCCAAAGGAATTGCGTTCGTGATGAAAAAAACACAATGGTTAAGCGAACGATTGGCGAGAAACTATGTCCGATACTCGCGAGAAAATAACTTCCTAAGCGTGATCGAATTAGCTAATTCGAACACGATCGTTTCGCGTGTGTTCACGTTTTATGTAAACGATTCGAACAACCGCGTGTACACGAGCGACACGATTTCATTGCGAAACGTTTACACGACACGATAAGACTTTAGTGTAAGCCAGTGTTGTCCAAACTAAGCTTCACGGCTTAAGGAACTTCCCTCACTTTGCATCCATTGCTGTAACATAGGAACGCTGGTTAATGTCAGCGATAATTTGTAAAGGATGCTTATTCATTTCTTCGTTCATCTTTTCTGTGAAGAATGGTGGTATCAGTGGTGAAATTTGTTCAAGATCAATGAGCTGCTTAAAATCATCCTTAACAATTTATATTATCAGAATACGATTATTTAATTTTCGAAATGAACATTTCTATTTTGTATCTGACGAAATTGAGAATTTTATAGGGTCGAATTGATTTTGAACAAGCCACAGGTTTAATTAGTTCTAATAAGAAATTGTGCTATCTTGATCGATCAATCGAGTCGTGTCCTAATCATCATCGTCGATACTGCCTAACTCATTCCATCGCCACCTGTGTAAAGAATATTTATAGGAGAGACTTGAATTTCCACGTGTATACTGTAACGTGTAAGAATAAATACCGTGCAGAATGCGAAGCATGTTCCTGACGAAGAGTTGTTACGGTGATGAAGAATTTGTTGGACGCGTCTTTTTCTCTGGATCAGCCGCGTTGCAAGTTTCATGTGCTTGTCGAATGTGTGCGAACATATAATATTATAAATAATACGGGGCCGAGTCATGAATAAATGACGTTTCATTAACATATTTTCGTACCTCGTACAGCTCTCCGTTGTACAGGATAAGAACGCTTTCAAGTGTTTTTATCGTAATAGGTGATTATTATAAATGTAAAGGAACTATGTTTGCGTGTCACGATATAGGTGTAAGGAAATTCCTTAGGGAAACGTAACGATCAGAATTTTCTTTTCATAGATCTTAGAGGAGATAGGAGAGTTAAGAGGATGGATAATCGAACCGACTATTCTTTTCGAACGTTGATCATGCTTTCTTTTCTACTTTATATTGTATCCAAACCTTATTATTGATATTCATGTTATTATTACTATTATTATTATCATTATTATTTACGTAGCTGTGGTTAATATTTAATATTCCTGTCGATTTAATTTTAGATTTTACATTGTTACGTTGCGCTGTTATTGTCACGATAATTCGTCTCGACGATTATTATTTATAGAGAAATTTTGATTAGAGATACAACATATGCAGCTTGCCGTTTCTAACAGGATTTAAGTTTCGTATCTGTGTATTTTGACTGGATATAATTTATACGTCATTGTCAATGTACTATCACTGTAAATATTATACATATTTTATAAATGAAATATTTAGCGTGACTGTATTAAAAGAATGTACTGAAAGCACCACTCTGTACACTCCACTACGATGGTTAAATTTTAATAAATATTTCCCAACCCCTTCGTTGTGTTTCTGTCTTCTTCGTCTATTAATTAGTTGATGAAACGAGAAAGAGAAACACAATGTTTACACAATTTTTCCGTATAAGTTTCTTGTTTTATTGAGAAAATAGTTTTCACAGTCTCTCGAAATATTACAAATATAATCGATTATTTGGTTTTGACAGGTTTCAATATTTTTTCTTCTTTGGTCACTTTTTTCAACTTCGACAGGGCACTCTCTCCGTACTTGGTCACCAATTCCTCAACGAAATCGTCCTTCAGCTTTTTCAGACACCTGAAATGTCAATTTTCAACTGCAAATGAGTTAATCATCGGCAACAATTAAATAATGCTGACTGAACTTGCAAAATGTAGATATAAGAGAGCTATAGCCTGGACGCTATGCATATATTGAAGATATGATAAACATATTGCTACTTATTGTCAGCTCGATAGTCGGGTCATTCTCCTCAATTATTCAAAAACTCGATCCCCTAATCGTTTATTTAGTGGCACATTACCTTCTATAAATGGAGTCGGTCCTGAACTTGCCGATGTCGAGACTAGGGGCGTGAGGCCGATGGATAATGAATGTATCCGGCAAGACAATGTACCTATATAAATCTTCAATTTATGGCATCGCGTTATAGCGCTTGGGTGCTGTAAAGTCATTTAATAAACATATTCTGCTCTTCTTATCTCAATTACCCTAACACCCAAGTAAAGTGACAAAGCTTGTTATCGTTAATATTTCAAACTATCCGAAGAAATGAAAAATTGGTATTTTAACTAAGAAGAGCAGTGCTAAAAAAGCTTCTTACTTGTAGCCTAGTACGGTCAAATGCGTTAGATAGGAAACTTTGTTCCATCCGAAACCGATGAATCTGGTGTCGTACCTGGGTGCCAGTTTTGAGACGACGATATAGGGCTCGAAATCTGGTTCCCAGGAAACCTACGATGATATTCATTTATGTATAAAAGAAACGAAAATTAATTATTCTTATCAGAGACACGTACTTCGTACGGTTCCATAGTATTTCGCCAATAACTATAATTTGTAGCTGCGTGACCCTGGGTCCAAACGTGATAACGAAATGTATACAAAACGCCACGTTTCAAGAATTTCAGCAACTCATCCTTGTTCGCTGGAAAGGTAAACCTATAAAATGGACACATAGCATGGGGTGTACGATGCGATTCTTTGCTGCTTTCGAGTCGTACTTAATAAGGAAATACCTATAACGCTCGGTCTCGAATGCTGGCACGATCAAAGCTACTTTGTCCGACTCACTGATGTTCAATTTAACGATGTAACTCATAAGGGCTTCGTGCAAGCCGTACTGAGGCAGAAAATCGACGTCCAGTTGAAAAATGAACGGGGACGATACGTACGACATCGCAATGTTTCGTAGATAATTGATTGGATAGAGTTCCTATAAATTTTCAATTTTCTTGAAACGTGGAAGAAATACTTGTAACAAGGAATTTTCAAAGGCTAAATGTCATGAACGTTAAGAAAATTCATTTCACCCCGTCCTTGTACACCACGTGGTACGCGATGTTCTTCCTCTTCCTCAACTCAACGGATCCACGGACGAATTCAAGGAAATTCTGCACTTCGGCATCAGTCAGGTACAGGGCGACGCTTATGGTACCAGGCCAATGTTTCGATATATCTTCTAACAAAGGTATTCTTTCCACGCTGCATTGAGTTATCAGAGCCACATCCGCCGGTGCGTATACATTGTACTCGTACTCGAGGAGGAACGGATGTGTTCGGTACAAGGTGGTCGCGCCTCTGGTGAACTCTCGACAGAGGCTCGATTCGTTGTACTAAAAATTGCAAATAGCAAACTTGCTATCACGTGCATTTAATTCGTCCCTCCTAAAGCTACACTTACTTCTGACACAGCTTCGTGTTTATCACAACCAAACAAGCGTCTACGTAGCAAATTCCCATCCATATCGAGGAAGATCTTATGCAACTTACGAAACTCGTTGATATTCTTATTATATACATCTTGCTTTCGAGGTGAATTCCAGTGCACAATCTATAAGAAACCGCGTAAGAAGAAGGAACGATTCTATCGACGGAAACGACAAATTCCTGAGTACTATTACATACGTTTATACGACTAGTGTCGCGATAACACTGATCGCTGATCGTGTGATCGCTCAGCTGTATGTTCCAGGTGCATTCGATTTTATATACAATGGAAGGATGATCTTTGATAACGGCATTCATTATATCCTGATCGGCTAAGCTAGTCTCCGGTATGTATGCCAGAACACGCTTCGTAACTGTTTCCCAAAGACTGATAAATTTTCTGTTACGAAGTTGTTGCAAGTGCATCAGCATCACGCCCGTGTTATAGCCTCTACCAAGTGCCGGCCATGGTCGTTGACCATAAGACAAAGCCTTTATGTACCAATGACTCTGATTTTCCGTCAACCCTAGGGCCTGATCGTTTGTGAACTTCTCGAACATCTGCCAAAGTAAATTAACGTCGTTCACCACGGTTACGTCCGTGTCGAATACCAAAACTTTATCCTCTCGCATCGCATCCGGCAGGATTAATTTCAGAAGACCGTAAACGCCAGAGTAATGCTTGTTAGGTATCCAGGACACCTTTGGTACCCATCTTTCCGCTTTATAGTACGTCAAGTTCACTAAAAAGAACGAGCTAACTGAGAAATTGCCAATCTTCCATCTCTTTGAAAGGAAAAATTGCCTCCTTAATAGTGATGGATTAATAACTACTTTGAACCGCTTCGAATATACAAGGTAAATTTAAGTTATTCAAAATTTCATAACAATTATATTATTATAGAATTTTCAAGATACAATATTAAATATCCATCACTAATTCTGAACTCTCATCCGTTCTTCGAGAAACTTAAAGCCTAAATAGATTGATTGTCCAAATTTATTTCACCGACTGACCGTCGTGTTAATTGTTACAACCGGGGCAACGAGTGTTTAACGCGACCTCCACTGCTAATGAACCTACATACGTAACGTTAATTCTCGTGTGCGAGCTTTTTTTCAGACAGCTTTCAATTAACATCAATAAAAAAAAATTAACTCGATGGATCCTAATTCTAATTTTAAGAATCCTAATATGTTTGCCTCTCATTTTGTTCCACTTCTTTGTACTAAAATTTGTAAAATGATGCAAACGAAACAGCTTATGGAAAGTAACAGAGAACGGATGAGAATGTTGCATCGCGGTAAGAGTATTACAAACCATGTGGTAAATCCCATGTTCGAAACACAGTTGTCAGTGTTCTCTTTGCAATCTCGTCGACGAGCAAGTGAAAATGCAAAGGTTTAGTACGGTAGAATAAAACAGATTTTACTACTGTCACCAGAGCGAACGTCGAGTTGTATCCGGCGCACACCATCGCTATATGTATGGTCTCGCATTTTGCCTTGAAAAAGATCAATCCTATCTATCGACAATTTCATCCTCGATGTTTCATTATATAATTTATATCTCACAGAAATTCTTCTCATAAATTATGTTATATTAATCAATTAACCCTTACTGAATCATTAACCCTTCTCTGGATTTTTTAATTTAGTTTCACAGATGGTTTCCTAGAGCCATTATTCAGTTTAAGTATGCAAATGTGGGCTTCTTTTGGGTAAGGGTAAGTGTAAAGGGAAGAGTTTCAAACTATCCACCTTCAGTCTTGGGAAGACCTAGGGAGAAACCAGGGAGAGCCTAACTTGGAAACTTTTTTAAAATAAAAATATGGACAGAGAAGGCAGATGGAGAGCACTTCCTTTTGCACCCTTTTTTTAACTAAGGGAAGCTTAAATTTTTAACTTTTGAAGGACTACTGTGGCTCCTATAATCCGAAGAAGGGTTAAGGATACTAAATATTGGTACTCAGAAATTTCTATATTTTTTTTATTTTCTAATCATTTAATCAACATGTTTACCTCGTTACGATTAGTTTCAGAATGTAATTTGTCAAAGATAGGTCGTTCCACGTGTAAGCTCTCTTTGCCAACGATTTTGAAAGAATCGATGTCAGCGGAAGGAACTATAACACACGTGATATGAATAACAAGAAACAATGTTACAGTAGCGTCGGTTATTACCATTTAACAATAAATAGAGATAAAAAATCGCCGATGGTACTAAAACGCCGAACAAACATCCTAGCCATGATCGAGCCATTGCAATATGACAGACATATTTTCCGATTCGTTGAATGATTACCGTATTTGCTTTATCCTATAAGGGTCGATATCTACAAACCAGAGAATACAAGATTTTTTAAATATCAGTGACTACAATAAAGATTCGATGAAAGTGAAGAACTCATCCCCACCGCTGGGGTTAATTTCTGAAACCCCTACCTGTCGGCAAACTTTTAACAATATAGGAGCTGCACGATGTAAGCGAAAGTTCAGTCTCGACCGTATCGCTTTCATCGAATTTTTACTGTAAATGTCACTATGTACATTTAAATCAATTAACTTTATCAATTTATTTAATTTATTTTTTACTAATTTGTATCACAAAAGTCATCTCTTCTCTAATTTATCATAATTTGATTTTATTTCTATCTGTATACAAAGTACACCTTGCATTTTGAATGATCTGACAATCATGTAACTGGACATGCGCTAACGTAGCACAGAACGAAAACAAAAGAGATAAGATAGGTTAATAAAGTATCGGCTGCAATACGATCTACTTACCTTAAACAACAAGAATATTGTCATCGTAGTTACGACATGAAATTGAACACCGAACACGTACCTCTGGTGTCGCAATCTTTTTTCTCTCCACAACTGTCATCCAATTAAATCCATCGCTCGTAACAACTTTGAAATACCGACTTCGAACACGATCAACGATACAATATCGTGAATTTCTTCTGCACAGAAATTTATTGGAACGCCGGTACCCGTTTGCCTTTCAATGAACCGCTGTTATATCTCGGACCGTTCGTCGTAAAGCAAGGAAATTCGCGTAATTACGATTACCCAGGAACAACGTCCGAACAGCATGCATTCTAAACACTTCGAAGCAGGAAGTCTAACATAAATAGTTTAATCACTGGATAACGCAGTGGTAGAATTACTACTCTGTCCGAGTAAAGCAACAGAAGTGGTCGAACGGTCGGTAACTTTTAACGTAGTTATTCACTTTTGCTACGAGATGGCAACGTTTATTCCATTAAAGTTAGCCGCGTATATTAAACAACCGGAAATGTTTTTCAAAAATTTAAAAAGATCGTCCGAAGGACGCTTTGTATTTCTTTAAATCGAGTAAATTATTTTCGCTGGTATTATAGGAAAGCATATTTTACAACTTCTTTCATATATTTTATTGCAGTATAAAATTGTATACATTGTATATTAAATCATATACATATTGTCAATATAAAGTGATATTCTCTGTCATAAATAAGCTAACAATTTTGTTTTATACAATCTCTGCTTTGACAAGTAATTTAAATTAAATGCATCATCTTGTATAGTGATTTTACATACTTATACTAATTATAAAAATAATTGTACTTAAATTTGTAAACCTAACAACTAATATGAATACTTTGTTTAAAAAATAAATATAATTAAATTCTAAAATGGATAAATGATAGAAGTATAATGTGTAATGACATGAGGCAAGTCATAAAAAAAGTTTTTTTTTTAAGGAGGATCTAATGATACCTAATTGATATCTGTTGCTTTACTGGAATAAGTAGTTGGTTCGTCGTCTTCTTTAATTTTTCTTAATCTTTGAAGTTCTGCACTCCTTGCTCTAAAAAAACATTTTTAAATATTATCACTATATTAAATAAGAATACTCATAATAGTTATTGTCCAATTTTATTACCTGTGCAAAGATTCCTCCTGCTCTCGTTGTTCTCTCTGTTTCTTCAAAACTCTAACTGCCACACAAACTATTAGCAGTAGAATCGGAATTAAACAAGCAAATATTATTCCAGTGGTAATACCCGCCTGTCGAGAACTATATTCCTGTTGACCTGTGATTTTTAACAAGATATGTAATATTAAAGACAATGTGCGTTCTCCCTTTCTAGATTTTATATCAGATAAATTTATAAATAATTTAAATAGGAAGGACAAAGGATTTATGGATAATAAAAATAATATAAAATGATGACAATAATTCTGGTGGAAATTTCTATTCCACTATAGTGATTCTAAATCGATGCCTAAATGTTATGGCAAATGATTTTATAAATGCATGTGGAATAGAAATTTCCTGAGTATTTAAATGGTATAGAAAAGTTTATTCAACTATATTTGTACATTAATTAGCAAGTGTATTTTATACAATCATGCCATAATTACAAAACTTGATACTGAATTTTAATGCGCTCAAAATTAATATTATGCATTAAACTGTATAAAAATATGAAGCTCATTTGCGATTTAATGATATGTATAATATTTAATATTAATTGTTCCGTAAATGAAGAACATTTCTATTCCACAGCAAAAATAGCATGTACATGTATATACAAATGGGATCTACTTATTCACGCTTGACGTACAATTTAATTCATCTTTTTATCAGTCCAGTTCATTTTTCGTGCAAATGATATTCGATTATGTGCGATTCTATTCCGAAGCGTACGCTCGCGAATGCTTATGACCCGAAATATTTGTCATGGAAGAGATGCTTCCAAAGAAATTTTAATGCATAAATGATGAATTCCCGAAGGTGTGTCAAGAATGTCAAGTGTATGAGTTTTCTTTTTTCGATTTGTCAAGGATTACAGACGGTCAATACAGGGGCGAATCCAGTGCGGGGATGATCGAGACGATGAAAATAAAAAATCAGGAAATCATCATAAATAAATTTACGTGAACTTAGTATTCTTTATAGACAATGATAGAAAGTTCTAATACGGAGAACTACCCAAATGTTACACTCACTTATTAATGAAACTTTGCCAGCTTGTACAGCTTGGTTCAAATCCATGGTTCCCAAGTTTTTTTTTTTAAATTATAATTTGTCTCTTTTTGAATAACTATTACAGCTGTGCTATAATCATTGCATTTATTAATAATTAATTACATACACTGCAATTTTTATAAAATTTAAGTTATTCAAAATAGAATATAAAATTTTAGTTTAGAATTATATAGAATTTTAGTTATTCAAAAAGAGACAAATTATCATTAAAAAAAAAATAATGGTGGGAACCAAGGATTTGAACCGTGGATCTCTAGATTGCGAGTTGTATGTGTGAGTTTGTCATACTTCAAAATGTAAGGAATAACTAACTGCAATTGTTAATATCTTTTAAACAATTAGCCGTCTGCCTCTAAAAGGGGGTATGTATAGGCGTGTTCAGCTCGACGAGCTCTACAAGCTGGCAAAGTTTCATTAATAAGTGAGTGTAACACTTGGGTAGTTCCCCTTGTAAGTTAAATTCTTCCTAGGATCTGCCTGAATTCTCCCAAAAGTGAAACATCAAAAGGTGCACAAAAAGATTCAGAATCTACTTTTATATATTTCACCCTCCAAGCAAGGGGCTTCTGGATCCGTCCCTGGACCACGACAATTTATCCCAATTATTTTATACGTCGCTCTCTTTCGTGGGACTTCCAGCTTTTCTAATAGACTCTGTCATGCTTTTCTCCGAATCGGTCGGGGAATTAGGTTCTTTAAGGTCCCAGTCTTTGTCCTCGAAATCGACATTCGGTCTGTTTGGTAATGGTTCGTGTGTGCGATAGACTTTGTCGTAACTGTGAGGTTTCTTGACCGTACTGGCTGCAGTACTGGTATCGCTAACTGGTGAAATTGGTCTTTCGTACGCTTTCAACGGTGTAGCCTGTTTCAGCAACGTAGATTCGTTATCAATACCGGAACTGCGTTCAGAATAACGCCACGAATTCACGGAACCTCCCTGTTTCTGATTCTTTCGTATTAAAAAAAATGAACCCAGGATACATCCTATTATAGGAATTGACACGGCGAAAATAATGCCCATCGTTGTCCACGCTGTACGCTGAGCATACTCGATCTGACCTATATTTGTGTAATACCAAACAATCTTTATTCCTTTTTACCCGAGCGAGACATAAGACTATCGTGATGTGCCGATGAATTATCATGTTCGATGCATGATTGCAGATGTTGAGATAATTAACAAAATATGTCGAGGAACAAATGCAAACAGATAAGAATGGAGAAGCAGGGTAATAATGTACGAATGTCGCAATGGAAATGATTGCATTTCAAGAAAATTAATGAAGAATAATCTTAAAAAGATTATACACTTACGTAGACACTCTGTGTATCCGTACTCCGGCACGTTCCAGCGACCTTCCGGCGTGCACACACGTCGTTGATCACCAATCAACGTGAAATCTTGATTGCATTCAAAAGTAACCTTTGTCCCCGGTACAAAGAAGAAGTTACTCTTGCGTCCAAAACGTGGCGTTTCCAATACACCACAAGATACAACTAAAAAAGAAAAAATATAATAACGCAAAATAAAGTAGCTGTTTTTTGTTCATATACCTTGAACAGCTTTTTATACTACTTACCGCGTTGATTCATATTCAGGTCTCTAATTTGAGTGTACGTATTGTAATAGTTTTTCGTAAAGTGAGCCAAGTCTCTATTAAGCGACAACGCGTAATCGTATTGGCATTGATACAAATCTCCGCAAAGATCAATAGCTCGTTGTATATCGTACGACCTGAAATAAAATAAGATAAATATTCCTTTCTTTTCTTTAAGAAATAATTCATCATGTTTCTCATTGATTTGAAATGGAACGATGATCACCTGTTAGATGGTATTATTTCCCCCGGTGTTTTCCTCCATTCAGCTTCGAAAGTTCTATTGGAGTAATAACTAGAGGTTCTACCGAATTTTCTAGTGAACAAAGCCCCTCCTTTCTGCGCATCTTCCTTGTCTTCCAGCATCCAGTTTAGCCCGAAGTCTTTGTGAACGGTCTCGAAGTGATTCAAATTGGTGCCGGAAACTTGGTTGCCATCAGGAGTCGTCAGGTCGTCCGTGATGTCGAAGTTCCATGTACCAAATAGTCCTTTAGTCTTGTTCTAAAGTAAGTTGAAGGACAATGTTACCAGTTATTCGTTGTCTGACGATTCATTGTTAGACTTCTTTTGATTAAAGGTAGTCTAAGTTACCGGTGAACGTACGTACCAAATAAGTCCAAGGCAGATAAACCCTGGCCGTCATGTACCCCTCGTTTTCTACAACCTCCACGCCAGCACCCGTGTCGAACATGATAATCACTTCGCTTTGATTTAGAATATAAGTGGGCGTGTAAACTACAACGCCACTGAAGTGTTGAAATTTAAGGGCCCGTCTGTCGAAATACACTCGACGTTCATTAGCGAAGACGTCGAGACGATACCTCCACTGAGCGTGTTTAGGTCTCAATCGAACTTCAATGGTGGCTGAATTGTTCCCTCTTGCTGTGTAGAGAAAAATTAAGTACGGTTATAGAATCCTCTTACAAACGTAGATTTATTATAATTATATAAATTACCAGCAATAGACGTCAACTGAGTAGCTTTAACTTCGCCATACACGTTGTTCGGTAATTGTTCGAACCTGGCTTGAATGTCGAGTTTATCTTTCATGTTATTTACGCGTACCAGGACAAATTCCCCTTTTCCATTGAACGTGTACTCAAGACCGTCAAAAGTAACGACATGAGGGTCACCGAACACCGTTGCCACCGCTGGAGACTGATAAGCGATACAATCTTGACTCGGTCGTCTTTCGAATCGGAACGTTTCGCAACCAACAGCGTGTTCTTCTTGCCATAAACAGCACATATAGAATGGTGCAACATCATGGTGCCAGTGTGAAAGGGTGGGAACCTTGTTCGCCTCGTCCCATGGGTAATATCCTAAATTATGGGATCGATGCGGCCTGGAACCCCATTGCTGATCGTACGTTAACATCAGATAGCCTCTGTGGTCGTAACAGCATTGTTGCTCGGAACCGTCCATACTATCGTAATAAATTAAAATAACAAAAGGAGAAATATTTTTTTTTCAACTCTAAAACTTAAATTTTGTTTAAACTTCGTTTACCTAGGTGCGCCAGTTCTCACGCAATGATAAGCATGCTTATTGTACATGCAGTCTAGATTCGAGTCCTTGTCACAATCGTAATCCGGAAGGAAGCGACCTTTATCGGTTAATGCATGTTCCACGATACACGGGCACAAGGCCACCTCGCCCGCGAAATTCTTCAGGTATCTATCGTTCATTATCCACTTATCGCAAAGTTTTTGAGCCCATGCCGATCCGTACATTCTTTCCCACTGCGGACCAAAGTACCAGGCCAATGGAATTGGTCTACTCCACAAATTTCTACAGAAGTTTCTCTGTTTATTACTCATCAATTCTATTAAACTAACTTCTTATATAATTATTTTATCCTAGCTTACGTACGGTGTAATATTTAGGCCAGTTTGTTTCAACGGGTCGGTCAAATTGAGCTGGATGAATCCAAAATTCATATCCTGTTGGTACCGATTAGTGCGGTTACGCAATGAAGCTGGGCGGATGATATAGGAACCGATATTCGTGATTCCTTGCTAAGATTCAACACACAATCATTATAAACATGAAATTATCTACCATGTATTGTTTAATAGGGTTTTCTTTCACGAACCTCCAAAATGTCGATGTACTCGAATTCTGGGGTAGTTTTTGTCTCGCGATATCCCCACAATGCTATCTGTATGCCAGCATTTAAATTGTTGGTCAAATTGTGAGGCTTCCAAGTGACTTCTATCGTGGCAGGATTCTTCTCGTGAACAGTATTTGATACTTTGATCTTCTCCGCTGCCGTGGCTGGTGTCTCTATCGGTACAATTGAATCAGACATCTAAATTCTAATACGATAAAATTCCGTTTGCTCGAGTTTCAGCGATCATCTTACCGATAAAATATTTCCCTTTCCAGTTATAAGTTTTACTGTCACCAATGCTGATCGCAAATCGAACGTATCCTTCTGCCCTCACAAAGGGCTGAACACAAATCGCACGATTTTTGTCGATCACAGTACCGGTTACTACTACAGTTTCAAACATACATCGAATCATCTCAGTCTCGTTGAAACATGGACCGGTGATATTCACGATGGTACCACCTAACATGTTCCCGCTCTCAGGCGCGAATATGAGATCTAAATTTGCTCCCGCTGGAAAAAATTAACATTTCGATAACGATTTATAGTCGTTCCGTTTACGTCTATCGTTCAGTATTACCGATGTCTTTGTTGCAAGTGCCTGGCATTATCTTTTCGTCTATCCTGAATATGTGACGACCTGGAAAACCATTTGCCCATCCTCTACCCGGTAGATCACGAATCGTCGACTTCTGGGAGTATGGTTTGTATTCGTATCTTTCTGTACCATTTCCGGCATTGAAACCGACCTAGGTAAAATAATAAAATATAGGAAAATAATATAGTATAGATTACGAGCAGAGAAATGAACGACGATACTTACGAACGCTGCTACACCACCTTCTCCACCCGTAGTGTCACCACCAGCTTCCGTGTGACTGGTCCATTGAATGTCCAAGTAATTAAATATCACGTATGTAGTCACTTCGTCGGTGGCCAGTACCATTTGAAAGGTGTTCGTTTTGTAAAGGGAATTGTCGATACCACCGGCAAAAGACATGTTCTTCCATGTAACTATAACTGCATGCTTGGGTTCAAAGGATTCGGTACCGATAATTCCTTCCCGGATATCCCATTTAACGCGTTCGCGCATCTCAACGCCAAATTGATCCTTTCTGTTTTCCAAGTCCCTCTCCATTCTAAAATTTATTTTTAAAAAGGAATTATAATATTACACGTACGATATGTTTATCAAATCATTAAATTTGTCCAATAACCTAAAGTATACTCCTGGTTTTCTTTGATCGATGTCGGTTTTTCTTATTTTTCCTATACGACATTTGCTGAAGAACATTCCTATGAAGCTAGGATCGTTCTTTTTTGGCCAATCTTTAACGGGAAACACGAGAGGGTAGGTGTAGTGCACTGGAGGATCGCTGAATTCTATGAAACCGTTCATGGATATCTGGAATATTATGTGTTTTGCTTTATTCAATACAATACTATCAGTGAATTCTATTCAGAGATAAGTGGAGGCTTAAAATTACAAAGGTCGTAAATTCTATGATACTCGTCGCCATCAAAGTGTTAAATTAATATGCTATTACAAAATTATTATAAAAGTTCTTACTGTACCATCCTCACTGTTGAAAAATTAATTTAATTACTAAATCATTTGTAACGTACCCTGGTATAATTATATCTAAATTTATAGAAGGGCAATTGGAAGTTGAAGTTCTTATGTATTTGCGGTGTGGAAGATTGAATTTGTTTTTGATAATCGCCTTCGTCGTCGTCACCACCTTTGTCGAAGAACCAGTACATAAACTTCGATCGAATTTCTTTTAACCTGGTTTCCGTTAAAACGTAATCAAGAACTGAATCATCCGAACGAGGAGCGTATCGATCCGCTTCTGGTAAATCGGAATCTACAAGAACACGTAAATTCCAATATTTTCTTCTGCACAATGATTTATGCAAGTGTAACAATGCGATAGAATGATATTAAAATGTATCAGGTAGAAAATTTGTTTTTTGTGTAAAAAGGATAGATGACGTTCCATGTTTAAATGTTTTATTTAACTTTTCATCAACTCATTAATACGGTTTTCATTGTTAACCATTCATTTCTTGTTAAATTGAAATATTAATATTTAAATGTGGTGCCGTAATGGTACTGATTGTTATTCATTGTTAAATTACAGCGTTTTGGGTAGGTATTCACTTGGTGTAATAGCGTGATTGTAGTTTTTAGAAATATAAATATCATTCTAGGATCAAAGATCAACGAAATACGTTTTCACAAATTAATGATAAAAGGACGAATCATAAAAGACAAGCGAAATAATTTTAGTCATGATATCAAGTGCAAGAGGAAGATTGAAGTACACCGTAATTACGAAAGTCGTGGCGATACAAAATCCAGTGATTCATCTCCGATTCACGTTACGGTGAGTAACTGATAATGGAAGATAAGATCAAATCCGTTAGTTAGGCCGTATAACAAAATAACACGATTGTACGATGTACGTTTATTATCCAAGATCAAACCAATTCCAAAAAAAAGGTAGTACGGGAATCTTCAAATTAACTTCAATGAATAATATAACCATCGATTTTTAATTGAACGAATGATAAAATAATGATTCAACGTGCAATGAAATAGAAAAAATAGTGGTCACGCCCATTGATATCGAAACACTCACCGTATCTCACATATTTTTCACTTTTTCCCCCGGCCATTTTGCCGGATATACCATGCGAAACGCTAACTTCTTCTTTAGCATTATTTTCTTGACCTGAATTTTCATTCACGTTAGCTGGAACATCACCATTTACCTCCTTTACATCGTCCTCATTATTGCCACCCTCGTCGCCGTTCAGATTTTCCACTTCCGACAGTGGACCTTCTGCTTCCACCTTTTCGTCATCTGTGTTACTTCCTGTATAGATCGGTTCTTCATTATCCGGGAATTCAGTCTCGTCCAATCCAAACGCGTTTTCGAATGTCTCGTTATCGATTTGAGCCGATATTCGTACAATTAATATGGATAAGAGAAAACAACCGACGAGAATCGATTTAGCGAAACCGGAAACGCGATCAGGACGTAACTTGTTTCGCATTTTTTATTAGGGTAAACGAACCGATTTCTCTATTGTACTGGAAGAAACTGAGCTTGATTTCAGGTAACGAAGCGTGATAACGATACTGATATCAGTTATATTGTGATAACGCGAGTTTATCTCTTTACTACAGGTGGATAAGGTACGGGTGAGAACTTTGACGAATATAAAATGAAACGTAGGATTGGTGCCCTACTTTCGGAAGGGCACGGTTGTGCCCTTTAAATGATCGATCGAACATTAGAATATCATTGATCACGAACAGAGATCGGTACGGTTTTAGTTTCATGTTTTTGTTGTAGTTGATATTAAAAATCACCAAGTTTTTAAAGTAAGATGTTTATTGTATATCTGGAATGAGGTGTTATTTACAAAAGAAACGTTCGTTATGTGGTCACTTTTAAAGTATGGTAAAAGATCTCGATACCTTTTTTTTTTTCTTTAATCTCTTAGATAATGTGTTTTACAATAAAACATACGTAGTATGTATAAAGAATACTATGTGTAAAATAATAAAAAAAAGGAAAAGAAATAATTTTTTACTATTTATATTTCCTACACAACGGAACTAATCGTAAAAAAGAACGATAGGAAGATTTTGTTTCTAATGCTATGCGTTGATGTTCTATGCATGTTGGTCTGAAATTGCACAAAGCGTAATGATTTTGAGGAATATTTATTAAAACACTAAATATAAGAAATCGTTAGGTTTAAAATGTGTTCATCTATAAATGCATGGTATGATAAATGTACACATGAACACTGATAGATGTTCTTAGACAATGCTATCTTGTATTTGTCTTCCTTAAATTGTTATTTTTTCTTTTTTTAATATTTCTTCGAACTTTCATCCCATAAGAGATTTTGCAAAAATCTTAAGTGTAGAATGATTTTTTTTTTTCTCGATTTGTACTGCCATTGTGTCTTGTATACCGATATTGTCACAAACGTTTGTAAAGAAACTATATTACATATTTCATGTTACGTGGTATTGTAAAATATGTTCGATTAATAGCACGTATCACAGAAGAAACCTACGAAAGACTCAAATTCGAGGATACAAAAAATGCAGATATGAAAAAATGTTCCTATAGTTTCATTTTCGGTTAATGATATTTATGATCTACAGCAGAGATTTGAATGTAATATCGTGGAGATGAACTATACGCTTGATCATTAAGTGAAACATTATTTATAACATTTTATTTGTAGTGAAATAATTTGTTCCGACTGAGATGTGGTAGTTTTAACATTACGAAGACGAAGAATTATCTCCATTACTGTCTAGGTACCCTCCTGAACCGTTCACGACAAACGACGTTCCCAAACCGTACAAATGACCGCAATATTTCGCATCATCAATATTATCCTCGAAAAACATCTAAAATAAATTTTGTTCATTATTATACTTTAGATATAAACACTGTTAATATTTATGTTAATTACGGAAAATTGTCAATTACCTCTCGCATTTTGAAGAAGACCATTCCCGTAAGTAACGAATCAGATCCAGCTTGATGTTGCGGACCAACTCTTTGAATTTCCAATTGTTCCGCTACCTCTTGTAGGCCTCCTTTTAGATTTTTGCACGATTTCATTAAATACTGGACAATAGAAAATTATAAATTATAATAGCTTCGAAAAATATTATTATTAAGATTCATCCGACGTAATATCTTTAACAAACATACTTTTACATCGTATATCGTCGGAAAATATATCCTAAGAAGTTCAAAGAATTCACTTTCTTCGTGCGGCAAATTTTGGTCTGTAAGAAGTTTCAATAGATAGCCAAAATCGTAACCAGAATGAAAGGATAGCCATTTTATGTCATCGACCAAAACAATTCCCGATGTCATCAAAAGTTCGGCAAAGTCTAAAGGGTCGATACCCTCTTCTTCGTGTTTTTTAAATTGTATACCACTGTTTTGTAGCATGTCTATACTGTCTTGCGCATACATGTCTTCCCTAGAAAATGTTTAGATAATTCGTCTCGATATTCATTTCATAATAACATCATGAAATATCAGCGGAACTTACTGTAAATTAAATTTGAAATTAAATTGCCACGTCGTATAACTACCGCCAGGTGTATTTCCCGATTCATCGAGAAACGTAAGACCGAGTTGAATTATTCGCAAAAGATCTACATTACACCGCAATAACTGATACTGATAATCAGCGCTAGTCCTGAATTCGCCTAGAAAATTGTAACATAAATATTTAATATTATAAATGATTAATACGAAATTGAATGATCTCACTCTATTTTGTATCTTACCAATAGGCCTAGCTACTACACCGGGAAATTCGGTATCCATCGCAATATACTGATATTGCTGTACAACTTGTCGAATGGTGCGAAACTCTTCTTCGAGGTTGTGACCCCAAACATCTCGGATCCCGCATTCTTCATTACTGGGCATAGTCGCCCCGCCCTTCTGCTGCCCTATAGGGTTACCTCCTCCTGGAAAGTTTTGAAAACAAATATTTTTCTATATGATACGAAAAGTGAACCAATAAATTATTATCGTCAACTTTTCGAAGATTGTACATTTATGTCTTGTTCTACAATTTTGGGGCCTAACTGTTACCTCATTGCAAGCTTTAAAGGACTAGGAATAACCATTTCTGGTTGGTATTGTTTACATGTAAAATCTTTTCATTGCCTTGAGTAAACATTAGTTCTTGAATCGCAAAATTGCTTTAATTTATATGTGGATAAGACCAACCATAAATGAGAATGATAATAAACTGGGAACAATAATCATATGCAATAACTTTTATACTAATACTGATTTTTATTTTCTAACACTTTATTTATATTTTAACCAAAATACTGATTATTATCATCTTACAGAGCCTACAATAGTGCTCATATAACTGCACCTTCTAGTAATTGTGCATTCTTCTGAAATTCTCTGAAAGCGCACACCTTTTCTTGCAGCAACAGGGACTGTATATTTCTTGGGAACTTCATTGCATGTTCTAATCTATTCTACTACTTTCAAAGAGGACTTCAATTATGTAGCTCTTCTGAGGGGATGTTTGACGTAATTTCATCCACACAAATCCAAAGTACTTTATTTACCTTCCTTCACAGTTCCTGCAATAGGTATGTGTCATACTCATTATTTAAAGGTCATATATTTATATTTCACCTTTGGTACTCGTTATACAATCAACTGTTATTCAACTTCAACAAATAAATGTCAAGTCCAATACTTCTCAAGGCTTACTTCAATAAACTATATTATCACCTCTATGGACCATTTACCACACCAGTAGAGAAAATTAATTTTAATATAAAGATTGTACAGCACAGTATCCTTGTATAAAAAGTTATCATTTTTGAAATTTGTAATATATATAATGCTTACCGGTAGCTGAGGGCATAAGGTTAGATATTCTTGTCTTCACCGGGGCTATTTTTATGTTTGATTCCCACTGTCACAGCTTTACCTTCTTCATATCACTGTAAATATATACATAAACAATATCATTAGTTCAGCAGTTTCCAATGTATGTTATGCAGATCTGACTTCATAAACATCATTTATGTGTATTACACGTGCATTACAATAAAGAACGGCGCTACAATTTAAATTCAACAATAACTAAATAGCCATTTCAATTTAAAGGTTAGAAGTCCGCGCAAACAAGTACCGCTTTTTGGAACAAACATATGATCAATGAAACTTCAAAAACATAACAGTAATATAATATATAATGGAATAGTGAAATCTAATTATGAAAGATCGCCTTGTAAAGTGTTAATTACTAAATAAATGTTTAGTTGAAGCATAGGTTATGTACTGCAGATAAACAAAAACAATTTTTTCAGGAGAATATGAAAGAAATAAGCATTATAATGTACCTCCTTGTATATTCGCTTTTCCACACGATGTTTTATTATGTATTATACGAAATAAAGCTTTAGAAAATACTTAACGTGCCTTTAAATCTTCTGTCACCTCCGAACAGGTTAAATGAGTGTCCAAACTCTGAGCAATTCTCTGTATATATTACCTGAAGTTGGAGCGCCAAAATTGCTAGATTAGACCTCTTCTTTTACAGCGGTGTTAAAACATTTTATTATGGATCGTTGGTAACATAATCCAGGAGGGCACCACAAACATAATTCCATGATTTATCTACTATGCGATATTATCGTCAGGGACTACAGATCCAAGAAGAATGGATATGCCTTTGTTTCTACTGACAGTCGGTAATCGACCCTTCGGCAGTCGGTAAGTTAACGAATAGTTTGCGCCGCTTCTATATAGATAGCGCAATGACCGATTGTTTAGGGTGTTAGGGACCCCGAAGCCCATCAACATGATATTCCGAATTTTCCTACGCAGAGCCAGGTGACGCTAGTAATACTGTTTTTAAAGCGCGCTTCGTTATAAAATCAAGGAACATATTTAAACGAAGCTTGCAAAATAATTGAAGTTTATTAAATTAATTATTTTATGTTAATGTAATGTTCTATATTGCTACTGTGCAGATTAAGTAATTATAACGTTTTATTATTAATTACAAACGTAAAATGAAAGAATGTTTAAGGGGGTAGACCTTAAAAAATCCTTTACATCTCTGCATTCCTTACATTCCTGCATCCCTTACATCTCTGCATTCCTTACAACCATGCATTCCTTACATCTCTGAATTCCTTACATCCCTGCATTCCTTACATCCTCGCATCCCTTACATCCCCGCATCCCTTACATCCCCGCATCCCTTACATCCCCGCATCCCTTACATCCCTGCATTCCTTACATCCCTGCATTCCTTACATCCCTGCATTCCTTACATCTCTGCATTCCTTACATCCCTGCATCCCTTACATCCCTGCATCCCTTACATCCATGCATCCCTTACATCCATGCATCCCTTACATCCTTGCATCACTTTTATAGGCATCCCATTATTTTGCAAAAACTTTTGCAAAATTTAGTTCCCTTTTTTACCGCCAGAGGGCGCTGATTCGACATCGAAATTTTGCGCCCTCTGGTTTCAGAAAAAGGAACTAAATCATGCCGAAATTTTGGCCCTCTAGCGGCAAAAATGTGAACTAAATTTTCGATGTCGAATCAGCGCCATCTGGTTTCAGAAAAAGGAACTAAATCATGCCGAAATTTTGGCCCTCTAGCGGCAAAAATGTGAACTAAATTTTCGATGTCGAATCAGCGCCCTCTGGTTTCAGAAAAAGGAACTAAATCATGCCGAAATTTTGGCCCTCTAGCGGCAAAAATGTGAACTAAATTTTCGATGTCGAATCAGCGCCATCTGGTTTCAGAAAAAGGAACTAAATCTTGTCTAAATTTTGGCCCTCTAGCGGCAAAAATGTCAACTAAATCTTCGACGTCGAATCAGCGCCCTCTGGCGGCAAAAAAAGAACTAAATTTTGCAAAAATTTAAATTTAAAATTATTTCTCACGAGACTTTACTTACCTTTACTTACCTTTACTTACCTTCACTTACCTTTACTCGAACCAGTGGCCATAAGTATATTATTTATAATATATTTATTATAAAGGTTGAAAGGATACAAGAGGTGCAGGGAGAATTCAGGAGTGTAAGGGATACAGAAATGTAAGGGATGCCGAGGTATAAGGAATGTCGAAATGTAGGAATATAGGGAATGTTGTGATATAAGGGATACAGGGATGTTAAGGATGCAGCCATGTAAGGGATGCAGTGATAAAGGGTTGGGCCTCGTGAGGCCCTTAAAGACAAAAAAATAATAAATAACTGGGAAGGTTGTGCCGAGGTCCATGAAGAGGGATAAAATAATAAATGACTTGGGAGGGTGGTCCACGCGAGGCCAGAAAATAGGGGTGAAATAATAAATAAAAGGATAAAATAATAGGCGTGGCACACAGATGTAATAGAATCAACACGTTCATGCTCCTAATGAGTTTATTCGATAAACTAAGAAGATAAATACAGCAAATCCTTCCTTTTAATAACGCGGAAACATGTCTATGAGTGACGTTGAGACGTTGTACGCATGCTCGAAAACAAGGCAGAAAAATGTTATATGTGTACTCCTACAATAATAGTACAGTAAAACCTGTTAAAAATGACATCTGAAAACAAGTAAAACCCTTATTAAGGGACACTTTTTAAGGGATACATAAAAACTAATTACGTCTTCATTTAAAATGAACACTATCAATGACAGATGTAGATATTTCTTTAAACATTATAATTCAATTCTATTTCGTGTCAAGAATTTTAAATCGGAAGAACATAACGAAAACGAAGAAAGGTGAAAGAAAAGTTGTTCTGATTTGTCAATTCTCGAAGTTTCACATTGAGGATAAAATAGATTTTACAACCGCTCATTAGCGCACTTTAGATATCGCAGTTTGGATCAATTAGCCTTGGTTTTTAATTAAAAATTTGTAAATAAATGTCAGGGATCGAAACCTATGAACGATACATCACGTTGAAGTATTACAACGGTTATCTATATTAATAATTAAAAACAAAAACATTTGATAAAATGCTTATCAATTCGTGCGATGTTCGGTCAACATCGTTACAATTAAAATTAATAAAACTGTGCATAAAGTGTACAAAGGGGCAGGTGGTAATTATTGTTGATGGAAATGTTGTAACGGGCTTGCAACGTGCCATGTTTCACCCATTCCGGGCACGTTTAATGCATTTAGCTACAAAAAGTGAAAATATACAACTACAAGTGTGGACGTTGTGTACATACGAACAGCGATAAAACGATGAAGTGTTATATCTGGTGTTCATCTTCAAGAAAATCCCCTACCCAAAAGCCACGCGATCTATATATACTCTGATCAATGACTTGGAACAGTATAGTTTCAAAAGATACGTGACGAAGTTACGCTGTAATTGTAAAAAGTAGAAATATCCAGAAATAAAAAATGAACGGCAGAATCGTTGCTTTGTTCTTGGTTGCTCTGTGTTGCGCCCTAATGGTGAATGAAGTATCATCGTCTGTAGGTCCACGTATGTAATTTTATTTTATTTCTTTGCATAAGATGAAAAATAAACGCAAACAAGATACTTTAAACGATATTTTATTTGCCATGGAATGTGCTGGAGAGTTCAAATTTTGTCTCCTTTCACTTTATTATTTTATGCAAATTACATGGCGTAATCGTCCACCATCTTTCTTGGACACTGTTCAATCTCTACTTTCTAGATCTTTACATTAGCATTTAATATCCATGTGTCAATTTAATAAAGAAACCTTCTGAATTAATAATTTCTTTTAAATACAATAATATTTTTCTATTATTAAACAGAATGCCTTATGCCATTGGAACGTGGACCATGTAGAGCACTGATGAAAAGATACGGATACAATCCAGAGACGAATAGATGCGAAGAATTTTTCTTCGGCGGCTGTCAAGGAAACGCAAACAATTTCATGAATCTGGATATGTGTAAAGAAAGCTGTTCGTAAATGTCATGGAGTATGACAGCGTAATTAGAGCGTGCCGCTAAGGATGGAATAAATTATTGACGTGACACACTTGTACAAATGTATTATTGGATATTTAACAGATCAGTTTTGTTATGCTGCATTTTGTTACGTTGATCAGAATATAATTTTCTAGAAAACGATGAAAAAACAAATAAAAATAATGTTTAGTGTTTCGAAGTAAACACGAGAAAATATGTATTCGAATGTGAAAATGTATAAACCTACATTAGGTTGCAATATGTGGTTAAATAATTAGATCGCAGAATACAGATGATTGTATGTTATGTGAAATAATTTTATTGAATGTATGTTTTTTAAACAACGGTAATAAATATTTTAATTGACTGGTATTTTTCGCATTTTATATTTTCCTTCATTTCTAAAACTTACAAGGATGATCTAATAACATAAAAAATATAAATGTACATTTTACGTCTTTGAATGCAAGACCACAAGATAAGTTACTTACTTGTTAGATGTGGTCAATCGAAGAAAAATGTTGATTAAAAGAGATAAAAAGAAACTTTGATCCCTATCATTGAATTATAAGATAAGGGCTTTGAGTCATCACTGATATTAAACAAAAATCCATCAGACGTAGTTAATCAAGTTAAAATCAGATTTTCATTTTTCTTATTACGTTTAATTAGTGTTTTATCAGCTATTGTTCTATGAAACAAATTACTCATTGATATGATAAAGACTTACTTATCTCCGTCATAGGAAAGATTACTAAAAATAAGTAAGGCTACATTTCAAGTCCATGTCACACTTAATCAATATTATTTTTACTTCTTTCATTGATTGGTAAAATAACCGCGGTCATTAATCAAACATCTCTAAGGCAAGGTTCATCGAGAAGTTCAGCAAAATTTACCAAAGTTCAAAGAAGACAAGCTATAATTATTCCTAATTCAAAAAATGACGAAATCTACCAAGGAAATATATGAATTATCTTACCAGAAATTAGAAACCTGTATCTTTAGATTCGTTTAGCCGATAAAGTGTCCCAGTTTTGCAAGTACATATTGTATACATGCATGCACGTATTGAAAGTGGTGTTCCGTTGTAATCATTTTGACTGACAGTTCCCTCGACATTCGCAACGATCGAACGCTACACATAAAAAAAAAAGAAAAAAGAAAGTGTTCCGACCTGTGCTCGAAAGAACAGAACGTCGCAAGTGCATGTCATGTAATATCTCCGGTTGTTCTGTTTGTTGAACTGGAACCGTATGTACGTGTCGCCCGTGATCTCGGCCTCCACTCATGCTTAAAATTATCCAATTTCTCTATTATCGTTCAGCCTAACACACTCGCGTACAGGGGAATGCTTATTATCGGCCACACCTTAGGCAGACGGAAATATTTTCACGATCCCACTGACTACCGCGGCTGTCCGTTTAAACACCGAATAATAGTGATCGTGTATCATCGTTCGCTGACTTTTTAACTGATGCCCGTTTGCTATCTCGTCTTTTAATGTAGCACGCTAACGGACCGATCAATCAATTCTTTTCTCTCTTCTTCTTGACGCCATTTAAAAAATGACAGCCGTCTCAAATCCGCGGTGTCCATGGCGAAAGAATGAAAACAGATTGAAGTGAAATTTTTGCAAGAATCATCGTAGACAGCCATTAGATTTATATAATCAAACTCGAGTGGGTTAAAATAAAAATTTCTTATAAATCGCCTTTTATCCCACGTTTCTTTCCCAATTCTTCGTTTCTCAGAAGAGGTTCAAAACCGCCGACGAAGAGGTAAATAAAGTTTCGATAAAGTAGAAACGACTGAAACGTGTTACACTAGCAACACCGGTGATACGACCTGATAAGATCGCGAGACGGAGGCAGGGGAATGCAATGACCGTCGCGACATGTCACGATAACGTTCGTCAGCCCGTTTGTTCGCGGTTTAATTTCATAAGGCAAACGGGGAATTCGACGAGGCGAGGAAGTACAAGGTAAAATGAACACGTTTTGACGGCGTTCGTCGTGTGACGCATAAATCCGCGAGCGGATAAGTGAATCGTCCGACTTCCAAATACCGTGTGTCGTTGATCTTCCCCTTTACATAAAGAGACCGGATCCATGTAACAGCGAATGTATAAGGCAACGAGCGGTAATGGATCTCGCTTCTAACCTAATTCAATCTAATCGTTAGCGGGATTTCTCCGTGTACGGTTGTGCGCTCGAACAAGTAACTTCGAAGGATGTACGAAACACGAGGACGGTAAGACTGAAGATCGTTACACGTACCTTGTGCAGTTACTAATTCGACGAATCCCCGTATCGATTTTACCTTCCGTTCGCCGAAGAGACACAGATGAGCCTAAGTGCAGGGAAAATCTACAACTTAATTCTCTATTAACCCTTTCACTGCGGGAAAGTTGAATGAGAAACGCGTGTCATAGGAAACGATTTCTGTTGGAAGCTTGAAAGCGAGCATACCTTATGGCGTATGAGCGCTAATAGCAGTGAAGGGGTTCATATGGTTAACTCGTCTATAAAGTAAATATTCGAAAAAGTACACATTGACAGGATAATGGTCAATAATTCGTCTACCGATAGCGTGGGTGTGTATACTAGGGTCTCGTGTAATATAAGAGATACGTTCACTGTACACTGTATAAAGGTATACAGAAGTTTTCATCATCTAAAGTAACTTTTCTAAATGATAGAATACTTGACTGAAAATATTTTCTATCATTATCTATCACTCTCCGCCATCCTTCAGGCAGAAGATGGATATCGCGAATAAAGTCACTGAAGAGTTGTTGCAGTTTCTCGATATCGCAAATTCGGTAAATAGAAAGCTGTTGTAATATCTGGATTCTAGGTGTAACATATTTCAATAAAATACTAATATGATTGAAATGTTAAGAAGAAAATTTATCAACGAACAATGAACGAGGAATATTGTTTCAGCAATGTATTACGTAAACGCATTATCTCGAAAACCTTGTACTATTTTCGCGTTTAAACTTAGCGATGAAACTCGAATTCCATTGTTACTCCTTCGATATGTCTTCGAAGGGAATAGAGAGTCCGAGTTCGATTGTACGTACACTTTGTTTGCTGGTTCCCTCGTATCCAGAGTATGCGAGTTAATGTATTCCGAAAGGCAATCATTGCGGTGCCTTGTTGTATGTAAATCACTGCTCCTGTCGAAGATAGATCGTTCCTAGATGATCCAGTTCCTCGTCATCCTTTCGAAATAGATTTCGTTCAATCAAATTTGCCTAGGCATGTATATTTTCAGAATACACCTCGAAGAAAGTATTCATTTGCAAGTGAAATGCAATCGAACCATTTCGTGATACGAAATATCATTCCCTATAAAAAATGGACATTTCTATTGCTGAACATTAACGTAACTAGTAAGGTTCATGGTGAACATACGTTGAATACTGCTTAACTATCAATCATAATTGCGTAAAATTTAAAGGTTCGAACGTCAACCGTTGCCGCACGAAATTCTTGTTACATAGTTGAATTGTTAAAAGTGTTCGGTCGACAATCGTAAAGCAGCGTATGTAAAACGCAATAGTTGGACGTGACGAAGGATAAAAATTGCATTGAGCTCACGTTGCGTTGCTGACACGACATGTGCGGGATACATACATACATGTTAAAGTTTCCGCGACCGTAGATTAAGTCGCGAACCGGGCCATGCTATCGCGAGCCCTATTAGAATTACTTTCAAGTACCCATTGTGATCTGCTCGTTTCCATAGATCGCTGACACAAAAGAAATATAGCGTAGGACACGACGATAGAGCCTTCGGCTATTGCCACACACGTGGCTGATAACCCGTACGATCTTCCTCGAGCAAACACGCTGTAATTGCATGGGTTCTGCATTTTTCCACCCACATATAGAGAGACCTGGCCTCTATCTCTGTCCCTTTTGCCTCTCGAGCTTCCCCGTGCCTCTTCGTACGTATATACACGCTCTCTCGCAGGCTCGTTCACCAGCCTCGTACTACTTATCGATACCAGCTTCGGGCGAACATGGACAGAACCTAAAATCTGCTTGCAATTCCGTCGATTCTTCGAGTAATTTATTTTAGACCTTCAAAATTGAGGAACGTTTGATTGCTGTAATTCAAAGAGGAATTGATAGCTAATTAGCATGATAATGAAGGTTACTAATGGTGGTGTCTCAAATGTAATGAAACAGGGCAATTAACCGTAGAAAGACGAAGCCTAGCACGTAATCATTTAATCCCAACGTTTCAACGACAGTACCCCAATAATGTTATATTCCACTTTTATCACACAGTGTTCTACTTTTGCGACGGGACAAACGAATAGGGACATCCTTTCAATTAAAACCCGAGGACAGAAACGAAGCACGGTCCAACGCCTCGCTTCTCGTCGATCACCAAAGAAGGGAGAAAAGAAAAAAAAAAGAAAATTTCACACGGAACGCTCGAGATCTTTGGAACTGTTTCGAACTGTTCACCTCAGCTGGTTGATAAATCGTCGTGACAGTCGAGGGGACAGGAAGGCCTCGCGTCCTCCTGAAAGATTCACGAAGCGATATTAACGATAAAGCCGGCTGTGAAATTTACGAGTCACGAAAAGTATAAAACAGCGTGTCACTATAAAACCAGAGGCATTATTACCGATAAAACGCACGTCACGGGGCCGAGACGCGAGCCGGGGCCTCGAATCGTGAGCAAATCCCGGTAATGGAAGCAATTTCGTCCTCTAAACGGATACAAATAGTACGGCGATAATGCAGTGACACGCTTGTGTATCGGTTGCTCGATACTCCATGATTTAATGGACGCTGAAGCCGGTGGTGCACAGGTAACGGGTGTTTTACGGTAATATTATACGGAGTTTGTTCCATCCTGTAGTCCTGTGGATGCGGCATTGTGCTCGATTCGGTGAAAACAGGCATCCGTTTGCTGTCAGAGTTAGGAAGTTATTTTTTTAAAGCAATCATAGCAATTAGAATGAATATGAACCCTTTCAACATGTCTATTTATCAATTTTTCAGAGGCAGTGACAATATTCATGATTTACATATGTCCCAGATAATTTTTTTTTAATTACGTAAAGTTGAGATATAACAAAAATTAAATTTATACTTAGTATCGATTCAAGAACCAATTATCAATAAATCAACCGTAAATTTTTAAAAGAAGTTAATTCAGTCTCGAAAGTGTTAAGTTGATGTACAACCTGTCCCAGAATCAGGTATAATCAGAAGGATATAGATTCTCATAACAGATAACGTATTAATAACTTTACAATATAACGAGCGTACACGTTAAAGAATCATCGACAGAAGAGGAGAACAAAACTGATGCTTGTTCCGAAAGTTTTTGGACCGCGTTAAAGTGGTATCCTTTAATCCGAGTTTTCTCAGGGATCCTGGAAAGAGCAAAACGACGGAATTTCCATAATTAGTGGGTGGCAAAGGTACAACTATTAGCACGGGAAAGTTGGCAAGTTGCTAACTGATTTGCATCGAAATGCGGTGATCCCGTCGTATCAACGGGACCCGTCCTACTTTCCTTATTACTTCATCAGCGTGCTTTCTTTCCTGCGTCGAATACGTGAAATTAATTTGCCTTGAAATGACGCTCAAAGGGCCGTTCGCACGTGAAATCGTCCGATTTATGGGGCAATTTGTGATACCGGACAGGAGATCAAAAATAATAGCCGGTATATAAATTTGCTTCTCGTCGAATTTCCTGCGCTTCTTTTTCTTTATTCCTTTCTTCGTTGTATCCAGGCTGGTTCGTGCAAGTTGATAACCCTAAAGCACCGGAAATTGAGAGGTTCGAAGTACCATAATCGTTAACTCTTTTTGCAACTTTAGTGAGACGTAAAATCCTTGCACACTTTCTCAGGATGATTCGTATTATGTAATTTTAAATCAATATAAAATGTTAAGAAGACTTATGTCGTAAGACTAAATGACATTTTAACGCAATATATATTATTATAAAATATTAATTTAAGGACAATTATAAATTGAAAATATTTAATTAAATCGTCATTATCCAAATATCTGGATTATCAACATCTAAATTGAAAGTTTCATCGTTGCACGTGTCTTGTTTAACAGGTGACTAGTTACCTCGTTTATGGAATGTAATTTATAAGGAGGAACGGGCAAGGAAATTATGGCATCTTGGGTTTCCATAATGCCGAGATTTGCTGCTCCCGGAGCCACCTAATCCAGCTGCACGCAAGAAGATCCTCTTATCTTGAGGACACGTTTCCTCGCCAAGTAAGACGATTATCTTCGAACCCTCGCGTGAAAAGATACCCGCGACTTTTGCGAAGCTCAAAAAAACCTCACGACGTTATTTCTTTCAATCTTCAATTAAATTTTTAATATTTCCTGAGTCAATTTCTCAGTGGCCTGATTCTCGATAAGACTCGACACCTCGAGAAGAAATCTCGAACGCGAGAGGTTAAAAGCATTAGCGATATCGTGTTATTCCACGCTTCCCGTGGCTGTCTGGCATGGCGCTCGTTTCACGACCGGATGATTGCAGGTGCGTGGAAACCATAACATCGAAAATCACACCGCTAGGTAATTTCGAAGATTGCCCATAGGATTCGTCGTCGTTCTCGTGATGTTTCGATGGAAACGAAAGTTCTGCCGCGACGACTACCTGAATATTGCCGTCCAAGGTGAACCGGCCGCCACCTGTTCCATTATAATTTTGACTCGGTAATCTGAGAATTTATCCGCTTCTACGTGGGCCAAAACACGATCGAACTTATTGTTCGCTGTCTAGCTCGTCGAACTCGTATTCGAACAAAGAACGATTTGATCGACCGCCAGTTAGAAAGCGGCTGGGTACAGTTGGGGAACCAGTTTTTGGGTTTTGAAAGAATCTCAGCAATAAATTGCGCCACGGTGATACTGAAATTATTTATTTTCTAAACATGGCTTTTGCGCCTTTTGAAGTTACTAAAAATAACGATACCAAAAGAATCTTACCATTGCCACATCGTCGAACAAGTCACCGAACGAGATCATTTTACCAATGAGAAATTCTCTTCTTGCTCGGTCGGACCGGTATCGATCTGCGGATTTAATTGCACGGGAGCGGGGTATCTTACGGTTTATACCACAAGGTTAGATCCTGATCCCCCATAATCCCTCTTCAAACTGGTAACTTGAGATGTTTCGGTATCTTATAGGGGAGATTCCTTGGACACCGGAGAACCCTTTCAAATTTACGTTTGTTTGCCTATATACCTTGCTGAATATCCTATCGATTACCTAAAAGATCAACGAATCGAAAGTGGAACAGTGGGGTCAAGAAACGAACGAATTTCAAAGAGAACGTTAAAATATTAGGAACAGTTCTATTTTGATGTAAATGTGCTTCTTCGAAAACTCGAAGCTGTTATCGACTGCCACCTCGAGTTTCAGTTTGCCTTGCAACGGATGCAAATAACAGCACGCTAATACGATTTTCGTTCAGTGACCCGTTAACGTGTCACCACGAATGGCGAACGTATCGATGACCTGGCCAGCTTACTTGCATCGAGCAACAGAAGGACCAAGGGTTCGAAGCACGGTAAAGGATTGATGGTAGACCGCGATGTGCATAAGCGTTTAGTCTTTAGAGACGTGCCACTTGATTTACAGCTTCCTCCCTGGTTGATCCTGCAGCAGCAGTACCAGCAGCAATAGCAGCACCGATAGCAGGTGTAGTAACGGCAGAAACACCGGCAGGCGTCTCCTTGGTGCACGGAATTGTGCTGAGTTCGTGCTGGCAAGGCGACGTACGAGTGATTTGCATCGAGCTCCTAGTTCACGGGAGGAGCAAGCATAACGGGCCGGTTAAGCCACTCGACACCGCGCCGTTTCGTGTCTGCCTCTTGGTCACCGGTAATTAACAGGCTCTGTAAAGCCCCGTATGAATCGAGCGGTATCAAGCCTCTAAGGCCGTGTCAAGATGCTACCTGTAAGGGACACGTCCGCTTTTCTTGCACCCTCTGCTCCCTCCTACAACTGCCACGATTAATTGTCACGGAAACGCTGTTGTTTCCACGCTCGCCGCTCTTTGTACACCGTTGTCACTGTAATTTGTAGACCATCGAGCAAAGTTCTCGGTATCTACCGACTGATATCCCCGCAGCGATTCGACACGATCGTTTCCATTTTTAATCTTTGTAATCTTAAGACCAACCGGGGTGCAAATTTAAACATAGTTACCTAATACAATGCAGCGGGTCCAACGGTCCTTGGAGACATTGTCCATTTCTACATTGACCTGGTCGTTTTCTGAAGATCGATAGACTCCTGTGAACAGAGAAATTTCACGTTCATTCTCGCGAAGGAAGCAGAAGGAACGTGAGCCGCGACAAAGCTCTCCATCTCGTTAGGAGTGAACGTTCGAACGCGACCGTTCATTTGCTCCAACAGATCGTCCCTGATAAGTGTGCTGGCCCAGCCAACGTCATATCTCGTGAAAGTTCGATAACGATCTTTTCCTGCGGCATCCGCCTCGATACAATGCAAACTTAATTAAATAGAACGCCGTCGCCGCTATTCTCGCTCCTCCTGGTCGTCGAGCTCGACTACTGGTATCCAACTCCGCTCGCCGTTACACGCTCCTCTCTAACAGAAAGCAAATGGGTTTCACGTGAACGGCACAATGCTGTGTGGCGGGTGAAGATAGCCGGGTATATATCGGATGGAAGCTTCTTCTCGTTGACGTTCCACCTAGAATCGGCGTTCCGTTTCAGGACTGGCTCGCAGACACGGCGCGGACTGCACAATCGCACGGGACACCTCTTTGAAATTTGAAATGCACCACTCTCGACTACCGGCGACGACAATTTATAAGCTTCTCGTGTAAACTCGCGCTGACAACTACTCCACGCTCATTGAAATTGCTAAATGAAACGCTGCTAAACGACGCGAGGGACGACTCGGCTGATAGTATTGTGCACGATCCATGGAAGAAGCATAGAGACTGTTTGAAGCGTGTTCCTTTGGTATTCGATTTTTCATTGCAATCAGAAATGCTGCGAGGATTCTATTCGAAATATTTTATTGGAAGCTTATAAATAATTAGCTCCGAAGGTATAATCATTCTTTCAATGGTATAATCGATTCTCGTACACGTTTCAACAAGGCAGAAGTGAAATATCCATTAATACGATGAGCACTTTTGAAACGATTTCGAAATTCGCGAAATGTGATGGAACAAAATGCAATTCAATCACGTACAATGCTGGAAAAAAGTATTCTCGTACGTGTCATCTTTTCGATGGTGCGTATTATTGCGAGTTATTGGCCCGAAACATCACGCGCCTCGCGTTTAATTCGCGACACATTATTTGCATTCACGAGCAAACCAAATGATAACGAAAAAAAAGGGGGTAAACAGTTTCGCGAATGGAATCGTCGCGAGAAATATTCTGGGAACGCGACGCTTCATTCTACGCTGCGTGCATCTCGACCAACATTCGCTGTTTGAAAAATCTCTATACGGGTAATTAAAGCTACTCGAGCGACATAATGGAATACAAGCGATTCCGCGTGTAAACGTGCATTCATATCGGAACGTGTTTGAATTTTTGAACGACCTCGAGTGAAACATAAATATGACTGTGAAACAGATTCGACGTTGATGCGATGCAAACTGAATTATTTCCAAGAGATGTATTATATCACAAGTGGCAAATTGGCCCTGACTGTTCAACATATATCAGCTGATTTATCTAGTAATAATAGTAATAATTTTCCATTAATTTCGCAGATGTTTTTTATCAGATGTTTCAGCAGTTATTTTGAGCTGATTAAACAAGGAAAGTATACAACGACGAAAATTTCTTATCAATTACATCGTACTTGAATTAAAAATGTAATTATGTCAATAGATATCACCTATCCAGGGTGATTTTTTATGCAAGTAGACCAATATTAACACAGTTAGATAAACATGTTAGAATTTTATTAAAATACATTGCTACGAAAACTTGGACATATTCTTAGAGAACTTCCAGAAGGTCGACGACGTACGGGGTTTAGTCTGTCCCTCTTCAATAGAATTTGGATTTAGAAACTTTTAGAAATTCTCCAGAATTTGGACTTGGAAACTTTTTCCTCGGTTATTGTATAAGTTTTTATATTAATGATACGAATAAGTAATATCGGTCTGTTAAAATGTTCAGATAATGATCAGCTCTTAAAAGCGAAAGATTACAGTAAAACATGATTTACGACCAGTTGGCTGTTACATTCGTAATGTTCGAACGTAAAATGATGTCAATTAGGTGTTCGCTGGTCACTTACCACCATATGATGTTCAATCTAAAAATTTCCAGATTAATAAGGTCATTGCCCATTACTTTCGAGTGTCAAGCGTACACAACGTTAATCTGTCGCGATACGTGCATCAATTTCCTGTCAAACACATTCTGTTGCGTGCATGCTCGACCGAAAGCGAATAAATTACATTTGCACCGCGAAAATAGAACGGTGGAGAACGTGAATTTCTTCGTTATATATTTCATTATATTCGAAACGGCTAAATATAATAACTAATGCAAATTTAATCACGGTTAATTAAAAAATTGGCCAATTATTATGGGATTCCGTATATCACTTTGAAATGAAAAATTATTGTTAATTTCTCCTCTTGAAATAAATTAAAATCGTGCCAAACCGAGAGACGAATTATTTTGAAATATTGCTAATGAAAAAAGCTGATTAATTGGTGGTTATGAAACGGACAGTAATTCGGACAATTCAGATCCGAGTCGTTTCGTTCGAGGTAATGCAGTAGCTTTTGAAGATCATCTTCTGTCGTCATAACTGTACGTACATTCGAATCTGTTGCTTGACGATAATGAATTTCTCGAAAGATTAATTCGAAAGTTTTCATGCGTCACGCGATTTAACGAGCCCATGTGACATGTGTTTCAATTTCGGCTGTTCCGCTCGTCTACATACGTACCTGCATGCACATCTGTGCATACTTTATCAACCGATGAAATCGTAAGAAGTACGCTCTAATGAGCCAAGCAGCGTCGTTAAAGAAGCCCTTTAAAGATTCAACAATGATAAATCATCGCGATCACCGTGCCATGATATCGGTCCTTCTCTTCCTTCCGGCAATCTTCGATAAGTACAAATTAAAAGTACATCACCTTTTTGATGAATCTATCAATTAGGATATTTCCGTCAATATTAAAAATATTATACCTTGTTCCAATCTGCAAATTTCTCAGAATGACTTCTCTAAAATTCATAATGCATGAATAATTTATCACGATACGATCAATCATAATAGTTCACATAAATTGACTGAAAAGCTTTTTTAACTCATTTGCTAAAGCGTCTCGATTTAAGGTGATATATAACACTCTATTAATAAAACCGCTCGGTTAAGAAGACAAAGCGTTCGAATTGTTTCCCGCGAAACTTTTGCTCTTCCGATTCGAGCGGACAATCTTTGCGACAGACTTTCGGAAGTACGACGAGTTGTGCGAAGCGAAGCATCGATTCGGGTCACTGGTCCACGTCGGAAGGAGAGGCCAGTTCCGGGTGAGCAAAGGTTCATCCTGATCCTCGGTGGGGTTAAGTAATTTGTCGTTGCCGATGGGTTAATGTTATCCATCACTAAGCGGGAATTTACGATGTAATAAGGCCGCAGACCGACTTCCACGATTTATCTCGACCGTCTCTTCTCAACCCTCTTTTGCGACGTCTCCTCGTTCCTCTTCGCGCCATTACTATCGCGCTTTCCATCCTGCCCTGTGACTTTCGTTGCTCCAAGCCGTGTTACACCTCCACCTAAAGCCGGATTTCTTGCTGTGCTTTACGCTCGCCATGCGATTAATTAATATGTTCAACTCACGAGCTGAGAGAATAGGAAGATACTACTTCAGCCGTCGAATCGTGACTTCGTCGTATTCGCGGTTTCTTAACAGCTTGATTGGTACGAGGTCACAGATGAGCAATAGTATAGATTTAACCCCTTGCACTCCTATTTGCTGTGGGACGTTAACAGTCAACTAGTTGCTATTATTTTACAATGAAGAATTGAAGTAATTATAAAAATTTTCGATAAAGGAATTGATTATCTATTTTATGTTCGATGGAAAATTTAAATAGCCTCGTTAAACGTCCATGGTATCCTGATAGAATGTTGCCTTCTAATTAGAATAATAAATATTTGAAATAATACCGTAACAAAGGTAAGGTGTTAATTTCAAAATTACAAGGATATAATCAAAATTCATCGTTTAAAAAATGAACGAATAAGTTAGCCAAAAGTTTCCCGGGAGTGACATGCCGTTTCTTTTTGTTGGCTGCAGAGATTCGTTTCTTCCTTCACGAAAGTTCGCCGAGCCGTGGGGAAACAGAGTTACAACTCCCTTAAGCATCGTCAAGCATCGATTCGGAAACATGACGAATGCTTTCTGTCCCCGTTGTCGCGCGGGGAAGAAAAAAAGTTGTAAGTTAATTTCAACGCGAAGCAGAAGCGAGAAGACGGAATGAAGTGTCCACGCGTTCGCGATCTATGCAGCGAGATTTATTTTCGATTCAACCTACGTACGTACGGGTCGCTCGAATAGCGTTTGACTTCCGCGTTGATTTTTGCGGGAAAATGCGCGATGGACACGCGAGTTTTATCGTAAATCCTACTCGTCCGGTAAATTAAAGCCGCGACGAAGCGAAAATAATTGCGACGACGAAGATAAGTTGGACGATCGCGTCGTCGAGTCGTGTTGTTGGAGGGGACAATTTGTAATAAAAAAGAAGAATATAAAAAATATAAGCTTTATCGTCAAGTCATCGTACGAACGCGAAACCTATGAAGTGCCGCTACAAATTCAGATTATCCGATAAGCGTGTTATCGTTTAATGAATCGTGACTACAAATGTCGTTACACGCAAGAAAACTTTTTCAAGGGTGCTCGCATTTTAAACATTTTATTTTGTAACATAAACGTTATGTTTGACGCGGAATCTTAACACGGGCCCTTTATGAGTAACAAGCTGCTGACATTATAAAATTTCCTGTCGTATTAATTTTTCGGTTTTCATCGTACTAATCTTTTTATTGACTTATCAATGTTTCGTAATATGTAACTATCTGCATAATTAAAAGTAAAAAAAGGCGGAGACATTTGTAGAAACCTTGTTCGATGTGTTAACATTAACATTAACATGGTACCGGCGAGAAAAGGTGGATCGAACCGGATCGCTGGATTAGGTATTCGAAGGAACGATAGCTCTACCAATTAAGCTAGATGTATCCAGCCCATTAACGAGTTCTTTCTTCCTAAATCTGGTAATCGAAACGGCTACCTTCCATAAACATTAACTTAGCAATTCAAGAGGAAAGTGCTAATGGCCGTGCATATCTGCTCGCTGCTTTCCCAATGGTTTTCCTAACGAAAACGAACATAACAAACGTAAGATAGCAATTAAAAAATTGAAGTTGAAAAAAATGAAACAATCGTACTCTGAATAATTACAATAACAGAATATCGTCAAAACGATTTAGCAATAATTATCATTCGACTCCGGTGCACTATGGTATCGAAGACGTTAGGAAAAAATACACGAAACGCGGTATCGCTTCAGAAGAATCTAAAATACCTCGCAATTTACTGTTTCAACGAACGATCAGGCAACGATGTACGATGGAAAATGGAACCGCGCAACAATTTATGGCCGCAACGATCGTTAACACCAGAGAAAGCTGAAACGTCCGTAGGAATCCCGTTCGGCTTCGAAATCGAACAAAAGGAGCAGCTATTGCATCCGTGAATATCGAGCGAACAGCTCCGACTGTTTCTAATCCGGCTGTGATCAGGTCAACCCTCTTTTAAGTACGGCTTCGTAGTTTCAGCTCGAAGCTGATTCCGCGTGTACACGCGTGTACACATAACGCGGTCGCGTGATGATACCACAATTAATTGGAGCCTCCAGGAAGGCGAGCTGGCATCTGTTGCCGGACCAGCGTGTTACGACTACGATACCTCGTTAGTCCTTCTATTCCGACTGCTACGTGATACGGAAAACGCGTGGCCAACGAGGATGAAATAAAAGGAAATCGTCCAACGATGCGCAAACACGTTGGTCTACGACTGGCAATGGTTACGCGCGATTAAACGTTTGCCGAGCCTTACAGAATTCTCTTTCCTTCGTTTAGTTGTAAAGCTAGTCGGATATGACGTTTAACTCTTTCTATTCGAATCTTTTATCAGCAACCTTCTTATACCTCTTAAAAATGAGAAGCATAAAGAGGGATCAAAACCATGAAAAAAAAAGAAAGTAGTCGATGACTTGACGGTTCTGCCGATAAGACAAGCTATACACGAAAGAATTTCATTGAACGAAAAGCAACTGACACATAAAAATTTCAACATGTCCGTAATACACGTGTAAAACATTGTAACAAAGTGTGTTTTACATTATTACTTGTTACGCAGAAACGTCCATGCGATGAATCGATTGTTTCTTTTTTATTTTTCACCTCTTAGACCTGTCATTTTCATAATTATATTCGCTTTCACGTGACTCGTTCTGCCAGCTGTCCGGACCGTTTTTTGATATACCCGTAGTAGTTTCTTATTTTATCCCTCGTCATACCAAACCTTTCGCTCGTTCTACATGCTCCTTCAAACTCGTTCTTTTATTCTTGTACATCATCTACATTATCTACACGCGTTTTCCGAAGTAGCCTTCTTTCTTATTTTATCCGCAAACGTTTCAATATTCTTTTCGCAACTTTCTACCCGAGTTGCTCTCTGAATGTCAAAACCATTCGCTTAAGAAAAGAATCCAAAAACAAGAACAACTTATCCCTGCAATCTTATAATTGTCTTATCAAAGTTGCTACGTGAATCGAATAACCTAGACGTTTATTCTCGTTCAACGAGCAAGATGTACAAAGTTTATCGAGGAAAAAGAGCGATAACAAAGTATTCGAAAAAAGATTCTCAATTAGAACGACGCGTGGAGGAGTGGAACTTTCCCTCCAACTTTTATGAAAACGAGACTTCTTTTTTTTACGAGCGACACGGTGGCAAGGTAATAGAAGGAACGATGCAATCGTGGCGTGGTGCTGTATCGATTGACATTTATTAGGGACGTAAAACAATTTGAAATCATTGCTCGGAACGAGGTAGCTACCGTTATTGCTATTGTTACACATGTCGCCGGGCCTCGAGCGTAGGGGTGACTTTATGATCGCGAGCAGACTCGTGTTCAGCTCGTTGTCTGGCTCGCATAAAAGCGGTAATTGATAATAGAAATAACGACCAACGACCTAGCACCATCGTCTCCTCGAAGATCGTCCCCTCTTCGATTTTGCACACTTAACCCGTCTTATGTAGCACCTTAAGTGCTTTCGACTAATAACCGTTCGCGAAATTATCACCCCTATTATTTTATTAAAAATATGTCATGGTTCGCATCTTCTCACTTATTAGGTCCGTTGCACGGTCAAAAAAGCTTCTAAGAATTTTATCTAATGTATTTAGAATTTATCTAAATACTGTCTGCGTAGTAATAAAACGAAATTGTGAACAACATTCCTCTTCAAAATTGATGTAATTAAATCAACACCTATCACGCAAATGTAGAAACTCGACTATCTCGGAAAGGAAGTTTCATATAAAAGAAAAAGCTGTTACTTTGCATAATCTCGTATAGAATCAACATTCTATATGTTCGTGCCACCAATTACATACAACCTTATATTTCTCAAGAACACAGAGTGCGAAGTTGCTAAAAGAATTAATTGCTTCTTCTTGAAATACAACGTAGCCGTCCCATGCCCCGAAGGGGATATTAAAGAAGCGTCGTAAATGGAAATTAATAAAATTGTCACGATCGAAAAGGATCGGCTGAAGGGTGGTAATAAGCGAATCAACGCGCACGGCATCGCCCCGGGGCGGGAAATAAGAGTAGCGCGTGGTATCCCGTGGAAAAGACGATTTCTGAGCCGGGGCTCGTGAAACGGTCGTTACGATAACTAAATAACCCGATAAGATACCAATTTACGTCGAGCTATTCAAACAGCTTCGTAAATCGTACGTGTACGCCGGATGTCTGCGTCCGTACATATTTTGCTGGCTGATGTACGCGTATCCCTGCCATTTCTAGACTAATCAATTCTATAAATCGGTGCTTAATGATCCGAAGTGAGAGCATCGCGTTCACGGCCACCATACATACGTGTAAAACGTGATTCGCGTCGCTTTCACGTGGATCGACCGTTAAGCAGCAAGACATCGAACGGACGGGTATACCGTGAGTTCCTGCAACCTGAGCCCTTGTTGGCCATGATTCCCGCCTTCCTCGCCATTCAACTGTCATTAGAGTTATTTATCGGCAGTGAAATGAATTACAGCCGGTGTAAATTCTAGACCAGCCTACCTGACCAATGCTACGGCCGGATGAGGCGCCATGAAATCTTAATAACGACGACAACGCGTCATTCAACCCGATGCAACCGTTCACTGATCTAACGTAAGTACACTATCGAGCAAAAATTTCTTACTACTCTCTTCGAACAATTTCAATTATACATATTTTTGTCAAATTTAATTGAAGTATGTAGGACGATAAACTTATTTAATTTATTAATACAAACGCTCGCTTTTGGTTTTGCATCTCGTCGAGAACTGCGACGTCTTTTTTTAAAACAATGAAAAACATCCTCGCTTCTTCTCTTCACAAAGAAGAAGACGAGGAGGCAACGATTGAGAGCGAGCAACAGCTGTTACGCTACAGTACCGTTAAAATATCTACAAGTACAAGTAAAATAGTTGATTACAAAATGAATGATTCACACGTTAATCACATTACCAAAGACGCGAGAATCAATGTGTTGAATGGTTTGAAACTTTTGATCGGTAGTGTATGTATGTGCACGAGCGTTCTTGCATCACAGTTCGAGTCTTCTTCTCGACAAAGAAGAAAGAAGACGACCCGCGAGAGGATACAGGAAAACTACGATTGGATTGCTGAAGGGGATCCTTTGTTTTTCAGACAATTCCACCAAGTGCTGTTTCAACAAGACGCGGTCTTTTTCCCTAATTTTTCTATTCGAGACTGACTACCTCTTAAAAATTGGATAGCCATTGTTTAGACGTTTTAAACGTTTTCTTCTTATTTTTAGTGAAGAATATATCTTTCTAAGGTAACAAGGGAATTCAGAAAAAAAGGGATTCGCCCGATGATGTTTAATCGCGCCCGATTAATTTCTATCTGAATTGCCCCCTCGATGGTTCGAATGATTAAATGGATTATTGCTTCTCCGCTATGAATTATCGTCGACAGCATCAACTGTTTCGTGCACGAACCTATTAACTCGTTCGCTTGGCTGGCACACGATCAGCCGATTCCATTGGAAACTGATTCGATATTTCAACAGTCGAACGTTGTGCTTATTCTTCGATTAACTTCGTTTGAATGTTCATACTTTACAAAGAGAAAATTGCATTTACTTATATGATATTGATAATGGACAAAATATAGGATTCATTTGAAAATATTTTTTGCAACAACTCCACAAGGGCAATTGCTGTAAAATTCATGTCTATGAAAATGATGAATGGCGTAATTATTGGTACATCAATTGCCTGAGCTTTGATGCGATTTCACTTAAGCGTCAATTATTTATTCAATTTGCCGTCATTATTAATCAGTCTTCCCCGATATTCGAGTACACGTTCCTCCGGGGAAATTACATAATAGACTATTAAAGCTCGACTTGCCCAATACCCTCTCGTTAAAATGTACCGTTCAAATTTTAAATAGAGTACACCCTTTCTGTTATCACACCGGTTAATATATTCAAATTTTATTTAAAAATATTATTTTTAGCTGACACTAGAATATAAAGATCTATTTTATACTATTATTCAGCGCTAAAAAACGTCGACGTATTTTAATATTTTTACCAAACAAAGATTATATATTTATTCAAATTTATTCACAAGCGTCTCGTAGATATAATTAATTCTCTTTAAAATGAAACTTATCGGGCAAAAAAACGAACGCTTACAAAATAAATTAATAAAAAGAACTTAGTAAATATAAAATGAAAAAAGAAGAAGAAATGAAATCAGCAGGAACAAATTAACGCAATTTTTATCGAATGCGACTTTTCGATTTGATTATATATATTTCAACTTTCGTAAAGAAACGAATGGAAATAACACCGTAAACAGAAAAAAATGCAATGAATATTTCAACGGTTTAATGAACTTCATTACATGGTTGCTCATTAGCCATGAAATTACGTCACTGGTTAACCACCAAATTCTTTTTTACCATTTCCTTTGTTCGTGACCGATATTCGACCCCAAAAATTAATGACGAAACAAAAATGTACGCGATGGTCCTTCTACCATTGAAGCACCATTAAGCTCGCACATTCAATTAAAAATGTTCGTTGGCATTGTTACGATAATAAAAATACTGAAAGCGCTGAAACTCTCGAAATTTGTATTTTTATTATTTTCATTTAGACACCGAAACTTTACGATATTTTTATTCCGTGTACGCTTTTTATTCGAATTACAACCGACTCGAAATATCGTTGTGGTCGCTGAAAATGTTTACGTTGCACGATGTATCGAGTTATCTAGACAACGTATATGTTCGCGCACATGGTTCGTTATTTTTTAGAAACCTTTTAGTTTCATAGCAAACTTGTGTATTTTGAACTTTTGCTTTATAGTTTCGAAACTTTTTTCACGGTTCTTAATAGCATGCAGAGATATTATAATATATTTAATTGAACAGTTATAAATAAATAAACCAACAATTTAAAAGAATTTAAAATATACAAAAGTTATAAAATCTAAAATAGAATGGTTTCATTTTGAAAATCGAAATTCGGAAATAACAAACGTGGTACGGAGAGAATTTCAATTTAATAACTGTCCAATATAATCGATAATCGTTAAGGGTTAAACAGAGCTTGAACAAACAACAAGGTCGACTATGAGTCATAACAGTATACATTTTCAATGAATAGATCGGTGCAGCGTGTAGATCGCCTTCGAGCTAGCAGCGATTCGGTAAGGGTGGAAAGTAATTTAAGTTGTTCAATTTATCGCGGGATGCTGGCCATTCTTAACTCCCGTTACAGCAATTTCAACGTTCCACAATACGGGATTTCGCAATAGTTTAATTGAAATCTGAAAATAATCGACGAACGTGCGTAGAGTTGGTGCAGTGTTTCCTTCGAACCGTTTCGTTCCCGGCCATTTATTGAATCTGTAACAGCTGAGGGAAAATTCAACTGATTTTGGGTTAGATCTGAATTGTAAATTTCCATTCGACAGTCTGAGCATAGATTGTAATTAACTGATCGAGATAAATTCAGTTTTACCTACTGAATATGAACGACTAGAATTTAATTAATTTTTCTGACAAGCAGCCCAATTCGCGACGACCCGATTCCTAAAAAACGTTTGGAATATTGTATCACGTTCTGAGAATTTCGAATGATACTACGCTTGTTTAGTATTCACCGTGGTACTTGTTAACATCAGCCAAATTCAATGCGATCAAGGAGGAAAAGAAAAGGGCGACGCGACGTTGTCAGACGAAATTACGTTTCTCTGATTGGAGCCAATACGATATTAGGTTTGAATCGATCTCGACGACGTAGTTCCATGCATTCGCCAATTGTCGACTCGAATACAATCATGATATCTGGATGTACCAATCCGTCAAATTCCGGTTGATTTGCCCACTTGCTTTGATTACTCTGTCAATCTGTAACGATATGTTCATTTGGAATATCAGGATGATACCATCGAAATATATTGCCTCATAACGATAGTCTAGTTATCTATATGCTCCTTCCCCCAAAAATCATATTGTATCCCTAGAATTTACTATTGTGTTGATAGCCGTAACCGATCTTGTACCACCTCCTTATTTTGATTGATACATGTAAATTATATGTGAATGCAAGAACGATGATCGGTCATTTATTTTCCGGCAATCTAATAGAAGCCGGTATACTTCACAATCGAGTCTGAAGTGATTCAATGCACGTAAATCACAGCGAACGCAATACCAATCTAATTCTATTTCATTAAATCGACAGACACCTAGCAGACAAATCTCTTACACCGCAATCAAATTTATGCCCCATGAACGTATCGAATTTATTGCAAGAGTTATACGTGCAATTAGATCCAGCCGTATGGCTCTCGGGTACAACAAGTGTTCAAGGGATCACAGAAGCAAAAGCGTATACTGCAACAAGCTTTGCTCTTCGTCTAATCAAAGAAGAAGAAGAAGAGGAAGGCACGCGTGTATACTGCGATAGAAAAAAAAAGGACACGCAAACGGCATGGTTGTCTTTTTGATCGTTTTCGACGAGCCGGCTCTCTCGATGGGTCGTGGTGGCCGTTAATTAGACCGGCTGGCGACTTGCCCCCGGCTGCACTTGGCAATTGCAACAGCGGCTTAAGAATTCAAGGTGGCGTAATCTCTTTCCCATGTGCGTACGGTTCAGAACAGCCGGGCCCAGTGCTCGAGCTAAAATAATTCACCATATTACACGCATAGTTTAGCACGCGAACCAGCGTCTGGCATCCTAACCACCGACCTTCTTCAACCATCTCTCCTTCTCTTCCCTCGATTTCCACTTCAACCTACCTCTTCCCACCCTTCCTTCTTTCCGCCCTTTTCTTTTTGCTTAGTTTTCCCCTCGAATCCTGTTGCGCGCATTCGAGTTCACCGCAGAGATTGTCTGAAAGCATTCGCAGCATCAGATCCAGCATCGGATTTCGCGGTGTTCGCTGATTCCGCCTCGCGATCACCCATTCCTTTACTTATTAACCCTTTCACTACTGACCACCTATATATATGCGTTCACGTAAATCTAAGGTTAATCGCAAAATACGTTTGAATATTAAAATAATATTCGCAACGAATTTCTATCGATTATCTGTAGATGTATCAAATTTTTCTAGACATTCTCCAGTCGCATCTATGCAATGACTGACAACGGTGGTCAGAATAGAGCGAGATGGACACGATAACACTTCAAAGCGTATTTACTCGAGCGAAACAGCCGGAGCGAATAAGTAATTTCAGAGGGGTTTAACCTTCATGAAAAATTCCACGCTCTGGGATCCTTTGTGAATCCGACTCACCAAACGGCGCTCGTAATGTATGCCACGGCTTAAAAGCCTCCTCTCTATGGAATGCACAATTATTTTTTAATGCAGATTATTAAATGCTCGACTGTTCACGGTATCAACGCGAACTCGGATCATTTACGATCCGTCCTTACCGGAAAGAACCGGGTTACGTAAGTGGCTGTCGAAACGGCATGGTTGCACACCCGATGCGATTTCCAACGGTGAATTTATGCGTTCGATCGATACCCCTTGTAATACTTCCTGGACGTTAATTTTTCATGGCGATTCCCCGTGGAACGTGAATCAACTATGTTTTTAAAGGCTTAAGAACGGGAGAACAGCGTGTTCCTTCTTGAACTAAGCGATCGAAGCGTTTGCTGTTGAGTTAAGTGTTTGCTAAATCGAGTACAATCTCGGATGATATAATAACGCAAGAATAACTTGGGATTTGCTCGTTTCTCGAGGACGTATATATACGCTCTTTCACCCTCGTAATACCTTGTTATATAAATTCCTGCAAACAGCTACAACTTCTTCCTTCAAGTCTACGTAACAAAACGAGGATTGTATCAAAGTGCACGAGGTCGCGGTTCGCGGTTCAACAAGGGTAGAACAATCATGGAAAAGGGTTGTTGCGTTGTCCGTCATTATAATTACCGCAAAACCATAAGCACCGTTGCTAAGTCGTAACTAAGATTTAGATTGCGGACAAAGGGCAAGGTAGGAGGTGTTTCCAGTCGGATAATAACGCTCGAGGAAGCCACAGAGTCGCGATATTATTGTACCGGATGGTCCATTCGTATTCTCACGGGGATATCTCCTCTTGCAGAGATGTTGCTCGTTGCATTGCGGTCGCCCTTCTCTTCCCACTGAATTCGATTCCGCGTCCATCGCGAAACCGTCTACCCGACATTCCGATACTGACAATCCGTTTCTTCATTTACTTTTTTCTTACCTTTCATTCGCAGATCGAGAAACGTGTCCGGGTGTATCGAGTGTCTGTTATTCGACGATGTTCCAAAAACCGCGGTGTAAAAATGATATTGTAAAAAGCTCTGGATGAGTTTACAGGAAAAAAGAAGGTATCGGCTATTTGGTGGTGGGCACGGAATGATTTTCATGTAACCCGATCGTGATTTTATCAAATGCGGTGCTGACTGTGGTGAAAATGATAAGTTCAGCTTTGAAAAGAAGGCAAAATGAGTTAAAATTAGTTTCGAGTTATGGACTAAGAAATATTAGAAACTTTACTGAGTTTCCATTTCTTTTATATCTTTAGAGTTTCATACCAATAACGAGGCACGATCTCTCTAAAAATAAAAAACTAAAGCTCTTCGTAAGCATGGAAGACGCGTTGGTAGAAAAGAAGTAACAGTACCTGCCAAACGAATGCTTCTTTCGAGGAATTCTCATTGCAGGCGCATCTCAAGCATTCCGGTAAGAACACAACAGAGAACCTTCTCATTTTTCTTATTATCTCGTGCTGAAGGTAAAGTCCTTTCGAAGCTTGCCGTTCGAAGCGGTGCTCTTTCAGTCGTGTCGAGAAATTAATAATCCCTTGGCGGTGCGACTTTTGAGGGTCCTCCTGGTACCGATATCAAGGAGGTCCCGATAGCGTGCCGGTTAATTCGAGTCCTCCCTGAAAAAAAGAGAGAGGTCTTCAACGCCGCTAACGATACCTCGTCCATTTGAAAAATGGCCCCTGTAGTAATGGCGGCCAGTTAAGTACCCCAGGCAACGCTGTCGACTATTCGTCATAATCCATTCGTGTTCCCGGATCTTTAAAGGGTGTGCAGACCGATAAACCAAGTGCAATGATGATAAGGTGAATTGCCGTAGGTTAATTATGAATTTAGGACCAGAATCAAACGAAATATCACATATACCTTTTTAATAAGGAGAGGACTATTTAAAGCTAACCGTCTTTAAATGTTAGCATTAATTCGTATTTAAGGAAAATCGTCTTACGATTTATTCGACGCGTCTAAACGTGCTAGTTAGTTTCAGCGCGTGTTTACGGAAAATTCATAGAACGAAGTTTCGGTAAATTGCTCTCGTGCGAGACACGTTTCTTCTTGCGATTCGCGTCGACCCAATTATAGGATCCTGATACTCGAGACATCACGTCGCGATTCTCCGTTCCTGTCGCCCCGAGCATCCTTCGCTTCAAGTACATTTAATTAGGGTGCTTTCTAATTTCTGAGGATGTCCACGTTAGTGAAATTTATCCTGTAATTAGCTTGAAAATCATTATCAAATATTCCATTATTTTTCAGCTGAGATGCGTGCAAAATGTGTGTTTGTTCAATTGAAGTTTCAATACGTCTGACTACACGTGTTCATCTCCACTGCGGCATTTAACGCGTTAAAGTTTATTTTATTCGTCACCAGTTATATTTATTTGACGAGCTCTCTCATCGAGTAGAATTTCACTCTTTACCTCGTTTACTCACTTCTTTTAAAAACTATTTTCGTGGCCCTACTTCAGCAATTTAATGAATGTAATTTCCACGTAGCTGGACGAGTTTAATCCTCTCGTTTCTGTTATTCGTCCCTACTAATTTCAGCCGAGCCCTCCGTTTCTATTTTCTCTTTCGTTTTCCTCCGCCGTGTTTCTTTCTTTCATTTTGGTAGACAGAAAATTCCGCGAGAAGATTCGAGGCGAAAATTCTACGAAACCGAGGACTTTCGAAGGAAACCAACGAAAGACGAGTAACAAAATAAATTAAAAGATAAGTTTGTTTATGTGGGCATACAGACATCGATATTGCAACTCATGAACGATTTAAAGTATCGAATTTTTATTATCTGTAAAACGTTATAAGATAGCAGAGAGCGATTTCTTCTTTCACTTCAAGTGTTTCCGTCGCAACATTATTATTGACTCGATCGTTGTGCGCAATCCTTTGCAAGAATCAAGGAAAATAACACGCGACATGGCACGAGTTTTGTACGCTCGCGTTTGTCGGAATCTTTCATACAAGAACGAGCAAGCGTCAGAAAGCACAAAGGATCTTTTCTTCAATTTCTCCGGCTTCGATTCGACTTCGAGATTGCTTTACTTTGCACCTTCTTCCTCTCTGTTTACACTTTTATCCTTTCTACCGAAAGAATGCCGTATAAGAACATATTTGTTCAATATTAATAAATAATCAAATAATAGAAATCCAGAAACGATATTTCAAAGTATCGTGACAGTTTTAGCGGGAGAAAAAAAAAACGAACTAAACGAGTTGAATTTAATTTTAATTTTGTTGCGTGTCGGGAGCAGCATCAATTAAACGTTCTTTGTCGAAATTTTGCAGACGGTCCGCAATTTCCGGGGTAACGAGCCGAAAAGGAAACCGCTTGTAACGAGGAAACCCGACGGCAATTGCGAGCAGACTGCATAAACTGGCAGTTGCCCTCGCGCGTGTTATACGAAATACCAAGAGGCGGGCCAAGGCAGATTCCTTCACGGCGAAAACGATATTTTCGTCATCAGCGATGTTGTAGGATGAAACGCAATCTGAAGAAATTCGTAATATCCTTTTTACCGCAGAAATTTAATAAAGAAATATAGAATAATTTCCGCCTACAAGTATTTTAATCTTGTTGAATGTAGTAATAAAATGTAAATTTATGAAACATCATATATGCATTATTTATTATGCAAATGAATGTATAATTAGGTAGTTTCTGAATCAACAATTCTGTAACTATTCTCGGCTAATATACCGGATTTTATATTGATATTTCATGAAATAATATCGGTCGACGACGTTTCTGAGCAAACTCCCTGAAATACGAGTATGCATACAGGCGATTGAGGAAAACGAAGAAAACCAACACGTTTCTGTTTGTTCTGTCGAGGATATTGAAAAACGCTTTTCGATTCAATCGCACGAAATCTCGCCACTGTGTTCAAATATACGTATGTATATTCTTTGTGTGGTTAAGACACAGTTTTGCATTGTGAATGCAGTTACCACAGGCAAAATTCACCTTCTGAATGGAATACCTTCGAATTCCAGTTAATTTTCTTATTTGACCTAAATCTGATAATAGATCCACGCTATCTTCTTTCTAATATTTAATTTTTCCTTCTTATTTCGAATAGCAGCGTTTTAAACACAAAACAATTATACAGAATTCTTACATATATCTTATATATATATTGCATATAATTCTTCTGTATATAAGTAAAACAAGGAAGAAAATTCGCTTTGAAAATTCTATAAAATCATCGACTTGCATCCGTTCACATCACATCTGAAATGACGGTAAATTATTTCAATCGAAATCGCATCGCGGCTAGTAAACTGTTTACCGTGTATACCGTTTATCGACCATCTCGTTTTCAATCGATCAGTGCCCGCAGGGAGAACGATTTAATTATTTTATCATCTAGTAGAGTTCAGCTGTTACACCGTGGATCTGGTTCGGTGCAAAAACAGCGGATACAATTAGACGAGACGAGACGTTTCTCGAACCGTACAGCTCGTCTATCCTGGACCCAATGTCGGACTCTTATTCTTCCACTGACGTATCCATCAATCACGGTTTCTCGGTTCTACTCGCCGCGACGTAAGAACTTTATTGTTTTAATTAACCCGGCTTTCTTTACGCTAGCGGTACGCGTTTCTTCCTTGCAACGTGGCTGCAGTTGCGCACGACTGCTTCCCTTATTATCGCCACAACTCTGATCGTTTCGACGAAGATCATTTCGATCCGAAAATACAACACATTCCTTCAACGAAGATGGAGTAAATGACTGAGCTTGATACCAGACTCAAAGTGGGGTTCCTTTGTAGGACACTTTTTCAGGTTGTTTCTCGGTAAGTTGAGACTTGAAGAAATAAGAAATCTATTAGGAAAGTATTTCAGTGTTTCTTCTTCATTTCTTTTACTTTAGTAGATGGTATTTGAAAGCATTATTCGAATAACTTTAACGTAATCGCCTAGTTCTATTAATGGACGAATATAATAGCTGTTCCTTAGATACCATTGTAGAATCACAAAAACGAGGATCGTTCGTGGTTCTCCAAAATGGATGCAAGAACCGTTGATAAAAATGATCGAATTTCACGGATAATTATCTCTGGCCGACGTTTATTCACAGCAAATACGACTATTGTATCCGTTCGTTGGCACGTTGGAGAACAACGTTTTACAGATCTGAACTACTGTAATAAACGACGATAATCATGAAACGTTTACGCGCGGCTAATAAACCGATTCGAGTGTTTACCACCTGGTGAACGTCATTAAGAATATTATGCGCGACCGTTATACGATTTTCCCGTTTCGACGATAAACATTTGTCCTGTGCAAATCCAACCGTGGAAAGATGACAGAGCAAACATTGCTACATGGGTACCTTCCAATTTCTTTCTTTTCTATTCGAGTTAAATAATCTTGGAACATCGTTAACGATCGTGAAATCCTGACAATAACTGCGTTCCTTAGCTAACCAACAGACTTTTTAGTGCGTTCTCTAATTCGTTCCACGATTCGAGCGTGAATGAACGGAGAAATTAACGCCGAAGCTTAACGATCTGCAAGGATACCAATTACAGACGGATACAACGTCGAAAGCGTGAAATAACGCCACAAAGAGACGTTAACGGGCGACATTTACGGTACGCTAAACTTTCCTGACGATCAGACCGGTAGGTATTAGCCGGTTACGACGAAATCGTTTACGCTAAACTCCGTAGCCGCTCGCGAAAATGTCACCGGTCGTTCGCGATTTGTCACGTTCCAGACGAACTAACGACGTTTCTAATGCGTTCGAACGTTTCCCCGATGTTTATTGGCCACTTTTGGAGAAACGTCTCCATCCGCGTTAACGGGGCACGAATGTCATTCGGTAACATTTGCGTTTCGCTCGGTTGGCGTTCAGTAGCAAGAATTTAATTCGTTGTTTTATGGAAAGCCAGCGTTGAAAATCAGGGGAATTAACGGAATAACGCCTTTTGCCTGCAAAAGAGACGCGAAATAGGAAATGTACACGTACGACCGTTAATAACGTGGCTAGCAATTAATAACTGCGGCCTATTTTTCCCGCTGGCTATAAATTGAAGCACGTCAGTGTTTTACCGTGAAAAATAGCCGCAATAATAATAGTAGTCGCAACAATGATAACATCGAGAAACACGAATGTGTTAATTTAGCAAGTAACATTCAGCGGATATTACAAATGCAAACGTCCTCCGTAATATTGATCCTGTTCAAATATTTGCCGTATGTCGAATGAAAATTGTACGTAAAAATGTTCTTCTTTATTTTAAGAATTAACATTGAAATCGATATTCGATGGAAGATGGCGTGTATAAAAGTGAAGGATGTAGGGTTAAAAATCGGTCTGATCTATCTTTATGAATTTTAAAGTGATACACCCCTGTTTCGCAATTCAAGTTTAGCTCTACTGCTCACACCGTGCTGAAAATCGAATTTTATATGGAGATTGCCGTTGTTCCCGGGACCATTAAATAGCTAAGGGTCTCTTAAAACGGTGATAGTAAGTTTTATTTCCTACCCGATACTACGGAAGCTCGTTCAACTCTTTTTTAAACACCAATACCTATGCCTCGTGAGAATATTCACGAAATGTGAATAAAATCGTGCTTCATAGAACTCTGGTTAGACACCGAAGAGATATATTTGGTATATTTCTTGCGAAATGTAATTTCTGTTATTGCAGACTTAACGTTCCCCGCGAAACGGCGGTGGATGTTCGCCGAAATTCCTCTAACTGTTTGCGATCGCGACAAGCGTGGAAATAAGGGAATCCATGGCGGCGGGTGCAGGTTAATTTATCGCGTCCCAGTCGGCTCCGTGTAGCCGATGTTTCGACTTTTCGAACGTGTCCGACGCCGACTATTACCGCGAGAGAGGCGGGCGTGAAGAATGCGAGAAGTGGCACACCGTTGCTTCGCATCCGCGCGCTCCTCCTCCGCGTCCTCGTCGTTTCTTGGTGGTCGTAAATCTCGTTACAGGCTTATAATTTCGTTCTAAGAGAAATTAGGCGCAACGTTCAGGAGCGCAGGGCAAATTCAATTTGCATAACATAACCACCGATCACCGTCGTCTCCGAACGCTTCTGCAACCTTCCCCGCGTCGCGTCGCGTCGCGTATCCGTGATTCCGTCACACGCGCTAAATAGGTCGTCGGACTTGCATCCCGGTGCATCAGGCGCACGGTGCAATCGTTATCTTCGCGTTTTGCGTTCCGTTACGCGGCGGGACCATGGAAAACTCGCGCGATGTTCGACTTCATTTGCATTTCAACCTGATGCACAAACATACCGTTCCTGGGTCTCTTTAGTGGTATTTCGGGTTCAACGCAATTAAAATGGCGACATCAAAATGTAACCAGGAAGGAGTAAAGGAACAATAAGCTCTGGCCAGGTGAAAGGCGGAGAAAGGTAATTCGAGAAACGTTAAGCACGCCGGCTCGTAAAAACACTACACTGAATATCAATTATTAATCGCGATAAGATTATTATTCCGGTTTTTTACTGTCAAATTATATACCGCTTAATCTCCATGGTATCTTGACCTGAATTTCAAGAAAACCGATCCAATGACAATTTATCGATTTCCTTCTTGAATTCTGATCAGATCGGTAGAATTTGTATTCTCTTCGTAGTAGCTCAGATAAAGGAGAAAATTTCTTTGCCAATTCGATCGCGAAATATCCACACATATTGGTTCTACCTTTGTTTCTTCTATCAGATCTCTAAGAATAATCGATGCAATCACGATTCTCTTTGTTTCGACTTCACCCCGATTACTTTCGGTACTAGCATACACGTGTCGCTGAACTTCAGCGAAGTATACATAGATTGAGAACTCGCCTTATCAACTGGATAAGTCGGCATCGCTCGTAAAAGGATATGAGCCAGCATGTCCGGAATGTCAAGTATCCGATGCAGCTCTCTTCGCGCCGAAACTTCGAAGACTTTCATTCGCCAGCCCTTCGGAAAATGCAGGTGCACGCTTATGTGGAGCAAAAGTTCATAGAGTAAAACGGTAAGATTTAGTAGCCGGTTCGTCAGCGTTTTGCCGGAAGCACATGGAGAAGATTGCGAGGACGTTATCCGCAATGGCCTTTGCCCGCGAGCTGATTAATTATTCAATTAATGCGAAGATGTTTTGCCTCGCGTTGTCCGGAAGAATCGTCGTTCCGTTCAGAAAATCCTTGTTATTTTGATGCCGGGTAAAGTACTTTGATCATTAACCTTAAGGAGTAGAAATCACGAAGGACTGAATACCAGCAATCCGATGTGAACATTTTTATTTCCAACTAGACAGTCATTTGTGTTTAAGACTTAGGCTTCTCTTATCTTTACAATCCATAACGTAGGATAAATGTAGCGATTCCCACCAGCCGGTACGATGCAACAGCGTCAATTTCTTCGTTTGCAACGTTAGAATTACATTTTCAACGATGCGTACACCCTATTCGTTAGTTCAAAATTTGTTCCTTACAAATAAGGACATTAGCCGGATACGCAAGTTATTACGATCGTAACGTGGCTATCTCCTTTTAATGTATCCTCGCCAAAGACGACGACGTTAGGGACGATTAAGAGTCGCGGTTCCACGACGGGAATGGATGAAACTGGTAACAGCTAATGCGAACATAACGTAATGTGACACTACAGATATACGTTCGAGACCTGTTTGAACATGCGGCTGTACGCTGTGTTAGAAGCTCAGGGACCCTTGGGACCCGACGATGAAAGAGGGAAAGAAAGGACGGACCTCTTCGGCCTGTGTAACGGCAGTCAGCCTCCAGACGCCTATTAGAACCAATTATCCATCGCTCTGCAACACTGAGAAAATACGCTCGTACCACCTCTCCGCAAGCCTTCTCTTCGTTAATATCCGTCATATGGGTCAACCAAACGAGAATCTAGTTCTTCGCGTTTTTACTCATATACGGAAGTCGATACCGTTCTGATTTTGAGCCTCGCCGTTGAAAATATTCCTGTCAAGGTCTATTGATAGATACCATCCATAGATCCATGGAATGTATCTGAAGATTATACCGGAGAGAAGTTTCTTTTGCAACACCACCTGTGCTTCTTCGAATCACATAATTCTTCTCTGTGATAATTTTCTTTTTATATCTCCAACAGCAATTCAAGATGGTCGTGACAAATAAGACACTTTGTATATGAATTTTAAAGAAGACAAGGTGAAAAATAGGAGCTTTGAGAAACTTATGAATGTACAGTGGATCAGAAAGGTATTGGTACTCAATTTCAAGAAGCAGCAAGTTGCACTTGAACTGAAGGGACACGGATTGAATCTTTTCACCACTATTAATATTTTTGTATCCGCGTAATCGCGGTTTGGGGTTGGTGAATCAGCAAGAGAGAGAAGACACTCAAGAATAATTTTTCAACGTTGCTCGAAAACATATCCAAAATACTAACGGGTAGAGTAGGACAATAACTTTTCTCACCTCGAACGTGTTATGTTATATATGTAAAAATGACTGTTGTTGAAGTTTCAAGGTACCAAGGGAGACGTTACAAATGTGGAAATGTTTTGTTCGAGAAAGAAGATGACACGAGGAACGTTTCAAGGTGATCTGAATTTCTTAAGAGCGATTTTTCTCGTTCCTCTACCGGTGCGCGATAATATTTCAAAGCTGTCTACGTTATTACTACAATTTGTACAATTCGAAGCTTTCATAGGGGGGGTACCGGGTAGTCGATGCGCGAGAATTTTCTCTCGGAGGCTTTCCATTTATTGGCGGGCGGAAAACTCTTGTGCCATCGTGAACAGCGGTTACCATAAAGCGCAACAATTTCTTTCAACGAACTTCCCCAACGTTTTCATACGCGTTCCAGCGTAGACGCGAGAGCCCGCCTAAGCAACAACACAGTTTGCTTTCCCTTTACTTATGCATAGCCGTTGCTTTCCTATGTATTCATTCGCAAACAACGTACAGTCTTACTTTTAGCCGGGTAAACAAGTTTATCCAGTCGCGGCGACGAGTTCCTTGCAAACTTCGCCCCTACTTTTACATTATAACTTCTACGCGAGTGCTGGTATTAAAATACGTGCAGCACAGAGGTAGAAACATGCCGTTGGATCCGCGAACGTTTCGATGTTCGCCGATATCGATAGAAGAAATCGTGGATGATCTTTTTGAATGTTAAATTCGCGGAACTTTTAGAAATTCTAGTCGTTCGCATCGGAGACTGTTTTCGGTACCGAAGAAATATAAAGTTGGGGAAAAAGATTTTCTTTTATCTCTTTAAAATAATTTCAACGCGCGAGATAACTATTGATGAAAATGAGAAAATTCTTCGGTCAACTCGATGATAGCGAGATAAAGAAAGAACGTTTATGGAAAAACGCGGGAATTGAGGAGAAAGAAGGAAAACGGTAAATGGAAGAGAGAATAGCGGAGGAACGCCACGCAGATCTCATTATCCCAGACCGTTTTAATCTTCGCCGGTGGCGGCGAGAGTTATAAACAGGAACCGGTGAACTCGCATTACGCGACCGGCCAAAGAAATGAAATGAAAGAATAAATTATTTGCCCGGGCTGTTTGCACCCGATGCCTCAGTTTTATTTCCGCGCTGCGCCCATTCATAATTAGCATCCTAAAGGGAACGGGGAATTATTCAGCCGCGACGTGATATCGCGGCAAGATTCCAACCGGTTGACGAACAACACGACGCGACGGACGTTTCATTCTCTGCTGGCTTACAGGCTCTTGTTTTCCATTTTTAATTACGATTCCCACCGTGATATCTCTCGAATGAACGTGAACCATGTCATTGAATAATGTAAATGGAGTAACGCGATGCGTCTAATGTTTCTAGTAATTATTGGCTTCGTTGTTATTATTAAGGACGTTAACATTAATGCCTTGGGTGTGTCGTGCATTCTCTTGCTTTTCTTTCTTCTGGTTTCGAAATGGAATCATTATGTCTGATAATGGATGAAGCGAGATTATTCTGTGTTATGTATTTAATGGTTGATTTTGAAAAAAAATGTTTTTTAAACCATTAAAAAAATATTTTTCTTACAAAATTTTTAATTACATTTTATATTACCCTGAAGACATTCTTTCTTAAACTGTTAACTGTTAAACTGTTGATGGCTAAAAACAAGCGAAAAATAATTAATCAAAGATAAATTTAAACTGGATTATAAAACAGTGGAAAATAACCAATTATTAGTCACAACTAATTCGATGCAAATACCACCCTGTTCAACCCCTCTCAGTTTAATAATTCAGGCGGAAATTTTTGGTTCTCCAGCGTGGAAGTATAATGACGTTTTATTGATAACTCACTGCGAGCAAATTTCGATTCCATATTTTGCACGATTTCAACGCTTTGATGTGTTTTGGATTCCTTGTTATCGCGAGCAACCGCTCGAAATAGTTGGTTGCCAAACAAAGAGTAAAAAGGGGCGAACACTTTGTGAAATTGTATCAATTCAATTATACATTAAAATACATCAGGCAATTATTAAGTGAAATAAAATTCTCTAATATCACGTTGAAAAAGATTGTACAGTTATTCTATCTGAAAAATAGCAATAATAGCTTTTCATCTGTAAAGCCATTCAAAATACAGAATAATGGTAAATTCAAAGCTGGATGCTAAAGCGTTTCAAGCCCTCTCTATCGAGTGTACGTTTCATGAATATTTTCAACGGGTTGAGCGTATTGCGTATCGTTGATACTGTATAATATTACAAAGACATTTTATAGTTTCTAACATTCCTCGATAAAGCACAGACCGTATAATCAGCTGGATTCGAAAGAGCCAGGAGAATTAGTGGTTGCTCGTTCGATGACGTCCATAAAAAAATGCGACGGCTTCGATGGGGATCCTTCAGGCATAATAAAAATTTATGTTCTTGCGGTAAACTGTATTTCATCGTAGGAGAATTCCGTATTCTCCCGCTGTGCCGTGAGGAAAACAATTTACCCTGGAACGTGCAACTTTGAAACGAACTCGGCTGTCGTTTGCAGTGGAAACGAAAAGAAAAGGCGAAGAATCAAGAGAAACAGATATCACCGAGACATCCTTCGGAGCTTTTCTTTTTTTCATGTTTCAAATTGATAGCCTCAACATTCCTTGTATGCTTACTTTTATCGATACGATACGAAGCTGTAAAAGTTTAAGTTTTCGTCGCGTTGCAGCTGTTCGTTACGACGAACCTTATATCAGAACATTTTTAATAATGCACCCTGTAATAAGAGTACCGGTTTAAAACATTCCTCTCCTGCCTATTTGTACAATGAAAAACCTTTTGGTTTTGTTGATTCGTAGATTAAATACCCCGAGGATCTACCAAAGTATTAAACGTAATATTGAGAACGAAGTTTTAATTTAATGCGTCAGTGTGCTACTTCGATGCAATAAGCAGAAAATTGCATTTATTTGTAGGCGGATTTTGTATTTGCCTCGCCTTTTCTGTTCGAAATGAACTCGAGCCCGCAATCCAGGTGGCGATGTGTGTATAAAAACCGTCACCTGTAGAATATAAATAGTGTGGATTCTAAAGTTTAAAGTAAACAGTGTTCTAACATATTTCCTCTTCCGTTCCATCATTTATTCTCCCTACATGTTTAAGGTACTTCCGGATATAATGTAATATTCAACTTGTTTGAGTATAAGGGGTGTATAAAAATCGTTTCGTTCATCGATCTTAGACCACGTAGCCAATTTAGAAAAGCAACGTAATTTATTCCATAACAGCAGTCACGCAAGCCAAGAACTTGCTTAGAAATTAGCATTTTACTTTATAAGCTGGAACGTAATAGAGTCTCGTAAAATTTACCTTTTGCTTCCTATTCTTTTTTACAGTTTAATCGACTATCGTGGCAAAAAGAGGTACGTGTTACGATTAAATGAGGGGGACAGACGTTAATTAAAAACAGACATCACGGAATTTCGATTAGTTCCCAGATGTTGAATATCGATAGGTGGAAAATTAATAATAACTTTAGCAAAGTTGTAAAATTCTTTGCGAAACGAGCACGATACGGAAAACGTGGCTTGTAACGATTTAGGAAGACCCATAATAATTAGTGGATTGAGGGGGAACTTTTATATTGGGCTTTTGTAAAATACGATCAGAGCGAAAATACGATGGAGCTTAATTAGGTTCTATAATATGTTAAAAAGAGCTGTTTAGGTGTAATTATAATGACGAATTCATATCTTTCCTATTCGAAATAATATTGATACAAGAATTGTCTTGCGGAACGATAAATAAACCTGACTTCTACGACTCCCCCTGGATCCATTTGTTAATTTGCTGTAATGCGTTGCAGCTCTATGGGTTATATGGGCAAGTGTTATTAATTAAATTACTGAACGCACTATGATTCAATATCCGGTCGTCTATGGACTGTACTATTGCTTTCTTGACGATAATCTTGCATCAAGCTATATACATCTTTCTTTCATAAAAAGAACATAAGATTTAATACATCCTGCAAAAAAAATTTGGTTTATTTGTTAGAAACCCGTTTCCGCTGCATCAGTGCTTTCAAGAATGCAATATTGAAGTTTGTAACGTTATCCATAGAAAATAGTAATAACGCACAATTTTATTGAATATTGTCTTCTCTTTATTTCCCGGGGCTATTATTCTTTCGATGTTATTACCAGGAATAAAGATGTTACGTCGGACGTAACCGGATATTTGTTCTTCTGCAACAGCACTTTAGGTTTCCGACAACAAGGATGATTCACCGGCGGAAGAAGGATACGAGGTAGGATGTGGATCGGTCGTATCTCTACTCGCGGGGGTAATTAATTGTTGTCACCGACACACGCTATAGCCTTCATAAATTAACACCCTTCCGGCGAGCTGCTTTCTTTTCATTGACCCTCTGTCGCGATCCTTCGTTCAACGATGTTAGCACGTGAATCTATTGCTCTTTCTCTTTCTACTCGGTCGGTGGAATTCTGCTCTTATTATTAATTGACTCATAAATATATTGTGACGCGTCGTTTCCTCGAACCATGGTGTCTATTTTTCTATTTTTCTTTTGTGATAAATTGATATTAAGTACATTATAGGTATACTCTCCTAATAACTAACTTCATAGTGCTTAAGGGAATTCCTTTTATGATCGTTTTCACTTATCACAACTCTCTCAGTTTTAAGTATCAATAAAAATATGTATTATTAAAATCATGTATTCATTTTTCGTGTGATTTTATTTTCATCGACGATAAAATCGAAATCATTTCGTGTCATTGTGGTAAACATTTTTGAATAAATAAATTATTCCGTACAATTACTGTTATCGAAAAACATAAATTAGTTGAATTAAATAACGCGTTAAGCAGAAAAATGATCGGAACGAAATCTATGCACGTTTTTGATACCGATTTCCAATTCTGACCAGCTTCGTTGGACATTAATTTGCTGGCGTTATACTCGTGGAATCGATTACATTAATGTCATCAATTCCACTGCTTTTAACGCGAATCTGATGCAATGGAATCCCGATTGATTGCTCCTCCATCCGTTTAAAATATCGAACGTCTGTCGTGGGTTGCCTGTATAATAAAAACTTGTTCCCGGTATCTGAAAAGCTAGGATTACCCGAAAATCCCCTTGGGACCAACAACAATGTTCCGCATCGATACCGTAAGATTAAAACTGGGCACGACCTCGCTGTTCGATTTTTCAATATCGATGGTGGACAAACTTGTTTTTTTACAGTTCACCTGTTTTAACAATCATTTCGAACACTTTATTACTTTGTTCTGAATCCAGAAAAAATCTCTTCTTTTAGGGTGCACTAAAAGGAAATTATTTAGCCACTTTTCATTAATGATACAAAATTTATATGCACTTGACAAATGTTTTTCTGAGAAAGCAACAGACGTTTACAATTCAGATGGCCATAAATGGAATAGGAGGGTGCTGAATTTCACGTCACTTGGACCTTCCATACAAAGCGTAGTGTCGAATTGTCGAGTCGATATCTCGCCTGTTATCACAATTCGAATCGATACAGATCGCATCTGGTATCTTGACAGCTGATCGCGAACACTCGTGCGGAATACAAACGAATCTCTCGAATAGAGCAGATTCACTAGTTTCTACGTTTGCGAGGGGTCGAAGAAGTGATTTCGATCGCGAGTAGATAGGTGAGCTCGAAAATCGCGGAATGAAACTCGGTGACCGTGCAAACTTTACCTGCTCTCGACTCTCAACTGATCCAATTTTATCGAGTCATCGTGACTTTATTTCGACTGCGACGCGAAGGAACGGAGGCGTACAGGGATACGAAATTACGAGAGGGAAACGGCTCCCACGGCTGTTCTTCGACTTCCGTTGCCAGCGCTTTCCGATACGATATACTTAGGGTGCCAAAATTGGCTTCTTCGTGATAGTAAACGTTTCACTGAACTGAATAGCTTCTTCGTTTCGCGACAAAGTGACTGAAAACGGTGCGAATTGCTATTCATAATATATCTTCTGTGTATTTCGATGTAACGCTTCCTTTTTACTTTTCTAAGACATTTATACATTTTTGATTTATACATACGAACCAAATGGTTCAATTGATAAATATATAATCTTCTTTGCTCGGCAAAAATCTTCGACGCGTGAGAAAGTGAATCAATTTGAAAAGCTGGTTTAATAAAATATGACTTTAAAATGGGTATTAAAAAAGTTGAAAGGGATTTCAAATAATTTCTCGGTTATTTAGTAACTCATTAACGTCACGGTACGAGCAAACGACGCGACGTTCCAGCACAATCACGAAGCACTGGGTCTCCTTCAGATTTTCAAGATTAATAACTTAACGCGTATTTTAAACTCTTAACGAGTCCGTATCGTATGAAAGGTATCGTGTTTCCGCAAAATATTAATATAATCGCGATGTCTCTCATTAAAATTCTCGAACCAATAAAACGAAGCACCGAAGTTGGCTATTCCGAGTGGAATTAACTGCGTATATTGCTTGATCATTCTTTTAAATCATTCAGCAAATTAAATTCAGTGATATATCCTAAGGTTCTTTTCCTTTCTTCTACTGTGTTATCTATTATTGCGATTTTGCATAAGGTTGTTTCTCAATTAAAAGGACATGCACAATCTGCATTTTCATTTTCGCATTATGGTTAATGGAGAGAGGGAGAATTCGCACGTTTAGATAGCATGGCTTTTGTCTGGAGAAATTTAATATCGTCCAATTTTTAGCGTGTATATCAAACTGATATTGACTCGGGAATCGAGGGAAATATTCAATGAACCTGGAATTATTATTCCCGGAAATGGACGCTGTTTCCGGACAATAAGGTTTTCGTGAAACCATTCTTTCTTTTAATAAATCGTCATTAACGTTTCACGAGATAAAATTACAATTACAATTTTGTTTACATATAACAAAAACTATTTTCTGCTTGCCAATTATACAGCTACGAATTTTCGGATAATTACGTCCGCATTTGCCGAGCTTAATACGAACGGATTAAAAATAATACCGTCAACCCAACAAATACGATATTATCGTATAAATAAAATACCGTATCGCAGATTGTGATCATTGAGCGAAAATACTGCAGGATGTCGTTAATAATTGGGCATTCGCGTTATTAAATTTTAGCACATTTTCCGGAATCATTTACGGACTAACTAGCAGATTGAAATAACGTACGAAATTTCTGTTTAAATTGATGAATTATAAACTGTTATACAGTTTTGGATTCGTGAATTTTCACATGCTTGTAATTAATTATGAATGCTTTGAAGCTTGAAGGAGCCTTCGAATTTTTAGTCTCATCGATTACTGAATCCTTGAACTCTTGAATCTTTGAACCCTTGTATCCTTAAATATTTAGATTTTTAGATTCTTGAACTCTTTGACTTTTCAACCTTCAGACGTTTCAATGTAATTCATGAATTCTTTATATAATTGCACCGCTGAGCTAGTTTAGACTCCGTCGACCTCTGAAACCCTTTAAGCGTCCCCTGCTGTTCGTTGAAAAGAGGATAAAAAGATAATGCAATAGTGTGAATACAGAATAACACGAGGCACGAAGTCGAAGACAAGAAGTTACAAGGCGCGGATCGTTATCCCTGACCCTGTACGCATTTACCATACGTCCCGTGCAAAGGTTTCATCGGGGTTAAATACACGTATTTGTAGGTAAGGTAATTTACGGAACGACAACCTTGGGAGGTCGTAACGATCCGCAGGAGGCGTTATACGGCGAACCGTGCGTCTCGTGTTTGTTTTAGAGGCCGTTATGAGGAACGCGTAAGAATCGCTGACTCCTCTTTAATGGCTCATCCACCGATTTATCGTTCGCCTACGGACGCGCATACCTTTATGGATCGTAAAAAGAGTCCAAGTTTCGACGGCAGACCAATTACTTTGCCAATAATTTCGAATCGTGGTTGCATTGTTGCACGCGTTCCTTTCTCCACTTCTTAACGACATTCGCAGCTGGCGTACTTTTCAATTTAATAAGTATTCTCCTTCGAAAGCTTTAGAACGTCGACAACAAATGAAACTTTGTGGTACGAGGTATCTTTTGAATCTCGTAATGCTTTCTTCGTCGTTCTTGTTAATATCTTCGCTCGAGGATTGTTTCTTAAAAGATTCTATACATACAGTCAATGAAATGTCTTCATATCTGTCCGTAAGTATCAGGGTTCGTGGCGAAAGAATAGAGAAAAATGTAAAGATGCGAAAACATTCGCGCGATAGAAAACGCGCTGGCTATACAAATATTTTCGAGCAGCGGAGCGGCCAGATTGAATGCAATTTATTATGCAGCATTACATAAAGGCTGCGGCTCGCCCGGCACGAGCCCTCATATTTTATGATAAATAACAGGTTGACCCCTCGACACACTGGATATATGGTGAATTAATGGTCCCCGTTTGGGTAAAAGTACATACGTCCGGTGGATTAAAATTATTAGTGGTGCTCGCGAGTCGAATAACTCAATGCACGGAATGCTTCCTTTTTTTCCCTATCTCTCTGTCCTTTACCCCTTTTTCCGACCACGCCAGGGGTTCTCAAAATCTCGTATATCAGCAAAGGGTACCTTATGTCCGTTTCCTCCACGAAATGGCATATTTTTCTTTTAATTAAACTTACGACTTCTTGTCGTAAATCATTCGGTCACTTCGTCGATAAGAGGACTCTCGCTCGATCTCATCTCGGTGTTCGAAAATTAAGAAACAAACCACGAGACGTGCTCGAAGAAACTGCGACTTAGGTCAACACATGTCTAATCGATAAATCACAAAAACCTTCCGGAATCTTTCATTAACAGTTACGGCACGATAAATGACGAATCGCTGTTGGATTTCCAGACTATACGCTGCTAATCTGCGGACCTTCGCCATGGTGTCGAACAAAAATTTCATAATTCAGGTAGACATGCAAGAATGTCGAAATACGTGTATTAATACCACGCGGAAAACATCGATTCTTGCCACGATCAATGAACTTCTTACGTCGTGTTGCTTAGTTAGCTGGTTAAATTTTAGAAAAATTTCACTCGTTAGACTATCGTATCCAACATAAGTTTGATAATTGAAGCGAACAGATGAGAATGTCAGGATTATTGTAATATTAATATCGGTAGACGGTATCAATTCTCGTCTCAATCAATAAAGTTAAGTCGTTGCTGGATTTTCAGATTGTTCACCAGTAATACGCGATGTTGAACAAAGTTTGATAATTGAAACAGACACGTAAGAATGTCGGATTTCGTGTAACATTAATAATTTACACTGTTAATCTTTGAAACAAATTTGGTTCTTTATTACATGACTGATTCGAGGAGAATTAATCATCAATGCGTTCCTCGATTAACTTCCATAATTGATTACTGCATTTCGTGCACAGTAAGCAGGAAGAGATGCCAAGCAAATAGGCTAAAAGGTTGTCGACAAATGAGATAAAGGAAGAAAGGTGGGTGAAGAAGAAGTGACTCATTTGTGCATGCTGTCTTAAATACCCGACGGGTATGCCATCAATAACGAAAATCGTAAGAGGAAAAAGAATCAACCGATCGAGCTTCGAAGCCGGATCATTCGTTTGACGAACGATTCCTCTGACCAATTGAGCTGTCCAGCCCGTCAACGAATTTCTTCTCTGCCTAAGACCGATATTCGAAAATGACAGCCACTTATAAAAATCAATCAATTCTTTGAAATTTCTTCTGATTCAATTAACAAGTGCCATTGTATACAATTCATTTTCGATACCATTAAGCCCTTATTTTCCACGAATTTTCCATGCTATGAAAATAGGAAAATACGGGTAAAGTGAAGAAGGAAGCATAGGAGGACGTAAGGAAAGAAGGAAAAGAGGCATAGAAGTTATAAGCAATGAATAATTACGGGTAGACGTGGTGGTACAGGTAACAAATGATGGATCGTCCGTTGCTGCGGGCGGGGAAATGCGAATTCGAAATTCCCCGGAGCTCCGGTAAAAATAATGTTCCACCTCTCAGGAATTTCCTCCCTGCACATGTGTACACGTGTCTCTGTGTAAGTGTACGTATATCTACGCGTATTCACGATGGTGCACGAGAAGTAGGCATAGGCGGGCGAGAATAACTGTACATAATATGTACCGAGGCACAGGAACGCGAGAGATAACGCGAATGAATGATTGTCTGAATTCGTGTCAGACCTCTGAATAGGATACGATAACTGGTCGTAGGAAATATAGTGGTTCTAATCGAGTTGAGAAAACCGAACCGTACTTAAACGCGCGTTCACTTGATTGCGTTTAACTTGATCGAAGACGACAGGAAGTCGAGCAGGTTGCAAAATCATTTGGTTCGTGAAAGCTTGTTGCTTCTGTCCGATACAGTATGCAGTATACTTAATCCTTAAATAAAGGACTCGATATTTCGAGGGTGCCCAAATACGGAACAATAATTAAATAAATTGATTCGGTAAACAATAAATACAGAGTTACATAAAAATTGGTAGGTCATTTACTGAATATACGTAGCGAGAAGCGGTCCTCTGCGATATTGAATGAAGGCCCAGTCGTTCGTGTCGAGGAGCAGCCAGGCGTGCTTCATTCCGATCTCAGTCACGTTTTCCGATCGAACTTTCTGCCGGTTTTATATATGGTATTATGGCGATCATTAAGGGAGCGAGCAGGCTTCGCTGGAAGTGGATCACTTTGAATTTTAATCAATTCTTCCGTGTCTTTAAATACGGCACAGCGGCCACGGAAGATGCGACGGGTATCCTGCAACAAGCGTGTGGCGCCTCCGGTCACACTTGGGAAATTCGTTGCCCGCCTTAGGCGTCTAATACCGGTAGCAAGATCAGAGAACATCGATAAGTTACAATTAACCCGTTTAGAATTATCTCTTCTGAAAATCTTTCTAACCATTCTCTATAATTGACGTAATGACTCTGAACCTTCAGTCAAGTGTCAAAGCATAGAAGTTTAACCCCTTTCGCAAAGACAACTGGTGCTGGAAAACGCTTCCGTACGTAATTTATGTCAAGTATTATAGTTTCTCGTAATAGCTAGCGGTAGGTAACTATTGTTATTAGGATTAATTAAACGTAGTTCGTGGCGAAGAAAATCGAGCGAATTCGAAATAGGTGCAACATTTGCCTGCAACGTCACGTTTCGTTTGCTAGGTAAATCTAAGTACCCACGGTTATGGCCACGATAAAGCCGTTCCAGGACCAATGTACGAGGTCCTTCGTGACCCACGCAAACGGTCGTCATATTCGCAAACACACAGGCAGGCTGAGTGCCGCGAATTCTCGATGTAACCCTTTCGACATGATTTTCTCGATATTTGTTGAACACCGTGGAAGCGTCTTAAAAGTTTCTATCCTGAGCGGATTTTCTTGAAACTTTCGGAACAGAGTTTAACTTGTTCGCTGACACGGTGAACGTAATCATCTCTAGTACAGCACACTTTAACGTTAATTACTAAGAACATCAAGATTTTCGGATTATTCGTGTAATTTTAGCGATATTCGAAGAATTTTCAGTCAGACTCCTCTTTATATTTCTCTGAAGTGTTACTGCTTATCATCTTCTAATAGCCGACAAAGATATAAATGCATTCGTGCATAATACGTTGACCCTCGAATGATCTTCGTTCAGAAAAACTCTTATTCGAACGAGCAGGCAAACAGGCATAAGATTTATCAGTTTCACCACGGTTTAATGTTGCTTTCACTTGGAAAGAGATGTTCGATGCGAGTGCCGTTAACTTCGATGCACTCCTATACGGGATAAATGAAGAACTGCATTGCACTTTCAACTACATGTTACTTACGCTGTTAGGCCGATTTAGCGGCGGCGCCAAACCTATGCCCACTAGAATTTCATTTCGGCGTGGTACCGAAGCAAGGAAGAAGAATATTATTGAATTTTCTTAAAAAAAAACAAAACGTGGAAATCAATTTTCGTCATCTTACGTGCATTGTATAAATTTAAGGCATTCGCATTGCGTTATTAAATACTAATGAAATAATGAATGGTACAAGTTTGCTCATTGCGTCATTGATTCGCTCGAATTAAAGAATCCTAACTCGTTAGCAGACGTTTCATATTTCAGGATGGTTAAACGAAGCGGGCGGTATTAACCGATTCGCTGCGATTTTCTTTTAACTCGTGGATTTACGAGGAGGCGAGGAGGGAACGTAGGTAGGCGACAAAAGTAATTTCTCGCGACAAAGATACGAACTTGCCGGGAATTCACGCGCCGCATACGCCGTTAATAAATGAACGTCATTTCGAACTTTGCCACTAATGGCCTCTCCTTCGCGCGCGAACTTAACCGACGACGTCCGCGAAAATTAGATTTATCTCGATCCCTTCGGTGGGGCTTGCAAAATTATACACGCGTAAATAGTGGCCGCAGGAAACACGGTGCGGCACGAATACACATATTTTTCTCGGTTTTAACGAAGCTTCAGTAGTGGCCGATCGTTCGAGCCAGTTCGATGCTTTTAGCTTCGTTAAAAACGGACAAACTAATTACCGTTATCGGCTTGCGTAAGAGTACGCGTACCAGTACGCGGCAAATCGCGAGCTGCGATTTACTGGCAGGGTCAGCGTCGTTAACTTTTACGTTCGAGACGACTGGGAATACAAGAATTAGGTTTCGAAGATAATTTTATATTCATGAGGGATAATTAGCCGAAGCACTGTGCACGAATCGTAAAGGAATGGCCTACTACAGCCGCGGAAAATGATGGCACGTTGCGTTGGTGAGTACTTGGGAATGCATACTCTATGCATACATTATGTTCAAAATAATTATGACCAGTAGAATATCCAATCGCTGTCGACTTATGATTAGAAATGAGTTAAACTAATACCGCATTGAGTACAATTTTAGAGAAACAAGAAGCTACGATTGAGATAATGGAGCTTATCAGAACGAGCGTGCTTATAAATATTCCTGTAACTTGCTGGTCTACGTTCGCGTCGCGTCGCGTGGAAAGCAGGATATCCTTTGAGTCGCCGCTGAAGCCCGAGGGCTAACCGATATTAATTAACGTATTATAAAGACGAAGGGGCGTGCCGCAAATTATCATAATTCCTCGATTACATCTTAATTGTAATCACCTCGGGCCAGTATCTTAATCACGAATCTATTTACTGCCCATTTTCTTGACTATCGATACAGTGGACACATTGCGCGAGATTTAACCAACAAGATGTAACAAATTTGTTACTGTTCTGAAACAATTCAACGAATGAAGGAAGTATGATAATCGAGGGTATCGATCGAAAGGCCGAAAGAAGCTATCAAAATCGAATAGATTCGATCGCAGGATTTATTTGTTCTCACGAGAATCTTCGAGGATACAAATTTTGTCGGGAGATGATCTTCGAAAGAAGAATAAGAGAAAGTCGTGTGACGTTGGTTCATGGAGGAAATGTAAATTTACAGAAACGCTGCGCCCATAATATTACGTTGCAGCCGGTGTTTGCGAACGCGCGAAACACCGTTCGCCGTATGAAGAATTTGCGGCCGGAACGTGGGAACGGAATATACGTGATTTCCGTTCGATTTGTTCTACGAAATTGTAGTCTACCTTTATCTTCGGAATGCCAGATTTGGTAGAAGGAATCTGTTGTTGGCCTAGTTTGCTGAATCGCTACAAATCACTCGATTCTCATTTCGGTTTCTGTAACACGTAAACGCACTCCTGGACTCTTGAGGTATTTGTCGGTCTCACTCGTGGACCTTGTGGTAAATGTATGTACAGACACGTAAGAAGAAATTGAACAGAAGTCAATTGCCTTTGTAACACAAAGTCTAATGACCGAGATATTTGATCCAATAATTTGTTGAACCACAACCTAAGGAGTTATTTTCACCCCCATCAACATACACGTTTGTCAACGTAAAAAATAATAATTGAGTTCATATTTAATTAAAAGAACAGGTTCCTCAATTTGCAAGATACTCAATAATCTGATCTAGAATACATAACACCGGTATATCTATCTATCTGTCTATCAGAACGATCAATTTTCTTTCAATCCCCCAAGATAAATCACTTCATTGTATCATTGTCTCGAATTACGAACGAGCAGCCAGTAGTACAACTGCTATCCATCAATTTGATCAGCTGATCCTTCCCACGAACAACAGCGCGAGATTCAATCTCGCTATAAACTTTAGGGTGGCACTTTCTATCGCCCACATCACTGTCTCGTCTTTTACGTACACGATACTCATCGCCAGGAGGTACGATCTATGTTTAGCCGAGAGAAATTGACCTTTTCGTTGGTTTCAACGGAAAACGTCCGCGTTTCCGTGTGCGAATTCGCGTTTTATCCGTGGTGGCCAGATAATAACCGTGAACTTCCAGTTGCGTATCCGTTCGAAGAACAATCGAGCTAAGATGAAACTTTCTAATAATCGGCTCGCTTTCACGACCGTCTACGTGCCAATGCGTTTCATTAAACATCGATAGTTTTCGTTCGATTCGCAGCGAGAAAATTATAGATCTTCGAGGGGAACAGGCTATCGGTGTCGATGATCAGAAAATCCTGCACAATGCACGTTTTATGAAACGAACGCACGCGTTGAGAGACCCACGGCATCATCCTCTTAACGCTGATCATAGGATACGATAGACACACGGATCCTGTGTATTCTTCCTTCGTTGTTGTTACCAGATAATGTTTACTTTGTAACGCCAATATCCGCGGAAGGGTAACAGAAACATCGGCGGAAGGAATTTAAAACGTGTAGACTGAGTAGGTAAGTCCGGAAGTTTTCGTTTATCGTACGCACACGAGAGGCGAACTTACCTCCAGGATATAACGGTGGATCCTTACGAATTGTTATTTTTCGAAAAGCTTATTTCGTTTTAAAGTTGAGATTTATATCTGGAACGTCGCGCCGGTAGCTCGTTCTGTGATATTTCTACTTTATAGCGTGAACACGTGTTCTGGATACTATACCGAGTCTAATGCGATTTCATGACAGAAAAGTATCGCAAAATAACACTTATGGTACATCAATTTAAAGCTTAAAGCTTGATGAAAATGACCATACAAAAGATTCTTATTGAATTCTTGATTTAAGTCATCAAGAGGTACGTGAACATTAGATTAATTGAAACTTTTCAGAATTCGCGGTACGAATCTTCGCTAGCAACGCGAGATCTATGGGTCACCCGAGACTGCCATTTGTTACGAGACTGAGTTACATTTTTTTCCGCTCGTAAAAAGACCTTACGACCGTTGTGGATTACACAGGCGTTCCGCTCTTGTGAACCGCAAATTGTGGTCCGCGCTGGACCGTCGAGACTTTCGAGTAAGCTTCACGGATTCGAGCATTAAATCCGTTCACTCTGAACTCGAATAACAAGGGGTCGCAGTGCAAACATTTCATTGAACGGAGCACACGTGGCGCGAATACATTGCTGTACTCGAAGAAACCCGAACGATATGGAAACGGTATTTCAATGCTGCTGCAACGGACGAAAATAAAATTTCGAGACGAAGCAATTAGCAATACAACACGAGCTGTCTCGACGTTGTAATTACACCGACTACTCGTTCAGCAATAGTCTAGTTAATTTTCTACGTAATACACTTATATGTCGACGTAATTAAAGCTTTAATTATTTATTTTTTATTATCACTGGAAAAATTTGGAGGACATTATTCAACACAGGTTTTAACGCAAATACTGGCTTTAAAATAAAAACAATTTCATTAAAATCGTGTTCCAAGTTACTTTCACGATCAGTATAATTGTATTTCATTACCGTTATATTAGAGTTGTCACATATTTCTACGTGTAATCTGATGAATAATTTTTTATCACACGTATGTTTATATTCCGGAATGTAAAAGTGAAGTATATAAAATCTGACGTCAGTAAAGTTTCTCTAAGTCTTCAGCCTCCTGTTTAATTGAACTGCCGGTAAACTGATTAGTAGGCTTTAGACAGTTCAGTTTAGCCTAACTTTAATCTAGTTTTAGTTCGGTTCTGGTTCTAATTTAGTTTCGGTTCTAGATCGTAAATGGTTCAGCTGTGCCTTACATTGTCGATAATTTACTCCAGATATAGATACACTAGTAAAATCCCGCCTGTTTATATTTCAAATATTTGCCAATACTTTAAGAAGTCAATAGAATTTGATATGCTATCAAACTATCGAATAGGCGAACAGTTTTCGTGCAGCAAATCGATACACGATACGGCATCGATTTCACGCGTGTCGCAAATTCAAGGGTTGTTACGCATAGAGTTTGTTACCGATACTATTTCCGTGGGACACCTAGCCGGAAGCGTAGAACGCGATAACAGACATTGTCGTTTTCGTTCTACGTACTAGTTTGATACTAGTATAACGGGACTCGAGAACTACTCCCAACGTTCGTAGGTGGAATGCGTCCTCCTAGCATAATAGATTAAATTTTCGACGATGTTACCTCTACACCTAGCAATATTCCTCCTAGGAGCGACTATTTGTATTTTTTCAAACTTTCCTAAAAACCGCGAGATACCACGAAATACTTAATTTTAATAAACACAGCGCGGAATAAAATTATTTATTTTCAGGAACATTGAAATTCCTCGTTTACAAGGGATCGCGTGGTCCTTTGTTGTCGACGATATCGAAAGAACAAATCCGCATTTGCTCTTTCACCATGGGTGATCGTCGTTGATACATCGTTCCGTGGACTGAAGGCAACGTTTCATCGAGCGTGTCGCACCAGACAACAATGGTTGATCCGTGCGAATGGTATTTTTATAGTTTCGCTTTTGCAGCATCGCTCGGACGGACGAGCAACGCCTGTATATGTTTCGGCAACAAAAGCTCGCCAGATTGATGCGCGATTGCTCTTAGGCAAGAGCTTGAAACTTTTCAGACAGCAAAATGGCTTTCCCGTGAAAACGGCCCGCAATTCGGTGCGTCGATCGTGCGTGCATGCACACGACCGGAAAATTCGTTCCGATCCCAAGAAGAAAGAACGAGGAAAAATAAAATGAAAATACAGAATTGTTCGTTATACTTTTTCTAATGGAGAGTGGGGTATACAAGAAAAAATTGAATTTTATAGCGTTTCCTTCTGGTATGATGTAGAAAAACACTAAAATTCTTGTGCTTTAAAGCTGGAGGAATCTCTTTATTTATCGAATGACCCTCGTATAACGCACTGACAATCGATAGCCATGGAGGACTGTGAAATCGAAGGTCGAGACGGATATCGGCTTTAAACGACTGCTCGTTTGTGACGTCGCGAGGCCAACAGTAGCTACACTCGCCCTAAGTGCCGAGAGTTAACAGTGCGAGCCGGAGAAACCCCTTTTTAGGTTAATGCAGAATGGTATAGTGCACTCGAGTGCGCAGGAGTGTCCCAACGGCACTTAAATTACACCGATGCGCCTGTAAAAGCCGGACCCGCGCAATGGATGGACGTAACTAGAAGTACGTTGCGAAGCAAAATAACAAGGTCACCGTTTTTATTTCATCTATAAATTTCCCTGGATAACATACAGGGCTGCAGTTATACGCGCACGCGTTTCACGTAAAAATTGCGTGCCCGCCGAGTTCGAGGCACGGCCGTAGGTTTAGAACGACATCCGGGAACAGGGCGGTAAATAAGCCCGCGACAACTTATCGTTCGAATCAAATCGTTTACGAGTTCGATCCTCGCATTGGAAATTGATTAACTGAAAAGTCCTGTGACTCGTAGCAAGCCATGACTCGAAATCATTTCTTATATAAGTTTTAGACAAATGTGTATAAGAAATGTGTACAATCACAGGGATTGCTTTAAATCGTTTGAAGGCATCAAAGAGCAACGTCAAACAGATGTTCATCCGTAGATCGTTTTCGTCTGGAGGATGCAGCTGTTTTACGATAAACAGACTCCAGAAGAAAGACATCAAATGAAATCGGATGGTTACAATTAAAATCTCAATGTGGAACGAAATGTGGATATTGCTTTGGCTCACTTGCAAGTGGTTTTTATTGAAACATACTCCATCATCTGTTTACTATGTACTATTATTCCCGTTGTTGGCAGAATTTCAAGGCTTCCAGAACAACTTTCGACCGCGTTATTTCTGCTACGACGATTTGCTGAAATACTGAAATCAAACGCGATAAAGTTTCAAGCATTGTAGAGTAGCACGTGTTAATGGTATCTTGTTATGAAAACAACGTATAATCGAGCATCTAACACGATCGATTGATCGGTTAATTAATTGATAATTGAAATCTTTTGTGCCCGTTTAATTTACTGGACGATTTTTCTTGACCGATACCTGGACCTGATTACCGACACGAAACCATGAAAACGACGTTGGTGGCAATCGTGGCGACGATGAAAAACGGGTTTAGTCGAGACATCGTTAGCTCGTTTATTGCCGATTAAAGAGTTCAAGAAAAACGCACGTGGAATTGGTGTATTTGGAAGTTGATTGCGACGAACGTGGAACGGTAATTATAAATTACGCGCTTGTTATGTTTTATTGCGACAGGTTACGGTTCCCTTCTTTGTACCGTAATGAAAATCGTCCATCTGTACATTGTCCGTGATAATACGTCTCTCTTGTTTATTGGTCAAGATTTGGGAACAGTTATCTGGAAACGAGACGAAGAAAAAGAGGATACTTCTTTGGCGAAATAAAAAGTGGAAGTGTTAGCACCACGATTTAAAGTCTAAGTCCCGTGCGTCGCCGATTCTACGGACGGATCTTTGACACTTATAGAAAAACACAATGGAGCGAGTCAATTTGAAGAAATAAGAAACTCCCTCGAGTTTCTTTATATAATAGATTTTTCTATTATTCCATCGTTGCAGCAATGCCAAGCATTGTCTGTTTTCCTTCATTTTCTCGGGGATCAACTTGAACCAACTTACTCGTCCGCTATCAGGAGGAACGTCTTGCTAGTTAATTAATTTTCCGCCGTTGGTGCTGAACGTATGTTCCTTATTGCGTAAGACGAAAATACGCGAATATGCCTGTGTCGATGGAACTTTTGGGCTTACGCAACGGCGTTAATTAATTTCGTGAGAACGATTCCTCTCGATGAGCGGCGTCGACTCGCCGAAGAGATCCGCTTACCGCATCCCTCGATTTATCGCAAAATTAATTCCCCTTGCTGGGACTTTGAAGGTTCAATTTACGACACGGACACCTGAGACACGTTATTTCTGATAAATATTCGGAAGCATAGAAGAAACGAACATTTTTCCATCGTTTGCTGTCTTTGGAATGCTTGCAGTCTTTAACGATGAAATTAAACAAATAGTAAGATTAGATACTAATATGAAAAATAGAAGTATTGTAGATAAAATGGCTATATTTTCCGTTCGTACATATGTGTTTCTCCACATAAAGGTTTCTGTAAAAAGTATCAAGTATGAAGAGTATCCACCGGAAGCCCGGTGGTACCAAGTTAATATTGACATGTCTGATAGGCAAGTTAATTAAAAATTCGTTTAACTATTCCCAAGATGAAATCTTCTTTCCTTGAAGGAAAGTTTGCACGTCGTGTATACAGCAGGTTGGAAGTGGCACCGTTTCGAACGTACAACTTAAAAGCGCACTCTTTATCTCTGCCAGCGTTCTTCCTTTCTCCGGGAGTTTTCTTATCGTTCTCTTATCGTCGTCACGCTCGGAACAAGAATATTTCGCTAATGAACCTTCTCGACCGCGGATCTTACCGTGCGATCTAAATCTCAATTTTCTGCCTGCGTAATTCTGTGTCGCCCCGTGCTGCTGGTGAAAGAACGCAAGAAGCGAACGCAATTGCGTGACTGGAACGAGCGTTCGTTCGTGAAAGCGAACGAAAAAAATCAAGGGAAACGATCGAAACGAGTGAACGGTGAGGTTCGAAGGATGCCTCGAACAAGCGTTCGGTTGCTTGTTGAAACCAAGACTCTCGGCTACTTGGGTCCACGTCTCGTTTCATGACTCTCGCGCCTCGATCGGCACGCAAAATTATACGCGTCGCGTGTCTCGCTACAGGGAAGAAAAATAGACGTATGTACGCGTGTTGCGAGGAGCGCGAGCGAGCAATAGCCGCGTCGAAGCGTTTCATAAATCATTACGGGGTGTTTCGTCGAACACCGCGACATAATTACCATCCCCCTTTACCACCCTGCCAGATACAACGCGGCTCTTTCGTCGGTGGGCAATCACGTTTGTTTGTATTTTGCGTCCTTGCTTGCTTATTTACGACAGTCACGATTATTCATAATAAATATCTTCGCGGCAACGATGTAATGAATGACTTTCATGGTCGAGGGGAAGAAATAACTGGGTAGAGAAAGGCATACATGTGTACGTACGTGTGACGGTAAAAAAAGGAGAAACGAATCTACTTGCGATTGATGAAAAGGAAATTCACAGGTGGTAATTGATTAGTAATCGCATCGTATCAATTCGAGCATATCAGCGATATGCACTTGTTACGAACTTAACACGTTCTGGCACTTGGGTTCTAATCGAAATGCACGATTAGGGCAAAGTTATTTAACGATTTCAATTACGAGTGTCGTAACGCGTCGCGACGACGCATTCTCCTGCTCGACGACCGCGAACGCAATCACGCCGTCCTGTTCCATGCATAATTAAACAGCCGTAACAATGTTACGGTTGCTCGAATGAAATTCGACACGCGAATTAGAGAATACCCTACTATCATCTGTGAGAAAGCACCGATGGATACTGGTTGCGTGGTAATTACAGAAAATCACTGATACGCGTTAGTCCTGCAGCGTTTTTGCTGATCGTACGATTAATCTTCGCGATTAAATATTACGAAACGATCGTACATCTTATTCGTTTCACCGGTGCACCATCTTACTGTCGAATCTCATTTCTTCACGCATCAGCTCGTTCCATGATTAATGTCGTTTTCGCACGTAACTTTAATTATTAGCATAGAGTAATTATATTAATTAAAATTAACGTAAATGTTAAGCAATTGTATTAATTTCTAATAAAGACAGGAATCGTGGACATCATGAGAACTGGAAAGATTAGAATAGAAATTACTTCGATAAGTGTCTACAAGGAGCCAGGGTATAAAGAGATGCCTTTCCAGGAAACGAGAAGTAAGATTACTTTGAAAGATCCAATTCCCTTCATCGCGAACGGAATTCTTTCTCCATCTCGGTAACACACCCCTCCCTGCTCATTTTCCTTCGTTTTCGATGCCAGGCTACCCTCTCATGAAAAGAGGCAATCATCGTTACGGAACTATCGAACGTAGGGGGTCGGTGAACGTAAATTAGCCCCGTACTGGTTCAACCTGATGTGTTAATTGCATCACTCTCGGTCTTGATTCGCCAAGCGCCGATTACACGCTTGATTCCAGGCTATACACCCGGCAACAATTACCTCGCGATAGTTAGGCGATTCTACCTACATACACTCCCGTCCATAAGTAATGGAATACTTAAGCATTTCAGAGTAAACCTAACGACAATGATCTGAAGCCAAAATATTAATAAAATTGTCACCCGAATCATTAGATTTCAACCTCTACTGAAAAATTAATTCTAGTAGTCATTGAAAAATAAAAATGTTTAAATGTCAATCACGTTAATCTTGTAAAAAGAGGATATGCAATATTCGTCCTATTCAAGCTAGAAAAATAACATACTTCTAATACTTCTAATGTAAATAATGCGCTCGGTGAGCCCTGGAACTAGCAAATGTCTCATGACTTATGGACGAGGGTGTACTTACACACGTACCCGAGCATCTGGGATACAGGTTAAAGGACCTATCCCATCTATCGAGTTTCTAGGTAGGTGGATGAGCCTGAAGAATCGAAGGGAGCTCGATAGAACCGCCAGTGTCGATATTATTTTCCCTTGTACGCCAGGCTACTTCATCTCGCGCTTCTTAACCCTTCATTAAGCTAAGTATCCCGCGATAACGATTGTCCGATAGCTAGTGGAAAATAGAGGAAATCGGTGGAGAAGAAAAGACGTAAGACGAAGGAGATACCAATTCGAAGCGATTCCTCGGCTTGATTCTTTCCACACTTATCGACAAGGCGGCGGCTTCATTATAAGGAGTAATAAAAGGATCGTCGTCCCGTGGGGGTACGGAACAATCTAGCGAGCCTTGGATCACGGTGTACCTGAATGTTCTTAGCTGACTGAAGGTACGAGGGAATGTAAAATTTAATTACTGATGTATTCTACGTATCGCTGGCGCTGTTATCTAGTGCGGCGCGAATCCTAGATCCTTATATAACATTTATAGTTAGAGAAGCGATAGACGTTGAATATTTAAATATTGTATAAATTTTTCTTTGGCAAATAATTATATCGTGTTTGATGATTTTGTAAATAAAACTATTGTAATTCTTTATCTTGTCAAAAGCTTATTCAAACCCTTAGATCCGTAATTGTATTATTAGATAAAGAGAAGAAGTATACATCAATACGAAAGTACAAAGATGGAGAACATTGCTCGAGGTAAATGTCAGTGTTTCGAACTACACTAACTCTGCTTGTTTATTATCAAACAAGAACGAGTCTTTCAGTTACAAGAATTGCAGAATAAAGCCAGTTACAACCGTTTTACGGGACGGTAAAATACTGCGCGTATAAATTGCTGTTGCAAAAGCAGCGAATGAAAAAGTGAATGAAAAACTTAAGAGAATTACAGTGACAGGTACTTAGACTGCTGGTGGAAGGATTAAATATGAACGCATTTTGAAAGAGGGAAAAGAATCTGTTTGAAATAGACGAAACGAACCAATTAATAAAACTAAACTTTGAGGATTTTCATCTGAAATTTTCTTCCATCGTTCATTTATAATAAAATTCGCAGCAATTCACGGTGAACCCGTTCCCGTAAATTATTGTCTCCGGGAAGATATGAAGACGAAATTACCGCGCTGCACTCAAGATACGATAATGCAAGCAGGGAATACAGTGTATTTTTAAAGTGGAATGGTTCTTAAAGTTAGTTGTCCGATATCCTAATGGTGTTTCTATGTTAAAACAAAGTTAAGTACAACTTTGATACCGCATATCTTATAGAATACACAATAAGAACAGGTTGATGTTTAATTGACTTCATTAATTTGTTTTACTTGCTATTTAACGACACAGAAAAGATAACTACCTTGGTTTATAGTCTATAATATAGGCTCTGCACTATTCCAGGCTTCCGGGTATGAAAGAAAATAGTGCAGTTACCTTCAACAAATCTAATTTCGCGATTTCGCGAAAAGTAATATCTACAGTTAATTCTACCTCGATGGAGACACGTGTACACACGAAGCCTTCTTGCACGATACTCCAAGTACCTATTGCAACAAGTTGACATTAACCGACGTTTCATTTCCGTGGTAATTAAAAAGGAAAGGGGCCCTGATCACAGCCACGTTCAACCGTACAAAACAATATACAGACTTTCCTTCGTGTCACGTACTCGGCTCATCAACTTTTTTTTCGCCGGATCTTGCCGCGTGTCCGATGTAATTTTGAAATTTCGTAATTTATGTCGTTCCGTTAACGAGAACGCGATGGTAGATAATTTCCTCGGGTCTCTCGATAATGCACGGGTCGAAATCGAACGACGATCGTTGGAAATAAATTCGCTAATTGAGGCTTCTGTACACGAAATTTATTATCTGGATCAATTATCATGATTCGCAAATAATTCCACGGTATACCAAGGAAACAGAGAGACAGACAGAGATGGGAATAAAATGACAGGATATAAAAGTGAAAATGAATATTAAATTATATAGATGAAGAGGCCAGGTCTCGAGGTGAAAAGACTGTCGACCACCGTAAACAGCTTGACTTACTCTCCTTGTTTCTTTCGATGTGCAATTTCTGTCGATTGGATTTTTCGAACTTTGCACTTCTCTGCGGTTTAAGTGTCTAAAGGCATCATTGATGCGCGTGAGAAAACGCATTTCTGTATTTCGATGCTGCGCAAAAGATGTTTTTTCCGTTCATTTCATCTTCGATAACGCTTTTTACGAAATGTAAGAAAGATCAATCAAAGGTATTTTTGTTATTTCAACGTTCATTATATGTCCAGTGAAATATTTTTAAATTCAACCATGTTTGCGCGTCGCGCTAATCATAGCTAATACTACTGTGACAGCCAGCGTTCAGCAAACTAAATACAGACAAAGCTTATTGTTTGTTTCAAATCCTACTCATCATTTATCGATGTTCCCTTCAATACTCTTCATCAATGCTACAAAGAAACGTTTCCTTTGGCTATAATGAAAGCTGAACGGCATTGTCATCGGGACATTCAACATTTCCTTACGTTGTAAGCGAAACCAGAACGCCGTAATTTCCCGATTCAGCGGGCAGAACTATCTAAACTTCTCTGAATATAATTGTGTCAGATAGGAAGTTCGAAAACTGTGCCGGACGCTTGGGAAACAAAAATTCACACGTAGCCGTGCGTGTAATAACAGCTTTGCATGATTTCTATTCAATTCGTGTGCCAGTCGTTTCACGTCGAATCGAATGATATCGAAGATTGACTTCCTCTAAAGATCCTCCTCTCAGTTCGTTATTTCTACGAACCAGGCTAGGCAGTTATGAGTTGCTGTATTAACTGCTGCATTTTTAATGCAAAAAGGTTTACAAAGTGATTATTAATTTTCAAACTTCATTTAACATTATTGAAAGATCACTTAGGGATTAAATTAAATACAAAATCTTCGCACAACGTGAACGGAATACTGCATCTAGGGCGTGTATAATGCAACACGCTGTCTCTCGCACGTCTTCAACATTCATCCCGTGGCAAGAAAAGAAATCTGACGAACGAGAAGATTGAGATAACCTCGGAAATTGACGTTCATCAATGCTGCATCGCGAACTCATTTCACGATAACTTATACGTCTAGCCGGTGCATTTTTTGCCAGCACCGGCTAGCTGCTATTAACTTCCTTTCGTGACGATCGAGTTCTCGTTAATTTTTATTTGGTCGGCTAATTAAGGTCTCCGCAGGATCGATGCTTTTCGCGGCTCACGTACGATATTACCTGTCTAGTCGGAAAGACGGCCACAAAAGATTTATCAAACCAGTTTGCTCGCGCGATTATTGGCATAACCGGATGAATTACGATCGACCGTTTCCAATCTCTTTAAATCACCTTCTCGCTTATCACGCGTTATCGACGTTCCAATACGTTTTCCAAACTACTCTACATCTATTTGTTCCCTATTATTTAATGATTCAGTCCTTTGCATGTCGACGATGTACGATAAAACGCTCTGGCTTATGATACATCGCATAAATTATAAACCTGAACACTGTGTTACGTTATTATATTATTAATCATCGTAATATCCCTCGGTAAATTAATGTTTCTTTCCGGGCAGGTTGGAACATCGTCCAGTGTCAACACTGTGACGCGTCGTAAAATATTTCAATACGCGAACATCGAAGTAAGGACTTGTGTTTATGTTTCTTTTAATTGCTACAATCTATCAATTAAATCTACTCTGTGCTTATTATCAGAAGTACAAGAAAATAGAATGTACCAGAAGGATACAAGCGGTGTTAAAGTATATTTGATTTAATTTATTCTCTCTCCTATTGTCGTCAAAGGAATGAATCTTTCAAACCCGTATAAGCACGTGTTTTACCTTGATATCACCCGAAGAAAAAGGGTTAAATCACCTCGATCGTGATTCAGTCGACGCCGGTAAGTGACACTTTTGGAACGGGTCACCGGGAGCGGAGAAACTTTCCACAAACAATTCAACCAAGTTCCCGAGAAAGAATCCTATGGCCTTTCTGCTTGCCTGGCTCGCGAACGCGGTCAGATTTCAGTCTTCCGGTTACCACGACCCTTCCTACGCCACCGAGAGGCTGCTCTTTTCTTCGAGCACCTCATTCTCCCTTTTTATATCGACACTAAAAGCTCGTCCCGTCGACTCTCTGGGCTGTTTAACAAAGTTTTCTAGCACACGATAACGCCGTTCCAGAGGCCCGTTCAGTCTCCTGGCGGCAGGACAATGGACAGTCCTGCTACTCGTATTTTTTCTCCATCGTGCCAGCTCACGAGGACCGATTTTATCCGCTAGAAACGGCCCTCGTTAAATCCGTTCCTCGACCCCGTTCTTTTTCCAATCCTCCGCGTTTCGCGTTGATTTTCATCGAACAGAAAGAGGGACACCGCTTTGAAACGCGTCAATGCCGTATTGATAGGGTCGTTAGGATTAAAGGCGTTAGAGAATCATTCTCCTCTGTATCTGTTACGAAGTTTGTCACTTTAAATAGCAAGTTTTCATACATGCCAGTAAATTATTTTAAATTTCAATGCGTGTTGTTAAAAACGTTACGTATTCACGTTCAGCAGGATACATGCTTTATATCTGATGCTATCTTTCATTTACACGTTCACTGCGTTATTCGCGGAACGATTACGTTCAAGTTGAAATTCGTTTAATTGCACGCTGTAAAAAAAAAGCGATATACCGTATGTAAAATGTTGCACTCGGACGAGCTTCGACGAAGAAGATAAGCGGTACTCCTCCAAAAATTGAAGCTCTCGCGTCCGGCTTTACGATCCCGTTGTTCTTTTCCGTCTATAAACCGGTTTCATGTATCAGATCGAGAAAGAGAGAGAAACCGAAGTGAACCGACCTGCACCACGGGCACAAAGAGCATTTCGCGCGAATGGTGCATCTTTCCAGGTAAACGAGTAAAATAATGCTGAGACCAAGAAATTTGCGAGCTCGATGCAACGACGATGCAGTTCAGAACGCGCTAAAAGCTCTCAATAATACTGCGAACGATCTTTCGAATATAAAAGCAATAAATCGACGCGTGAATTCCCTATTTTACCGTTGCATTCTGCAGCCATTCGTTTCTTCTGGAATCAACGTAAGAACGGAGTTGAAATATGAAAATTTTCACGGATGAGCGAAGCGAGGCGTGACGCGGTACTTTTCGCCTCTAATCTAATTTCAATTCAGGGATGATATTTCAGAGGGAACGTGTCTGTGCCCGCGAGTTAATGGGCACCTTAATAGTCAGCTTCGAAAGGAGATGATACAGGTACCATTACCAGAGGTGAGTGCCACTGAAAACAATTCAACGTAACGGAATAAGCCGAGGGCGCACCTGTACGGAACGATTGTTCTCTATTCGCTACGTCTGTTCTCTATTCGATACTATCTCCTACGATGTCTGCCTCGCAATCATTTCTCTCGATACGCTTTGTCTGAAGGCTGCATCATTTGGCATTTGCGAAAATATTTCTCAAGATGACAGTCGATTACCTCGACGGTTCTCCATATGTGTATGTACCCACGCATGGTTTTTTCAGCTGCACTTTCACGCTACGTCAACATCAGTTCATCGTGATTACGTTTGTTTATTTGTTAAACGAGTAAACAACGCGATAGTGTACAAGGAATGGTAAGACAAATAAGGGTAAAGAAATGGACCCTTTCGTGGACACTTTAGAGAAGAGGCTAAAGAGATCTCGTCGACATAGAAAAAGAAAAGATACTTTACCATATCGATTACCTTTACGACTTACGAATTCTTTTGTTCGTGAAAAACCACGGAGTAAAGACGAAAGATTCGCTGGTAACTCGATTGAAGAATCGTCGAACGTGCTCGAAAGGGGTCAGGGCTGTGTTTGCACGAAGAACGGTCCTTCGCATCTGAATACAGCAGAAGTATCGCTCCGAAATCTACAGGCTCTCTTCGAGAACGTTTGCGAACGGCACTGTACTTCGTTAGTATAACCGCAGAAGTGGAACGTGATCCAATCGTTCCTCTCTTGTTGCCGTGACTGCGGACGATGCGGTGCATCGGTCGTTGCATTTCGAAACACAATATCTCTTGGCGCATATTATATACCTGCTTATTCCGTATGTCAAATCGTCGGAGAGAAGATTGTTGATGCACTTCTTGACACGACTCGTGGAAAATGTTGATCGTGAAACGGAGAAGTCGTGTCTCTCACACTATCCCTTTTGATATTATTTTTCCAACAGGTGAAAGTTTTTCGTTTAGAAATTTAATCCAGAGGTCTCTGTTTAAATGGCGTACAACGTTTACGGGATTCGAGGAACAAGAACCCCTCGAGTCTTTCAGCTCTCAGCACGATACCGTTTTCATCCCGGTCGCCGGTTGGCCGGCTCGAAATCAGCTGAAAAATCAATTTTGCGTGGTCGAGAAAGCGCGCGTCCATCGCGTGCTTAAAATTTCTTCGCGAAGACGGAATTCAGGGTCGGCGAAGGAACGACGGCCGGTGGCAAAAACACGAGGAGGCGTTTCCTCCGTGGAGCGTTGCCTCATGAGAAATCGTATACGGAGTTATCGTTGAAATTTCAGCCAGGTCCATTTATCAGCCGGCTCTGCGGCCTCCTTAGTCCTGGAGTCCGTGGTGTATCGCCGCGCGAGCCGACGAGAGACGGAGCGAGCGTCCGTCCAGCCGCTGGAGAAACGTTACGTGGTCGGGCGCGGACGTTGCCCGTTCGATAACCATCTCTCGCGGAGAATTCTCAGTAACATTATAACTTCTCCGGCTTTGAATAGCTCGGCCATTTTATAGATTCCGTGAACGCTGGCCCCGTGCTATCTCGCCAGCTGTTGACGCGTTCCGCACCCTCTCGAGTTTCGCCAGCAACGGAAATAAAAGGGGTGCGTTAACGGCCACGTCCACCTCGGCCCCCTTGTCCTTAGAACCCTTCGCGACTTCCGGCGGAAATTCCACGAGTTCTCCGCAAACGAGATACGAGGACGATTTATAAAGCTGCCTGGTAATTGCCGGCGTCTTAATTACCGCGGCAAAGAAACGCGCCGCGGATCGCGTAAACGTCGTGTTTGCGACTACGGACGATCAACGACCATCTGTCACGACCGTGACCGTGCTACTGACGATTTTCAGCTCCTACTCTCAGGCATTAGTGTAGCGTAAACATTACCGTATGAAAGTTTGTGTATGTACATGTGATGCGAATTCGACAAAACAACAGAAATTCGCAAATACTATGTATGTATTTACTGGTTGATTTAAATTAAGACAGCTTAATTGCGGAAAGTGAGACGTGTTCCACGATCGTTTCGGGCGTAATTACATTCTCGTTATAATAAATAATGAAACGATGAGTTGCTGGTGTTGATACATGATCTTTCGTTTATTACCATTATTATGGTATTATTACCGCTACAATGGATGTATTCCGGTAGCAGTTTACTAAACACTCGCTTAACGAAATTTGATCATGGCCGAAAAGTTATGAGTTGTAATTTCTACGCGACATACTTTGAATTAATACAAATAACCTGACGTTTCATGAGTTAATTATATTTTCAATTATACCATTTTCTTTTATTTAATATGCAAGGGAATAATATAAAGTTAAAAACATTGGAATGAAATATAATCTAAAATTAAATTTCAACTCGAGATTGTAGATTAAATTCAGCAGGAAAAGTTACCTCGCAATTCGGACGTTAATTATCTTGTACAGTAATGAAGAGGAAGCATCGATCGAGCTACCGGAAACTATTATCACAACAGATTTCTCACCACCAATCACACCTACGAGCCAGTGAATCGCATTCGAATCGTGTCGACTTATCAAGTACTTAATGAAGCGTGTCCTGATAATTTAACGAGTCTGCAAGCAGATTGGCCACGTTTCACGGGGCGGTACCATTAATTAAACCGGCGCTGTTGCGAGCATCGAGTGGCCGAACGATAGACGAATAAGGTGCGATAACTCAAACTCCTGGCTCGGCGAACACCCGACTCGGCTTTTGTGCTTAGCCAGCTTCAATGGAGCCATATTATTCAGTTTATGGTGCATCTAATAAGAATGAGGGTTTCTATCATCGTTAAACGCATTAATAATGATGCAATGGAAAGGCATCCTTCTACTTTCAAACGTTGACCGATAAAACTGTTAATAGATAATGACACCCTTGCTTTGATATTACGTGTACACCAGATTCTTTCGTTTTGCTCTCGGTGAAAGTGCAATATCGATCGAATTCTCGTAACGCGGCGGGTTATTAAAAATAATTCCCTCGGTTCGCGGTTAATGGCAAGCCGAATCGTTCGCGATCTTACCCCCCTCGCGGCCCGGATCACCATTAACCGGGAATTAAATTTTACACGCGCAAACTCGTCGACCTGGAAACAACTGTTCCGAAACGTGTTCGCAACACCGCGGCTTGTTATTAAAACAGCAGATCGAGGGGAAAAAAGTTATTGACGCTTTTATTGGTACGGCTGGTGACGTAAACGCTACGTCAATTATCTTAATTATTTCGTCCGACGACGGCAGCGGGGAGGGAATCTCTTTTATTTTCGTTTCTCGTTCTGTATTTCATTTGTTTTTTATTTTATACCAAGGTAGATTGTAATTACTCGCGACTGAGAAGCGTATTTTATGAAAATTGAATTACCCCCGGGCGTGTGCGAAAAATAACCGTGCGAGTGTGTATGTAAAGCGAACATGAAGTATTAAGGAATGTAATAAAGTGTACTAAGAATACCACTGGACCACGGTTTATTGAATTCTCCGTGCTTTTCGGGAGAAACCTCGAATCCTGATTTATTTGTCTGATACTTATATGTTCAGTTCGTGCCCTCCTTCGACTGATATGCACCTTTTATCTGAATATGTGGCAATTTCGTTACGTAAAATCGCGTAATATCGTCTTCTTACGAACTGTTAATCAAAAATTCGAGGTTTAAAAACATTCAATTTTCGTTAATTCTTGCTTCCTTTCATAAATCACGATTTAAAACGTGCCGGAATGCGAAATTTTCTTTGAATGAACAAGCACATCGTTCATTTCTGACTCGAGAGGAATATAAAGGTTGGACGTTCTTGGCAATCAGGGCGAGGAAAGCATATTAATGTCCTTGTTTTTCAGAATGATTACGCAAGCGGAGCCAGATTTTAAAATAAAATTGAGGAAGAAGAATGTTTTTGTTAGATTAAAAACTGAACTCCTTACAGGATGAAGTACTATTACGAATCTATGCAGCTATCAGTGAAAGCTGACACGAAGACAAATCAATATTCCTTCGTGCATAATTTGCACCGATCAATCATAATTACTTTTGACATTAAACACGTAGCAGAGAACTCAAGAACATACAACCACATTACAGTAGTAGATGGTTTGCTTCAAAAGTAAAGAGCCTGTTTACTTTGTAACTTAGATTAGTTGTTCTGATAGAAAATGATAGAATACATCTTAATTAGTTCAGTAAATACGGAATAATTATAATAGTGTTTTAGCTTTTTATTACCCAGATTTCAACTCTTGTGACTTTTTTCCATTTTTCAAGTTAAAAATTTATAAAAATGTAACGAGCCTATTTTGCATACTAGCCTTGATTCGAATCTCGAGAGTTGCAAAATGAAAATCTACAGGGGAGACAAAACGAAACATCAAAATCACGAGCAATTTCAATTACGAAAGTCGGGAACAAACGGATCGTGAGATTGCGAAGAAAACTTCTACTTCTGGCTCGAGGATGGATCGTTTTACGAGTGGTTGTCGCGAGTCATTTAGCAGAGAGCGCGAACTCGCTGCGCCGCAGTCCCGTAAAGCCAGGATATTAGAGACATCCTCGGGACATCCACGGTTGTAATGACTATTTAAGTAATCCAGAAACCAGCTATTTCGAGTTAACCTAATTGACATAACTGCCCGTTAATAGATCTATTACGTTTAAGCGTCGACTTAACCAGACAGAATTTCGTCCCGACGTGCTTTTGCAATTTCTAATTCGTTCTGTTTTGAGTGAAACGTCATGATATATCGAGCATCGAGTATAAAACGACAATAAAGAAATTGATTTAAAATACAAAAATAAGATATAGTTTCATGATTAAAGTGGCACGTCTGTTAATGAATTCAAAGCATGCGGTCCCGAAAATTGATAATGTCGAAGCGAACAGCGAACGTTTAAAATTGAACAAATAATTAAGGGGTGAAGAAGAAGAAAAAAAAAAAAAATGAAACGTTGAAAATGAACGCGAAACGTAATGGTTGGCTCGGTATAAATGCAGCGACACATGTTCTTTATGCTTACACACGCCGACATTAATTACGTGTCGCACTTGTGATATCAACAACAGCCGCACCGCGTTTTATTTATCGTTCGAAGCACACGATATTCCTACGCGCACAGCTTTCGAACACAACCAGCCGACGAGCTCAATAAAAATTACATACGACGACGTTAATATAACGAACGTCCCACTTGCAGTTTGCATTTGTATGCCCCAGGACAATTTTTCGTTCAGACGTAAAGATACGACATTCGTTTCCTTTCCTCTCGTTGTTAATCAATCAAAGTTTATCTTAGTAGACATAAATGCCAGATCCTTGTTACTTTTACAGAATGATATCTACAATCCAGTAAGAATGAATTGAGAAAAACAATTTCCGCAATTCATAAATGTCGACTAATGGCAAGGTCAGGGAAGATCTGTCGAGAGCAGATTTTGAAGCAAGAGATCAAGTTGATATTGGTTGTACCGTATCTCGTAAGCTGAGGTATCACTAGGGTTATCCACAACGCATCGCAGCTGTCGCAGGACATTAAGCTGGCGTATAACATCGTGGATTAACGTAATTCCTTAGACAAGGATACCATTTTCATTTCCAGCGGAATCAGGTTCATCCCGAACGGATATTCCTATTTCTTTTGCATTCTCTCACCTTCGACTCGGTCGAATTGCCTTTTGGTCTCGTAATTATTACCTTGTCGATTAATGGGAGGACACCCGGTCTCTCAACGGCAGCAGAAGCTCGATGGGAATCAGAGAACTTATAATGTTCGAAGCCTGTTTTAAATTCCACCCACGAGGTTGCAGTTGGCGCGATGGCCTCCAAGGGTCGAAACCGTCTCTTGGCAATCTGCCGGACGAACGCAGCGTCCTTCCACGTTTTACCTCCGTCCTCCTTTTTACTCTTCCTCTCGTTACTACGAAACATCTTTCCAGCAGACGGAAATCCACTCGTTATACATCTTAGAACGTGATGCCCGAGAAACCGAGGTAAGGGATACGTGTACGCGGAACACTGGCTTTTCCAACATCTCTGTCCCAGCTACGAAGCTCATCCCCCGATGGAATTAAGTCCCGGATCCACCTATCTTAGTAGCTGGATTAGCAGCGTGAAAATAGACAACACGTTATATTTTATGTTGTGATACGCGAGACCGTCTGTTATAATCCGTCCCGTGCTCGTGCTACGGATCAAGATACACGACGCAGCAGAATTTCCGCGCTGTTGATCAATCCGTATCATCAGGAAATTTGTAAAATATCACAGAATTTCTCTTTTTACTATTCATTACTGATTGATTCGGCTTCACAGTTTGATAGTTAAACATGCCAGGTAACTGAACTTTAAAGATCATTAGGAAACACCGTAAGCACACTTGATGGTGTTTTTATGTAACAAGTATACGACAAACTTTTCCGCACAGTTGTCTCAAGAGATGAAACGCAATTGATACGCGGCGCTATCGAAGCGACGGTCATAAATCTTTCGTCGGTGATTATTAGTTAGGCCTCTAGCTCGACGATAGATCGTCTAGAGTCTAGGTTATTGCGAACAATTAGTCATACTGTCGCGATATAGGTCGAGGTGTATTCGTCCACACATATCCACGCACGCGGACCGAATAGAAAGGAACGATGTGCATGGTTTGGTAATCGAGAAACGGTGCAGCCAGCTGTGCATGCATCCAACGTTTAATCGGATTGAATCGCGCGCTGTATTTACTTACTACACGGCACGGATAAAATTTAGCGAGAAACCGTGGTATCGGGTTTAAGTACACTGTTCTTTACGTAACCACGAACAAGCGCGTTTTGTGTTTACAACGAGCTGGTGCATTTGGAAAAATTGTTTTCACGCATTCGCTAAGCGTTAAATTACGTTTTGCATAATCAATCGAACTAACATTTCGTAACTTCTAAGGCTAGAAACTGGTAGATAGAGTTCTGAATATTTTTAAACACTTTGAATCACATTTTTAGATTTTTAAAGTATATCGAAGATGTAACACGATAACAATTTATGCACAAATATCCCGTCTATTTTTGTGGCTAAAATTTGATCGTTTCAAGTCTTATTCAAGGTTACCAAAGCACACGGTTCATTGCACGCGCATTCATGTACACGACACAAGTTTAAACTTCACTATGGCAGACTTGCTAGCGTTTGATTGATACGGTAACAGAAATCCAGTTATTTAGCGGGATGTTGGTTATCCTTATTCATAAATTCGTCGGCGACGCTGAAAAGCATCATTTAAAACTAATGCGTCGCGATATCATAATTCATGGCGCGCACGTTGCCGCCATATATTTTGAAACCGGTATCCACGCACTGCGAGCAAATTTCACGTTGATTTAATCGTCGAATGTCGAATAGACGGGGGCGCGTTTGATATAAATTAAATACACGAGGGTATTCAATTTTACATCTCGCTACTGCCGTCGCTTGTTATTTTTTTCTTACGACGAATGCAACGCGTACGAAACACGCTTGCGTGCCGTTATTGTGTAATTCGCGATTATTTTGCACACGCGATCGCGCCAAAATGAAAAGAAAAATGTACGAGAAACGAAGTCCCGAATCAGGTAATTTGCAGTTTGTTGCTCGCAGAACGGCGTCATATGTTTGCATAAATTTTCAAGATCAAGATAGCGGGAAACAGGTACGATAATGCGAGTGTATTAGACGAAACATGCGTAAAATTAAAGAATTAATCAACTGCTGAGTAATTTATTTTTCAAACGGTCTGTAACGATAATATACCGCCGGCACGACTAGTTGTCAAGTTTCATTATAGAAAAATATTTTAACAGTGTGAAATAACCGAGCCCGTCTATTTTTTTCTTCAAGCACCTTGTTCATAATGAAACAGAAATATTCATAGACTTTCTGAAATGAGAAAAAAAAAAGACTGCTCAATTCTCGCTTGTCGAAATGTTAATATTCGCCATGACGAATTGCGATGAAACGAAGCATAGTAAAAAAAAAGTTAATACTAAGATCGTACGATCAGACGATGATTAATCAAATCTTGTTCCCAATAACACGATACCTTTACAAACTTCCCTACTCGAGTGGATTCAATGTTGACCTTAATTAACTTTTAATTTAATACACACGATCGCAAAAAAGCTGAGAGCTCGCTGAAAACCGACGAGAAACTGTTCTGATTTTCGCTAGTGTCGCGGATATTTTTCTAAAATTTTAGTAAAACAGTTACGATCCATCTCGTTGCCATTTCATTCGTTTCACGATAATGCGGTTAACCTCTTCGCAAATGCGATTTCCTCGCCGCGGGCAACATGATATTCCAGCATGTCTATTTGCTATGACCCAAATTAGAAAATTTACCGCCAGTGACCTCTTAATGGATTGTCAGGACAATAGGATTGATCTTTCTCGTTGGAGAGCACTTTCCAATAAATCAAGTTTACGAGGCTGCCGGAAAAAATGGAGCTCGCTAATACAAATACCAGATACCAGAAATCAACGCCGGATTCGTTTAATTGTGGATGAAAGTTAGCAACATGAAATTCAATACATTTCATAATTAACTCCTGAACACCATTATCACGATGGAATTATCACGGAGTAATTTAATTCACTGTTAATGTACCTGATAACACATACTAAATTATTCATGAAATTAAGCTAGAAATCTTCAATATGTAATCAATTTTTAATTAAACAATATCAAATTTAATTTTAATTTTAATATTTAAAACTTCAACTTCTTGTATGTATTCTGTAATAAATGAGTCGCCATTTTACAACCTATAGGTTAAAGCTAGAAGTAATACAATTAATAAATCACTGTTAAAAATAGCTATAAATTTGAACGAACCTTAAAAACTCTTTCAGAATTCATCCATGACATTTATACAAAATGTATCGACTACTATTAATGTCTGTGCATAGATTCGGAAATGGGTCATCAAAAACCTGGTCGCAATTAAGCGTTCCTAGTCAAAAGTGTCCTTAGGCTGATTATACATGCTCGTGGCGATTACACGTTGCTCGTAGATGCAGATGTAATAGCCGCATACATTAAGTGCACACGCCACTATGAATATTTCATTCGTGGCGGCGATACGAGACATCGGCAACAGAAAATACGAATTATCCGTACTTTCATAAATATTGAACGTTGTGCGGGTTTGATAACAACTCAACAGCTACCACGAAGTCGGTATAATTCTTAATTATCGAAAAGAAGTTAAATTATATTATACATTCATCCTTTTAATCAACTTGCTTCGATATAAGGTATTCAAGGAAAGCATATCACCGGTGTAATTAAGTTTCTAGTAGCTGAAATTTATATATCTTCTTTTAAAAATGGGTTTCAATAACTCACCGAAGCAGCGGCTGCACTCGAGTTTACTATAATTGCCGGTCTCGGCTTCACAGGAGAAAATTTTTGTATCTTGATAGCGCATAAGTAAGGGGCCGCGATAGAATCTTCGCGTCGCGCCCTAAAAACGCGGCATATTGCTTGTTTTATACGACAAAAAGGACATTTTATCGTGAGATTCTCCGCTTGATACGCGACATCTTCTGCGAGCGTGTCGGGAATGAAAATTACCGAAAGAAAAATGATCTCACCCCATCAAGCAGTAAACATCCAGACTATGCTTTCTTAACGCACAGAATGTCATAATTATTGACATTTTCCTGTACGATGTTCCGTAAAATGTTTATATGAAAACTTGTCACCCTTCAAAAACTGAATAGATCGAGTGTAATTAAAGGAAAAGCAAATTGCAGCTGTTCAAACTTATATAAATCAGGTAATAAATTAATTCAGTGACGTATGAGTCATGAGATTCGTGATTATTTGAACATTTCTGTCGTGTCATCCTATCTTCAAATTACACTGCAGAATATAATTAATGGAAAGAAACGGTAAACGATATCTGTCTGTTGCTTTTAATTACCCAACTGCATATTGTTCCAGGTGTGCAGAAAGCCGGAGACGTGTAACAGCTTTTTAGGAGCAGACACGGCTACGATCCCGTCCATATTTCGTCGATCGTAAAACAGTCATCCGTCATATGAAATTCATTTACGTCAAAAGAAGTGTTTTCGCACGAAATTAATTTTCTTCACGCCATCGCGCCAGGAGAAATTACATCGGACTTTCGCCCTTCGCCGAGCATTTCCTTGTACCCTGCGCGAAACACTACTTGCAATTTGCATCGACACCAGCTCGAGCTGGTTCGATTCCTTCGTCAGAAAATTCATCTCGTGATAGGTGTAAGAATGATGACTAACGCTTTATAAATAAATTACTTATTGCTCGTGACAGTTGATCAAACAAAAACGGGACTGCATAAAGCAATAATCTATCATGAATCACTGCGTATACAAAGCCTACAATTATTTTCTGTATAGTACTCATCAACGAGTGCTTATTGTTGCCAATGGATTGCCAGCTTTCTGATTTTAGTTTGACGAGTATTCTTCTTTTTTTAGTGTAAATATTTTAGCGATACTCGAGGATCCATCGACTGTAAATTGTGAAAGTGGACACGATGGACTATTTTGCCGCAACCATATGTCTCAATCTCGATCTAATCTCGCGGAACACATCCGATCGTTCGATACCACGCCTACTTCTTGTATTATTCCTATATCCCCGATTGCCTGTCCACTCATCTTTCCTTTCTCTCTTTCTCTTTATTATTTCAAACGAAAATGCATGCAAATCGAGCGTATTTTTTCAGAAACTTTCTCAGAAATGGAGCAAACTTTAAGACCACTCCAAGAAAAAGCTTTTATAGATGTCGTAAAGGGTAGGACAGGTATTACCATATTTATGGAATGTCGAAAAAATAGGGAGGTTGACGACTTGCCAGTTACAGAAAGATTACTGTAATTACAGACTTCAGGAAATAGTGTCTAACACGATTTGCCACTTAAACAGAGAATACTTGTATAAGTGCACCGATCTCTATTGTTTTGTACAGTGCTGCTTTCATGTTTTTTATGCTTGTCGACTGCAAAACACCCCGTCGAGAACTAATTTTTACCCTGTACCCGATGGGTTGCTATTAAATTATAGCTCGGATCGATCGAACGTTGAACGAAAAAGCAAACCGGAAAGAAAAACCACCCCTTTGGTTTAACGCGACTACGTATGTTTTCAGGCGAGCTTTTGTTGGAAACTTCGTTTGAAGACCTATCGTTGCTAAACACGTTAACCCAGATTCACCCTGCTATCTAAGTACTTTCAATCTAGGAAACTACTCATCCACTTGATCCTCTGAAAGTATTTATTTATCAATTAAGAGTAACGTCAGATCGTGAGTGAATCCCTGTTTGTGCGCTCGTCTCGAATGTCTCGAAAAGAATGCAACCCTCGGACGACAACCATCTTTGTGTCTATCAAATATAGGGGTACTTTTGTTTATCCGCCTCGTAGTATCTTCATTTTGTTGACCATTGCCTTTGAAATTTTGCAAGGGATCAGATTTCTTACATTTCCAGGATAGAAAGTTCACGAAGAACGTGAGTGGAATTCTATAAATCATATGGCAGGATTTCGACACTGAACGCGACTGATGAACGTAACTATCGATCATCGTATCGATCGAAAAAAACTTCTTTCTATTTGCTTTGTGTTCACCGATCATCTCTCGGAGGTCGAGGAACGATAAAAAGATAAGAGACGAGAAAGGGAGAAAAACTAGAAAAAGGATGAGGGCTGTTTCGTCCGCGCAGCCAAGCGGAAAATAGCTAATATTCTAAGATATCGGCGACATTACGTTCGAGATGAGTTTCAGCTGGAGAATTTTGGAGAACGACTATTCGGTCCGAAGCATGTCAAAATCTGTCATCTTACTTTTAATTTAATATTCTATGAGATAAATAAAACAATTCCGTTGAAAAGCACAATTTGTTTTCAATTTCTTGAACGATCTTCGATAGTCTACTTCGAAAATACCGGCATGAAAATAATCTGCATGTTGTTTACCCTAGAGGAGATTAATTACAATGTGAAATGAGATGGGTGTAAGAATAACAACACTTCAGCATGATTGGCCCCAGACAATGTTCTTTCATTTGTCTCTGATACTATAAATCGATTTCTCTTGATAAGTACATTAAACAGCGTTATCTTTGCTGCAAAACAACTACCAGAAATCCATCATTAACGCCCTTGCTATCTCCTGCTAAGCGGTTTGTTTTTACAACTGTCAAACCGAGTATAAAAGCAGTGGTATCATTCCATGGGGTCGTCAGTGATCGAACTTCTAACGAAGATGAAGGTGTCAGTGATATTACTGTTGGTTTCGGTATCCTGGGTGGTTGCCTTCCCCGGACAACAATGGAATGCGGAAGAGGAAGGGAAAGACGGTGGCTTGTTAGGCGGGCATGAAAGTCTGGTACTTGAATTCGTATTAGTTATACATCTTACCAAATTCCATACGGAATTCAATAATTTTAAACGTAGAAGCAATTGTTAATTTCTATTTATCGAATACAGATAGGCTTAGGAGGAATACTTGGAGGAGATGGAAAAGATGGAGGATTACTCGGTGGCCTGGTGTCAGGAAAAGGAAAAATCAATCCCCTAGAAATATTGATTAAAAAAGATGAAGGCGGTAATAATTATTTACTATACGAACATTAAACCTAGCATTTAGAAAAACCGAATTCATTTTCTTTATTATATATTTGGCAGGAAAAGGAAAAGAAGAAAAAAATCTAGTATGGAACTCGGTCTCGAAAGTTATTATATCCAAGGGAGGAGACGAAAAGACTCTTAATAAACTTAAGGGTATTTTAGCAAAAGGTAATTTGATTCGTGATCAAATCTTAGCGATTGTTATAGGTGGTGGTAAAGAAGACATTCTTAACAAACTTAAGGGTATTACAGAAAAAGATAATTTAATTTATAAAGTTTTCATGCCAAGTGAGTATCGAAAAAGCAAAAGATAATTCGTGTTTCTCAGGTAAAGGATCTTGGGGTGAGACCGAGAAAAAGATACTACAACTGGTGACAGCTTTACTCAAAGGTGAAGGCAAGCCAGATCTACTGGAGACGATTAAGCAACTGCTCGAAAAAGTGGGCAAAGGTGGTGGAAAAGGACATGGATGGTCAAAAGGCGGAAAAGGACATGCAGAAAGTGATGTGAAGGTAAAGGAAGAATCAGTAGGTGTAGTCAAGAAATCTCAAGACAAAAAGAGCGAACACGGTCGTATAAAGATTAGCGAACACAGTGGCGAAGATCATGACGGAAAGAGTAGTGAAGAGAAGGGTAGAAAGGGTGGTCATAGCAAGAGCAGTAGTAGTAGTAGTAGTAGTAGCGAGAGTCATAGCAAGAGCAGTAAAGACAGTAGCAGTGGAAAAGGCAGTAGCCACAGTCATGGCAAGAGCAGTAGCAGTAGTAGCGAGAGTCATAGCAAGAGCAGTAAAGACAGTAGTAGCAGTGAAGAATGGCACAAACACGGCAAGAGGAGGAACAAAAAGGTTGAAATTCGAGGACATGTCCAGCACAAAATTGTGGGACATGTCGAGCACAAAGGAGTGGAACATGTCGACCATAAAAAGGAGGTACATGTCGAACATAAAAATGAGGGACATGTCGAACATAAACATGAGGGACATGTCGAACATAAACATGAGGGACATGTCGACCATAAAAATGAGGGACATGTCGAGCACAAAGTAGAGGGACATGTCGAGCACAAAGTAGAGGGACATGACGACCATAAAAGGGAGGTACATGTCGACCACGAAATAGAGGGACATGTCGAGCACAAAGCAGAGGGACATGTCGACCATGGAAAGGAGGTACAAGTCGAGCTCAAAAAAGACGGACACGATGACCACAAAATAGAGGGACATGTCGAGCACAAAGCAGAGGGACATGACGACCATGGAAAGGAGGTAGAAGTCGAGCTCAAAAAAGACGGACACGATGACCACAAAATAGAGGGACATGTCGAGCACAAAGCAGAGGGACATGACGACCATGGAAAGGAGGTACAAGTCGAGCTCAAAAAAGACGGACACGATGACCACAAAATAGAGGGACATGGCGACCATGGAAAGGAGGTACAAGTCGAGCTCAAAAAAGACGGACATGACGATCACAAAATAGAGGAAAAAGGAAAGAAGGAAGAAGTAGTGATTGAAGTGCATGTCAAAGAACAAATAACAAAGATAGCTGAAGAAAAAGTATTAGCGGAATTGAAAAAGAGTGGAAAAGGAAAAGAGAAGTTGACTGAAGAAGAGAAGAAAATATGCAGTGAAACGATAATGAAGAAAGTTGAAGAGCAAGTAGTAGTTGTGAAGAAGGGTGGTAAGAAGTTAGAAGATGCTGAGATACTGAAGATAGGTGAAGAAGTAATCGAGAAAGAATTAAAGGAAGGCACTTTGTTAAAGTTACTTGAAACATCTAAAAAAACCGAGGTAGTAGAAGAAAAAAAAGAGGTGGAAGTGAAAGATGATGGAATGAAAAAGAAAGATTGAACCAAAGAAGATCGAATATAGTATATGAAGACAAATATAGTATAAACGATAGCAAAATATAAGGGAATAGGCTTAATGATTTTTAAGCATATATCGTCAAATGCAATTTATAGATAGCAGATAAATAGGATCTAAAACCATTCTCAACTAATAAAATCATAATAACAATGTCTCAAAAGAGCAATATTATATTTAAGCGTTACTAACTTATAACATTTCTATCGAAATATCTCTAACATAAAAAATCATTTTAGAAACTGTAACAGTTTAATAATCAAGTTTCATTTACTTGTGTTAAATATTATATTAAATATTGTAACAATAGTATTGTAGTAATAATAATAATAAAAATAATTCGAGCTTGCAGATATTGACTTTTTTTTGCTTCGAAAACTCAAACTTCATATATCATTATTCTAAACAATACTACCGTAATTACCGTGTTCATGAAATAGTGATGATGATTTATACTAGTGCAAAGATAGAAATCTTGCCACTTAAAGAGGCGATATTATAAGTTCGATCGACAAGAAAACAGAAATAGAGTGGGATTTTTTCACGTTTATCGGGCAGCGATTGGTTTCGAATCGCGATCCATCTCGCGCGCGAAACTCGCTAACGCTCGGACCTCGCGGATCTCCTTGCTGTCGGATCGCAAATTACAGACTTCGTTAGAATCCCCGTTATCTGGCCACCTCATCTCTTCCCCGGGAATTATAAAAACAATTCAGATTTATACCTTACGGCTTATCACGAGGGAGAAAGTTATCTGTACGTGTGCGCACCGACGAGTATGGTTAGTACGTTGCGCGGACAGCGGCCGATAAATCTTCAGCAGAGAAACGTTTTGTTTTCACGAAAGATTACAGGCGTTCGATAAAAAGTCATTGTGCCGGTGAGGGAAGTCTGTTCGAAGCCAAGGATTATCGTGAGAATGCAACTGAAAGGATGATCGAGAAGGTAGACGATGATTTTCAATCAAACCGTCTGCCATACACATGTGGGTTCTGTATGGAAAATGATCAAACGAATGTTTACATCCGTTCATTGGGAAAGATAGTTTCGCTTTACTATTTTGAATCATCTTGTATACCCAAATCATACACGATTGCGTTAGAAAATTCCGAGAAACTTCATTTTCTTAGTTGAGCGTTAAAACGAGCTGCACGTCGTCTCGGTGAATCATGCAACAGCGAAAACGTTTCACCGGTTTTTCCGCGACACTTAAAATTTTAATCTCGAGCTAAATCTTGGCGCGGTACTCCGTCGCCAAGATACTTTGCTGTTTACTGCACCAAATGACTTGCTGGATTAGCGACATAAATCTTGCAACATTTTAGTAAATCTTTTGCTAAGTATAATAAGGTTACGTAACGAGGTGTGCATAGTTGGATCCAGAAGATTTCGAGGCGTTGTTTTAATATAAAAATCAATACCTATTAAGGAAACCAGAGGAGTCGTAACGAATTTTCAAATATATTCTAAACAATTTTCTCACGGACGTGATCGCCAATCGCGCGTTAAAGGAGGGAGGGAAAGAAACTAGAATACCAAAAGCAATTCTAACGATCCTTACACTTAGCAGCGGTTATAATTGCCACGGGTCCGAGTCACGGTTGCGAGTGCGTCTACGATTACCCATTACCCGGATGAATATCTCGGATTACGGCACGGCAGCTAAATAAATTACTAAAGTAAGCGGCTCTGTTTCTCCTTCTTTCGCAGTCGCGTCTCCACCGGTTCCGTCTTCGTTTCGCGCGTATACGCGTACCACGGCTCGTCGACTTGCATATTAACAACGCCATAATGCGTGTGTACCGGTATAAATCTCGAGCGTTGCTCGGCCATGCTTCTCGATTCTTGCTAAGGCATAGAGAAAAGAGAGTATCGGGGTTCGATCTCCATTTGGTAACGAGGAAGTGAAATAAGGCGAGGCACGCGGAGTGTCCTCCTCCCTCCGGACCAGTCGCGATTCCAATGGAAGACACGGGGGCCAGTTTATGCGGCATGGCACACGTAAATTTCGTACGTGGTTGTATTTTTGCCCGACTGTCGGGGACCCGTGTACCGGGGCAAGTTATACGGTAACGTTCACTTCGTTATGAAAGGTTTATTAATTCGGACGTACGCGTCCTTTGCTCGCCCGTCGTATCCTTTACGCCTCGCAGGTGGTACGTACACTTCCAGCTAAAACCAGACGAAAAATTTCAAATTACTTGCTCCATTAATTTTTCAAAAATGACTTCTTATCACCCTTGGCGAAGATGGTTTCAGGAAGAGGATTCGTAAGAGAGCGGAGGGTTAAAAAGAAGCCATCGAAAGGTCGCCTTATCGAAACACGTGGGAACCATTGATCCGAGTAATACGTACATAGACGCGAACTTGAAAACATTGTAGGGGCCGGTCAGCGGGAAAGATGAGGAAGGAAAAGAAGGAAGAAGACGACCCACGCGCCTCAATAACGATCACGATGCGGTCGCGGATGTGTGTAGCCCGGAGCGGGTAACGAAGACAATGGCCGTAAATACTGGACACGAGATGCTCGTCATCGTACAGGGAAGCAAGGCATAATTCACAATGGGGTATATCTCTTTAAATCGCGCGAAAGCGTAAAAGCTCGTCGCGCGTTCGACTAGCGAGACCGAGCTGCACCGACTATGATATATTATCGCGGTTGAACTTTGCACGTTTCACCGGTTACGATCGAACGTGACTTTTCCGCGGGCGATTGAACGCCGCGCCACGTGGATCAACGCCGAAGATGAACGCATGCCCGATCTCTGACACGGCAACTTGCGACAGGCAAACGGCAAAAGGTTGATCGATTAATCAACGCGCCTAGTTAACGTCAGCACCTCTCCTGCAGTCGCGATACCTAAATCGCGAAGTTTTTAAAGCGTTTTTTGATACCTTTTAAAAATCGACCCATCTTACCACTGTACTTTTTTCTTCCTTGCGGTTGCTGCAAGAAATTCTGAAAATCAGAGACATCCTGTGCAATCTACTTCAATTATATTAAATACACCTTACACATTAGTTACCTTGTTACAGTTACAATAACCACCTTGCTCTGCTACCTATTAGATCAAGGTATAATTGCACCGAGACGATTATACATTACACGTAATAAGGACGTAGAGGAAATCTCAATTTTCTCAATATTGACACTCACCAGGTAGCGATTCCTCGTGAAGAAGAAACTGGAAATTATAGAACGAACATTTTTTGCTATCTGACATCCGCTACCGATGCTTCTACGCATCTCGATCCTAAAAGAGCTTCTGACACTATCGCAACAGTATTATGTCGCGGTTTCATAACGTTGCTTTCACGTTTAGCTTTAATAGCGACGTGGCACCGCGACGGGCAAAAGAACTTTCCGTGAAATGGAAAAGAGATAGCCGGGAGTTCAATAGCTTCAGTAAATACAGCATTCGACAATGTTCTCATTCAATCGGTCGACGATGCTTGTTCTTTTGGTTGGCCACGTCGATTCAATTGACGCGCCGGCGCTGTTTTCAACAGGATAATCGTTGCTCGCCGAAACCCGCAGCCATCTCTCACTGTTCGCCAAATGAACACCGGCTCTTTGCATCACGATGAATCGCTACCTTGAAAAACTGCGTCGCGGCGGACGCAAAAACACAGTCATTTAATCAAAACCTGCGACTCCTGAATACGCCACATCTACCTGCTCGTCTGGTGTTCCGTGTGGAACGCCCGCGACGAACTGAATTAAACGGCACGCTGAATTCCCATCGTTAACAGTCAGCCAGAGAAATAACAATTTTAACAGGAATTATTTTAAAAAATTCGACACGCGTTATGCCATGTCGTAAATAAAAATGAATCTTGAGACCTTTTAATAATTTAATAATTTGAATATTATTGCTCCTGTACGAAAGAAAAAGTGGTACTAAATAAAGCGGACCTTTTCGCGTTAACACATTAACACGATGCTTGTCGTGGAACAAATGCGAGTGAAAGTGTTACCGAAATTGATGCGAACCTAAATTTTATCGAGGTTCGATACGGTTCAAGGAGACGTTCAAAGCGAATCGAAGCGTTTTGTTGTCGGCACTTTCACATCGAATAAGATTGAAAATTACACGTGCAAGATCGTGAGAACGTACCGAGAGAAACTAAATATATAATGTTCAATTAAAATGAAAGAACGAGAGCAGAACGAATGGTTGAAAGGTGTAACAGTGGGTATATAACGTTAATTCGTGGATCAATGATTCGAAACCGGCAAAACAAACGATTGGTTGAACGTTTTTCCTCACGAAGCGCGCCTTCGCAATCATCGTCGTTCATAATTCATCGTCGACAGGATGTGGCGAGAAAATATACTGAAGCGTGAACATAAAACACACTGAGAGTTGAACGATTCCCGTTTACATTATAAATGTAGCCAATCAAGCCCGGGGTAAGCGAGGCGAAGGAACTTGTCTAATCGACGTGTGTTCGCCGTTGTAAAAGATTCAATGGGTCGGTTCAACCTAACAGGAGATCTGTCGACAATCCTCAACACGATAGCATAGGATACGAAAGACTAACGACTACCTGGGAATATGCAGGTGCCTGATATTGCTTGTTTCGTCTGACGTCAACTTAAGTGTCCGATACATCTTTAAATATCCAATAACCCGGTACACGAATTCGTTTTAACCCATTAACGTTTAAAATCCACGAAGACCAAGAATTAAAATCCCAAACTAAATTAGCATGGACCGAGCCTAGGGGTGTTCCTCGGTCCCAAAAGAATGCACATGTGCAATTATTGTTTTTATTACAAGGAACAGTTATTACCGAACCACCGGGTGTGACCCAATTCGAGAACGCTCGTTCCCTCGGTCATTTTATACTCGTAACACGGTGAATTTCTCCCGTGAGTCGGCGTGGCTAACGGTAATTTAACAACGAACAAACAACACCGACTTCGAAGCAAACTCGTACCCTCGAAGATCATACGCGAAACTTTGCAACCGGAACTTACGCGCTCACCCTGGCCAGTGAACAATACGAATCTGCTTACCACCCAGAAGCAATTTCACCAGCGCGTAAAAACCATTTTATGATACTTTAATCGTTTTTCTTCTTCGCTCTCTTCGTGCCTTTTCTCCGAGGTTTTTGTCGCTCCGAGCGATCTGATGCTTGTTTCACTGTCAGGCGAATACTGGGTCATTCGAAAACCAACCTTGAATCTGTCATAAATCAGAATTGATGCTACGACACCTGAGCGGCATTGTATTAATTATGTAATAAAAGCTGAAATGTCTAATAAAATTGCTGGTTCGTGTTTAACATTATATTCACTGTACGTGCGACTATTGCACCATCCCCTGTACGAGGGTTAATTGACGATGAAAAAGACTGTAGTTTGTAAAGACTCGTACGTTCCACCGTTTTCCACTGGCCTACACGAAGCGACGACCAAAACCGACGTTTTAATTTCATTGTAATTCCGGGCAGATTAATCCCTTTTGTGCGACCGTGGTCTTTCTTTGAGGGTGGTCCTCTTCGTGGCCACGATACACGTTTTTAATTGCCACTGTGTAAGTGTCTTCAGCGTGAGTGAATCTACCCGTGGGACATTAGAAGCAAACCGAAAGTGCTCTTTTGTGAAGAAACTAGCGGCGCATTGAAAATGACAACGTAGTTAAACGGTGTATTATGCGAGTGTGTGGGACGATTCGAGCTTCGCCAGCACCGACCGAAAATCTGACCAATTTTTACGAGAATTTTATTGCGCGTCTATTGTAGCAAATGAGGGAAGTTCGTTGATGAAATATTTACAAATTAGAAAACGAAGAAAATTTCGTGTAAAGATGAGAGAAAATAGTGTAAAGAGAGTGCAGAATAAAAGTAGTTGTGCTCGTTGGAGAGCATCGTCCAAGAACACCGGTTACGCTCCTCGAATCGTTTCGTTTATCTCGACCATCGTCGTTTCGCAATGAATAAACAGCAGAGCAGCTTCTTCGAAACAATTTAATCTACATAAGCTAACAGCTACCTGTCTGGCCTCCTAGCCAATGGCAAGTTTCGAAGGAGACTCAACGAGCAACAGTCTCGCCTACGTTTTGGTAGCTGTCTCGAAACACGATGGGAAGTGCAGCAGGATGGTGAGGAAGAGGATACAAGAGAAAAGAGTGTTTCTGAAATCTACGGGGCCACAAATAAGAGATAAAGTTAGCCTGACAGCTCGTATCTCGGATTTGGCCCTCCGTATCACCGACACACCGGGGATAATACGAAGGAGTACCTCCTACAGGGGACCTTGGATCGAATTATCGGCTCGATCGATTCAGAATTTAAGCTCCCGTTCCTATGCCACTATACCTGATGAAGTTATACCTACGTACCGCTCGTACTTCTACTGACAAAGCCACACGATAGTGGTATAGGTAATAATTAGATAATAATTGCTTCGATTTCCATTCAAACAATATTCATAGAATTAACCTTACGATTTAAACGATTAAAAACGTCGAATAATAATTCTAGAATGCACGATAAAAAGTGTCATTGATTTTCCTCTATTAACGAATTCATTGAAATTCAGCATGCACATAATCATTTGCCCCTGATTAAACATACCTGCGTTCCGTTACGGCCGGTGTGTACGTATGATGCAGTGAAAAAACGTTCCGAGACTGCAGAGAGATACGATTGTTGATACACCGGCATAATGTCTGTTTAAAACGCACACAATCGATTACATTTACCAAACAGAAATTCACAGACGAGTGAAACGCGACGATATTTTTCCACGATAACAGCCGAACCGGCAGGCGAACACGTGGTTCCCTCGTCAACGCCGGGAAACAAAGTGACGAATCGAGAGAAACAACATTATCGGAGGGACGAGGGAACAAAGGCGTTGAAATTATCAGCCCGATCCGCGTCAACTTGTCTCCTCTCGTTACGTCCTACACCGAGGACGTCCGAACTCATCATAATCCGAGTGAAATCGTTTCGGCACAGGCTGACGCGTCGCAACCGGTTTGAACACCGTATGTACATTCGAACCTATCACGACTTGTTTGAATTCTCCAGTTCGTTAGACTCCTTTAAACCTGTTCGGACGCTGTTCGACCCGCATCAATCTGTTCAGACCCGTTCGAAATTGACCTAGACCTTCTTCGAGACTCGAAGAAGTGGACCTACAATCGCTTGAATTTCATCGTATCAGCTTCGATCGAATGCCCTATCTCCGAGCTCACGATTCAGCGTTTAACTTTCTCTGGTATAAGCTATTGAACTCAGTACAAATATTATGGAAGATAGTTCCCGGTAAATTTCCCTGAAACTTTGACATTGTGTACATATTTCAAGCGATGGCGATCAGAGATTGCTCAACTTGAAAGTTTACTAAATAAACATCGAAAACAATAACCGATACCGCAATACATGTCCGTAATTACTTCGGTTTCAATCGATAAACTCATGTTCCTTTTTAACCGCAGCTAAACTGAGACGACGCGAGAAACGAATGACCGGAGATTTGAATGCGTGGTAAGAACGTAAACCGACAACTCTGAATAATCCAATTCTAAAAGATGCGGTAAATAAATATACTAGAGTTCACCAATAGGTTTAATAATTAATCCCGACAAATTCTACGGAATCTAATTAAAAATCCAATTATATACAGGCGCGTTGAATTGATTACATTAAGTAGGGGTAAAACACAAATGACGATAAATCAGAGGAGAGATTCAGAGATAGGATGCTTTCGATGGTCGCCACCAAAGTTGGTAAGCGATCGGCATTTTGAAAATTTATTTCCCATTCAACGGGGCAACCATAAAATTTCATTAGAATTGGATCCTCATCGGGGCTGCCGATGCTCCTAATAGTTAAGCGAGGGACAAGAATTTCGTAGCGCGACGTGTAACAACAGGATACCGAGAAACGTTCGTGGCTACGTACTACGTTAGGTAAGAGAAACGCCCGTTTTTCTCTGTTTCCCGCTGCAAGTTGCAGGGTGGCTCGAACGGCCAGCAGGGGTCTTTAATTAGCGGACTATTTAGCTTTTATCTTATCGCCGGTGAGGATCGGATAAGTTACGTGTGGCCAGGTGTAGCTTTCTATCCGGCTACCGCGTCGACGAAGGAAAGAAGACTGTTCGTTCGGTGGATGACCTTTTAACTCCGCCACGTTGAGGGATACACAGGTTGGTGAAAAGAGGAGGAAAGAGAGGAGTTTGAACGGTAGGACGCAACCGCGAGGCACTTACCTTAACAACCCGACAGATTTGTGAAGCCCGCCTTGATAAAAACACACAATTACCGGGACAGTCTCGGCACACACGTTCAGTGGAGCCCGAGCCTCTTTAAGGATTTTTACCGAGTCATTGCTTGCTTTATGCGCGATGCCCGGCATTATTTCGAGTTTCCCGCGGCGCCGTAAACGTCCCATGGAAAAGAAATCACGGGTATTCATAGGTCGTCGCTGAACGTTTTTGCACGCTCGCCTCGGGAAGGGTTTATGGGAATTAAACATTGTACGGTTGAGCTGCGGTTTGCTTTGCTGGTCATTGCGTCTTCTTTAGGGTCACCAATTCCGATGATTGCTGCAGGCGTAAAAGGGAGGCGAAAAAGGAGCCAAGTGACACGAGTGAAAAATTGTCTTCTTTGTTTTGCATATTTAACGTGGTATCTTTAAGTGCGCAAAAAAATTGAATGGAAATGATCGTTCTAATGGGGAGTGCAGTTACCTCGTAATCTTCTTTCCTTGGATCACGCACGCAACGCGAACGGTCAACGGGAAACAGATTAAAACACAATCAAGTTTGTCGATCGCGGAACGGACACCTGCTAAAAGGTGGGATCATTTTTCTGGAAGCTGGCGAACGGTAACGATCGACGCGACGGATCGAATTACCGAGTATAACCGTACGGTAATTAGCGTACGCTAATGGATTCCGGACTGTCGACCGCGAGTTTCTAGCATCGCGAACCATAATATCGTGTAGATTTTTCTATCCGGTTAAGATCACGGTACACAAGAACTTGTACTTACCATCCCACGTGATTCGCAACTCGACCGAAACAGACTCGTTACGACGAATACGTAAGGAGATCGAGGCTCGGGATAGCGTAAACGCGGTTATACCTCAGCTTGATCGACGTTTATACGATATCTTATCTAATACGACGAGATCGGCTCATTTTAACGAGCTTTGTTAACACTCTGTTCTCACCTCAACACATACATTCTTCACGGTTCCCTGAAACTTCGCCGGTGTCGAAACTACGGATCGTAAATATTAATACAGTGTTTACGAGACGTGTTCTCGTCGGAGATTTGCGTAATTTGTCGATATCCGAGCTGTACCGGTTGGCAATTATTGACAGTTACCGAGAAATTAAATCGTGATCCTGATATAAGAAATTATTACTGGCGTATTATCATAATACACTTGATATCGTGAAACTTTTTTATAATTTACGTTATTACCGCGATCTCTATACACAGAGGATAAGCGTTAGATTGAAATTCAGTCTTCGTTTAAATCGGATGTAACATAATTTTCCGTACGCTATTTCACCTGGCAATTTCATTCGCAATCGTCGACAAATGAAAATTACCGAGTGACATTAGCACTGATTACAAACTGGATTGCTAATCTATTTATAATTGTCCCATCGCACGGTGTCCCTAAATACGATGCCAATTAACGTGCAATCGTTTGTGCAAGCATCAACGATTGTCTATAGATAGGGGACGTGGCAAACGGTGGCGTTATACGACCCCAAAAACTCACCCGCATTTGCACCGTTCACTCTGCAATTATCACCTGACCATTTACACTGGTACACGAAACTACCCCAATAACAGTGTTTACAGAAGTAAAATAAAAACATAAATTTTCTTAATTAAATGCTATAAACAGTTAGTAGCTTGTATATCAAACGGTAAGAAATCAGAAGTAGCAACTTTGATTTAATAGTTCTGGCATGAAATAACTTCAACCACAATGACCCATAACAATTAAAACTTGGCGCATTATACTCTACCACTTACCTTCCCGCCTTAGACAGCGAAACCCTCGACGCCCTTAGTAAACTTTGTATTATGATCCACGGTTATGGCATCGCTTTCATGGAAACACGATAGTACTACCCTTTTTCGTCTCATCTCTCGACGAAGCGCATCTAAAATCATAACAACGCATGAGATTTAACATTTTGACTCGCTTATCGTTGACTTCGATCACTGAAGTCGACAGCTTGACTGAACAAAAATTAGCAAATCCATTCAGATAGTAACACAGGCAGCAACGAATTGCAAAAAAGATTCTTTTCCAAAGTACACTACTACCATACAATTTGTGTATGAAACAAAGAGGGACATGTTCAATCAGCTCCCTCATTTAATACCATACCGTAAGATACGAATCAAACATGTCTGTAATCCGTTCAGATAAACGAATCGCATTAAGCTACACGGTTTCTTTCGTTCGCCATTGTTCGTCAAAACATTGCACGTAACAGCGAAGGAAAGTCCGGGGTTTCGCTCGCGAGACACAACTAATAAATTGGCAATAAGCTTTGTGAAAGTATAGCGATGTCGTTCTACCACGCGTCGCTAGTTTTATTACTTACGTTTTAGTAAATACATTTCCGAACTCCATTATACAAAAAATATAGTTGATTACATATCTAACACTAATAACTGTTTATAACGTTTATTTTATTCAGATCCTTCGACGCCATGACACACGATAATTGAACTGTTATTACTAAAAATCATCACAGGTGGCGCGTCCCTCCATGCGCCTTAAGGCGCGTTTCCATATAGGGGCCAATACACAACATTTCCATTTCAAAACTGTCTATTTTATTGAAACGTTTATACCATCGATAAGTAATAAGGGACGTAAAAGCCTTTCGATCTTACGAATCCGTCGTAAATCGTCGATCGATCGTTCTTAACGCGTTAAAAATCAGGCGCGAACAGAATGCATGCCACTTAATTAAACGTTATTTTCGTGGAATAACGCGTCGCTATCGAGCGTGTCGGTTTGCAACGCGAGAAACGCTTGGAATTTGGATAACGCGCGAATCGAAGCTATCAGTCGATGGTAAACGGCTAAAACTTTTAATGGCTAATTGAAATTACGACCGATTACGTTGAAACGCGGACTGCATCAGGATGATCGTAGAATGTGGATGTATTTCGATCCGCTAACGCGTGGAATACGATAATGAACTTGCTCAGAAATTTTTGCCTTTAACTGCACCATCGCGGTTTAATTAGAAGATCGTTCCATAAATAATATCGTCACTTAACTTACAGCTTTTGTAGACAAAGCGAATGAATAGATGAAATCTAAAAATTTTACCACCATGGCAGTATCGGACCATTCAATGATTCAAGATTTGGCCTACCCTTTTTGCTTGGAAAATCTTCTTGCAAATTGTTACGTCTGCAATCGAGAATTTCCACCTATTTCCGCTTTTCACGAGATTTTCACGCGCTTAAAGTAAGCTCCCTCGGAGTCTTAATGTTCGGAGATAAAGTTTTTCTCATACTATTATGAGAGAATTTAGCAAGCAAGGGGACAGCCCTGACCCTTAAACGACGCAGCTTTTCACGATTAAAAGGGTTGCTCGAGCCAACTATAGCGAGTACGTGCAAAACATCGCGAAATTACGGTTTAAAGCTGACGCGAAAAGCTAAGGAGTTAGGTGTTTTAATGATCGCTTAAATAAACAATATCGATATTAATCTTAAACAATCTTCTAACGCTGAGATGCTGTTTCGAATCTATTTACTGCCAATGAAATTACACCTTAGCCGTAATGGTAATCGTTCTGTCATATTTGAAAGAGCAAAAAGGAATTGAAAACCGGAATCGGCGTGAGCGAGTTTACGCAATAAAATCGCAAGGTTCTATGATAAAATTTGCACCTTCAGCTTGGATAACCGTGGCGCTCTCCGGTGTAGGCGTAACCCGATATCAGGTAACCGTGCACGGAAGTAGAACGTAAAGGCAGCTCGTTTAGTATGAACGTTGCATCAGAGGAACGACAGCGGCGCATAATATCACCGATGAGATTACTTTGAGTGTAATACAGAAATTCGCCTTGCAGTCGCCTCGCCTGTTATCCGGCGAAAACTTTACAACCAGCTTACCGCTTTAACAACGATAACCCTGTAAATTTCTTGCACCGTTCTCGCTTAATAATCACCCGTATTAATAATCGTTCGTAGCAACCTAGAATATGGAACGCACATAAATATCATTTTTATCCGTTCCATTCAGGGGAGAATGTTCACAGCTCTCGGTCCGGATCGAACGTGTTACAGCGCACGAAGCGAATGAAACAACGTTACATACGTGTAATCAACGGTATCTATCGTTTATTAGCGAACAAAACGAGCCACATAATTCAAGGCTCGTTGACGAGCGAAGCGGCAAAGCGCGGGTGCATACAAATGTCCTTCCACTCGGCTAATTACACGCGTCTCGATAATCAACCCCCTGACGACAGCGTAGGTGTTTCACGGACCGCGTTCCGAGCTGGCACAATGCAAGGTTTGCTTACCCGTGGACGGAAGTAGGATGTCGTTTAGCACAAGCACTGCGTCGTGGCAATGATAGCGCCACGTAATACTACGGATGAGACTATCTGCAGAGCGTAATGCAGCAGTAGCATGGCATGGGGGCGAAGGGGTCAGGAGCATGGGGAAGTCGAATGAGTGGGGTGCGAATATAGGATGATTATGTCACGGTATGATGTATGTGGCTTGGCAAACAGCCACGCGGTCACCCAGACCCCCAACACAACTATCTTCCTCATTCGACTTCGCCACACAGCCACCTTGAACATTTATCCTAGCATCTTCCTCCGAGCACACTCGGCCAGAAGTTGAAATCTCATTTCGATTCGACAGACTACTTTTCTGCCATAACGAGGAGTTATCGATCGAACGTTATCGGAAACATATTTTAACGAAGAACTCCGACGGATCGATAAGCTATGTCGGTTTACATTTTTTCGGATGCTTTCCGATAACGGCGAAGATGAAAAATGAACGTATAATGAGCACAGGATGGTTACCGCGTTTTTATATTAAAATAATCAATCCTGCAGCTATATTGGATCTCTAATAACACGTTAATAACGTATTAAACCGTCGCGTCGTGTCATTAGATTCCAGAAACTCGTTCGTAAGAATTCAATTAGGATTTATTCGCGAGAGGCGAACGTGTCGTATATGTACGGCGATGGAAGCTCTGCCAACATTGAGGAATTCCTAATTTAATATCGTCCTGAGGAACCACTTTCAAACTACACATAATTTCAGACTGCGTGTGGTTTAGAGCTGCTCCGACAGCGTTATGACATCGCATTAGGGTTACGGCAGGTGATCACACCTTGGTGAATTGCAAGTAACCGTTCTTCGGAGACGATCATAATATACCATTATACCGTTTTAATATGCCCACGCGAGATTCAACTTACGAAACTTACACGTACGCGATCGTTTTCGATATACACACGGTGTCTAGTAGAAAAAGGGGTGATTCTATGTAAGAGTAGGTAAATCAAAAGGGTCGATTTAAGTGCGAACTTAATATAATATACAAGTAAATATATTAGACAAGTGTTAAGAATTCTCAAAATGAAAGAAAATTCTTTTCTCTATGCATTTTTCTATGTTTTCAATTACGTGACACCCTATAGAAGTATGACATGTACCTTGAATCGAGAGCAAAGATAATGTCTCTGTCGCTGCAACAAGATAGTGCACGTGAAACCAATTTCTCGTAGAAACCGAGCCGTCTGAACATTGTCGCCATCTGTTCCGGAGTTAATCGTTTGTTCGCATATTATGACAACGTTGCTCCTGATATTTAAGGAAATTTAAACGTGACGGAAATTTCATCCCTGTAATATGCTGCTTCTCACCGTTCTACGCGATTAGTACAAATATTCGAACAAATTTCCATCCCCCATTCCGTTCATTAGCGGATGCTGCGAATCGGCCTTAAATTAGACCTTTACGCAGTCAGATAACGCACCAGTTCCTCTTTCTTTTCTTTGCTTTTCATTTATCGCGCCCTCGCGACTCACCTGCATTCAATTTAATCGAACCGGTGTTCCGTTACCCGCTAAAATACTGCAGGCTCCTTCGAATTCATTCGGGACAGCATGAGCGTTCGGCTGAGCGTTCGGCTGAGCGTCGCCTCCGTGTTCCACGATCGTATTTATGCGTCGTGTCCCGGCATATACGCGTGCATAAACGCGTGTACGCGTCGGTTCGCGAGGGAACGATGCAAAAAGGAAGGAAAGGAGAAACGCGAGGCAAAGTAAGGAGTACCAGGCGTTCCACAACGCAACGACAACGTTCTCTGGACAGTTAGAGCTCTTGTGCCGGTACTGTGCATTTATTACGTAACGCTTACAACCGTACATAAACGTTCGTTCGTGACTACACGTTATTACACAGCCTCGTACAAGGCTTCGCGTAGCGCTATTCAAAGGCACTCTGATAAATTCGAATTGCCCCGTTGACAAGCAATTCGGATAATTTAATTGCGCTCTCTTGACGATGCCTCGCGCACAGGAAGAAAGAAAACTGTATTTCTGTTGTCGCGTTGATCCGTATATACAATACATACACAACGAACGCGGTGAACCGTAACTAATTTCGTGACGACCAGGTGGGAACCAACCGAGTCGTTCTTTATTGCTGGTTACCTCGTCCAATTTTTCCATTTACGACGTACCACGAGCGTTCGCAAATTATTTTTTATCACATTGTAAAACGTGCCGGACACGTTTGCACGGGAGAGGTGTAAATTTATCTCGCGTTTACCCGTGCTGGAATAAAATATCGCTAACATCCTTGGACGTACAGTTTGACAAGCTGACACGGACGATGCCGTAAAATAATGTCGATCGACATCCACAATAGGCAAAATAGAGCATCTCAGGCAGCAAGTGGTACGATCTCGTCCTCTCGGTTCTTTCGGCTAATGGTTTTCTTAGTAACCAGACACGAAGAAGCAACCTCCGCCGCAAGGATTCACCGAACTATGCGTCTTAGAGCGTCCAGTCAACGACAAATTCCTGAGAGAGAAAAAAAATAGAGGAAGAAGAAGAGTGGAAAAAGAGAGCGTCGGTGTCTGTTAAAGCTGAAACGCCACGGTGAATTCCCGTGAACGATCAGGGATCCTAGGAATTCCTATCCCACGGTCGTGGGGACGAGGAAAAACGGTCGCAGACGCCGGAGACTCGACGGGACTTGGCGGTCTGGAATCACGGCAGAGGCAGCTCCTGCACCCTGAGGCTCGAAACGAGTCCAGGCCGGGATGAGTCAACCGGTCGTGCAGCGTGCCGCAACCGGTCCGCATAGAAACCTGTAGCCTGCTCCGCACCGAGTATCTGATTACGTTCCGATTTTGGTAAGCCATTGTGCGTAGGAGCCAATTAACGTCCGAAATCGGAACTGACACGGAAACCTGGAGGAATGCCATTACGCGAACTTTTACCGAGCTGACGCAGACATGCTCGAGCATGCTCGAGAATAAAACGATGAAAAAGATTAAATGAGAAGGAACAAAGAAGGATAAGCACGTTTAGTCAAGGATTCGGTAGTGGACTAGCCAGTCGAACGCAAGACGAGTTTCATTAAGTTCATCGAGGACGACAACGAGTCACACAACTATTACCAGTTTTCCGGAACGACTTACAAGTTGCAGGGATAACCACTTGTCGCTGAGAAAAGACAAGTCTGCAATGGATGTCATTAAACGGCCGTCGTTCAAGATAATCGACGCGTTCTTCGGAAGGCTCGATAACTCGCCACCAGATAAAGTAGCAAATTCTTGGCCACGTGTCCGCGCATGAAATATGCATTTATATCAAGCAACGTGATATGGTAGTCCCGAAGGAGATCACGGTCGACTTTCGCGTCGATTCGAGAGGTTCACGTAGGCGGAGAACGGTAATCGGTCCGCGGAAAATGAACTTAATAATTCGTGCTCGATCGTCGAACATTATAAATCGCGACAGATAATTCGGGGACCAGATTGCAACCTGCATCGACTGCAGGCTCGTTTAGCTTTCTCTTTTTCAGAAGCAGCCAGCGGCGATGTTCGATAACAATCCGATACCCTCGAGGAGTAAGTGCACGAGTATTTAGCCGAGCTCTACCATCCAATGAAACGTATAACGTTGCTCGAATTCGCAGGTCGGTAGTAGACGCGGTATATACAAATGAACGATTGAAACGAGCGAGCAGTTGCATTTACACGAACGGTAGGTATTCGGTTACATTAATTAAATAAAGTCCAGCCCGGTATCGGCCGCGGCGTCAGAGCTCGAGCATGCACAACCCGGCGCGGTGTACGTTACAACATTTATTGCACTCGGGATGCGATTCGCGAGGGCTTACCATAAGTCTGACCATACTATCAGGACCCTGATCACGTACACCCCATCCACCGGTTGCTCCATCTCCCTCGAACGCTTTGCCCGTGAATGCTATCACACATACCTTGATATGTGTGCCAACTTACACAACGTACGCAACGGTACGCGTTTACACTCTCGCGAATCGCTCGCGTCTCATCCGTTTTCAACCTTAAACAACCGTAACCTCCTGACGAGGGCCGTATGCAACGTACCGGCTGACTTGCACGCTTTACGACCGGCACCAGACGATCGACCTCCTTTGATTAAGCGCCACCTCGTCGTCGTGGCCGTGTAATTAACACGTCGGTCACGGGACAGCCACCTGAGCCCCCTTCGCGTTTCACGACCGATAGCCCTCGTTTCGCGGAACCAGAAACAACCACGTCGATCGCGGCGTTGCATCGCGACATGCTCGCTTAACGACGTGTTCCGCTAAAGTCCACCGTGGCATCGAACGGCACGAAGATACGCCGCTTTCGAGAATAGCCGGCTGCGAGGCATCGCAGCTCAGCTCGAGGAAACTGCTATTTGCTTAGCGAATACACGACGATTATCGAGGATCGCTCGAGTACCACCGGTACGATTAAGAAAAACACGCGAGGAAACGGCGCGAACGCTGGAAGAAACGAATCGAAAGGAGAGAAAATCTCAGTGTTTGATTAAAAAAGACCGCGTGTTGCCTCGCGGGTTGATAGAAACGATCGCCATTTCCGCAGGATACGAGCTGCAACTCGCGAGAATAACCGTTATAGGGTATAGCCGCTGGTATCGAGCAACGTTCAATTTGAACGGGCCAACGGTGAAATAATGCTACCCTATGGGTGCGTCCGCGAAAGGCCCAGCAACCCAACGCTGCATCATCGTCCTTCTCGCATATCGACGTCTAATTATCATTGAGAAACATCGGCTCGCGATATTCACGCGTTTCTTGCGAATTAAATGCAACAGCCGAGCGTAAAATACGCGCGATTCAACGGAACGAGTCAAACGAGGAACAGACAGACTTAATCATACGTTCCGAGGACGTTATTAAAATTTGCAGCATTTACGCGACCGATAATAATCCATCAACGTACCATTAAACGTGTTATAAGAAACTTTTACGATCTTCTAAACGACTCGGCGCCACGGTTAGCGATAATTACTTTTTATCGCAAATACGTGTTATCGAAAGAACGCTGTCACGATAGAAAACGAAATACAGGCTGTTTTATTATAGGTAGAATCCACTTCAATGGCAAATGGAGGACATGAAATTACATTATGATTAAAGCTGTCAGAAAAACGGTAGATTCTGATGGAAAAGAAAGGCTCTGTAACGTTCGTTACTTCTCTCCTTTGACGTACAAGGTGGCAAGCAGCATTTTTATTACGGCCGGTTCGAGTCGCTGTTAAAAATCGAGGCGCCGACGCGGCCGGCGCAACGTCACGCTAAAAAATAATTCAAAACGTCGACGGCGGTATCAAAGAGCGTTTAAGATCGCTTAATTCTCCTTGCTTCGAAGCGGTACCGGCAGCTGCTGCAGCAGGTTCAGCAGGAGACGTTGACAACCCCTTACTAATGTCCGTAATTCCTTGCTCCTTCGGGACCATTTATAAAACGCCACCGGATGCTTGTCCGACCCGATCCCGGGATAATTTGTTTGAAATTTGGTCCGCGGATTACACGAAAGTGTAACACTTTGATTAATATCGTGACGAACTTTGAAAAGCGAATCGAGGATTACGAAAGCGTCCGGCAAAACTTTGCCCGCGGACGCGCATTTGATTTGTACGCTTATCCGCTTTCACCGCTTCGCGCCATTGTTCTCTTCTATACGATAGCAACACCGAAGTTATGGCATTATGGAATTGCTTGGATATTTAATTGAATGTAAATAATAATCTTCCAGTAATCAAGAATTATAATTCTTCTATGAACGACGATTCTATCGCGCCATAACGACGGGAACATTGATTTCTTTATTAAATAAAAAGTTCTTAAGCGTTATCGCGTATTAAAACTTCGTAATTGGAAGCCAGTCGAGAGTATTAGTGCTAAAGTTTCCTTACCTAAGTTACGATACACGAAATGAATATAAAATAAGCCAGCCGATGATAGCCTCGGTCGATTACTATTCGCTGCGAGCAGTAAACTTTGAGACGGCTATTTATTACTTTACCTAGTCGTTTTACGGCGTTTTCTAATTCGCGATAAATGCTACGATTCAATTATTTATGACTCTACCGTCGGATATCGTCATGCTAACAAGAAGACCAATGTCTGCAGCATGTATGTTTAATTGAGTTTATGAAAGTTTCAGCGTGCATTCAGAAATACACCTGCCATGATATAGGCGCCGTGTTTGTTTGAAAAATTCAACGAGTTTCGTGAACGACGAATAAATAAATAAGAGGTTCGATCAATCTGATTATTCTTTCAGCTCTCGAAAACGAAAGCTGCTTGGACTTGAAAGCTTGCGCATTATTTTACGAAGACCGTGCAACAGCAACGACGGTGAATTATAAGCGAAGGAACCACTGAAAATTAGCCGTACTCTTGCGGTTCTTTGTAACTCGACTCCATGGTAACGTTTTCGAGATACTTTCCAGCAAGAACGTTGCTGCTGCTTCTTTTCCTTCTTGTTCTTCTTCTTCAAGTAGCTCTGTCCCAGAGGAAAGGTAGAGTCTTTTCGCGGCAAGTCTTCCTTTAAAAGGAGATACACCGAGAAACCACCGAGCATCGCTCGCTTCATGACTCGATTACTAGACGGTAAACTTGAAACAAATTTTTAATAAAAAATAGAAGAAAAATTATGAATGCTTCTCCTTCGTTTGCCTCGACCCGTATTCCATAAGACGCCCGAGGAAAATATTTTGCAGATGATTGATCGCGTCGAGCCTTGATTTGTACCCCGATCATTCGCATGCTTTCAAATTCCTCCTCGTAAAAGGGTGGTAAGTGGAAGTGGGGTGCGAAAGAGAGAACGGGTCATTCGCGATAGGAATGTACGTCCTGGTAAATGTGTGATATACATACAATGGAAATGATACGAGGGGGAGCGAAGCTAGATGGGACAAGGTCGTCCCTTGAGCCATCATCCAAACGTGTATTGAAATATTTCCTATGGAATTCCCATAAAACGTAGGCAGAACGAACGAAAGAACGGACGACCAGTTTACTCTCACACTCGCCACCCCCGCGCCGTTGGGATTCATAATTCTTTCGGGGAACTTTTTATCGATATTTTCCACCTGTACGCACCCTGAAACATAGGGGCCATCCCATGGCATATCTTACCAAGGCCAAATCTTTATTCAGATATTCTTTATTCCCTCGTCCCTTCTGTAACCCAACTTCGAACTCGTCGAATACAGGAAATGCACCAAATCGTATCTTCAAAAATCAGATTCTATTCGTATTCTATTCGAATAATTGATATCGACTAAAGTGTGATAATTAACGAATATTACGCGGTGATAGCTGTTGAAACCTTTGTAAATAAATTAACCACTCGCTCTTCAATAACTTAATGTTTATAATGAAAAACACGAAGTCTTATTACGCGATCCTATTACACGCGAGGAAATATAGGGAGCAAACTAATAATCTTCGTATTAGCATACGAAGGGAGAACGGCTCTCATTTTTCTATACGGTAAACGTACCTACCGGTTGGAATAAATTTCAATAATCAGACCTCGAACAAATTATCGTCCGTATAATCACGATGTGATCATGACAGGAGTATCCTTGAAGGACCATCGACGTGGCGTGTAATTGTGCCGGTTTCGTTTCCAGATAGAAAAGGCTCGAAAACACTGGTAGAGGATCGACGAAAAACCGCAGCGAATAATTTCTTTCGATCGTAGCGATCGGTAAATCTTTATAAAACGTTTCTGCTCAGCTGTAACTACGATCCACAGCCGCTAACTATTTGTCCCGGTCGGTCATCGGAGACGGAGAGCGGTGTTTCGAAGCTTTTATCGAATTCTGTGGTCACGCGCAATGATTGCAGTTTTAATCAACGTTCTGCCGGGCTCGTTTTGTTATCTGTCAGTGAAACGCTACGATTTTGCGACGTGTAGGTACACGAACCCGTCCCACGAATCTCGACTACGATAATCGCATCGATTTTGTTTACAAAAGCAGCCAGCGGCTGGTAGAAATTAATTCAATCCGAAATCGAAAGGTCAACAAATTGCATATCAGATATGGAGAACGTAACAAAAAAATGTATACGTACAATCGTTCGATTTCCGGTAAATGCATGATAATGCAATCAACAGAGTATACGTTCCATACGATACGCAAAGTACATACATAATTTCCTACTCGTTTTGCTTTCAACAAAAATAACCCAAATTTGTAGAAATCGGTGAAAAAAATGTAAGTGTGTTTTTTATTTGGACGAAATGAAATCACATTATCGTGTTTCAACTACGTTCGAATTCAATGTGGACAATTATCATGGAAATTTCTGACAAGTTTCCAGAAAGGAACGTATTTGCGTTTACATAGAAATCGAATCGATGCCTTTGATGAGGTAATCTTTCGAGACATTGTACGATCTCACCGGAGAAACTGTTTCGTATGCCTGCACGGCAAATATTCCCTTATACACTGACGAGTAATTCTCTCATCACGCAAGCTCGCGATGTAATTTCGCCGAATGATTTATGACGGCTATAATGACCGAACGAAGGTCACGATCCCGAGGAGATCTTCTGGAATCGATCGAAGATCGAGCCGTGCCGAGAGAGGTTCACCGTGTTGCACACAGACCAGAAAACTCACTTTATTACCGCTTTTCTCTCGTTAATTTGTTTCTGATAAAATCGTCTTCAACGAAGTTGTGCAAATTAAGTTTTGCCTCGTTTCCCGAAGAATCCTCGAGTAAGCCTAGAGGAAGTCACTATTTACATTCTACTTTCGATTCAATTAATCATTTTCTTGGCGCGATGTTTACAGCAGGTGCGCACCTATTCGCAACTGCTTAAGCGAGGCAACAAAAGGAAAAGGAAAACGTTGTTGTTCTCTAGTTGGAAACGAATCCAGACTCGGTCTCGAACTCTTCTATCATTTTATTCGTGTTGCCTTACCGGACTAGTTTTTACCATTCAACGTGACTCATTGTACGGCAGAGACGAACCTGTTAGCGCCACCCTCTGCGTCGAACCGATGTATCTCGCCACCATCTTGGTCGATCGTTCAATCGAAAAAGGAGAACTCAATCGAAAGATGATTACTCCGGATATCTTTAGAATACAGCCAAATAATATCGCAATCAGAAATATTTGCCATATTTCTAACTTCGTGACGTTCACAATCGAGTAATGGATTTTTAACGAGCAATCAAACAATTTAATAATAAACTCGAGTGACACTCGTTCAAGTACCGCGATAAAAGTTTTTACAGTGCAATCATTCGGCCAGGTTAGAACCGCAAAATTGCGGTCACAAAGGGTAAGATAGCGGGGAATAGGTATGACCCTTTATACGTGTACACACGAACGCGATCGCGCACATCGACGGTGAGCAGTTAATGGAAGCTTAGAGGTTGATAGCCTTGAGTACGTACCGTGGCTGGTCGTGTCATGGCCGACCGATTCTTGGACTCTCTCTCCGACTGGTCCGACTTGACCGCTCTTTACCTCGAGAAAAGCAACCGCCTCTCTCACCCTGATGCTCATCCCTTTCCATCCCTATCCCTCTGGCTCGCTCCTTCGCCAGGCCATCTCGCTTATTCCCCACTCCGGATGTTGTTACCGCACAGGGACGCCGGCGGCTGGCATTGGACGCGGACCTGCGAGAAGCCTTGCGCTTGCCAAATTGCTCGGCTAACGAGTTGCCCGGCAGGAACGAAGGATCTATCGAAAGAGCTGCGTAAGATCTCACGCCAACGTGTCCTAATAATCGTTTCATTTTCCACCGGACCGGTGTACCGTTCGCCTCTTGCGATCCCATAATTAGCTGGTTAAATTACAGCTCCTCGTCGCGGCGTGTGTCAACGATGAAATCATTAAGGTTGGCTAGCGCGAGCATTCGAGCTTCCTATGTCTTTCACCGTGATGAAATTAATGTAGATTCGTTTTAAGAAACTCTCAAGGGGACAGAGTCCGGCATCGCGACCCCACGCTGTCCCAGCGTAATGTCAACCAACCCGTAGGAGTCGGTTCGAAGAGCTGGAGCAAGAGAGATACGTCAGGGGTCTTTGATCTGTATACCCTTCCTGCTAGTTCCTGGTACATGGCTAGGCCCGTTACTCTAGTCACTACCAACTACTGGTGTAAATAGTACTGTGGTCACGTGTTTGCTCAGATCCGGACGTAATTTACCATCGTTGCCGGTGCCTATAACCAGCATACGATAGATGGTGACTATCAATGAGACGACTGGAAATTCAAGTTTACGTTTGCAAATACATCAGTGACAAAAGAAATTATGCTGTATTATAATAATCGTATGGAAAATGAAACAAAAGGTGTCGAAATGTAAACTAGAATCCCTTTCAAAGCAACAAACGAAAAATATTGACGCAAATACTAGAGGGTACGACAAGGAACAGCTCCTATGTAAACATTTAGACTCCTAACCACCGCAGGAACCGTGTTCCTTCTGAAGTGCCATTAGCACCGAAATCCCGAACGCTCGTTCAAGTACACTTATAGATCTCGATTCTGCTCGAGTTGCTCGAGAGCTTTCCGAAAATCGCCTTCGAATCTCTTGGAGACGAAATCAAATAATTACCTAGCGACTCGGACCTCCTCGCGGGCCGCGCAAATTGACGCGAATCTTTGATATCGGAGAGAAAAAAATATTTTACTTGTCTTAAACTTTGTATATTTTATTTGAGAATATTATCATAAATAAGGTTGTTGATCCTTCGAGCTTTGCATCGGGAACAATGTATCGATCGATGAATCGCGTGACCATTGTTAATACGCTAAGTTGGTCGTGAGGCAGCTCTAACGAGGTAGTAAATAAGAGGAAATCGAGAAAACATAGGACAGTAATAAAAAGAAGATCGAGGTTATAAATAATGGTTATGATTATGCGAGGGAAGCAGACCTTGGTTAATTCTGTAGATCCTTCGCTTACAAATTGCCTGTCCAAAAGGCAAGCGAAGAGTTTAAAGCCGATCCTAGAGGCTTGCTGGTTCTGAAACAGCTTGGCATAAGAGATACTTGAAAAACTTTCTTAGTCATGCAAGAAGCACGACGCAAAAGTTTTGTGATAATTTTAGAAACACCTTTTAAAATACTTTTATCAAAGATAAATTAAACCATCCGAATCGTTCGAACCAGACAATTCCTTTTATTTTTCAAAGAACACAAAGTGCTATGATATCACGCGCAGATGCGGTTGTTAGTCAGAAACGATTTCTTGAAACGGCAAGATATAGTAATCAGTGATACGCAGCTGTCTAGTACAAAGAAGTGTCTTTCAAGGCGCCATGCTGATGAACGTCCAATCTTTCATCCATCGCACCGGAAGATACATATTTATGTCGAGGTAAAACGCGTGCTATGCTGCATCTGCAAAAAAGATTCACGGTAACAGATTACAATAAAAAGAAAAAAAAACATGATCACCTCCACTTTTTCAAATGATACACCGTTTAGTAAATAGAATCATTATCGACTCGACAATCGGAGCGATTTAAATTCTCTGACGAGAGTCATGAATGAAACAAACGAGTTCTTTACCACTATACATTACAGGGGTAAGCGAATCCCATTTTGCGTGATTGTCAACCGCATAAAACGAAACCACGTGGAACGGGATACTTCAAGTAAACCGAGGATTGAATCATTGACCTATATTTTTTTTTTCGACACTTTTTCATAAATACTATCTTTTTGGTACAATAAATATTAATTACAAGAAGAAAAGAAAAATACAAACACTGAATATTCGTAACGGAGTAGTTGAGGGACTCGGCTGGAAAAGGGACCTGGTTTGGCTGGCCTGTGTAAGAGATCGTTCGTGGAGAAGGGATCGTCGCGTCGTCGGCCGTGGAACGGAGCACAGAGAGGAAGGGATTGCGCGTGAAGGGAATCATGGGTCCGCAGAGGGACAAGGAAGGGGTCGGGTACAGTAGATAGAGAAACTGAACGACTGGGACAACGAGCAATAGAGACGAACGAGTGCGAGTGAAAGAGTAAACGGGAGTAGAGGGAGAAAGGTGCGCGCGAAGGAGGAGCGAAGGGGGAAGGGAGGCCTACTAGGCTCGCCTTCGTTGACTGCCGCGCAGCGCGCTAGTTTCGGTTTGCCGCTCCGACGTGACGGACGTTGTATTACACTGGTCGCCGTTTTCCACGTGCAGGCGACCATTTTCGATGTGTCGTTTATTTTCTTTGTTTTGATCGCGTGTGATTCGGTGCACAACGTACAGTGTGAATCTGGAGTGACAGTGAAAAGCCGGGAATCTCGTTCGGTTGTTTATCGTTCGCCGCGTATACCCTCGCGTGAGTTCAGTGTCACTGCACGTAACGAGCGTTTGTGAGACTCGGACGGTGTTCAGTCGAGTCTACGATATCTTTTTCAACTACCTTCATTTGGATTACCTGAATCGGAAGCACCGAACCGCGGGAATTGTGCAGGAAAAGGGGAACCGGATCGGAGCAGCTCGACATCACAAAAAAAGGTGCGTGCTCTTGTATTCGTTACTAGTGCTCTGAAACGAATCAGTCAGCGTATATCCATATATACATATCGTATTTAACAAACTTTCAGTGAAAAATGGTTTAAAAGTGATTGAAATCAAGTTTTACTCTAGTTTCTATGCTTTATCTGCACTCCGTTTTGACATTTTTGGCGTTTCATCGATCAAGCGTTCGATCGCGTGTATAGAACAAAATGGCGTCGACGATCCACCGTGTAATGCTTTATGGCGCGCGGCAAAAACCTGTCTTATTTCGAATACTTTGAAACGAAGTCATGGCTTCACTGAGACGTTACAAGTGTGCTTGTTCCTTTGATCTATATAATTTTAAAATTTCCTACGAACAAACAGAAACCGTCGAGAAATTCGTGGTAATGGTTTTGATGGTGATTTGAGTAGCGTCGTTGGCAAACTTCAGCGACCAATCAGAAGCGCTGTATCCCCTACACATGTATCCACGTCTGATTTATAAGTAACCCTTGTTTGAATTGGAGCAGAAGAACGCTCCTTACTGTTTCCCTATTTTTATTATGAAATTGATCGCGTCGCGTATATTACAACAACAAATGTCTCTCCGATTCTGTAAATGTTCAATTTACACTCTGAATTTTAGAGGAATAACCTGAACCGTTTGTTTAGCTTGACGAACCGTAACAACATGGTGTTTTTACTAGGAGTATCGTGAACGTTCTCGTCTCGTTGGTAGTGTCAATAAACTTTACATTCGTTTTGTCGCTTTGCATAGTCGGATATGTAAAACGAAATAGAAAAAAGGGTAGAATTTTACAAAAAAATTGGCAATAACAAGCTCGATCGTCAAAGTACGTAAATGGATGGTAGGGACAAGAATTTAACGTGGACGTTGCCGAAAGAATTTTAAACGAATTTCGAAGGATCTGCCGCGGATTAGATTCTCATTTTATGGTGCTTGTTGCTTTATCATCCAGAATGTTATTTTTCCATCGTGAAAGAAAGGTAGGGGGGAGGTAGTGATAGAAGCAAGGCGGGAAATGGGATAAAATGATAGATGGCGATACTTATTCGCATTAAATTAACGCGACGTGGACTTAACGAACATGTACCTTTCCTTGAACACTGAAATCCTTCGGGCCATTCTGTATTATGTTGGAACGAGTTTGTTAGTTTCGAAAACCAGTTCTCGAAATTTTTTTCCTCCACCGCGTAACCTCGCCAGGGAAGAAACATTGGAATTCGTCAGGCAAACTTTTCTCTTTTCAGTCCGAAACGACGCTTAAAGCGGATAGAGCGTAGTATTAAAGGAATGTCGTATTTCATTTACCCTTTAACGTGGAACGTACGCTCGTTTAACAGCCGCGAGTCGACCATTATTATTTTAGGTACACGCACAGATCGTATCGTCGGGTATTTGGATGAATTCGTACCGTGTTACGATGTCAAAAGGAAAATTATTTTCCTGTTACCTTGCGTGTTCCGAGCTTGTACGCGAACGCATTGATAGAAAATAATTGTAAAATATTATTCGGAAGGAAACACGCTCGTGTCGTGTACGTTGGTTACAAATGTTACAAGATAAATGTATTAGCAAGAGATAAATGGTTTCCACGAACGAACACGAGGTAGCAAAAAGTTTTGAAGTCATCTCTGTGTTACCCCTTTTTTTTCTTAATTTTGCCACGCGATGATACATAGACGAGATTAAGATGAACACTTAAATGCGTTTCACTTAATTATTTTCGATTAATATTCATTATGTTGTCAGCCAAAGTCCTTTGGATAATTAAAATTCTCTAAATATCCACTAATTTAATTTTATCGTAAAGTTTATTATTGAGTACCCTCGTGTTCGGAATTATAAGTTAATATGTTTTTAAAAAAATATAAATTATTTCAAATATGTATCTAGTGCCAAGGCTGAATATTTTACTTTGAATAATGTTGCAACAACTTCTCATATTTTCACGATAACATTGAACTAGAATGAAAATTTGCATATCTTATCGTCCTCCCGTGAGACATACATTGTACCAAAGCTATTAAACAAGAGAAATTCTTTTTTTATAATTTTTTCCACTTTTTTATTACCTCATATCTAGTACTATTATTGTATTTCTTTTTTTTTTTTTTTTTTTTTTTTTTTAATTATTAGCGATATTTTGTATATGTAGAGTTGATAACCGGTCGATTTGGTCGCGTGCAACGGAAGGGGGGCCTCGATGTAATTCGCCCCACCGATAAGATTGAACCCCGACGAAACGTTAGTATATTTCTGTTAGCTTCGACAAACTGTTAGCAGCCAGCCACGATACGCCGTTAAAGGCTGTGTACATGGTTTCCACGGGTGCTTTGACCCTTTGTCTTAGTCCGCATGTTAACGAGGCTTCGTTAATTACACCTCGTGAGATTACGACAGGGACAGGTGGCCGACGATTATCCATTATCCGTCCTAGAAACGTTGCTCGAACGGACACAACCGAGCATAGGAGATAACTGCTGATTAATACACTCCCATTCGTGACGACGGAATCGATCTTCGATTGACCTGCTCGTGAGAAGATTTACCTCTCCGAAGTCGACAGATCCCTCTAAAGGAATAAGCAAACGATAGGATTTTACCGGCGTGAAATTTTTCGGAGCACCTCTCGATTTCGAAACCTGTTCCGGGGCAAAATTCACCTCTCGAGAGGAGAGAGAAAGCGAGGATTGAATTTCAAGAGCAGAGGAAAGCATTAGACTCGTAAAATCGTTGGTACCTATGGGTGGGAGAGGATCGTAAACTCGGGTACGACAATAAATGCGTCGGTAAAAGGTTGTTCCGTGTATAAAAGCGACAACGATCGGTCACCTAATACAAGGGACCAGCTGCCGTGTCCTCCATTCACTTTCTTTCTTCTCTACGGAAAATTTTATGCCTCCTGACAAAGGCTAATTTCACCAGGAAGAAGAAAAGACTTGGTCTTATTCTTCATGTAGGATAACACCTTCTATATTATTCCCTGAAATATCAATAAACGGCTCATCGATACCGTGTTTTCCCCTTGTCCTTGTTTCTCTCGTCGCTTCCTTCTTCGCGCGCACACTCGTATACAGAAGTAGACGGGGAAGATGCTCCAATTCAATCAGCGTATTTCCCTTTGTCTGGAGCTCGCGTGATGCGGCACGGTTTTAAATCACGGTAGTACACGTTAACGCTTTAAACTGTCTGGTTCGCGTTTGAAACGCTTGTAGGAGCTCGGTGCAATCCGAAGTGAACTCGCCTCCGCTCGCATCGTAACCAGAGCATGAAAAAGGCAAGGAGCGTGCAACACGTGCAACCGCGGAAAAAAATGTTTTTCTGAAATACACGTTCGAAACGTGGAGAAATGTCTGACGTACGTGCACCGACCTGTTCTGACCCTGGCTACCGATTCTTTGAATTGTTCCGCCTTCGTTCAATGCAGTTTAATAAAGTTTCGGGTCCTATGGTTCAATGCTTCGATGGGTTCGATCTTGCAAGTGTGGTCACTTTAGAATGTACGACTTTGTTTTCCCTTTGTTTTTCTGAGAACATGGTAAATGGTAATTTTTCAATTACGATGATTAGTGTCACTGATCGGTAAGTTCAATTGTATAGCGATAGTTTAGCATTCAGCTGGCGGAATCCATCTTGTGGAATATTTTCTGATGGGTCGACGTCGAGATCCTTTTAAAGTCGTAGAAAACGGAATTTCTGAAAAGTTAAAAGCAGCCACGTTCTTCGAACATGTTGAAAACGTTAAAAATACGGCACTCGTCTGCCGCATACGAGAAGGAATAATAAATAATCTTAGCTCGGTACGGCTGACTGTAATCGAGAAAACTGCCGGAAATGAAACATTGCTCGGCGTACCTAGGGGTTTTAATGGTGCAGCGGAAAACGTGGAAATTCATGATGTGCAATATGACGATTATATGCATGGTTTCGCCGAGAGAAAGTCGCCACTTTACTATTCTCGTTAGCATTCATAAAGTATCTTGCATTAGCAAGAGATCTTTCTTGTCGCAATAAACCGTGCCCGCTTTGCCTTTTTATAAAGCTGAACCCCCGTAACGTTCGCCACCGTTATCCGTTAACGTATGTATTCCGCGAACGAGGAATTTATGATCTTCCGACGTTGCTTTACGCGAAATACCAGCTACGATAATCTTATTTATGTTTCCTGAATTTGTCCAGTTTCAGCGACGCTCTTTGTTAATCCTTTACATGTAACGTTCATTGCGTGGCCGCCAGATCTTGCCGGATGATTTATTTATTACTTATTTTCTGCCTCGCGGCTAAATTAACGTTATCGTATACTTTTATGCGTACGAGGTCGCATTAAAAATTTCAAGATCGCGATTCATTGCTGAACAATTTTTCTATCGAATATCGTCGACTCGAGCGAAACGCGAAATTGTTTCGTCGCTACGTCTTCTTAGCAAGAAATTCGTACAAATTGAAGGCAGGAGATGAAATACTTTGCGACAAACGTGCATTTCGCGAGCTCTTACGTATTATACGCTGCACGAAGCTATGCAGCGAGCTCTTAAAGGATATTATTACGTGCAAGATGGATTCCTCTATGAGGATGCACCTGGATTACTGTCATCATACTTGTTCGTTCATTCCTCTTGTACACGACACGAAACGGGTATTCTGTTTTTGATGATCAAAATATTATTACGAAAATATCATCGATTAAAATTTCGTGACATTTAATCAATGGGCGATAATGAAATATTATTCGTTACAGTATGCATGAACTTAAATGGGTATAATTGAAGGTGAATTCTGTTAATTGGTTCGTCATTTGTAATGAAATATCGAAGAGTAACCGAAAGGTACGTTCGACAAATTGAATAAATTTTTGAGCAAAATTATCTCGACCTCATTTTACAATTTTAATTGGAAACGTAAACGTTTTATGAACTACTTTTATTCGCAATTACGGTGATTATTAAAAACGAACGAATCGCTTAACGATGCGACATAATAGAATGTTTAATATCGTATCATAAAAAAGCACAAAGCTCCTTTATTTCATTGATATTCGTTCCATGAAATGTCTGAATGTTTCTTGAACCCACTTTTCCATCGTAATTTCGTTTCTTTTAATTAGACGTACCGATGGTAACAAAACGGGCAAATTCATTTGTTTTATGAATTAATTTCACCAGTTTATTCGTCACGTGAATCCCTGTATCTTGTAAAGAATAAGTTTAGATAAATGTTGAAGTACTTAAAGTAATCTGAGCTTTTCGCGGCTTTGCGATTATTAAGCAAAGTCCTCGAGCGCAAATGGGAATGCAGCCCTGAGCGGATTAATAACGTGGAAATTACGTGGACCTCTCTCCCTTTCCGTTTCGCTTTCCCCATTATGTATACATCTACTACTTATTCTGTTCCTCTACTTCCCTCTATGCTTCCTCGGAACACTTTCTCTTCTCCATTTTGTTCTTTCGTGTTTCCATTTTAAATTCGTTCGCAATAAAATAATATCGAGGTGAATCAATATTTTACACAAACAGTCTTGTTATTGGGTGATTGGAATACAGTTGTCGTAACGAGAAGAGGAAGCACCTTGTTTCTCTTATTTTATGTCAAAGGATCGGTGTCACGAGGAATATTTCAAATGTACCGTAAATACCAAAACTTTCGTGGCCATTCAACACGGTTCATTGTCATTCAAACGGTACGTAAGACAGGTCGAGTAGGAATCCGCGTTCTTTCTACGTCGCTAATTTTCATGGTCGGCTTGCGTGGAAGGGTCTTAGAAGTCGAAATCTTACTTTAAAATACACAGCTGTGTCGTGTGTTTAATTACTCGTATTATCTTATGAAAAGCGGCACAAACAAGACGCGCCAGTTGAATTTTTATGTTAGAAAGGTTAAAAAATTGTCGATTTTTGTGAATTTTTTACTTTTTTCTTATTCTATTAGAAATTGGATATCAGAATGTTGATGTTCATAATATATATCAAGGCGATGAACTCCGTCTATTATACACAAGTATCGTGCTGCGTTTGGAGAAAAAGAACCATCAAGAACTTGTCTTGTTCGACGTTCCTCCGTTCGATCGGACAGAAATCGATCAAATAGTAGGTTCCCTACTATTTGACCACCCTGGGGTGGCACGTTACGTTTCTCCAGCAACCATTAGCGATAGAAAAGGAGTGGCAGCCGAGTGCTTTACGATTCATTCGCCGTGTTGATCCGACGTAGACGGATTTACCGTCCACGCCAGCCCGTCCTCCTGAAGTCACCGTCGACAGTGTCGTTGACCGACACGCTAACAAGCCCACGCGTATTCTGCACGCATACCTAACCCTATGTAACCCACGTAACCCGGTTTCGAGCATCAAACGAATGAATGAACGAACGTACAAACGGTAGCGTTCAGATTTCTCAGGATCTTGGCAAGAAATCAGTGCGTTAATTTAGAAACAATAACCTCCCGGACGGAAGATGCTTTCCCATCCCTCCAGACCTTTGTTGCAAGCTTTCCACCGGTGGAAAACGCGGAGCTGGATTATAGTTCACAGCTGCGGCCACAGTGATAAGCCCCATCCCTCTATTTCGGTACACGATGTTTGAAAGTACTCGGGGGATGTCACTAATCCCTGCTACCTTCGGTCGTTTTTATTCCAAGCCAATCGTCTTACGTAAACGAACCGCATCGCGACGGTGTTTCTTTCACTTAACGCGCTTCGTGAACGCTTCTTCCTCTTGTCGTTCAGGATTTTTTGGTTCAAAGACGAGCACCAGGTACCTGGTAAGCTTTCACGAACGTTTACGATTCGTTTTACGAGCTTCGTTTTGTGAGTAAATCACGACCCGATGATGTGCTTTACTGATACTGTTAGGTATACAGGGTGTCAGGAGGTGGGTGTTTGAGTTTGAAGAACTCGTCGTGCAGGTAGTTTAACCCTTTCCCAGCGGAAGGGTGTGTATCAAAGGCGGTCAGAAACGTCTTACCCAAAATCTTAATTCTGCTTATCAGTGAAAATTCAACCACAATCTTGGCGCAAATTCTCCTAATCAAGTTAATCGTAATGTTCTTAAGAAATCGGCGAATCAACTTCAAGAGGGATTCATTTTATCAGATTCTTTGAAGCACTCCTCGTTGCATCCGCTTTTGTTCGTCGAGAGAAATCGCGAATTTTATCGCGGGTTATAAAGCGTCGACATAAAGTCGGAGGATACGAGTGTAGAGACAAGAGAGAATGAAAGGTCGTGGCTACCTTATTCCAGCACCAGGTAACGCCCGACGCCGGATACGCGTACATACACGCAGACCAGGCGCCGTCATACCTGTCTCGGCATTGTTCCCCAGTAGTCGAGTTACGTGTTTCGCGAAGAAGTTTGGCGGTGTTATTTCTGGAATACACGCGATTCAGGTCCTGATCAGGGAAAGACTCGCGATACCGCTTCGCGTGTTCTAGCTGAAGCTTGCACGCACGATCCGGGCACCTCGTGGAATCTCATTCTCTCTGTCGGGCGTGACGAAACTTCGACATGACCTACCTTCGCGTAATTATGCGATCGCAAAATTAAGCGGAAATTCTGCGAAGTAAAGCGATATCAAAGTTTGCTCTTTGAAGTTATCGTTAACATTCAATGCCACGGCTCGTGCTGTTAAATGATCTCTGAGATTTGGATTTTCAATACCTTGGGAAAAATTAAAGGGGGTTGTAAGTCGAGGTGTCCGTTGTCAAAACTTTCGAGCTCTTTCAAGGGAGACACTTGTTTAAAATATCTCGCACGAACTAAACATTTTTCGCCCATGTTAATTCGTGCAGAAATGAGCACACGTTTGCATTAAAAAAAATGGGGCAAACGTAAAAAGCACACGCATCGTTGCATTTGCGAAAAAATACGATTCTGAAAATGTGGTTCTCTTTAAATTATTCACCTTTCTTGCTAACATTTTTTGCTTCTAATAACTCGTTCCAATTGCATGGGTCAACCCGTATTATACCTTCAAGAGCATAATCGCTGAATCATGTTTTATTACGCGCGTTTCTTGAAGCGTTATCATGGCATTGCGCTGTCAATAAGGATTCACTGAAACGACAGACGGTGTTCTTTGATAGCCACGTTCGTGATTGTATTTCGCAAGCCACGAACCGACATTTTTCTTTTTAATTTTCTTTTAGATTTACCAAAGATAACGAGTACTCGGTTTTTCCCCCTCTCCCCTTTTTTATCTTCTTCGTACCTTTCATTATCTCTTTCACTTTTTACTGTTCCCGTTTTTCTTAGCAACGTTACTCGTTTGATCTTCGCCTTTTCTTATCCGCCATCGCGATTTCTCCACTCCAAAGTCCATCAATATCATCGCAAGATGTTGTCCCTTTTCCTCCCCTTCATCGTTCCCTGTCCCATTACCGCCTCAGCTTCTGAAACAATTTCTTTGATAATCTTTACACGGATCCTTCGATCTTCCGTTCGACGGATGCTACGATGGCACTGGTAATTGGTTCAAGAGGAAAGGAGTATTCACGATCGGCTTCCAGCACCAATTATTCATGTTCGTGCTACCGTACGATCGACATGATTAATGATAACGTACATTCCTGCATGAGCCTTCGATTTCACGTTGGTCCTCGTCACTGAACCATTTTCATGTCCAATATGGCACGAACCAATTTCGTTTTTTGTATGACTGCAAATGGAAGATTAAATTCTCATCCATATCACTCCATCGATTCGAACAGTCGAGTTTTCCACGAACATCCTAATTCCTTGAGTTAGTATTGAAAAAATGGCACTCGGTTTCAACCCTATAGCTTCCCCGTGAAATGTAATTTATGAAGGAAGCGAGAAGGTTTCCTCTAATATGCACATTCATCGATAAAATGGCGTCCTCTCGAGCAGCGGGTGCTGTTTGGTCGTGACGACGACAACGCGGAATCTGACTATAGCTGACCGTTCGCTTATTCCGACTGCAATCTAGCGTCATTACCGACATCACAGAGAGCTCGTTAGTCTCATTTATATTCACGTTGCTCGAGTACAACTTATGTTGCGAAGAAGACGAGGAAGTTGGCCGGTCTGGTCCATCCTGCGCTATCGTTGTTTCGCCGAGTGACTCTCTTCTCTTGTTGCTCTAGAGCTGACAAAGTGCTCCCCGGTTCCGGGCTTCCGTATGTTCTTCACGTTCCGTATAAACTTTCTAGCCGGGTGGTAATGCTCCTTTTAACGAAACAACCTCGTTGCCGTGGCCGTTGTCGTCTCCTGCTGCCCGTTGAGATTGTTTCCCTGAAACGTCTTAATTGTACGAGGGCCGCTTCATTCCCTCGAATACCACTTGCGACATCTTCAAAGTCGATTTGACACGCGACCAACGATCGAAACAGACAAATTCGAAACACCGATACAGCTGAAATTCGGAACGTTGATTCTAATTAAACTTTCCAACCTCTCGTCGTTGAGATTTGAAAGATATTTCAAATCGATATCTCCGGGTTCCAATATCGTTGATTTTTCCACTTATCCGCGATGTCATTGAAAGTCTTCTCGAGCGTTTGTCCGTGAACTCTTTCAAGAGATTTCAAATCGATATTTCCATTCGGTGATTTTCTGATTTCCAATATCGTTGATTTTTCCACTTATTCGTCGAGTCATTCGATATCTTGCGGAGCGTTCGTCGGTGAATTTAAAAAGAGGTCTCGCATCGATATTTTCTCGCCATATGCGGAACGTGGCTAGCGATGTAAAGCGATAACGAAGCTTGCCGCCACATATACACGCATGTCGATTAATTCCACATTCCACGGTGTACGCGTAGCAATCGTTGCTGGCCTCTTCGTTCCCGTTCACTCGGATTTCCCCGGAGTCTGATGCGACTGTAATTGGTAGAACGTGCCTGGATACCGATTTCAGCGAATACTTCGAACCCGTGCGCAAACATCACGATATTATTGGTAAGCCTACGAAATTTTCAAATTGTTCTCCCTCGAATTATTCGGTTCGGTTAACGTTTCGTTTGTTTGCCACTGTTTAAACTTGTTTACGAGCCGAGTACTTGAACCCGTTGGTATCAACGTGCACGTGATCGAAATTCGTTCGAGACGAGTGTAGATGTACGCAGGGTTGAAGCACTATATCCGGTGCACGTTTCCTTCTTTTATGCGTAAATAAAATCGCCGGGAAAGAAATAAAGCCGACATAAAATATGATGGTGCCCAAAAGTTTCCGGGCAATAAGCATTTGGATTTATATTTTTGAAGGGAAGCTTATAAAAGCGTGATCGCGAAATAGGAGCTAATAAAATTTATTTGAAATTGCGCTATATTTTAGAAACAATATCAAGAAAAACTTGATTAATAAGAGATCTTGAATCTTCCGGTATTGGCGATACGATTTAACATAACGAAGCTCTCGTTTGTTCGTGTCTTGCTAAGATTTCACATTATTACCATCGTAAGTCACTCGAGCCAGGAATACCCTCGTATATACCGAACAAGTTACGGAAGCTCGAAACTTACGAGTCCAAAACGGAGGGTGGCTCTCTCCTACGTTCCTTTATTGTCTGCCGAATGTGCTGGACCTTGCAGAGCCAGTGTTTATCGGTGTGCACCCTTCTCGGAACGACGTATCTTGTTAAGGGAGGCAAACCCTCGGGGATGATGATTCACTCGTGCATCTCGGCCCCTCGAAAAATGGGGCGTTCGGTGGTGGCAACATCCGCGAGTATGCAACAGGGTAGCTCACCCTTCGATACAGAACAAAACGAAAGGAAATTGCTATTGCCACGAAACCTTCTCCCTTCGGTACCCTTCGTTTGACTCGTTTCGTTGGCCTCTCCCTTTTTCGTTCCGTGCCTGCTTTCCATGAAGATATTACACAGGCTTGGTAATGCTATTCGATCGATCGAATTGTTGGATTAGAATCGAAATTTCGTTTGCTATCTCGAGGGGTTTCTGTAATTTTCGAGGTTTTCTCCCTTGTAACTTTATTTTCATGTCATATGCAAGGTATAATTCAGTGATCGAAATATTTTCCCTTACTTTCTTTCTTTGTTTCGCCAGAATATCTTTCTTAACATTTCTAACAACGACAGCGATAAACGCGACACCGTGTATACTTTGTGGTTACTAAACCAGTGTTGCTCTGCTACCCTGGTTTTGCTTGTTTTCACCCCACGCATTACTGCATCGCGTTACACTATACCGCATTGTCCGGCTTTGTTCGGCGTCGCGACAAAAGCGTTTTGTTCGGACCACGCGTACAACCCCCCCTTAATTCAAGTTTATTATAATGTGGTGCACGCATTCCTTTCCCGTTTCCCGGAGACGACAGATGCGTTCGGTCCTCCGCTGAATCTGAACGGAATAAAGTCGGCGAACCGTGATACACCGACGAAGATTTATGTTGTCGAAGTTGGAGCCTCTGTTTCCGACGTCTCGAGGGAGATCGAGCGAGGAACGTCGTTCGGGTTAATGCGACTTAATCAGGGGCTCGTTCGGATTATTTCAGGGGATTATCACGTCCGAACCTACTATTCGTTCTCTTACAGTCGAACGGAGCGTCGAATCGTCGCGTATACTTAACACATCGGCAGGTGAAATTTCGTCTAATCTTTCAGCGAAATCTTACCGATAATATCGCGTACGGTGAGTCAGGCGTAAAGCCTCGCTTCTTAAATTCTGCTTGACTTACGTAAGCAGCTCCGATTGACTAATACGTTTTGATCAGAATTGAAAAGAGAAAATTACAGCAACTCGAAGAGATCATGTAAATTTTCACGTAACAGGTCAATAAAATTGTTAACATATTCGCTGCTTAGAAATCGTTGTCTAGTATCGCGAATTTAATGAAGTCGAATAATTGAACAAATATTTCATTCGGTAATGTTGTTTACCGAATTTTAAGTTACCGTGAACGAAGTATACGTGCGTAACAAATAGCGGTATCGTTCTTCTTTAAAATTGCAAAGAATGGAGATGTTCCAGGAGTAAGATCAAGAATATCTGAGACAGTATCTAGAAGGAAATTGGCCGCGCGCCAGACAGGGGTCCGGAAACGTGGTTAAATTAATTGATATTGACGTGGCAGAATTTCGCGAAGATAGCGCCGTTCCTTGGCCCTCACATTTCTCAACTCTGCATAAAGATGCCGTTGAACGGGTTACACGGTAACAAACAATCGCGATTCGTATCTCTTACGAAGGATTAATGGCAGAGATTGCTCGAACAGCTCCATTAATTAAATTAAACGGAAAGAAATGATCGAACGATTTCGATCAGACTAAAAGATCGTAACTAGGTGGATCGATGTTTGCATCGAATCAAATATATCGTCTCACTTTGATCGTGTTTTATGTTAGCAGTCTGTCGAGGAAAACGATCCATGATCGCCGCGTGATTTAAGGTTCAGACGTTTAGGTTCAAGCGCCAATAAATATATGACTTATCCGATTCTTATCGTTGCTTACTCATGTTCTATCTCTTTTACTAGGTATCGTATACAAGGTGCTGTTGAATCATAGCTACAAGTTTTATAGGCTAATAAAATATACCGAAGGAAATAAAAACGTCTCGACACGATTTCAATTAAACAAGGAAAGATACTTTTAATTAAATTTCGAAGCAAATTAGAGGAAAAGTGAAAGGAAAATAAATATTGCACAGATGCAACTTTTCTATTAATAAAGAATTATGATGTCATTTCTTCTTCTATATCCCTGATTTAGCAGCGCCCTGTATATTAAGCTCGTATGGTTTATTAATCAAACATAAGCAGCGGTTCCATAAAGCGATATCTCACTCCTCTGCGCCGTATCGAGTCTGCCTCTTATCTTTCAGAGTTCTATAGCTCTCAGAGAACCCTAGTTTCTTATGACGTTACGTGCTTAAAAATAGAAAATCATGTTACATTTTTACTTATCTCTTGCCACGTTAATAATTACAATTAAATTATCGAGTCGATGTATAAGTTATAAAGAAAAGTTGAATGTCATTTTGAAAGTGATTTCGCGTGTATACACATACATACGTGTAACTGGCAGACTGTTCAGAATTTCCTAGATGTCATGGAAGGAATTCAAGGGAACTTTTGATAAGTACGGCGTCTAATCTGACCGTGTATCGTTTCACTAGAACTACCTACTCGGCGAATCTCTACGTTCAGCCTCTCTCTGATAACGTTCGATTATATCGGTTCTGTGATATGCCTTGAATACGAAGTTCCGATGTTCGTGTGCAGTGCAACAGGGGAATATTGTTATAGTCGTATCACGTTGTTCGTGTACTAATAACCGGGACACATTTTCTCATCTGTAAGTAGTATCTGCTCGTAAAACGGACCTCGTATCGATGCTAAGAACGACAGGTGTACAAATGGCGTTAATTAGAGCGTGCTGGAAACGCGTCCCGAGGTGACGGCTTGATACGACGTTATAATAGACCCGTGCACCGAGCTGTAATTTACGAGCGTTATTATTTTGTAATTGACAATAATTATTAACGCGGTAATTGGGGAGAAAATGGCCGCGCGAATCGTATGAAATATGAAATTTCCTGGTTCCCCAGTTCGTGGTATATGATTTTCAATAACTAACGTGAACTCTTGTTGAAATTGATCGTTGCACACTTCGAATCGAATTAATTGAGAGCAGCGTGGATACTCGCGACGATAATATTGCTTAACCGTGAGATCAAACGGGTGTTGTGCATTAACGGGCCCTTTCCCGATGCGACGTTGTTTTATGGAAAATTCAACCATTTACGGCCAATGTATCGGCGTATTTACAGAAGGAAATGCGTGCTGGGTTGAATGGCGATTAATATTAACGTTCGACCACAACATGACCCGGGTGTTCGGGAAAGCAACGCTTTGCTATCGGCTGATATCTCTTTCCCTCTTCGCCGACTCTCTATTCTCGCGTACACACACTACGTTTCGCTGATTTGCTATTTGCGAATTTACACAATTTTGGTTTTAAATTATACCAATCGGTGGCAAACGTATAACCAACAAATATTTATGTAAGATATTATCACGCGAAGCACGCTGTTTTATAACGTACGTCACTGTTTCAGTTATTATTTCCGCAAAATACATAATTTTATTAATAAACTTGCGTCGACTCAAAGAAATACCAAAGTGCAATAATTCCCTGCTCTTTGTTTTCATCCACCGTTATCTATATTTCAGTCTCAATTTCGCCCAAAAAGTTTGTAACACCTCCTTGTTAGGTAGATGTAGCAACTTATGTCATAAGGAAGGGATTTGTTTGTCTGCTCGACGGCGAAGTCCGACTAAGACTCACCAACAGCGTACTTGAAGCTAGGACACGGGTGTTGGGACAAACTCTGTTCAAATATAATTTCGTAGACTGAAACGCTTCGTTAAGAAATTCTACGCGGCCAGTTACGAATATTACTGTACCCTCGTAACAGGACTTAGACGAGATAAAACAGGACAAACATAGTAATGGAACGCGAGACGAAATAAAGTGATCTGTAATGTATCTCTAAAACTTAGATACATTAGTAGTTAAAATTCCCTGCTGCATCCTCTATGATTAATGATGTTCCATTTGGATTTAGCTGATAAGACTTTCTCCTCGTTCAAAACCATCTCGCCAGTAAAATTAGCGTGGCACAAGCTTGAAAAAGCTAGTAGAAAACGTCGCAGTAGAATTGTTAGCTAGCCAGACACCGATTTAATGTCTGGTTGAACTACTACGGGTCTCATTAAACCTTCGCCCGTACGTATTCTCCGTCTGCGAGATAAGGGAGCAGGAAAAGAAGGCAGAAAAACGTTTCTCGTGAAAGCACAACTGCGTACTTTCGTTCTCGAGAGTAGGAAACAGAGAGATAGTAATCGCCGTCGTCGTTTTCTCTGATCTCTTTGCACCCTTAACGACGGAAAATACCCGATGTAGTTTCGCGAGATTCATTCCGGAGGTGTTCCAAGACCCTCCTTAATAATCCAGCCGCGTTTCCTTGGTGTAAATAAAATTTCATCCTTTGAGAAGCTTATCGTAATCGTACTCGCAAGAAAATTAATACCGCTTAGCAGTAGACAAGATTTGCGATGCAACGAGATTTCTTCTAGCAAGCTCCGTCTCTTATTCTTTCCCTGATAATTAACTGTTTCGTCTAGCTCTTTGCTTTTGTACGTTTCAAGCTCTGCTTACTTCGTAAAAAGAAGTGCATCGACAAGGATAAAGATCAAAGTTCAAAGCCCAGATGGAATTGTTTCGTTGGTCCGAATACTTTTCGTTATCACGTTTACCTCGTAAATATGTCGCTGCACTTATCGCTCGAACTTCCGTAACTGCACCTAAGTCACCGTGGTATTTAGTACCGTCACAGTGGTGGCTGTTGAGGTTAACAATGACGAATGTTAGGTATTATGTGCACGGGGTAAGATTTGCATTGCAAAAGCAAACGCTGATACGTGTACGAATCGTAATTGGCAACCGTTGTTACAAACTGGCACACAGTACGTTTCTGCCGAGTTTCTGCAGAGAAAATAATTGTTGAAAATCGCAATCAAGAATACGATAAAAGGTCGATATGCATTGGTATCGTTAGGAAGGGATCAGAGTGAATCTGATGAAAAAACTAACTCTGTTCTTTCCATGGACATGCATGAAACATGGCAGAATTACGAAACAAGGTAATCGATTATCGGTATAATCGATGATAGAACGTGTCGATGTCTATTCGCCTTAGCGGTTGCAAGCAAACCCATGAATATTGATCCAAGGAATTATAGAGACACCGCAAGTGCAAACGACCTGATTTACACCGATTAATTACGCGAACAGTGTCTGTGACCTAATTAAACAGCTCCTTTCGCGATTCGACAAGCACACGCGGCGATGAGGCGATTGTAATTGTAGAAAAAATTAATCCTCCTCAGTGACATGGCTATTAAGAGGCTGGAGGTCTCTTGTAAAAATTAAAAATCGCGGAAAAACGAGCAGAGGGTAGTTTTAGCGAGAAAGAAATTGCACTGCATACTTTTTTCCCTCTGTCCTTTATTTTCTACGAAGATACGTAGCGCGTGTTTAAATTAAGTGCGAGCGGACTGTTTGCGCGCGTGCGGTGTTCCTTGATGCTGGAAGAACTTTTCCCCGATTTGGGTTAGTTATATTATATATTAAAGCGGGGAAATTATGTTGCTCGTCGCTCCGCAAATGAAATTTCCAACGGTCGCGGTGTGTTCGTTTTCTTTTTTTAATCTCTGCCGTTTGTGTCCCCCTTTTTGTCGAAACAATATTGTATTGTGAAATTCTATTTTTTTTTCGCGAATATTACCGGTTCTCCAAACGAATTCTGTTCCACTGGTTTTCCTCTGTTTCGTTTTATTTTGGTTTGCCCGGCCATGTGATAGAATGTAACATGAAAGACAACGTTTTTGTTGTTTGATTTCCATTATCGTTGCAAATCGTCGCAGATATTGCTTGTAAAAGCAATTCCATTCTTTCCAACGGCACTGGCACAACATTTTTACCTACACAATATTACATATTGTACAATACCGTTCTCTAAATTCTTCTGCTGACGGAGTAGTCGAGACTCACTCGACGAAATAGCAAGGATTTATTTCGTATAAAAATGTAAAATATTTTGAACACGCTTCGTATCAGCCTTTTCTATAAACGAAGCAGAACGTCTTTCCAAGAAAGATAGTAGCAAAAATATATTATTCCATGTAACGTAGGTGAACTGAAGATCCTTCAAGCTTCCCATAGTTAGCGCTCGAGGCTTTTGGATTTAAGCCGTGTCCATTAGGCTAAGTGTTGCTATGAAATTTCAACGTTGATGTGGTTGATCGAGTCCCATGTGTAACACGTTGCCGTGTTATTGTCGCTACGAAACCCGGCTAATCCGTATGCTTAAAATCATGTCCAATTATCGAAGCAATTATCTAACCAGATCCTATATTCGCTACGTACGCGCCTTCATGAAAGATATAGCATCGGCCCGCTTCGATGGCCGTGTTAATTAAACGAGAGGCCGAAGGACGCGCGAATTCGGCTGCGAATTCACCAGGAATTCCCGTGGAAATAGCACCAGCAGCGTCGATCGCTTGGCATTAACAACGCTCACAGACCCCTATGTACAAATGCTTTCGCAAACCTCGATGCCTGTGCGGACACTACCACCCTAGACGGGACGAGTAATAGACGGGTTAACAGTCGATCACCGATGTTTGTTGACAGAAGCTAACTACGAGTTTACATTGGATATAGATCAATCGGTACAGCCTTTCGTTGCAAATCACCGTGGGGTGTTGAAAGTAGAAACTCTAAGTACGTTACGATTTTTCCTCGATTTTCAAGAAATCCGTTTCATTGCCGCGTACGATCCAAGGATCCTCGACATCGGATGACGAACTTCTACCCGGTGCGAGCTAGTTTCGTTTTCAAAAGCTGCAAGTCTGAAGTGCGCGTCTGTCCTCGGCAACTTTGACGTGTCTGCACGCAACGTACGTTTCTCGATTCGCGGGAGCAGGTGGAATGTGCAGCAGCGCGTATCTAGGTGGATGATATCTGGCTGGTTGTTAAGTAGGTAGATATAAGTTGGCGGAGCACGCCGTGACCCAGGTGTATTACGTACTACATACGTGACGGCAGCCTGCACTATCCCGATATTCTTCTTCGTGAGCAACCCCCTGTGTAACGTGTGCATGCACGTTCAGCCGGGTCACCGATATAATAAAGGTTGACGTGAACGGATCTCCAGGGGTTCTCTGACCTTCCCCTTCGTAGGGTCGCATGACGAGCTCCTCGACCGTTCTCTGTTCCTCGAACCTTTTATATCGTGCACCGCGTCGCGTCGTTCTCCGTGACCCCGTTGGAAACATTATCAGACGGCCCTGCTATGTAACTCGTTCCTTTTCTTCTACTTTTTTTTTTTTTTTTCGTTTTCACCGCATATTTCTCTATGCCCGAGAAATACGTTCTTCGACGCGTCTTAACGATTCAGTTCAAACCTTCGTCCGTGTTCAGACTCTACGCCAAATATTTGAGCTGGATCCACTTTGATTTATCCGGACCCCATCAGCGCGTAATTCGAAACCCCACGATCCTTCTTCACCGAAGTCCGGGTCGTTTGAATTCGTTCCGACCCGCCTGTAGATTCTTCGTGACCACCCTCGATCCGTTTCGGCTTGTTTGGATCTACCAGCCTCGAACGATCCTTTTTACTCGACCACAGTTAAGAGAAGGTCCAGAAAGCCTGCAGGCTAGGTGCAATAAAGTAATGGAACCCCTTATGGGTTCCCGTAGACGTGAAGTACCTTTTAATCTATTTGTTTTAGCTGTTAGTTCGAGGAAATATTCTTCCAACATTAAAATTCATTATAATTTTTTCGAAATAGGGGCAATTCAAAAAGATGAAAAATATTGAAAGTTACTTAGTGGTAGACAGATTAGATTAATAATGCATCGTAAATTAGCTCGTCTTTCAAGCCTGCTGAGCGATTAAGTCTTGAACCGCGAGACGCGGTATCTGCACAGCAACGATTCTTCGATAGAGACAACCGAGTCTAATCTAATGACGTGTAACACGGGCTGCTCTTGACATTCACAAGTGGGTACCATTTTAGCTGTGCGCGAACCTTGAAGTTGCCTTTGAGAAGTAAGTACAGCAGTTCTATCTCGTCACGGACTGGTTAGCCCGCATATCATCCTAACGTTTCGCGGGAACTATTTCAATATCTCATTCTGATGTAACCGACTTGGTTCTATCTCGTTAGGGGTATTTTAAGCTACCTTCAAAGGTGTTTTGCTCGAAAATTACCTTGAACCAAGATCATCCTATCTTAAGGAAAATGACGTGTAACGAGATTTGAAAAAAAAATTGAAATCCGAGGGATCAGAATTCGTAGTGTTGCATGGCTGGTCGACTTTGTCGATGCTTTTTCTCGGCAGAGGTATGCATCAGCCGTTTCCTGCGAAAAGGGGACCGAGCATAGAGACCCCGGCTCTAGCTGCTTTTTAACCTCTTCTCGGTTGTAAGCGTAAGAGAACAAAGGAGGTTTGGACATGCATGCACACACAGTGGCAAAGGGTAGATAGATAGATCGGCGGTTCCGTTGCTTGTTACGTGGTATGTCTGGGACAATATATGCGTGCACACATATATAACCCGTTTGCTCCGTACTTATGCGGCATTACCATTGCTGGTAATCCTGACGATAGCGTACAGTATCTTGCGCACGGTGTTCGTTGTTCGGTATTATGAGCAGAGGGACTAATACGGAGCTTCGAAGATATTGCACTCTCAGAAACATACTATAGAAATCCGAATCTCAGCACAGATGTCAGATATTTCATAAATAATTCGTATGGCGTAGCGTCGCGTCGCGTGAGAATGCTGGGGTCGCGTTCAGTTTCCTGTTGGGGACGTCGCTTTCTGTACTTTCTCCCTTCTGTTGCTGCTGCAGCGTACCATGCTCTCTTTCCTCTTTCTTCTTTATTACTTCATTAAATTTATTGCAAATCAAACTTTCAAAGTATTAATATTGAAATATTGATTATGCTATTTGGTACGTGTAACATAATTTTCAACCGCGTTTGTTTTTACGACCTTTGTATAAATTTGCAAATAAACTTGTATAATTAATTCAAAATAAATGTTCGAATTTCATACGCGTATCATATTTTGAAATAACAAGATTGAGTTAACAGGGCTCGAAATATCTTCAATAAAACAGGCTTCCTCGAAATCAAAATATAATTACAATCGAAATGTATGGAAGTTTAATCGCTTCACAATTGATAGGTGAGGTATGATTCGAATTTCGATAGAAACGTTTCGTTTATCGGGCAATTGCTCTATCAATTACATCCTTAAATTTCATCATCCGAATACCTTGTGTTATTAATTAGGTATCTATTCTGTGTAATGCGCCCGTTACCGTGAATATTTCAATTTGCTGCTTCGAATCACCGACGTAATTTTAATGGCATTCAGAATTTTCCTTTCCCGTACTTTATTTAATTAAGATCTTAGCGCCGGTCGGAATGTTTCACGGCGATCAATATGCTAATAAATTTAAAACAGAGACCGGAATAAAAGTCGAAAGTAATTATGGAAAAAAATTGTCTAGTCGAAGGGCGATTTCGAATTTTTCCTCGTAATTTTACAGTGACGTCGATGGTTTACGAGCTCGTGATTAGTGTCGTTGCTTGGTGGTCGTTCGAGAGCCAGGCCGTCACGCTCGATCGAGCGAAGAAATGCACGCGCTCCATTGATTTATTTATTGTCGAACGCTCTAGCTAACCGCACGAGCCTTCTTATCCAGGGAATTTTAATTGTCCGGATAAAACAGTGACGGGCACGCATGCTTGTCGCACGATAGCGCAGAAAAAACGTCTGCTTTTCCTTTACTCTTTGCACTATACGCGTACTTAACCTCGTTTCTTGCTAAAGACGTATATATGCGTAGTCGGAAGTAGACCATTAATGGTAAAAAGGGTACGTACGCCGCTATTGATCAAGGCATTGAATTATTATCGAGTCATAATAGGATGGAGACTTTTTATGAGAACGTCAAAGTAGTAAATATATTATTTACAAATTTTAGACACCGCAGTAAAAAGGCTAACAATAATTTTTTTTACAATAAATGTAATGTTACAAGGATTGAACGTGGTTGGATTCAAATGCGTTAAACCCATTTCTTTGAAACATTATGCTTCGCAGCACATCTAAAAGAAAAATTTTAAACGATTACCAGTCGAATGGTTGAAATGTTAATAAAGTTTTTGTAAAATGATGCAATATTAACACACCAAGGAGTGGTATCGAATTTACATTCGCATTGCATGGTTTCTCTTATTTGCTGCGTTTAAGTACCTCACTCTTGGCTTCTTGTCGCTGAACTTATGCAGAATGCTTTTATGTTAGCATACAAATAGTATCTTAGAAATTGTTTTGGATCGAAGAAAATCGAACCCGTCGATGTTACAGGTGATCTAAGGGGTCGTTAAAATTTCATTGGAGAGATCGGAAAGTTCAGAATCGTCAAGTATATCTCGGCAGGAGGTGAATAATCTCTTACGCAAGTCATTCATGATCGGGAACGTATAAATGTAAATAGAAGGAATATCGCTTTGATTGAAATCGTTTCGCAGTTTTGAAATTCTGATCGCGCAAATATTTGATACATAATAAATTTGAAATAAATGTATTGTCATTAATTTCCGTCGCTAACTAAATGAATCATATAATAACGAAGAACCTGCAAAGAACGTTCATTAAACGAAAGTCTCGCTTCTGAGCATTGGGTGAAAATTTACGCGCATATGAATGGCGTGCAACTGTTAATTGAAGATGGCATTAATAACGCGAATGTCAGTTCAGAGGTTTTATCGCTGGCTGGTGTTTATGGTAGCGGCGAGGAAAAGCTCGTAAAACGTCGCGTCCACGTTGGTGGAAAGAAATTTATCACCGATTGATTGCGTCAGTTACGGTTACTTTCTAATTACATCCGTTTTTCCGCGAGAAAATCGGACGGTGTTTTTTCATGAGCTAGGATAGATTTTGTCGCGATTTCAACCGGTAATTACACGGTGGAAAATTTTCTGTAGGTATTTGAAAGGAAAATGAAAGAGAAGATAATAAAACGAAAGCAGAAATGTCGATATGTTAGTCAAAAGTTGAAGCACGAACAGTTATTTGATTATTTAAGTCGACGCTCGTTAATTATGCCCGCTTGGCCCTGTCACGATCCGGTCCAAAGCCCAATCGAGGTAATCGCTTGACCTTAATCGCGCGATCAATCGATCTTTGTCGATCGTCGCGGAATCGAAGCGAACCGTGAAGGTATTCGGGTGCGAGAGCAAAGGGCGAACTTTATTCCAACTATGTCCCTTCGATCACGATCGACGACGAATCCCTCGAAACACGCGAAACTTTGCCGTCAGTCGATCAGCTAATGCTCGAACGTTCTTGCAATTTAATAATCGAACGATATTGGATGCCTTTGCTTAGGACGCGCTAGTATTTGCCGGCTCCTATCAATTTCTCTAAGGCAGTTAGAACACGGAAACGTTGAAACGTGACGATTTGCGATTTCATGAATTTCAGTAAATAGCGACAGATAAATCTCTCCATTTCAAACGGAAATATAGAGTCGGTTGATTTTCGAGAACGTTCTGATCGACGTATCGGTGCTTAAATCGCAACAAATTATGATTCAATGGCGTCGAGTCGAGGTAACGCGATGGGTAACTAATTGCTTCCTCGGTTTAAGTCATGCAATTATTTTGGACTCCCCATTGAGTATGATGGAAGGTTAACGTTATGAAAAATTACTCCATTTCTGCTAATGACTGAGAGCCTTTTTTCTCGACAGCGACACTTGTTTCTCTTATTCATCAGTGGTATTTTTAATCCTGAATAATCTTAACGCGATGACTCACGTAACGCATATTTAGAATTTTCTTTTTTTCTTTTTAATCACCAGTTTCATGATATCCGCAGCCTTTGTATTCGAACATTGCAAACTTCCTCCGGAAAATATTAATCTCCTGTAGAGTTTGCATTTGACAGAGCGCTTTATACAACTCGGAGATTTCTCTGTTTACCAGCAGACTAAGCAAATATTACGTAAGAAATCGCCGTTCAGCTTTCTCGGAGAAGCGATACACGTGTTACGCGTTTTTCTATTATTGGTTATTGATAATCGAACGATACGGTATTCGAGAGGCGGTCATCGAAACGGGAGAAAACGGGACGCGTCGAGGATCGTGTCGTTGACACGCGCCTATATCCGCTCCCCTTGACATTGCCATTGCATTTTGCAACGCGACGCGATGCTTGTCTTGCCGTGTTCGCCCGTTTCCCCATCATTCACGCGTGCACGCGTTGTTACGGATAGCAGAGTACTCGCGATCTGCGGTATTCTATTTCTGATCCGTCACGGTGGACACGAGAGTTGTCGAGCACTTTCCACGCAACATTACGAATATACACGTGTTCAGCGAGTACCTCGCATCACTGAACATAATTTTAGCTGTACATTCTCTTCTGTGCGAATTCACGATCCAAACGTAACGGTTATTAACCAGAAAATGATTATTTGGAGTAGAGAAACAGTATATAAATGAAGTACCTGTTTATCGAGTAGATGAGACGAGTTAATACGTCAATTGTCTGATAACCTTTTCGTGGATGATGGCATATGTTTTGAAAGATTTTTGCCTGCAAGTACGTTGGTATAATAAATTGCAAATTTTCATACGAAACTCTTCAGAATTTTCTTATTTGTAAAATTTCATTTCGAGCTCCTCGTGCAACGCAACAAATATTGAGTTTTTGGAACGAATTTCCTGTGAAAAATTCGTTTCAGAAATGTTCACGTATCATTATCCGGAACAACGTCATTTGCTCGAAATGAAATAGAGTTTGAACATTGTTCGCCCGTTCCCTTTTTCTCGCGCGGAAACTTCAGCAAGAGGTGAAGATTGGCTGGAAGTCTGGAGTAAAGGAGAACCACGTAACACAGTTAAAGAAAGAACTCACACGATGACACTTTTGATCATACTCGCTACGTTCCACATATTCTCATGACGTTCGAACGGAATTTCAAGCAGCAGAATGAACGTGATACAGCACTTTGCGGATTACGAAAAATCCTCCCGAGGAAAGAAAAACAGGGAAACAAAACGATAGCGAGGGCAATTTTGTAATCATCATTTCCTTAACACCCTGTACACGTACAACCGGCGAAAAATATCAGCGAGAATATCTGGGGTATTTTAAGCAGAAAAGTGTCAAACGCAGAACAGGCTTGATCGTTATCCGCCAGACACAGTGCCGAGGTTTTGGTTACGCTGAAAAACAGAAACCTCCTGTCAATATCATCTTCTCGGCTGTAAACTGAACGAGAGCCAAAAACCATCCTTTCGCTGGCCACTTGGCAACAGATTGAAGTATCGAATTATTAGAGAGTACGTACTGGCCTCTCATCGATGCTATGAAAATAATGAAAAAATGTCTGATCTCTCCTATCGAAGTTTCACGATAATTAGAATAATCGAACGGTACCCTAACTCAACCATTACACCCGGTTAGAATCAATAAGTTACACGATCCATTGTATAGGGGAGCACGTTGATTATCCTGGAAACAGGCATTTATTGGTTAACATCGATTGAACGATGCATTATCCTTTGGATAAACGAGCATCGACGTGGTCTCGCAGTCGATAATAATCGTATCAGTGGTGAAATATGATGTTGTAGTCGATAGAATTTCTTCAGATCCTATCGATCTTTGTGTATAACGATGAATCGCGTACGTTGCGAGTAGGTTTCGCCGGCATGATCGTGTTGTTTCGTGGTTCGTCCGTTTCTCCTCGTTTAATTGCGTTTCGCGTACAACAGGGCCTCCGCTGTCGATTCAATTTCCTCGGCACCGAGCCAGCGGGAATTGTCGGGATATGATAAATACCGTTTCGGTTTCTTGCTGCGTACACGACGCCTTATCTTGTCCACCGATCGTAGATTTATCGAGTGACTGGCTCGTTGTTCGGACGAGTCGTCAGAAAATCAATCGCATACGGGCGAGAACCGCCGCGCCGCGCCGTTCGATCTCGATTTCTTCGAGCAAGACCGACTTTAATACGCTCGCGACCAGCTCGACCATCCGTAATCGCGGCATGGTCATTAATCTAACGAACATCGAGCAACGTCGTCCTCGTATCAGACCTCTCAATATCGATTCTGCCGGTCGTCTCGATTTCCTGTTTTCCTTTTCTTCGATCCCCCGATTCATGCTGATTCGTAAGATCAAGGAATGTGTTTTTGCGTATTGTACCACGTGGCGTGGTGAAAACTGGACGGACCACCCGTGTCGAGAAAAATAATCACGCTTTACCCACACGCGCGTGTGTGACTGATTACGCTGTTTGATGGACTTCAAAACGCGTTATAAGGAAAGATGCAACTTACTGATTAGAATTGATCGATCGAGGGAATAAATAGAGAGTATCTGAAATAAGTCGTACCTGTAAAACTGAAAATTCATCATACTGCAAGGAAAATTCTTTAACATTTTGCACATCTACGCCGGTCGTTCGTTCGACGTTGCACTTTTTATAATTTTTAATATCATTTCTCCGATATCGATGCATCTTAAAATGCGTGACGCGCTTCGGCTCCCTTTTCTCCGTTCGAGTAGAACACGTAAAGAACACAAGTAGAATCGAACGCACGCTCGAATTGCTCCTTAGAGCCAAGCGGAAGGAGAATGGAAAAGAAGAAAACACGAACGGCTGCGACGCAATCTTGAACGTAGGTCCCGCTGGTGCTCGAGATTGGATCAGCGATTTGAATGGGGAATGAGAAGCGCGTAGTCTGCAGTCGAGGAACAAGCGAGCACTCGGAAGAAGAGATATCAGACGTTACGAACGATTCCTATCATAATTTCGGCAATTACCGTGACGACGATAAAGTGCTCGGTGACCGTTAGTTCAAGAGATTATCTGTTCCTCTCTTTTTCTTCTGCCGGACGATGTTGTTATTGAATTTCGCGTTCCATTAGGAGGCCGAGGGAAGATCGTGGTTGAACACGAGGGAGGTGAACCGTGCCACGAGCGGCCAGCCAGAACGAGTTTCGAGTAATTGGATAACCTGATAAAACTTGGACTAGACCTACGCTATTACCAAAATTTCTATTCCCCGGGTTTCCGGCTAGTGATAACGTTACACGTCGTGGCAGCCCTTTCTCACGTGCCATTTTCTCATCTCCGTTCCTAGTTACCAACCCCTTTTACTCCTTACCCCTCGACCGAATGTGTTGTACTTCGCGTGGCGAGCGATAAACCGCTTTGGTTAATCACACCTGATATCTACCGTACCGAGAGAAACTTTCGGTCAGATTTTCCTCTGCATTATGCTATGCCATGCCGACCCATACGATGGTCTGCTCCAGATAGCCGTCCGTTGAATTACAGAATTACGGTTGAAAATTTTCTACGAGATCACTGTTTCAACGATCGTTGAATTTTGAATGAGGATAACTGGATAGGGTTTCGTGTTAAAAAGAAATTGAGTTCAGATGGTTCTTGGCTAATTCGGATAATACTTGGAAGTTGAAACAAGTAATGATTCGAAGTAGTTTAGACACCGAGATACTAAAATTTTAACTGCAGTTCTAATGTATGAATAAACTGGAACTCGCGTATTCACTTTTAATGGCTAAATATGGTTAAAAAAAAAAGGCAAAAGATGAGAAAATTTGGAAAGAAGAGCCATAATCTATATTCCTTGGAAGCTGTAAATGTCGCGGTAGCGTTGCGAAGCCGATAGAAGATTTTGCCCGGTCCCGTCCAATGTTCCACGCGCATACTTTGCTCGATTATCCGGAAACGAACGGCGAATGAAATTCTGCTTTGACCCCCGTCAATGGGCCAGCGGAGCGTAAAGTGTAATGAGCCGTCCATGATATAATGTTGGCGCGCGTGCGTGCGTGTGTATTCGCGTTCGGTAATCGTGCGTTTACTTTGACGAGACCCGTGTAATAATCAATGGCTTCCATTTTTTTCTTCTGTTGCAGGTGAGACTGACAAAGGGTTCATTGAAATTAACGAAACGTCCGGTCGTTATTGTGTTGGGGCATAAAAGGGGATATAGCTCTGTGGCACAGGTAGGCAATCCGATCCATCTTCTCTCGCACCTTTGTGAGCCCTTTAAAAACCCTTCTCTTCTCGTCTGACCGCTATTGTACGAAACGCGCATCGACGTGCAAGAACGATCGTTCGAGGAATGACGCTCGATCTCTCGACCGCGTGGCGTGGGTTAATCGAAATATCAACGAACGATCGACTGAGCTATAATTATCGTCGCGTTGATGCGCAACCGGGCGCAGTCGAAGTGAATCGAATCGGTGGGTCATTGCCTGCGGCTTTTACCAGCGTAAAACTGTATTCGGTCCTTCAACTCGCCTGCTATCGCGCTCGTAGGTTATTGACCTAGCAACGTCTTTAGCTCGCGAACCATTGAAATGCTTCGAATTGACGCGTGTCTGAGAATCTCCATATTTCAACCCCTTACGCGTGTTAACACCTTCCATGCAGCGTGAAATTTAAGCATCATAGATGTTTGTTTAATTCACTTAAACTCTCTTAGAAAGCCTCGTCTGTTTCACTAGAACTCGAAACCGTATCCGGCACCGTGATTCTACGTTGACCGTGACTAATTGTTAATCGAGCCAGAGAACACGATCCCCGCGTAATTGAACGTTTCCTAGTCGGTGCACTTTGCCGAAGGAAAATCGTCGGTTCAACTTTTCTTTCTTACCGGTTGTCTCTCGATCTACACGAACCATCAGCATACAATGCGAATATCGACGGTTTCCGTTTACGTTTACGGTGCTTTACCAACGGTGCGCACAGAACCATCTGTTCTCCGTGTCTCTGACAAAAGTTTCACCGAAGGAGAAGAGTATTCGTCTTAAAAAATCAAGGTAGCTTCCGTTGGCCGCAGTACGCCGGCGACGTCTGTCAAAGAGATCTATGTTAATGCGGACGTGTATTCTAATCTACATTTTATGCGAGCCAGGTATTTTGCGATTATAATCCCGGAGATACATAGCCTTCCGCGCAACCTTGTAGCGATTTCTTCGTCCCGTCGTACATATCGTGTACGGTGTACACACACCCGCAATCGTGGCGGTGTCTTCCGGTCGATCGCTCTCTCCGCCGATCACAAAGCACGAATCGGGAATAATACCGCGAATCGGCGCTGCTTCGATTCTCTCATTTGCGATTCTAGCCGCGACCAAGTTGCTGCGCTACGTCGACGAAAAGGTGACTAAGCCGTTCATGGAAAACATTGAATTTACCGACTATTCTGGAATCGATTAACGCTTTCTCGACTACTTCTTGACGCGACTACTTCTTGCACCTACCGAGACTGACTCGAACGTGCGCGGAATTACGAGCTCCAGTATCCTTTTAGAATCGAACGGCTTATTTGCAAACCGTCGTGAGTACCCAGAACACGAAAACCGTGAAAGTCGCGATCCTCTCCTTTGATCGGATACCGTGTACTGATAGAGACGCTCATTGAACCAGGGTCAATGAACTTTGACTTTAATCTAGCTGAGCATAAAATTTTCATCAGAAAATTTTGAAGATACCTAATATTTTTGCGATTAGTTCCAAATTATCATATTACAGTGGATAAATAAATTATAGTGTCGATAAATTTGTGTTGTCTATAATTAACGGCTGAAAATTGATTAATGGACTTTTTGACGTTAATGATTGATTTACTCCTCAATTAGAATAATGAATAAAAGATGATAATACGAATTATCTTTTAGAGACTACTGATTATCGTGATTAGATGTTTATAAATATCTAGTTATTTTGCATAAAAGGTTAATTCCTGTTGAAAAAAAAGAAAAAATTGAAAAGATGACTGGTAGAAACTTCAATGGTACAGCTACTTACGTAGAAATGATTAGTAATTACCAGACAGATACTAATAATTATCTGTTTCGCAAAACTATTTAATATTCGCGTTCGCTAATTGATTCTCATTTTCATGCGACGGAAAATATAACGTTATCGAAACCAACCGGTACTTCAAGAATGCTGCACTCGCGTAATTAAACGATAGTAATGAACGTCGTGTAACATCCCCAAAGGATTTGAATTATAAAAATATTACTGAAATATCGTGGCGGAGTTGTACAAAGGGAAGAGTTTTAAATGAAACTCGTCGGCAACAGAGATGTTTAATAAAACGTTTAATAAAATGTGTAATAAAACGTATTCTTAATTACAAATGTCAATAGCTCGTGACGTTTATTGCAGCTATAATTAACGAAGGAAAAATATCCTTTTGATTAATTATGAAGCAACATACGAGAACAAAAAGCTTGAATTCATATTTAAGCTAAACATAGATTAATAAAGGATCTGAAAGGACTTTTTACTTTATATTCGTAATGTTGAGAGATATTCTTTTCGAAATTGATTCGCGACATAGATCTTCGTGTAATTCTTCGCGTTTCTTGGCGCAAAGCGAACGTTGATCCCGGCGACAACGATAGAATGCAAACATACGATCGTGTTGTCGTAATGAACGGAAACTGTAAGCCTTGCGAGTAACTATTTCCACCTGGCGCTGGCTAACAGGTTCTCGCAATTCGCGCGTTTAACGTCGATTACAATGGGCCGTATTTCTTTCGAACCGCGATTCACCTTTGTGTGCAAAGTCCACGTTTTATTTGCGATACCAGATTCATCTCGTCTTCGGTTTCCTTCCTCTACTCGTAATATTTGCCACGGCCAGCCTCATTACGAGACGTCGCGGTTACGCGTGAACTTCAACGTAAATTTCTTTTGTCTTTCACCTTCCGTCCGCTTCCATGAACGATGTTGTTGCATCGCCCGGAGTTTCGTGGCTAAATCCGTGGCAAAGATCGTTTGTCTAGTCACGAGGATGCCTCGGGTAACGTATCTTGTTTAAAAGTCCGTTGCAGCCGACGCGAGACTGTTTGCAGGTGTTACGATGCGGTTTTATGCTACTTTCCGCCCTCTATGTTTGTCTTCTTCGTTGTTTTCTCGTTGTTACAGAAATGCAGAGCTCGGCCGTAGACGCGATATTAATGCATTTATTCATGGGTGTAATTAAAATTAGCGCGACACACGCGACGTGCAACGTGAACGCGACGAGATCATTATCGCGGGCAAAATGAAGCATTATCTTGTCGTTGATTCGCGTGGTAGTCGAAGAAACTCTGACGTGTTTGATTTTGATTGAAATAACGCTCTGAATGCAAATATTTTATAATAATTCTTAGAAATTTATTTATTACATGACCCCAGCAGATGGTATACCTCTATTGTAGAGGATCTACTAGGTTGCACAAAGGGAACTTGGTTAAGAGGTAGGAAAAAGCTCATCCATTATAACAGAATTCATCCCTTTTTCTTTTCACGACCCCGTCTTTTCAGCACCCAGGTATAAATCCTACTGGTATAGCCACTTACAAAATGAATGCTAGTTTTCTGTAACTATTCCTTGCAACTGCTTTAAAATCTCTTACATCATGTCCAGATTTGAAGAGCGTTAGGTTGCCGTTGCACTGGCAAAATCAAATTCCCTCATTTTCTTTAATCAATATTCTTAATTAGCAAAATCCAGTTTGCTATCATATACTCATTACACATGTAGGCAAAGTGATCCATGAAATTTACCGAGTTTAGCGATCGAAACGCATACCGTGCGGATGATATTACAAAACACACGGTTCCGATGTCGCTTCATTAAGCGAACATCATTAACAATGATTCGCGAACGGACGTTTATTATACCGCAGTCATTACGCAACATATATCCTGTCTTTTACTATACGAACATATGGCAATTTCAATTTTACGAACGTGTCCTTTGAGATCCAACGAAACAGTAGAGGATTTTCATCAAACGGATTGCGTTTATTTTTCATGACGGCGGATTTGGTCGGTGATAGCCGCTCATTATCGTGATTGTACGATAAAAAATTGAAATTGCATTCGACAGGGATCGTCGAGTGGAGTGCCGTGGACGGAGCAGGATAGCGTTCGTAATTATGGTAGAAACTGAAATTGCTATGGCTAGCGAGCAGCAAGAAAAGTTGCATGCGGAAGATCCCTCGGGTGAAACTTTTTGGTTATCTCCGTTTTCTCACGCCTCATTCCCCGGGACTGGCTTCTCGTGACACCAGCTAGAGGATTGGGCTTGTCACGAAACTTTTAATGAAAGTTCACCAAGCCTTACCGTCAAATTTTGCCGGCTAATTTACAGTCTAGTTTCGCGGCGATCTAGTTTTCGGAAGATAGAAACGCTGCTCTTCAGCGCCACTTGAACGAACAGGGCAATATTTAGAGTGTATCAATTTTCTGCAACCGAAACGTATGGAACCCACGAGTACGCGATATTAGAGGAAACGGTATTATTTGATTAGTTATCAAAGATTTTAATGAACACGCGAGATTACTGCAAATATTCGTTTAATAGCAACATGTTTGATAAAACGATTCGTATGCAACTTATTTTGATCAACATACTAAGCATATTTTTCGAAAATAAAAGTAAGGAAAAAGTGCATAAGAAAATAAAAAATATGCACTTTGCAAGATAATTAAAAACTATAATAAAAACTTGGTTCTTTGCGAATGAGAGGGTTCATTATATTAAGTTCTCATTTGAATTCGTAAATTCCGCGTTTAAAATCTTTTTTGCGCCGACTGATGACAAAAATTCGCGCTGTTATTTAAAATGCTTGCCGCGTCCTATTCAGACCATCCACATATTTTTTTCTCCTTCTGAGTCGTGGCAATTAACGCGACAAAAGCAGCGAACGAACGCGAGCAAGCTCGCTTTTCTCCGTTAATTGAACTATATAACAAAGGTGGAAACCTTGCTTTGTTCGCTACAGAGGAAACAATTCGACTCGATGAAACCCGTCGAAGTCTTCCGCGACGATCACGCTTGTACGAACATTTTCACGCTCGCGGTCCACTGCAAACATCACCGTGCAAGCTGAAAAATATTGCATACCCTCTTCAAACTGGGCAGAACGTAATTTCTGGGAATTTTACTCGTTCCCACGCTAATTTCCTTTCACCGGCAAATGTTTGACGGACGTATTGATTGCGTTGAAGAAACGTCGCGAATAATGGCCATGTTTGAAGAGTTCAACGCATCTGCTTCGGACCGAGGGTTCTGACTTTCCGACGATTGAATGAAACAAATAAACATAATATCAATATTGATGACATCATTATAAATATCCGCGCGGTACGCAGATCGCTAAGCAGCGTGTTAACAAGTTTAACCCTTTCCTCTCTACGTTCACTTGCGTCAAATACGAAAATAGACATGAGAATATTACCACCGGTGTAAATACTCTTCATAGAGTGTTTGCCAAGACACTTGTCTCACCTTTCACGCTTCAAGTCTCAAGAACTTATGAATGGAGTTATAGCAGGGACAAGTTAGAATTTCAAATTGATCTTCGTTCAACGAATGATGTGATTATATATCGAAAGCAATAGGAATTAATTAACGATCGATTCAGCTTATAAATCACGATAGAAGAAATTGGAAATCGGGATACAGCGTAGTTACTTCCTCTTCATTTATCTTTAGCCTTGCAATTAGCTCGATCGTACCTGAGCCTTTCATTATAAATTAAATGGAGCGTCGGCGTGACTGGGCTCGTCTGAGCTTGCTGCTTTCTCTCATTCAACTTGAAGCAGAATTATACACGTGCCGGTAGTGTCTATCGGTTCCCCAGTAGCACGGAAACGTGTCAATTAATGCGACAGTTCGAATGTATCACGATTTCAGCGGGAAAAGAAAGCAATTCGTATCGTGAAATAATTTTCTTCGCTCGACCGCTCGCTGCTAGTTAATATTCTACTTTTTCTTCCTCTCGCGTACGAGCTGGTATTTTTTTAGCGAAACATTAAGCTGCCACACTTGTAGCGGGTAATGCAAATACAGGGGAAAAAGAAGCGAGCGTGGCAAGGCTTCTAATTTAATAAAATGGCCCAACTTTCTCTGTACGCGATGAAAGCAGAGAAACGGAATAGCTCGTAAAAATCATAAGTTACGGTTCTACTTATTTTCGAAGAAAGCTCGCGTCATAATAACGCGTCTATAAAGCATCCGTGCACTTGAGAAACGTGGTTTATCCACGTTGACGAAGTTTTATGGGACACTTTTTGAACACGAACACGCTTTCGGCGGGAGTAGAACGTCGCTGTGTATCGTGACCGTTATCCTCGTTGCACTTTTAACCTCATTATCATCTCTTAACCGAGGTTAACCACCTATTAACGTTCGCTCAAATGTTGCAACGTGCACCGAAGATACGAGAAACGTTAATTTTGTCCCCCCCTCTTGATGGAAGACCCTCAATTGTCGTTCTTTGCCATCTGTAACGAGAATAAAATTAACGAGGTCGTTTCTTCGTCCTCGGGAAGATTTAAAACACGATACGAATTATATTTCTTCACTGCTAACACGAATTCGTAGCTTTTTACTTGGAACGTTCAACGAATGTAACGTTGTAGATACATTAGTTGAACGCAATTCGGGTTCTAGTAAAATCGTAGGAAAGTTTTAAACGTTGGGAAGTTTTTCGATAGAAAAAATAGATATAGCTGGAGCGGGAAAGTTTGCCGCTATAACAAAGTGTAACTGCATTGTTTAAAAACAAGAACACGCTTCGAGGGCCCTCGACGTGACCTGAGAGCCCGGATCAAAGTTTCGGAATACCGGGTTAAGTAGCTTCCAAACAGCTCAATAAAAGTAGTAGCGTAAACAGTTACCAACGAAGGATGTTGTTATAGACAATGAAACTGAAAAAGAACAACAGATCTAATATTAACTTTTCTGATACTAATTATCTCAATATATAAAATCGAGACTTTCATCGCCATTGAACGCATTGAAAAGGGAAAATCGTGTCGTGTTCGATAGTTAATAAAACCGCAAATTTGTCAGGTAGCGATAAAGCACGCGGGGTGTACGTAGTATCGATGATCTTGATTTTGACAGCGAAACACGTCGGATGGGTCTTACAAGCAATAAAGCCATTATCGAGCGGTCGGCCGCTATTAGCGAGGGTGTTCGCATGCACGGACGGTAACTAGCAATGCAAAACAGTGTCGCAGTCCAGCATGTATATGTATGTACATATATATATACATATATCGTCGCTCGTGCCGGCTCCGCCGTCCGTGCTGTAAGTTAGCCGGAGTTCGTTTCGAGGCTGGACAACGGAGAAAATCTAGTCTCGTGCACGGTCTGCGATTAGGTATGGCGCGGGTGTGTACCTGCGGAGAGGACAGAGTGCCGCGCCGCGGCCGGCCGTTTCTCCTCTCCGGCATAAATCCTTTGTAAACGGAATAGACGTCCGCTGCATCGAATTAGCATCGGATTAGCCGAGTTAGCGGCTCTCGTTCGGTATCCACGGCTCCGGAGGATACTCGTTCGTCGCCAATGGGACGCGAGATCGTGAATTTATGCCGTGCACGTAACGCTCGTTTCGACGCGGACAAAAATCGCGCCGCTTTGATACGCTCGCTACTGCTGCCTCGTCGTCGTACTTTTAATTAGCATACGATCGATCCCGTACCCTTGCCTCGATGTTTCGCAACGGTACACGTCAACGACGCTTGCCCGAGCCCCGTTGCTTGCTAGCTGGCATTTCGAGCCGTGCGAACCGATACCTTCCACCTTCCATTTTGTATCGCGTGCCCTCCGATGAGCCGACTTCTCCCGGTCATTCATACCGTGCCGAGTCTGCAACTCCTGGATAATTAGTGGCATCGACCGCCGTTGCGAAAGTAGATGCTGAAATGTTGCTTCGAAACCTGGCGCAGCTCGAGTGGTCCTTAGAACCGCAGCATTACACTATCCTTCGAGGATTTTCTATTTTCTATCGTTTCCCCTTTCATTGAACATGAATTGTTATAATTGTAAGTATTGAACTGGTTCGTGTGATTATTGTCACCCGAGAGGCGCCACTGATCATTGATCCAGAAGCTGGTATCGCTCATCTCGGTAATTAACCCGAATCTCAGCTTTGGCAATTAACGCATTCTTGAGATATTGCTTACTAATTATCTACTTAATTAAAGCTTCGATTGGTCCCGGAGTCAACAGCATTCTTGAGATATTGCTCGCTCTGAGGTATGAACAAGTATTCCATCACGTTAACTCTGGTCTTATCGGTTCGGTTGCTCGTGCCGAAATATTCACAAGTTTGGTTAGATTTTGGCTAGATTTAGATTGGACGCGGTTAAAGTTTGGTTAGCGTTCAATAACCCGGAAATTGTATTTCCTAAACATCCAAATTCCTAAAACTATCTAGGAATAATAGTTCACCGACCTATATAACGAGTACTCCTCGAATCTATAAAGCAGAAGATAAAAACCAACGAGAATTCTAATTATACGATGCACAAAACAAGCACTCACGGTAGTTGCAATCGTAATGAAGTCTTTGACGAATCTCGTTGCGCATCGATCGCTGGGTTGGATAGGATTCGCATCGATTATCGGATCTCATAATGAGATAGGAAAGCGGCGAGGTCAGCGATACCTTGGAGCAGGCCATGTTTTGTCTCGATTTCCTGAATAGTGTAACCGGTAGATCCAGCGAGGCCGACTCGATTGTGGATGCAAAATGTGGCCGTGCAAGCGTCCGTGGAACAGGTGTGCGGACTGTATGCAGCCAGTCGATTAGACGGGTGTCCAGAGAGCATGTCGCCTGGCGGTGGAATTGTAGGGTGATCGTGTGTGTACCGTGACACACGTACGTACTAGCTTCTCCGGCAGGTAGTAATGGTCTAGTATGCCCTGTTCTGTAATAGCACGCATACGCTTGTATCGGTACAAAACGCACACGCGTGTGCAAACTGTAGGTAGCGGGTACGAGGTAGCTGGGAGCGGAGAAGCATGGGATTGAGCATAACCAGTTTCTGTTACTCGTCGACCAGCCGTGTGGCGTAACGTGGCCAATTGGTCAATCAGGCTGGGATCGATATACGACGACGTACAGCTATAGAGATCGCTCGATTTTCTCGAGAAATCGACCATGCTCGAGGAACGATCGCTCCTTTTGAATCGGGAAACAGTAACCAGACCTCGACCGAGACAATCGTTTCGCGCCGCGTAATTGCACCGGCAATTACCTTCGTCCAACCAGAGTGTATCATGGTTATTGCTTCTCGCGAAAGAAATCGAATCGTTCGTTTCCAGGAAAGTTGCGACCCATGCCGCTTGGACACCGCGCTGATAAGCTATTTGGCACGGTTACTTCTTCTTCTATCATTTTGGTCTTTCGATAGTACTCAATGTTCTTCTTATTGATTTCTTTCTTTCTCTATACGAAGACACTTGGAGGTTCGTTTTCAAACATTTCAAGAGAAATTTGGACTTGATATAGTAATCTAGACGTCTTTGACCATCCTTAAATTCATATCCCGGAACGTTTCGGTCGTCTATCTCGCAACTGCCTGAGAAATAGGTATATGTAGGTGTTTTCCCATACCTGGATTCAAACAGACTTATCTGGTCTATGACGTGAGGCTTTCGAGGCTAGTTGCATATATACATTGCGACTCGTTGGAACTGAAATAACAGGAACGATGATGTCATAGCTACGTTGTATTATGCTTTATACACCATGTGCTCGGCAATGAAATACGCTGTTTGCTTATGTTAAAGCATGCAGCATCGCGACAACGGTAATCTAGCCGCTTAATGAATCTCTTCACCCTTCCGTCTTTTGAAGATGCCACGTCTTACGTCATCTGCGAACATCGTGTCGCGACACAGGTGCGCCTTTGTGTCCTGCGCCGTCACCGTTCCTCGTCTATTTGCATATGAATGAGATTTCGTGGTGACGCTTCGTCCCGTCCCACCGTCTTCCCTTGTCAGAGAATTTCTGAATTGTTATAGAAATCCTGGGCGTATCCGGTCTCATCACCGAAGGGGAGCGAGAAAATCCCGCGGAATACATACTTGTTGCTCTCCTCGTTCTGCTGGAGCGTACCAAGTGTGTGGGTCGTATTTTTAACCGAGTCTCGAGCGTCGTTCACGACCGTGTTACGTTTATCGGTGGAATTTCCTCGAAGATGACGTTATCCGACACGGCTTGGTGAAACGTCGAAAGGGGAGACTCGAGAGATGTAAATTCTCTGGGAGGAGTCACGACAGGATTTCTGTACCCCTTGAATAGCTGGATGAGAAACGGTTTGTAGGATATTACGTTCTAGCTAGACGGTAAAACGTGAAATAGACGCGAGACGACGGGGATCGAATGAGCCGAGATCGGAAAACAGGCGAGGAAGAAAAAGCGGATCGAAGGAGAGTACTGTAGTGTACCTCGTGTCCAAGGAACACGCTGTATTGTTACCTGGAAAATGATATTGTTATCCTTCTCGCGTGAACACGGTGGCTATGGTGGCGAACCACTGCTTCGTGGTTATCATTTCTGACAGGGGTGACTTAAAGGATCGGTCGCGTTGGGACAGGTGAAATTTCATTCGTATAGCGTACGATATCTCATATACGTTATATCACACTGGGGCAAGATGACAGGACACGCGAGGAAATGGACGGAGAGATTTACAAAAAGAAATAAATATTTAATAATAATTTAAATTGAAATGAAAGTATGTAATTATTAATCAAAGTATATAGGTTTGCTGTCTCTAATTTTTTTCCGCATTTAAATTAATTTTACCCAGGAATCAATTAATTGCTGCATCGATACTTTCTATACCGGCTGTACTTCGTGTACAAATAAAGCAAATTAATACCTCCCGTGCTGAAGGTTCAATTTTAATTAACCGAACAGGGAAAAGATATCTTTCAACGTTATTGAAACCATATCGAATGTAGTATGATATTTGTACAGTTAAGCGTTACGATAAACGATAAACATCGCTCGGCGAAACGTGTTTCAAATATATTTCAGCTTAATTACATACATCGCGAGTAGACATACACGCCCTAAACGTAATTGAAGTACCAAAATGCTTGCATGAAAAACACAGGCCGCACGGGGGAGAATCGTTTTTAAGAGGCGTGCAAGCGTAGGATATTATTTTTCACGCCTGTCGATTTTTCCGCGAATTTCGAACGCGGCGGCGCGATCGTTGTGTCAAATTATAACGCATGGAACGCGAGTCAGTGACCAGTTTAATTCTCTCACATCATGCCTACGTAGCCATTCGACGCGTTGCGAATTCATCGAGTTATCAGAGGGTGTAAAAGGGGGCCAGCCCAAGAGCAGCTTGACTAGGTTCAGAAAGCATGAATCGCATTGTACGTACAGTACCGAGCATGGTAGGTTTCGCTAGGGAAAATGAAAGGGAAGGAAACTCCAGCAGTCTCTATAATACTCGAATTAGCAAGCATTATGCTTAGTTTGCACGAGACAATGAAATAGCGAATAAAAGACAATTCTCAAAATTCTAATTTCAAAGCTATTAATATTAAGATTAATTTAGACAAAATGAATATAATAAAAATTTTCGAATCAAAATATCTACACGCAAGTGACGAGACCTGTTTCTCTTATTCCCTATTCCGTTTTACCTAGGGAAGTCTCGGTACTCTCGGTACTGTACGTTGAAATCCATTCGTGCATCTGCATGGCCTGAATAGCCGTCGTGGCAACTCTCTCGACTTTTGCAATCGCACCTCGCGGCGTTTCCTAGTTCCATCGTGGCTCCGATGCTATTATGGACATTTTATTCGAACGAACGTGGCCAATACAATTCATTTAGCCGGCTTTCTGTGTCGCGAGTCCACCGTCTGCCATTTCCTTTCCTGCTCCCGATTGTGTCCGAGTATCGTGAAGAGTCTTATCGCGTTCTTCGGATCGCGAAACTTTCGGCATTATACAATTTTGCCGTTGAATAAACCGTTCCACTGTCGACGTCACACGAACGATATTACAATACGGATCCGTTATTCCTCTGTACCCGAAAGCCAGAATCTTTTAGGTATTCTCGTTAATTTTACCGTCTTCCAAGCGTTGGTCCAGGTTATTTAAACTCGAACAAAGAGGATACGCGTCCCACGCGGCAGTTGTTACTTTTAAATTTCTTTCGGGAACGCTTGTTCGATGCGTCCACCATTTATCTGGATTTTTACCGCGGCGATATCAATAGCCTGATATCAACCGTTGACCTGGTAAACGACTCTGAATCGTGCTAGTTTTCAGATGAAAATACCGCCGTGTTCCATCCGTGTTTGAATTTTGTTGGAAAAGAGAAACAAGTTGCCCGAAATTAAACAGGAAAGTTCAGTACATAGACAGCAGTCTAGTTTTCTCGGTAAAGTCTGCAAGTTGCCGGCTTAATTAGCTTTGAAGATATTAATACAACAGAGAAGTTTCTTTTAATTTCTCTTTTGTAAATCAAGTTTAGATAAAAAAAATTGGTTTTTCGTGCTACGCACGTTTCGGTGGTTCAACGACGGGAACCGCTGGGAACAATGATCCAGCTACAGTTTGACGTGGACGATTTATTTCTGCCCGTTCCGAGCATCGTCACCGACGCTCTATAAAAATATATCACGCCTTCTGTTTTTTATTTATTTTTCACCCCGTTCACGTTCAGCGCATTTTTTTCCTGGTTTTCATTTTTTTATCCTTGCAATTGTTTCCTGAACACTAAATCTATCTCTTTCCTTTCTGCGCGATAGTATTTCGATGAGATTTTAGCGCGTGACGATCGATATGCTGAATTTGTGTTTCCGAGAACTGGGGTGAAATTAAATTTAAATTATGGCTATTGCAGCGGTCCGTCGTTTGATCAGAAACCCAGGCATGGTTATATTGCATTTTGATCAGATCTAGGGCCAGCGAGATAGGACTAGAAGGGAAGTGGGAGTAAGGATGGTATGCGTTTCATCCTAGGCCTGTTAATAGACTCGTCAGTTAGGCTATCCAGTACAATTGTTCTCGACCAAGGGATATTCGACATCAGGACGAGGAGCTATGTATATCAGTTCTGTCCAGAGTTAGCTCAGAGAGCAAATTACTTCTCCCACTATGTCTCTGTTACTATGGCATAGAAACTGTACTTGACACGATACTGCACGTGTGAGAATCGCGTAGCCGATATCCTTGTTTTCAGAAAAATCTATTGGCTCCTTCGTCTCGTTTAACGACGCAAGGAAAGTGGCATAAGGAATGGAAAATTGGGCGAGAACCGATGGAAATAAAGATTGATGGAAAGCCCTCTGGTGACAAGCTCAATATTATCTGGGATTTATGATTTATACAACGTACAAGAACATCTCCAAGAAACAGAAGTCGTAAACATTCCACGATTCTTTCAACTCTCCTCGAGGTAGTTGCATTCGTCTGGCAGAATGTTAAGAGTCAAAATGATGATCATTCTTGTAATAACATTCGGTCATTAACATTGTATGTTCTAACTACTTAATTATTTCAATTATTCTTATTATCATAGGGTTCCTCTCAAATATCCCACTTATTACCTACTCGTTAATTACTGTTACTATCCCGTTATTTTATCGTTACTTTTGCAATCAAAGCGTTTCTTGATGATTCATTTCACCATAAACTTCAATTGCCACGTTCAGCAAAAGTCGACGTTCTTATATAAGCGCCAGTGGCACGACAGGCGGCTAGTGTATTTTCACATTCTCCAGTTTCCTGTTTTGTCCGTTCGCCGATCACGAAACAAAAGAAGAACCGCTGACTGCGGGGTGAATTCCCTTGCTGGCAACGGAACGGAAAAGGGAGCAATTCGCGGGCAACATTACCTAAAAGCAATCTTCGTGCTAAAGTAAATCGCTTTCGTTTTTGAAGCAGCATGACTGCTCGCCTTGGTATAGACGCCAACACACGGGCGAGGACCTTTTAAAGTTTCGCGTGGTCGACGGTTCACGCCGTATACACGTATTCTTTTATACGTCGGTGGCCTGGTGTCGTGTTCTTGTGTGGTTTCTCGCACAGTTGATGCAGACAGGTAGGCACGAGGAGGTTGTTAACAGTCGGCCGTCCTTCTGGCTCCACTCCAGAATCGATAAACCGTCGACTGATGAATGAATAAACAAAATAAAGAAAAAAGGGAAAAAGAAGAAGGAAGCATGACTGCACGCCTCGACGTAACCGCACAACGCGGTTTGCATCGACGTCGACGTTAGCGTCGCGCGACGCTCGGTTAAGCCACGATCAGCTTAAGGTAACCACCGTGTGACAGTACCAACCTAGACGCCATCGTTTTAATCTCCAACCACCGCTGAAACACCACGTGTTTCGCCCGAGCCTGTAATGTGGTCGGTAAACATAATTTGCGGCCGGAAAAATGTGGGAACCGGAGGGATTTCAAAGAATCTCCCGTTGAACGACGGTGTTTGACTAAGGAATTTGTGTTTCTACTTAAAAGAAAGTAAAAAACCGTGTCTAGTTTTAGTTTAAATCAAAGGTCGACAGTACAGCAAGGGATACCAGTAAGTTACCCCTTTCCTGTCTGCTTTGTCATCCCGTACGATGATAATCTGAAAAGATCAATGTGCTGCAAATTCTAACGAGAAAGCCGGGAAGCTTCTTCTCGAGGGGGTAGACAAAGAAACAGACAAAGTAAACTTCATTAAATTTATGTTACTAATTAGTCTGAATATCCGTAACACGTCGGGAAGGCGGCCTAAAGGGCTAGCGTTTGGTAACGAAGAGGGCAATAGCCTGGGACGTGTAATTAACTAACGCGAATTCGTAAATATTTGCTCGCACTTGAGGTTAAAATCACAAGGATACGTGTTACGTGGTGCACACGAGTCTCGAGTTGTAATATTCCGGCGGCGATGCTTCCGTCGGCTGGCTGGTTCGCATCGATGGCCCGTCAGAGCGTCGAGGATGGAAGTTATGAGAGTCCTGAGAGTTTGACGGTCGTGCTGGCTGCTTGAGATATTAGTAGCAATATTACACCGTTTCTAGTCCATCGTTCACCCCTATGGCAATTATTAACTGAGCATCCACCACGTCAAAAGCGTGTTCCTTCCGCTTTGTCAGTGACAGACGTAACTGTTCTTCGTTAACGTAAATCCTCGTTCGACGCGCTATATTTTTCTGGCGTGAATAATATTAAAAATTCTGATAAATTATGACTGAAATTCGTCGGTTAACGATCGTCTGAAACACGACACGGGAAGTTTATCGTTATACATTGCGAGGACGGTACTGTTGAATCTCATCCGCCGGAAATGATCCTGACACAGTTTAGAAATTTTGGCAAGCATCGTGAGAACGCTCAATATTGTATATCAGCAACAGTCTATCGTATAAACGTTTGGATCGCTGTTCTGAGCAGCTATGCCCGATGCAGATGACTTAAAGCGCCTTTAACGCCGTTTGGCGCCAACAGAAGGCTCGAACACTTGGGATTAAATATCGCTGCTTAGCTTATTAATATCTCGAAAGAGATTGGAGAGAAGCGTATATTATTTCAAGGGTCACTTCTATAATTACCCGGAGATATTTATATCGAGTAAGAGATATTGTTCGTCGCTCGACTCCAGTAACGATCCGAGCTGTGTAACGTTACACTATCGTGCGTTGCAATTTAACATTTATTCGGCGGGAATTATTCGCGATATAGTGTTTCTGCGTTAAAACAACCGAGTAATAACCACCGGATAATCTGTTCTCCGTTCCTAACATTGAAAAGCTTGAATTTCCTGTGGTGACTTGCGTTAACGAGGAAACGCGTCGAAGAACGACGCTTGGTGTGATGATTCTCTGTTTAAATTCGAAGGAAGCCGTAAATTAGCTTCCTTCTACTGCTGTTCCGTTTGCTGTTGCGCTTGTGACGCTTGAAACGTAGCAGCGTCTTAATGAAATTGATAGTAGTAACAGTAACGTTGTCATCAAACGTTACAGACGGGTGCTTTGAAAGTGAATCTCACTAAGAGAATAGAGGATTATGGTCTTAGCTTCTCTACCTGAATAGTCTTCAAAGCTTCGAGATATTACATTCTAAAAGAGTAGCTTGATCCTTTCTCAACAGTGCACTTGTTTCTGGAGTTTTAAAATGCAGTACTTCTGTGTCATCGTGTCTTTAATTCGAATATAGCAGCGTTTCATGAAGCGACTTATAGGTTTATCTACGGAGTTTCGAGAAACATACTCGTAGACACTGAGATTTCCGAGACCTTTGAAATTTTATTTTTACGGTTTATGCTGTTTGAAGCTTTCGTTGCTTCTGAGAAAAGGTACTCTAACGCCCTTTTAACATTTAATTCATCTGAAACTTTGAGGATTCGAGAATCTAAAAGTAAGCTTGAATTTTGTTAACAAGTTTACTGTGACTGTAAAGATAACCATATTTAGCGCAACAGAAATTGATAAAATTTCATTACCGACAGTTGAGCAAATTTCTTTGAAGCGTTTATACTATTTCGCGGCTCAGAAATGGCTTTTCTATGTTTAAGAGCTTTCCGAGACTAGAATCTAATGTAGCGATCAACCGAAGGATCTGTGAGAAGGCTGATAGCAGCTATAAAAATGGCTAAAATAACAGATGTGCCGTTCTGTTAACTGGTCATAGTGGTGTTCCAGGCAATAAGGAAGAATCTCGGGTTTGTTGCATGACGTAAATTTATTGCTAGCAATAGCCAATAAACATGAGCAGTAATTTAACCGTTTACATTCTGTTCCGCTTAACATGCACCACGACGGGTTGTATAAAAATAAAATGATAAATCGCGTTGTAATAAAAAGGAAAGAAAAAATGCTACTTCATTCCTCGAACGTATGTGTGTAAAATATCTGTTAGTTTCCGAGTATGTTTAGAAATGAAATAGGAATTTTGGCAACCAAACGGAAACATTCCATTGACGATACACATTTGCTTTATCGATCGACCGGGTAATTAATTATTATTCAACGCGACAGAATGTACATATCTCGTATGACGGGTTGATTTATTTAATTGGACGTCAACTCGAGCCTCGCACCTTGCTCTCCGCATTGTGGTCTGCTCGTGAGAGTATTAACGATTCACGCGTGAATTATGTTACGCGTCGAGCTCTGGCAGTCATTGTCTTGGGAACTCGATTGAATTCGCATGGTGCGACGCGTCGCGACGCGGAAAGAGCTTTGTTACGCGGACAAACAGTCAGCGAATCTCCTCGTCGCTATTTCAATGTGACAACGAACTTCTCGCTAACGGACAATAATTCGCTTAACCGTCTTCTCGACACCAACGAGCGTAATGAAATTTCATTCGAGGCATCGTGAATTCAGGACATCTGGAAGAAGCGGTCGGGTTATGCTTTAAAATGAAAATCTAGATAACGAGGAAGGCATCGTCTGAATCGATGTTACAATTTACGTAAACGATCGGTTGCGTTCGGTTTTTGAATTCTTTGCGGGCCGGTTGAACGGACGACATAAATTGTCGAGGAATTCGCGAGGTTCGACAACAGGTATCGGAAAGCATCGTGAAAAGTAATATCGAAGGAAGAAGATATTTCGTTTGAGTTACAACGGTGTAGAGAATCGGTTCGGAGGGTATGCGACGACGATCGTTTTAATAAAACGTGGTTTCGCTAGTCGTTGCTACTCGTCGACTTTTTTAAAGGGGATGAAACGGCTGAAAGGGAAGTGCTGTTGAAGAGGGAAGGAGCCCGTATAACCGCGGGCTATGCACGCGAAAAAGAAAGCGAGCAAATACGAGAGAAACACGGGGAAAAGTTAAAGGGAAGAAAGAGAAGGTTAACACGGGACGTAAGTAGGAGTAGAGGGATGAAAGAGGCCAGGCCAAGCTCACTAACTTGAACAATATCTCTCAAGATGCCGCCGCCCGGAGATCTAGGCTCGAAACTTCCGCTTCCTACGCGCATCCCGCCGCGAGACCGAGTTTTCCACGTCGCGTCGGAGGGAAACTTTCACATATTCCATTCACGAGGGGAGCTTCGGATCGGTGCTTAAAGAAGAAGAGCCGGGGGGAAAATCGCGAGAGGTCGGGCAAAACGTTTCCGTGGCTCAGTCTGTTACTTTGAAAAACTTTCCGTTTCTTTTCCATTCAATGCGTGTAAACGATTCCGAGGGAGACGCGTCGCGATTCGAACGTAAACAAATTACTTCTGTTCGACGGTTATTCGACTCCCTTGGCAGAACGGATGAAGCCACTCTCTTGCGACTCCCTTCTCGATCGTATCGAGGGGTACGTGAAAGGATCGCGCAACCCCTAAACTTTGAAACTCAACACCTAACGTTGTTCGTGAAATTTTTAAATCGCGCTGTCAACGTTACTCCCGTGTGCAAGGCGACGACAAGCAACCCTCTTTATTCAGTTTCTTAGACGGTCGGTTCGAGCTGTAAACTTGGCAAACGATATCTACACGTAACTCGGTTGGCTAGATTTTTATTTCTCCAACCTAGACGGGTTTCTGGAGCGTAAAAATTTAATACAACTCGATACGAGTATATAGCTTCATCTTTATTACATATTATTTTATTAAATATCGAAGATCGTAAGGTTCCGTCTGTTTGTACTTTTCAAATTGAGCTTCCATCACGTTCGAAGAGTTTTCCGCTTGAAAAGCTACAAAAGTCCCTTTATTACCACCCTACTTTATCTCGACGTTCTCCTATGCCATCTTTCTTGCCTCGCATCAAGCTACTTGACTCGAAGACGCTTTACAACCGTCGGAGTTTCGCATTACTACTCCCTTCGCTTTCCCGCGCCGTCATAAAAGGCCGCTCTGGAACGTGCAAATCCAGGGAATAAATCTTGCAATCGTGTTCACGGCGAAGACAAGAAACTTCCCCAACGAGTATTCTCGCACCTGTTTTTTTCCTTTCTTTTTCTAGAACCTTTCAGGCTTCTCATCCTGGAAGGATTTCCGCTTGTAAGGATTATTATCAGGTTTAATTTGCAGACATCTACTTCTGACGCGCTATTCTCTCGTTTTATTCAATTTCATATAAAGGAAGCACAATTAGAATAAGAGCGTCAGATCGTGACGAATGAAAAGAAACAGTAAGATGAAATAAAAAGGATAGTTGTGGATACGCTTCGATGTCCTTGAGCAGTCAATTCAGTTCGAACAGGCTGTATCAGTAAATGGAAGGCAATCGTGGAACTGGTTCGTGGTAAAACACGAGGAACACAGCACGGTCGTCTCGCTGTGTGACGACGCAGCTCGATCGACGCGCGCGGATCACCCACGCTTTCGCGCATAAGGACACGGCGATGGGTGTAAACGGGCATCACGTCGGCCCGTTCGTTCTCGAGATCGTTAAGCCTGACCCCCCGGCGAGCGAACGTTAGCCACGGACAGAGAAAGAGAGACGAGAACTACCGGACGTGCAGGTCGAGCGACATCGTTAGCGATCCACCGTCTTTACAGGGTGCCAAGAAAGTAATACTCCTGACTTACAGCCGTCATTTTTTCCCATTTCTCTTTCGATGGTCATTTGCGAAGAAATTCTGTAAAAAATTTAAAGCTTAAATCACTAATTTCCAAAATTTGGGAGCAGGGTAAATGACCCTCTTGAGAAATAAATCAGAGAAGAGAACGAGTAATATTTGTAGGTTGAATAATTAAGATCTAGAAAATTAAATTTGTACACGATTTTTGTAACACCCTGTACATAGGACATCGCGGCGAGATTACAGACTTGCCGCGAGGCACGCTCCGCGAGACGATTGCTTTCGAGGGTGGCGAGATCGCGATCGTACTCGCTTTCTATAGGACTTTCGTTTTTGCTGCACGATGAGACTCGTGCCTTATTAGAGGCGCCTGCCTACTAGGAAGGTAGGAACTTTTTTCCAATGATAGTGGAAATCGATTCAGCGAGAGGAATGTAGGACAAAAAGCGTCGATTGGATTGTCGGTTGGATGCTGACAAGTGGATCTTCTGACTTATTAACCGATTGATTTAGTAACCGAGTTGTTGCTTGATAATTTCTTCATTAATGACATATCCATAAAAAAAGGATGTCACGAATCGCACCCGAAGGTGGCTTTACCATTTCTCGAACACGTCGCTTTCTTGTACCATATTGAAAAGCATCCCTCGCTAGCGAAGCACTTATCATCCAAACGAAAATCCTATTATAGTTTCTTTTCAAAGAATTTTTCTCCGTAGGAGTAGAATTATCGAGTGTTTTAATATTCCTCGCGTAGCGTTCGTCTTTGCATACGTTGAAGCATTTTGAAAGATAACGCCTAGCTGGCAGAACAGCCGTCAGCCGTTAGAAACAGAATACATTAGCTATAACAAAAGGTTAGCAGAGAGTCGTTCGAGAGAGAGAAGGTCTGAGTACAATCAATGCGGTCGTTGTGACAGAAGGAAACATTATGCACGCCCGTCAGGCCCGTACTTGGACGTAACCCTTCTTCGTCTGCTCCAGACGGGTATTCACGGGCAAACTTTTCTCATTGCTCGTGCTTGAAAGGTACTCTGGCAGTATCGTTGCAAAATAAATAAGCGATTCTCGTATACTCCCTGCTATCGGGTATTTATTCAACCAGCCTGATATCGATGAACACAATGCACGAGTTTATCGTTGCACGTTCGAATCGATAACGCGTTATTGCTTTTGCATAATGATCAGGTCCAGAGGTTAACGTAAATACACCTCTCTAATCTGTCCTTATTAACGAGAGGGTTGTTCCGTCTGGTACTTGTTTGAAGATTAATCCTCGAAAGTAATCGATACAGCGGGTAATTTTTCTTATTTTTACGCACAATATTTCGGCCTTGTCATTGAACGAGGAATCGTCATCCTTTCATTCGATTAACGATTTCCAATATAACCTGTATATTCAAGCATTGCTGAATTTGGAACGGTCGATATAATATTGCCTTTATAATCGACTAGGTTTCGGCTTAAGCTCGTTGATTTGACGCTGTTATCAGTCCTCCACTCGCTCATCCCTGAATTCGAGGAGCAAAGTGAGAAACAGCGAGATTGAGTGGTACCGGTATTACCGTAGTGGTTACGAAATAGGGAAGTACTGAGAATTTGTCATTTAGAGACGCAATACTATACCTTCTTACTAGATACAGAAGCTAAGAGGATTTGATTGCAAAGCTGTGAACTCGAAATTGACTTTCAGGAATGTGCTTGACTCCAGATATTGACTTACGAACAATTCGACTTCGCCAACTTTCAGATAGCGAAGAAATTCATTACAATTTTATAAAAGTGAACTTAAAAACTAACAGCGTATTGTTAGGTAATAATTGTAAAATGGAATCTCTCTATACCAGAGAGGAATATCAGGATAATCTCTTAGGGCAATGTGATACATTGTACTTCAAACAAACAAGGACACTGTGTTGTTTGAGATGCTTAAGCAGGCAACACGATATAACAAAGGCCAAACGTCTCACACGAGCTGTTCGACCTGCTTAACCCCTTGCCTTGTAATAACGAGTCACACTCGTGACGCAACTTACGGTTCAAATGTAACGAACCTGAGTCATATTTGTACATCTGTTAATCCAGATTTGTTAAATATAAAACTTCTCTTATTTAACATTGCGATAAATTGAAGTGCATGATCCCTGGAATCGAATGAAACTAGTCTCGTTGGAGAAACGTTTGATCGGGACTACTCCGCGTTGCTGGCTCCAGGCGGTAAGAACGAACAGAGAGAACTCACGACGGTGTTGGTTCGTGCGAGCATCGGCGTCGTGATAAGATAGACTAAATAAATAATTGAACGTCCGGCCGTTAGCTGGGCCGCGGGTTAGGGTGTTGATAACCTCGGGGTGAGTCGACTCGGTTCTACCACTTTATCTCGAATCTGTCCAAGTTGTACGGTACTCGGGATGTCCCAGTTTATGGTCGCGACCGAGTCGTTTGGAGTATTCAAAAATTAGGGCCACCGTATTTAGCTTTCCGTAAACGTGGACTTGAACACGCCTGTGTTCCAAGAATAAAGTAATTCGTGAGAAATTTACTAGGTGTTATTAAAATCTGAAATTGACAATGTATAATCCCGGTTTTTAGATAAAAATTTATGCATCAGAGCTTCAAGTACAGCGAGCGTGGAAATGTTAAGGTAATCGATGGAAGGATAAAACGCCGCGAGGCGTTCGTGCTTCTCGAAATATCATTTCAGAAATCAAAGAGGAATCGGTGTTGGATAATGGACAGCTTGATTTCCGCGAAGTTGCCAGTATTTCTATAGTGAATCTTGCCGGATCGATAGCACGTTGCTTCCATGCAGCAATTTCGTCGGATCGTTGAAGCTGTTAAGTCGTACGTACGTAAAAGTTTTTCGAGGTGGTGAACGATCGTTAAACGGCCGACGACTAGCGTGCTGTTTCATCATGCGATCGTTAAGAGTTTATGACGGTTACTCTGTATGGATATACGTCAGACGGAAAAGCATCGTCGATAACAATCTTTCCAAGATGCGCTGAAATGAACGATCCCGATTCTTCACTTCGTATCCTACAATTGACTGACTGGTAACTCAGTTAACTCACGTTTCCGAGACGATAAATAGAATTTCGTGACGCGTTATCGAATGGACGCGATGCGGAAAATATTTTTAATCGCGTTTGCAAGTTTCAAATATATTTAACTGCGATGGTTGATTTGTTTTATTATAAAAGTCTGATCTCCATCTCGTAGCGCAATCCGATAACGCAATTTGTTTCGAACACCATTGCTTTTACCATAATTGATTAGAGAACATGGAGAGTGCATGGACTGCTACAGGTCGTATGGAAAAAAGCGTGTGGAACAGCGATCGAGTATCTCGGGCGGTAACGAGCAACGCTCCCTCTCGCGAGATTCCTATCCGTGCACGATAAGAGATTAGCATGCACGTCGGGTAGGTGTATACAAGGTGTCATGTAACTGCTGGTAGAAACTGAAAGATGATGTTCTACGCGAGCAAATAAGTCAGAAACATGGAACAAAAATCTTTCTTTTCGAGAAAATTAATTTAAAAATCTCATTTAGTTCGTGTTATAAAGTATTCACATTTTTACGTAACTTATAATAGATGAAACAAGTTTTGTAAAATTGAAAAATGAATTTTCTCGAAAAAAAAGAACGATCGCTTCGCATTTTTCAATTCTTCGATATAGAATCACTGTTTTTCATTTCTAGTCAATTATGTTACATTCTATCGATATAATGCATACGCTCGATCGCGGTTGTTTGCAAATCGATTTCGATCAGCAGCAACGTGTAATACCGGTGCAATTCGTATCAGCGATAACTGGCGCTCGGCACTCCAAGCCAGTATTAAGATTAATTACGATGCACACGGATCCTCGCGTGTCAATGGAAATGCGCGTTTGATAAACCGGCGCCGTGTGAAAATTAATTTGAACCTACTATCGAGGAAGTAATCGCAATTACGGAACCGATAGCGTTACGCGCGCGAGGCCGGCCTACAGATTGCGAACGGATACCAAAAATGACGTACAACCTATGCGCGGCTGATTAAACGAGCTCTAATAGAAGAGTGTAACACGTTGGATAATGAGAGTGGTAGCATCGTTCCTTCGCGATTCACCTGCATCCTGTATCTTACCAACGGCCTCCAACTCATTGATCACTTTTTCTTTGAATAAGCAATGATAAGTCTTGAAACACGATAGCAGGTATCGAGAAGCAATCATGGATCTTTTGTGCAATGCTAGTTTAATTTGCCCAGCATGGGTGATCTTCATCGCGTGTTATAATTATTCAGCCTACACGGTGATTAGAAAATATGTAACGTGAAATTAATTACAATTTACGTGAAACAAAATTACCAGTGCAGGAGAGTTTGAGCCAATAAAAAAAAAATCTTGAACGATTAAAATCAAAAGAAGCATTGATAAATTTTGAGATTGATCGAGGCTGGCGCGATCGCATCGATGTCGAAACACGTTTAAATATTATGAAAGCGTTATAACGACGTTACTCCCTCCAAGGGAGTGGCAAGGCTGTTCGATCTCGATCAACTTCCGTTGCGATCGATCATAATCGAGACGCTGAGATCGATGTAGAAAATTAATTCAACGCGCTCGTGTAAATTCTTGCGCGTCGACGAAAACGCGTCTTCCATCGACGAATGCGAATTAACTCGAAGCAGATGCGTCCAGATAATTGCGATTATAACTCGTGATCGATCTCTGCGCTGTCATCATGCTCGACTCTCGCACGCGTGATTACGCCGATCGAAAATCATAAAATTAGCGTAATTCGAGGGACGATTTTAATTCGTCGACGTTTAAAGATCCACAACTGTGGATTTAGTGTACAACATTGCCCCGTTTCCGATATTATTGTTCACTACTTTTACCGTGCTCGGAAGAATTTCATTCTTTGTGCGAACACACGACGGATCGGTCTGTTTATTTTAGCATTCTTTCTCCAGACGGGTACATAATAAACCTAGTACTGTTATGGAAGTTCAGGAAAGATCCAGGAAAAATGTACATAGAGTATCTCTTTGAAAACGGACTTTATTAAACAGCGCAAAGTTTCATTTTCATTTCCATTTAAAACGAAGCTTCCTTTATCCTCCTTTGGGAAGGTATTTCCATTTGAAGGAATCGGTTCTAGACAGCTAGATTATATTCCAAACATTCCTAGATCCATTTCACCCGCAATTTACCCTTGCACACGAGCCGGACGTTCCGCAAATGATGACCTAATGCTGACGTCCAATCAGTCAACCCCGAATTCTCCTCTAATTCGTCGTTCGTTCTGTTTACAGGTACGCATGATCGATGATCGAAAGACGGCGTCTGAGTAGGAGTCAGAGACACGCTTTGACCGTTCAGTTTCGAATGGAAAAGCACGGGCGTCAGTCCAACGATGAACGATAAGTAAAGACACACGTGAATCATGCACGCTGACTGTAACACGGCTTGGTGCGCTATCGATGCGAGCCGCGTTATTCGAATGTACATGACTTTGAACGCGAAGTGCATCGTAATGGATGCGTCGCGCGATACGTCGCCGTTACGTCCCGGATACTTGCGTATTCCGCTTCATAAATCGCGACGAGAAATGGTTGGAAAAGTAAGCACACGGCCAGCCGGCGAACGTTCGTCGACTTTATCACGCGTGTCCACCGGGATTATATAGCGCGGTCGTTGTTCAAGCACGCGTTTAATTGCACTCCATTGCATCGGCCGCGGGTTCGTCGATTATGGTGCGTGACGTTCTTTAAGCACGCGTTTAATTGCACTCCATTCACGAGCAATTCGACGCGGAACGGAGAAACTGATTGGTTACGTTCGAGTTTGATGACTCTCATTTTCGTTTCATTCTACTCGATTGCTACTGTGTATCCCGGGTTTATCGAAATTTCCGAACGAGGAAGTTTGATGATGCTTTCAGTCATTTATTTTGAATATAACAAATTATGGCGCGCGATATAAAGCGGTTCTTGACGAGTTTAAGAGGTCAGAATCCCCGCGTTGTTTCGTGTTCCTCGTTTCCTTCGAAGGAGAACGTTCTCCACGGTACACGAAACTCGGTCGGAAGGAATCACGGTCCTGTGATTTCACGTTATCGCAGAATATTCGTAAACATTAATACATTTTGAACGCAACGACGAGATATCGTGCTGTTCTCTAGCATCTCGTTTCTCCTGGCACTTCCGTTTTTCGTAGTGGAACGATGAGCTTAGAAATGATCGAAAATTTTATTTAAGAACGACTTGGATGGAAAATGAATTGAGTCTATCTCGACGACCCAAACAGGTGTCAACGACCCGTTTCTTGAAGTCGTGTCAGGACTTAGAAAAAAGGATGAGATTAAAAAGGACGATATCGGTGGTCATTTCGGTTTATCAGGAAATTCCTTCACGCAGTAAATATCGAGCCGTTTCTTACGGGTTCGGATAGGTATTTCGCGTTATTTGTTTATTAAAATTCTTCAGTATATTAGAATATCGCGATAAGATCGGTACGGTTCGATGCCGGTTAGAACATTATGTGCTGGGATCTATAAAACACTGTAACGTTTAAGTAGATTGCAGATAGGGGGAATAGGGTCGATACGACGATATTTCGAGGCGGTTAACTGCGATTTTAGATTAAATTGAGTGGATCGTAATTACGATCTCCCCTTGGGTAATGATTTGCCTCTTTTGCAAGCGGGCATTTACGGAAACTTATGCCGATCTTGTTTCTAGAAAATCTTGCGTTTATAAAGAGACCTGAAAGCTGATCGGAAACAATGTAGAATTTTTTATATTTCGTCAGTAAACATATCAAACTCTGAAGAATCAGTTCACAGTCGTATCGCACAGATTTGAAGCTCAGTTTTCGTCGAGAAAAGAAATAGTTGGGTCACGACCTTTCCTCTGTTAACATAAATATATATAAATCCAACCGCTAACGAACTGATCCCTCTTCCCTCTTATATTTTTTTTTCCACTCTCTTTTTTCCCATTCATCTTTGAGGTGAATCGCTGACGCGTGAGAGGGTAGCTCGACACACGGTTCACCGATTACTCGGTTGCCGTATAGAGTTCTGGCGTTTAGGCGCGAGAGGGAAGCCTCCCGTCGAACGAGGGCGAAAAGCGCGTGCACAACTCGTTCTACTCTGTTAACCGCTTAAAAATGAATTCAGGTCAACGAGAGAGCCACCGCCGTCGCTGTCGCGATAAATTCGTTGCAAAATATTGTCGTCTCAGTATGCGCAACTTGAACGCATCCACAGGGGGCGTATTTAACAGGCACACCTTTTGTTTACATTATTATGCACAATAGCGATGCACTGCTTTGTTTGCGCGCGCTTTTTGATCGATCGCCGAAGGTGCCCGACTCGAAGGTGTTTCTCGTTTTTATCGTTACGACCATTTTTCCAAATGTACGGTAGATTTCTCGAATCGACAGGGACCGTTACACTGCCGCTCGTTACACTGATATTTTACACTATGAATGTCGGCGCCGGACAGAAATCCCCGGGCAAATGAAATTTTATACTGAAATATCTACGGTTTATCAGAGCATGTCTAACAGTGAGAGATTAAATTCCGTTTGTTTCGATATATAACCAGAGACAAAATGACACAGGTTACTCGTTCGGATTTTGATCGGCAAGCCAATTACTATGCTCCAGTTTAACACGAGAATCCCACGTACACTTGTACGTTAGAAACGAACAATTCCACTTTTTTATCATGCCTCTGCGTCACTCTGAACATGTTCTAAATAAAGATTTCAAAAAAGAAATAAAACGCAGAGAAAGAACTCGGTGGGTGAGGAATGTTTTATTACAAATCATTTGTAATTGATCTGCGCGAGGAAAATTTAATTATTTTCAAAGCACACATGATATTTTTAGTGTCTTAAGGGATGTGATAATCTACTTACACATCGATTAATCAGAAAAATGAAACAATTAACCAGATAAGTAAGGAATCTAGCGGCGCATATTCGAGAGTCTCCAAGCAGAACATGATCTGTTTCATTCGATTTCCTTTTTTCATCCATATGCGTCTGTGTGTTTGTATCTGAAGTTAGAATCGATGGAGTATCTGGTCGACTATAAGGGCATCTAACGGTTTCTAGAGCTCTCGTATCAATGCGGCTGTTCGCCGGTTCGGTTGGAATTTCCTGTTCACGGCTGGTGTGTAACAACTTTCAGTATTTTCTTCCCTGAAACGGGGGATGACTCACGGTGCATTTTTCCGCGATAAATCGTGGCTGGAACGATGTTGCTGGGCCGTCGAGAAAGCCGCGAATTAAAACGAGGCAGCGTCGAGCGACGAGCGAGCATCCTGGCAACGCGAAACCTCGTGAAATCCTGATAAATAGCTGGATAATATTGTGCAAACAGCGTGCAGCATCCCCGCCATACGTCTTTTCCTGGACGCGCCGCGGAAATAGCTTTGATATGCACGCGTACACCTCGAGCCTTCCGCAAATTATGCTCGAACGCTCGTTCTAAGTGAATTTAATCGGCTGTAACCTCTCCAGTCAGCTTCGCCTCGTTACCTGACGGCACAGCTCGATGAAGAAATCGTACTAAAACGTTTAGTGGTCGTTATTCTACGAATCGAAACGTTCCTAGGATGTTGAAGTATGTAGGGTACGCACGAAGAGTATCTAACAGAATGGCGGTGTGTTTAGAAAACTGTTAGGAAGAATCTTTTGATCTTAAAGTTGCCTTTGATCCGAATACTTGTGACTTGATTCGTAGGACTTGAGTTTGATTTTACAAACGTGTTAGAAAAACATACATCTCTTTGAGATTTTTCAATGTAAATCGTTAGTGATCTAATTCAGTGCTGTTCAAGAACTTATTTGAAGATAAGTTGTGTTTAACTTTTGCTTGTAACTTATCTTATAAGGATTTTGTATACGTTCCCCAGGCAGTGGTTCCTTTCGGTACGATCTTTCGCCTTTAATCTCGTCTCCTTAAAACTAGCCGGATCCATGAAAGCTCCCCAGGGTGCAAATTCTCCGACCTCGTGCACGATTAATCAACGTAGCCTTGATCGTCGAAAGCCAAGTTCGTACTTCCTTTATATTCAATGTCTTCCACGGTCGATACACACGATCGCGTCGATAAACTTACGTAAAATCTTTGTTCAAACAATTGTTTTTCTATTCACGGGAGCTCGGTTCGCGATAAAGAGGCAAGGAAGTTTGGAAGTTTGCGATTCGAGTTTTCTTTCGCAGACTTTGTATTCCATGCTGGAAAATTTGCCCAGCAGAGTCGTTTCCCTTTTTCCTCTTACCTGGCTCGGCTCGTTTTTAGGTTTTTCTTTCGCAAACTCGGTCAGAAAGGGGCGCGCTTCGCTCGAAGGATCGTCGATGCGAGAGAAGCCCTCGAAGGTGGATAGAACTTGGTCTGCTCAGCGAATTAAGGCGACCGTGCGCAAACTTTCACGTGAATCTGACCGCGCGCATCTTTTTTTCGCGGGCTAGCCTTAATATTCGCCGGGTAACAATGATCCACTAACCTAGATGCGCTCGCCGACGCATCTGCCATGATTCAGCAGCTTCTTTCCGGTCGTTGTCGGCCCTGTGGACACGTTACTTTATGTCTCCGTCTTTTCGGGCTGAAACCGTGTGTACTCGCGGCTCCACCTTCGCCGGGTCAAGAGTGTTTCCCTAGAATCTCGTAAAAGAGCCGGAAGATTTCTTTGAGAGATATAATCAATGAGAACGTCTTTCAAGTTGCCCCGCAGCAGCCATCTCGGTGAATAGAGACGGAGCGAACATCACCTCTGGCTGGCTAGCGTAAGCGAACGCGTGTGTAAGCACTCGTGTCTCGACGATGTAACGAGCTCTAACGGTTGTGCGTCGAATGATAAAAATTTCATTCTAATTGAGCGACATGTGCAACCGCCAAGAACATCAACGACACGAGGGTGAAACTTTTCTCCCAGCAAGCACGCGTTTACCTATTTACTCGCGGAGAATGGCTTCCTCCCCGAGGCTACATTTCAATGGAGCCACACAATTTGTTCTTTTAAACGCCTTTACGGGGGAAACTTTGATGTCGATCCAGTGCGAAGTGAATTGTTTTGCTCAATTAACTGATTATTCATGAATATTCGAATAATGATCTCTTTCTTAGAATGACTAACGATGTTCGAGCAGCTGGTTAGAGTTGCGTTGTTTAAGTGGAAATCGTTGTTGGACGGTTCGTTTCACTCTAACGACGGTGTGTCTGTGAAGCGATAGAGCAGTCCCGGTTAGGTTTACGCGGACGATGCACAGACACGTTGGAAATTTGCACCGGTATGCAGGCGAAGTGGGCAAGCTTCGCGGCTAATGCTCGTTTCAGAGGGGGGAATAGGTGGGAGAAAAGAGAGCGGACGACTATGGGAGCGTGGTTCGCGGCGAGTGCACTCGAGTTGGATGCACCGACGTGCCTTCCACTATTATTCACGGCCGCGCGTAGGAAAAGTCACTCGGCGCGGTGCATTATTCCGCGCCCGTTTGTTTCAGGTTACGCGACCGAGCTCGAGTAGAATGGAACACAGACACGGCTGAAATCGTCCCGACTCGTTGAATATTCTTTTCCGCGTCATTAGACCGTGCTTATCCGCAACTACCTTCGGAAACTCGTGCCTCTTACGGTGTAATTCCTTCTAATCTGGCTAACACGACCTTGTTATTTGTCTCCCGTGTCTGACGCGAGCATCTAACGGTATTCATTCTTTCGCGTACAGAAAAGAGCGAAGGTTATGGGGTGAATGGAGGAAGTACACCTGGCGGAGAAGATTGATGTTAGGATTATGAGCTGTTTCTTCGAACGTGGCGATGTTAACGATCATCTTGAATTACATAAAGAAAGAAAAAAAATGACACGAAAATGTCATAGGTGGATCATGTGCGCTCGAGTTTCGAAACTATGTCAATTACTCGATAATAAATTAAAGCGAAACCCTTGGCGGATGCGAGCGATCTCTGACCTTTTCTGTCTCACGCCCGCTGATTTCTCGGCAACCTCTTCGCGGTGGTCTCGAAGGAACTTTCTCTGATGTGCACGAATTACACGCTCCTAGGTGTTTCTGACAGTCGACCGCGTGCGTCACGGTGATGTACGCGTGGAATTCTACATATATTCTAATATCGTGTACGCGACCCTAGCGGCACGAGTTAACGCGCGAGAGACACGCGAGACGAGCAAACCCGGGAGATCGTCGTTAACCTTTAACGAGCGCTCATGGCGTATTTGGAAATCCATTAAGCGAAATGCAAAAGATCAGCATCCACGAGATTAAGTTCAGCCGTAAGTGAATGTTCATGAGGTACAGACTCGGTTAAGACTACCATTTAGTGACCCGTTAGTGGACTGTTTTATAGATGCTCGTTATAATTAAATTCTGCTCTCACGTGGCTGATCTACCTCGTTTTCGTGGTTCTTTTAGAAGGAACAAGCTTTCTAAATAACTATCTTCTTCGGACCATTATACGTTAGAGAAACGATTCCTTTTCTATAATAACCAACTCGATCTTCCTCAAACACGAACTGGTACGACATTTTTGAAGTAATTCGCAACATTACTCTCCATTTGTGGAATTACAGCTTTCGTGTGATACAAACTCAATAATTCAGGTGTAATAAAATCATCTACCGAACAGAACACCGTTGCACTGGAATTTCTCGTATGCTGTAAATCAGCAAGAATCCGGGTCGTAAAAGCGTCAAGGAATAGATCACGCTTGATTTACTAACAAATGAACAAACCAACCGTGCAGCAAGTGTTCGTTCCATTACTCTTTCCATACAATCGATAACAGTTTTGCATTGGACGATTAGCAACATCAGACGGGAAAGACATCGATCTTCGTTTGCGGCGGGTAAGCAAAGCCGAAGAGAGTCGGTGTCGATCGCACGATTAATCTCGCGACTTGCAAAACAGTCTAAGGTGAACGAACGAATAGTCGAACGTATTACACGAATGGAAATACGCTCGAATCGTTCGTTTCCATAATTGCGGTTCGCGCTCGTTCTCGCGGCAGCAGTAAATCAATCGAAGCGTCTTTCGAACGGCGCGTGTATCTCGACAAGAGGATCGACGCGGTTTCAATTGATATCGCTGCTCGATTCTTAAAAGGCGTGATTAACGCGCGACTAATAGAAGTGATTAAGTTTCGCCGTGGCACGGTAATCAGCGAGTACGCCGCGCTTTAGCTCGTGTGAAAGATGGCTCCAGCCAGCGGATACGATTTGCCAGCAGGACGAACAGGTAATGAAAGACAGATGTGTCGGTATAATTATCGGTTCCTCGCCGAGAAAACGGTGCCGTCCGTTTGATGCGCCGAGTTTTTCAACAGTGGAATTGATCAAAGCGTAGGAAACGAACAGTCATCTTGCACAGTTACTTTGCCCGCGACGATTTCCTAGTGGCTTTCAACGACCACCTCCTCGCCGCTCGCGGACAGAAGCTGCCGGACAGATGATTCGATATTTTTCAACTTACACGACGGAAACGGTCATTTCTTGCCGCGATTTCGCGAAGCTTTCATTACCAGCCGTAATTACGTCTTGTAATTGGCAAAACACGTGGGCGCGGCACGCCGTGGCAGCCCTATGGAAGGAAACTTTCATGCAGTCGATTAGAACGGTTGCAGATTATGCTCGGAAGTTAATTAGATCACGTAGAACACGCTCGGTCATATTCAGCCGCGGTAATACTCTTGTAAACTTGCACGAAACTTGTTACGAAACTTGAACCATTTCCTGTCATTCACCTGGATGTCGGAGATGCATCACTGCGTGATGCGACGCTTTAGTAATCGCGTAGATTCTTCTATTGGCTCTTCGATCATCTCGAACATCAAAAATTATTATAAATGCAGGAAGAACTTAACACTCTACCCGACTATGTATTACCACCTCACCGATCAGAAACCTGTTGATAGACCGTTCGATGATAGCGGTTATTGACTGAAAACCAATTAATAAACGTTTGATCGGTAATTCCTCTGTAGCTCAATCGAAATAATACAATTTAATCGCTATTAAGTTAATACACGGTATATCCGGTTGTGCATACAGAATTACCCATCGCAAAGTTTCATAGGAAGCAGAGAGCGGCAATGCTAAATACTAATTCCGGAATTAGTCCGAGAAGAAACGTTTTATTTTCTAGTCATTCATAGATAGCCTATCGACAGCTAAAGCGCCACCGTTCGTTTTAATTATACATGACAAAAACTTGATTATCTTCCGCAACGAATCAAGCTGCCTAGTAATTAAAGTTCCTAGGGTCTGGCTAGCAAAATCAATACGTGCCAGTGGCAAAAAGGCGAGTACGACACGGTGTTGCAGCGGCTCGATATCGTCGCGTAAGGCCGCTTTTATAGCGAGCCAGCAACTACTCGTTCCTTCGCTATCTCAGCTAAATTCTCTCTCCTCCGTGCTCCTGTTCGTTCAGTTAATTTAGCGTAAACGCAGCTTAAGCAGGCTGGAAAGCAAACACGAGGTGTGGGACTTTTAAAAAAACCTGTTCGCGACAGCTATATCCCGCGTGGTCGACGACACCGGTGCCCGTGAACGTCCACGGTAATATTCGTAACAATGATGGCTGATCCTCCGCCGGGATAGCGGACTATTCTGGCTCTACGGAGATGCTGGAGAACGCGAGACGTCCTACCGGGTAACTGAACGAGAAGAGAGAGCTACCCGTCAAACCAGTTTTATCAGCCACTTCCTTCGGGATGAACGGAGCAGGTAGAACGATGTTCACCTTTAAACCACGCCGGCACCCACCTTGCGGGCCACTCTCTTAGACCGGGTACAATGTACGGGTCCATGATGGTCTCTTTTGAAGGAAAGAATCACCGTGAGTACCTCTCGGATCGTGGTCCTTGTCATTCTGAGAAATTTCGTCGCTAGAAGGGGCCCTCTTGTTCGTCTCTTTTCATGGACCTTCGCCTCTGACTCGAAAAATATCCTTCACTTTTAGTGAAAAATTCTTTTCATACTTATTTATTTGTATACATTCAATAGGTTGATTTTGATGTATGCAAAGAATTGTGTCTCGACGTTTGTACTTGGACTGAATATCGTCCATTATTTTCTTCTTTTAATGGAAATTAAATGGAAAGGTGGAATGGATTCACGCGATCACAGGTCGAAGTTTATATACATTCGCGTTTCTAATGTCTTTCGCCAGGCTTTTCTTGACACAGAAGCAATCGAGTAAGCAACAATCAAAGCGTGGCAACCGGATAGATAACCGGACAGGAAATCAGAGTGTGGAATAAGCGTTTCGCGCGGTGAGCCAGAGCGCCACGGGGATTATCAATTATGAGCTACTGTGTCGAAACGTGATATACGTACACATTTATACGGGTCTACGTGGCCGTATTTATGCGCGCGGATTACTCGTGCACGCCAATTGAAACCGGGCTTGTATGCTATTTCTCCTATGAATGATTATTTGGCATGCACTGTTACGCGTACTTGATTGAATAAGTAGTCTGATAGACCAGCGCGATAATCGATACGTAGCGCGAACCCGGAATGATCTCTTTTAATCACTAATCGTCCATTTTTGGTTCGATGTTTCAAAATAAATCAGGGCTATCGAGAAGAATAGATAGACCGTAGAAGGTTAAATCTCTTTCGGTCTTGAAGATATTCCGGACGTTGACTCAAAGGAAGCGACAAAGCTGCTCGATCCTTGGTTTTTGCAACTTTTATGCGATCTCCTTTACCGTGCGCGTCTGAAATCCGGACAGCTCATACCGTGTACCGTTCCGTGAGTGGTTCGCGATATTACGCGGCTTCGAACCTGTTCTTCTTGCCGAGACGAGCCCTGCTCGCAGACGTTCCAGTCTTCTTATTCTATCAGCGATCCGCGGAATGCACAATTGCTCAAGAAGCTGGCGACTCGAGGATCTCCGGATGTCTCGGAGGTGACTCATTGTTGGCGAACCAGCCAACAGATCCAGACCGGTTTCACGAGTTTGTTTGAGAAACACGGGGCTAACGAACAAGGTCAGAAATGTGGTACACTTTTATAAAGCCTTCGATCGAGCACTTGGAATCGATTCGAATCGATGATGATCAAAAAATTGTTAAGGGAACGTACTAATTTGTGATGGCACGCGATTATAACACGTATAAGAAAAATAACGGTTCGTTGCAATTTTCTGAGAAACAAAATAGACATAAATTAAATGAAAATTAGTCGCGTACGAATGTACTGTTTGTTTACAGTTTTCGTAGAACGATCGACCTAATTGTCAACTTCTCTCCGGTTCGCAATTAATGAAACAGAGGCAGGGTGCATTTGCATTGCTCGCGATATAATTCCCAGAGATGTTGTTGAATGCAAACAGCGTTGCATACCGAGCTCGTAATGCATATAACTGTAACTGCTATATTTAACTTACGATGCAACATACTCGGGACGTTCGAGATTTAATTGCACGCTGTTTACTTTCTAATTGAGACTCGTTTGAAATCTTGAAAGATTTACCTCTTGCTCGAGCTTCTATTCAACTTGTATTTTATGTAGAATTCCATGAAAATTGATTGGCCAAGAGGAAAGAATTCGATTGGTGAACGGCACATGTGTCTACTGACCCAGGGTTGACGTTTCGTTGAATGCAGTTTTTGTAGGCGGTGCAGCGCGACGGGAATGCAAGTGGCAAAGATTTATGTGCAGGAAGTAGCCGACGCGGTGGTCAAGAAATAGTCAGAAAGTCTTCGAAGTGACGTATCGTTCGAGATTTCTAATCGATGACCGTCTCGACGGTCACATCCGGTACACGGAATTTCTGAAAGTTATTCAGAAAGTTATTTTTTCTTCTTTTGCTAATTCATCGATGCACGGAGAATTTGAAAGCCATTCGTTTAACGAGGTTACCGTGGATTTTCCAGCGAACGACGAAAAGCTTCGCTTCTCTGCACTTAAAGACACACCGCAGTTTTGTGTGGCAAGTTATGGCTATCCGCAGCAATTTCCCCGCTCGGTGATCAAACAGCCTCGTAATAAATTTAACCCGGCATCGTGGAAGCTTGTAAATAGCGTACGAGAGGTTAAAACGTCGAGCGACCAGAAACTCCGAGCTTCACCCCTTTGACCCCGAAAACAGTTTAACTTTCTAATTAAAATCTAAAATTCTTCAGGAACTTGCTTCCCGACAGCCGCCTGCTCGAGCCCTGAAAAACTAGTTAGACCTTGGATCCAGCAACAACAGGAAGAAAGTCTCGTAAATTCCTAATTTCGATTTCAAACGAGTTACCTCGGTTGCCATTAACGTTGCCTGTTTGTAAATTTATCGACAACCATGATGTTTCTTTTTCGATTCGATCCACTTACCGATACTCTTTTAGAAATTCTCCAATCTCTTCGTTTCATTTAATTACTCTATATCTGATATAAAATCAATGCACTTTGCGAAAGATGAAAGCTTGAAAGTTTTCTAAAACTTTATAATCTTCAATTTTCGGATAATGTGTATGTAGTTCAAAGTGATTACCAACATCGCTCGTTCTTTTTGTTTTCTTCTTCCGCCTCGACGAATTTCTTCGCCCACCTCCGCCTCGACTCGCTCTATGGTCTTCTTCGAAAACTTTCCGATGCGACGGCGAAACTCTGTCAGCCGTTAATCCGCGATCGCAACCGAGCAGCTCTTATCAAAGGAAAACTTTAGAGCCGTTATGGCCGATCGCGTTTCTATCTGTCCGGCTATTAATCTGCCCGAATCGTTCGCCCGGTTTTCCCGTTCGTAATAACTTCTTTTATCCGCTTTTGTATCGCGTGTCGATAGTTTTTCCCTTACGAGAAATAAAACGTTAGTTTTCCCCAAGCTTTATTTCAAACAATTTTTCATTCCGTGATCCACAAAAAATAACTAACAAAACCTTTGACGCGAAAAAACGGTTATTTTATGAAGCATTTAATCGACTAAACGATTCGGTGTAACACTGACATAGATTTCAGCAATAAACTTCCTGCGATCGAAGGTTAAATCAATTTGACGCTCGACCAGTGACGCTAACAAGCATTAAAGGTGCAGTTTCCGAGAATTCATGTGTCACGGGATTTAGCGGGTAGAAAAATGATTTTAACGCTTTGGTGACAGACGTTACATAAATTTATTTTTCAACTGACGAAAACTGTTTAATAATATTCTCTCTAAGCTCAGTTGAGAAGTTACCTCAGCTAACGATGCTTGTAACTTGTCATTTACGATAGAACGATTCATTCTTAACCTCTGTCAAACTAATTCCAAAAATACTTGCTCTTCGCGTGAGTCAGGGTGAAATCAGCAAAACACAAGGGTTCTGCATACGTCCATTACGCAGGATTCTCCGGTTTCCTAATTTGCACGAATGACGCAAAGAATCGCGGTGACGTCTCGTTAACGGGATAACGCGTGCAGTTACAAATGTAAACTGGTCCGAGCAAAAATAGAGGCTGCTTTCTAGGAGTCATGGAGAGATAAATCACCTAGTATCCCGATGAATTTCTTCCTCGACACTTTGACAGTGTCAGTCGGCGCTTATTAGTTTAAGAGTCGCTCGTTCCAGCGCTAATTTAACTTAACGAACCTTTCATGCCGTTGGCTACGGTTTCGTTGGAATCCTAGGCTAATAAGACGTTCCTCGGCTTCAATTATCATTTCGTCGGTGTATTGCGTGCTCGTTCTGGACGATTTGTTCCTTCGTTGCTTGCTACCAACCAGCTCGAAAACGCCGACGAGAATTACGACGATTAATTAGGTTCGCGTGTTTTCCGAAATTTCGTACAATTATCCCAGCCTCGTTTCCTTTTCAATGCCATCTGACATCGCGAAGACCGCAGAACTTTGATGGGACGAAGTATAATTATTATATTTCGTATAATGACTGTTATTACAAATTGAATAGAGATAGAATGCTTTTAATGGTGCGTTCATTAGTATTAGCGAAACGATGGCGCTAAGAGAATTTCTCGACACCTCAGACAGCTAGTAGCTTCCGCATCGACTCGTTCGAACGTGAAAAAAGGTCCATTACCTCGAGCCAGAGATTTTGGCACGTTATCTGATAATTACACAGGTGCAAAAAAATTAACGTCCACGGTAGCTAAAACGTTTCTGTTTACTTTACTTCGGCGAATCCTTTTCAATCATCCTGGTCTAAAATCGTTCGCGAAAGGATTATTGAAAGTTTCACGAGGTAAAGTCGTAAACGATGGCGCGTTGGGCGCCGTGTGTTATTTATGTAATCTTTCGCGTTTACTCGAGAATTTTTGAGGGCGAAGTTCCGTCGACGCGAACGTTCGGTTACGTAACAGCCAATATTTGATTAGTTTATTATCTATAAACGAAGTCTTCCTCTATCGTGGCACGTCGTCTCGTCGTGAACCTTGCATTAATCCGTCCGAGTGCCGGGTATTTGTTACCTTCATGTTTCATCATGGACAAAGCCGATAAATCTCGTCAATTTTACGCGGAAATAAATTGATGGACTTCGTTATATTCCGCTCGAAGTAACGGACCAGAACATCCTAGACGATGCTTCAATCGAGCGGGCATGAATGAATAAATAAAACGCGTTTACATTGTTAATCATCCATTCGATGTAGATAAATTAAAAATAAATATCAGAATTTGTGTATCTATTATACTCGAGGCATTAGAGTGTAAATTCTACATAGCTGATGTTAACATTTCAAGCGACTGTGATAACAATGTTGTAACAACGTTCTCCAATGTACACGGTGCATCGTTCTAACTCAATCATGCTCGTAATTCATGGTAAATTTCACATTGTTCGCCGGGAAAAAACAGCGAGTGTTTCGCTAGCTTCCGACCTGTTCGTAAAGAGCTTTAATTGGAAGACTGTCGCTTCGAATTACTGTCACTAGAGACGCTCCAGTTCCTCCTTTCGACATTACCTCGACCATCTCCGCGGCGTTTTCCAGCACGGAAAAGGAGGCTGGCTTTATTTTAACAGGAAGTAGGTTTATAGGTCGTCCTTCTCTCATGGGAACGCGTTTACCTTCTCCTCTTCGCTGCACCGACCGCCGAAAGCTCTTGTTTCAAATTCCGCTTGCGCCTTCGTTATTTTCCTCGTTTTTCCTTGGCCTTGGCACGCTTGACACCGCCGCACCGCGTCGCGCTACTGAAACTCGGGAAATCGCTTTAATTCGACGACCAGTTTCTTTCTCGCGGGATTACAGGCTCCGCCAGCTGGAAGATTTCCGTGTGCACTCGTTCGTATCTCAACTCGAAATTGCCTCGTTAATTGGTAATTATTTAACGAGAGGATTCGCAGACGAATCGTGTCGTTGCAAGGTTTTTAATTCATTAATGCTTGAATATTTTCAGGAAATATTCTGTCCTTTCTCTGGTAATTTCATTCAATTCACGTACAATGACAATTGTTTTAGAAATATTGTTCGTAGAAGTTTCATGGACAATAACGACTCGTTCGTTGTTTTTCCCGGAATTATTAATCTCACTATTCTTTCGTTCATTCGTTCGTCCCATTCACAAGGCATCGCGGTGCATTAGCGTAAGTGAGATTTACAACCCTGCGAAATTCTTTTGCATCACGATGCATATACTCGCTGGTGCATACAGTGGTCTCGTTATGCACTTCATATAAACTTGTTCGATACAAAATTTCATTCCCGTCAAGATGCGTTAAGATTTCGTAAAACAGAGATCGTGTAAATGATGATACAAAGTAGAATCCCAGTCCACGTGGGGATGATAGTTTTTATCAGCTTCAACGCGTGGAGTATTTTTAGCACAGACGATTTTAATGCCTCAAAGTCGCGCGACAATTTTCGTCTCGGGTAGGAAACGACGCGTGCTCTTTCCCGGCGTCGCGTCTATACAGCACACGCCAGCCACTCGTTAAAGCGCCATTCGTGGGACACGATTTCGCCGGTACACGAGAGCTTTTTGCGGGATGTCGTTTGTCATGTTTCCGTTCCGAAAGAGAGGCTGTTGTTTCGCGAAAGGCGACAGGACGGCTGCCTCTTGCCGTGAAGTGCTCCCGAAACTCCGGAAATTCATTTTTATACTTTCCTACGGGACTCTGGATCCGTCGAGTTACTTTCATGATGCTTCTTGTCTCTCCCTCCATCGCGGCTGATGTCTTTCGTCGTCCGGCAACCCTCGTCGCGGAAATTTCGTTTCGCGCCTGGTGCAGTATTTTTCAGAGAAATTAAGAGAACTCGGGGCTGTTTCTTTGACAAGCGAGGCGAGTCGTCGCGAGAAACGGTGGCGAAATTTCGACGTGTCTCTTCGCGACGCGACGGCACAAAAGAGATTCGAGACAAACGATGTTTCAAGTTGTTCGCGTCTATTCTTCTCGGCGTATCAATTTTCACCTGGCGACACGGCTGATACACACCTTTCCCTTCCGTTCTTTGGAAAGGCGGACCTTTCCTTCTCACTGTTTGATCAGGTAGGATAAGCGGTCTGTGTACACGGGCGAACGTTTATCTTGCTGAATTAGAGATAAACGCGACTGGGCCCACGAAGAAGGCGTCTTAACGGAGAAGTTTGTCCGTTTGATAACGACCAGGTGGAACGTACTCGTTTAGTCCAGCGTCATGATAAAAGAATTGCCTTTCGAGGCGTGCTGGAAAACGATCCGAACGAAATCGATTTGATTCGATTCTTCGCTAGTTTGGTCGCCTCTCTCGACCGCCCACTGCTCTCTATTGATTTATCGCCTCGCGACGCGATCCGATCGATCTGTCGATAAAATTAATCATAATTGCGCTTGGCACATGGAATGCCGCGGGTTGTGCAACTCTCGAGTGCCGTTCAATTCCATGGTTCGAGTCTCGCTGTTGGCGAGAGTCGATCGCGCGATAGGTAGCGGTATTAATTAATGGTTAATAACACGTTTCGCGATCGGTTCCGTGTCCCCGTGATTTTTCACCAATCTCGATCCCGTGATCCATTTTCCGCCACGTTTATAGTCGATTGCTATGGCTTTCGGTATAACGAAGGTAACGAAGAGATATCAGTTACGTATTGTTATCGCTCTGTCTGTATTCGTTTCAATTCAATCTCCGAATAGAGAAATTATTTTGAAATTAAATTAACCATTATTTTTCGTTGAAAGTTTCCTTCGCAAGGATACAAATAAGGGAGCGAAGTAAGACGGGTTCGCGAAAACAGTTCGTACGTCGAGTTTACGAATTTATTACCGCGCTTTCGGACTACGGCGAGGGTGTAATTGAGAAACGATCCAAGTTTCGAGGCGATCACTTAATTGAACGGTCTGGGAGTCGCAGACTGTTCGCGACTGGCTGCGATAAATTTTCCTACACCGTTACACTTTAATGCAATTATTTTACACAATGAATTGTCATCGCGAACATCTCGAACTCGATTAAAATTAACTGCACGCTGAGGTGGCGGCGAAACTGTTAAGAGTACAAACTCAATTTTCCATAGAGGATCGATCGAATTTCGTTATCTGTCAGAATTTGAATAGAATTATTATCAGTTCGGATTAAAGGTGAATTGAGCGATCGAGTTAATACAAGACACGATGCAGCGCGAAACGCGTGGAACACCGATGACTTGGCAAATCCATGGACGTGGTTGGCGAAGCCGGTTTACGGCGTGTGGGTGTCGCCGCTATGCGAAGAGAAAGTAGTGTGCCGTTAATTTATGTAATGCTGATTTATGCCCATCCAGGATGATCTTTTTTAATCGAGCGGCCGTTGACGCGTGCAGCCTTTGTGCTTCGCCATCGCGCATCGTCGCGCTCGAATTACGTTCATCGCGGTCGCCGCCCTCGATAAATGCTCGCGTTTAAATCAAAGATTTGCCCAGCGATGCTTGCCGTTTCTTTCATTTTTTTACTTCTTCTTTTATTTCATTTACCGCCTGAAATCGTCGTCGAGTTTCAATTGGAACGTCGCGTAAACGCCCTCGACGTTGATAAAGCTACACTCGCGAAAGGAAACACTTTATAGCCATCTTATTGATTCCAATTGCGCGATAAACTATCTCTTTAGGGAGGGAGAACGAATGTATCGAGGGAGCGCGAAATTTACCCTGAACTCTCGAGCGTGATTACCTAAGCAACTTCTGTTAGGTAAAAATTTGCAATAAATTCGAATAGGTCAAAGTTTGAAATATTTTTAAGCCTGATTAAGTGTGGATTCCAAAGAAAAATTACAGTCGTTAGACTGATTATCAGTTAAGACTTCATAAAGATCCGGGCGATCAAGGAAAATTTGATGGGCGTCGTTTAAAGTTTCGAGCACCAGAACTCAAGCTAACACCGATGATTAAGAGGGTTCTATAGGGTGCCATCCCTCTTGAAACCTTTTTTAAGGTTACGTTAAACCAAGCATTAGTCACCCCCAAACTGTCGTTAAAAACACTTATTACGTACATGCCTCTACTACTAATTAATGAAATTCAAATACTATTGATCGATCTACGCAATTTAAACTTAACTCTCAGAAAAACCGCATTACTTATGGGGTGACCTAATAAATAGCATGTTCTCTGATCTTCCAAGTAATCCGGTTATCCACATCAAAATCAATGCAATCGGTGAAGGTAATTTTTGATAGAAAATCCATTCTTCTAGCAAAGCAGGGACGCGGATCGAAATCCGGTCGTAAGTCGATGATCCAGTCGCAATTATGGGAATCCATATCCTCATATCGCTGCAGCCCCTTGCAGTTCGCCCGTTGCACCTGCCGCTCCAGCCAGGCTGGTTCTCCTCCGACCACTTCGCCATTCTTCTTCTTCTTCTTCTTCTTGTTTATCTCTTCCCATCCTGTGTGCCCTTCCTCCACGCTCGCTCGTTCTTCGTTTTTGCCTATCATCTTCTCGTTCCGCGTCTCCCTTTCGCTCGCTGCCCTTGGCGCACCAGCATCTCCACCGAGAACCTTTCCTCTCCTCTTCTTGCCCTCGAGGCAATGCACCTCCGAAGAGCGTTGACCTCGCTTCTTAGGCTGTTCGCGTGTTCCTCGGCCCGAGAGTAGGCCCTGCACCGTTGCGTCCCTTCCTCCTTCAACGTGCTCGCTCTTCCACTCTCTACTTCTATTTTCTCGGTGTTCGTGTTCACCGTAGCCGCCAGGAATAAACCGGGCTCGACGAGAGCGACCGCTCTCGCTCCGGGCCATCGTCGAGGAATCTCGATAAGCCGCGCGGTGAAATTAATTGGCCGACCACGAAACCGACCGTCTTCCACCGAAAGACGGACAACACCGTGCCCGCTGCCCTGGGAATCCATGGATTTTGGCCCTCTTTATCCACGAAGGAACAGGCGGTCGAAAGGGTGCAATTTCTGAATCACAGTCCTCTTTAAATTACAATCCAGACAATGATCGGTAAGGGTGCATCACGTTCGAGGTACATAAAAGAATTCCCCAGAAATGGTCTTTTGTCTGAAATTTTCGTCAAGCGTGGCCTCGATTTGTGGGCTAATTGCAATTAAGGACACCCTCCTAGAGGAAGTACAGGCAGAAGGTGGAGACAATCCGCGATTGTCATTGGAACGCTCATTATCCTGATATCGGGCAGAAGCGTCAGTTAGAGCCGCAAGGAGAATTATTCGTACGGTAGCGAGCAGACACGACGTTGAAGTCTCCATTGTTCACCGTGTCGCGTTCAAGGCGCGAGGATAAAATTGGGTCAAATGGCGATTAACCTCGTCCGTGAGAGCACGCGGCCGGTTGAACGAGCGAACTTGTTGAAAAGACAGCCGTAGACTCGTCTTGGAGATGAGCGCCGATGGGCAGAAAGAGGAAGTCGATGATTGCACTGCAGGCGCCGGCGAGGGCGTTTGCAAAATGGAGAGTAATACTCCAACGACACGGAACACGCCACTTGCTAAAAGTGCATTGTCGTTCGGACCCTTTCACACTGATGAACAATGCTGATTGGCAACGACGATCGAGCGAAAAGAAATTGTAGTTAATTTACACTATATTACTTCGCTTGAAGCAGTCAGTTCTGTTGGGATGACTTGAGAAACTTTGCCCTCGCCCTACGTTACACTTTCTGTACACAAAGATCGTATCTACTTACATGTTTGTATTTCTTTTTACACTGTTAAAGCGCTCGTATCGTTTCATCTTTTTTGACCAGGGTAAAGAATCGCATTATTTAGAAATTTTTTGATTGAATCCATTCAATTTCTTCGTGAAAAGTGGAACACTGATTTAGTGAAAGTGATAAAGACACTAAGAAAACAATAGAATTTCATTAAAAATTTTTGTATTTTAATTGTGTATTAAAGTACATGTCTTACTAGGTATATATAATTAGTCTTACACGTTAATGCATTGATTTAACAACAGATAACCAAGTTAAGCCGCGGCGCTTAGAACGCTTTTCATACTATATCTCCATTATCACGATACACAAACGATGACTGATGCCACGAAGCCGATAACTATTACGAGAAATACGTGTTAGCGGGTACAATTATTTGTAATACGGTTATCGTGATAATTTGTATCTTCGAGAAATCTCGTTATTGGATTAGATTGGTTTAGTAACTCAATTTCATTTGCACGATTATGTAATTCTTTAGATGATCTTTTTATAAATTGTATTTTATGCAATTTTGGAACAAATGGCAATAATTCCATGAACAATCTTATTGGTTGATTGCTATATCTTCTGCTTCTATGTAAGTCGGTCAGAATACCATTTTAGGCGTTTACGTAATGGAACGACCGTCAGGGACAATTCTCTGTCTCAATTACCGATCATCAATCGCGAGTGACGCTTCTCGGAGGGTCCTTGACGTGTTCCGTTTAGACGTCAGGAGCGTCGAAGGAGTGTCTGCTCTTCACGTCGATCAAGGAAAACATGGTTCTATCGATTGAAAGGATAAAATATAATAATTGTTATTCACGACACTCGATTTTATTAAAATTAATATTTTCAAATTATTTTATTCACCCAGCCCTAATTGCACGTCAACTACGTTAGCTTATCTTATCATTCGCGTTTTACGCTATGTAAATTTGCAATCGGCAAGAGATTACGCGGCGCTCCTTTTTCAGTGGAAATTCGTGTAATCGGATAGACAGCGGATATTCAGTGGGTTACATCATCATCAGAGTCGATAGGTTCAATCCTGAAAACGGGAGATAATCTACCCTCTTGCTCGCGAATTTGCGACAAATCTACCCGTTCGTGCGGATCAACGGCTGTTTGCATCTGTACGATAGAGGAATTCGGAGGATCGATGAAATCATGGCAAATACGACGCAAGTGCAAACGATTGGGCAGTCGGATAATACGGGGAATCGGAGAAATATGAATTTACTTCCGTTATTAGGTAATCGCTGTTGTCGCGGCGCCTGTTTGTCTCGATAGTTGGCGCGAAACGGTTTGATTTTCACGCAGCAACAGGTTACACCACGAATCTGATCAGCTCACGCTATTCTTGGTCAAACAGAAATATTTCATTCATTATATCTCATTTCGTTTTCTGTAATATAAAAAATATTGAACATATCCTCGGATATGTTTAATACAATTATATTATTTTGTTTGAAAAATATTTAAACTACTACCTCCAGATTTTTTGTTTTCCATTTAAGACGAAGAACACTCGTTTGCATTTTCATGACTCGTTAAAGTATTCCACGACCCAGTTGGTTGGTTTTACGATTGCACAATAATTACCCATTCTTTTCACGACGTATCGTTAATTATCCAAGTTTTTACGTTTTCTCGTTATCTCGCGGAGCGATTACCAACGCCATTCGAAAGAGTAACGAGATCGAACGAAAGGAGGATCGCAGAGAAAACGTTGAAAAGCTGGAAAAATAAATTGCTGGTCTGGCACAGCATTCGAACAATCGAGTTTTCAATTCTCTTCCTTTTGATTGCCGCTCGTTCGTTCTTATCAGAGGCTTCAGACTTTCCATCATGGCGATAGGTTTGAGCGGGTTACGCGGATTCCGGTCGCGTCATAACAAATGGAGAACAATGGTGTGCACGGTGCACGCGGATGGATAATCTTTCACAGTTTTGCTCACAATAGCGTCACGTTCCGACGCGACGTCTTTTTTTTTTTTTTTTTCTAACCGTAGTTTCGCGTGATGCACGCTCGTGAAAAGTCGACGCGTACAACGCGATGCCACTTTTACCAGCTCCGCGTATACTCTTTGAACACGCGTTGCACCCCGCACTGGAAAACGCGATTCACCGGTTAGAAAACGGTCGACGGTCGGTGTTGTTCTGCTTTTTCGTTCTGTCGCGTTTACCACTCTTGTACCGGCGCGGCGCGGCGGCTTGCTTCTCTCCATTGATGAAAACGTTGCCTCGCTTTTGTGCCCGACTATTATTAAAATGTCTGTTGCAATGCTACCGGAAAAGGAATCGGTTGAATGGATATTTGAGCTTTGAATTCTTTGCAATCGACTAACAGAACCGAGCAACTTAAATATAACTAGAATTTTTCGAATTGTCGTGGAAGAAAAGAAACGAAGTCGTGTTTTCGAATGAATATTCATAACATATAACAAGAAAATGTACTGTCCTTATCTCTCCACGAGTACATATGTATGCATGTAAAATGCAGAACGCCCTAGATGTCCTGGTTTCGCACTGTGAATGAAAAATTTACGGACTTCACAGATGGCAAAACGTGATTCCACGTTTTGAAGCGCCAGCGCGCTTCTTTGAAATTTCAATGAAGCACCCTGTTACAAACGATGCACGTTTCAGAAAGAAGGTTTAATAAGGACTTCTTGTTAATAACTTCGTGTAATTTCAAGCAGAAGAATGCACAACATTAACCTTTGATTTTACTTTACAAATTATAAGTGATCTAATATAACACCTGCCATTTAACGTAGAAATAAAATTTATTATTCTTTATTGTTTTCCATTCTGTTGCTCTTTCAGTGTAATGTCAGCTCATAACAATGTAAACTTTCAATTGAACATACGTTCGCGTAAAGTACATTCTTCAGTTTCATTGAAAGTTTAATCAACTTAGGTATTGAAACGTCAATCATTTTAAGAAAACACGTTACACAACAGTTTTTGTTTTATCTATAAGATAATGGTGGGATAACATTGTTTCGCGTCGATCTTTTATTCATCCTGTGTTCCTCTTCAACTTTCAGTAACCTTTTACTACAAATATTTTACTCAATTTCGTTCGTAAGCAGGTGGCTATTTCATCGAAAGGGTTGCACGATTACACGGTCGTACGGTGTAGATTTAAAAGCGAAGCTTTTTGCGACGATTCGCGCGCGCGTTCCGATAGCCATGATTACGGGCGTCGGAAAAAGGAGGATATTTGACCGGCTGGTAATTACCAGCTGCGAAACGAAACGCCTTTGTGCGGTGCCGCCGATGAAGGACCCGCGAGATAATGCGATAGCAGTCGCGACGCGCCGGCGGAAGACGAATTTCTGAGCGCTTTCCTTCCTGCAGACACGCCACTGCAGCGTGTTTCGCGCGCCACAGAAAAGGTGGAAAGGAAAAAAAAAGTAGAAGGGAGAAAGCAACAGTAACGTAACGCCGCGGGGTAAAAACTGTCGTGATAATGGGATTTACGAGGCCCAAAAAACGTGGTCGCGATTACCGCGGATAAGCGAAACTCCGCGTCCGAGTCATCTTTTTCTCTCTCCTCTGCGTTCTTCTCAGCTTTCTACGAAAGATTTTAATTTCACTCGACTCGAGAGCACGCGCAAGAACACTTTCGAGGATCGATTGCTCCTCAACCCTTTCACTGCAGCGTCAGTCGTGTTACAATCCCGAATTGATTTTCAAAAAAAGGAAGGTACAATAGCCATTGAGATTTCCCAATACCCGCTTTCTCTATAAATGATAAAATCTGTGTTGTATGGTCAGAGTTCTCCATCGAGAATCTTTTTTTTACACAAGTTGTCGATTTTCCTTCTAACTCTGTATCTAAATCCTACTTTAACGTTCGTCGCTGTATGTAGTTAAAACAGTTCAGAAAAGTAACAGAGCCGCATTTACATATTTCTAAAATTAAGAAAGTTACATGCAAAAAAGAAAATTGTGTACCCGGACGCTATCTGCCTTTCCAGGAATTAAATGAATAAATTAAGAAAAGTTCATTCTGATAATATCGTATGAAATCGCAAATTTCAGGACAGCCTTGTAACGTTAACACGATGCGCGATTGAAAGTGTACATATTCGTATGCTAATATCCGATGTCAGTCTGAAAGGATGAATAATTATTTCATCGAACAAGGTTGCATCGCACGGATAATATCAACGGTACGCAGCACCGCGTTCCCAGTCCTTGGTCCACCGATGAAACCCAAGGAACTTAATCGTTTTTCTTGGCCGTAACTAAGGTACGTGTACGCAATGGGTCCATTGTCTGCGCTAATGGGACGTGCAATAATTCATCGACGTTGTGTTGCACCGAGTTCGTGCAGAAGAGAGGAGCATAGGACGAACGAGGGAGGGAGATAAGGGTAACGTGGCATTTTGCTCGAGCGAAAAGATCAATTGACATTTCAGCGGGCTAAAGGCGTCGGGTATTGATTTCATCGATTGCGCAACCGGATTGCTCGTGATTCCCTGTTGCAAGGGTGCGAAAATATTTCACGATGCCCCCCTCGATATCCGCGTAGATACGAAACGATACGATTCTCCTTTCCTGGGGAATGTTACCAGCCGTTGCGCAACCGACCAGTTCATCTGAAGCACCGCGAATCCTGACAAGTGTTCGCTTAGCGGTTCTTGATAGAAGCTAGCACGAACGGGGAGTTAATAAGCTTCGGTTTCTAATAAGCTCCCGTTTCCTGAAGCGACCATAGGTGTGCAAGATTACGGGGATTGTAGATACTTTGTATTAAAGGGTGTCTAGCTTAAGTGTTTAAGGGATTTAGAAATTTTTCCCATCGTACGATCGCTTCCTTATAGATACCAAGGATCCGCCTGGAGAGTCGGCGACACATGGAATTTCGCGGTCGCCAAAGTGTTAATGCAAAAGAAACGAAGAAACGAAAGCAAGAACAATCAGCTTCTGCAAGCTCTGCAGAATAAACCACAGTGTTAATAAGTGTCACCGTTACAAACCATCGTCTTGGTTGCAACAACAAGTGAAAAGTCTGTCCTCGAAGCGTCCAAGACCTAATTAGCGTGTTTCCAGGGATCGAGAATGTTCTGTGATGGTGTACGCAGGTGTTAGCGATTCCGCGTGGCTGCGGTTAACCGTGTAATGTAACCTGGCAACGGAATGGCCACGTCAATAGGCGTATTGAGAATAAACCGGATCGTATATCAAAACGGTTTACGCGTCCCGGATCTACGAAGATCTTGCTCCACGAACGAGCCCTTTCACCTCGTGACCAAGGTTGCGGATCGGTGTTACGACAAGGCTCATTGATTTGTGCACCGACCGGCCGCGGCCGTCTTCCATTTGGTTGGCCTTTTCAGCCTTTCAAAGGTCTCTGACTCGCTGTGCGCATCGTGTTCGTTCGATGGCTTGCGTTTCCAACTGAATCTCATCGACCGAACCGAAATTTAAGCTCCCCTTTATTGAACAACGGATTCAGGCGAACCACATTTCACACCGAGGACCCACGGTTACGATGGTCAGAATTTCGGCCTTTCAGAGTAGCCCGATGCCTTGGGGTTCTGATTAATTTCACTTGCAATACTGTTGATGCAATTTCGTCCAAGATGCTCAATGTATATTTTCGTGGTTATTGTTTATTGGCAGGCTGAACGGTTGGAGGCCACAGGTGGCTGGTACCACGAATTCGATACAATCGAGCAATTGATAAAACGAAAATAAATATAAAAATGGAGAAACCACTATAACCAATAACTTTATATTGACCTACCTCGATACGTCAATCAAATCGTTGAAAACTGCACAAACAACAGCGCGCATTAATTGCATCAAACTTCTCTTTTAATTCTCGTCGATCGTTCGTTTTTACCAAAGACCAAGCTCTCTCTACCCTTCCAATCTCTATACGTCTTAGGTGGATGTTTTCTAGCTGCTGGCTGCTTGAAAATTCCGTATTTCCGGCAGTCACGGTTGAAGTTGGTTCTCCAATCGGTAAAAGCCGTGGCTTTTTTCCCCCGTAGTTTTGATCAAAAGTCCCCAATCAAAATTGATTGCTCGAGATGAAACGGAATCTATTTCGCGTTCGACGAGATTACGGGGGTAACGCACACCGGGCTGAATGTTAAATCAGCGTCGCTGGTTGACGTGTTCGAGAAAGGTCGAGAAATGCTAACGAGCTGTCCTGGTAGGTCCGATGGCGCGTTCAAAGCTTTAAATCCGTGGCTGTTCCTCCGCGTTTCTTTTCCTTCGTCTCCTCTTTCCTGAAATTCGCTGCCGTCATCTCGGTAACTCGGCGCAGCTAAGCCAGTTACGACAGAGAAGATCCCATGCAGATTCGATGAATCTGCTCCGGTACTATCGGTCCAAGCGAAACAAAGGATCTTGGCTCGCGACTCTTCGAGACACGCTTTCTCGTCTGGAAATGAGATTCGAAGATAGCTCGAGAACTGGGATTCAGAGTTAGAAAATACCCTAACTCCTTCAGAGAGTTCAACTTCCTGCTGCAGCCGACATTGTTGAACAAAATTATAAGATACTTTCGTTGAAAATGAAGAAAATATCTATAATTAAACGAAATTACTACGTTTAAAAAAAATTAACATTCATTAACAGTTTTGACACAATTTTACACTGTCTTCTCAAAGGATTTAATGTAGTCTCACAATTTTATTCACCAATGTTCATGGCACCTTGATCTTTCTTCTGATTGAAAAGTTTCGTGCAATTACACGGCACTTGTTGCTCGGAACATTACGATGTAATCTCGCGTATTTCCCGCGGAACACGAGTTACACGACTTGGAGTAGGGAATAATTCGCGGGAAATCGTTTGCGGAAGTTCGAGAGTGAAAAAGGGGAGGTCTCGTGGGTGGGTGCGCTGTTGGAATTTAACAGGGGACTTGGAACTTCTGAACGAGCCTCGTAAATAACCGATAATCTTCCTGTAATTCATATTTCACGAAGAAGAAGCAGTGATCGGTGTTGCTGCCCTAGCGATTTTTCAAGGGTCGATTAATCGAACCGGGTAAGTGTAACAGCCGCTCTGACAGAGTCGATCATTCATATCTAGACGAAGGATATTCCGCAGCTGCAAATTCCTCTCCATTTACCTCCAACATATGCTGATAGTCATGAGTAGCAGAATTTTAGCTTTGTAATTCAATTGGTTGAAATTTACACTTTCGTAACTTCCCGACAGAAGTGCCACGTCACGAGATACATATCGATTATAGTACGGTCAATCAGAGGCTCGGAAACTAATTCGAAGGCTAGATTCGAGTGCTCGACTTCCGTGAAAAACCGTGCTCCAGGGTGTTCTTTGTTATCCTGAGTTATCTTGACGATAAATATCGACCAATGCGGTGGCAAGCCTGTGGCGAAGCGCGTGTACCCGCCACTTCCGGTCGTAGTGCGAGAATATTTATACAGCGATTCGATTTATCGCACCCTCCTACCAGTTCCCTCAGCAACTACCCCTTCTGTTCCCATGGCGCGAGAATTGAAATATATTTCCCCCAAAACTGGCCGATTTTATTGTCCAATTTCATCGAAGCTCGTTCGTCGTTGCATAAAAACTCACTGAACTTGCATCTGTACGTATATCAAGGATAAAGAGAAAGAAAAGAAAATTCTGCGAGACAGTAACGACTCGACAAGGTGACAATCGCATATTTTCCTGGATTTCCCATACCATTTCAACTGGTTCTGCAGGAAGCTGCTTCTGGATTTTCTCTCAACTCGAATCCTCCTTCGAACTGCTTCGATGTTTCACTAAACGTGGAGGGTAAAAGTTCGCAGCTGGATAAGCTTCGGATTTCGTTTGTAAAAGTAGGTTTTGTTCGAGATCGACGCCAGTTCTGATACTTTGAAGGAATTTCAGTGATTTATGTATCTTGTCATCCCCTTACGATATTTATTTTCCTTATAAAACAAAAAATATTTAGATTTTAAAATAAATTCTAGAATACCATCTTCGATCGATCGGTAATGCAAAAATCCCACAGAACATTGCTGAGTACATTATGGAATAATCGTACTATTGCAAATGAACACTTCATCATATTCAATCAAACAACGTGTACATTCAATCAACCTTCTTAATCGAGGTCAAATTAACCCCACTTCCGCGCACCGAGCACTTCACCCTCCTGTTCGAAGATCGATAAAAGTGATTTCAGCCTCGAACACGATACTTTCTATTGTTCGAGCCAGATTTTTCCCGATCGTTATCCGTCTAACGTCGATCAGGCATCTCGTCGAATGACGTGTGCGCGAAATACCGTGTTGGCGTGTAGGCGTCACGATTAATTGTCTCGACGTTCAAAGGAGGCGTCGATTACGCGCGTTTCGACGCACGTGTGCCAACAGCTCGTAAACGCTTGTCCGCATTTAACGACGACGGCTCATTTGCTCGAGATCACGTATCGTAATGCCAAGAAGTTCCTTGAGAATCGAGCAAAGATACTCTCTGTCAAAGAGAAAACCATTCGTCTTTCTTGGCACGATGACGTAGACTCTAAGCGCCGGCGCTTACTTTCTCTCCGTTCGCGTTATTGTGACAATTGTATTGCAACACGTACTACCGAGAAAATATGTCGTAATTAATTTCCTATCAGAGTTGCATGTTTATGACGCTCCGATGTTTCATAGAAGAGTACTGCAATAGGTGTATGACAACCGTGAGTTTTCATGTCATCGGTTTGTAATATGGAAAAAGTATAATTGTTTCTAGCGAAGCATCGATAAAGAGAAGAGTGAAATTGTAGATACGATCGGTAACGATTCATTATATTCAGGGGAATAGAATTTTAAATCAAGCCGAAACGAATACCCGGAGGATGTGCGCTCCGAGCAGGTTCGAATGAAAATTATCGGAAAATAATAATTTGAAAATAAACGTTATAAACAACGGTACTCGTTTGCTGAAAGCTAACCCGTTTCTCTGATTGCTCGGTCGAATGAATTTCAAATGGAGAATTTAATAAGGTAATGAAGAATCAAGCTTTTTTGATTATCGAATAAGCAGCGCTTATAAGTTTAATCCAATTATTCAAATTAATGAATCAGCTATTGTTGAGATTATAGACCAACGTGGTATAAAATGAACAATTTAATCTGGTGTGCCTTAAAATATACCGGAAGCCACATATTACGTCGCTCTTTGACTATTTCGAGTTGAACGCAGTCGTGTCTCCTGCATGGCGAGCGTAAAATGAACGACGTTCGAATGAAGCCGGCAACGCAGAGAAAATGGACGTTGAAAGCTTCGAAAAGCTTCAGATGCAGTCAGATCCGCTTGGTGGATGCGTGAATGCAACCCGCGGTGCACGCACGTCACCTCGAAACAAAACTCGTCGCGTTTCAACCGAGCTGCAAACGTAAAATGCACGCGGTGCACCGTTCCGCAGCTTATGTCGAGCGGTAGTTTGCTGTGGATTATAAACGTGCGCATACCAGATGAATTGAACGGTGGACAATAAATGCCGCGTTCTATATACCTACCGCACAAAGATATGTTATTCATGATTTCGTTTTACACTCCGGTCTAAATGAATAGATCAGAGCTGCTAGACAGACAATCCTGTGAAGTCTATTGAATATGATCCTGATTCATTAAACAATTGACGTTTATAAAAAGATTCCTCGGAACAGGAATAATAAAGGATTAAAATATTTTGCAAAATACATAATCATCATACAAATTGTCTCGATTAAGTAAAATTCGGCGAATTGAATGCGCTCCAAATTTAAAGCACTTTATTTAACGTCGTTCGAAATTACATTTTGTCTCTAATACAATTTTCTCGATTTCTATCGCTCGATTATACATATTACTGAAACCATGGATGGGTTTTATGAATGCCGGTACACATACCCGGTACGATCTTGTTTCTATATGGAACAAAATGGAGAACGTTGTTCCTTCATGTAGGTGAAAATAATTGAATTCGAAAGCACGTCGTTGCGTTTCCTTTGCATCGACCGATTGTCTCGTTGGGCGTCGTGTTCTCTGACGTTTGTACAAAACAGGGCGACATCGGGGAAGAAACGAGGCTATTGACGAGGGGAATGAGAACCTACGTGTATTGTACGACTCGTGGACAAAAGGTGTACGATAAACAATTCCGGTAACACTGGCACGCGAACACGCGTTTTCCACATTAAGATAGCTTTATATTGTTCGTTTCTCGAGTAAGCGGCACTAAGATAGAGCAACTTGGCAGGGCTCTATTCAGAATTCTCACACATCGACGTTGGCTTTTACGTTTTAATATTTATTATTTTTCTTTTACAGGAGTAACGAGGCTTAATAGAAAATAATAGAGAAACACTCTTATGCACGCGTCTGTTTGTGAAAATTCCACGCTCGTATTCCCTCTAAAAGCATTAAGTAAACTCGCGATAAATTTCTCAGACTTTTCCTCGTATTTTTTCATATTAAATAAATTTATTTTTTCACATGGTCGCTCTTCGATTTTTTTGTTAATTTACTGTTACTTTAAGGTATGTATTTATTTCGATCTCGTGCAATTCTATTACTTCAGTATAAATTGATTCAACTGAAATGCTCGCCCACTTGATTTTCCTCTCTCTGTTTCAAGTAAACCTAGCCAAATTAACAGCAAACTCTTCGCCGATGTCGTCTCGATTGGGTAACGATAATCCTAGAGACGATTCTCTATCGATTGCACGCTCCACTCGACTCGAATCTCCGAATTTCCGTCGAAACAACATCTTGAATTCGCTGTTGGAGTTTCGATCGCGGTTACACGTACTCGATACCTGGTACCGGATACGTTTATCCGACTGCTGACTCCGTTTGCAGGTAATAACATGAATCGATCTGTTTGCGAATACGATATGGTGTGGTTGACCCAGACCTCTCATACGCTTGCATGTATTCATCTATATCGATATTATAATTATTTTTAAAATTATTTAAATATTTTCTATGCTGTCGTTACATATCTGCTAACTCGACTAGACTTTTGCATTAAAAAACATCAATTATTCCGATAATTAAATTTATCTTCGAAAGCCATGAAAATCAACGTTCCTTTGCTGACTTTTAACAGAGTTGTTCAACGTTCGTTTCGAAGACATTAGTCGAACTCCTTTGCTCGAGAGAACTTTGCTTTTAGCTAGAGACAAGTTTCATTGGACTACAGGGAAAACTCGAAACACTTTCCTCTTAAGTGGATGTCATTTCGCGAAACAAGTTTAATCATGGTGCATAAACAAGATGTACGGTTTATTATTTAAAGGTGATGATGTATCGTGGAGAAAGAAAGAAGAGAATCATCTTGCGAAAGTTACTTGATTACGTAACAAATAGAAAATAAGGAGAAAACTGGGCTTCCAGCAATTCGTGGATAATGAAATTTTCTCTGTCCATGGGGAAACGGACGAAAACGTTTTCGTAGCAATTTCGATTCAATTGCACGCTCGGTGTTTGCAGTTATATAAGGGGTGCAACGAAGTTGCCCTTATCATCGTCAAATCTATTTTCACGGAATTCTAAATTTCGAATATTTTCTCCGAATTTTCCGGTGGATTGAATCCAACCTTCGAATAATAGCTCGCTTTTCGTAAATGGAAACTCGATACTGGAATTATTCTTTCAAAAAGAATCACTGATTGAATTTTATTTTTCTGTTAATCGTCGTTTCATTTCCATTTCTATCACGAACTGTGCGTGAATTGAAACTTTTCCAGTTCATGTTACGCTATTACCTTCTGCTTTATAAACTGTTCTTGCACGTAATGTAACTGAAATTGAACGAATAATTATCGAAGCGTGCATTAAATAATCCCTCTCAAAGCCTGTGCCACTCGTCGCGACTTTAATCTCGTCATCCGTATCTATCACGAAAAGTAACAAAAGGTTAGGTAATTCCGTGCTTTTAACCAGCACGGGGCTGCTCCTTTCTGACCCTTATCGAACATGGTCGAACGAAAGCTTCAACTCGATTCAAAAGAATTAGAAAATTTAAAGCTCCCGGTAATTCTCCTGGCAGCTCCGTAATTAATTCATCAAGCCTCTACGCGACTCGATCGAAACTTTTTACAGCTTTCTGTTAAATTTCACCGAACTATATAAGAATTTAATTTTCGACAATTTCACCTCTGCGACAGTTTATCGGATCTTCACGCTCGTCCAATTACCAACCTGTAAACATTAGCATACGACTCACGTTTTATATTTATTCGACAATTTGGTTATAAGTAACGTCAGATGGTCCTTCGAATGATGTTCTCGTAACCATGAGTTGACCGTAACGAAGCTGTGTATCGTTGAAAACTCGCGATTCTTCCGCTTTCGCCTTTAATTGGACGGCCGTTTAATAGCAGAAATCGGGCTCGGTTGGTAAGACAGATAAAAAGAAAGAGGTTTTGCCCTGTTAATGACTCTTCCGTTGCATCGTTGTCGACTTATTGCAAAAGAAACGTCGAATTAGCGCGATCTTGCGCTTATCTTCGAACCGTGGCTACTTGTTCATTCGTTTCGCGTTTCCGTTGCGTAACGTTCATCCTCCTGTCTCCCGTGATTCGTCCCCAGGATCGATTGTTGTTTAAAATAAACTCAATGCGATCACTTCCAAGAGAACGATTTATCGGGACTGACATCTTCGAGCAACGGAATTTACATAACGAAGCGATGGACAACATCCATCCGACCGGACTGCTTGCTTGTACACGCCACGCTGAATATTAATTTATTCTGTAACCGATATGGGAACTTGACGCCTCTCCGCCTCTCTTGTTACGATTTTCTGCCATCAAGTTTGCTTTATGAAGTACACCTTGCCTTCGACGAGTTTAATTATTTATATTTGTAGAGATTACTGGATGTATGATTAGATTTTGAAGGGATTAAATTACTAACTGCAGAAATTTTCATCAAATTTAACGTTTGATCAATCTATTAATCTTTCGCACACAATGATCGTTAATTTGCCAATTAATTCCATAATCTCGTTGGTAAACCACGTTTCAATAATTATTACAACACTTCAATGATGCGTGTTTATTGTACCAATAACAATGCTTCGATTTAATAACATATTGAGATCTGAAAGATTTTCAGGGCAAAATGTCCAATTAACCAAATCCCTCTCGTTACATCTTTATCATTGAAAAAAAAAAATAAATGGAAGAGAAAACGTTTTGAAAAGCGAGAAAAAGTCGCATCGGAAAGTGAAGGGGAATAAGGTTGATTAAATATGGACCCCGTTTAGTCAAATTCGGTCCGCTGGGGCGAATGGCTCCGGTAGCAGCTTCCCCATTCAATGCGATTCGTGCATTGTGCGGGGGCCTTAAACGGTTTAAATATTCAAGGCACGCGCAGCTGCTACCATTCGTGTGCTGCACGTATGCCGTTCGTCTTAGCATATCCCCGAAAAACAAGTCGGCCTATTGGGATGTGTGTGCTCGACTACTCCACACCCTCGTGAAATTCTTCGCAGTGACGTTCACCCCCCGGTTGTATCGAAATTTATGCTAAACTTATCGAGACCATGCGGGAAAACCTTAAAGTAGCGGATAGAAAAGAATTTTTATCTTCCATTTTAATAGAGAAGCAAGTTGGTTTAAAGTCTGGATCCTCTGGATTGTTCGACTAACGGGATACGTTTATGATAATCGAGTAACTACTTTAATTCCTGGGTGCTCAGTTTCCTATTAGACGGCTAGTTCTCGCGAGAAGAAGCTAATAGGATTGGTCGTTATACCGGCGAAAGATAAGGGCGTCGCGTGGAAGGGGATGAACTTTAATGAGACGAGAATGAGATGATACTTTTAAAAGGTAAGGGATACTGTAACTTTAGAGCAATAGGGGAAGTTCAGTTCCCAGAGTTGTAATATACGGGTTTTTAAACTGGTTCCTGGGGTTGGGTGCTCGTTAGGTTTCTTTGAAATTCGACGCGTTTACCTTTCACTTGTTAACACACAATTTGGTAGAAGAAATGTTTAAAACAGTATTCGATGTCGGGAGAGATTGTTAAAATTATTGTACAAAATTTCTTAGATATAAAATCAATTTGAGAATCCGGGAAAAGACGGAGGGAATTAATTCCAGAGGCAAACAGTTGCAACGTGCGTGCATTTTTGACGAAACGGAAGTGTGTGGGCCGTTTATGTACACCAGCTGGAAAATAAAAGGTGCCCCGAAGGTGTTGAACTTTCTGGCATTCCAATGAAGCGTTTTCAGCTGGCCTGATCAGAATGCAAACGCCTTCGGGAAGCAGTATCGTCGTGAAATCTATGGTACAGTTTGAGCGGGTTCGCATACCAGGAGAAATGTACAAATTAGAAAGAAATCTTCTCCGTAATACGAAATTTATTTTGCTACGTAAGAAATATCGATTTCGCTGTACTTTATCAACTTATAGGAAGAAATAAAACGTTGTAGATAATCGTCCGGAAGGATCAGAAACACGGTCGTAAACGTCTCGAAAGGCTGGCACTTGTACGCGTTCCTAATAACATTGTCAGACAGCTATCTCGTTACATAATTCCATTTTCTCATTCATAGGCGAATGGGTTTAGGCGGTCGATGAGGAGCCGATTAACATAACAAGCTAGCCGTTTGTTCGCGTTCTAACGGAGCGCGGTATTAACGGGGCCATCGTGATAAAGCGGAGGTACTTGTTGTCGGGGTTGAAGTATCGGTTTCTCGTAGCTACCAACTTTAACCAACGCGGCACAGCCTATCGGCCAAAGAAGCCACCAACACGAAAATTCTAATCTTGCATCCGTCTTAACAACGAAGTAGATATCGCGTATATACCGTGTTCTTCATCGCAGTTGGAAAGATGGCCACCAGAATTAGCTTCGTGTGAGTGATTACATTGATTGACGAAAAGGTGTTGGTATTCGAAGTCTCTTCTACAACGAAACAAACTTTCGAACAACATTATCAGATACAACAATCACATTCCGAATCAACGATTCGGACAATTCGTTTGAGGCGACACGGTTTTTTGTTGATTTTTTCAACGTTTGTGTAGCTCTCCGGTTGCATCATTATGCACTCTCTCTTGGTTAATGAAAAGCTGTTTAAAATGAAACGCAAACGCACGAGAACCTTTGTGTGGTGTTTCATTGAAAATTAAAAATAAATATAAATAGTTGCGAATAATTCTCTGTCCAGAAAACTGGTAAACTTTTTCGCTTCTGTCGCTGCTGTCGTTGAAGAGCCCGGCACCAATTTGCAAGTCTGTGATTCCACGAGCGATATAAACAGACAGGATTTATATTTGTTCGTTGCGAGTTTCGTTGGTTAAACATTACAGCTTTCTTTCTCGCTTTGAGCTTCGTTATTAGCACGAATGAATTCATATCGAGAGGTATCATGATTGTGGAAAACACAAAATACAAACAAGCTTGCAATATTTCGTGGAATAGGAATGGTGGAACGAGTAGCTTTATCAGAATTCATCGACACACGTTTTATCAAACGAGAAGCTCTTAGAGTCAGAAATATAAATTTGGTGCTGAATATTTCGTGCTTTTTGAGGGAAAATGATTGTTTTTTATTCATCGTTATAAAAACACAGTATTAAAAGCTTGAAACATTAATAAGTTTTGACAGATAATATGATAATCCTCCTTCGAATACATTTTATTCAACATTTTCGATTAATATTTTCACGTGCGATTGTCTATAAAATCGCCATACGGTATAATGAAATGACAAAAATGAAAATCACCGAAAAATGTTGCACGATCATCGTGTTGCAAGTATAGAGAAAACATTTTCGACGCATCGATACGGGCGATGCAGATGGTTCGATGTTCGTTTTTAAATTAGACCGACAGAGGATGCATGGGAACGGTCCAAAATATGGATCGAATGTGTCTCACCACTCTTTTGTGATCGTCGATTAAATCCGCTTTATCGAAGAATAATTGCGACCGAGAATATTGGCCAGCTTCGATTACGAATGGCCACAGACCTGACAAAATGCCCCGCTGTTCACCCTTCCGACCTATTTATTGGACAGAAAATACTTCCGTTCCGGACACCGCTCTGTTTCGATAACACATCTTTCTGATATATGCTATTCGAGGGTTCGTAATAACTTTACTGGAAAATGAAGCATTTCTTTCTACTCTCGTGTATTAATAGTTGATGCTGTACTTAAAAGAAAATGATAAATGAGTCAGACGTATAAGAAGTTAGAAATTGTCCTACTTTTTCTCGAAGAGAATAATTTCAATTCGCGAGACAGCGGAGTAAAAATTTCGATACGATGAGTGCACGATTGCGCGGCGTCATCGAGCAAAACAGCCAATAATGGTGTTGCATTTAGCGATAGAACGTTGCATTAAGTCATCCCTGTGTATTAGCGGGTCGCGACCGGTTTCTGATTCGCTTCTGATAGGGCATTAAATTGAATCGAGGTAAAAATAATATTCATCCTTCCTAATTCGGCCCTCGGGGGCAGAAATTACGTTGCAGCTGCTGGCCCGCGTAAATACATGTAATTGTGATCACGCGAATGGTGCGCGGACGGAAGTAATGACGGTGCTGGCAATGTTAATAATCCTCTCTTCAGCAGCGTTCATCTTGCTTATACTGTCCGTCTTTTACGTTTCTTTTCCTCCACGAAAGTGCAACCAAGCTATGCGCACGTACGAAAAATCGACGGGTGACCGAAAGTTTAAGCCGTTTTTTTGCCTCTTTACGTAATTTACGGTCGGACACGGTGCTCTTCGAGATGATAAAAACGATATTGATGACCGCGAACGCACGCTTAATCCTTCCCGTAAGGGTGCATTAAAATGGACGTTTATATTTATGATGCGCTTCTAAGCGTTTTTAAAGCGCGCTTGGTAATCGAGAACGGTCTTGCAAACGAAATTCCACTCTCCCTGGCTACTTTATTGATTCATCTGCTTTCTAAAAACGTTGTCGACGTATTTGTAACGATATCATTAACGTAGGGAGGATCGTTTAGTCGATTGCCGATCTCGTTGTTAAATTTGAATCTTTCGCTTATAAGGTAGCTGTTCTATTAACCAGTTTCCCTAAAACGATGTATCACGCGCGTCGTCATTAATTTGTACCAGAAATGACGTGCATAACGCATCGTCGCTTGTTTCCATAGAAATACCATAGTAGCTTGTTTATTTATAGCGACAGTGCATTGTTTCATGTGCATTTAGCTTCGCTGGAAAGCTTTTAGATGATTCCATCTGTCAAATTATTTACGGTAATTAGTGAACAAAAAACAGAATATTCCATAAAGCAGGGAGGAGCTTTTAAAATATGCGATCCTCAAATTAACCCCGATATTTCGAGCCGTTTGAAAGCGGATCGAAAAATGATAGACACGCTCTTCTCAGCCGGAAGCTGTGACCGCAGGAATTTAATATCCCCGTGAACGGTTCGCGCAGCTTCCCGTATAGGTTTTCGAAGGGCGCGCATATATCGCGTGGGAAGCCGAGCCCTTGGTGTCGTCATCAAATTTATATTTCACCGGCCATAGAGGAGCAGCAGGTGCTCCGGCCAGCTCTGTCGACGAGGATGGCGGAATCGGCTCGCAAGATGGCAATCATTATAAATAACTTAGCCGGCAGCAACGTCACCGCCGCACAATGGGGGCTTGGCTCACGGGGCAAACGGCTGCGATAAATAACCGGGTAATAATAAAAAGCAGCGCAAAAGAGGGCCAGAGGATCGGTCGTTGGACGAACGAAGGAACGGGCAAGCGTTATTCCCGGAGAACGGGAATGGGAACGGGAACGAATCGGGTAATATACAGAGAGCACGGACGATACGTTATAAGGGTGGAATCCAGAGTCGCGTGTCCCTCGAATCCGAACCCGGCATTATGCGCTCGACCGAGCAACCCGTTTGGAAAATCGAGAACGAACGAACCGTGGAAATAATGATTCACCACGCGACCAATCGCTAGCAGAGATTCGGCACCGAGGGAGATACGAAACTAGGGGTCATTCGTGTTTTTCGTCATGTTTGTAGGAAAGAAAGAGTGGAAAAGTCGTTCTTTAAATTGTTAACTGGGTCATTGCTCGTGTGTAGCGTGTGTAAGGAAATGAACTCGTTTACTTTGCGGACGAGGAAAGCTAACGCGAAGTATCTTTTTTATTAAATTTTATTTATATTGACTTCCACGTATCTTTCGCTCGAGTTTAATTCACAGTTAACGGATTAACTAATTTTATCATTCTTTTTGTACAATCTTCTGACCGATACGAAGCGGAAGTCAGTGACCCTCGCTTCATCAGCGTTTAGCTTCTAATTACATACCAGTCGAGCAATTGAATATGCATCGACGATGTTTCCGTTTCTAATTAAGTAAATCTGATCGTCGCTCGGCTTCGGCTGCCTGCAGTATCATCCTTCGAAATGATTTTACCTTTTCTACGAGGAAAGACTCCGAAGGCTATGAGCTTATGATAAGGCTACTTGGAAGCGTCATTTTTGAAGAATAGTCGTAGGGAAGATTAATGAAGCAACTCAGCGCGTGGTCCCTTTCTATGTGTCATCACGGAAAGCATCCCGGCTGGAAGCAATCCTGTTCGCCGATGGATATTTCTCATAGGAAACGCGACATCTGCCAGAGTTCCTACATTATGATCACGGAGACAAAGTGACAGAAACACCTTAGGCTCTGTAGCTCAGCTAGGGCATCTCTGAATTAACCCATTCAGTGAGACAAGATGTCACGGGATCATTATCTTTATCCGACAATTTTCCTTTGTCCTTTGAAGTTTATTTAGTTTATTTAGTCACTGGTTTGGAATCACAAGTCGTATGATGCTGATTAATTATAAAAAACATTCTTCCTTATTTATAACGAACATAACTTAAATTTAATACGAGCAACGTACATTATGCACAAATAATATATTTCAGTTTAAATCTTTCTACGAGAGAGGTCTCGCGGGAGACAGGTAGGTTTATTCTGACAAAAGACCAACGAAGGATGACGAAGAACCGTCCACGATGTACACGTACGATTCGTGTGCGTTGCCGCGCCGCAACAGCACACCTGTATTTACCTGAGCCACTCGGATGCGCAGGTATCTATCTGGTTGAGAGCGTACGTCTGGAAGCTGGGATTCTAGCAGCCTTTTTGTATCTTAAAGCGGAACCCCTGGAACAATAATATTCAGCTCGTGCTTCAGCAGTTTCTGTACCGCGTCAAATAGAATTTTCGAACCGTAGAGAGATACCGTGTTTTTAGTAGACGACATCGCGTTAAAGTGTGACTTCAAATATTTTTTTAAACAACCGTACGTGGATAGAAATGCCTCTGGGTGGGATTTAGAAAGCAGGAAAGGTTTTGGAAAATATTTTTTCATCAATTTTTCATTGCGATGCTTCTTTTTATTCGTCGCAATTTTTATTTGCCAACCATTTCATTTTATTGTAAAAACAATTACGTGCAAAGCTTTTCGAAAACTGAGACCACCAAAACGAGAATGATACGAAGCAACACAGAACATTCAACATTTCCATCTTCTCTTCAGCGGATGAAGTTTCACCGGAATCAGTATTGCACTCGAGTTCTTCCGGTTAAATCGTACTCCATTTCATTGCATCTGGCACAAAGAAACATGCACACACGATGATCGCAAACGGGCTTCTTTCGAAGCGGAAGCGTCGTCGATTGAAACAAAGCGGGAAACGAAATCCTGAGAATTCAGTACGGTCTCTGGATAGCTTGCAGACAGGTGAACTCGAAGGGACGATAAGGCTGTGAGAGTTGCGAGGAGCGCTTTGATTTTCCAGATGGAAGGGAGGACGAAGCGGAACCTTTTTCAATTCTCGTCCTCTCTTCTCCGCTTGGAAATGACGCGGACGGTCAGTTGGCAGGGAAATAGCCGTCGATTTACGTGCAAATTACAGCTCGTTGTTCGCGGCCTGGCCTCGCCGCGAGCTTTCCAATCGTTCGCACGCCGTGAACAGTTTCGCGGCCGAAATCTCGTCACGGAAATTGCAATGTATCCAGCGCAACGCGTCGAAGTTGCGCTCTGTGCGAAAGTAATTAAAGCTTTCGTGCTACCGAGCCATTGCTACGAGAATTTGTTGCGTCGATCGAGCCTGCGGGCTCATACGCAATCAGCCCGAAACTTCTGATCCTGACTGCCGGAAAATCGCTTTGTTCCCTTCCGCTTGGCTTACAATCTTTTCTTCGTTAAAGATATATTTTTCACATTTTTTTTCTTCTCCAAGAAATATTGATGATCGAGCAGGTGATATCGAGTGAGCAACAGCAAACGTGTCGGTCTATCAGACGCTTGTCTATATATGTATTCTCTGGAAACGCTGATGCTTAGGATATCGCGTATTTTTGACAATATAATGAAGAGAAAAACGAGAGAAACGTGCTACGACTGCGAGATATCGATTTAACGATGGTAGACGCGAAGCCAGACACGTCTGCTCACCCTCGACCGGGTGTCGTTTAAACTGGAACGAAGCCCCTTTGCGGTGTCTTAACCGGAATTTGGCCGCGAAGAAGGCGAACAACCTCGGGCTCGCTTCATTTATATCTTTCCCGTACGTGTCCCACGTGCTGTGGCTCGTTTGAGGGATTTGTCTCTGCGGGAAAACAGAATAAAGGTTGACAAATACCCTCAGTCTCGCTCGAGACACTAGAGTGCCACTCGCCTATGGATTAACTTTCCGACGACGTAAATAGAAAATATCTTTCTATTCTTTGGTAGACTTTCAAACATAGGATTTGTATGCGTTGTTCGATCGACACTGGCGATTAATGCAAACATTTCATTTCGATTCGAATTACGAGAGAGAAAAATCGTCGCGACAATCGAGCGCAGACCACCAACCAATTATCTCTATTAACCACACGCTTCCTGCATCGACGCTCTCATTCATTACCACTTTACCCGAGTAAAACGAGCCCGTCGATTTTAATACGACTGCGTGGAAACGATGGGGAATGATTTCCATTTTCCATTCGTTTAAGAATCACTAATAAATTGCCAACGTATTTATTTCATATTTTAATTGAAATTTGGAAGATTTATGGTTCATCCATTGGTAAATAGCGCACGATGACGCGAGACGGACGTATCTGTTGGATTGATTTAATCGTCAGAGGTTATTTGTCAAGGGCTACGTCCGATGCGGGTGGGCTCGTTGCTTCCTGTGCCCTTCCTGCGGAACGTGACCCTCCTTTCCCGTCCCTGGGGAACCAGAAACTCGATTAGGCTACTTATAGCTCGTTTGTCAACGCGAATGCCCCGTGTTGCTGGCTTTCGCTGCATCTCGTCGCGTCCTCTCTGTAACTTTAACGAATCCGACCAGTTGGCCAACAAGTTGATGCTTTTAAGTCGTCCTCGAGTTAGGAAAGTTGACGAAGAAGAATCTTGTTTGACCGAGGCTTCGTTTGATAGTTATTCCGTACGATGAAGAGCTGACACTGTGGTATAAATGGAAGCGAAAGTAGTGAAACGTTAGTTGAAATTGATGATTTTGAAAAATTTAGCCTATTCGAAGTCCTGAAATTAGAATACAAAATACGAACCACGATCTAGTCGTATACATTCCAACATAATAGTAGACTTAGGACTCCGATCAATCAATTTCATGGTATACTAAGGAACGTAGAAAAATCTCGGATCTTCAATCAACCTCATCAACGTCGCATTGATTGCTTCTGTCTGGAGGAATACCCGAGCCGCATATCCTAGTAAATTAGCGTGTCGCGCGGTTAGCTGGTACACGAAAGCGTTCGTCGCGTCACGTTGGAACGTTACCGCGTGAGATAAATCGGCACAATGCGTTCGACGACGCGCGAAGACAATTGTTCCAGGTTTGTTTCAGGTTTGTTCCAGGATTGGAAGGAGGTCAGCTGGTTCCGTTTTAATTATCCAGTCGGCGAACGAATGGAAACGCGGAAAATATCGCGTCTACCTTTCGTGACGCGACGCGACGACAGTCGGATCGAACTGTCTGCGACGAGCTTCGACAAAGCCGCTACTGAAATGAAAAGGCGAACGCGTGTTTCGATATCGCGCTTCCTGGAAAGTTGCCGCGGCTATTTCCTACTTGTACAACTTCTCCGATGAAACTTTTCAGCCTTTCCATGGCTCGGTTTGTTACTCGGAGTATTGGTATCACTGTGTCCCCAGACATCTGATGAAGTTAACCGCGATGCTGCTAAAACGTTGGGAATATTTTCTTTCCGGACACGTTTTACGCTCCGAAACCTCTCAACAGTATTAACCGTAACTTCGTCGCCTCGAAGAGAAAAATATCCGGCACATTAGATCGTTGAATTTTCCACTTGCCAATTAACTCGTTCGCTACCAGTTCTTAATTGGAAATTCGTTCTTCATGGACTACTTGAAAATAAGATAGAGAATTTATGTTGGTATCCGACCGTGCGCAGGCTGACTTCGAGGCTGCCTCGACAGCAGATATCCCGGTTGCACCAGGACTTAATGATTTTAAGTGAACGTTAAGACTGGTTAGACGAACCGGCCACTGCAAAAGGTCGAGTGGAACACAGAATCGAGTCAGTCATCGTGGGAACAGTGGGGAACTGGATCGTTCTGTGCAATGTTACGTAGACATCCTTGAAAGCAATCGCTTCTTAGTGCACCTAACCAAGCAGGAAAGCAGACGTACTTGCGTTTATTTCGGGCCGCCCTTGAAGCGATAATCACTAGTTGGTGGTGGTCTGATCTCAACGAAAGAGGATTTGATAAACAGCAGCCTTCGCTCTCCGTGCATCCGTGTAACTTTCAGATATTTTCTTTTTTATCATTCGATATTAATGGAAAACTCGAGTTTATAAAGTATTAAGGACGTTGAAACATGGCAGTTTGAATTGAAAAGGGAAACTGTATCTCTGCTAAATCCTGGTAAACTGTCCATGTTAATTAAAAAAAGGAAGGGAAGAAATAAATGACAGGGTTCACTGTGCAGAAATTATAGGGGTGTTCGAAACAGTAGAGAATGAAGTCGTTCGCAAGTGAAACAAGATTTACATCACCTGGATGAATATCGCGTTGAATATTGTCGTTCGACTGAGAATGTATCCACGATAATCCGACAGCGTCACCGTTCATATCGATAACAAGATATACCGACGTTCACCTGTTAATCCGATTTATCTCCAGTTATAAGCATCGGATGCTTCGTATTCCAGCATCGACGTACTCCTTTTTCCCCGTACTCGCGATAGCAGAAAATATTCGGCAACGCGGTTGGGCGTTCGTCGAAAATGGCAAAATTAATTTTGTCGTTTCGCTAACGAACACAATCGTCCCGTATTGTCCGTTTGAAATACCGACGACGATCTTGGTTATCATCGCTTTCGCAATTCTTTCTGCGCCAGCGTCGAACTGGAAATTTTACTTCAAGATGATTAAAATTCATATTACTCGGAAAATTCTTAATGAAGCTTCTAGATTTTCTAATAAAACAGAGACATTCTGAGTGATTTGAATAACTGTAATAGTCCATATCAAATAAGAGACTGGGACCGAGCTCAACTGAGCGAATATCCTTCCATCGAGAAAGTTAATTAGTTATGCTCGAATTATTAAATTGGTAGAGTTATCTGTTCGGCTTTCTTGCGACGTTTATTCAAATTCAAAGTTTGAATTAATGTTCCTCTGGAAGGTCTGCAGCACCTTGTTTCTTTGAAATCAGGCCACTATCGCTGCAATTTCCAATTTTCTGTCCAAGTTTCTCTTCTTTCTCTTTGCTCGCAGATCACAGAACGTCACGATTCACGCTCGATTTAACCGATAAAATAGATCGCTGTTGTGTATGCAGAAATAGCAAGTAGGTATCCTGGTTTCGTTCTTCAGATGAAAGTACGAAGTTTCTTGTTGACGAGTGACAGCAAAGCGTGACAGATCGAGGCTACTTGCCCGGTCCGATTTTGTTACGGTATTTTTGCACCTCGGTTAAAGGTCGTCCGTTGACGTTCGCTGTTTCTACGATTTTAGACCCGGTAACCGAACCGAGAGCTTTGCTTTTTGCGCTTGATATATTGAAGCCGACTGCACGCGGCTGATTCTTTTCTACAATGTGGCGGGAAAATTTATCTTGCAACCTGACGTTCCCTGAGGCCAGTCTCGTTGTCGCCACGATAAAAGCATTGTCTCATCCTACCTCGCTACTGTTAATTCTTGTCGTACCTGCATTGTTCTCGATGACGATGATAGTTAACGGATTGAAACACAGCTTCGTAAAAAAAAATTCGAAATTTTCTTGGTGAATAAAAATTGCATCGAATTGAATAGAATTGTTCGAACTGATTCGTTGATTTTTAATCTACTTTAATGGAAATTTTCGATTTTCCTGTACATTTGGAAGACCACGCCTTCGAAAGCCGTGACAATCTTCCCACACATCGAACTCTTCATAGCTTCTCCGAGAATATTCTGCATGGCTTGCACGTACCACACCGCATTGACGAATCAAAATGAACGACACGAAACATCCTTTTCAGGCACATCCCATGATCAGGTGTGGAAAACGTTCGAGCAAGGTTGTCCTTTCAAGCTTCGTTCAAGGTTCGTCGCGTGAAAAATCAGACGTAAAGAGAACCAGGCGCCAATCCGGCGCACTGATCACTTTCTTCTTTCGTGTCTCTTCTTGCGTTCGCTTGCGTTTCTTTAATCGCCTCATGAAAATTCAGATAGATCGTTTATCTGTCTCGAAATTAAATGAAAACGCGAAAATGATGAAATTACTTTAATTCGTAGAAAGTATTCCAGCGGCATCAGTTCGAGTCAACCACTGTTCGCGTCGAATAGCAGGTTCGTTTCACGTTTAAACGTCGAGGTCGAGGTAAAACGAGTCCTTCGCGAGTGTTAAGCACGGTCATTATGGTGTCTGAAAGTCGAGAAGCGACGCGACGCCGTTCGCCGCCATAACTGTACCTATAATCTTGCGATTTTACGCCGCGCAAAAAGCTCTTCGAGAAAGTAGAGCCGAAGGAGGCTCGCGATAATTAGCCGGTTCGACCCCGAACGCTTTTTCCCTGATGAAGCTAAACGCACCGTTAACAGCTCCGATTCTTAGGCTGGCTTTAAGAGAACGCTTTCAGACGAGCAGCCAAGTATTAGCGGTGCTACGATGGTTTGTTAAAGAAACCAGGTAAACCGAAGGAAGCTCACTTTACTCGATGGCGTGGACGTTCGAACCAGTGCGCTCGCTTTCGCGTCCAGTTAAGCCTGCATTTCTGCGGTCGAAAATTGCTTCTGGTCAAACTGGTATCGTGGATTAACTAGATGCTTTTGTTGCTTATGAGTAAATAGCCGGTGGTCAAGTTAATTTTCAACGAGAAAAAAACGAGAAAAGACAGGTTTACTGTTCTTATATTTGTGTGTTTTTGACGCGTAAAGATAATGATTACGGATTCTGATTTTAGATAAGATAAGAATAATTCACGATCACGTAAGTGCAAATTTCGAAGATTTCACAGGTTGAAAATAACAATGTATAACATAGTACACTATAATTGTAACACGATACTTTATTTTGCAAGTTATCCTCTCCATTTACTACCTTATTAAATTAATTTCTTATTTAAATTCAAGGCATTTCCCGATTTTTCCAGCAATCTCATGCTCGAATTTCCAAAGCTATGTCGGTCTCGAACACGTATTGATCGGTCAGATCGACACAGGTGTGTCGGTGGAAATGTTAGCGAGGAACTGCTGATTGTACATACTGTGCGAGTGACGATCGAGAGGCCGACCGTGTACGTTCGAAGATAGGCAAAATCGCGGTAGCTGTTATCGGATCCAGTGTTTTGCGCTGTTATCAGACTCTGCCACCAAAACTGTCACGGTCGAAATGACCACCGGAGTCCAGCTAGATTCACGGTGAACCACGCCAACCTGTGTATGTACAAGTATCGGAGTAATGGTGTTGCACTTTGATCGGGTCTGCCACCTCGAAATTTAGAGCGCGATTTAGACAATCGTGGTTGTTTGGAGATAATCTCGTGTCTCTTTAAATAAATCTTTTCGTTACAATTCGAGTGGCACTTATTAAAATTAGTAGGAAGAAATGAAATTATGCTCGACGGTGCAAAAGACTGCTTTACTTTGTGGTCAAAAACGAAATTAATAAAGTAGGCGATAAGTCGATCCATTGAATATTGAATTCGTAAATTTTTGTTTATTTGAAAAAATTATATACTTCGTTCAGTAAACTCGTTATCTCTTTCACGATTCTAGTATTGTTCGCCATCGAAACATTCAAAGCGATTTAATCTAATTATCTGCAAAATCATTAAGAAATTAGTGAGTTAAGAATTAGATAGACATTCCGCGATGCGGACACGAGATTGACGTTGAGCACGACTTCATTATGCTGAGAATCGCATCTTCCAATGAATCGTTTACGCTCGAGTTAGGTCAGTTTGCAGTTCAGCTAACTTTTGTATTTCGCAACGCGTCCGTCGATCGATCGGCTATAGGTCCTTCTGTAGAGTCTTAACCCTTCGCTGTCAATAGCTCTTCGTTGAATCCCTTGGGCTAAAGCATCTCTACTCAAGGTGTTCGTTCGAGCGGAAGCCACTGGCTGTCGTCGAGGATAACCTGGCTTCACCGCATTCCCTCTTGATCCGGCTCTTCCGAATCCATCCCAGCAGCGACCGGTTAAGATATCCGACTGACTCGATATCTTCTCTGTTTTCAGGTTCTTTCGGTGGTCCTGTACGAGCAACAAGGACGGACAGCTCGTGCAGCGGAGCGTCGTGTCCCTCGTGGTGTCGGGGAAACGACCGATTGATATCTCAAAAATCACTGACGATGAGCTAGCGACACGATGAGGAGGATGAAGCAGCGCGCGCTGCTCGCCTGGCCATGGTTGTGGCTGTGGCTGTTCGCGGCCACAGCGGGTTCCCCGTCTTCCGACACATTCGTCTCGAGCACATTTTCCTCGTCAGCCATCAGTAGCTCGGTCACCAGACCGTCCTTGTCCTCGGCGATTCCAACATCCACGTCCGCCTCGTTCACCGAAGACTTTGCCCTGCCGCTCGATCAGGAGTTCCGTTTCACTCAGCCGCTCTACAATGTCTCGATCCCGGAGAACTCGATCGGGAAGACGTACGTGGTGCCCGAGGAGAGGATGGGCATCAAACTAGCGTCCCCGGACACTAATTTCGACGTCCGCTTCCGTATTATGAGCGGCGATCGCGACAAATTCTTCAAAGCGGAAGAGCGCACCGTCGGTGACTTTTGTTTCCTATTGATTCGGACTCGAACCGGTAACGTGGACGTGTTGAACCGCGAACGAAAGGATCGTTACGTGCTGGAAGTGCGCGCCACCGCGTCCAAAGGTGAAGGCAAAAACCGAGTGACCATCCTGGAGGCGGACACGACGATCGTGGTGACGGTGTTGGACACCAACGATCTGAACCCTTTGTTTTATCCGACCGAGTACGAGGGGACCATAAGCGAGGACACGCCTCTGCACCGCAGCATACTCAGGGTAATGGCAGAGGACGCCGATCTCGGCAGAAACGGCGAGATTTATTACAGCTTTGCCGAGGAGACCGATCAGTTTGCCGTTCACCCGGTCAGTGGGGTAATAACGCTCACCAGGCCGCTCAGGTAGGTCCACGTAATAGAATTCTCGTGTTTCGTTCGACCAGCCCGTGGACGGGCGTTACCGACCATTCACGAGGTAGAAATCTTTGCTCGAATCTCTTGCCAAGCAATTTGTTCGAAAATTTGCTCTGCCTCCTTTTTCGGCGCTGTCCTGCTCTCGTAGGATGAAGCGCGGCGAGGATTGTTAGGGTTAAGCAACCGCTTCAGAAGTGATTCTTCCATTCCGACGCGTTAACTAATAAAATCCTCTGCTCTCGTTGCGTTTATCGCACGCTGAAACACGAGCAGAGAATGTCATTAAAACGAGTGATCAAACGTTGAAAGCGCGTTGTATTCGGGTTGATGACGAATGAATGGCACTGTACGAGAATGTCGGACACGCTTGTAAAGTACTTTAGTAGGTATTTTTCGCGTTGTTAAAGATTCAAGTGGAATTCGTTTCATAACGATTGTGCTTATGGAAATTGCCGGAATCCTTGAACTCCTATTACGGCAATTGAGAATATGAATTAAGCAGAGAGCGATTTCGAGCACGCTTTCAATGTTTCACCACTTGTATTTTTGTCGTTACGCTGAATTTGAATGAACGGCATATACCTAACTCGGGCTCTTTGAAATGTAACTTCCCTCCCGGTCTCTGAAATCTATCGAACCATTTCTTTTCCAACGCAGATATTCGGAACGAGCGATCCACGAGCTGGTGGTGCTAGCGAAGGATCGAGGAGCCATGTTTCGCAGCGGGGGCGGCAGCAGAGCCAGCACCGCTAAGGTAACCATCAAAGTGCGGCAAGTAAATTTACACGCGCCCGAAATCTACGTGCACCACTTGCCCGACATCGTGGAACACTCGAACGCGGACATCTACGCGATCGTACGAGTGGTCGACAAAGACGAGGGTGTTCACGGTGAAATCGCGAGCCTGGATATCGTAGGCGGCGACCCGGCTGGCCACTTCAGAGTGCGACCAGCCGGTGGCCCGCACTCCGGCGAGTACAACATCGAGGTGTTGCACCTGCTCGACCGAGAAACCGCGGTGCAGGGTTACAATTTAACGTTGCGCGCGATGGACCGTGGCGTGCCGCAACGATTCAGCTACAAATTCGTGCCCGTCCATCTGGCCGATTTGAACGACAACGCGCCGGTGTTTAGCCGCGAGATCTACGAGGTGAAGGTCCCCGAAACCGCGCCCATCAACACGCCTGTGATAAGACTGAAAGTGACCGACGCGGACGAGGGGAAGAACGCGTTGGTGTTCCTGGAGATCGTGGGCGGTAACGAGGGAGGCGAGTTCTACGTGAACGCGGAGACTGGTATGCTGTACACAGCGATGAATCTGGACGCGGAGAAGAAAGCGTTCTACACGTTGACGGTGTCGGCGGTCGATCAAGGGAACGCGGGTACCAGGAAGCAATCGTCCGCTAAGGTGAAGATCAACGTTGTAGACACGAACGACAACGACCCGACGTTCGAACAGTCGGAGATGGAGGTGTGGATCGACGAGAACGAACCAGCCGGCACCTCGGTCGTCAAGATCACCGCGAAGGATCGTGACTCAGGTGAGAACGCTTACATCTCGTACAGCATCGACAATATTCAGAAGGTGCCGTTCGAGATCGACCATTTCTCGGGTATCGTGAGGACCAAGCAGGTGCTCGACTACGAGACCATGAAGAGGGAGTATTTGCTACGAGTACGGGTCGGCGACTGGGGCTTGCCTTACCGACGCCAAGCGGAGATGCGTTTGCACGTAAAGGTGCGCGACATAAACGATAACAGGCCGCAATTCGAACGGATCGAATGCACCGGCCACGTGCCGAGATACGTGCCCATCGGTTCCGAGATCATCACCGTGTCCGCCATCGATTTCGACGCCGGCAACATCATCAGTTATCGCATTGTCTCTGGAAACGAGGACGGCTGCTTCGCCCTGGACTCGGCCAGCGGTGTATTATCCGTCGCCTGCGATTTGTCCGACGTTAAAGTTACAGACAGAGTGGTGAACGTCACCGCGACGGACGGCTCGCATTTCGCGGACGTGAATCCTGTACACATGCATCTGGTGAACGCGAAACGGAACCTAGGTTCCCAGGGAAGGATCCTGACGGATCAGAGCGGCGCGTTCGAGTGTCGTGACACCGGAGTCGCCCGACGACTGACAGAGGCCATCGCCGCGGCGGAACGGAACAACGTGCCCTCGAAGGGCGACGAGTACGCGTTGACGCCTAGCAGATACGGCGAGAACGTGCACGCACCCGAGTTCATCGATTTTCCCAACGAAATCAAGGTCAACGAATCCGTGAAGATAGGTACCACCTTGGTGAAGATACGAGCAAGAGACAAAGACCTAGACTACAACGGGAAGCTAGTGTTCTGTATATCGAGCGGTGATCGCGATTCGGTGTTCGGCATCGATCCCGATACCGGCAAGCTAAACGTGATCGGTTATTTAGACAGAGAAAGGGAGAACGAGTATTTCTTGAACATCAGCGTGTACGATCTGGGCAAACCTCAGAAATCCGCGTCGAGAATGCTGCCGGTAACGATTCTCGACGTGAACGATAACGCGCCTAAATTCGAAAAATCCTTGGCAAGCTTTCGTATCTCCGAGACAGCTCTGAACGGCACTAACGTATGGCGTGCAAACGCTACCGACGCGGATCTCGGGGAGAACGCGCGTGTCACTTACTCTCTGGTAACAGAGACCAACGATTTCCGGGTGGATCCCTTGACGGGTGTGCTGAGCGTTTTCGGCAGATTGGATAGGGAACGTCAAGAGATCTACGAGCTGAGAATACGGGCGCAAGATAACGGCGGCAAAGGCACGGACACGCCTCCATTGTACTCGGACGCTTTGGTCAGGGTGACGGTAGACGACGTGAACGACAATGCGCCCACTTTCGCCTTGTCCAGCTATACGGTGAAGATCCGAGAGGACGTGCCGATTTGGACGGTCGTAGCGGTTGTCGACGCGACCGATCCGGACGAAGGCGCCGGCGGCGACGTCGAGTACTTCCTATCCGACGCGATGGAGAGCGAGGGTTTCTTCAAAGTCGATAAAGTGTCCGGCACGATCAGAACTGTGCAGAGTTTGGACTTCGAGGAGCGCCAGGTGCATACTTTGACCATAGTGGCGAAAGACAGGGGCGAACCGTCTCTCTCCTCCGAAACGATGGTCATCATCGAAGTGGTCGACGTGAACGAGAACCTACATGCACCGGTTTTCGACGACTTCGTCGTGTCCGCGAGTGTGTTCGAGAATCAACCGATCGGAACTCTGGTGACGACTGTTCGTGCGAAAGACGCGGATCCCCTTGGCGGAGACTCCAGAATAGGATACACCATTCGAGGCGGGGACGGGATCGGGATCTTCTCCATCGATAATGAAGGTAAGTCTTTCTTAATTGCCTCGTCGTGCATGGTAATATTAATTGTCTCTTTGGCTTGCAAAGCTATTGCGATTGAAATTGAATATTTTGCCTCGCGGCAACAAAAGCAAGTCAGAGTATATTAACGACGAATGGCGGGCTATGACAATATTTAATTTTTTCATCCGATTACCTTTAATCCCGCGCAATAACGAGATTTATCGGCGTTGTAAAATTGTTGATGGACAGGTGCCGACGGTTCCCAGCAACAGGGGTCTCCATAAACCCATAAATTGGCCGCAGTCAATTAAACTCGATATTCATAACTACTCGACTATCAAACAAGAAGAGCATCGAATCGTTACCTGTCTATCTGAATCTCAGTAGCTCAAACAAACGCGTTTAATTTCATCTTATTAAATAACTCAGTGTTGATGGTTCTTCTTTTTTTTATCCCTGTATTCGTTGGCGCTTTCATCCACCATCGTGACAAAGATTTCCATTCGCCCGGTTAAAGCAAAGAGACAGCAATCTCGTTCTTTCACGTGATGTTCGTTAATGAGAAATTTGAATTTTAAATGAGAGCAAAAATCAATCGACGCCTCGTTGTAAACGTTTATTTAAAACCCGCTCGCCTTTTGACAAGCATCGACCGCATTATACCGTCCGGCTGCCGAACCTGTGATTTGCATATTAACCTTTTTACGCGAAACTTTTCACGTCGTCGCTTCAACCGTGTAATTTAAATTCATTTCTTCCCTACTTTGAAATTTCACGCGTTAAATTCCTTGCTCGATCGATGCTCCGAAACGTACACATACGTTTTTCCCTTCGAAATTTGTCCAATGTGTGTATCGAGTTCGACGAGTTCCAAAGTTTCAACGTTTAAACTTCTACAAACTACTTGTTTCGCAGTTCGAGCGAAGAAATTCGAAATAATGCTTCCCCATTTCTTACCGATCAAACGCAATGTAAATGCCAAGATTTTGTTCGAGAAATGTATTGTTCGACTATCTTCGTTATGTGGGAAACTTATCCTGAATAGATTAACGATATATTTAATTAGAATATTAACGTACGTGGTTTGCGTTTTATAACGAGACGAAGCATAGGAAACGGGACAGGATAAATGTAAAATCGTGGAAGGAAATCAATGAAACGTAGTTCGATCGAGATAAATGCAAGCCGAGATAAAAAGTCGAGTTATTCGCAACAGGTCAGGGGTGGTTTGGTAACCCCCTGAAAAATCACTCGAGGTCGAATCGTGAAACGTGGGCGATTTCGTGGAAGCCGATTTCGGTCTCAGCCAGAAGGAGAATCGAGCGTAACAATACTTTAAAATCGGGTTCGAGGCCTGGTGACAACCGCTCCAATTTATTTTTCGTAACAATCGAACCGTACGTTCGACCACGGGACGCGTCTCTTTTCCGCTTAGCTGGTCCCTCTCTTTCGTTGTATTTCCGTCCGTAGTCGTTGTTGATCGATCGAGTGCAACGAAAATGGGACGAAGAGCGAAAGAGAAGCACAGAAATACGATGAAGAAAAAAAAAAATACGCGTAGCACGCGTTGTACCTTTTTACGTCCGACAAGCAAGCGGACTGATGCTTCGTGGCACCGCTCCAAAACGAAGTTACAACGTCGTGGCCCATTAAATACGAACGTAGCGGGTTTAATTGAATTATGGGGCTCGTGAGGGGTCACTTTTTTTTCCAGCCCACCGGCGTACATTAAATTTCTCCAGTGGTCTTCGCTTGCCGCGAAAACCACTCGAGAAATCGCGTGTCATCCCGTTTAATAGCCGCTCGAACGCGATACCAGAACGTGATTCTTCTTTACTTTCTCAGTTGCGAACATCTCTCTGCGGTGCATTTCACGAACGATTACGTCGTGAAATTATACCTCTTCGATGCATAACTAGGGTTAAAAATAAATTTGATCCTTAATGGGTTAAATAGAAATTAGAAATCAGATTATAATAATGATAAATGAATAATATATGAAGTTTCGATTGATTCACGGGGTATACATTCGACCAGCCCATCGATCTACTTACGTAGGGTCTGGATGCACGAGGTTGTATTGGGTGCTGGCAGTTCGTGCGCGGCCGAATGTGTGCCGCAAGAGGGTTGTATTGATCCTCCGTCGAGCAAAAATAATACATTGTCAGTGGTATGCATATTCAGCCGATGTAAATATTCATAAGTTGTGCCGGTGTATTGCCTTCGTGTTTGGAGCACGACCGGTGGTAACGTCGTTCACGGTACCGGTACCGCGTCGCTACTCTGACGGATCTCGCGATTATACGAACCCTCGCGAGACCGGAGGATGCTCGACGCACCGCTGGCAAGCTCGTTAAACCTGATTTTCATGTGAAATTCTTTTCAATTTCATTCGTGACCGCTGCGTGACGTCTCGAGATTTCAAACGAATTCGCTTAAGAACATTAATTCGATTACCTCCAAGATCATTCGGATTTCTAATCAATTCGAGGAAATCTCGAAAAAAATCTAATAAAATCGAAGCGCTGTAACGAGCAAGAATATTCGATATTTGTTATCGAGCGTGAAATAGTATCGTCGGAATCAACGCTTGTAACAGGAGCACGCACGCACGCGTAAACGTATCCATACGTGTACCTACACGTACATATACGGGGCTTTATTAATGGACTAACGCCGCGACAGCCGCGGGCGACAAAGTGGACAGTACCTAGCGGAATAACGCGTTAGCTCGTTTACCGGAAAACGTGCCGGTCTCCCCACGTCTCGTTCCTCACTCTCTCAAACTAGGTGCGCCAGTTTTCTATGGTGATCAGAGTTTAACTGCATTTTCCTCGCGGTGGCGACCGGGTAAACCGCGTCATGGCAAATTTAGTCTATCGTCGGACGACGTCGTTTGCTTGCAACGAACCGACGCGGCGAATGGGGACGGCTAACGAGCCCTCGTGTACAACGACGCTTCGACGACCAACATACTTTGCGCATAATCGTCGGGAACCACGATGGATTTGTTCCGTCTGAATCAAAACGATTTACCGACCTAGTTTGGAATAGTTTAATCGCGTATGGGTCAGTTTTTGCGCTGATAATGGGAACGTTAAAAAAGATATATTGTGAATACTTTGAATTTTATAGAACGTCTATTGATTTTTACCCCTACAAAGGCTAGGTAAATCCATTCTAAGAACTGGGTTCACCTGCTTGAATTAGCATCATTTGCCTTAATTGCCATGACGTGCAAAGAGTTACAAGTCGAGCAGTTATTTCGAGAAATCTTGCGGCACCTTTCGTGCACGAAATAAGGAAAACGGTTCTTTGATAGCACACTCGGTTCGAGCAATTTTAAGCAGATAAATCGGTATCCGGAAACGGTTGACCTCTCTACCTTTCTCTGCTCGGTACCCGAACCCGTTCTCTTTTTCTTCTCGCCACTGGCGAGTTACCGCTTCGGAGGCAAAAGGTCCGGTAGAATTCGCAGGACTCACCGCGACAAGATCGGTGATCCATTACCGAGGGTATTCGAAGAATTTCCGTGGACAAAGGTGCTGAAACGCGGGTCACGACCAATAAGAGAGGAACGCGATGTCGGCTTGGTAACCTGTAGCCAACCAGTCGCAAAACGTAACCTAATGTCTGACGAATTAATCTAGCCATGATAATAAATTTACAAACAGCTCGAAGATAAAATTCCAAAATCCAACCATCGCGTTTGATTATAACGAGGATTTCATCTTGAACTTTGTCATTTAATTTCGTTATGAACCTCCCGTATAACCCAGTATTATTATGTTGTTGACAAGAATGCGGTAGCAGAAAAACTGTCCGCAAATGAAATCCCACGAGCGAGTAATTATCGGGCTGGTTGTTCCAGCGATGTCGATGAACGAGGAGCAGGATGATCGAACGAGGAACGAGCACCGCTTGTGGAACGCGAGCGATCGGACAGAGCGCGCCGCGGCATCCCCATCGGGCGGCAAAAATCCAATTTAGCCGACGAGTGCCGTACGGGGCTGGTATATTCGTAGCGGTTCGTGAATTATACCCGGCATAACGATCGTGCGCGTAGCCGCTCTAAATTACCTCTATCGACAAACGCGATGTTTTTATTCCCCTCGAAAGTCGTTTCCTCTGCCTATACCGCGTTTTGCAATATCGCCCGCCGATATCGATCCCGCTTTGAGGACAGCAGGCTTACGCAATCGGGGATATTTTATTTATGCGCTACTCTTCCCTTTTTTCAATTCAAATTTTAATCGATTTGTAAGTGGTATCCAGATTTCAAAATTACCTAATGGCAATCCATCAACTCGATGGGCAACGATTCTAAAATTCATCTTCACAGAGTTTAAAATATTGAAACAAGTGTAGGGAGAATCGGGAGGAAAAGCTTGTATTTAATATAGGAGACCGTTTAGGCGTGGTCGCGGTAAGAAAGAATCTGTAGATAATGTCTCTGTTTTGTTTATTCCCAACGACCTCACTCGCAATACTGACTGTCGTTCTCGTAATGACTGCTCAGCAGTCCTTAGCAGGTGTATACACTGCCATCTACAGTAATCATGGCAGGGGAAAGGAGGGAAAAATATAAATTTCGCCTACAGATGTGTGGTAGAATTTTTATACACATTTCCCTCGGTCAACCGAGAAGAACAATAGGGGTGACGTTTTACCGGGTGTATTTCCCTTCGCATTCTTTCGCCCACTTTCTTCGTCAACGAAGTGACGCGTACTCGTTTGGCCGTCGTAGCGGAAAACTGCGCGAGTTTGTTCAAAGGAGTGAATGCTGTTATGTAGCGGAGCGTGCTGCAGATGGAAAACATCGTAACGATTCTAGGAAGAAACGTTACAAGTAGCGTGATTGGAAAGAAGGTTTCTCTGTAAGTCGAGGTTGCCTTTCAAGTTCCAATGGATTAGAATTGCTTTCGAGCGTACCTGCATTCTTAATGTCAATTAATCTCGATCAACGAAGTCGATATTTTTAGTCTCGTCAAAGGTGTACTAACTCTTACGGTATTCTTAGAAGCGATTTCAAGTATTCTGAAAAATACCATTAATAGTATTACGTAAAATGAATAATGAATAAGAAACGAGTTGTTTATCTTGTTAGCAATATCAAGATCGACGTGGTTATTTTCGTAGATGACCAATAACGTCGTGAAAGTTTAAATTTCCGCAGTCTGTATTGAAATTACGTTCGGACGAATGTCTTGTCGAGTTGCGCGCGGCCGAGGTTGTTCCTTTTTAATTTCTCTATGAAACATTAATGATCGCTTAATAGAGATCTCTTTGATGCTACGGACTCGTTAGGAAGTGCTACTGCTGGCAAATTAACAAAGTCGTTAGAAACAGTCTTCTTTTGAATAATAAACTAGACAGGACACGTGCAACACGTTTATGAATCTTTGCTCAAGTACTGGTCTAGAATGATTAAGAATGCGACGCGAATTATAACAAAATTATGATAACTAATTGGCGCAACTAATTTACAGTTGGTATTGATTGTAGAAGGATATTTTGGTTTCAGGATTTTATATTCATAACGCTGTAATAATACTAGTAGATGTGGTAAAATCTGTTAAATCGATTTCATTAAAATTGATACAGTTAAATTAAAGTTTGCTGTATAATTAAAATGAAGAAAGAGGTAATTAAAGCTTTATTTATAAAATCGATCGTGCATGCTTATGAACGGTAATAAATTAATCTCGTGCAACGTAAAATATGGAATATTTCATCATATTTTGAATCGTTATTTGGAGGAAATAAACATTCATAGATGTTCTTCTTCTACAAACCTTCTGTACTAACAATTGCATCCTGTATTATTCACATTCGATCCATGAAAATTTCATACATTATCGAAATGATGTTCCACTCGAAGTCTCGAGAATTGTTGGAAATAATATTTCAATGAGAGCATCAAGTATCATTAACGCAACGTTTCGTCAAGCTTTATAGAGAAACGATCGAACCTGTATGCACGTTTACGTGCTCTCAACAATGTTTGCTGTTCTTTACACGCTCCAGCCGCTCTACAAAAGCGAATTCGAAATTGTCGGTACCCAATACTGCTGGACAGAAAACGCAAACGTTATCCATCGTCGATGAGTCATTCGAATCGAAAGCAACAAAGGGTTTCTTTCCTAGTTCCATAAACTTAATTATTTACTGAAAAACCCGGTAGAATGGTTCGGTAGAGAAATTGAAGAGAAAATACTGGAATGTTTTCGTTGTATTTTTCAGCGAAACTCGGGGACGTCAAAGCGTAGAACATATTACTCCTACTATTTCTTTTTTTTTTTACTGTTGTAACAAATGGAAATTCTATGATGCTAGGATACATCGTTCTTTCTATTTTTATGGGCGATGTCGATAGAATATGAACGTGATATAACCTTTTCAAGAATGTATAGCAAAAATAGAATTCTTTCTTGTACTTCAGTTTCTTCTGTTGGACGTGCTTTTATGTCAGCGAAAAGTTTAAACGAAATATCGAAAATGGAACGGACGTCTTCAAAAATTGAAGACTGCGATGTACCTTTTCGACCTAGTTTTGAAAGTTCTCTTAGTAATACTGAATTTTACTTACATATTCCATAATTTCTAAATTTTTTTATTTACTATGAAAACGTTTGTTCAAATAAAACAGCTCGGTAGATTTCACGTAAATAGAATGTGAACGAGAATTAAAGTGTCTGACTATACATTTTCACTGTGGTAATCAAACCGTTTGAAAGCTGAATACCATATAAACTGTAGCGCGGCAATTTCGATTGGAATTCTACCGAGACGATGCGATTTCTATCGAAAGCATAAGTGACACCCATACGATGACAGCTGTCACCATCCGGCATCTAATTACAAGTCACGTAACGCAGCGAAGCAAGATGCCGGGCGACGATTGTAACGCTGTAAAGCATGTTTTCGACGGGCGTAACTCAACGTTCACGCGTGCTTTGCGTATGAATTTTCCTCGTGAATCCTTAATGAAACGACGGAACCCGTTCGTATCATCGTGTTCGCGCCATTAAGTGACGCGTCTTCGTAAATTGCACCTGCAATCAGCCGCAAACCACGAATCGCTTGGATAAAGCATGGACCACCTGTGTCCCTGTAAAGGAGACCCTCGATGTACTACAACATGATTTATTTTACATCCGTTTTTTTCTTTTTTTAAATTAACTTTTCCGTCATATCAGGAGTACCATAAATTTGACCAATTTTCATCGTTTTCTTTCCTTTGTCCAGCAACGGTTACAACCGAATGAAACAGGCTTGTCTCTGACAGATCAATTTGAAGATTGTTATTATTATTATTACCTGTTCAAAGCAGCTGAAGTGCTTGAATATTTAATTTCACCGTGGCTGCCAGACAAGCCAATTGTCTGTTAACTGCAGCTTCCTTTGTGCGCCGTTTTCCGCGTCGAGTATTTTAGATGATGAAGTGCAATTTGGCCGGCGTATAGAAAGGAATGCCTTCGCTACTTCCGTTCTCAAAGCTCTCCTCCGTTTTCATTTGATTTCCATCGTGAAACTCCGGGGTTTGTCTGGTTCGTTGAAATTGATTGTACGCATTGTTACACGCCAGTTATCCGTCAGAGCGTAAAATACGCGATCGCATCGTGACGATTCTCTGGTTCCATCTGTAACGTTCAACTATATCTATACGCTCCTTGTCTCTTCATCTTCTACCGCGACCAACTTCTTAACTATTTATCTCGCCCGCTCGACAGACAGAGGGAAAAAGTGCGAAACTTTTTTAATCAGCCCGTAGAAAATGAAGAGGAAGCTGTCAGCTCCGCGAACCGATGAGCATTCGGGGTAAAATATTGCATAACCGATTAAACGTTCTTTGAGAATTGTTTCGCGTAAGCGAACAAAGACAACGAAGAACAAGACGAAACGCAACTGCCTGTTTGACGAAAGACGAACGGAAGGAAGCGCACGTGTGCGTGGATGAAGCGTTTGTAGATAATCGAGCGTCTTTTGAAACTGGAGGAAAAGACAGGAAGATAGAGGGCGAGTTGTTCGAGGAACAAGTTCGACCCAGGGCAAACTCAGTTTCTATTAAAACACAGCCCGAACTCGGTCGCGTTTCAACGATTTCGGGGTTCCAGCCAGTTAGGAAGACTTCGTTCTCTAAAAGCTCGAGCGAATAGCTTTTGGAGAAGGCGAGAACAGCCAGCCGCGTAGAGAAGCGAGAGAAGAGAGGCCAGGATGGGTCATTGTCTCGAGAGAGGCTATGGCAAGCGATATGCGCGTGTGGCCCCTATGTGACGTCACTTCCGCCGCCCTCAGCCTCTGCCTCCTCAAGAACCGGTATTCACGTTCTCGTCTCCTTTCTTCTTTCTCCCTTTCCCTCTTTTGCTACGCGAGAAGAGAACGTGTGCCGATCGTCCGCGAGAAAATCTCGATGCAACGCGGTTCTCGCGTGGGCGCTGTTTCACCGCTTCGGGGATTAGATTCACGAAGAAGCGCATGCCGCTCGTGCACTCCTCTCACCCTTATTCCTTGCATTGCGAACACGTAAATGCTGACCTCTCGTTTCCTGGAACATGTACCGAACTGACAGCTGAACCGGCTGAAAAATACTCGTGATTTATTTTCATGCACGAGATCTAAGTAGCTCACTAACTAACGTTTCGTTAATCTTTCACTTTGAAAATTGTCATCTATAGGGTATACTTTCGCTTCTATATTTATATCGTTGAAATTTAGTTCAATCTAACACTTTTTTTTCTGAAGATATTATAATCTTCCTCCATTTCTTCCCCTATGTTTCCACTCTTCGTAATACGTAGCTCTGCGAAGGTATTACAAGAGGCAGCATCGCGTTTGAAAAAGCAGAGTCATTCTTCCACGTTTCTTGCCCATCTTTTCCATCCTCGATGCTTCCGGATCGACCGAGCGTGAGCTACGTGCTATTCGAATATCTCGAGGAGAATGGCTCGAACGTTCGCCGCACCCATGGATCTCGCAAGGAGAGCTGGGTGCGTGGATGTATGCATCCGGGGATCGAACTACGTGGAAATGCACGGTTCGATGAAAATTACACGGTCCGTTGGTTACGGGCCCGCGGCGGTATCCCATGCTCTTCATTGCTTATCACTTCGGCTCGATAACCGACGAACCGTGGAAAAATCCTTCTGTCCGATTCGGAACCATCAATTTTCACTTGGCGTACGTACGTGCGCTGATATTGGCAGCATACGCAAAAAAAAAAAAAACACTAGGTCAGGTGAAACTCGAGGATAAATCCTTCGCTGGTAGAAGCGATCGATCGTTGATTACTTATCGAATAACAGTCGACGCGGTATTGGATTAGTCACTGATCGCCATCTAAAAAATCAACGGAATAATCTTTCTATTCGCAACCTTTTTAAAATATCTTCACACTCGTGGATCGTTGATTAAACCGATCAGTAATTAAGATCTGTTCAGATCCGAAATTTCTTCGTCGATTAACAAGCCTCTGTATGATCGAGGTAAACAATCTTCCGTACCGATACGGATAAAGCTTCCGGATCGATGGTGTCTCATCATTACGGCGCGGCGAGGCCGGTGTTGTAGCACGCTTCACGAGCCCTTTGCAACTCGCGTGAACGGTATGCACCCAACGATTAGTCGGCAGAACGATTAACCTAAATTCGCTGCGGGCGCATCTGCACGCGTAGCACGGTTAAGCCGGTCTTTTGTGGTTAATGATACAGGTTGTCTCGCAAGCTACGTGGCTCCGCGTTCGCTTGTTAACGTTCGCTAAGCTTTAGCTTGGCGACGAGAGAATCCGGCAAGAACGGAAAATTCGGTTACTAGACTGTGTACAGTAACACTGTGGTACACTAAGCTGCCGTTGTATCGTCTTAGAAAGTCAATTGCTCGAATTAATTTCGCGGAATATTCGCTCAAGTACGTCTTACTGTTTGAAATGTCAACCCAAAACGTGTATGTATTTTCCTGGAGCCAGAGGCCCGGAGGCTTATTAATCGACGAAGAAATTTCGTATCTGAACAGATCTTAATTACTGATCGGTTTAATCAACGATCCATGCGTGTGAAAATATCTTAAAACGGTTGCGAACAAAAATTATAATTAATTAGTGACTAATTAAATACCACGTCGACTGTTATTCGATAAGTAATCAACGATTGAGCGCTTCACGAAGAATTGTACACAGGTTATTCAGTCGCGATAGTAAAATTAAAATCAATTTGTCTTAGATTAGGGATAACGTTTAAAAATAATTGTTGGCTACGTTGAGATAGAATTTTAGTTATTCAAAAAGAGACAAATTATCATTTAAAAAAAAAAAAAAAAAAAAAAATTTTTTGGGAACCAAGGATTTGAACCGAGGACCTTTAGATTGCGAGTTGTATGTGTGAGTTTGTCATACTTCAGAATGTAAGGAGTAACTAACTGTAATTGTTAATATCTTTTAAACAATTAACCGTCTGCCCCCAAAAGGGGGTATAGGCGTATTCAGCTTGACGAGCTCTACAAGCTGGCAAAGTTTCATTAATAAGTGAGTAGTTCCCCTTGTTAGATTAGGGATAATGTTTAAAAATAATTGTTGGCGACGTTGATATCATTTTCTGTGACTCAGACAAATATGACGAAGCGGATCAAAATTCGTCAGACGACGTCTAAAAAATTCAAGACACTCCCCGGAAAGGATCTTTCTCCGAAACGATTCACTGTACTTGGATTATTTGGACAATGGAAGCGCGATAAAATATTTCAGTCGTGAGCAAACGTCGGGTCGTATATTCGAAACGATTGTGTCTCAATACCTGGAGAGATACGCGGAGAATTTGGGACACCGGTTGCGAAGGTATTCATCTCCGAGAGACCCATTTCTCGAAGGTACAATGCTTGCCGCAACATTAGCTTCCGCTATGAATTAATCCACCAGGGTTATTCACAATTTTATAAATCATTCACCAAGCAATCAGTGACGTAATACAATGTGAGATTAAAAACAAACTCTTTGAATAATTGACATAATCTTCAAATTATTTTTCATCTGATTGCATCAACTTTCATCAATTTATAAAATACATGAAAAGTTTGAAAAATATTTAGTAAAACTAATATCGTATGTTTATAAAGAATCACAAAATATGAAAACTGTTGGTTTTTCCCGGAAAACAAATATATGTGTAAAAACAGGGGAATCAGAAATTCTCGAAAAATTACAAACTTTTTCGATTGCTCGCGATCTGAACTGCGATATCCGACGAAAACTGCGATATTCAACGTAGAAGTTGTTTTCGGTCGAAGCGTTCTTTCCAACACTGACAGTAAACCTTGATTCCGACTGTTAAGTCATACAGAACGGGCGGGCAACAATACAGCGACCAAGGAAGGAAAACTTTCGACTATATTCTTAAGAAACATGAAAATCGTGCACTTGTAGTTTATTTCGACCGCGATGGTCGCCTTGGCTCGCTTCGCGACGCGGAACTTCGCTTTAACTGTCGTCATTTCCAGCTTTTACGCCCGCTTTGGCCAACTCGAATCCGAATATTTTCCTCGCTCGATTTACGCGAGAAGCAGTCCTTTTTCCGCCGTCACTTGCGCGTTTGAATTTTTCAACCTTCCATTTGTTAAAACGCCAGCGTGCTTCGGAAGGAATTTAAAACATAAAAGGGAATGTTACCTTTTGTGTTACCTTGAAATCCGCTGAGACAACCTTGTCGTCGAGTTACACGAAGCCCCGACAGACAATGCCGCAGTTACAATGGAGGATGAACGTTTGCAAAATAGGCTGACCTCGTGAAAGTGACGACGTTCGATGTGTATCATGAGGTTAATGAAAAGGGAACACAGAAGTCGCTTGTAAGGCTGCAGCTTGTAAATGAACTTTTTCATATTCACCGCGCCAGTTCATTTCCAACTCAATTAACTGCTGTTCAACATTTCTGTGACGCGAGACGAGGGAAGAATACGAATATGGAATATGAGGGTTTTTGTTCTCCAAGTTGTACCAGGTTGAAGGGACGTTCAATGACGAGAATTTACATCCACGCGTGGGAGCTAATAAAATATTTTTGCGAATGAACCGAAGCAATGAAATCACGGTTCTAGGCGCAGCAATTGCGATCGTTGCACGACAAAGGAGGGCAAGTTCGGCGGATGAGATAACGTTATGATGCATGTCCGAGCCGAAGCCCTACCTACGACTCGCCCAACGCCTAAAATATGGCGTATAGGTAAGCACGGGTCCGGTCCAACCCACATCCGTACATCTTGTTCACCGGTCGCTTGCGGAAGTGGCTGCTGGAAAGAAGCCTAGGCGCTTGCCGGAGGTGGAGAAGGCTTAGCACGCGGTGCAGGAAGACGAAGAAGGTGGAGACGGGGAATCGTGTGGGTACCCGGATCCGATGGCGCATGCTGTTCGTGGAACCGATCGAGAACCGGTTTTAGGGACGTGTTTCGCGCCGTATATGCACGCTGGATCGTCGATAATGGACAGAAGGAGCTGTCCGCCGACGGTGGCTCTCGTCTGGTCTTTTTGCACTCGCGCAGGGACTCGTAATAATCCGCAGACGCGGCGAGAATTCGATCTCCCGTGAGCTTCGGCTTCTGTCTCCTCCAGTCCTGCACCCGTCCAGTTTCTTTCTCGACTGGACGATGCCGATGACTCATCCGCAAACCGATTCCACGTCTATCTTGCGTAGGTTACTCGTCTCTCGGGGTGTACTCTCAGATACGGGTTCTTTTTGATCTCCAGACGATCAATCGTATTCTTTGCAAGGATCCAAGGATTAGATATCGATTTTATTTTTCTCCAGTCCGCGCCTCTTCCTTCCGAGTGACCCATAGCTATCGTTGAAACTGGGCGTTTCGGATGTAGACGCTAATCTTGCCCTACCCTGCTTCTGTGCTTAGGTGTGGTACCCGAGTTCGCCTACACCGGCAGGTGTTGGGGGCGTAAACGAGTGAGAAGAATTATGCTCGTAGATTTGGAATAACCCTTTCTTCATCGATTTAAGAATCATCAGGGAATTGAGTGACCCATTTAGCCGTTTGACCTGGAATACTTGGAACAATTTCCAGAATGCGGTAGTTTGATCTTACGGTACTTAACTTATCGTTAATACGTTATTATGGATATATAAATTAATCCATAATAATATATGCATAATAGAAAGTAGAGAGGAAATTGAAACATCAACGTCCGCCGCTTACATTTATGTCTTCGATAGCGTTTAATTGCCTGCTAATTATGTTCTCTAAACCAGGAAGATTATTTCCGTGCTACTTATTGCACGTTTTGCTAATCTCCATTCGCTAATTGCCGAAATCGGTGGAATTTCTTCAAATGATATTATGCGCAGACTGCGCTGTTAGCCGAGAGGAAAAATTATTATCAAACGAGATAAACGAAGGGAAAATATAGAAGGACGATAAAACTGTGGCAAACGTTCTTTGGCACTTAATGTCCGACGTGTAATTTACCACGAGTTCGAGGTAGTTAACTTCCACTTTGAAGTACGGTGGGCCAGGAAATTAGCTATAAACTTGAGTTTATCTGTAAACTTTTCCAGCTGTAAAACCGGCTCTAAAGAGCATAATAAATACATCCCATCCCGGTAATTATTGTTTTTAATTAACCGTCGGATCGACATTGAGAGCCAGCTGGTCAGGGGACATATTTACGTCGTCGAAAGTAATTAAACGCGAGGCTTAAATACACGATCGTCAACGCCGATACACAGTTCGAAGTATCAGAGATCGCGAGGCAGAAACGATCGAGTCGAGCCGTCCAGTCTCTCAGTCGATTTTTATTTTTCTCCGTCGTTTCATTCACTGGAACACGTTTCCCGGTTACGATCTTCTCCCGAAAACTACTAACACGTATACTCGAAGGAAAGGCGGGGGCGCGGCTCGCATATGAAACGGCCGGAACACGTGGAACTCTAATTCAACGCACGTGTCACCAGCGGCATCGCGACACGTGCAACTTCTTCCGTGGTCGTTGCATGTAAACTAACCTGGCGTCACGCGATAAATTTTGCTGTTTGTCGCATCGTTGTGGACTACGCATGGTCGCGTTACATTGCGGCAGGTTTCGAGCCACCCACTATCTGGAATTCGAGCTTATTTCCACGTTTCGTAACATCACTTGGGATACAATTCTATTGTGATCGAGTTGAATAAATCGAATCATTTTAACGACATACCGACTAAAATAGGAGGATCATCGAGACAGCCATGGTTAACGAGCGGAAATCATTCTCGTCTGTCTAGTGTCCTTGAAAAGCATGAAATTACGTTTAACGAGTAACCATTGCATTGATGCAGCACGTGGAAACGAAGGCGAGAGCTAATCGATAACCGCGTAATGATACAATACCGCGTGGCAAGTTTCACGCTTCCAATTATCTATAACGCATTCACGCGTTCGACATCGATACGATCATCACTGTTCACCAGGACAGTCGATCAGACGTGTAGGCCGAATAGATGGTATAACATGTTACTATGAGCGATCATTGTCGATCATGTTGGAATAGGTGCGAGAAACGTCTAGATCAATTGTATTCGGCTATTATTTACGAAAATAAGGAACGAAGAAAGATTGGTTATACGTTGTAGGAGTCGAAAGGAGATATCGGACGCAGCCTCGGTTTCGATAAGCCACGGTCTCGTTTTGCCGCATGAACGCGTGAGAAAAGTCCGCGGCATTCAGAAGTTTCCGAGAGTTATACATCATCTGCGGATGATAACGTGCTGCTGCCGTGAAAGCTATTCGTTTCAATGCGTACATTCATGGCCGCGGCTAAAAGCTTTGCATATTCCGCCTCATTTTCTACGCTTTGCGTGTACCCCGCGATCTCCTCCGTATGTGCGTTCAACGTTTCTCTGTCTTTCCGTGCATTCTTCGTTGGCAAGTTGTGAACCTTTTTTATCGGGCCGCGTGTTACGAAACGAGGGAAACGTTTGGAACGTCGAAGACGAACGGTCAAAATTCGTTTCGAGCTTCCCTGTCGAGCTTTTCAGCGAACATCTCAACATTACTGTATGTCAGCCGGGTTTATCGCAGTCTCGAACGGCTATATAACTTTTTGACGGCTGACGAGGAGAATGGTATGCTAGCAAAGAAGGAACAAGATGAGGTGATTGCAGTTATGTCTATGACTGTTGTTTGAAAGTCTAGTTAGGAAGACTATTTAGTACTCGAGTTTATACGGTCGTTGAAGGTGTCATCTGTACGCGACATTCTAATTTCTGATAGATAATCTCCACGAGCTTTTAATTTATATAAAATTAACTTTTTGCTGAAAAATGGATTTGAAAATCAATCAGGCGCGCGACCGTCTGATTAATGATTGACTAATACCACTAGCTAATACGTTGCATCGTAATTCACCGCTCATGTTTCATGAAAATATGATTTGTATGTTCATAAATTATTTATAAAGAATGTCACAACGATTACGTTAAGCTACTCGATTCGACGAGTCTAGTCTGTCTAAAGTTTTTAAGCTCGAATAGAACATACAGCGTGATTTAACGTACAACATTTAATCTGATTGAAGTAGAGATAAATATAATTATATTAGCACGATTGAAGTGAACCGTAGAACGTAGAGAAGCTTATAAATAATTCCTTGTCACTCGTCGTCGCGTTTAATGAAACAGGAAGCAAATAGTACGATTGAATCGCTGAAATCGTCGTCTCGCAACTCCTAAATAATTTCTGCCATCTCGCACGAGCTGCACCAGCAGCCGCGTTTTATTCGCCTTTGTCGGGTTTAATTCTCGACGAGTGCGAAGAAATCATGGAACACCGTCATCGTTGCCCGGCATGAAATTCAATTCGTTGAAAGAACTTTCATTAAGACGGAAATTAAAACGAATCCAATAAAACCCGATTAAGTATTAAATGTTTCATCCGACTGTTTGCCCGTGTGTCCGGGGGATGAGTAGAGTTTCTTCGGTATAATAAAAGTCAGCTTAAAGATTCTTCTCTCAGCGTCGATGAATTCGAATCACGGCCATTCAGGGACATAAAATGTAACTTGACGATTCGTCGTAAAAATTGTGAAAAATTCTAATTTATTCAAAGCGCCGATCACTTTTTCGTGAAATTTTTATGAAATTTTGAGTACCGCGAGCTTTCCGATACCTAGAATCACGTATGTTTGTGATTAATCCGAAAAATTAGCGGAAAATCGAAGAGGAACATCGTCCGCGTTGGGGCATCAATCAAAAGTACGTTAATTAATGGGCAAAGTCCCGTCAGAACGTATAGGTTCGTAGGGGTCCTCGCCGAAGGCGCTGAGGGAACAATCAGAGTTACCAAAGTTTCGGCTAATCACGTTGCATAGTTTGCAGGTCGGTGGCAAAGCGACAGCATAGCCGCTGAGCACTCGACGAACTTCGCAGGTTCTCGACTAATTCGTACCGCAGATTGGAAATTTTCTGTTCGTTATTCCATCGATTTCCAGTAGTCCTTTTCTTCGATCGATTAGCCTCTTGAAAATTTTCCATGCAGAATTTCGGATGGCAAGCATTAAATTTGGATAACACATTGCGGATGCTCCTGGATGCACGATAATCACGAGCGAATGGTCAACAACGGTTTCGCAAAACAGCAAGTGTTGCGGCTCGGTAATAATTAATTAGAAGCCGTTTTGGTCCCCGATGATTGGAGCGGTGATCGCGTTATCGCTATCGCAGCGTAATCATTCGGAAGCATTAGGCGCGGACGCGTACGAATAAACGTGGCATTATCCAGGCTAATGGGAATAAAATTGTTGTTCCTGCGAGTCGATGGGGCGTACTAGTGGACAACGAACGTTGGCCGATGTTGTTTCCTGTCCAGCTGATAAAGCTATACGCAGTTCGTTGTTGTTCAGCATCGATGATCGGTGCATTCGATAATCGACGCGATAGCACGCTGCTCTTTGTTGCAATTCTACCCTTGTTTTGGTAGTTTAATCTTGATACTGTCTGCTTGTTCGCACGAGTTTCGATCAAACATAAACGAGACTATTTGCAAAAATATTCACTCGATAAATATTAGATTGCTGCACCTCAAATGGTCAATTTTGAAATGCAAAAAGTTTGGCATTATTTGGTGACACAAAAATGCAGTAAAATTGCATCTATGTCAAACTAATTTTAAGCTTAATAGTTGATGAAAATTACTGCATAAACATTTCATTAATGTTCAGAATGCGAATCGACTGGTTGCCAATTACAGCAAACAATGGTACGAAATGAAATTCGTGTAACATTCTATTGTAAATTTAATTAGCTAAAATGTTCCACGGCTACTGATAACTTAATATAATATTTAGTTACACAAATGTCGATGAAAAAATACGAAGGTTTCGAAACATTTATCTTCTACATAATATATTAAAAATTTCCATTCAAAGATCACATTGATATTTTCCAATGAAAGCAAGAACTGTCTTCTTTCCATATTATAACCGAACAATATACGATCGTAATTCAATCGCGAAGCGGGAAAATATTGCGCTATAAAATGTTCATATAATTCCAAATACGTAATCCAGCTTTTCTTTGCAATATCGTGTAATACAGGTGCATCAGACTCACCACCTACGGGAATTAAAACCGTCGATCTACGAGCAGCACTATCGACCATATTCTACGATCGGTGTATAAATTATTCCAGTTGCTCGTTAAATCATGAACGACAATTAAGTTTCACGATATATCATTGAATTTAAAGAAAAACCGTAACAGAAAACGATATAGTTCCATTAAATTTTCTACAGAATCCACGTCGATCGATCATGGAAAAAAAAGACGGATCTGTCGTCGAAATCGGCCATTACGTTCATGGCTTTTCCTCTTTTCCGATTTTCTCATTTAACAGGCTCGAACTGTAACGCTTTTCGCGGGACAGAGCAATCGCGGCACGGTATATCATCGGAAATAACACGGAGCCAGCCGTCGAATAAAGGATTTTCAGATAAAAATTCAATTAAAGCGAAACCCTGAGCCGCGAGCCGGCTTCCACTCGTCGTAACTCGAGATCCGACTGCATCGTGGTATTAGGATGCATTTGCTAATTAGTCATGGCCTCTGAAAGCGTTATCGAGCGACATCGTGCAGAGGATGAGCTGTTTGACGAAGCACCGGCGAAAGCGCGCTGAACAGGTAACCGTTGAACCAGTAGAAATGGGTGTGGCAACTGTATAGCATTTTTCATTTATGTTTCTTTATTGAAACACCTGATTACGAGCACTTGCTGACATGCAAGAATTTTATTTCGCGTGTTAAGTTGTACGGATACGTTCAATGTACTGAACTACAACCTAATACGTTGACTGGCAGGTTAAGAAAGTTTATGTATTTAATATTAAAACTGAAATAGTTTTAATGGTATATGATGTAGATATACATGGTAGACGTTTTCAGTACTATAATTAAATTTTTCAATCCTTATTGGCTATTCGTTTATGCGTACTAATTATACGTCTCTCCTCGTAATTAGCTATCGTTGAATACGTATCGTATCGTTCGAGTACCTGTTTTCCGAGGACATTAACTGTCGTTCGATACTTGGTGAAATCCTATTTTTCGTTAAATCACAAGTGGTCAATTACCGGTTGAAGTAGCTGTAATTCGAGCTACGATCGATTACAAGAGCACATTTCTGAATTCCCTCTGCTATTCTCCCGAATAAACCAAGTACACACGTTCAATGAGTTTCAGTAAAAGAAGTGTACCGTGATATTTAAGGAATTAATTTTTCATGCTTCGTTGAAAATCATGCTTATATTAATTTTCTTTATGAATTTTTAATCTTCAATCCTTTTCATGTAAAATCGATAAGCGATTCAATTAAATTTCTGTGTACTTAAAAAATATTGGTGCATCGATATTAATGATGGCAAAATGATTCGATAATTGAAGATTGCCACTCGACCCGAAAAGAGTTAATGTTTATAACCTGACATTGAAATGTTAATCTGGAAGAAGTTGAAAGTAGCTTTTACACCTTGCGAAAAGAAAATGCAGGACGATGAAATATCAACATTGTGCTAACCCTCTGTTTCAAGCATTCGATCATACAATAAGCAATTTGTATTCATCGAGTCGAGCAAATTACTCTATGAAATTCTATTCGAGCTTGATGCATCCTGCTGCAGCCTGCTCTGCACTTTGCATTCGTTGTCTCCTGCAATTGCTAAGATGCGAATCGAAAGTATTCTAAGCTCTTGCTTTAACGATGTTAAATGTTCTTCAAGGAATATTAATCGAAGATGCAGAAGAAAAACAGAATTGGAAAGAGGATTGGAATTCGATTGAACGTTATCTGAAATCTCTGCAATTGAATTGAAAGATATAATGTTAACTGAATTGGTGAAAAGCTTCCATTATACTCGCTGTTTCCATTTAACGAGGTTGCGTTTTTCAGAAGTACAGAAAATATTTACTAAACAAATCAATACCTCCATAAAATTGAATTTTTTTTTATAAATAACATAATGGAGAGCTTCATTTCGAAAACTGTGACAAAGTGATTGTTGAGGATGTCGAGCAAGGATGTAGACCAATTTGCACTGCACTTCGCGAATCAGTCCAAGGATCCTGGAGACGAATGTGCTGCTAGGATAGAAGAGAAGGTTGAAACAGGAAGTATAAAACTCTCTAGAATTCCTCTCCAATTCACATGGAGCAGGCTACTTCTCACGTGTAAATCACGCGCGTCACAAAGTCCAGATACTTTCACCCTTATATCTCCAAGCGAGAACTGCCTTTGCCTTTCTGTCGAGGAGACCAACCAAGAAAATTGTTTCTCCAATTGCCGGCGTTGAATTCGACTCATCGACTACTCTGGCCTGAAGGAGTCTGTCGGATGCCTCTGCTTCGAAACTTCTCGGCTAGCAAAGCAACGAGTGAATTGGTGAGGTGCCTTCGCGCATCTTCGGTATCCTCCAGAAGAGCGTTTCCACTTTTCTCTCATTCATCCGGTTGATATATTCGAAGAATTCTTCTCGATTAAATTGAAATTCAATCCATTACCGTTCCCAATTTCCTCGCCTATTTCCGTTCAAAATGGAGTCCACGAATGATGTTGAATTTGAAAAATTCAAATAGCTAAAATGGGTTTGTTGATAAAAAATTAAATTCTTACGAGTCAGAGATAGAAGAGCCAAGCACATGCTTAGATTCGAGATTATCTTACACACCGAAGATGTCGAAGAACTTTTATGCGACTTTTATGTTTCCTCGGAAAGCCTATATAACAGAGAATCATTAAATCAGCCTGTATGAACATTATCTCATTAACGAGTTCCTGAGAACGAACTCGTAAAATTGACTGAACTCGATGTCCCCGTTTCTTCCATCTCATTTCAGTACTTTCATTCTTAAACTTCCAGCCACAAACATCTGAAGATTTCGATGTTATGTATCGCCAATACAAAAACAATGCAAACGTGAAACCAAGCTGAACGTTACGCAAGATATTTATGAAAGAAACAACGATTCAATGAATCACTAGCGTTCGACAGGGAAATCGGAAAGGTGTTTCTTCTTTCGGCCAATAAAATACGTCGACGGGAATCTCGGTTTCTCTCGTATGTTTCGTTTTGCAATCCAGTTTTTCCCATAGCCTAGACGGTGGGTAATGTACGCAGCCGTTACGTAACATAGCGTATGACCCGTATATAGGATGGATTTGCACGCTGCCGTCGACCGAATTGGCAAACCAATAATTTCAGTTCGCGTAAATGTTTACGTACGTGGATAGGTAAGCTGCATTAAATCGTACCAGCCTACCGTGCGGTAAACCGCGGCTGTGACGTTACATCCGGTCCCGGATAATTCGTACGTTAGTGTCTGAATATCGTTCGTCGAGCGATAGTGCCATTGAACTTGAGAAATTTCGAAATCACCAGCCTTTAATCTTTTTTTTTGTTTTCTTGATTCTGGTCGAAACGATCGGTACTTGCGTAATTAACAGAAATTTCTTAACATGGTCTTTGGAAATTCTTGAAGAAAAAGTAAACAGGATTAGAATGAAATCGTTCCCTGAGTGACTTTGGAGTGAAACGTTCGTTCGAGTGGTGGAAGAAACAAATGGGCAGCGATAGGACACGAGTGGCGTCAAAATGGATTGTCGGTTAGAGAAAAAACACGGGAGAGAAATCGAGGCATAAGGGACGAACGAGCGGAGTGAACCGTTGCGTCAGGTGTTAGGAGATTCATGAACGTCGGTTCGTTCACAAATGACGTCGTTACATAAGTACACCCTTGCTGGGCCCACTTTCGACGATGAAAGACACCCTTCAGCATCGAGGTAATGGAAGTAATCAGTCTATAAGGTCATTTGAATTTTTATACCCAAGGAAATGGCCAATCAGTTTATCTTCCTGAAAGGACGAACGACACTCTTAAACGTAAACGAAAGCGCCATTACACTGTTCGAAAGCGATACGTACTTGATCCTTTTTATTTCAAACCAATTAACGATATCAAAGTCTATAAAAAGGAAATATTGCCATTGTAGAGCTACTAGAAAGGAGCCTGTATTTGATTAGTCCCGGCTAATAAAGATTTAACGAGTGTTTGACGATGTTAATTCAACTTCGAGGAAGGGAATTACGGTTAACTACTTCCATTTACGTGTTATCAATTATATGTCTACCTCTGAGCTCGTAAAACATGGAAAAAAGGCAGACGAATGTTCCTCTTTATCTTCTCGCCTGATGACTCGTTCGTGTCGAAGCTCATCGTTGAAAGTAAAAACGATTGGATGCTCTCTGACACGTGCTTCGAGTCGATGAAGGCAACTGCAGTAAACCAACATCGAAAGTTATTTCAGTTATTCGGCTTGTGCATTCTTCGATCCTCGATCGACTACATTTGGTCCGACGTGTGAGGAGATATTCCAATGAATCGTTATAATTGAATGGAACTCGATTGCTTCTCTTCTCATTAGTAATTTAAACGAGAGAATTGTTTCTCGATGCCATATTGTAAGAACTATTTGAAGAATTTCACTTTTCTACCATAAAGCATACCATCGCATATGTATTATTTGAACGAAGAGCAATTCTTACGATGGTCAGAGGCTATAGTTCACATCGATACCGACAGGTCATTTTCCGAAGGACCATAATGGACGTTAGAAGAGAAAAGTTGGAACTACAAGAGCGGAAACGATTGATGTTTCGTAAGATTTCATTCGCCCTCCTCGTCCACCGCCATCAGTCTCGGCTCGAGACGCAAGAAGCGAACGTCGGGAAACATTTTCATGAAAATAAATTTGTTTTTGCTATTTTTCCCGGATTGAAAAGTCGTCCCGGTAGAGAAGGCTTTCGGACCGTGAATTGGATCCCAACCAACTTTGATCCTCTCAGACTCGTCTCGAACTCCCTTCAGAAATCATGCCTCCCATGAAAAGAAACGCTCAGGCCGACCACTCCTCTCTCTCTCTCTCCCTCTCTTTCGACGTCATTTATTAATTCCCTTCCGACAACTTCCACTCGTTTCACTCTATCGTTTGCTCTCCGCTACCTCTCCGTTCCATCTTTGTCTTGAGACTTGTATTAATTTAGTCAATAGACCGACCCTCTTGGAAACTAAAGTTTTGTTCTTCGTTGTCTCTTCGTTAATAGATCGAGATAGGATCAAAGCATCCAAGGTAAACAATGCGTCTAGGAGTTCAGTTTGCGCGGGGGATCAAACGTGGCTGCTGAAAATCTTGTCTACAATGGATAGAGCTTTTAGAGAAGTTTCTAAAGCGGACGGAAGAATGGGCTGTATTGTGCTCAGCCGGTCAGATAAACTCGACTGAATTCTTATTTACTGCACGCTTAATTTATAAATAATAAACCCTTTCGAGGCTTATTAAAATATGAAAGTACGGCGAGAAGAATTGTATTTATTCACGGATATCTTTTGCCGCACGAAAATACGGATGACATAAAATGGATGGCATCCAAGGTAAATAAATTGAAGGAGTGGATCTTTGACAGTGAAAAATATAGCGATGCGATTGTCAACGACGTGGTAGCAGGTGAAGTTTCAGTGTTTAAGGTGGGATTCAGACGATGTTGATACATCTTGATAGGTTCGGGGTCGAATTTGGTATCGAGGGTTCGCGGTATCGGCGTACTGCTTTTAGATGAGATATTTGCTGAAAGTTTGTAAAGAGGACGCCCGCTTGACGGATTCTAATACCTTTTTCTTCCACGGAATATTTGAACGTTTAGATTTATGGATCCAATGGAAGTAGGAGGACACAGGTGGCAATTTTGTTTGCTTTACAACCCCTCTATTTGTCAACGTCCACAGCAGAGTGATCCAAAGAGTAGCCTAATCAAAGAGGGCGACGAAGATATTCCTCTCATGGAATATACACAGGAAGACCATTTCAAAGGGGGAAAAAGCTAGTTTCTGTCTTGTCGTTCCAGGACTATAAATACCCTTAATAGAACAATCAAACTTATATTCATTCATTTTGTATTAAAAATTCATACGAGTTTGAGACAAATAGATATCCAAAGGATATTCACTCTCTTTCTAAGTTAATTCTAACGAAATTCTCTCGTATACAAATAATTTTATGGGAGTGAAAAAGCGTGTCCGCAATTTGTTTTTTTTTCATACTTTTCGACGCTGTTGCGTCTGTTCTCGATACCTTTAACGTTTATTCAGTTTCAAACTCGATTTGAACTTTCGTCGCGACATATCCCAGCCTGTTTGCAATTCGAAAAATAATATCCAAGGCAAACCGACAGGATATTACCGCGGACATCGAATTTGTCAGATTGTGAAAGAAAGTTTGGTCTCGGGAGCATCTCGGTAACCGGATCTACCAACTTCTATAAATAATTCTTATTTGGATTTATGGACGTGATGTACGGTTCCAACTTTACAGATCGACTTCTCGCGGGGATGCACGGACTAGAGAAGTTTTTAAAGGGATACCACGACCGGTGTCTTCCGGCTGCAGCTTTCAAAGTAACCATCGTAGTTATGTTTCGATATTTTCTCACGAAGTTATCAATGAATGATACAATTTTGGAACATGAATCATATTAAAGTTAGCTGCTCTAAGTACTTAATTTTTAAAACAATTCTCTGATGCACTTTACTTTATCCGTCGTGCGATTTAAAAGAAAACACTATTGTTAAGTATCTATAAAAAATTGCAAAGAGCATCCAATGGATGAGGAAAGAAGCACTATTCGCAAGAGAAACTAGCACAATTTATCAAATGAATACCTTTAGAAGGCAGCTGCGCGAGTGGTTGAAAAATCCACCATAAAAGGTAGTATGCACGAGGGATAAAACGAATTTAAGGGAACGAGTATCGCTCTGGTCGCGAGAAAATGTTCGTTGGCACACGAGGAACCCGTTGCATGAAAAGAGTAGAAAAGCGTAGGCACCGCCTAAGAGGATAATAAGTTATTTCGTTCGTTCCGCCTGACGGAGTGGCAAAATCCTAGCACGAGGTGGAGAAGCGAACATTTTTTTATACCGGCTGAAGAAGGGGCGAGCTGGGGTGCACCTTTCAAGGGAAATCAAGGCAGCCAGCTTGAAAACGAGTAGCCCAGAAGATTGAATCATAGTCGGTCAGGCGATGCTGTTCTGCATTATCCTCGACGTTTTTCCGCGCGGAAATAAAGCTGACAAGGAGCCGGAAAGAAAGAAGGCGGAGAGGGTGGAAAGCTCGAACGAAAGTCGTCGAGGTGGTAACCGAAGCGTAATGGGAGAAAGCCTCTCCCCCCCACCCAAATTCCTTAAAAGATTCGTCAGAATTAAAGTGACGTTTCGTTCCGTTGAACAAACCCCGAACCTTCTTAACAAAGAATCAACGAAACCGTATCGCGAGGCTCGTAGGCTCGACGAGCTTTTCAAAGCTGATATCAAGATTTCAGAGGACGTCCGATGATTGGGGTTCTTTTCTGATGTTAAATGCCAGTCTGAACTTGCTAAAAATGCTTCAACCCTTTGGAGTCCGCAATATTTTACAAAAAGAGCTCCATATTTTCTCCTTATACCGTAATATATCAATGACAGAACAATAACACCATCTATTCTTTGAATGTAGTCAGATTAGAAAAATTTGGATTGTATTGTGTACATACACGTGGGTTAGAATTGACCCAGTGGGTGACACAGTGTATGGTATGTACAAAAATTAGCTCCTCAGAATCCCCTTTCGCTTTTCCACCTCTTCACGCGTTCCATCGATGGAACGACGGAAATCCGGAAAGCAGTGACAATGGAATGGCCACGCCCGTTCGTCGTCGCTTCGAATTGGCCGGAGTGACTGAGGAAATTAATTAGACGGAATTGCAGCGAGGAAAGGCTTCTTCCTCTCGCATGCTCCCTTGAAGATCGAAGACAAAGACTTTCCGTCCAACGATCACAGTCAATCTAATTGCGAGATCAGTTGGGTATAAGTACAGTATTACTTAGCTAAGTGGTAAGTCATTACTCCTACCACTTCTCTATAATTAAGTAAATACGGTGATATTTATCTCGCGTGCCTTGCTTGTTTTTTATTTATTGAATTCAGCAATAAAAGCTGATTGTACAATTTACGAAACAGAAAATCAGCAAATCAAGAGTTTGAGATAATATAAGGGATAATTTGGTAAACACTTGGAAAACAGAAATCAGAAAGAATAACTCTGTAAGATAGATCTTACAAAGGATGAACTTGAAAAAGTCGTTGAAATTCGTTGAAATACCAAGACTTGGAATTTGTCGACCAAAAAACAATTTTCTAGCATTCTCTTGAAGTCCTCTACAACTTTGTTTTACATTTGAAAAAAAATGTTACATATATGAATTTTCATGAATTATTCAATAATTTTGAACACCCTTCAAGGTAGTAATAAATAATTTTATTTATTTATTTTTACAGACGGTGAAACATTTATAGTAATAAGTTTCTTATAAACAAGAAATAAAGAAAAAACATTAATTTCATTTACAAATTAATAAATTGGAATGTTATAAAATTATACAATAGAGGATCTCTGCTCAGTTCGCTGTAGAAATGATGAAAGGCCAACCAGTAGGGGGGATGAAAGCTCGAGTGTAAATATGAAGAAGTTCATGCGAGGATATAAACATAAACAGATTTCAGCGTATCCGGCAAGAAGAACGAGCAGTACATTGAAAGGTGTCGGGTCGAACGGTTCGCGTCGAGCGAGAGGTCGAGTATGCAAACGAGAGGCAGCAGGGAGAAGGTGCATTGATATGCAGGTGAGGCGCCATCGGCTGAGCGTTGAGGCGGCTGAATGCTCGTTGCATTTCGCAAGAGAATGAGAACCATTAACGCGCATCCTGAGCAAGAATCTCCTTTGCCCTGCGCCTTCTCTCGCGTCCCTGTCGCCGCGCATTACCGCTGTCTGTCGCGGTACGGCACGCTTTGATTGACTAATAGCTGTTTCCTACGAATTACCAGCAGTTAACGTCCGCTCATTCTAGATTCCTTTGAGACGCGTTGCTCTCTTACCTTCCCTCCCCTTTAGCCGATCAACCTCTAAGGATCGTCGTCGAATTCTAAACCGTCCCATATCGATCGTCCTAAATTTCACCCCTATGAATATTCGCAAAACCTATGTTTTTGTTCCACCTTGATTGCAAATTTCTTATTCGAATTAATCGCCTCCCGTTAACGTTAACCAACGCGTATCGCAATTATCACATATTTTATATAAACGCCGTATGGAAATTATTTATCCTCTGAATCTGAATGAGCGAATAAATTATTGTTATTAGTAAGGGGGGAACACTATCCGTGGTATTCCTGACAACGGTTAGGAATTTGACAACAAAGATCCCGAAGTTCACCTTTATGTCAACAGAAAAAACTGTAAGAACAAGCTATGACGCTATTGGTCGCCATCGCGATTCTTCGCGAAGATGGTGCTCGTTAGTGTGCTCGAAAACTCGCGATTGATTGTCAAGTGTTTAAAGAATTGTGAGACGAAGTGCTTTTTGGCGATGATCCGAAGATTGATGCTTTAATTCTACGTGTAACATTCAGCGTGCCTGCCAAATCGTCGACGCAACTTCAATAACAGGTTAATAATCGATCTTTTCGGCTCGATCTAAGCTGCGTCGAGGTGCAAAGATGGAGGGAAATAATTTCGCGATATTCTACGTTTCCCGGCTAAATCGATCGCCAGTCAGCCTCGCTCGTAATTTGAATACAAAGGTCCCGAAGTGGCGATACGATCTACAACGAGCAACCGAGTTCCCGTTTCTAACCTTCCAACGTAGATGGAATTCGAGGTGCACCGTTCACCTGGTGGCGACAAAACGTGTCCTCTTTGAAATCGAACGAAATTTGCCCCGTTAAAGGCTCCGGGCTGTACGCCGCGCCGTAGATCAACCGGTTCTCGATCGCGTTTTGAAATATGTAATCAACGAGCATGATTTATCGTCTCGTCCTGATTACTATCCTCGACTGGCTACTGCCGGGCCGCGTGATATCGCTGCTTACCGGAAACGGCTCGTGCTTTCCTCTCCGTTCAGCTCCGTCTACGTTACGGGTCATTGGTCAGAGATCATCGGCATTTCTGGCGCGCACGGATTTGGAAAACACGGCTCGAAAGGCTTTGCCCGTTTGCCGATCGAGCCTCGACGATGTTGAAACTTGTTCGTGCTCCGATAGGTCGGAGGAAAACTCCAGAGAGGTGACTGTCGTGGATGGAATATAACGGTGAAGGAGAGCAGGATGAATGGATTCGAGCGAATGGAATGCTAGAAATACGGAAATGTTGTCTATCAGTAATTTGAAGGTGTTGAATGTAATTTTAACTCTTATTATTGTAAATGCCAGGAACCTATTTATGTTTTTAAAGATTGCTCGGTTAGATATTTTCAGAAATTGCAAAATTTATCTCTCGTCGTCACGGCATCGGTATTTCGGTGAAAAACGGACGTACATCGGGAATGACGCGAATAATTTCCGATTTAAACGTCGAACGTAGGAATTTGGTGAAGTGTCGCGAAAATTACACCGCGTTTATTTCAGTCGAATGGATGTAATAGTTGTCCCGCGGTGCCTGCGCGCGGAGATCGTAATTAAACAACGCCAGGGCATAAATGCGCGTCTGATTAAGCGGTTGACGCCTGAATCGACTCGTTAATTCGACATTCGTCAGATACATACGCAGTCAGAAATGGTCGTTTCTCTCTGTCGCGATGCTGTTTGTTATTTCCGACGTCGACCGGATCGAACGAAACGTTAATTACTCCATCACCACAGATAATAAACGAAAACCTGGGCCCGTTGCTTCTATCGAAACGTTTCATCGATTCAAGGGTTCTTCTCGATGCAACTTTATTCAGTCTCATTTAACGATAGCACTCTATTTTGATGAGACATTTGTTTTGTCACAATGATAAATTCATGAAGCTTTCGGACATCATTCATTATTGTTTAAAAAGTCAGTCTTTTTCACTGTCAATTTTTCAAATTCTTGTCAGGCTATGAAAGGATGATTGATCTTTTTTATCGATGATTGATGATAATGTGGAAAACAATGGCGTCCGGAACGAACGAATGAACATGTTATTAACGATTATGTATAATAACGTAACCTTTAATTATACGCTATTTATTGTGGATTCGGTATGGATCCACATGGAAATGAAGGCAATTCGTGTGTAACGAGATCACGTGGAAATTGGGTAATCCAAGAATAATTAATTATCACGTCATTAATGAGAAAAAATTACATGAATAATGTTAAATAAATTTCAGTCTGGTTGAGATCATTAGGTAGTTATATAAGTTCTGTTCGATAACTGAAATGTTAAATTACGTGTCCTTCATAATTATCTAAATATGTAGTTATAATCGTTTTTTGAAAATTTCAAATGAAGATTGAAAATTTGCTATTCCGTATCAGTATCTCTGCACAGAATAAGAATAAGGGACTAAGGTACCGTCGGCTTTCATGGAATGACATAACAAAAACAGAAAGAGAATACGATGTTTTCTTTATAGATACAGATATGTTGGTTAAAAATGCAGGATAATCGTATCGAAAGGAATGGTAGGTTTATAGATAAAACGCGTACACAATATCCCGGGAGAAAACATTGTTTTTCTGTGAGAATCCTTCGAAGCAGCGCTGTTCGTTGAACGTATCCCTTGAAAAACTGTCTTATCGCTGAGAGGAGGGTTGAATCTACCACAGGGAATTCGGAATTTGTTTCTTATCGAATTCACTCTGTCACATACCGATCAAGTATGCATACATATAGAGTCGTGAAACGCTCGAGTGGCTGGAAAATCGAGCCACGTAAAGCTCGTGTTTCCGAACGGAATCGAGTATTCCGTCATTCGATCCTCCTTTCATAGCTTTCAGTTTTTCGATACCAGTTATTTGACGACCTCTATTAAAATTAATTAATACGTCGACTATATCGCAGCGAAAATCAAATGTGATATAGTGAGACACATTGAAATATTAATCAAAGATATGAATATTCGCGCAATTAATCACTTTGGTTTGATCAAATAACAATTCGACGAAGACTATGTTTCTCTATCAAACATAGTCTAGGTACGTCTATATGAAATTCCTAGATAACGTCAAGCGCGGTTACTGTTTACCTAAAGAGGATGTGCAACAATCTAGCAAAGCGACAAGGAAACGTTGTGTTGCCAATAAATGCGGACGCATCGCTCGATTGTCGCGTCCCATTCGTTCTCGGTCTAATATTGGAAAACAGAGCGATTCGCGGGTCTGCTCGTTTGTTTCGCGAAGATGTTTGCGGCAAACAAGTGCGAGACCATTTCGCAGCGGACAACAGAGTATCGGGCGCCATTATCGACGCTCGTTCGCGAACAAGTTGTCGTTTTTTAGCAGGCTTCTTCCACTTCGCGAAAGTTCTAGTTGATCGATTTAATAAATCGTCCGAAAGAGGAGCACCGTAAGCTTCAGGGTTCTTGGAGTTTCGCGAACTTTCGTAATTCTTCTCGGACAAGGGGATGCATCAGTGTGATCATCTTATCTCGTTGTACTTGTCCCACTAAGGGTAAATTGATATCGAGCTGGTGATTTCAGATAGTGGTTTCGCTATTTCATTTTCAACATGTTGAGTAATATAAAGTCATCAGTTTATTCTATTTTATCGCATTCAATGTACTCGGAAGTCAGCTTGCACGAATGAAATGTTCTTGAAAAAGTCGAGCGACAATCCAGGTGAATTCGCGACACTTTGAGCCCCGATAAGAGATGACGTCTTTCCCTCTTGAGGGAACCGCTTTCGTCGAGCAAAACCGCGCGTTTGACGTGACAGATTTAAGGTATCCGTGCGTGACAACCACGGAATAATAATGTTCACGTGGAAATGAGCTACGAGGTTTACGTGTCTCCTTACAGATTCGTGAACGCGCGAATCGCCCACGTACGATCTCTCCTTTTTACATAGGCGACACATATTGAAAGACTTTACTTGGGACCATCTTGGAAAACGCATCGCGTTTTATTCGACGCGTTGAACCGTAGAAAATTGTCGTACATCGAGCGGAAATACACGTTTTGATATTAAGGGTCGATTCTCGTGGACGTATATGTACGTCGTTCGTAGCAAAACGATTGATACAATGGTGGATAGAATAATCATATACTAGAAACACAACAAGCTATCTTCGGGTCATAGAAGCATATTCACGAACGATGAAAAAAGTGATCGAACGTATCGCGAGATCGCTCGTGACGGTATTTTGTCAGGGTGGATGGAAAATTGATGGGAAAATAATAACGGCGTACGTTCGACCCGGGGGAAATTGAACGGGGAACGATGTAGTCGGTCGTTTTTATAATGCGCCAACCAAATCGAGTGGCGCTCGAGCAAAAAATTGAGATTTCATCGAACGATCTTCTCTGTTCGTTGAAAGAACAGAGATCAAAAATCGCTTTACAAGGTTGTATATCGAGAAGAATCTGCAGGTTTGTCGTTCTGTCGAGCCCTGGATTCTTCTTTTAACGACCAGTCGAAAATGGTACAGGAGCAAAGGGTTGGGTTCTCGGCGAGAACTCGGTGATAATCGGGTACCTGTGAAGTTTAAAAAGGTTAAGCGTATCGACTGTATTTTGCTCCTCGCGGAACGACGGGCAAGGTCGGCGAGAAAATTTCAATAAAACACCGCGAATTGGGAGCCTCGTTTCATGAAAGCTCGCTTTTGTACCCGGTGACCGAGTTTCCGAGTGTCACCGATTGAATCTTACCTTCTCCTCTCACGTTTCGATTTTTTTTCCACTTCACTAAATCGACTTTCGCTGTACTCCGTCAACTTTGAAAGAAAGAAAAATCCCGACAATATTGCTTCGATGTTATAATAAAGTTCAATTCCACCATTTTTTTCGACTTCGTCGAATATTTTTGCCCACGTTGTCTAATGATGCAATTATGTAGTTCAACTCTGCCTGAGTGTATTACAATGAACGAGAACGAACGACTAATTAAAGACCATCCAGGAAATTACGAGTCGTTCGCTAACCAGATGTTCGCCGACTTGTCTTCGAGGCTGATGAAAAATTTCAGGGTCGAAACTGCAGCCTTCCAATTGGTTCTTTCTATAACTTACTTCGGTAAGTTAACCCTTTATGCAGTGGTGCAATTTTGAGACAACGTGAAAGGTTAAAACGATTCGAATAGAAATCGTTGCAGGTGAAACGAGGCACACCACGGCTTCCGGTGGCACTGGTTTCAATTAAAACGTCGCTGAAACGGAAAAATGTTGATACCTCGTCGCTTGGCCCGATGGCAATTACGCGGAAACGCGTCGACCGATGGAGAACGAGGGGAATAAAAACGTGTTACCCGCGACGCGTTTCGTTGCCCTCGGCCAAGCAGAAAATTATATTTTTCCGAGCCCGTTCGCGCTTGCTCGAGCAATACGGTTAAAGTTATAGTTTAATAATGAAACGAGCGTACCATTTCTAATTTGGGTCTCTATAGCATACGTTTCGTGTATGGCAGAAATGTTTGCATTAAATGGCACGATTGCGACAAAGTAATAGATAATTTTCAAATTTAAGTTAAATTTAATTTTCACTTTGCTACCTATTACACTGAAATTTTTGTTTAATATTCTTGAAACACTCTATATACCAAAAGACCTGCTGTTCGCTCGGTTGCACTGATTTATTTTTTTTTTCACGGCGCACCCCGTGTCACGCTGTGTTCTCCTTGTTCTCTCTGGTTTCTCGTGTTAAACCATGGGCGATTCGAAGAGAAGCCGGGACGTACGTGGTCGCGGCGGATGCTTGACCTTTCGTACGCGGTTGGATAATTTGTAACGTGGTTTTGCTGGTCGGCTTGTTGCAAAAAGCAACCCCGACCAAGAGGCGAACACCTTTTTCTTGCTGTTCGACCGGCTTCGCTGTTACGGAAAGCTGCTGCTGCTGCTGCAGGTTGCTGCTACGACACGCCACGTATCCTCTGTGATTTTATCGCCGTACACTTTAGCCTCGCTGCGAGTGTTTATCGCTAGTTTTACAGGCCCTGGATACCGTCGATAAATGAGAAATTTATTTGCTTAAATTTTTCCAACGCGAAACGTTGAATAAAATTCTATCACCCTTTATTCGGATGCTTGTTTACAACCACCTAGCGGGGGAAAGTATGTCGACGACAGAACAATAAGAGACAGTCGCGTTTTATGTTACTGCAAAGGAAACATTCCATGGGTCGACCATAGGCGAGGAAATATGTGAAACAACCAATTTACTGTACAACGTGCCTCGTGGAACCGCAACGTGTTTTCCGAGTATATTTGAATTTCATGCAAAGCCGGTTTAACTTCGAATTACTTGAACCTTAACGAATCCTGTTGCTTGATTGCGTTTTATTGATTCTGCCGGATTCTATTAGGCACGATAAACTCGATATTTCATTTGTAAAATCAATTATTGCGTGGCATTGCCTCGATGAAATACGTCGTTCAGGGTACCGACGATCGTATTTCTTGCAATTTCCATCGCGTTGCAGTTTAACAAGCATTTCGAATTTGAAATTTTATTTTTAAAGTTTGACGAGTCGCTTCGTTTCCGCCTCGACACCCAATCTTCGCACGATCGTAACCTGCTCGTCATACTACTTCCGGAAGTTATTTACTCGACTTCGTTCATCATTCTGCAGAACTCGTGCGAGTAATCCGCGCAAACTCTTGCCCTTTAATTCGTACACGTCTGAAACTTCAAACTGCTATTCCATTGCCTCCTAACCGAAGTCAATCTTTGATTTGTTTAAAATTAGATTCGGGGTTCAAATTCGCGTAATTCCCACGAATCTGTGGGAAATGTCTCTAGCGAGAATTATTCAACTACATTGATTAATTTATAAACATACATTGATTCGAAGTTAATTAATTCCAAGTGAAAAAGCATTCAAAGCATTGTATTAGAATTACTGTTAAATTAACAGTAATTAAGCTTCGAATAAATTCACTTAACTAATTATTCTGTTTTTTCTTTGTTTCAGGTGAGTCCAATAACAATCACTACCTTTCGGATTCGCTTTAAATGATCTTCAAAGAGGTATGAGTAATACGATTATTTATTTGAATACAGAATATGGTATTGTCGATTACCAATTTCTGCATGCTTGTATTCAAAACTTTTCGTATCGAAAATCAATTCTCTTAAATACGGATTTCGTTCTCCGGATCTGTAATTTAACCATTATCATCACAGCTCGTACCCAAAGACCTATAATCAATTCGAAATCGCCCGGTGACGCGTTTTACGAGGCAGGGGAAAAATTAACGCGGAACCCGGTCGAAGGGGGGAAACAAATCGACTTGGAAGTCTTAGCTCGCGTTCCTCGTGACTCGACACATTTGCTGACCGCAAGACGATATTGAAATTATGCGCGCAATGCCCGGGGCGGCACGGCACAAAAGACTTCGGCTCGTCGGGCATAAATCGGCCGGTCGAAATTCCTTAGGGCAGTCAGTCGCTCGCCGGTACACGTTTCGAACCGTGGAAACGCGTCGACTCTCCGGGGAATTGCGATTTCCAGTCGGTAGTATGCGAGACCCCGAAGAGAACGAGAAAGTTGCTCGAATTTATGTCTCTTTGTCTACGTCTGACGATGTTTCAAATGTTTCAATCGCGAATATTTTATCGTCAATTATTTGTACAATAATTAGTATCAGTATTTTTTTAAATGAAGATCGCCATTTTCTCTGTAGCATTGAACGCGTTAAAATTTCTATTACGGTACTACTCAAAGAGTTTTCGAGAATCTCATCCTCTGTTTGTTTGCCCTTCGCGCTGCCATTTGGCGAAACAGCTGCCAAAGATACCCGATGAACATCTGTTGACCGCTTTAGAGCGGACAGAACAATGCGTAGACCCTTCGATTGTAATTTTTTGTTTCTCAACTGACCTAATGGTGGAGAAAATTAGGGCCCTTGAGCGGTGAATGGCGCCGTTCCGTGTGGAACTTCTCGCCGAATCTCGCCCATTCTTGACACCTATTGTGGAACGGTAGAATGATAGATGAGTGTCAGTAATTTCGTTAAGCGTTCGTGTATTCTGTTAAACGTATGTTACATTGCCGGTACGTGCTTTCAATTTGTGTTTCGTCGAGTTCTTGGTGCAAGAGTTTGATTCAGTTTGAATTGAAATACTATGGTTATATGAAATTCAGTTTCCATGGTAGATACCTTAAAATTTAATGCAATGCTTAATTATAGAAGAACTGAAATTGTACTTTTGCCATTTTATTTCAAAGTTGAGAACCAAAATATAACTTTGCGCGTTTAATTAAAACTAATGCTAGCACAGGCCCACCGCGGAGCTAAACGTGTTAATTATTTATCTAAGAGAAAACCGGCTATTTATATAATTCAAACTATCCAAAGTGGTCCTGGTCGAACTAACACAGCTGAAACATTAGTACATTTACGGTAGCACATTACTAGAAATGTTTGTTTTTCGGTGAAACGCGTTCGCAGGAGTTCGCAGTCGAGCAGACTCGAGAATCGAAAGCAATTAAAACAGTTCACCTCGTCACGCAAAGTTTTAGCGGCGTCGAAACCATGCAACGTTCCGTCTATTTACACGCCGTTTTGTAGTATGGAAATATTTCGAGGTATCTCTTCGTGGGGCGATAATCCGTGAACAATTACCCCGGTTAACGTTCACGGCCGCGATAAGTCGCCGAGTAAACGGCCTTGCTATAAGGTGAAATAAGACTGGTGATTTTGATAGACTATCTCGTTGTATGGTGATTTATAAACGTGCCGCTGGTTCATGGCTGAAATTAGTTACTCCCTGGTGAAATACGAGGAGAAAATGAAGTCGGTTTTAACAGACATTATGCACCGCATTCGCCAGCGATGCGTAATCTTGCCAGTTAGTGAACAAATTGAAACAATTGCTTCCATTATAAGCTCAAAGGAACTTGTTTTTGTAAAATTATATCTTAAAACCGCATCTCGTTTCTGTAAAATTGTTCCTTCGCATGAAGGAGGTAATTAACCCTTTAGTTATTAAAATTAATTAAATATAATTGTTCGGAAGTAAGCATCCGTTTTCGGCCAAATCACAAGGTATATGCATCAAAGTATAATTAGTACGCTATCTGATAAACGGGAATAAAATGGTGAATTATGGAGTAAAAAGTGATGCGTCAATAAGATATACTCGTGTCCCATGTATCGTAGCTCAATGTGACACTGGAGGGATGAAATTTTCCTGCAATAAAGATTGCATATTCGCCCGTAAAAAGCAGTGCACTTGTATCTCGCGCAAAATATAGATACGAGCGTACATCCAGCCAGGTTTCCCTGTGGGTGCTACCGGTCGTCCGTAAATTATAAATCACCGTCAAGGTAAACTAGTTGTGTCGTTCTCGCTTGACAATTTTAACATGTAACGTAGATAAATATTCCAGAGTTCATTTACAAACATCCCTCTGATGTAACGAATACATAATGGTCGTATATCATTTACATATTTACCGAAACTTTCGTTTACTGTTTTCAAAAAAGAATAATTTTAAATTTCTCCCGCGTTCGATAACTGTTGCCCGATTTTCGGCGGTTTGATTCACGGTTACGAGTTTCTCGATCGATTCGTATCGGTCAATCTTATCGGGGCAACGATTGACGGTTCGCCGCTGGACATTACGCGAAGCCGAGCTGCCGTGGAATAAAGAAAGCCGAGAAAGAGGGAAACCTTAGTCCGCTACGTCACCGGGGAACAGAATCCATATTAAATTGGAGGGAAGCCGGTCGCCTAGAGTCCCGTGTAGGATAGAGTTACTCGGAGAGACGGTGGCTCTGTAACGATAATAAAGTCACTATGAATAATTCATGATTTTCCGCCGTGGCCGACAAAACGTCTCGCGGTGGGTGAACCAGTGGATCGCGTTCAAAAATTCATAAACCGGTCCTTCGCTATCGCGGAATCCGTGCAACGACCCAAATTCCGTCGTTCCGAATTCGAAAAATCAACCTATCCACCGGGGATGTCGCGTGATACTGGCCAAGTCGAAAGACATATTTTTTTTTCTTTCTTTCTCTCGAAGGCAACGTGTGCCGATCGTTGGTCGTTGAATAATCTACGAACGCGTTGTTCAACGTCCGAGCCCGCTTACTCACGTAGTTACACGCCGCTCCTGTCACGAGGATTCTCCTCTGTTTGCTTTATCCGTGACCCCGGTTGCAGGCCAACAAGACCTCGACAAGACCCGTATACGTACAAGACAGCGTCGATTCCGCGGGCTTCGATTCGCCCAGTCATTACAACTATTACAACGAGACCTTCGATTTGACCCCTCGAGTAGATTAACGACTTCATCTTGCCTGACGGGGCAACACTCCGTCGTCGTGCGACTAGCCCCCTGCCTATCACCGCGATTGTTCCTTGATCCTTGCCACAGCTTTCTGCTGGTCACCCATCATACACTGTATAGGTACACACTAAAAGGAAGAGGGATTATGGACTTCGAACATTTTGTAATCCCATCAATTTGTCAATAGCTACAATTTGTTTAAAATTACATAAGTACTAGCGCAAGTATCGTAGGATAAGGTAGAATTTAGACGATAAATTATATATAGTAAATTTCCAAGAAACTTAGGCGTGGTTGAAAAGTAGCAATTAGCTTCTGTCGAAAGGTTTCCAGCCGTGTCGTTTTCAATAGTAATCGACGCGTTGTAAACCCTCCTGACCGTCCAACTTAGAAAAGCCTAAGCGAGGGGATTGCGTTAGAATGGTTGAACGAGGGTTCGGGGTGTGTTGATTCGAGGGTGGTTAGGGTGGCCTCGGGAAGTACCTTCTAAGAGGTTCACAACTCGAGCACCGTGATTCAGCTTTAATAAATGCTGTCTACCATCTTGTACGGAGAAATTGTTTATACTTGGCATTAAATTTGCGTCTCCTTTAAAAATGTAACAGCGCCGAGGTAATTTAAATCAATTATAAAAGACATCTTGGAGATTTACAACCTGAGAAGTCAGTGAAATTGTATTCTCGGGGATGTTCGACTTAATAAAAGAAGAAAATTAAATTACTCGAATACTTGTACCAGTTAAATCATACTTTTCGGTTTGAACGTACAGTTGAGTTAATTACGAGAAGCGTAAGTTAGGTTTAACGATCGAATAAGGAGGACAGATGGTTGATAGCATATGTTGCGGCATATCTGACCGATAAATCATAATTTTCGATATAAAATATACGAGTCGCGTTAGCCCGAGGAGAAACGTGACTCCTCCTCGGTTTCACGCTGAAAAATTGCTCGCTCTTAATTCTCGGCGACATTTAAAGGAACGCGCTTAATTTTTCGTAATGGCCAATCGCCGGTTATTTATATGCGCATTTATGTATGAACCACGACGTGGAGGAGCCATAAACGAGCGTCGTCTTGCGTCGCGACGTACTCGAGCTTTTACAAAAATCTTATTTATATCTCATGCTGATCGATAGTTAATATAAATGTCGCGTAATGAATAAAACTGGGAGAAGTAGGATGCTCGATCATCGCGAGTAATTAAGCATCTTAACGTGGCAACGGTTCGACGAAACGCGAGGAACATAATTAAGTGTCGGCGCGTCTTGGCGAACGCGAGACGAAGCTCGTCCCGTCGTTAATTCTAACGATTTCATTAACTAAAAATAAATGGGCACGATCAAAAGCGGTTCGCCGCGTTAACGAAGCTTTTCCGCTGAAAGTTTATTAGATTGGACAGCGAAAGTCGATTTTAACTGTATCAAAATTGAAATAGACACAATGGTGTACAAAAATAGAATGCCTATACGCATCGATATCAATAAAAGGTTAAAGTTAACAGCGAACAATAAAGTGATTCCATAGGTGTCTTACATAGAAACGATAAAAATCAATTTTAATGTATATTGTTAGAAATCATGAGATATGACGTGTACTTAATTATGTGCTTGTAACTTTGAGCGACATATCGGAACCTTATGCGACGGGTCACGAACTGGTCTTTAAACGACCAGTCACCCAATGGAGCAAAAACCATACGGCTAAGTTGGAAAAAAGGCTGGCATTAAGATTTCCTTATCTGTTGTCCCTTTATCTTAAAAAGTAACAGAATATTATCCACTTCGTTTCCATAAATTTTGAACACAATTTACGCAATGATTGTCCACCAAACAAAACCATGTACGCTCTATCAATTCTAACCCATTCAAATTCATTTATTTATATATAATTGGTGAAGCAAACTGATGCTCGGTTGTTACGGTAGTTGATTATTTTCTTTTTTCTACCGTGGAATTCGGTCATGTTTTATTCTCCGTTCACGAAGCAGAGAAACGTTCGCGTTCCATTTTTCACGTGGAAAACGGATCGCGTCAGAGAAGTCAGTCACCCTGCATGTTTTCGCAGCTCGAGTATGCTATGCGTTCCTTGTACGTGCTGCCTTTCAATATTCTTGTCAATCACAACGATCGGAGGATGTAACAAGGGATGAAGCGGCGCGAAAAGCTTACTCGCTTGCCGTGGAAGCGTAACATCGCTCGACATACCGATGGGGTAGCTCTTTGTGCCGTGGTAAAAGTTTGTAGGCAAATTTTAAAACGTCGTACCATCGTTTTATACCACCATTCATGCGGTCTGTTGTGTCGAAGATTTAGAGACATACAAAGATCATCCGATCGTTCTCTATTCTTCTATAAAATATATATATCTTTTTTAAAGAGACTTTGTGAACTTTGAATTTTATACGAAGAACGTTTGTTTGTCATTTATCTAGCTGAAGCTTAGAAAGAATAAGTTTATTGTAGAAGAATGGGTAGTGAATCGAATTCGATGAAAAATTCTCCGGATAATCGTCACTTAGGTTGGCCAACAGCCTGAGTGTCGAGATATTCCCATCGGTGGTTTCTGGTCCCGTGGCCAATTATTATCTCCCCCGGGCCGGATGCCAGCCAAAAGAAAACCACTTACGTGACACGCTAATAATAGGCCGTCGCGTACCGGATTACGCGGAGCTTTTGTTCATTAGCGTACCATTTCGGTTTAATTGACACCTCTGACCCCGGTTCGATGCTGGTTCCATGGGCAAGTAATGGATATCCCCGTCGCTTTGTGAACGCCGGCAACGGTGGTCCGCGCCAAAACCGATCAACCGGATGTGATTTTCCTTCCCAGGCCACGAACACCGTGCTCTCAGCCTACCCTTTTTTTTTTTAAACCCCTTTTCACGAGCCAGAACGTCAAAGGGTAGAGCTTGCCAGCGATTAGAAGCCGACGTTGGCGATAAAAGTCGATTCGTCGGCACGTTTGATCTTCGACTACGAGAAAAAAAATAGCAGTTGTTTCGTAACCGATGGGGTGAAGGATCGATTTGATGAAGAGAGGAGTCTAAAAATGGTCCTTTCAAATTGATTACCTGTACTGCAACGCCCTCGAATTCCATCACCCTTGAATCAATTTAACTCGAGCTATAGGATGAATTATTGAACAAACGTTCTACTTAGGAATACCAGTTTCTTTCAAGGTGATCGTATAGCTGAGAAATCTAAAAGAAAATGATTCTTCTATACCAAAGGTGCGATTTCTCAATAACCGCAGGCGTACAATTGGCAAGTAATCTTGTACCAATTTTCTACTTTCATTATGGCACCTCTCACCTTCCCACGTCAAATCGAAGATAATGTGTTCAAAGCGTTCACTAAATTGCTATAATCAATCAAGTGCACCGGCTCGTTTAACGCCATCGATATTAACCGTTCGAAGTAATTAAGGAAAAGCTGTCGTAATACTGTCATAGCACGCGATTGCATCTCTTCGCGCCAAGATCGACAGGAACATAAAAGACAGCGGCAAAAGGAAAGAGGGAAAGGGGAAAATATCCGTTTCGTCCGGCCAGTTCGATCCATTAACGAATTAATACAGAGAAACCTGGTAATATATTCACGAGCTCCAGTCGATTTTCTCGTCATCGACAAACTCCTTTGTGCGCTGCTTTCAACCGAAATCACACGGCGGCCCTCTTAATCACCGTAATCGTTTCGCAGCATTATTAACCCTGTCGAGAAAGAGACGCATTACTCTGGCTCCGGTAAAAGAAGAAAGAAAAAAAAGAAAAATGAAAAAGGGGAAAAAAATTGAAGCAGTCCACTTTCTCCTTTTCATTCTGTGGCCCTTGAGCCAGAGTAGAAACCGATCGATTCCATCGGTCTGCTTACACATGAAACCGATTTTCTGCCGGTGATTTCGCTGGTCATTCGGTACTCGCCGCACACGTAACATCACCGTGAGCACACCGGTTCTTGTCTTGTCCTTTTCTTTTTCTTTTTCCACTCTGCTCGCGAACAAAAAGATAATGAGGCAATTTTTACCCGCTTGCCAAGGCGGCGTCCATGCCACGAACCGCTTCATTTCGACCGACCAATTTCAATCGCTTTCACTCTTGTTCGACCGCGTCCCAGTTTCTTTTTTGCGGCCAGGCGAAAGTATAGAAATAATAACCGACAGAGACAAAAGTGTGGGTCGCGGAGGAACTCCCTTTTTTAACGAGATCCCCTGGATACTGTAACGAAGTGGTTACGTAGTTCTCCGAATATCCTGATCGAGAATTGTTCTTTCACGGATTCTATTTAAAATTTAATCCTACGTCATATTCACGTCTGTATTTACGACTTCTTTTTTAATCTTTGACATTGTTAGATTTAGAACAGAAGCAATCAGGCTATTATAAATAATAGCAGGGATAGTGGTAGTGTTCCTATTTCTAGATTACTTACCGATCAGAAAGCAGCCACATCGTCTATAGTGATATAGAGCCTTTTTACAGAGCTTAATGGCTTTTAGAAAGCTCTATAGAAGAACTTAGACCGATGGTTCCATAAATAAATGCGTCTCTTTAACACTTTGACTGGTTTCTTATTCTTAGCTTACAATGAGTAACATGAGTTTCCACCGAAATACTATCATTTAGAAGAATGAAGATCGTTTAAATAAATGATCAATTCATGTATTAAAATTAAAATTCAGAGTTTTAATGTCACAATACGTCACGGGCGTGTATGGTTACAAGAGAAACCAGTTAAGGAGATAGCGATAAAAATAAAAATAAATAAAATTGTGTTTAAGAACCCTCCTGATAAATTACTCGTAAATGAAGTCGTTCGTCTCGGCATTCAATCCTTTAATCAGATAACATCCGTCTATTACATGCCCTTATTGGTAATCATATTAATTGAGTTGTCTTACCTCGGTGGACGTTAAGTTGAAATTCCTACGTACAACACGGCATTAAATCTCCGGTTACTCTTCGTTCTATCCATGCTCTCGACCCTTCCCGATAATTCCCATCCGATATGCAAAGAAGATTAATACGCTACGAAGAGCGTACCTGTTACACGACCCGATTTCAAGCAATCCCGCGATCGTTTCGCTGTACGGTGTCGTTCGAGAGATCAGCGACAGGGTTATTTCGTTTCTGTAAAGTGGTTCTGGCGTCGGTAAGATAACTTCGTCCACGGGAAAGAACGTTTTCTCATCAACTCGAAGACGAGTCGCACGGACGAGCGGTCGTCCCGTGTCTCTCCGAGGATGGAATCGCGAACTATGCGAACCGGCGGATACACACGTGAGCGCGAAAGCAATTTCACCGGCGAAATAAAAGAATCGTCCACGTCACGGTAATAAAAGCGAGTTATCCCAATTCCCGTGTGCAACGCCAGTTTGGTCTCTTCCGTTTCGCCTGTGACGTTTCGTATAGAACTTGCATTACGATCAGATTCGTGAATTCATTCAACTTGATTTCGTTCTTCATCATTTTGTCTTGTTTCTTGTCCAAGAGGGACAGAATTTCAAATTCGATTATCTTGAAAAAGAATTGAAAATGTTTTATGTTAGAAAGAAAAATTTTGGCAATTTTTCACGAGCGATCAAAGATTCGCATTCTCGGTGATCGCGTTTGGGCAACAGTAGCGTTTGCAAAATGTCATTACACATTCCTCGTATTTACATAAAGGCGATTAGCATGCATATAGTCGGGGGAACAATTGACGTGACCGTAGCACGCATAGCACTAATAAATGGCCAAACTTGATCGAATTATCCGGCCGAGTACCATATTGACATGTGCATCGAAACGCGCTTGCACTAATTTCAATTCTCCACCCCCGACGCGTAATTGCATCTATTTGCTTATGTTCCATTACCCCTCTGTTGGTACTCGCCAGGGTTGTTCGTTCGTTCTATCCACCCGAAACGTTTCAAATCGAAACGAACTCGATTCATATAGCATTTTTTCACGCGATGTCTAATTATCTTCACCTCCTAATTGGTGGTCATTCAATAGCTGGTTAAAAGCGAATGCGATTAACGGGGAAAGTATCGTTTCGCAAGATTTCGCTAACTTCGATGAACGATCAATTTTCAAACTCGTTCGAGCGTGCACGCCAAGTTACCTGTACTTTTTATCGGTCGCTTTCGATAGTAATTAATATCGCTTAATGATTGGCCGGGCGTCGATTTATTTTCGCGCGTTTCGACGCGTACGATTCTGCGAAATGCTCGATAACGATCGTAAATATTTTAACGCAATCCAGTTGGCAAATATTTAACATGTCTCGCGAAGATTTGTTAAAACGTTCTGGTACGTCGCACTGTGTCGATACGGTGAAAAAATTTGAAGAAAGCACAAATTTCCAGCAACTTTTCTCTTTCTGTCGAATGGTAAATACTGACCGTTGCTTGAGAGAATCGCGATTGGCCGAAACCGTCGGGAAATGGTAACGTTCTCGACTTATCGATAACATCAAGGAATTATGGTTCAGATTGGGTCGACGTGCTTCAAAGCCAAGAACGCGATAACACGCGACGAGCGTGAACATCGCGAGGAACGCGTCTCGTTGCCGGCTTTATGTATCACCCCTATAAATGCACCCCTCAGAGAGCCATTCCCGGCTGCATTACTTTTTGAAACTGCATCATTCTTACCACGATGGCGTGAAAAGCTCGTTCTACCTACAGATATTATCGTTGTATACGATCCTCCCTTATTATCGACCTATTTTATCGTATCTTGGTACTTTTAAGGGTGCAAAGTCAGCTTCCCTTCTAACGCTGTCCCGTACGATCCTGGTATGGACATTTAAGAGTGCAGTGAATGAATCAACCTTCCAATGTACACAACGTTCATTTTATTTTGATTTAATCGAATAAAAATAACAATACCGATATTTTATTGGTGTTTCTAGTAGCGAATTGGTCCTCGAATTCACATGATCCGTCACCGTTTACTCACAACGCGATTACGCGACGAATCCGATGAAAGAGCAAACGCGTTCCCCAGCGATTTACGTCGTGCCAACGTCGAGTTCGTTCGTTTTATTTCGTCTTCGAATTTCCGCTGGCATAGGGATCGTGACAGTAACGAATTCGTACTCGCCGGGGAGTCCTGACGAGGCAACGTTCGCGACAGGAGCAAGCGAACCAGCTAGCTAGCAAGCCTGTCGCGTCTCTCGGCTGAATGAAATTGGGCGATTCACGAGCGCGTAACAACGTTAATTACCGGCCCTCGAGAAAATGCAATCAGCGTTCATCGTCACGTACTGTCGTCGGCTCGAACGTCGAGCCCCGGTGCCAGCAGGTGACAAAACAAACGAATTTTCCTCGCGAGTGGGCGCGATACGCGAAACTCGGGTTAAATTGGCGGCATAATCGGGCTAAATCGGGGTAAGCAATTAGAACGATTCGCTTGATACGCTCGTTACGCGCGGAAATAAGACCACGGGAAGTTATCGGGCAACGTGGGGTTGAACGTGGCGGTCTCTTTTCCCAAGCTGTTTTCCACTGCGTCGCGCAGAGTCGAGTGAACGCGCGAACGGAATTTATTTACTGCGCCAAGTTAATTCGGACTTCGACGAGGGGGATAATATTTACCGACTAACGTCCTGAAAGAGGAAGGAAATAAAAGAATCAAGAGTTCCACGGTGCTTTATTCGGTTAAAACTGTACGAAATCGGAAACGTGGCTCGCGGAAAAGGGTAAATATACGAGAGCAGATATCGTATCGATAAACGATACGATTCCATGCCGTTCGTGAACGTATTTATTCTGCTTCGATACCCTTTTGGTTCCCGAAATTCTTCATTTCTGATCACGATCTTAATCATCACTTTTTATTATTTTCTACTTGCTTTTGTACTCTGATTACCACACAACGAAGGAAAGATCGAATACCAAATACCTCGATAAATCAAAAAAGACCCTTTCATTTGATCCGTGACCAACTAAACGACCGCGTTTTCATACACGTTTCCCTCTATATTGCGAGCATTTAAACGGAAAACTTTTATCCGTGCCACGAGAAACGGGCGATCGGACGCTCGAAACTCGATTACGAGGCTATACAGAAAAGACAGCGATGAAAAGCACGGAACCGAGCAGCTCTTCTAGCGATCGTTGGCTCGTGAAAACGGCCACGTTTCGCCGAGACTCGACCACGAAAATACACTCGACGAAAGCCACGTATAAGCGAACCGAGTGAAAGAAGATTTAATTGAAACGAGTCAGGGCTTGAATTGCGTTCAACCTTTGCTTGCTACGCGACAGGTATATCGATTGAACAGCGTTGTACAGAGACATAGTCAGTGTCGCCTGTGCTTTTAAACAGGCCACCCCGGAAGTGGAGCATCCAACCTTTAATCGCATAGATCTTGGAAACCTTATACTGAATATTAGTAGTTAATATCATTTCGGTATTAGGTACAGTTAATAGGCGAAATTAATCAGAGTGTTAACAATATTAGATGAAGTAATATCCTGATGGTTACAATGGCTTTGAAGAAAATTCCATACGTAATTACTTTCGTTTTCCGGCTATATTATATTATTCGGTTGAGTTTCATTTGACATCAGTCTGTTGTATTTCGGACACGTATTTTGTTCCAGTAAACCGACCAGCCAATCCTTTTTGCCTTTGTACGAGAAAATGGAATGAAAACGCGGAAAGATCGTCTGTAGTATGGAGTGAAATCGAGTAAATTCCGTGTTACAGCCGATGCATTAAACTCGAATAGCATCGGCTGTTGGCAATGTGTGCAGCAAAAGAGCAATTGTGTAACCGATCCTCCGGTATTCATTTCCATTGAAATGTAACGCTTCGAAATAAAAGATCGAGCGGCGTGATACCGTTGTAAGCTTCGTTATAAGCTTCTCGCGAATAAATCCGAACGGATGCTCTGCTAAACATATCGCGAATTTGCTGTAATCTGTAATTGTGTAAAAATTCGTTCATCAGCTGCTCGCTTCCCAAATTCGGTTCATTTAATCGTTATTAATGTCTCCGCTTTCAACCGGTATATTTGAAATCCAATAATTATTTAAATTTTCTACGGATCGTTTATTTCATTCGCGAACAAAATACATATTCCGGATGTCCGAGGTTGATTAATAATATAGCGCGACAACAACGTCGCGTCGTTCGATTACAGAGTTAATAAGAAAACGCGAATTCGATGATTCGATAGCAAGAAAAAGTCATTCACTGTCGTCTTTCAACCATTATGGATCGCTCTTGTCGTGTCGATTTTCCGCAACATAATAGAAGATCCGGGTAGGAGACACGCGGCCCCATGATTGAATGCCAGCGACGAAAAATAAACCAGGTCGACGAGCATGAAACTGTGCAACGTGATACCATTGTCCACCGAATAGAGAAGCATCCTCCGACCCTGCTGCCACGCCGTGTCGTCCCGTGAAAAATGTCTCGCGTTGACGCAAATAAACTTCCTCACCTGGCAATGGATATACCTGTTCTACGTTTCCACCACCGTTGACCCAGATCATATTCTTTTCGTCCTTTTTGTAAACGTGTCGTCTGATTCCTCGACGCTTCCTCGTCGTGGTTATCTCAGTCAACGTGTTATTTATATACCTCGAAGATTTCAACTGAATTTTATATCACTGCTGTAAAGTACTGTAATTACCTTATAGACCGATTGATCAAAGAGACCGTGGAATCGATAATTCATCGTGCTTAGCCATAGGAACTAACTTTCCTGACACTTCTCTCGACATTGGACCTATTTACATGGGTCAGGTAACTGTGTTCTCTAGACAGCAATTTATTTCCTCCACTATGCACCCTTTATCAATACTAGCAACTTGTGCGGAAAGTCGGCGACCAACTTTACCTTTCCTTTATTTCAAAGTTTTAACTCCCTAAGTAATCAGAAAAGATGTCTCAATTCGATTACCAGATATAGCAAAGAAAATGTAACCATGATAGAACTATAGAAGAGATACCGGTGTTCTTCCACAAGCACCGACTCCATCAATCAAGGAAACTCTTTTAGGAAGACGGGATAAAGTTCGGCGTTAACACGTTGGCCGATTTGCGAGCGAGTCGGGGATCCGGTGATGGCAGTAAATAAAGGGGCCAAAGTGTCGGTCTTGCTCGTTGCTTTACGTCCGTCCGTTCTTTTTCCTGTTCCCCGGCCGGCCAGCACCGACAATGAATCCCGTGCTGGTCGGGTAAAAAGGAAAATAAAGGTAGGAAAAAATACGGCCGGTCCCAAGTTCGTTCAACGGCGCCGAGAACTTCATCCAACGTCTTCTTCTTCCTCTTCTCCTACTTCCGTCCCGTTTCTACTTCTTTAGTCTAGCTTTGCGTCTGCTTTACGTGTCTCCGCACCTACTTCGTTCCTGCTGTCTCGCGAAAAAGAGCCTCGACTAATTTCCGTCTGACGACCCAATTTCTTTTCCACTTGGCGCACGATTTACCTTGTACCTCCTCGACGTAAATAGCGCTCGATAAAATATACTCGACGGTATTCTTTTTTTCTACCCCCGCAAGAAAACCGATGCAGTGATTTCTTTTTCAAAAATATGCAACAGAGAGCGTCGAATATCATAAGCTGGAAACTGGAAGCTACTGTTTCAACCGGCGTTTGTATAAAATAACCAGCAATACATAATAATTGGCTGTTTAGCTCAGTTTGCGTATTACGTTTAATAATCGCATGGTTATTCATGGCCAGTCAGTCGGAAAGCGTACAATCGTAACGTCAGAGAAAGAAAAATGTGAAAGAAAGAGAACACGTAGGGAAAGAATAATAATCTTCGGGGTGCCGTGCACGCGTCTTTGACAGCTGACGGATTACAGACCGGGGAATTCATGGAAAGAGGGTAGAGGGGGGCCAGAAATTCATTGAACAAACGGCGCGGCAGTGTGAATGACCTTGCTGCTTATTGCTCGCCAGTCCAACGGGTTGACAGCGGATATGCAAATCCGCTCATAGCCTGTCGGGGCTTGTTCTTCCGTCTCGCTTCCTCCTCGCCCCTTATTTCTCGCACACCCCGCCAACGCTGAAACCCGTTTCTCCGACCGATAGGTCCCTACGCGAAACCGGGACTCTTACAATGCCGAAGAGATACCAAATCCTCTGCGCTACTGCACTTCGGATTATTCAGGATACAGGGAAACGCAGAAATTACTCGGCTACCGAATAGAATCGGTAGTTTCCTTTCATGGAAACTCGAAATCGAAAGCGAATATATCTGTGTTCAAACCCATGTTCGAGAGTGGTGCACACGTATATACACACGTTGGTACAAGTTTACGGTTCGTACCTACGCAGGCGCGTTTTCATTCACGCGCCTCGTTCCTCGTGAATGGCACGAGAAGCCGTGGGCGGGCATCGTGACTCGAGCGTGCATAAGCTCTCTCTCAGCCTCTCAGTTTCTTTTTCATGAATGAATTTACGCCGTGTACGAAGTTTCTTCTTCTGCTCCTTTCTCGATTCGCACCGTTTTAATTTTATCTTTCCCTCCTTGCCGAAACTGGCCAGTTCCTCCGCGCGTACCTGGTTTCCTCTTCTTTCCGATATCCCATTAACCAACCTCTCGTCTCCGCACACTACATATTTCCACCTCCGTTGAAACTTGCCACCGATTTACGATGCTTTATGGGATATTCGAAGTTGTGCGGAAAATTCAAAGCCTGTAAACAATCCGCTCGGTGATCTATCCATCGCGGAAGTTTCGATGGAAATGCTGGAAAACTTTTATCCGATTTCGACGATGTTTCACGGTGTATCCATTTATGCATTGCCTCTGGATACTCTTTCGGAGAGGTTCGTTTTATGCGATTCGTGTCATCGATCATTTGTCCGAGCCGAGTTAACTTGTTTGGGCTTTTAATGGAAGAAGGGCATTTCTCGAGGAAAATAAGAACGCCACAGATGGACGTAATATGGTTAAAAGTTGTCACAAAGTTTCATACTCGAGGTTTTATTAAATTCTTTCTCCAGTTGGAAGTACACTTCTACCGCCATCTCTTAAGTAATAGGACGCCCAATTAGGAAGGCGAATTATCCCTCACACGCTAATGTCTTCTAATTTCAATCAGGGTTCATATTCGTTCCTCGAGTCGTTGCTACGTGTCGAAACTCAACAACGAGACAGATACTTATGCTTCCTAATCTTCTCCACATCCACCTCGTCTTACATCCTCATTTTGCAGGCATTCAACGACCTCTCTCTCCACCCCGTCGTTTCCACGAAGAATCCCGATGATCCGATCCCATGGGGGTGTCGATGTTCCCCTTCGAACAAGCTTCAAGACGACAGAATCTAGCTTATCGACTTTACGTAACCCCTCAACGACAAGAAATAACGAACTGTTCCGTCCTGGGATACCTAACCTTCGCTCGATGTATAGTTTGCTCTCAAGAACTTGACAGCGTGTAACATCTGCAATTAATATTCCTTTTGACGTGTCTAAAAACCGATCATTTTCGTCAGGAACTAATTATTACAGTGTCGTTCAATTTCTACGATTTCAAACTTCATCTAAGATCGAAATATACAACCAGAATTATTATTCGACCGAAATATCAACGCGCCCATAATTGTCCTCGACGTAGTCGATATCTAAAGACGGGTAATGTTCCTTCCTCGTCCCAGGAGACAGGATCGCGACACGGTCGTTGCGGAAGACTGTCTGCTCGGTCACTGTTTCCCGATTAAAGAGGTCGTGCCAGCGTCACGGTCTCACAATGGCCTGTTTGCGCTGACAAACCAGCCATGTAATGAAACCTCGCGGGACAATATCGAGCGAATACGTAGAGGTAACGAGGGATTAGGGATGGCAAAGAGTAGCGTTGTCACGGCACACGTGTCAAAGCGAGTAATTGCGAGTGGCAGTTTAGTTCGACACACTCGGAGACTTTGATAATTAAGGCTGGTTCAGGTGAGAGAGTCGACCGCTACACGAATTTCTCGACGACAGGGGGAGGAACGAAGGAAGATACGTTTAATCCCAGGCCAGGCTGAGCGTGTAATGAAAACTGCGGATATTCGTCGCGTCGCGTCGAGGAACTCTTTGCCCTCGAGCGGAACGCGGGGGTGTTGATAGGCGTTGGGGTTCGATTTCTTACAAAAAGGGTTATTTCGTATTGTGTGTATTTATTCGTCGCGAAAAAACGTTTCGGTCTCCGTGGACGCGTGCAAAATGAAGGACGTGCCTGGTTCTCGTAGCACGGTCGTGTATTTTGCGGTGCGGATAGATTCTCGCCGCGAGACCAACGTCGTCGGTTGGCACAAAAAACGGAAAGGAAAAACATGAGAAACGGGTGGAGTAACCACGGTAAACAGAGTTGTTCGCCGCTCGGTTGACCGCAGGTTACACGCTGAACGTCGCTTTTCCGCGCTTCTCGTTCTCGCTTTCGCGATAAGAACCACGACCTCGCCAGGGTATACGCATCGGGCTGTGATTTTTTTCGGGACGATGGATGAGGACTTGGTCGAGGTTCGCTGGAAACGAAATTGTCGAGCTGGAAATTATAGGAATCGCGTGTTGCTCGTGGTTCAAGCTCGTATTCCTGCTACGAGCTTCGTAGAACCACTATCGCGTTGTCGCTGGTTGGTTTTATAAACATTTTATTTTCGTATCTCAATCTTAATATAGTTGTTTAAATATAAATTAAAAATTCTTACAATTTTATTTTACATTATAGTTTATTGCCAAATTAGATGATACGGTATGAATGCCAATTGAGTAATTGAAAATGAAGGATTTTCACATTTAATAAATCCCCGGTGGAGCCAATTAGAATTCCGACCAAACATCGAAAGCTTCTTCCAAAAGAACACTTAACTCGGCTACTCTGCCCAATTTCAACAGCTGTAACAAACTTATTAAACTACACGAGTTACCCGGATGTTCTCCAAACTTGTTCAGACATTTACCAGTCTCTTCCGCATTTCTCGCTTTCATCGTTACAGCTATCGTTCCAAATTCAACTTGAAATTAATGCTTTTTTCTTCCGACGAAATCGTCTTAATTGAAGCTCTTCCATCGGGCCAGGAAGTTGTAAACGCGGCGCAATGTGCACCAGACGAGGTAGTTGCATTTTCCTTCCGCGTTATTCGAGTCTCACCTGCTACCAGCTGTGTTTTCAACTTGATTGTCAATACCCTTGAATCAACGTAGTTCCACGTTCCTCGAATTAGCCATTAGTCGTCGGGATGGGACGTCTGACTGTTTCTCTCTATCTTATTTGCCTCCTAGAGTTCTCTGTTAATTCGCTATAGAGCCGGTTAGACGTGGAAAGGCGTCAGAAAATATAGAGCAGACGTTAGTGAAGCTGTTCAGCAAATTAGTGCCTTTTAAATTGCGACGGATTTATTAGAGTCGCTTGGAATGTATCTGGGTTCGTCTACGGTCAGGATAATTTATACTAGAACGAAGATTTTATCATAAGAATCTTCTATTCCGCGATTATGATTGATTAGGAAAATTCATTAGGAAATTATTAGGGTTCTCGATATAGTTCATCAAGCACCATCGAGCACCAATTCTTAATACCGATGATTAATTCAAATTAGTACGCGAAAAGTAATTCCACGTTTTCACTTCCACGAGGTTTACGGACGAAGAAAGACGACCGTTTGTGGGTCAGTGGTTAATTCATTTTGGAACGACCCTTGAATTTCATTTCGAGGGAAGAAGATGAAAGCTTGATTTATGGGATGCGCTTAAAACGCGCACCCTCCATTTGTTAGGAACGAATCGGGTTGTCGAGAAAATTTCGTGGGTTTCTTATTTTTTTTCCTGATTTCCCGTCGCGTCGATACTCGCTGCTTTTTCGGCATTTAACCGAGGTATTAATGGAGAAAAAGAAGAAGCGTTTATGCGAGCCCACGGTCGCCGTTAGATACACCTTCGCCACGGTGAAACGAAGAGCGTCATCGTTTTAATTAAAATCCTCTGGCCGCGAGCCGCCATCAGTTTATGTAAATCTCGTTGATAAATGGGCCGGCGTGATGTACGATGAAGTTTCCCGGCTATCTCGATTTCCGTGACTAGCCTGCTCACACTTTTAAACACGCCGTTATGTTTCACAGCCATCTCGCCGTTGTTTCGTCGTTCGCTTTTACGCCTCTATTTACGGGCTATCGTTATTTTAACCTGTTAACCGGAGATGACGAGTTATCTCGTCATTGGAAGGTACTTCTACAGAGAGCAGAACCAGTTAACTCGTCGCGGAACTTTAACATGTTGTATGGAAAACCGATTTTATGTAACTCACTCGTGGCGCTGGAAATAACATTTTTATTATGCGATCCGTGTTATGCACTTTTTTGCCTTGCATTGTTGCTTTTTAATAACCCATACGTGTAGATACACGGCAAAATGATGAATATGACTTGCAGTTAGATAAAGATCGTATTAACCGATGTATCTACAACGCGAAAAAAAAATCGTATAATATGCAAACAACGTTACATAGCGTGAAGTTGTATTTCTTGCGAGAAACTGTTTTCGCAAAATTCACGTTTAAGCGAGGAAACATATTACCGCGATAGAACGTTAATTAAACGAGATTGTTTCATAAAGTGGCCGGGTTTGTCTTGGAAAGCTTTATTCCATAAAGAGGCGTGATAGATGATATTGAATGAGAAAAACCGTAACGTTTCATGAATAAAAACGATATCTTTTTTCGAATTAAATTTTCGATAAATAAAGAGAAGGCAATATCCAATTAAGTATGGAGAAATTGTAATTGTTTATCGAAGAAGCAGATAGAATCTGAATGTTTTGTAAATTGATTTTCGCTATCTGTTATCGAATCGATTACGGTATCTAATGTGAAATCATGTAATTTGTACGCTCGTAATCGTGCAACCAGAGATGATAAACATTAACCATTTACACGACAACTATCTTCCCGTGTAATTTTCCTCGGCTCGCGGTTAATTTATCATTGTCCCATTAACGTTGCCCAACAAAATATACGGAAAGTTATGAAATCGCTTGACGTAATTACACCGAGAACAGAACGATTCGTTTGAAATTGAGGTAAAATTATGCAACGAATTTTTGTTTAGCATAAGACAGTTCGGTCAATGGGAAACTTTCGCATAATTTGATTAATGGATTATAGAAGGATATTTTATGAAAAGCCTCGAAATAATTATTTTCTTCCTAGACTTCAAAATGCTCAATCATTCCCTTGAGGAATTAATAACAAAACAAGGAAGAAAAAAGATGAGAGAAAGCAGAGGATATTCGGGTTCGATAAGGTAAATGCGACGAATAAAAGCTCTTGTTCGTGAGCATAAGTTTCTGATATGCCTATCGAAGCCGCTTCACGATTCCGCTTGCCGTTTGCGTACGTCGCGTCGCGGCGTCATCGTGGTATGCAGATCTCGTGTAGCAGGCTGCTTTTAAGTGGCGCGTAATTCAGTCCGGAACCCCTGACCCTCGACATCCCGTTCTCCTGGTTTCGCCTTTCTCTTTTCTTCATTTTTCCCTACCGTTCCTCTTTCACCGTGTTCTTTTCGCCGTTTTCTCCACGCTCGCCCCTTTTTTGCTTTTTCCTCTAACCGTGGAAAACGGGAGCTGATTTGCGTACCGGTGTCCGTGTGTCAGCGTCCGTTTCTGGCGAGCTACAATTTGTCTCCAACGGGATATATACACATACTTTTTTCACCGGTTCGATCGGGAGACCGATACGAGCGTACCGTGTAAGATCGTTTTCGAACAGGATCGTGCATCGCATGCCAAATGATTTATCGTCGGGACGTGCCACTTAAAATCGTTTCGGTGTTCCCTTTGCCGAGGAAAATTCGCCCGGCTGCCGCGTTTACCATTCCGATTTTTTGCAAAAGCTTTTTAATCTTCGCCAGAGTTTCGTGAGGATCTCCCTTCGCTCGTAGACGTTTTCAAATTGATATTCGATGAACGGATGTCGTTACATCTGAAGAGCTTTCGAGTTAGATAAATAGAGATAAAGTCTCCGAGTCTCCTTTGAACGTTTCTGTACTCGAGGCAACTCTTTGAAATTGTGAAAGGGTTAATCTAAGATCGACTTCGGCGTCGAAAAAAGTCGGCAAACGAGAAATTACGAAGGCAAAGCACGATAACCGAGTCTTGGCTGGAACTCGAATACATCGATACAACCGAGTGTCTGCTACCGAATACACGTGATATATCATGCGTGTAATTATAAGTACAAACGCGTTGTATTCGATCCCGGCGAAACCAGTTTTTTCAATGTGCGTTTTGCATTTTAAACTTCACGCCACAATCTGCACGGTTTATTCGGGAAATCAAAGCCAACTTGGTCCGTGTACAACCGTCAGCTTGTCGACGAGTTACGCTTAACGCGAAATTGATATTGCCCCCAGATAACTCGAGATATAAACAGATAATAAATCAATATCGACGTTTCATTTCGCGTTTCTCCGCTCGTTCCCGTTTTACAAACTTTTGCGGAGAATAACGATCGAGGAGAAGGTTGTTTGAACGAACTGAATCATCGGTGAGCAATAAACTGGCGGTATAACAGCAAATTGATATACTTTATTGTTGCTGTTCCATTTTCTTGAAACAGGAAATGTTTCAAAGATATCCACGTATCTCTTAGTTAGTTAATTAATTTTCAGAGTTAAGAATTCCGATGCGAAATACGCCCGTGCACCGATCGTGGCTTGAATTATTCATAAGTTTCGATACAAAAGCGGTATTCGTTTCATGGAATTTCCATTAAATTGCAATACTTTCGTTTCGTTTCATTAACCGTTTAAAGCCGTTTCCCCGCGGTTCGAGGAGACGGCGGGTTTCTTGCGGTACCGATCGTTCCAGATACGTCGCCCAACTTCCTGTAATTGAGAAATTTCTTATTGGACCGGATACGAACGAGCGTCCGGCGCTTTGAAAGCCGCTACGAAAATTACACGCCCCTCGAAATCTACGATTCACTCGTGGAAACTGGTATTGAACTCGGGAAAATCCTGTTCCTCCTATTAGTCGAGCAAAAGAACTCGAAAGAGCGACGTAGTCGCAATTTCTACCGTATCCTCGAACATGAATCGGCTTCGTGGTAACGCGACCCAGTGTCTCCTTTAAGAAATGCTCTATTTTTGCTAAGTAGCCGTGGAACGACGCATTGACCGATCGAAGCTGGTTAATCTTACCACTTTTCAAAGACGAACACTCGGTGTACCTTGCGTGCAGCTTGTAACGCGAGCACAGCCCTGAAAGATCATCCGATTAAGAGTAGCAAGCTACGATCTGTGAGCACGATACTTGACGCACAGGATATGCCGTGTGACCACACGCACACACACAGTTAAACGTTGATCCTTGGTGCCAGGTATTCCTGTTCCTTGGATTAACGATCGTCTGACAAATAAAATTTGCTACGACATTTCGTTCGATCCGCGTGATACGACAAGTAAGCAAATAAGCGTGAAAGGCGGTACTTGTGTCAAGTCGCTTCTTCGTTACGCGTGAATTAACACTAATAAGAAATCTTGTTAGAGATTATTCGTTTTCCACGAATGACGTACTGTTTGTTATTCACAAATCAGAAACTCCATTTCTGGACCAAAGGAATAAACGGATTGGCGGTTACATTGAATGTTACATGGGTTCGTTGAAAACTAGATTGCAATAAAATTTGTGTACACGCGTTTATTATTTCATATTTACATGTACGCATGTGCGTTTATTGTTTTACAAAACGCGTCAGCGAACGAGAGGATTAAAACGCGGGCGAAAACAATGTCGCGTTTTTGTCCGGTAGAGGTTTAGTTTCACTCGAAAGCTTTTCACTCGTATTATCGCGGTACGATCTCAATTATCGATGCATCGTTTATCCGAATATCTCATTATACGGAAATCTGTTGGCTGAAGTATCGATAATCCGGAACATCGAGCGTTCCATAGGAATCGTGTGCAAAATATCTGAGCGAACGGTCGGCTATTAAGCCTTCATTGAACAACTAACGAACCCGTCCTATTTCCTACGGAATTTGACCCTCCTTTTTACGAATCTCTGACGAATCAGCGACGAACAATGATTTAGCGAATGATAAGAGTAAACTGTATTCACGGCATGCGTGATTGTACTTGGAAATCGATCGATAAAAATCGCATAGAATATCGTGACAGAATAGTTTTCGCATTGTTCGTCGTGGTGGGTCGTCGAGCTCCTTTCAAGACAGCCAGGACTCCTTGTTACCGCGTAGCATTCCCTTGTAGAGTGGCTTTATCTGAAAAAGCCACGCTTGAATAAAGCTTTTCACGACACGTCGAACTCGCTTGCCGCGGCTCGATAATGCAGAGCCTTAGAATTTCACGGGGATGCCTGGATCCTTTGCAAACAGCCATCAGGAAGCAAGCAAGCAAGCGTCTTATCGAGTGTGCAAATCAGTTGATCGCGTTGGCCCGGCCATGATTGATACGGCTTACCCTTTCCTTATCCTTCGTCCTATCTCTATTATCCTGTCCTTTTTTTCTCATCTATCTGATCTTCTTCCGTCGTCACGTTTTCCCTTCGTAGCTGCAGATCTTTCTCCTCCTCGCGTTTTAATTTTTCAACGCGAATTCAAAATTAATATGCTACCTCTTGTATTATTAATGTAATACCGTCATTGTCGAGAGCCAGTCAACTGCATGCTTTCAGAGATAATTAAATTCGCGATCTTTTCACGCGTTTTACTCTGAAACTAGACGAAACAAGGGAGCACGAACCACTTTCCGTGGACATTTCACGTGCACAAGTATATTACAATGACAATGCGCACACGAGGTGGCTGCAATTTCGTAGAGTCGTGTTCCGAAGCAACGAGAAGGTTGGCCAGCCCTTTCTTCGTCGGATAGCGTCAAGAGTGAAAGAGAGATTAATTACATCTGGTTGTGTATCGTAAGCAAACGTGGCGTGCCTTACTCGAGTGAAAAGGCTGGCTGCTCTCTTTCTTTCGTTCTCGCTTTGCTTGCCTAAAGTATCGCTAATTAGCCAAGGCTTGCCCCTTTTTTCGCTCGTCTGTGTTTCCCGCGAGTTATTCTCTCCATTTCAGCCTCTTCTCCTCGCTTTTACTTCAATTCCATGCCTCTTTCTCGCTGCTCTTGCCCGCGTCTTTGCTTATCTTCGCGGAGATCTTTTATGACACCCCTCCAGGGGATGCATGGCGTTTTTTGGACGTTCAGAAAAGCTTCGAGGAAAACCTTCCTACGTGTCTATGGAACTCTTCTAAACGCTTTATGACCTCTGCTTTCGAACAGTTAATGCACCGTTTTACGTTCACCAGTTAACCCTTTCGCCGTGAAAAGCGTACATGTATGTACGTCTTCGAAGAAAACGCTTACAAAGAAACTAAAGCTATAAGATAACATAAGAAACCAGAAACATAAAAAAAAAATAAGAAACTAGAAACATAAAAAAAAAACTGATCGAATTAAGTAACCTCCTCTTTTTTGAAGTCGGTTAAAAATCCGACAAGTCGATAAACAAAGTTTACAAGTAAAGCGTAAAGGTTAACAAAGTGCTCGACGTGAGCAACGTAACAAAGGGAAGATGTTCTTGTGGAAAGGGTCAATGATCCTCGGGAAGTTAGTTCGAGACGAAAACGAGGCCTGAATAGACATTTCAACCAGGATCGATTGCAATACGCGTTGGTAGAGTTTGTCCGATTAAATAGCGTACAAGCACCCATGAAGGATCTTATTGCTCGCGCTTTCACTGAGATAATATCAACGATTTCTCCGGTGGGTGGTTGTTTCGCGAATAGACCTGGATCGGTCCTCCCTGTTTCAACGACACGTATTTTCAGTGACGAGAAATACCGACAGAAACCTTGACTTTCCGTTAGAAATAGCCGATTACTTTTCGAGTGTCACTATAATTAATGATCTGAAATTCGTTGGCAAGCTGACCCATAGCAATCGGTCTTTCCATTAAGTTCCTCGAGAACGACATGTTGAGGGGTAGCTAGATCCAACGTATTAGAAAAGGTCATTTCTCTTCGTGACGACAAATCTGTTGGATTCAGCGAAGTTTCTATTAGCTCTGTGGCTCCGATGATCCTCTGGACTCAATATTTCAAACTCGACAACTCGAGCTTCTTTACGCTTATATCGAAAGTTTACATTCCTAGCACATTTCAGTTATATTCTCTCGTGGTTACCCCCGTGAAAACACGGTCCGAAAATTCGGCACCGGCAAGAAGGTTTCGAAGAAGTTGGAAGCAGCTGGGATGCAGTCGGGATCGATGCTATTCGGTTCGCTGGTAAAAAAGAATGTCCGACAAGAACGGTATCTCAGTTTCCACATCGTTTGACGTTTCCTCGGGAAGATATAAAGCAAAGGACGGAGCTCGGCGGACAAAAGTCCCATATCCAGATGGTAGGACGAAAGATGGGTAGGCAGAAGCGGGAATATCGCAAAGGAAAGTCTCTTCTGTGCGGGACGGCCAGTTTCGGTATAAATTAAAACTCCCCTACCACCGTCTCGAAGATCGTTAATCCATTGTGTCGTAACTTCCATGGTTTAGCTCTGTTTAAGGCGTCGAAACTTTGCCTTTACATTTCTGTTGAAAAATTTGCTAAATTTTCTCGCGGTTGCGATTCATTGTCAGCCTTTACTACCCTTTTTATTATACTTGGAATTAATTTTCAGGATTCGAACCGCGAGTCATACTTTCAAAGCTCAAAGCTGCATTATTTTAACAGTATCATTACTAAATGACTAGTCGATATTAATCACCAGTCATTATTCTCAGTCATTCAACGACACATTTCAAGAACACACAGTCACGTTACTTACATGGTCGTTCCAAGGCCGTACCGTGTCTCCTCCGTCATTCCCAGCTTTCAGAAATGACAGATCGGCTTTCTTGTCAACTCGACGAAACAATTATAAAGATTTTTTTTTTTTTTTTTCATATGTTCTCGTTGCTCATAATTCGTTTGACAATTTGACTGTATCTTAACGCGTTCGTTGCGTATCGGCACGGGCAATAATTCAAACGGAGGCCAAGATAGCGTCAACATGACGGCTACCGAGCAAGACCGGTACCCATTGACCCCGCGTCCTACTCGTTCGATCTTAAAACGGTTCATTCATAAACGGACGGTGGGCGTAAATGAATCGTATTCCGGCGTAGTTAATATCGTAACTCGGTGGCGTGGGCGTGGTCGCAGGGTTTGTTAATCGAGCGGTCGTATCTACGGCAGCGGAGAAAATGTATTACTCGTACGGTCGGAAGGGCGTGCCATAAATTTTCCAGCGCCACACACGAGATTTATATGAGACACGGCCGAACGCAGCGTCGCTTTACCGTCTAATCGTTCGCCTTCTTACGCGTTCTCCCCTGTTAGCGTTACCTTTGTGCGCCATTTTTTCGTCAGCCAGCCAGTCGACGAGAAAAAATCGCTTGACCGAGCGTGGAACGAAATGGTACGTTCATGAAGGCTCGAACGATCGATGAACGACGATGAAGGATCGGGGGTGACGTTTTCTTAGCTCGCTTTTCGAGGACGGTTACCAGGGTAAAAATTATTCATGCACGATCATCTGTCGACCTAAATGATGATTAGGATTGATAGATTCTACGATAGTTTCATGTAAAGATAATTGAAGTGGATAGACACACTAAGAGCTTATGTTGTTTATCACTGCTCTGGGTATCTAAAGAAAACATCAACTATCAAAATGAAGTGCCGCTATCTTAATGGAGCTTCGGCAATCGTAACGAGGATATCAGACGCGGCGGTAGGTGTTGCCAGCAGGTAGAACGTTCAAAGAATCACGCTTTTCTTCGCCGACAAAGATAAAGTCATCGGGACACGTCGGGTAGGTGAGAGAAATAAAAGACGGTACTGTCGGACCTCCCCGTAAAACGCTAATGAACTCGACGAGTACTTTGGAATGGTATCGGACGAGGGAACTGCGACCGGGCTCGGTGATTAGTCGTTAATGCTTATCATTAACCCCCGGGGTTAATTCCCGCATTAATTACTCGGTGTCGCCTGTTGGAAACTATCTCGACTCGGTGGTCGCGCGTGCACCGTGTACACAGGTGTACCGATGTGCGTCGCCACCGTGAAAACCGGATCGAAGCTTCGTCAGCTGGCGAGGAAAGCGCGGATCGTTCGTCTGCGTTATCGCGTCGCCGAACGATTTATTTTCATCGATCTCTGACTATGCTTCTGTTCGTTTCCATTCGCCCGCATCTACCTGGAAAACTCCATTTTTTCTCATTCGGGAACGCGTCTTGGTGGTTCGTTTTCATTTTCTCTGTCTCTCTCTCACCGTTTCGCCAGAGAGCATTAGATTTTCAATCTTTCTCGTTCTTTTTCTTTTCCTTCGGTTTCGTGTATTCGCTGGAGGAACGTTGTAGTTCTGGGAAGTGGAATTCGTTGGAAAATTAGCGCGGGTAATTATGCTAATTCGTTTGGGAGGCAGAAATCACGGCACTGGGTGCGGTGAACTCTGCACTTTGGCGATGTTATCGGTGTACGTTATACGAGACCGATGATTAAGGCGTTGCGATGGTCAGCGGTTTGCCGAGAGATCGGACGTTTAGATTGATCTACCTGTTAAACCGTGGCGAATCGCGTGCTTAGAAAATGTTACTGCCGGCCAACTTTACCGGAAGTTGGCTTCCTCGTGGAGGTTCGTTACATATTGCCCTGAAAAAGCTCTGGGAACGTTGTATCTCGTTTTAGTATTAATTATTGTTTCAATTTGTGCGATCGTTAATTAAGGAACAAGTATAAAACGCTACATTTCCAAGTGGATATTTTTTCTACCCGCATTAGGGTCGATTAAAATTCAGGATTACATCACGTTCGGTGAAAAAGCACGTTATCCCAAGTGACATATAGGATATCCGGCGTAATAACTTCGGCTCAGGGGACATTTTTACGAGCTACGGAAACTGTCATGCAATAAAGATGTACAGTTCGGTAAATAGCGCTTGGAATTCAATTTAATGCGCGCTGAAAACGTAATGCAGTTGTAACCGCCATGCGGGACCAATGAAATCCTTCCTCTGTTTATCGTCTTACAATTAGCTTGATATCAGTGATCACGAAGGACCATTGGGTTTAACCAAGCGAGTGAATACGGTTGAAATTTCGAATTTCCTTCAAGAGGGTTTATTTCTTTCGGACATGCCAATGAATTATTTTAGACTTCAGATGTAAAAGTTCTGAGGTAGCACTGTTTGACCGCTTATCAAGGAAGATAGCAACAGGAAATATTCTTTCTTGGAAAACGTTTAGATTATAGCAAGCAAAAGGAAGAATAGGATTTTAAGACAGGTGAGAGAGATAGTCTTCTGGGGGCTGGTCTCCTCGAAAGTGCACGCCAGAACGGAGGTTGCATGCGTCAAGTGCATACTTCAAGTTACCCCAGCTGGCTTGGCAACGTCTATCCAGCTGCCTACCTCGTTCGAGGGTGGAAAGACCGGTCTAATGCTCGGATATACGACGAGGCACAGCCAGTGCCTTGTTTCATCGAGGTCGAGGTAATTTCGTTGGAGAACTTAAGGAAATTTTCAACCCCCTCTACCGAAGGGATATATATTTTCGGTCGGCCGAGAACGATTAAATCTCCTCGCAAAGAGTTACAACGAACGAGCGGCTGCTTATTTTTGTGAACGATCAAAGATACCGCGACCTAGCATGTTTTTAGTAAATTCCTGGTTTCCTATAGTACTGGGATTGCATTTTGAACGATCGAAAAACTATGCGACACCGTTTACAAAGAGTACCCACGAAAAATACCTTGAAATTCTCACCTATTTATCTTTGAAACACCGCTTCAACAGCAGCAGAATAGAAAAATCAGCTCGGGTTACAAGGATTCCGCTTGGGCGAGATCGAGCGGGGTGTAAAGTTCGGGCACACGTCTTCGCCGGAGGGTTGTACACGATAGCCCGAAATTTATTTGAACTTTTAAAGTCGTTCAACAGCAGTCGACGCCTCCTCTTGTTTGCTATCGGCTCTTCGTTCGAGAAGACACGTGTACGTTGTACTCGAGGCAAACGGAAGTTCTTTCGTCGTTTCTTGTTAGCACGCCTGGAAAGACACCTCTCGAGCGAAAGTTGTGCCCGCCACCGATAACTTGTTCCACCGAGTTTCTTGCGTCAAACTGTGCCCGTTTTTTCCGATAAGTTTGACGATCGTCCAGGCGGCTTCGATTATACGAGAGAACCAGCAACACTGTTGGATTAATTAGTGAACGCCGATATCCAGTTCGGCGCACAGGTTAACTGATACGCGACGATTTACGAGGCGAAAGCGTGAAAAAGGACCGATACGATATCGCGAAGCGGTGGTTCTGAATAATGAGCTCGATATCCATAATTGTCTATCAAACCCGTTCGTTCGGGACGCTTCTTGAAAGAGGATGCCGAATAGACTTGAAAACGAATCGAAATGGCTATATTTTCTTATCGAACCGAGTTAACCCTGAATCTGGACTCCAACAGGTTAAAGTGTTTGACAAAGAAAAATTCTCGGTTCGCTCCGTTTCTCGGAGAAAGCTGGAAACGTACTCTCGCGTATGATCCGCGCTAACAAGTTGCTCCCGATAGCGATAAGTGCTCTTTTCCAATTCACCTTTCAGCTTTATATCTGCTGGAGATTATGATTAGAAACACGTACCAGGATATGTGGGTCAGTCGGGAAAATACTGTTTTTTTTTCAAGTTTCCAAATCTGTTTGAACGATCTTTCATGTGATTGCAATTGCATACCGTACTACCATAATGTATATTGTCAGCTTCGAGTCACGAGTGTTTATCGATCAAATACCTGAATCTCGATTACCAGCTCGACTCGCAGGAATAATATTAGCGTTTAATTGTTGCAACAGGATTCGAGTTTCATTTACAAGAGTATCTTTGACGATTTCACCGATTAAACTATCTGTCTCGTGAATCTCGAGGATTAATTCTACCGTGGAATAATATTCGACGTGGTTATCGTCTACACACCCACGTGTATTTTATAGAACACGCGATCTAAGTTTTTAATTAACCTCGCACCTCGAAAATGAAATGATTAATTGTAAGAAAAATTTTGTTGTTCTGAAATCAGCTGTTTGAATCAGCAGGAGGTTAATTAAAAATAGTCACGATTTTCGGAAATTCTCTCTGTTTGAAAATCGGACGAAACACGCCGCGGTTCTAGACTCGCGACGATCACGAGTGGCGAGCTCGTAAAACGTCTGGAAACTTGCGTGGGAGGAAACGTCAAAGTTAGTGAATGGCCCATTCAATGCAGTGTCGCGTCCGGTCAAACCGGTCCGCGATCTCTCGCTGTGTTTATTTGGCATGTTCGCCATTCCCGTGTGGCAAGAATACAAGAACGAAACGGAGAAAAAGACGGAAGGAAACGTGGAAGACTTTGAGCGGGGCGAAAGGGAAACGAAACGAAGGTGAAAAATAAAATCGCGTGACTTTGAGAAAAAGAAAAGGAACGTGTACTCGAACGGGTTTCCTCGCGGCTTTCTTCGTTCTCCAGTATCGATCTATCCCGTTCCTTGACAGGAAGAGACACCGTTCGAACTTCTAGACTCTAGAATCTAGAGTGTCACCTCGAATCAAAGCGAAGAGAAGTTCCTCGGGCAAGTTGGCCACTCTGTCGAAGACAATGAGATGTCTGCGACGTGTCATCCAGCTCGTAGAATGTCTCTGCCGTTTCGAGCCACGGAACCGGAGAGAATTGATCGACTCGTCGAGCGTGTGATTCATTCTATCGTTAGTGTATGATTTAATAGCAGATATTCGAATAATTTCTCTATGAATTCAGGGTTTTATAAAACGAGTTTGTCTCAAGAGTTTATTCAATTCAACATTCGTATTTGCCTATTCCATCGACATACAATGACCATCATTTTTTCTGTTCCAGGTAAGCCATGGCAAATCCTTTTCCATTCGTTGGATCAAACGTAACGTGACCCGTGAGTATTTGACGATGAATACAAATAAGCGCATTGGAGCGGAACCCTGAGCAGGCGATTCTAATCCAGTGACTCTCAACTACACTTTTGCTTTTTAAATCACTCTCGTGAAAAAGAATTGAAAATTACAAAAGTCGTCGTTAACTCAGAGATCCGCTATCTAAGGGTTAATCGTTACTTCATTATTACTGTGTCAAATTTAAGGCTGCGTCTTTCACCGTTGAAGGGTTAAAAAATTTAATCGTGGTGGTAGTTACTGAACGGTGAAACGTGCTTGGAGTAATTGTTATTCTCGCATAACTTAATGGCTTCATCAACAATTCAAATCGAGCCGCGCATAAAATGCAAGATCGACGACAGCCGCTATCTACGCGAGGATATTTCTTCCCGTTGAAAAAGTTACTTCTTGCTGGCTATTGTTTATTTACGGGCAGGGGCCCGCGTAACAATCAATTATGGATGAAGCAGAAACGGGAACAGGGAAAGGATATACATAACGGGTATATCTGTTTCCATTAAAATTGGACGGTCCATACTGTTTTAACGAGAACGCAAACTTGTGTTCGTATTTCTTGAAACTTTTGCTTCTGCGTTCCGAAGCCGCAGTTTGGATTTCGAATTCTATGATACTCAGTATACAATTGTCACCACATTTACATTCGACGTGTCAATTCTGAAATAGCTTTCAATTTTTAATACCTTATATTATTAGGAATTTCCAGCAATGCTATTTAAGTTTTTCATCGATGATCTTAAAATTGTACTTTATAAAATTGATTTCGTATCAGTCAAATGGACCAGCATGGTGGAGTAAGTGACAAAAGGGGCAATGCTATAAAATAATCTGAAAACAATGCTCGAAACGTCAGTACCATTCTCGTCCTCTCGTTTCTGGCCGTCGAATCCGGCCGCGTCGAGTCAATAACAGAAAATAAAAGAGCAAAAAGTACACAGAAGAGAAAAGGGAGCATCGAAAGCGCAAATGGCGCAATGCTCGTCGTCAAAGGCCGTTTCTATTTACCGTCGTTCTCGTTTTTCCGGCGACATTGATTTCGATTTACAAGTCTGACCGCGTTAAACTCGACGCCTATTGACCGATATTGATTTCCTAGCCGCAGTCGAGGAAACAACCCCCCGCGGTATTCGATTATAACCCGTTATTTGCCTAGCATGCTTCTATTCGATACCGGGATCGTTTCAAATATTACTCAGCGAGAGGCTATGAACAATTTTAGAAAATTAAAAGCATCGGATCGATGGATCGTTACAGGAAATGTTGGCAAAGTTAGTCGACCAGCAATGTCTTTCACGCGATAGAAACTTTCACGCTTGGCTAGCGAAACGAACGAATAATGTAATCTGGCGGTGTTCTGTCTGAAAATAAAAAGAACGATTGGGCGCAGCAGCCCCGGTGTTTAAAGGCCGATAATTGAATTCACCAATATCGCCGTATCTTCCGTATTGAAAATTCAGGCTCGCCCACGCACGTGGCCTCCGCGTGGGCGGCTGCGCGAGCTTCGAGTTGCTTTATCTCGAAAGCACCTCGTCCTGGATCGAACGACACTCGACCGATCGTTACAACGCCGATAGCATCGTCGAGAGTCGCGGCCACGTTTATTGCATCGTCCACTCGGCGTCGCGTGCGTTATGCACGCAACCTCATCAACCGGCTTTTAGAGCTGACCGCTGTCCAACCGATTTTCTTTACCGTCTGAACGAACCGTGTATCGATTTTACGTATAGAAAATTCGAATCGAAACGATACATCAACACCAGCAACGAGCAGGTACTACAAATTACGAAAGAATACCGATCGATGTTGAAACCCATCAGCAGCCGTGACAGTTCATCCAGCGATAGTTGATCGGCCCTTTGTTTAGCGTTTCTTGTACGCCTGGTAAATAGAGTTATTACAACTGCACGAGTCGCGATTATTTCAACGGACAAGATTTATCGACACTTCATCCTTGCCTCGTTGTTCACGCGAGTTGACCTTTTTAAAGATCTCAACACGATCTGTCATTGTTTGAGTGAGCTCACTCGCGAACGTTTCAGCTGTTAGATAACCAATTATAAATCCGGGAAAAATGCAAGGTAGATCGAATCCATTTCACCTATAATATCAGCGTAATAACACATCAAACTAGATTATGCACCAACTTGAGGCAATTGAATTAGTCACGCGTGTTACGATGGAACGTATTCACTTAGAACAAGCTAAAAGGTTAAATTTATCTCCGCTTTCGTCTAGCCTCTAATCCTGACACCGATCCGTACGGTTCGTTTCGCGAACCTCTCGACAGAACGCTCGAATCAGTTTCCATTTCCATTTCGCGTGCCGTTCACTTTCATCGAGACTTAATAATTAATTCCGATCGGAGCGAATCAAAAGATTTCACGGCCGTCTCGTTCGCGGCTTTGCGAAGAAAAAGAAAGATCGTTCGCCGTGTCGCGATCGAACCGGTGAAAGTCATCGATTCACCTGGAAAAAGACAAATAATTCGAGATAGAAATCCGACAAGTACGAATACCTCGGCTCGATCGAATTAACGAGCCTCCTCCGGCGATATATCCAAGTGAAATTAGTTACATTCGATTCGTAAATAAATAATTTAATAGCTCTCTGGCAAATTATGTACGCTGCCGAGGTAAAATGGATTACAAGCGGATCCTCTATACTTAACCGTAATTAAATCATAAATTTCTCGATCGTAAGAATACTGGAAGTACGTATCGAGATTCGTTAAGGCGTGTAATTAAATTTTTATAAATCGAGGTTATAATAGTTCATTATCTGTCCTTCAGAACGATGTAGGATGCTCGTTACGATCGATTTCTCGCCCATCTTGCGATCAATTGCTTCCTTCCAACCTGGACTGGCTATCGCGCAAAACTTTCCTTTTCTTCCTGTTCGAGACGGGAATCCGACGAAGTTCTTGAATTGTTTAATGATACAAGATGTCGTTTCGTCTAAGCATGCTTGATGGCACCGTTTAATTCGTTTGTACTTGACGCACCGTGTTATTTTCTTCGATGTTTACTCGCAATTTCCTTTTATTGCGGCCTGCTCAACGTTGAAATTAATTAGAACACAGGAATTGCTGGACGTTCTGCACGACGAGACACGGAGATAGCTCTGTTCCTCCTTCATTTTTTCTATAGTTCGATGAATAACGATTAAGCGTGCCGATTAAATCATTTGCAGAGATCGAACGGATATTGTGTCGACAGTCGTGATTTTCTTAGTGTTATACAAATTGAACTTTTTATCGAAACTTAGAAATTTTTCCTTTTATTGGATCCTTGTATGTAAGTACTTACATTTCCTTTATACGTACGAGGGATCCGTCCCAAAGATCGGTGACGCACGGTACTTAAAACTAGAATTTACGACTCCAAATTCAAATTTATAAAATGACATAAATCTGGTTGGTTAACTAAACCTCCTATTCTATAAAATATTTGATTTATAAGAGATTACATACTCAGAGGTTCCATCGTATCGGTATTTCGATTCACGCGAGTACAGGGACACTGAATGAATCGATACGAGTCGCGTGGGTCGAGATCGTGCTCGCCGTACCCGTACTACGCACCATCATCGTTTCCCGTCGTTTTCTCTTTATTATCCGGTTCTATTCTCCAGTATTTGGAAATCCGCGTAGGGCTGGTTTCTACCCGCTGCTCTCTTTCCCTTTATTCTGTAACCCAAATAAAAGCCAGGATGTCTGGGGTTATTACGGTGATGAATGGCTGAAATTATGAATATTCCTCGAATCCTTCCAGAATCTGACAATCTCTGAATTGATGAATTAGGAAATTAATCTTTCTATTTTTTAAATATTTAAATACTTTCACTGGTGTTTAACCAATTTATAAGTTTAGAAATCACTATGTACCCCTTGTAAGCTCGAACGTCTATTGCGAGAGGTACCAATTACCCAGCTAGTGGTTTAATCGTGCTCGTTGATTTATGATGGATATAATTATTCGATTGCATTCGCTGCTCGAGCGATATTACTGTGGCTTTGGTATCGGCATAATTAGGCTAGAGGTGGCGGTTTTAATTGGCTAGAACACAACTTGCCAAACAAAACAGGCCGGACCAACCTCGTTAACAACGCAAGTTCAAGTAATAAAGTGTCTTCATCATGATGCGCTGTATGACGCGTTAATGACGGACCCAGGCGATATTTGGGCCCGAACGATCACGGTTCGCGTAAAGTTTCATCGCCGCTCGTTAAACTTAAACCTCGTTGAACAGTTTATTTGGCTCTGGTTTACGGTGAATTCGTCGCCGTTTAAGTTTGCAGAAAACGGCTACGAAATGGCCGCAGTCGGGATTCTCGACGCGTTCCGCCCGAGCGTCGGTGTATCGCTTCCCGGCTGATGATCTCGAACGAGGCTGCTTTTACAGACTGTTAAAATTGATATCTTCTCTGGAGGATCGTAAAGTAAGGGAGAAATTTACGATCGCGTGGAATCTTGTTGCGAATCAAGTGTTCCGGATAGGTATTCGAAGATCGAGTTTCTTACGATAAAATATGAACTGTATTATGCGATACTTGCAAAACTATGGTACGTGTAAAATTGTTAGGAAGTTTGAAAATTCCAGATCAAAGGATAATACTACCCTAGATTCGTCACCCTTAATTTTATATTAACTTATTTCTTTAAAATTTCATTTATCCTCGCCATCGCAGTAAGCCTATAAAAATCGTGCCACTTTGGCGCCACGTCGTATCCTCCCGTTCGTCGTGAATAATAAATTTCAAACGGGCGACCCACAGACCTAGTGAACATAGAAAGGTGTTTAAGATCGGACGGTTTACGGACGCGGTCAAGATCGGACGTGTAACAAGTCGAGTGGGCAGAATTCGCGAGTCACGTTAACGATAAGGAGATGAAAAGCGAGATAACAAGCAAAGTGCGAGCATAAGATTGCTATAAGATCATCTGGGCCCCGCGTTATTAGATGCACGCTCTTCGCTCTGATAGAATCGTGCATCCGGCTCGCTATGATAACGTTGATTTCCCCGACCGGCATTTCGCCAGATTTTCAAGTAACTGTACACAACCTTAACTTCGATGTATCTCTACTTTTTTATCAAGTATAAGTGCATAACTGTACGTTGTGCTACTTTTCCTATCTGTAGAATGAATAAGCTATTTCGAATTGGGTTTACGACGATGCAAAGGATTTAAATTTCATACGAAATATAGGATGATACGAAACACTCGGCCAAACTATCCAAGTTTGAAATTCTCTTCGACGTAGAATACCCTTTTCGGAGGTAAGTCGAGACAGATATACATAATAGCGTCGCGAAGGGAAAGCCATGAAAGGTCAGGTGAAAGAATTCTTCAAGGGACTCGATAGCGGTGGTCCGAATAAACGCAGGCAGGCATTTGCGACAGGAATGGAATATCTTTACGGCGAAGTGTAACAGGGAGTCTACGTTTATAAGAAAAGGGAATCGGTACCGTGTGTCGTCCCACAACGACGCCCACAATGGGACAAGCAGCCGACTGTCGCTCGACCAGACACGTCAGACAGCCTTGCCTTATACGTCGCGCGGCTGCATTTCCACGCTTGTAACCTGCAACGCGGCCCTTTGCATCTGTTCGCCTCTTCGTGATTATAATGGGACCACCTATGCGCGTTTCACCGCCACACGTAGCCGCGACGACAGTCAAAGGCCGAGCAAAAAATCCTTTGGAGAACGAAGGGTGCGTTTATCATCTAAAATGAAGACGATACGGACCGATGAACAGGGAGAAAAGCGAACTCTCCAACCCTTTCGTTGCTTTCGCTGCATATTTAAAATTGAAACGGGATTATTCAAGAATTCCCGTTGTCGATCAACATGACAGTGAACGCGTAATGGTCGCAGTTACCAGAAGATGAAAAGTTGGCGCCTGAAAGGATGCCTCTTTCTCGGGACGGAACTTTTCCGATGAGCTTTCCGCGATCCCGTTTCCCATTTCGCATTTCCGTGAACGATTTAATCGAACAAAAGAAGCAATCACCTTCCTATTTGGTCCGCCGTTCTTGGAATAATAAAGAGAGGAAAATCGATGAGGCCAAAGACGCTTCATTATTATCAGATCGTAAAATCGTTCCATAAATTAGACGAAATTTATTGGTCCGTTTAACGATTACGACGCCCCTGTTTCTCCCGCGGTCGGGACGTCTATCGTTGTTTTACGATCGGGTCATTAACGAAACGTAAACGTCACCGAAATGGAAATAAGCCTTTAACGTTCGCAATTCGTCGAAACGAACAGAATTGGAACAACGAGTCTTCTCGAATACAATAAATGTTTTTTTATTATAAACAATGACGCGTTATACAATTTCACTATGTGTTTTTGAAGCTGAAAACTCGAAACTATTGTTCGAGTACGGTTTACAGAGTGTATCTTTCCTTTTTCCTCTGCCATTTTTTGGCAAACGGGGATCCGGGAAAATTTAACATCGTTTCCAACAATTCGCGGGTGTGCCGGTGGATATATTTCGTACGATTATACGCATTGCAAACGTAACATTGTCCCCGTCACTGTTTCAACCCGATTGCATTCAATTACGGCTAGTTCGTTACCGATTGAACGAACAATAAAGTTGTGCCTCTATACAGTTTTCGAGTATAATGGCGTATCGCAAGCACTTAATCAACGTCCTATGGAACAACGTGTTTATTAGTAATTCACGAACGCTGCGCTATGCATGGAACGATGTTACGTACACTGTACACAATTGTAAATGTATAGCATCACTGTTTGCCTCTGTCACAGAGAGACCAACCATCGAAACACGTTATTGCACTGAAGTTTGTTGCCATTTACATACATCGCAACAGCGTAGAAAAGATCCCTCAGGGAACCGAGTGAATACGGGCTTGAAGTAACTCAGTTCTGGGTAATTGCACTGCAGGCATTTCATGTTGGAATTGAAGAGGAAATAGACGTTTAAATTCTTGCAAGGACCATAAAGGAATGGTTCCATTTTTTTAAATAAAATTTTTCAATTATAAAATGAAATTTCGCGTCACCATCGAGATAAGCGATTTGTCAAACAAGTCCACATCGAACTATCGATTCTTTCCAAGTACCACGATAACCCAGCCGCAAATTGCTAATCGGCGCCCGAGACGCGGAGTTATCGATGGAACGAGGTGATACGTCGGAGTCACGGAACATCGGCCAGGCCAGGCCGGTCCATGATACCGAGGACGATACAAATATCGAACACGTCGCAGGCCATTAATCTAATGTCCCGTAGCTTTATCGTGCCGCTTTAACGGCGACTATCGATACCGCATCCGGCCACCGACGTCTTCCTTTCTCCGTCGATCGACTCGGATCGTTCACCACCTGCTGTTGCACCTGAGTCTCTCGAAACGGTAGATCCTCGAGTGTATGCATTTTTTCCTCGGGACGACGGCCTGTCGTCAGATGCTAACGACATTTATCGCCGATGGGTCTGACAGTCTGTCTAACGACGAACATGAAACTCGAATGTTCCTGTCGACGCTGAAATGCCGAGTCTTTAATTAACTCGACTCTTTCTGCGTTGGCGTTTCACTTTGTCCGGGAACGTTTAAACGTTAGATTTTCTATTTACCGACTTTTTTTTCTCTTTCTCGTTAATTAAACGTTAGAAAATTATGCGTTTGGTTGATCTGAGCTTAAAAAATAAAAATACACTCCCACTGTATAGGTAATCAGGCAGAATTGTTCAAACTATGGAATCAATTGGATACCGAGAGTATCGAAAAATTGATAATGGCTCGCAATATCGAAGCAACGAGTATGTATTATACGCGGAAATGGAGAGCCAAAAAGTATTATGTAATACCGTGGAATGATAGGGAACATCCGATAATCCGGCTGCACTTTGGTCCGGATACCATCGAAATTTTATTATTATATCCACTTCATACCGGATTAGCCTTCCAATTGTGTATTATCGTTCGACTTGAACGCGTACGAACGCTTCCGATTCGTTCGTGGAAAATGATGAAAGGGAAAAAGGAAAGAGGTAAAACGGTTGCTGGCAGACGCTACTCGCGTCGATGAACGTCGTTGCATGGATTATTCAACGAAAGTGTTACGAGATCCGTCGTTTTGTTTCGATCGAACGTCGTTCCACAAGCACGCACGATGGCTCGCTGCATGCGCCACCGAAGATTTATGATATTCTTCGCACGAAAAGGCAGGACGAGAGGCTTAGCAATAAATAACGTTTCACCTCGAAGGCACGCATACGTGAGGCCGGTGTTATCGATGCAAATGCACCTTGCTGCACCTATCCGCGACGGAAATAACCAAGACAGGCTCGTTTTTCGGAGCGTATTCGCGATATTTTACGGAGAAACTCGACATTTAGCTTCCGTTTTATTCTGCGATGACCAACGTAAATAAAAATCACGAAAATTTTAAATAATCTAAGAAAATTTCTACGAGATAAAGTTTCTAACAGGCGTGTGGAGCGTCAGGTTGGAAGGATTAACGGCGTGACGACCATGACCACCCTTGCACATCCTCCGCAATGACCCCACAAAGGACGATTAACAACGGCGAACCTCGGATCCGTAGACAAACCGGTATCTACGCTCTTAATCGGTCGCTCGTCCCTTTGAATTTTTCCACCGCGAGACAATACAGAGTGACGTAAGTCTCGGTTGAAATGTCGTCGCGGCAGCCGCCCACGGCAATCATAATTCCGCCTAATTGCCTCGTTTATTAGCCTCTCCAAGGCATCCGGCTATTTATAGGCAGCGACAGACCAATCGTCGTGGCATTATCCTCGATCCACGGATCACCGACCGCTTTTCCATTTTCCAGCTGGTCGACCAACGAAAAATCATTTCTACCCCTTGGACCGAAGTTTCTTTCCCACGACGGTGATCGATTAGCTTCTAATTGACTCTTTCACAGACAAGCCAGACTTTCGAGTGGACGGAATTCCTTGTTTCACCTCGTCCCGATGGTTCCACTCGGCCGAAATCTAGTTAAGACCGTGTCCGATTGGTTCTGTACCGGGTAACGTCCCTCAATGCCGTTTCCCTCTAATTGGATTCTTTTCCTTTCGAGTTCTTCTTTTCCACCCTCCACGTTCTACTCTCTTGGCCGGCTACTCTACCCTTGTGAAATCCACTGTTGAATGTACCTCGAACTACTATATTTCTTTTTTGCCTTGAAAAACGTTTAACCGCGAAAATACGTACATCTTGTGCTCGAGAAACACGTTCGTAATCAATTGTATCTTTTATTCTCTTTCTCTTTCTTGTACCGCGATTAACTTTTCCGTTTGCGACAATTGCACTTGAAACCGCCTTAGCCGAAGCTTCGATAAGTATAAACTTTCTATAATCTACATCCATTGCTATATGCTCGTTCACAGGATAAATGGCGCCCCTAAGAGTTCGAAGGACGCGTACGTTTCGGTTCGTAAACGAGGTAAACTTTCGGAAGCGTAACGAACCCTGGTCGAAATTTCCGCTGGTTTCGCTCGACTCGACGCGAGACGATCTTCTAATTATCCCTTTCGAGGATGGCGATTTATGGTTGCTCGATTCTCGTGGAATAACATTACAAGTTAGAGAAGAGCGGAAAGCGGAGAGGTAGAAAGGCGCGTGCACGCTTCGTGTCCGCGTCGTTAAACCGGAAACTGCTTTCTCTCTTTGCCGTGTTTATAGAGTCAATAAAGCGATCCGCGTCGCGTGGCGGTCGTTGGTTGGATGAATTTTCCGCGGAACTGTCGAGTCTCCTCGTGGAAATTAGACCCGTACGTAACGTCGTTCTCCGGCTTTTATCTCCCGGCATAATCGAGCGTGATCGTTTCCGGCTACGCCGGCTGCCGCGAAACTTAATCGACGATTACGATCTCGCGGCGCGTTCGGTAAATCCGTCGCTTTTCGCCGGAGCGTTCCTCGCGAGTTGTGCACCGATTCACAAGAAACTTGGCCGGCGTCCAAACGTTCCGGGGACGCTGGCAGACACCGGCGGTGGTTTTCGGTGTTCAACGCGCCGCTCCGCGCGATCGCCACGATTGGGCGCGTAATCTCGCATGCCAAATGCCCTGCCTTTTCAGCGCGGGCTCCGTTGTTCAACCGTCCGCTCGCTCGATTAATGGTCCACGACGAAATATGGAACTCGTTCGTGAATCGATATTTGCGATTCTGCTCGTGACTTCTCGAAATCGTCCGTTTTTTAGCGAATCCTGAGTGAATAATGTTCCTTTCTTCCCTTTTTTTTCTTTTCGTTGTTTTTTTGTCGATATGTTTAGATGCACAGTAATGAAAAATGTTAGTTCCAAATGGTGAAATTCGATAAAAATAAATATATGAAATATTTTAATTTCGGATTTTAAATAAATGTAGGATATTCTAAGTGCTGTTACGTGGTAAGTTTAAGTAATTCGTTTGAAAGCAAACTTTGTGCGCCAAACAGCAAGGCTTCACCCTACAGGCAAAGTAATAAACCCTACGTTTGGACGATTTGCGGTATAACGGTTTCAAAGCAAACATGTTTGTAGAAAGTTCCTCCTTGTACAAAGAGGAACCATTCAAACTTTGGCATTTTTTATTTCATCGTCGTTGCATAGAGAAAGCGTTAAAAAGTTCAGTAAGTTACCCTGGGAAACGTTCAACCAGCCTTTTTAAAAAACATTTCTTCGACGATACACTCGCGTGCTAATGGATAGGGGAAGAAAGAGGGTTGTCATATTTTAATGAAGATCGCTATTAAAAATGTTGTAGACATCTGTCGAGTAGCGAGTTTCCAAATAACTTAGTACCTCTTCCGTTATTGAGACACGTTACGCTTCCGTGGTATCGCGTGTTCCAAAGTTTTCCTTGGGGAACGCAAAAACCAGCGTTCCGTTTTCTATCACGACAACCAAAGTGCAGTATCATGCTTTCAGCATCTGCTTGAAATTCAGATGAGAATGCGGAAAAATTTACGGGTCTTTGCTTACAAGAAGATTCATATTTCCAAAGACTCTGCCGGTGCACAGAATTTTCATGAACAACCCAGCTCGAATATCTCCGATCGATATATTATGAATCAGTTTTTTTTCGGCGTAAATCATACTTTATTGTTAAAAAAAAAAAAAAATAGCAAAAGACTTCATGGCGCTAGATTTGAATATTACAGTATTTTTAACGTGTAACAAAAATTGCAAGAAGGACAGAATTTTACTGTCACATGATAGGTACTCCTCGAAATTAAGCTTCTGGCGATGGATGAAACTTTTCTCCACGAGCACAATCATTTTCCGTTTAGCCTGCGCTTCTTCCAGTATACCAAGGAGATTAGGTATCATCAAGCAGCGAGAAACGGCTGCTGGATCGTCGAAGCTAAATTTCCGGGTCATGCTCTCGCGTTTATCGCTACAAACGAGCGCGTTCCGGCGCGGCTGATGCATTTCAGCTCAAGACGCCCTTTCGGAATTGCGCTCGGCTTTCGTCACGGTCCGTTCGTCGGCTCATTGTCGCGGGGTGACCCAATTCCCTTAATGAGGGCGTCTTTCGATGGGACTACATCGGAGAGACCGAAAAACGCCGCGTTTCCCAATCGACGCGACGATTTCCAGCAAGACCGAAACGAAGACGAAATAAATCAGTCGTGAAACGAGCTGTGTGCGCTTTGAATTTGAAAAATCAACAGCGCACTTTCGTGGAAAACTCTGTTGGATTGAAAAGTTGGTGGAAGCGATTCAATGGAAATTTGTATCGGTATTGTTCTTGTTTCCCAGTTATGAATCGCGTAACTAGGTAGAATTTTTAAGCAATTCATTGGAAGTTTGTTGAAAAGTTGCGACAGCAGAAGTTTGTTTGCTGCATTGCATTTCTGATGAGCTCTTAAAAGAGAATAACAGAACGGGTGTAATTAAACATTTTTACGCAATTCTTTCTGAAGGTATTTCCGTGGTATGTAATTTGTTACATTTGCAAATGGAAACTGGAGGGTTGGGAAGGTTTTCAAATTATTATTTCAAACAAATGGTTCGTTTTTAACTTGCCTCGGCTGCGTTAAGTTCCAGTGAAAACAGTAGAGATAAATACTGTAAAATGTAGAATATCCACCGATGAAGTGAAGTACAAAGCGAATTAGTGAAAAGTCAACAGAAACATGCTAAACGCTTCTGACAGATAGATATTGAAAGTACAATTGATTTTTAATTGAATTTCAATCAATTACTCTTTAATCCTGACAATATTCGCACGCCTGCTATCTATTATCAATGTCAATGTTTTTTTCCATCCGTCAATTGAGATAACACCACCGAATATTACACAAATTGATTCTTTCCGATATCATATTTCATTGAAACGTTAAGTGCACTCTTTTTTCACTGGTATGCTTGCATGTTAAAAAAAAGGCAATAAAATATGTAGATACATGAAAGTTCAAGCTGCGTGCAAACATTGCTGGAATTAATCGTCAAACGCTGACAAAACGCAATATTTATTGTACTAGTGTAGAAATATGGGCTCCGAACGTCAGGATAAAATAATTTTGTTCGGAGCGGTTCGAAAAGGGAGAATTCTTGGTGTTTCGCGTTGTTCGTTGATTAGAAAATGCGTCGCAGCAAGTTTTAAAGCGTTCGACCTTTCGAGTCTGGGTACTTTGTTAAAAGCAGACTTTCGTGGCCTGGCTAATGCACCTTATCGTGAGAAACTCTCAGGTTCTACCAACTTCCTTAAGTTATAGACTTTATAGGTAACCTTAACACACCGTCGTAACCGCAATAAAATTTTCAAACTTGCCCTGGCTTCTCTCTATTCGTTGCTTCAGCTTCGTTGTTTCTTTGCCAGTTATTTGCTCACGGTCTGTTGGCTGTTCCAACACGCGAATTTCGATGAACTTTCCACGAGCCCGTTCGAACGACGAGCCTCTTCGATTCGAACCGTTCGATGAAGATTAATTAACCACTCTGTAAGATTATTTGCTTTCTTCCTCAATGGAAGCCAAAGAATAATTGAGAGAATCGTTATCGACGAAGAAATATTGTTCGAGGTTTCGATAGGTTTGTAATATTTTATTTAAAATCTCCTTTTCTTCCAATTTCCTGATACCTTTTGTCATGAATCTTCTTCGAATTTGAACACGAGTAATTCTAATTCAGTGCTGGAAAACCGGAAGGAATACTGTTCTCGATACATATTCATGTTCTTACCACGGAGTTTAACATGACTATTTAATTCAGCATAATACCAGGAGGAACTTGAAACGCAACCCGCATGGTAAATAAATTATTAAAATCCGTGGTAAACCATAACGAAAATGGAGAGTTCATGTTAGCTCGTCTGCAAAGTGTGTCAAAGGGAGAGAGAATATTAACTAGAAACTCGTAAAACGACCAAGTTAAGTAATTTTCAAATGACAAAAGAAAAATGCATTCAGTCGGGCTAACGAATGGAAACAATGTTAGAAAATTCACTTGACGCTTTTCATTGAAACATTTCGCTGTGAATTATGTAGCCTAACGCAATGCTTGCGACACTCGAAGTGGAGTACGCTATCTATCAATGTGTGTCGAGTTATCGTACCGGTAGTAATATATCATTCATTAGGAGGTTCATTCACTTCTTATTGCGGAAAAAAGCACCGTAATGGGTGGATGTGTCACAGCGAGATCATTCGTAGTAATTAAAGTCGATAGGGAAATATTGCGGTTGTTTATTGCGACCTATTGATCTCCGTTCACCGTGTCATCTTCGGAATTACGAACAATGCATTCTACATCTCATAAAAGATATCAAAAGTATTTCCTCGGAAAGTTTCTAACAGCTACTAAAATTGTATCAAAAGATTCCGGGAAAAGCAAGCACTCGTAAGAAAAGGAATATTAATTTAGGGGTGTTATCTGAGATAAAAAATGTTCATTCCAGAAACTTACGATAACTCCTTCGTTAGCAGGAGCGGTATCACTGTCAAAATTAATGTCGTCGTTTAATTTCGCTACACTAATTGTGAAAAGTACTTCCAGCCAGGCTGAAGCTTAAAAGTTATAGAAAATTTCATCGTGCTCGTCGAGACTCGTTAACGCCACGATTCGCTCGTTATCGAATTTCTTCAATTTCATTCGTACGGTCCGACAGGGCGAGGGTTAATGCTAACTTACGAATTGCGAAGAAAACTGGCTACGACGAGGGTGGTGCGATTTCACTTCGCCATGAAATTTTCTGGCGATATAACGAATCCCGCAATTAAATTCCATTTAGATAATCTCCTTTCCACTGGAATCGTCGTTATCGGGGAGAAGCAGCCAGCGTTTCGATTAAAATCGTTGCCCGGCCTGTACCCAAAACGTTTCCACGAGCTGTCCTTCTTCGTGGTGTAATATTATTCTCGTCTGGCTTTCGTCGCGGTCGATTTTTCGTGGATGCGGTGTAACGATCGAGGGTGATCTCGAAAAACGTTTCGTCGAGGGGAAACAGAACGGCGCGGCGACGCCTCGGGCTTTTCGAGCGGGCCGGAATAATTGTTTGTAAATTATCGTCGTGGAAACGGTGGGAGAGCTGCTCCTCAGACGCAGCTGGCACCCGTCGAGTAGCCCACAACAGGAGAGGCTTTTAGCCCCCGAGTGAATGCAGAAACTTCGCCGAAATATCAGCCTCTGTTTTGGCCTTTCTCATAATTTCCTATCCCCCTACCACCATCGCTTCCGACCCGTTGTCTGTTCCATTCGACTTTTGCTTCTTGCCTGCTGGGATTATATTAAAACAAAAGTTAGCCCAATTAGGGTAAGGTCAAAATTTCAAACTAAAACTTGAGAATGAAAATAAAATATACAGAATCTCGTAAATTATTTATTAACCGTTCGTTTCAATTTAGTTTACAACGTTTAAAAAATTTTGTATCAACAGAAAAACCGTAATTCCATTTAAGAAACAAGGGTGTATTTGCAAGTGTTAATGGTAGACGACTACAGTCCGTCTTACTAGCGAAAGGGTTAACGAGGGGTTGTACAGCGAGGAAGGAACAAAGAAGAAACAAGTACGGACGTAAGAAGTTGGCTGATGACGAAAGGCTAATGCAGACGTCAGATCAACGCTACATAAATAACGATTACACAGAAGGGAAGAAAAAGGGTGGCTGTATGGCACGTCTGCCTCTGGCAAACCGCTCGAATCTCCCGCGTTTTGCCGTCGCTGCCGCTTTTATGCTGATTTATCGTGCTTGATAAAACCCGTCCGCGGATATTGCACCGTGAAAATTTATCCATTCTACCAAGTAAGAAGAAGCGGCTCGAGTGCTCCCATTCAGACGGTTTTCCAGCTGGAAACTGCCGCCAGTCCTTATTATTTTAAACAATATTTATTTGATGGAACGGCAATCGGGAGTCTGGCAATGGTTTTCGTTTTGTCTGAAAATGGATTTTTTCTTCAACGTCAATAAGAAAATGGGTAGTCAAGATTGCAAAAGAAAAGAAAAATATGAAGGATCTGGGCTATAAAGTATTCAAAGTGAAGTTTCAACGGTAGTCCAGTGAAGTTTTCTCCAACTTTGTTTGTGGAACTTTGTTACGTCCTCCAAGCTTACTCGCCGTAATTGGTACTAAACAGACAATGTTACAAAAAGAATATCGTTGTTCTTTTAATGTAAACAGTTCTTCTAACCAGTCTACACAACTCAGTAAATTCGCATTTACATGTTTTCCCGTTACACGGAGACCCGCGTTTCCATTTGATCGATCGTTGTAAAATTACAAGGTCTCGTGTAATATCAGGCCATCAAGGAGTTGAGATTGAAACGCGGTATTTAGTGAACATTCATCAAATTCCACGTATCTAGAACGCTATCACTCTTTTCGTTTCTAGAATGACCAACCTTTGCGCGCTGGTAGAATCGCAAACGATGAATTCCGCGAATCTTGTGGTCCCGGTACACCTAGCAGAAGGATATTGATTTATGACGTTGTTATCGCGAACCACGATCAAGTACTACTTTATTCCAGTATATTACCGAACCGAGAGTACATTAACTACCCGAGTGGTATATTTTGAAAAAGCGGACTTTGTAGATTTAACGAATGATCCGACACTAATGATCGACAAGGAGCTTGCCCAACCGCGTTGCCTGTTGGTGTCCAGCTGTACCGGACGCAGCCTCGATCGATCTTTTTATCGTTTTTCAACACCTGGAGTCGCAATGCAAGAAACCTCTCGAACGCAATACATTAAGAAGCCTGATAACGCTTCTTTTCAGCTTGCCCGCTCGAGCATGCACGGCTGACATTATTACGGTTCGCGTCGCATTTGTCACGATCCTGCGTCTGTTAAATCAACGTCAACCGAAACTCCTACATCTCAATATCGTTTATACGTGATTTTATTCCTGCGCAAGCTTTATCGTATCTCGCGACGATCAACTTATTCCATAGGAAATTAATTGCAATGAATTTTAAAAGAAAACGAGATTTTTGCTTGTGGAGCGTAGCAAAAGTTTTCTACATTGCAACTTACAAAGATATCGATCGCATCGTGGCGACCCGTTTGGTTAGAAAATCGATTGACAAACTTTCTGTCGTTTAAAGTTCTTAGCTGGGAAAGATCCATGCGGTCACGGATGGTCTGTGCGACCATGTCCCTGTAGGAATCGGCGAGTAAAGGGACACGGAGATGAAATTCCCTTGGTAAACCAGAAGAGTCTCCTTTCCAGAAGTCGATAGCGCGACTTCCGCCGGAACACGGCTGGGAATCCTATTTCTGCAATCGTGAATCTCGAGGCTCTAAAAGTGTAACAGATTGTACCGCACTTGCAGTCTTTGATACGTTATTAAATTAATCTTCTGTTAGGTGCAAATAAATCAGATAGAATAGCAAATTGTATTTGCTCGACCAATATCCACCGTGGACTCTAGTTTGTTTCCTTGCATTGTAACCGCAACATCGAAGTTAAATGGAAATAATACAATGTACGCAAGCAAAGTTTGCCCTAAAACAAGGTGGAGCAGGACAAACGATATCCGCAGCACGAATTCGCGCGCCTCGTCCTAATGGAGCTTTGTTCGAATGTGAAAGTGATTTTGACCCACAGCAACAGAGTTCCGCAAGTGTTCCTCGATGCATTGTGGGAACGTGGTCTGAAGCCGGTTAAATCGCCACCGTGGATGCGAAACGTTCGTTCGTGGTACATAGGCGAGCGACGAGATGAGCGTCCCCGTGCTCGCTCGAGATAGAGAGTCGCGCGACCGCGTGTCCTGGCTACCGGTTCGGTTTATGGCAGGTAAACGTATTTGCATGTAAACTCGTTTGCATGAAGCGACGACGAACGCGGGATTCCAATTCCCCGGGACCACGAATAAGAGAGAGAGAGAGAGAGAAAGAGAGACACGGGTCGTCTTGACGGGCCACCGGACCGAGAGAATTCCCCTGATACACCGGCTGCTGCTACTTCATAATGGCGTGACCGATAATGGCAACCGCCAGGTTGGTTGCTTTTCTAATTCTCGACACGGGTCGAACTAATTACGCTAGCAGACTGCTCGACACTTTGAACGATTCGACTGAAATTTATGGAGACTCGGGTTCGTTAGCTAGCAACCCGTGCACCGGAACTACGCTCGACTTCTGTGAACCCGGTAAGTGAACGTAAACGAGCTCGATGATTGTCGTTGATTGGAAAATTGATGATTTAAGTCACGGTTCTCGATAATTAACGATGAATTACCGTTCTGAAATTTCAAAGTTTTATAATTCTGGAGAACCTCGATTCTACGTATATAAGTCGTTAATCGTATTAGCGTTTAATTGATCGTTCATCAGCATTCGAAGTTTAATATTTCCCTTTTCCACAATTGATCCTGTTATAATAGGATGGTATTTCACGAACTGAAAATTAAACATATGAGTATGCTAATAGGAAAAGCTTATACTTTATTACACAGTTGGCAATAATTTGGCTGGAATATAGGCGGCTTAGGTAATCGTCAAAGCCGCAATCGCGTATATCCCGAATCGAGTTAATTACATGTTCGTTTGCGAGCGAAAATCGGTATCGATATGAATAGACTGGCTATTAGAGATCACGATGATAATTTTAATTGGTAATAGCGGATTCTCCGTTAGATTCGTCTGTTGGGAATCGTTTGCATTTCGAGCATCGATTTAATGGCAAAAATATTCACCGTGTCGTTATTCCGTTCCGCCATCGATTAAAGATAAGTCTATCGAGGAAAAAGGATGCGTCTCAATTTCCTCGAGAGATCGAAATCAGAGCATCAGGGTAGCGGAAGTAGCCAAATGCCTGTAACTATTCCCGATTACCATAGGCGAGGGTTTATCGATCAGACGCGCGAACAAAGCGATCTCTTACGGAAACGCAATCTCTTCCGAGCTTACTTCCCGTTGTAACCACGGCTCCCCGTTGCTTTTCGACCGAATATGGCCTCGATCTCTCGAACACAGCCGCGGATTCGATGAAATTTACCGATCTCTGGGGTGGTTTGTTCGTTCACGAGGAGATATCGGATCGGGTACATCGATCGTGACAAAGGGACCGGTTCAATGGAACCGTAGGTGGAAGAAAAGGGTGAGAAAAGGTGATTCCAAGCTTCCGACACCGATTGTCGATTGTCATCGACGACGCACAAAGGCGTCGTCGGATTCAGCGTTCCATTGCGACCGAACGACTCGCGATGAAACGTCCTGCGTCGCGACATTTAACGATTCTCGAAACAATAACCTGACGGTAAATATCTTCTATCTTCGTTACAATCGAGTATGTTTTCTTTTTCATCCACCTTTCGAGCGTATTTCCTCCTTAGGGAAACGTTGCGAAATTCCTGACGCGTCCTCGACAATGACTCTGTAGTTCGGCCATCGACAAATAGCCGGAAGCGTAATAGGTTTATTCCCCTTTCTCCTTTCGGGAAATCTCGTTAAGAGCTGTTTCACGGACGATCCACGCTCAAGCACGTACTGGATCCTCGGTGAATAGAACCCGTTCACGATGGGCGTGTTCTGAAACACTTTAAGGAAAATCATTCCACGTGTACAGTCAAGTTTCTTTTTCCTTAATTCAATTTGTCGATACGAAATCTATTTTCTAGGTTCTACACCTTTCTTAGTTTTTATCATAGGTACAATGTTATTTCAGTGTGATCTAATGTATGCTTCATGGTTAGCTAGATAGATTGTTTATTTAGGATGAACCAGGATTTCAGTTAGGATTCCAGCTTGAAATTGATGATATGAAAACGTAATGTACACCGAGTGCAAAAATGTTGGAAAATCTTGGTTGCATGTCTCATCAATCACTCTGGCTGGTGTCCAGGGAAGAGTGAAATTCCTTCGGAAACGGGCTGGTTTTTCAGCTCGTTAGTCTTGGGCGCGAATTTGGGAGAGCTAAGAAGCGGAATGCGAGACGGAACAATGCGGTTGGTCGCGTTAAGTTCGCGAGAGAGTTCAGTGACGCGGCTGCAAGCAAAGAGGGGTTACGTGACACGGCCGTAATCGCGTGCAGTTTCGCAAACTTCGAAACAAAAGGGGACTGGCGTCGAGAAGGCAGCAGCGAGGCTGGGCGAGTAGAATGGGCGCTGCTGGCCAAGAGCTTAGACGACGTGGAGAGCCAGAATGTCAGCCGATTCCTGCCTACGGTGGCGTTTCACGTGCACCAATGATACTGCACTAATTTCCAAATTGCATCTTCCTCTCGAGTGCCATTTACCCCTGTCCTTCCTAAATTTTTTCATACATTTTATCTAACGCCACTGGTAATAAATCACGATTCGCATTAAAATATCATCGCGGTTTCGAGTCTGCACATTAGCGGGAATAATGATAGTAATTCGACGCGATTAATGTTAACGTTGCCACCAACTATGCTGGAAACGATTCCAACACCGGCCGAAACGTTGATTCTTGTCAGCCGAATTGGCTTGCGGTCGACCGAATAATCGCCATGCTCGTAATTTTCCGGCTATCAAATCTTGCACGCTGCATCGAACGCGATCGACCTGTCTGCGTTTGCTATATTGCTATTGCGTCGGATTCCTGAACTATAATTTATATAAAAAAAAAGAATAGGGCTATCTGTCGTAAAAATTCATGGATTCAAATTGTAAAATAATGATTAATATGCGAGATAATCTCGTATATCCAAGATCAATATCTAAGTGTTGGCCATTGCGACATCAAGATCTTTGGATCGAATTCATTTTTCTCAGCACGATTAATGGCCGCAGAATCTGGGGAAGGCGACGAACAATAACGATTAATGTCATTACTCTTTCTTTATTCTATTTCTACCTTTCTTGCTCGCACAAAAGTGTGTCTCATTCTTAAGATTGATTCATACTGAAAAGACTATTTATCGTGATGAATTTAAAACATCGATTTAATTAATTTTCTTCTGATAAAGCTGTATATATCATTGGTAAAATTTTGCCCCTGACTGTATAGTCTGAATCAGGTTTGAAGATGATTGTCAGTGGATAGCTGCGGAGGCACGCCTAACGGTTCTGTCGCGGAACGGAACGGTACGAAGAGCAGAGCGGCTCGTATGGTACCATTATTTCAATTTCACGGGTGACCCGGGTTGGATTCATCTTGATGCACGCCTAATGAGTCCTGCGATTGTCCCTGATGCGCTAGCGACGAACAAAGAGTGGTTCTGAGCCGGCACGCACGAGTTGCTCATTAGAGGAAGCCCTCCCTGGAACGTGTACGCCCCTGCCATTCTCACGACTTCGGTAATCGCGAATCGGTGCGAAATTGACCGTTTCCATTTACCCCTTTTTTCCTCAACCCACGTAGAGCTCTCCGTGCCGGCATACCGACCGGTAATGGAGCGTTCGCGACACGCCTGGATATCCGTGCTCGAGATCGAATCGAGATGGGCTTTCGAAGCTTTTCGTTGCCGAACAAACGGTGCTCGGTCGACTTCGAATTACGCTTACCGCCGCCCCGTGAGAATGCAAGACGGTTCTCGCGAAACGGATATCGAAGTCGCATTTAACACGCCTGTCATTGGACCCAGCGAGATGGCGTTTCGAATGAGTCGATCTGTAAAGGTTGAACCACCTTATTGATGCTCGACTGTTGCTCCCGTGACGAATCTTAAATGGTGGCCCGAGGTTATTGGAGAATGATTGGGACCGCTTATTGCCGGTAAGATTGGAGAAATTTTATTCAAGAAACGATTTGATTAAACGCGAATCAGACTTCGGTAAGTTCGAGGTTGTCATTCGTCGAAGAATCGTGTGTTACCTAGTGGATTGAATCGAACTTTGGATCGATCGATGGGCCAATAGTGTTAGCGTCGATAGAAAATCGCGATCCATTGGAACGTTCAGATTTTCTCACGGATCATTGATTACGCGCATCTTGCGTGTCAGCCGTGTCAACGACCGCCACTCTTAATGTTGTCCAATTCGAAGCTAATCGCGTCATCGTCTGTTCTCGGTAAACGACCACACGATCCACGCGCGCACTCTGCGTTGCACAATTCTGCTCGTTATGAAATTGGCACAACTCGTGCATCTTCGTACATCTTCTCACAGCGAATAAGACCAAGTATTCCATGCTACTTGGAAAATATTAAATAATGAATACGATAAAATGAACGAATTCTGATGCGAAGTAGTACGAGTCAATGATTAACCCGACTGCACTGGCAGTTCGTTAAAACAACTACTATCGTCAATCTATTCTACGTAGCAATAAACTGAACCACCGAATGAGGCGAAAAGGTTATCGGAATCTTAACATAAAGTAGTTTGTATCGAAGACTAACCCGGCTTCTCTAATCGGATTATTAAAACAACGACCGTCATCAAGTTCCAACGCGTGAAAACTATAAACTGATCAAAGAACGGCATCCTCGTGAGTTGTAAGTCTCTCCACGAGTCATGAAACAAGTCATTAAACGGTCAGCTCGTCATCCATCTCGCCCACGCCTCTCACCTGCAACGGAACGACCGTACGGTAGAATTGCTCTTTCGAGCGCGTAACGTCACTGTTCCATCGGGCTTCGCCTCTTCTTAATGCCACGCTCGCACAAACGGCGCGCTGTCTTGCGGACTGTGACGCGGCAATTTAGGTATTTGACCCTAAGGGTCCTCGCCGTGCAGGGTTCAGCCGTTTAACCTCGATGCAATGTCTCTGTCTGCGGCCGTGTCGGCCGCAACGTGCCTTCCTCGCTCGCTCGCGCGCCCACACGCTGCCCCTCGTGCATTCTTCCCCGACATTCCTCCTTGTCTTTCCCTCCTTCCATCTCCTGCCCTCTGGCTCTCCGTTGTCCCTATCTGTCTAAAGGTGCATCTCCACTGGTGTTCACCGCTCGAAAACAGTTACGATAACGATTAACGTCCATCGAACTTTTATTCTGAATTCAAGGGTTGATACTTTTTCACTCCTGAAAAATACTTGTCCATGTTCAAATTATATGTAGAATAAGTTTCGTGAAGGTCCAGTAATTATTTCTAAAAAAAGGTCGATAGCAAGAAGTTGATTCATTCCTGATGAGTTACTCGTGCTTCGTGGAAGCCTTTCCGCTCCAGATGACGAGAGCCGTAAATCTCGGGTCCGGATGTTACGGAGCCGACCGTTAGTTAACCCACGGCACAATCTAGAAGCCTAATTTCTTTGGGGCGTCCGAAACCGCTCGAAATGAACGGCAACAAATTGCAGGATAATGCCGGGAAGAAAAAGCGGCGTAGAGACAGCAAGCGTCGGCCACGAATTAAGGATATTTTTCGGTCGAAACAAATTACGAGGACGCGGTTACCGTAGCCTCGATGTACGTGCGGTTTTTGCGAAAGCAGCGGTCCGCTGTTGCAAGGTGGCGAGAAACGCGTTTAAAGTGGTGGCCGCGAGGCACGCGTTTCTTTTTTTTTTTCCCCCCCCCCCCCCCCCCCTGTTCTTTTCGCCGACAGAAATGCGCTTAAATGGAGCAGCCTGGCTTTCGGCTGCTTTAATGATACTTTCGTCCCGGCGCAAGAACTTTCACGAAGCGCGCAACGAGCCGGACTTTATTAATAAAATCGGGATGCGCATAAATCGCGAGAAAAATTTCCGAGTATCCTCTCGCGTTACTTTTCCTTGTCTTTTCCCGCTTCTGGCTTCATTTTCTCTCTCTTCATGCTGGTTGCTCTCGTGAATCATCCTGAACGAGCTTCTTTCCAAAGTGCAGCCGAGTCGAGCTGCTTCAGGGGACGGTTAACCGCTGGCTCGTGAAACGGTTTGGTGCACCAAGAGTGCCTCGTTAACCCGTAAATCGAGTGTCTTCTTAAACCGAAGAGAGTGCACTTCGGTGTACTTAATGTTGTCGGCGAAAAGCGTCGAGCACAGCGATAAGCTATCACCGATTAACGCCGCGACTCTTACCTTCGTGGAAATCTGCCCTTTGGTCAGCGTGCATGCGAACCGATTCTCAACTTAACGAGCATGCACGCTTTTGATCTCGTGCCGTTTAGAAACCGTCCTTTAAATTCCCTTTAAACCCGGCTTAATTCATCCATAATGTTTACACCAAGATTGTGAACGAGCTTGAGCCTGGAAAGTAGAATCTTTGATACGTATTTTGTATCCTAATATCCTCGTAAAGGTATTGCACTAGGAAAATCAAGAAACCAGAGGGAATAATTTAAATCTTCTATGAAATATTTTTATTCTTTCATCGGTTTCTAATTATTTGGCTAAATCAAATTTGTAGAGACCTATTAACTGATTTGTTGAACATGTCGAAAGCTGTCTGATAGGGGAAAATGTTTCTGTGAAACGGAACGGCAACGAATATTCTACCGGAGACAAACGTCCCGCGGATGCGTCGACGAGTGTAGGTGGGTGGCAGGAGGATTACATCAGCTTAAATGGCCTTTGAAAGTCCGCGTGTACGTGCTCGATGTCTATATAATACATACGAATATTAACTTGTTTAGGTGGAAATACTTGTCTCATTTGTCTCGGCCTGTCGCGATTCTAATAACCGTAGAGAAACTCCGATGTCCGTATCGAACGGAACAGTTTCGTCCCTTTCTGCAATTTATTACAAGCTAATAATTTCTCACGGAGCGTAAAATGGTTCACAGTTGTTTCGCCAATCTACCACCAAACATATGGACGTTTGTTTCCACTTGAACTATATAAATCTCATTCCATCGGCTTAATAACTTTCCTAATCTCGAAGGGTTATACAGGCCCGAGTAAATGTTGATTAATCACCCCTTCGTCCTGCAATCCCGTGCGAGAAACTTCTTTCATTTTCGCCCGTATATGTAATTAGCAAAAACCACCGACTCCCTTCATTAACGCGCGCCAGACGTTTTTTAAAACAAAATCAAAAAGAAAAAGAAACGCGACCATACACGTTCGATCGAACGTACGCACGCAACGCTTAACCCGTTCCGGTACTATTGGAAAATCTCTCATCCATAGGCTTGATTTTCCCTGTTTTCCCCTTATTCCTTTCAGCGAGGAATATCACGCAAGGTCAGAGATGAATTTCAGACGGGTTAAAATTATCCATCGACCTGACCCCTCAGGCGAGTGGCGCTTTAACAACCGTCTGGAGTAGCGAGTAGTGCTAATGACGAGTCTGAAAACTGTGAAGATGCTTAAAGGGTGCGGCGAAAGAAGCCTCTTGAAACGGAATGTCGGCGCGGTAGTACACGACGCGTGAAGATCGAGCAGCAGCTCGTTCACCGAGGAAAGAATAACGTTGCGTGAAACCAAAGCGGCTACTTAGACAATACGTCTACTCTGGGGAAATAGACTCTTGAACTCGTCAGACGTTCGCTCGGTCTCTTAGAACACCTTGTCGTTTCGTTTGCAAAAGGGAAACAAAAAGACCCCTCTATCCGCCGTGGATAGGTTCACACTTATGTACCCATTAACGCGTTGAATAACGTAGTTTCATTTTTCAGTTTGAACTTTTCATTTACCATTTGACATAAGAAATTTTCTCCTATTCATTTGAACTTACCAAGAAACTTATCGGTAACCTATTTCGAAAGAATCTTTCGAACGAACCAACTGTCCCGTACATCAATGAATAGGATTCAGTAAGGAGCAGCGTGTAATAGCTTCGGATCCCTTGAAAGCAAAGATACTTTATTCTATAGGAGCTCGTAAGGATCTAGGATCGGTTATAAATTTTCAACGAGCCAGCTCGTAAGAGGTGGTGTCATTTTTCAACCAAGTGTCCGGAAGAAGGAACGCGTCGAAAAATCACATTCATCCAATCGTGGACCAATCGCGACTCTGTTTTTAACCGTTTTCCATGCGAAAACGTTCGTTTGACGAGCACGAGCTGGCCGGACCGTTGCAATCATATATTCAAACGGCACGTTCCCATTTGCATAAAGCGTCACGGAAGAATGATTCCTATATTTCAAAGCGTTCCCCGTCGATAGTGCTACCTACGGGGCCAGAGAACGTTCGGTTTTATTCGACCTCGCGTAAAACCGAGTCACACGGCCACGTTTACGAATTGATTTTCATGCTCCTCTTGCCAGAGAAGTTACGATCCTCCTCTACTTTTTATTGTCTTCTTGACTCTTCTTCCTGCTGGCTACGATCGACCCAGTGTTTTCTATCCGCGTCCTCTCAGCACGCGCGGCGCATACCGATTGAGAAACAGAACTGGCTGCTTTATGGAAAACGACGAGGGTGAATTTGAAAATTGCACGCTATCCGTGCTCGTCCGCGTTGCATAGATTTGCTCCTCGTGACTTACATAGATTACTACCTTATGCGTTATGCGTGATGATTTTCTTGAAAGATGAGATTTCAGTAGAGATCAACCGTTCCGCTAAACTATAAATATTATTTAGAAACTACCAGAGTTTCTAGTGAATCTGGTCGTCATTAAATATGAATATGTTTTTTCATCGTGTAAAATACAGATGTACGAAAGTTGTATGAATGAATTGCTCGTGTTCCGTGGAATAATTCACGGTGTAACAACGAATTTCTCGCAAAAACGAGAGCTTCCAGTGGTCGAAGTTAGTTTAATTCGACGTTTCCGAGAGAGGTCGTAGGGAGAATTCAGAATATGTTCTACCACGTGCTACGAAACTGTAATTCTTCGTTTAACGCGTTCGTGTAAATATGAAATGTTTGTGAAACTCGTCTGCTGAAATTTATTTCGTACCACTTAACTTTTCATACAACTCTTAGAAATTTCTAATCAATTCTTTGTACCATATTGTTTCGCATTTGTAACCATCACCAAGCAGAGTTTGGTAGAAACTTTCTCCATCAGTGAATAAATGTGGCGTGAATAATTAATTAATAGTTTATTGTTTGGAACAAAGTTGCTAGTTAAGCACAGGTCAATAGAACCGATTGAACTTTACGTAAACGGTAGAACTTCGGTAAATATGGTAAAATTCAGGCGGTTTTAAAGGAAATCATGCAAAAAGATACGAAATTAAGTTATCGGACAGGAAAAGGATCGGTTGATCCTGTCTTCGGCGGATGTCTTTCCAGATTAACAAGCAGTAACCGATTAATACCATTCTTCATACGCGAGTGCTCTGCGGTACGATAAAGTTAACGGGAACGCGCGGTTAACGAGGAAAACGTTAATCGTGGTTAACGAGATAATGGCCGGCGAGGAAAGCGGTAAAGAGCGAGGCGCGGTGAGCGGAAACATGGCGGCTGCAAAGCCTCTCCCTCGAGATAGAATCGTACACGCTTTGTAAATTAATATCGGCGCAAAACAACGCCGATGACGCTGATTTAACGCGATCCCTCGGCGTTCCCTTCGCTAACGAAGCCTACCTTCTAATCGGACCGCACCTACAGCCGTATCGACGACTTTACGCGCCAATGTCAACGATAAAATCCGCCTAATAACGATTATCTAAAATTCCTAAACGCGGCAGGTACGTGGCGGGATCCGCTCGTAAGTTCAACGAGATACTGGACGGCTGTATCGAGCTGCGAGAGTGTTCGCAACAACAACAAAAAAAAAGCAGGTGACGGTATCGGAAGCAACGTAACATTTATTAAGCTTCATTAGCAGAGAAAGAAGCCACGTATCGATACAAAACCGCGATCGAAATTTACGACGAACCTCGCCGAGAACATGGAAACGGAAGCCTTGCACGATCCGAGGTAATGGCTGTTAGGATCGAGAAACGAAACGAACTGCCTTCCCATCGCCGTGTAGTAACCGCCATTCTCTGTTTGTTTCGAGTTTCATAGTCGCTTTTAAATGTCACTGGCTGGTCTTTAACGCGGGTGTAACATGCGAACTTTGTGCAACGACGAACGAAAGGGAATTTTTACAAGAGGCGCTAATGCTACCTGAATTTTTGCTACTGCCTCGGTTATCAGTTTATCTGTTCGACTCGTCGTACTGGCTAATTTTATTTCATTGATTAAAAAATAATTCAGTTACATTTTTGGTAGAAATATAGTTGCAAATCCTTCATAATTCGTGCACTGGCTAAAAAATCACAGGGGCAAGGGGAATTGCCCCTGACTTTTTAGCTTGATCCCAGCCTTCTTCTGATACATGAACAGTACCATGCTTGACTCTTCCTACCGTGCTGACACATTGACAATATAATAAATATTTCTCTTAGTACTTAACAAAAATTGCTTTATTGTTCGAGCTGAAAGGTGTATACCTATTTCAGCCGCAAACATATTGTTGTTCAAACACTTTCATGTAGCTGCGTATTTCCCAGCGGGCAGCCTCCGGCTGGCATTCGTTGAACAAGCCTAAGCTAGGCGGAAGTGCGAAGAGTTTGAGAGTGTATCCTGCTTCGGTAAAGAACGTACGAGTACGCACACGATCCAGCCGCGTTCAGCATTTCTGAATCGGATTCAGCTCGCGGACGTGATACGACACGATCGATCGTTCCGCGCTGTCGATCCTTTCTTTCACGAATACCTGTTCCCGAGCTTTCGAGCGATCGTGTCACGATGATCGTGCGGTTTTTCGTGACAATCGACCGACGACTTGATTTGTTACTGCTACATTTGTACCGGGAACGATGGAATTCACTTTTAGACGTGACGTTCCGATGCGTTCGTGTTACTTTCGTTCGTACGTCGATGGAATCAATGTGTGATAGTTAACGATGATTTTTATACAGGAGGAAGATGTTTAAGATTTTTTTTTTTTTTTATTTGTTAAAGTTCCTCTCGTTGTCCATCGCGTCGAGGTTATACAATTAATTTAGTTATGTTTTTTTGTACAATTACGAGGCATAGCTCGAGGCTAGGAAAATTATCTTTGATTGACTTCAGGTATCGAGTCGCTTTCTCCACTTTGTCTTTGTAACGTTATTATAAAAAATGCTGAGTAATCGTTATGTGTTCAAGAAGCAAGTGTTTCATTCTCTTTTTGGTCTTTAACTTCAACGATAGAAAGTAAAAAATAGGATTCTATTTATGATCGGTCTGACCTAGAATATCCTGGACTTTGATTGCTGGTTTTAATTGACGTCGTTCGAGTATCTATAATGAACCCACCGGCGTGTAGATAACTTAATTACAGCGTTCGTGTCTCTGTATCAAAGAAGGCTATGTTATCAAGATTCTATTTGTTCCGTGTAATTTCAACGGCTCGGTAGATTGAAAATTCATTTACTACAAGTTTGCATAATTGGAAAGGCGAGACAGTTGGTATAATTTTTCGCTAATTAATATCAAAATCCAGTGAAACGAACAAGAATCAAGTAAGTCGAGGCGATGCACAACGAAGCTGTAGAGACGTTGAAAACCGTCTCTGAAAGGGAATGTCGATCATCGTTGTGGGAACGAAAGTTGCAACACGTTGCTTTCATCAAAACACGAATCTCTCTGGTGTTTCGTCAGAGAGCCATGGATCGTCGATGTCGGAGCGAGATACGAGTAAGGCTCGGTATTTCAAAGAGGCGAGATATCCGCGGGAAAAAAAATTCAAATACAGCCGGGTGTGTCCGGTAATGGTCCCAGCTGGACTACAATGAACCGAAGTACCCAGGAAAGCGATTGCTACACGGAAACGCGGCTACATGACCGTACTACACGTACACGTATGATAAATAAAGGAGAGGAACCATTGCGCAGCCTTCCTTCTTTATTTGCCCTCTCCTCGGAACATCGTAAGAGTATCGTTTGTGCGATTGTTCCTGTGCAGTCAACCTCGAGGCTTCGTGCAACAACTCTCGAATAATGGCACTTGTCTCTTCAATAATTTCGAATTTTTTAATTATATCCACTCTGACTTCTCTAGGTTTGTCAGGTACACTTGAAACTCACGTTTCCATCGCTCAGTTAAAAAAATTTAATATCTAGATAAGGGTTTGTTCCCCTGTGTCTGTATTTGGAAAAGATCGTAAAAGTCGCAGTCGGCCCTCGTCGAAAAAAGTATCCCCTTCGCAAATGTTTGCGACGAATGGCACCGAGGTAGAATGGATTAAGTCTTCTATCAGGGAAGCTCTTATCAACCGGAATGGGATTTCATTCTGACAGCTTGGATACGAGAATCTTCCTTCCCATCCATTCTCTTCTTTCTCGTTTTTGTATAAATTCCTTGCAGTTTTTAATGGGATTCCCGTTCGTGCAAATGTCAATTTCGTTCGAAACCGTGGCGAAGTGTACAGGCTCGTTGTGTATTCTTTTTTCAATCGTTTCGCGCCTTCTACGGGACGACTGTTGAATAATGCATGAACGAGAGGTTCGGCCGGTTATAATTCATTTATCAAAGCAATGAGTCAAAATATGATCGCTGGTTTATTAATTGCTTCCAGCTTTCTGGTATACCATTTGCAGATGACAAATAAGCACAGATGAAACCCAACGAGAGTTTCTGGTGCTTCTTTGAAATACTTTAACCGTCGACTGAAAAATATGACTTATACTTAATTAGAACAAAATAACGATTCAGATTTCATGTACTTCAAAACGTGTTAGAAATAATCTGATACGTTCAAAAAGATGATCGATCAAAAGTTAATAAACGTTTGTTCACGCGTCGCGACATAAAGTTGTTACCGACGTGAATTTGATCGATAGCGATACGTGTAAACAATCTCGCGCGAAATTTCACAAAGGATGAATATTTTCGTTCCGAATAACTCGACCATTATTTCATCCGTTTCAACGAAGCTGCTACCAGTTTATCGTTATGTTTAATGCGTTCACAGGTTGTCGGTTCGCGTTTGTCAGCCTCCTAAAAATGGAAGACAATTTTTCCGGGTGTGTAGCACGTGGATAGCGCGTGATCAATAATTTTCACGCATTTCGATGTTTCTTGTTTTTCTTTTTTATCTAGAAAAATGATTCGTGCGAACGCGCGGCAATCGCGTCGACAATTCGATATTCCGAACGCGCGTTCGACTGTCGAATTTATCTTTTGCTAGCGAGAAAAATGAACCCTTAAACGGTCGCAATCGTATTCGCTTTTATTCTCGTTTATCAAAGCCGCGCGCACGATTCGTCATTCGATGACATCCTCCGCTAGCTTATCGTCCTGTCGCGATCGGAATTCCTTCTTCTTCCTGTCGCGTCTCGGTAGTAACCGCTTGATCGTCGAGGCGCCAGCACGCTGTTTGTCACCTTTCAAAGAGTTAATTGCACGTGAAAGTTCGTAAAAAGTTCACGAGCGCCACGACGATAACCAGACGTCCAGCCTGTAACGATTATTTCTCCGTTCGTATCGAGTCACAATTGTTAACCAATATTTACCGTCAATATTTGCCGACGAAAACTGAAATGCTCGATCAACGTATACGTGTCGAAAATATTAACGAGCTTTCCTGTTGAACGCTTTCATGAACTTTCGTTGATCACCGTATTCATCGATGCTTTTTCCTACCGTTGTTAGTATTGTTAAATAGAACGGTGTTTATTTAGCGGTGCAAATGTAACAATGACATTTTCCAATTTCTCTGAATGTCAGAGATTGACAAAGCAGCAAACGTTGAATAAAAAAAAAGGCGAATTTTCTAGCGAACATTTTCACTTGTAGCACGTACATTGTTTAATATTTCAACTGGTCGATTCGTAGAATTAGACGTACAATTTGTCTCGAAACCACCCGCGGTGATCTCTCCGTTCCCTTCAGCCATGTTTCCCAGGCTCTCTCATGGAGAAACGATATCCCGATCTCTTCGTTAGCGTCTGAATGAATCATTAAACAAAACGTCTGCCGCGTGGGCCGCCTCCGGGACTACTTTCGATCGATTCGATAAACAAAGCACGTTTCGCACGCGTTCGCGTCTCTTTGTGTTCATTCAAGCTCGTGATTAAGCTGAAAACCGTAGTGAAAAGGGCGTCGGAATTTTCTCTCCCACACCTCATTTTTTTTTATTCACCGCGAGAAAAAAAGGAGTCTTCGTAGTCTTTTGGCCGTGCGAGTCTCGGCCGTGTCGTTTGGCACACCTCTTAGACGTTCTCGTAGCTCTAGGCGCGTCATCAATAACGTCCTTTCCATTCTATGCTCGCTCGAGGGAGAGAAGAGACCGAGAGGAGACTGCTAAGGCTCGCTCCTGGACGAGGAGAAAGAACGCGGGTAGGAAAAAAGAGGGTGAACGGGGCGGGGAGGTTTTTTGGGGGGATGAAAGGGTGGGCTTGATCGTCGGGCATTATCTTCCTAAATTGCCCTGGCACACCAATATCCGCATAAAGGCTGCACCCTACGTCTCTGCGTTCGATGTACCATATACAGGGTGTTTAAATTAAAGGAGTTTCGAGGTAGATTTTTGTGGTTATTGTTAGTTGGAAATTTATTTATTAGCAGAATTTATATTCTGTACTATCCATAGCTTATTATAAGACAGATGATAATGTTTTTGTAACGAGGTGAAGCTGTCCCAGGGTGGAATTGAATGGAACTTGAAAATTTGTAAAAACGGATGAGCTTCTCTGACACTCGAACAGAAGGGACATATAAAAATCTATCTCTGAATTTTATAATCAAGGTGATTAAGCAGTATGTTGTGTCATATGCGACATATTTATCCTATTATTCCTGTATACTTGTTTTTAAACACCCTGTATGTAGTCATACGTGTACGAGCTCGTAGAGCGGACACTGGACCCTTGGAAAATGAGGTTCCCTCACCCTTGGCGTTAGTATTATTATTACTATTAACGGTGTTCGCGAGGGTGTGTCTGGCAAGCGTGGATACTCGGGGGCTCGTTTCGGTTCCCAGGCCGGAGCGTGCGTGTCTAGGAAACTTTTGTCCTATGAACGATGCTTTTATATTTTCATTAGACTCCGCCATAGCAGTATCCTATAATTAGCTATTTTAATTCTAATATAGAATACTTTCTCTATTGCGATTATTTACGTCGAAGCTTATAGTCGGTAATATAAAAATGTAATTACGCTTGTGATATCGTAAAGGGTTCAGCTCAAAGTCTGCAACATTAGAAAATTTCAAACGATCATTTTGCCAGGAAATTAACATCGTCGACAAAGGCAGAGAAATCAACACGTCCCAGCCGAAACAAATTATGCGCAACGATAAAAGTTTCTCGTGCATAACACGGCAGTTAACAGATACAAAGTAGGAGAAACTCGGCAAACACCGGAACTCGGCAATGACAAAAGGAATTAAGACCGACTTTACTTTATTACGTTCAATTTGTTATAATTTCGTAATCACCATTTACCTGGCACAATGAAATACATTTTCCAACGTTATCGTCGCTATTGACTATACACCGAGTTGTTTCGCGATTCCCATGACAATCCCTGTTACTAATTGCTTTATTCTCTCTGCTTGCAGGTAAGAGCCGACAGCTAAACATCAACCACGATGACTCGCGATACGAAAGCGAACAGCGCGCAGTGAGTGCAGCTTCGCTCGATCATTCGGACGGTGATGTATAACCGTACACTTCGTTAGCGATCACGGGTATCTATTCTTAACGAACCTTCTCACCGCTTTTCCACGATCCCGTTTTCGTTACGTATCTTCAGCTATTTAACTGGATATTATTATAATTGTGAAGTTTTATAATTTTTGTTTTTACACGAGAAACGTACAGTTTTCAAGGATCACGTCCATAATTATCCGGCAAAGTATATTTTCATGTTCTTCCCCGCCATTTTCGTAGCTGTCTCCTGCATTCCGCGTCCAACGAAACGTCGAACACGCTGAATTACGCGACGCCGAAGCAACGCGGCGCGATGTTCGAAAGGCCGCAACTGCGGCCAGCAAAACGATAATTAAGGTAAAAACGGGACGGTTTACTGGCTGCCTGTACGGGCTAACTATCCTCGGAGATTACTATGGTTAGAACGACATCAAGAGCGGTAGTTTTCATGCGAGGGAACAACGTAAATAACGCTGTAAGTCGGTCTTCGCAGAGACGCTTTCTTTTTTCCTCTTATTCGGTGCGTTCGTAAAACGAAGACGAACGAGTCGGTTAACTGGGACCTTACGAGAAATTACTCCGTTCGAGGGCCTTGCTTTTCCAACGGCACCGTCACGCGAACCATATTTCCATTCTACCAGAGGAAAATAATCATCCGTGGCTTCGAGCCGCTCGCCAATTTAACGACCGCTGCTGAAACATAATAAATTTTCCTCCGTATTAGAATTTCGTACGGTATAATCATTCACCTCGCTTTTGCATATAATTTCATGGAAATTATGATGGTTTCTGAAGAATGATCTTCGAGAGGTAGGGAAGGATCGGAAATAGGGTCATGTATCTGGAATCTAGGATCATCATCTTTCTTCCGTTCGCGCCATAACGATATTATTATTATCTCATTTGTAAAATTACAAATTCGCAGCAACGGTGAGCTACCGAATTGCACGCGTTACAATTTTCCGTGCCATCGAACCGAAGGAAGGGGGTCGCAGGTGTACGCGGTGGCGTATTCGGGAATCGTTGAAAGGTGAACAATGTTTGGGGGTTTGAATGTTGCGAGTAAGAACGTGTACGTATAAAAGGGTGGAAGGGGTAGGGAATGAAACGCGAGGGAAGCTCGAAGAGGTTGGGAAAGTGGTGTTGGCGAGGAATTGGGCGGGAAGAGCGAGAAGAAAAGGAGAAAAAGGAAGTGCAGAGGGTAGAAGAGGGAACGTGGAAGAGAAAAGTGAAGAAAGATAGAGAGATGAAAGAAAGAGGTTTCAAGTGAGAAGAGAAAAGGAACGACGTAGGGATAGAGGGGGGTAAAAGGAAGAATAGAGAGAACTTTGTCGACAACTATCGCTGGTTCGAAAGCCTTCAGGCACCAGGGAAATATGCGCTGTGATCGGGACGTGTATCAGCGTAGGAATCGCGCGACAAAGACGTCGAATCGATTCCCGTGGAACAAATCACGACCTCTCGTTTCTTTCTGGCTCGTCGATCCCGTGCTCCAGAAAACCTCGTACACCGGCAGAATTGATTTCGTCGACTTGGATCAATCGATGTTCGCGATAAACGCGGAAGAGATACTTTTTGTAACGAACATCGTTTGGGACGAGAAGGAAAAAAGGAGGGAAGAAATGAACCATGTAGTAGACACTGTCGTTAGAACAAATCTTGTTATTCGAACGATAATAAACGTTACGTTACAGATATTGTCAAGATGATACGTGGAATAAGGACTCGGATTATTAACGTCTACTTTTTGAGATCGTCGAATGTGGTAAGACATCAATTATAAAGGCTATTCGGTGCAATTTGTTTTTTGTTTCCTGTTTCTTTCGCATACATTTGAAGAGATGTAATCTGGTAAATTTAGATTTCTCGGAAGCGAAGGCACTGCTATAAATATTTTATTGATACTTTACAGTATATAGATAATATCGTTAAGGCTAATGGTAGTGATTGGGGTAGAATGTAATGTGTAATTTTATCATTCATTTCTATTTGTTCGTATTTCACCTAGTTTTATTCCAGTTGAATTTTTGTCCGAAGTTCAAACAAGAAGAAATTGATAAAATTGCACATTGCATTCTATTTCAGTTACTTACATTTGACTTAACGATACCTTAACGATATTATAATAAAACATTATTGATATTTATTGATAACGTTATCGAGTGTAGTATCCCTACTGGAAATGCTACAATACCAGGAACATTTCTTTAGCAATTTTCCTAGAAATTCTACATTCGTTTCATCGATTTTCACTCAACAACTACCACTATAATAATTGTTTTTTGACCTGCAAGCAGGATAAGCAGGGTGAAATATGGTACGCGTGAACACGTCTGGGTACCAGCAAACACATTAAGACCTTAAGTGCCGGATTAAACAAACGTTCCGTGGAAAGCAAGCAGATTACAGGCTAGCCAGTTGTAAACGAGTCGTTTCTAACCGGTACGCAAGCCTCGTTCGCAAGTAATTACGAATTAATTTTCTTTAACGAATTCCTCGTCTTTCATCCCCTCTGCTCTCACCTGCTAATCCTTGTTTAGACACGCGATAACTATTATTAATTTCTTGCTGCATCGATCGATAACACGATGCAAAATGTCGCACCCAAAGCATAGTTTGCCAGTCGTACAAAATTGTTGAGATCAAACTTCAAGATCGTGCACCAACGTTCATTAAAACAAAAAATAGGATTTTGGCGAACATGGGTATAAAAATGATCGGCCTATTATTTCCTCCTCTTCGTTTTATTAAATCAGATTTTTCAGTACAGAGAATGCGAGTGGAAATTGTTACGTTAGCAAGGAATTCCTTTTAATGGAACGCTTCTAACGAGATTCTATTGAAATTCGTGAGAATTCTTGGCTGACCCCTCGTCGCAATAATTTCCAACGAAATTACCTTCGACGCGCGATGAATCGTTGCGAAAGATTATCGTGGTGTCAAAAGGGAAAAAATATTCGCGAGAAAATTCATCGATCGAGGACCATCGATCATCGTTCACCGATGATGGGGCGACAATCGATGCCAATCGAAGGCTAGGGTTGCGTACGCGCTTGCAAGAAAGTCTGCTAATGAAAGATGGCAATGAGGAGCATCAGGAAGTGAACGAAATTTCATTCGTACTAGTATATCTCGTTGCGTAAGAAACGTTCCACCGTGCCATTGATATATTTTCGCTGAATGGATTTATGAGGAGGAATCTTTGCTCGCCGTTTGATTTATTACGTTCTATAATGAACTAGGAAGTCGTGTCGAGAAAGCTTCGAAGCTCGCATTAGTATCAGTGAAATTTTGTTGAAGGATTTCGACAAATTTTAAACTGTCGTTATGCTCGTCTCTATCGTAAATTAACTTCGTATAATATTTTAATTAAACTGAAATTCTCCATGAATACTTTAATTCATATGTGAAACCGGAATCCTTTTTGTTCTATCATCAGAGTGTGCATGGAGACCGGGTATAACGCTATAATCGCATCATGTTCCACGCACAATGCCAGATTAGTTGTCCGTTCTGCCCGTGGTGTAGGTACAGTTATTCGAAACGGCTGCACGGCCAAATTGATGCGTGATCGTCGCATTGTTCCCGATGCCGGTCCTCGGAGACGGATGTGGCGCGATTTCAGTGCACCACTGCTGCTACGGTGAACCCTTTTTCGCGGAAATTGACCGCATTTGCCCGTTCGTTTGAAAGACGACGCTCGTACGTCTACTCCGTTGTTCGGATTATTACCCAAAAATCATTCTTCGAGAATGAAATAATTCTCTTTTCTTCGTTAACATCGGCGTCGTTCGATTCGATGACGCAGCGACCTAATTGTCTAACGAAATTGACGAGGTGTAACACCGGGCGTCAAAGAGCGAGTTGAACGAGTCCTCTTGAACGGTGTCGTTGGCAAAAACGTCTCTTCCTTCAGACGACGATGAGAAGAACAGTGTCAATGGTCGACAGCGTAGAGCGTGAGAGGGCGAAGAGACGGGCATCGTCTACAGATAATGTATTAATGGGATGCAGCAGCAGCCAAGTTAGCCAGGTAAGTGTCATTAATCTTGCGATGGCGCCTCGCGCGCAAAGCGTCAGCCTCGAGCGGCCTGTACTTGTTCGGCGTGCGCCCATGGGTGCCGGTTGTATCGGTTCGAAGGCGAGCCAGCCTTGGCAAAAGTGGCTCCTTTAGATCGAAACTTTTTGCCGGTAATTAATGACGGCACGTGAAACAACGGCGCATGCAAAGAGATTGTATATTAAACGCGGCACCTTGCCTCGACGAGACAGCTGAACTTATTCGGTGCAACTTGAAAAACTGAATCTTAAAAAAGCTGATAATTTTCTTCGTAATCTACATCATCGCGTGAATTTAAACAATCACTATGATAGAAAACGTCACGTAGATGGTATTAAAAGAAGATTAAAGTCCGAAGACTGTGAGATCTTCAGAGTGGGATCTCTAATAGTAAAAAGTAACGAATAGGAAGAAGTTCGATAACATTGTTACTATTTCAAGAAGACTTTCCGGTGTCTATTTCCCGTAGAAAGAACCTGTGATAACACGGTTCCTTCTCACAAGTTCTATTATTTCAGAGAATCGATCCCCGAAGCGTTGACACCGGTTCAAAGTCGTTCTTTTCGTAATAACAGAAGAAGTGTCACAGAAAGCGATCTGTTTCTTGATGTCAGCGTTAAACAACGTCACGGAAATATCAATCATTCAAAAAATGAGGAAAAAAAGTTTTCGTATCCATAAATTTATTGTCATTCCGATATCTTACGATTAGTTGCCTCTCATCCCTCACGAAGGCTGCTCGAATCGATAAGCAACGAGAGGAAGTATCTTACCATCTGTGACTTTGTCCTATATAGCTATCGAGGACTAAATACAGCCGGCGAACTTTTGCCATCTCGACGATCCTTCGGGATTTAATAAAAGCTCCTAGTTGTTCCTGCGGGACGTAGTTCTGTCGCGTTGGTTTTACGATGCCAAGTTGATCCAGCCCGGGGCTATGTAATATTCGGTAATTTCGTTGTTATAAAGGCGCGGTTTCCGGAAGACGGTTTTATCTGCAATGTGATAATTTTTCGGTATAGGCATCGAAGTTTGGAAATGTTTGTTGTTTCAGCGAGGTTTATGGAGAAAGTTCGTCGAAGAAGCACGTCTTGAGTTATTTGTTTTTGGGGAGGCTCGAAGTTTCAACTTCTTAAGAAAGATTTAAACTCGCTTTTTGGATGCGAACGATACCGTTTCGAAGAACAGGCGCGCGTTTCAGGAGAGAAATCAAAAACACGTAACTAATGTCATAATCCATATTAATTTTTGTGATTTTATCGAGCGGAAGTCACGTATAGAGTTCACGAGTCATCAAAATGTTAAAGTATGTATCCCTGAATTGAGATTTCACGTGAAAATTTCAAACTTCTTATCTGATGCCATTAATTTTGTAATTACGTATGATGAAGGAGACTTATAAAACAGCAGATTTAGAAGATTACATAGTGAAAGCGATCCGACCAGTTTCTCGGACAAATTTAAATTTGGCTGATACGATCCGGTAAAGGTGCGTTTAATTGGCTCGGGATATCCGCACGCGACAGAGCATACGAGTGAGCTTAATAAAACAGCCACGGGTTGCATTATGCCGGACTCTGGGAAGCGGCTTTATTTGCGAAGGAAATCTAGAAAACCGGCTCAGATATATCCGGTTAGAGGCTGCTCCAATTCCGTAATAAGATCGTTGCCAGAGGAAGGGGTGGCTTGCGAGTAGATCTGAAATTCCCAAGAGACTCCGACCCAATTTCCGTCTCGGCTCGACGCGGTTTCGTGCTTCGTAACCGCGAATGGATCGTTTAATTCGCTTCCTTCGGACGCTGACCGTCGGATTATCGCGTTATTGCCGAAGTTATTTCGGTGCTCTTGACCCACGGGGTAAACTTGTACGTGTGGTCTTCTCGACCGGTCCTTTACGGCTCGTAAATTCTTCCAGCACTTTTCTCCGATTGATTCTTTTATGTTCCTGCCGCTCTGGTAATCGCTGGAAGCTGATCGCATTACTTTGTGCCTTCCTTTCGTCGTTATATCGTTTAATCGACCGGTATTTTTACTGAAGATTATACAAGACAGGGAACCTAGGAATCATTTTTCTATATTTACAAAATGTCAGCTGTATTATGGTAATATATTAAGAGAAATTGAAATTAAACGAAGAAAAGTTGAAGCAATACAGGGGAGCAGGTGGCTCTCGGGACGAGTGACTTAATGAAATTTCTAGAAAACTGCAAGCAATTAAGAAGAATAGCCAGGATTATGGGGTTTAGGTTTTACCAGGAAGTGACTAGCACGCATGATTAATGAGAATTCCTTAACGAACTAACCTCCTTAATCTCTCCTGCAAGGATCCTTCAAACTGTGCGGGATGCAGGATGTACCAGAAATCGTAATATCTTTGCGGAATAGGAACTGATTCTTCATGCATGTATTCGTTAAGAATGAAAGTCAATTTGCTGAACGCGAGTTTCCCCTCTGAAAGAATATTAATCATACCTTCCTCGAATCAAATTAGCTTCACGAAACGTTACAGCTTGTTATTCAACCATTAAAGTTTCACCGCGAGAAGGGAAGCCGAAGTTAAAGAGAATTTTGCAGGAATCTCACCGTTTAATCTGAAACATAGCACGAAGAAGAATTAAATCTTGAGGAATTTTTTCAACAGAACAGGAATCGCAGATGTGGCAAATGAATATAATCGTTCGTAATCAGAAACTTTCTCATCGAATCGCTTTTAGAATTGTGCAACGTCCAGGTGGAGGGTTCACCGGGTTTATTGTGATTGCAATTCTCCGTGAAGCCGTTTCGCAATGTCTGAAGCTAACTTATGCGAAAATATTAGCTCCAACCTGGCAGACGGTAACAGTAAAAATTAATTTCCCCGTCCCTCGTTTCGCTCTTCGCTTCTCCCGAAGGACAATAATTACGTCGTCGCCACAGAAACGCTCGTATATCTTGGCTACCTTGTCGACGACAGACTTGGTTAACCGACAAAAATTCCTTGCTAAGTGATTCACGTTGAATTACCTTTCTTATCTGGTCACGGTATTCATCGTTTTAAGTGCCATTTGTTATTTTTTAAAATGCTTTAAAAATGTTGAAAAAGAATATAGGAGCATTTTTCATCTACTATTTTTGAATGGCAGCTTTTTGAGTATGAAGCGAACGCTCGGCCAATCTCGTCGTTTAATTAATCAAACTATCACAGTTCCAATGGTAGGTCGTGTGTGCAGGCACGCTTTTCCGTTTCTCTCGTTTCCGGCATCCCCGGTGTATTCGGTTCACCGGCGGTCAACGACTTCCTTTGACTCTGTTCCTTTGTTTCTCAGCTGGAGCACGTGCTCTCTGCTCGGTGACTTCCCGCCAGGTCGCAACAAAAAAAAGAGAGAGAAGAGAACTCGCAAGTTCATTAACTAGTTCTTTTAATACACTATTTCGAAGCGGATGAAAATCTGAAAGCGACCGCCGAAATACCCTTTCCTTTATTGCCGTGAAATCGGTTACAGCTTGTGACGTATTCGAAGTTTATAGGTAATCCGGAATTTCTGTCTAGCTAAGCCATGAATATCGCTAGGAAAAAATATTCTTTCTCGTTTTCATTTTATTCAGCGTCGTTCGACCAAGCTGGTAGCGGCCATTGGCGGAATTCCACTTTATGGCGGAAACGCAACTGAATTGCTCTGCCATCTCAAACCGCCATGTGTTTGTCGAGTTACATACGGATTACAGTCTGTTCCCTGGCGTGTCCATCCACTCGAGTGCAAAACCGAGCGGTAAACTAAACGTTTGCGGTGCCGTGGAGTTTGTTACACGACGTTTTCGTGTTTGTTCAGACACGCCGGGAATCCGTTGATTCGATGGTATTTCGGTAATATTTCGCGAGAAAGATGAATGGTTTTTGGAATTTTGTTGCTTTTCCAAGGTTCACTATTCGGAATTTCGACTAGAAAAAAATTCGATCGCCCCGGTTCGCATAGTTAAATTTCATTTTCTCTCACGCCGCGCCGGTGCTTTGTTTCTCTCGCGCGAATCGCGAATAAAAACTATGGTTTATTATTTTCCTGATGGTCGACACATTTTCATCTTCACCGTACGGCTCTCGCTTTTCTCCTCGTCGATTTAATTGGAAAACAGTTTCGGTTGCTGTGCGTTAACAGTGATACACAACATTGATTACCAATATCGTTGTACCACACGGAAAACAACCTTCCCAATGCCGTTGGTCGCTCTTTTTTTTTTTTTTGTTCACTGGGAACACGAACTTCCGTCGAGCGTAACGAATTTCCTGGTGCTTGCTTTGCCGCACGGCTTGCTGCCGATCGATTACACAACATTAGTCTATTTACAGGAAAAAATACAAAGGACCATTCAACATTTATTTACTAGCATCACGGTCTTTGTAAGAAAATCCTGTTTCTTTTTTTTTTCTGATTGGGTGAATTTCATGAAAATTGATTGGTATTCATTTGATGTCAGATTTCAAAGAGTCAAGATATCGAATTTATTTCTCTTGTCAGTTTTCCTGTATAAAATCCTCTCGAAACCTGTTCAAAATTAAGCGCCGAATGATACGAGTGTTCCTGGAACGATTTTTGAATTGATTTTCAATATGCATTTGCGAAACGTAGCGTTGGAGAGGTGTTGTTGTCGCGTTCAATTGCATTTTGATTTTACGAGAAGGCACCTGTTTGCATTTTGATTTTGAATATTCATAGAAACCCGCGATGATACTAGGTTTAATTTAGACGTTAATCGAAGGACGTAAATTTAAATAATTTTCACAGTGTCGTATTCGGAACCTGGAATTTCGGTTAATTAACAAAATTGCGCGTACTTCGACATTTTACAAGTAATAACGTGCCAGGTCTGTCGCACGGATTATACTGGTGGGAGATTTGAATTTCAAATCTAGTTGGCGCGTCCAGGAAAACGGTTTACCGAGGCGTGATTATTCTGATTCTATGTAGCCGAGCTTTACATGGATAGTGAATCGAAAAGCGACTCACTTTATCCTTTCCGTGTTTTGTAAGATTTACGCGGATTTCGCGAGTATGCACGATTCAAGCGCACACGCGAGCATTTGAACGCGAACGCGGTTGTTTAACTTGGAACAACAAATACGTGGGCGAATGCTCCAGAATAGTTTTGTATTCGTTTGGAATGTTAATTCTGTTCGCGCTTGAAGGACTACAGATTTGCACGTCCATTAAATATATTCCAGATGGAAAACACTCGAGATTTCGACAAGGTATAGAGATTCCCAGGATTAAACAGATTTTAACACTGAAAATAACCATGCACCTTGAAGCAACAATTATTATGAGTGTTTAATTCATTAATTAAAGCTTTCAATTATTTTCCTTTATACTGGCAGAAGTAGAAAAATTTTTTTTTTATCTTGCATTTTTCCTTCCTCTAAGGTGAAAATTTCCCTTAATTATTTGATGATATCAAATTTGTCGATCATGGGTAACCACGGAAGCTGTCAATCAAAGCATTGAAAGCAGGCTCAGAAAATTACTCTGAAAATAACGGTGTCATGGTCGTTCAACAGATTTCTGTTGCCTTTGACATTCTATCCTTTGAAAAGCCATCGTAAGTTTTACACTTTCCCGGTTGTTTAAAGAAACATTAACACGATCATCTTCCAGCGATTCTCGAGTGTATTTTCTTTGAGACTCGGGCGAACTATTACCTTTTTTATTCGCTCACCGTTCGTTGTCGCGAACTTGGAAAGTTATCTTGTAAAATTGCTTTTCTGCTTATACGAGGTGGACATTTTTTTCAGTTTTTTTCGTTTTAGAGATCCTCCTTACCGTAACGATCAAATTAAGCTCTCGTCCCGACCATTTGAAGTTATAGCAAGGACGAAAGCTCATCCTTTACATGTAAAAATTAGGATTCGAATGACCGTGTTCAGAACGTTCGCGTGTTTTAATGAAAGTTTTCTCATTTACGTCCGCGTATATTCTCTTTTTTTTTTTTTTTTTTTAATTCAAACATTTTTACATTCCTCCGAGCGATTCGCGTATGGTATCCACATAAGAGGACGCGATATCGCGATATAATTTCGAGTTAACAAATCCGATTCGCTACTTAAAATATTCCAATTACAGACATTCTGTTAGCCGATTCATATTTATCTACTACAGAGTAAAATATTTTTTGTACTATCACAGATTTCTGATTTTATTAATCCGTTTTGGTTAAATTCTGTATAAAATTTTGTCGCTATACATTTCTCATTCAAACCATTTATGTTGTAAAAAGCAGCCCAGAAATAAATAATGCAACACCATGTTTATTGGCTCTCCATTCATATAATCCCTATTCATTCGTTTTCTCTTTTGAAACAGATGATTTTCATGAAATTTTTCGAAAAAAAATTGTGAAACAAGTAAGCACCGGACGTTGGCAAGAGCGTCGACGACTCGTTGATATTTTTCAGGGCGGCGTTAAATTGTCCAGGATAATCGAATATTTTTTTCACACGAAATCCTTTCGTTGCAGGGTGGTCGTCGCGCGGCAGTCACTAACGATCACAGCTTTTAATCAAACAAAACGTCCGGATTGACTGACGTGTAAACATAGGGCTGCGAATAAATCGTGGAAAAATAAACGTCCGTCCCAAAACGTACGTGCGTCCAAACCTCCGCCCTGGTTTTGTTTTGCATTGTTTTATTTCTTTTCCCTTTAATATTTTTTTCGCGCTCTTTGTTCGTTATATCGGTGAAAAATCCTCTCGTTGGTCGCCGAACGATTCCTCGTTCTTAATTATTAGCCAAACAATAATTTCCACCATTTTTTCTTATTTTAATTCGAGAGAAATTGAAAAGTATTTTCAGATATAGTCACGAAAAGCTGAATTAATCTTCTTTCTGTCTGATAAGAGCGCAAGGAACATTTTGTTGGTTTCAATGCACTATTTTTAAAGTGACTACTTGTGTCTCTGAATTTCCCATCAAATCGTTGCTAACTCTCAATGCGGCTTGACATTTAATTAGCCTCGTATGAAGTTGAAATTGGCCACGTGAACAGAAGTTGCGAATTATTTGTGAAACGCGAATTATTGCTAGCAGTTTGCGCGACGGTTGGGTTAGAAATAATTTAACAGGTCGGTTTCCCGTTGATTAATCTGTTGGCTTGTTGCATTGACGTTAATGGACATCGAGTACCTCGCCTGTAGGTAAGGCAATTAATCAATCTTGGAAACGGTTCATTAATATCTTGGCGAATACCGGCTTTCGAACAAATGAACTGTTTTGCTCGTTACTTCATTAGTTGTTTGTTGCACCGAGTTTCGTCAGCGAGATCTATTTTATTATTATTCTTTTTCTCGGGAAATTAGTGACTATCGTATTAGCGAAAAGATTGAATAAGAGGTGGGAAACATTGCGTGCATAATTAACAATATTCTAATGAAGCTATAATCCGTCCAACGAGACGAGTCAGGATATGTTTACAAATTCACACGCTCGACGCAGGGCCGGAGCTCAGTTGTTCCCAGTTCTTCAAACGTTTCGGTCGAGGTTTGTGTACTGTGAGCCGTGCCTGCTTCGAACATGTGAATTTCTACGCATTTACTGTCTCGTCTCGTTGGGTGGAGTATAGACCATTGAAACCAAAGCAATAAAAGAAGAAAATTGATAGGAAAACATAGGAAGAAAATTCAATTCCAAGTTAATTCGAAACGAGTAGCAATCGTGTCGTTCCACGAGTACCATTTCTCACCTGTTACCCTGGACATCGTCGTCCAAGAAGACAAGGATCCATTTCCGTCGAACCGATCCACGGTTATCACGCGGCCGTAAAAAGCGAGCGGAGTAATCGCGTCGGAGCGAAGGGCACTCGGCGAGGCAATAATCGTAAACAAGCATAGAGCCGCGAAAGAAAAACGACACAGGACCAAGCGGGTCCACGAGCCCCGTCGCGGCCATTTATTTTAATTTGCTGTGCGCGAGTTCGTGGCCGGACTTCGGCCGATCATGAAGAATTTTACAATCCGAGGGCCGCAGGAACGCGGTGAAAAAAGGGCCTGGAACGAAAGGGAGCAAGGGTTTCTGCTCGTGGGAACGAAGCGGCGGCGACGAGCAGAGCCTGCTCGAAACAAAGCCGCAAACCTTCGACGACCGCGAAACTTAACACCGGTCGCGGAATCCGGACGAAGAAACGAGGCCCTGGACGTCGCGTAAAACGCGACTCGAACGGAAAAAGCAGAAAAAAGAAGTGAATTGAGCGAAACGCTTAGCGGCTGAAGAAAAGGTGGATGGAATACTAGAAGCGCTGGTACTATGATGGAAATTTGAAATTTTAATCCACTTGCATCGTTTATCATCATGAAATGCAAAATTGAATTAAACAGGTAATTAGATTTTATCAACACATCGTGCTATTTATTTGGAATATAAAGTAAAATCCAGAAGTGAAAATATTTCCATGGAATCGGTGCAATTTTTTCTACCGAATAAAATTTTTAATTTCCTACTTATTCGTAATAATGGCATTCATCCGATCGTTAATTGCTCTCCAAGAGGACGAATCGGGGACCAACGAGACGATCCATTAAAAGGAAAAAAAACGAAAAGGGAACGAGGGAAAGAGAAACAAAAATAGAAGGGTAAAGCAAACCGAATGAAATAAACGTACAATCGAATCGCAGCGAATCGTCGTGGAACCTTCAGCGATGCGGAAAATTGTTTGTCTCGTATTTTCGTATTTTATTTTTCTGCATGCAATATCAGCCAATTAGAGGTAGGGTGCGTTTATTCGGGAAAAATAATTATGTTTGACGAGTGAACGATCTTTTCCCTTCCTCTTTCTCTATCATTTCGTTTCGCCATTTGTTACAGACGTTGCTTGTTTATGGGAAGTCGTAAAAGAGACACGTTCATTCACTTACCAAGGTTTCTTTTTTACACCACACTTAATTTTACTACCGCTCGCACGACGGATTCATCCAATCGTGATTGACAGAATTTGGTGCGATCCGTGTCCTTTTATTGGTTACGAACCATTTCCGTTCAACATGATTTATATTCTTCATTTTCCTTACTTTCCAGAGAAAGTTTACAGTATATTTAATCGTAATATTAATTCTCCCTTTGCGTAACATTATATCAAGAATTTAATTCAATTTTAATTTATCATTGTTAAATTGAACGAATTCAATCAGCTAAGTAGTTAAATATTGACAGTTTCGTGTAGTATAATATAATATAATCTATTTGTTTAACGAAACAATTTCCACTCTTGTTTACCCAGTATTAAATGTAACTGCAAATCAAATAACAGTTAACAGGGTGAACAAAATGATAGGTAAATTGATTGAAACGTTCTCGGTTGTGATTTCATCTAAAATAAACTTGGCGTTCTAAAATTCATCAGCGAATCGAGTAACAACGCGTGTGTAATAATTTATAAATTCCCCGAACGGTATTATTCTTCCTGAAATAAAATTCAACGATTGATCATTTTTTTATCATCGCACCGTTTCTGAACAGAGATCCGTTGATGGATTAATCTCCGGAGAATCGTGGCAAAAGCACAGGATCGAATATGCTCGCGCATTGATCCAACGTCGGAGTTAATTACAAATTCGTACGGTGATTACTGTTTAATTAAATGTCGGTGAATTTCTGATGGCGACGGCCGCGGGGATAAAACACGAATGTAACTTTGAAAATCATTTAATTTATGTTAGGCAACCGATGAATCTTTGCGAATATCAGTAACCCGAACAGTTTATGCAAAGCATGTTCGAACAAGGTGGTGAACTATGTCAAGATGTACAAATCTTCTCAACAAAAAGACCTCTTGCACTAATTCCAACATCGTTAACAAGTTATAAAGAGTAATTAGGATGTTGGAGGACTGTTAAGTAGTCACAGAACGCGTGCATCGTAAATCTCAACATTCCGGCGTCGTTACGTAAATGTTCCGCGGGGAGAGAATAAGAAAATGATAAAGAGAAAGAGAAGGAGAAAAAAATAGCGGCAACTTTTCGACTATTAATTAAAATCCCACTTTCCCCGTGGCAGAAACGGAACCGTGGTAATTTATCAACGAAGACACTCGTCGAAGTCGAACTTGGAAAAAACAAAAAATTCCAGCTTTTCTCTGCCGTCAATTAGAATAAATTACTTCTCACAACGATCTCACGCGAGGCGGGAACCGCGGATATACCGTTCGGGAAATTCGGATTACTCGGCTCCCTTTGTTTCCCTGAATATTCATTGGAGGCCGATTCGTTCGGCATTTTATGGTCGCCCTGGCAAAAACCGGGTCCCACCGCCGGAACTTCGGCTCGAATTGATCGATCGCGACGGTCACGGTGCACCAGCCGAGAAAGAATGATCGATGGATCGCATTATTCGCCATAGAGTGACCCACTAGCTACGCCAGGGAATTGTCCACGGTGGTAGAGCTGGTTCAACGCTTAGGTTAACAGGCTTAGCTGTTAATTGGACCCCGATCGAGCGTACAAAGTCGTTCGCGCACCTCGTGCAGTGGCTTCGCAGATTTCGATTCCGACCAGTGCGAATCTGCAGCTGTGAAATCGCACCTGAGCTTCGATTTTTCAAATTTGAACTGCATTATCTTCTACAAAGATAACAAATTAAACACAGAAAGGCAGCACCTGTCTGTTTTAAACATTTGCGAAAGCCCACTGTGCAATTATTAATTACTTTAACAGGAGAAACATTCGTATAAATGTATATTCACGTGAATACACGACAGAATGTGATCATTTAATTCGTTTATATCAGTTTATATTCAACTCCGAAATGCGAAGTACATTACATTATTAATATTAAATGGGTGTATGCATTTGCGTGTAATACGTCGCGGAATAATTATCATTAACCCCAAAGTACATATGCAGATACTAGAGTGTTTATGAAATGAAATTTTCAACTCTGCTCGCGTATTACTCTGATTCAACCACAGAAGCGGTAATTTCTTTCGAAAAATTACGATTACCGTATAGCGACGTACGTGTAATCGAGTGTCAAAAGGGTGCGTAACAGTTTCAGACTTGGAAACTTTAATCAAAACGGAAAATAACGATGGCCAGGACTTGACGAAGAGAAAAATGGTAATAAAAAAGTAGCGACGCGGGGGAAAAATGTAGAACGAAAGAATTACGTAAACAAGCGTGCACCATCTGGCCGTACGCACCGTCTAATTTCGCGGTGGCTAGTTTTACGACAGCAAGTTTTGTAATATCGTTGGTTGTCTGGCTTTTCTATACGCGGGGCTCCCAGAGGCGAGCACAGGGGCGAGTCTTGATTACGTCGCTGAGTCATTGACAGTGCTGGAAATTTATGGCACGAGCAACGATGAAAAATTTTTTTTTTTACTCTCTCTCTCTCTATGTTCACCTACCACCCTCGCTCTCCCAGAAGCCGGATAAGCGGGTCACTTCTGTCCATTAATCCGTTTTCGCGGCGCGCGTTCCAGTTTTATCAGCCTGCCGAGATTTACAGCGTATTCAATTGTCCATTGAAGGCGCTGATAGGACGGCGATCGACTTTTACGCGATCCAGCCCGCGAGAGCTACGAATAACGAGGACAACGACGATAGTTATTAACCCTTTGGCTACCATACACCACTGCACCGACTTCCTGTTAACCGATTAACGAGCAACGTTGCAACATTTCATTTGCAATTTTTGTTCGGTCAATTTACACTATCGCGTTATCGTATATTCGAGTGTTTATTTTGGTGTGAAACAGGTACACAATTCCTCTCATCGTCGCATATATAATTTTCCATAACATTTCGAGAAGAAACGCAACACTTTAAAATCGCGTATAGAATAATTTTAGTAATTTTATTCCCTTTTATTCGACTCGTAATTGCTTTAGCTTGTGGCTGTGTACGCAGTCAACGAGTAACAGCTCATAATACTTTCAAATGAACCGCTTTCAACCCTCGACTCGGCTGAAAAACTCCGGATTCCCTTAACGCGTCCGAATTTATCTGATCCTCGTTGAAATTATCACCACGGTCCGCGAAAACTGTCGTTCCGTCAGACCCGCACGCTTTAGCACGCTCGTTATCGAGTTCATTTGGCTTTATTGTACGATGAACGACTGTAATTTCGCGATTAACCAATACACGATCGTCCGACGCGGATAAAGCGGTATCCAAGTCGTGAATCGTTTCGAAAATCACCACGTGGACTCGGTGCGTGGTTCGATCTCCAAGCGGGAATCCGAAATTTTACGATCCGGTGTCGTCGATTTACCATGTCACCGGTAACTGTAATTCTGTAACGAATCGATGTTTGCTAACCGCGTTATTTTTCCGCTCTAACCATAAATCACCTTGAAAATTGCCCTGCAACTTTTCTAGTTGGCGATGTATGTTTTTTTCTTTTTTAACCGTAGAAGGTGTTAAAATAATAAATAATAGTATTTATTTAATGGCGTCGGAGAGAAGATGAATGTTTACATGCATCTTTATCTTCTATCGCTTGAAAGATATAAACTTGAAAATTAACTGGCAGAAAAAGCGCATTACTTACGAGATGACCTAATATTTGCACGAAAAGTGGCTGTTACCGAGCGTGTAATTTCGCGAAAGTTTTATCGGGTAGTTGGCTTGTCCCGGGACGCAGGATGGGGTCGGTTGGTCGGGTATGTAGAATGTAGACGAGCTTAAACCCTCCCTCTCCAGTGGTAATAATGTTGGCAGCATACGACAGTCGCGACGTAATTAAGAAGAGGCGAACCTCGCACGTTCCCTCTCTGCTTGCTGCCCACGACGCGGCCATTAAACGTTTTCTTTTTCGCCAGCTGACGCTCCTTCATCCTAGAGATACTTACCTAACCGTCCTTCTTCTTTCGCGAGAAAACGAGAGCACTTTGTTCGCGGCTCGCGCCACTTACTTTTCTCCCTGTACCTCTGCTTGGTGCATAGGATTTTTAGTTAATTTCCGTTAATTCCCGGAGGAAACGTGAGTTATTTAAGCAGACTGCAGCTGGCTACGTCCGAGTACCACTTACTTTCTCAGCCGTTTCCGCGTTCAGGATAAACTAGTTGCGTTTTCTTTCTTCGCTTCAACGTTTCTTGGAACGTAATACGATTGTCCTTTTCTTTTGTGATGAAGAAGGTACTTGGGAATCGTATCGGGTCAGTAGAAATGGTGAAAAATAGCGGCAGTATGTCATTTACGGGTTTCTACTACCTTAAAGACAAGCGAACGATTGAAAATACCTTGAAGAATGCTTTAATTGAACGTCTAAATCTTGATCGTACATCGAACCGTTGTAATCATCGAAAGTAACCCATTCGAGGGGCACGTTAGCGAGGAATCGATGTCTTCGAAATGGCAGCACAAAGCTAACGATCTAATAACGGTGACCTACGATAATGGCGCGGCGATTCATAAATTCATGGCGGTTCGGTTCTCAAGACTTTTGCTTCGATTTCACCGCGATTCTTGCAGAGCCAATGGTTGTCGAAGGAAAAGGGGGCAGGATTTTTATTGGCACGCTTCGTGCCGTGGTAAACGTAGTAGAAACATTATCGTACGAGAATACGAGCCGTTAGAGAATGGAAAAAAGGAAATTGTTATCGGCAAACGCGGGATATTTCGATCGGACGCGTGAGCTCGACGAAGCGTATGCCGGAAATGGCCGATGGCGAAATTAAAATTCAATTTGTACACGTTCGAACGGATAATATCGCGAATGAACCGAAGGAAGTAAAGAAAAAAACGACCACCCTTTCGCTCGAGGTTTACGGATCTTTGTGTTCCGAAACGATTTTAGGGTAATGGTTCTTTCGATCGCCATCGACGATAACTATCATTTCGTCCGCCATTCGAAAGAGAACCGGAGAGACGAAACGATCGGTTTGATTATTCCAAAGATAATTGAAACCTGATATTTTCCCGCCAGAAATTTATTGTTCATTCTTTTTCGCTTGATCTTTACACTCGAAAAATGCATTTTTACTCGGTGCCAGGGTGAAAGATTATTTCCTTTCTTCCACGCTTTACTCGAGTGCTTTCCCTCTTTCATAGTTCATTAATCACACTGGTTACATCTCTCGTCCACCTTATCTGAACGGTTTCTGTTTTACTGCCTTACGCTCGATTTTTCTTCATCCCTCCCGCTTATTCAATCACTCATCCCCCATTTTCTTTCCTGGTTCGTTTTCTTTCGCTCGGCAGGATCTTTTAAATCCATCCCTCCAAATGATCTGTGGGAGTAGGCAAATTAGACGTTCAATACCTGATAAAATGATTTTCTTCTATTTACGCATATTTGCGAATGGAAGTCTTAACAGTTTGATAATTGAGTTGAATTCGAGTTAACATCTAATGATTGTAACACCGTTAGATTTAATTGTCACGCCATGGAAATCGTACAATCGTCAAGTTTCACAATTTCACTCAGTTTCAGAAGACCCTTTACGAATAAGTGAAGACTTAATTAGAGAAACGAAGCGTTTAGTAGCACGGACTTGGAGAACTAGCTTTCTTCAATTAATCAAATTCGAATGGAGGGGTATGTAATGTCCGGGAATGTACAGGTTGCCGTAGAAATTGGAACGATCCCAATACAAACGACGCCGGTAGTTGCGCTTAGGTAAATGAGTTTCTCGTAGCTGTCCGATCGAAACTCTCCCCTTCTCTCTCTTTTCTCAGTTAACACATCGGTGTTTGCGAGTTCCGATTCTACTTGAGAAGCCACGGATAAACCGCGACTGGCTGCTCTACTTCCCTTTCAGCATTTTCTCTCACCCCCTTGTTTCTTCGTCGACACTACCCCACGCCACTTGCGGCTGTCTATTCTCGTCCCACAGGTATCTCGAAAAACAAGGGTTGAAAACGAACGGGCCGAAGGGGGATAGACAATTTCGTATCTGCCGTTAACGTAGCTGAGAGTCTATCGATTAGACGTCGAATAACGTCGCTTCGATTATCGACTCTTTTTCCCGTCCCTTGGAAACGATGAATAGAGCCGAGACCTCCTTCTTCTATCGTATTTACCGAATCGCTGAAGTTCAGACGAGCGAACTCTATCTCTTTGCGAAGAAACTTCATTTATTTCGCGTGAATGGGAGAGGCTGCCGATCCCCGCGAGCGATCCCCCGAGGAATACAAGAGGATTCACGTAGCGTTAGTCGAACGAACCTTCGAACGTGCTACGCTTTATGATGTTCAAACGACGCTTAGTCCCTTTAAATCTTTCACTCGATCGTCTATTTATTTACCTCGTCATATGGCTGGATTAGGTAATTAACAATTCAGACATTGTATGCTGAAAAGTACGCTAGTCTTTCCTATGATTACCAAGGATCCGTCTGGAAAGTCGGCGACGCACGGATGTTCTCCGAGATGACTCTATCTTCGTGACTAAAATATGAAAATATTAGGTTGCCTAATTACCTAAATCACAGTCCTGCTTAAAAGAAGAAGAACTCGAACGAGTAATGTATCAAAGTAGAGAGAAAATTAGAAAAATTGCGAAGAACTCTGGTTTCTCAAGTAAAAATCCATCAACCACTTCACGTTAATCGGGAGCGTTAGGTACTCGTGATCTCTTTTCGCGAAAAGCACGTTACGCAACAGTCTGCTTAATGTATTTCTTCGTGCTCGAGTTCACCGTCTGGGAAGGGAACAAGTCCCGTTGAAGACGTTTCGATGCTTCTTTGCGAATCTCCTGCTCGACCAGTAATTTTGACGTTAGCCCCGGAAAATCTTCGGTAATCCGCAACCCTGCCGTGTCCCAGTTTCCTTTGAACCCTTTCGCCTCGGCATCCGCCGTCTCCTCTCCTCGATCTACCGTCTCTATATCGGTTTATTAGCCTACGGGTCCAAAGAGAGCCGCAACACGCTCGAACAAGAAATAAGTTTGCAGTCTTACTTAAGCGCAGCTCAAGAATTTTCACCGCTGATACGTCAAAGACAAATTCACGCAGCTCTGACGCTGTATATAAAATTAATAAATGGCACTTGAGTTATTTTAATTGCAATTCGATCTTACACGATTAAATTTCAAGATTTATAAACGAAATTTTCATGATTCTCAATCATTTTTCTTACTCGTTCGCGGAGAAAATTAATAAAACAGATCGCAGAAGCCCATTCGCGGCTGAATGGACGGGCAAGTTCACCGTAAAGGACGAACGGCTCTCGTAACGAGGATCGTGGAACTTCTCAAAGGTTGGTGTTCCCTTATTCCAGCAGCATTTCGAACGAAAACATCGAGCGACAGGCCAACGGAATAATTAATTGGCCCATTTGAAGCTGCTCGGCCTCGGACTCGCTGCGAATTTCATCCGGAGAAACGTGGGCTACCCACTAGGTTGAAGGAAGAAAATAGAGAAAGATAGTCGAGGAAGCTGAGACGAGATTACTACTGCGAAATCAGGGATGAGTAAGGGACAACCTAGCCGGGGTCTAATGAAAACTTTTCCTGTCTTTTTACATTCAACGAACATCGCGAAGACGCGTAATCAGCCTCGATTCGGAAGAATGTCGCTAATTTCGTCTGTAAGAACAGGATGTTCGTTAGCTACGAACAATTTACCAAAGGCGTCGATTTTATTATGTTTCAAACTTTGATTATTCATAAATCATCTGTTATCATCGAAGAAAATGACACCCTCAATTGAAAACAATACATCCACGTATTCTGTAGAAGACAAACACTTGGTCACCAAAGACCTTTCAACTTCTCATTTTTTTTGTCACTTTCAAAAATTTCGTTCCGTTTCCTTTCACCTCTTTTAACGAGAAACTTGGCGCGTTCCCTCGTACATCACGTCGAGTTTCTGAATGGCAAGAACGCGTATCGGTGCAGGGACGAGGGGGGAGAAGAAGAGGGTGGAGAAAGGGCAAAAGTCGCCCACGACGTAACGAGCTTGTCACGGTGTTGCTTAACAGGTCGTGTAGACATATCGGAGCGGAAAGAAGCGTGAAAAATGAGGCTGAGAGCGCGCATAATGCGTAGAGGATATCGCTACGCTCACAAAACGTATGATCGATGAGCTGTTCTGGCAAGGCGAATCCCTTGGAAACTCACTCGAGCTCGTTCGAAATCTACGAATAAGAGAGCTTGCGGCTCCCTGTGTCCTGGCTTGCCCTTTGACTCGTTACTTTCTCTTCGTATCTCGCCGAGATCTCGACGCGATGCGACGCGACGCGTCGCGTCGGCCCCGCGCGAGAAGTCGTACGACTTTGCGCGGACGATTGGAAGAGGAAGAGAAGAGGAGCAAGAAAGTCCCCTTTTCAGAGTAATGTTTACGAGGGACCGTCGAGCCACGCACAATCGACCGATAAATCACGATGCATTAACGGTCCAAAAGAGAAAGAGATTGCTAAGAAGATTGGTCTGAAAGAGGCAGGAGCAAGAGAGAAACTTGATTTCTCAAGCTTTTCAAGGCGAGCCACGATCCTTTATGGTCGTACTGTTTGCAAAATACAAACCAAGTCACCTAATCTTGGTTAATTTCATCGTTTAGAAGATGGAAATAAATTTTTCTCAAAATACAAAGGAATATTGTGAAATGTATAGAAGGAATCTGAAACACGAATAGATTTTCTCGAAACATTTTCTTGTACCAGCGAAAGCCACCAGCGACTGACTTACACAGTATATCGTGTTCGCTTTAGTTTCCAGGAAGCTTCTCTTTCGAAGAAGATTCTTCGTTTGATGTTTCGCTCGAAAGAGCATCGGCACAGATTTTTCCTCCGCGGATACAAGGGAAGGCAAACCGACGGCGGAAATCAAATTTAAAGGAAGGAAGCGGAACTTACATCGTACGAGGTAAGCTTAATTTCGACGTTTCGTGGATCCCGATGTAGAAGCATCGACGAAGCTACCTTTTGATCGTCGATCTTTGACTGGTCGCGAATCGACAACGGAAGAAAGCCATCGAGGGATCGCATTTAAACCGAGAGCCCAGTCAACCCGCGCCCTTTTATCCAGCCCTTTCGAAAGGGAATTCGATTAACGAGCGACAGATTGAGCGTTATTGAATCACTCCGTTCACGGGGTGGTCTTTGTTATCGCGATTTCGATTGGTCGCGAGGCTCTAGATCCATGAACTTTATGGGTTGTTCCTTTCGATCGTAACGACCTCGATGATCGGTCACGATAAAAAGATCTCCGTGTAGATTCGATTTCTTTCCTCTTTGTGCTCTTATCCTTCTTTCATCGCGTTGACGAGAGATTAAAAGATCTCAGAAAGCCGAGCTGCTTAACTTCACGCGACTGCCATCGAATCGATTTCGAACAAATTAACGACCGGTCTATAGTCTGTGATAATCGAAGTGGAAATATCAAGGAAGTATTAAAACAAAATTTTAATTAAGATTCTCGATGAAAAACGACGCATCGATTTGCTAAGGAACTCCATTGATCATCGTAACCGCTAAAATCTGCCGCTCCGATTCATTAGATTACAGTAAGAGAGAAATAAAAATGAAAGATAGGGAGGTTGGAAATCATTAAGCTAACGAATGCCGCAAGAAAGCAAAGACCGAGTGTCGAGTCTCGACGGGGAAGCGGAACTTCGTCAAAAACAAGTCTGCAAGGCTGATTTGTCACGGTACGTGGGTCCCGGTTACCGCAGTCAAAGCGACTAATTCTGATTAGCTCCCAAGCGATCCGAGTATATCCAATTATGGCGTCGCTCTCATGTCGCGTCGTTCGTCCGCCTTAATCCCGCGGAATAATTCGCCCTGGTAGCCTGTCATGTGCCGTAACCGACAGTGAAATATACAGGTAGTTGTGTCGTGCGAGGAACGCCTGTTCGTTCCTCCGTTCGCCGAACCATCAACCTTACCCGTACCATCTTATAAATTCGGCTCGCAACACCGACGAATCAATTAAATCGTCGGCTAACCGGTCGAACGCTTTCCCTGCAATTAACCCGATCCACCATCATTCACTCTTTACTTTCTTCGACTCGACGTCCCTTTTGATCGACGTCGACACGAAAATGACGGTAAAAGCTGTTAATTAAATAGCCACGCGGCTGGTACGCGTAACTATCGATTGATTATTGATTCGTGTTTTAAAATCATGATACGATGGGACCGTTAGCTGTTTATGATTAGAATTGACGGACGGTAGTAGTTTGATGCGCAAGCTTTATTTAGATGGATTACAGTGCGCAGAGCTGATAGTTTGGAATATTAATACCGGAGTGGAAAATTGATCGATAAGTAGTTAGTCAACTAGTCAGTGGAAGTATAGTTTCGAGTTTGGTTTCGGAATAGTAAAATTTGAAGTAGAGAATTTATCGATGACTGATATTGAGTCGATAATTGATTTGTGCAGTTCGGTTTTTAGGCTTTCTACATACATAAAGAGCCGGTGTATTAGAACAGTAGAAGTAGGAATGGAAAATTGATCGACAATTAATAACACTTACCCTGTTGGCTATTAGAGTTACACGGTGTTGATATGGCTACCTATATTGTAATTTTTATGGCATACGATAGCCATTTATTAATACCTGCGAAGTCTGATAGACATTATTTAAGGTGGATAAGGCAATCATACGCTAAACGAAGTATCAGGCGTTTGGAATTCGACAAATCATTATTATTATGTCTCTAGCGGTAAAGAATTAATTAGAATTTCGAATATTCCTTCGTAACTAAGAACTCGCGTCAGACTGGTTAACCTATAGTCAGTCGACTAAAACAGATAACAGGCTTAAGCGGAAAGTATCCATTGATGACCTGAATAGCTCGACTGGTCAGAACAGTCGTCATGCAAACGAACGATCCAGTTTCGAATCGCGATCCAGTAAATCCTGCGAGTGACTTTTCTTTTCGCGTGTACCCGGGCAAATTAAATATCGACACGGTGAAACCGTTACCTTACGTTCAGCGTAACTAGCCCAGTTTTTTATCGACATGCCCATTAACACGGCGACACGCGAAGCGGTTCGCTAACGAACGACACCGCTCAATAATTCGTGGTTAACGCCGACTTAACGAGATGACCGAGCCCCCCACGCTAGGATTCAACGTGAAAATCGCTGAAATTACGGCCACTTCGAGGGACTTGTCCTATCCACGATTTATTATTACTGTTATCGTCTGCCTTCCCGGCGTTTCGCTGCTTTCTAATCCTTCGGGACTCGATCCCGCACACGATAGAACCGAACGATCGACGTTCCCTATCGATCGACTGTCAACGTTTTCCACTTTAGCCGCGTCGAACCAGACACAAAAGGAGATCGTCTTTCTGGTACTGTCCGTGAATCCTGCGGAATGGACGTTGACAGTTGCAAGGAAGTGTAGAGACGATTCTTGCCACGTTTATCGATATCGTCGAGTGTTCGGCATCGTGGTGTTTGAAAGCACTGCTTTGGAGGAACGTTGATCTTACTATGATCGTGTAAATATTTCTACTATCTGTGATTATCGTTCCATTGGTACTAAGTGGTTCTATTATCTGTAGATTAATACATTTCACACCGCATTTGACACTTGCAGAATTTATGATTAATTATTGGTGAAAATTTCGATTCTTTAGATCTTCAGATGTCATTCATTTAAAAACTCGAAACCGCGCAACGATTCTTGAGATAGTCGAAAAGGCTTTCGATAGCCATGGACAATAGGCCCGCCACTCGAATGGATCGCCTTTTAATCTCTGCGTGTCTGGTTTTTTACACACGGTCCATTGACCGGCGTCGATGAAATGGAGCGGAAAGCGTAGCGTTGCTTTACGCTCGCTCCTGGTTGTCGATCCGAAACAACGATTTCTCAAGATTTCTACCTGACACGGAAATCTTCAGTCGCCCCACGTGACAGGCCTCTGTGTACCCTGAGTCACCCTTTGCTCCAGGGTAAGCACCCTTACTTCAGCGTCTTCCCCCCGGCGGTTGTGAAATTTTTAAAGCAACCCCTGACGATTCGAGTGAATGTTGAATGCGTGTTTACGCCCCTTCTGTTTAGGAACACGTGCCTGGGGGTTCTTCAGGGTTTTATGTTGAGGTTCCGGTTCTTTGGGGGTTGAAGAATAATTTTTGCTTAATTTCATCGGTCGAAGTTGATATAGCGAAAAAAATTATCGGGTTGGAAGGGTTGAATCTGGTAAATGTTTTATTTAGTTTCGTGTTTCGTTATCCTGGTAAGCTATGGTTTATACTTCAATTAATTACTCGGTGTAATTAAGCAGCACAGATACTAATGACTTGCAGTCGAAATATAAAGGAGTAATTAAATAAATGCTGCAGAGCAAAGAAAAATAATAGTAAATTTTTAATAATTCTTTCATTTTTCTTTAATTACTCCAGGATATTAAATATATGATTCCAATCACTAGTGATCCTCACAGCAGTGAACATCTTAATGACACGATCATTTAGTGTTTTAATTGCATTGCACAGTTTATTGCTTCGACTTATTAATAAAATATAAATAACATCCGGTGATGTCTCATTTATATTAAATTTATGATGTCGATCATTCATGATCATCAGTGGATACGCTCAAATTAAAAAGAAACAAGACTGTAATCCCGACATATCGAAACATGTATCAAGTCCAAATTTACTAGAAAAGGTAGTGACTGTAGTCATGAAACTATGACTCTAACTTACTGCATATCAAGGTCCCGTATTTCCATTCGTTCGTTAGATCGTTAATCTCTATTTCCTGCTTTTCGCATTCAACTGGCCAATGTGTCGGTTACCTTTAATTAAAAGCAGCCGGCCGACCGATGAAATAATAAAAGCATGAAATATTGTTCTGCGTCTAATCGCGACTCTGTTTCCTCGGGTAATCGGCCGCGTTGAAATCGCTGCAGGAAAGTTTCCGTATGAGTTCAGTTCAATTAACGAGCTTCGAGCTATTTCATTACTCCCTACAATTAACACTTGTCTTTTTATATCTAACAGGAAATTATTTTAGTAAGGTAAAATATAGTAACACCGATACGTGACACTGGTTATCAAAGTTTAACGAAGTTCCTTGTTTTCGGTTAGGAAAGAAAAATAGCGTGAGCCAAGATGCAAGTGCAAGCATACGAAGAGAAAACGCGTACGATTGCGAAACGTAGGAATGCCTGATTGCGTTTCTTCGCGAAGGCCCGTTGGAAAGGACAGAAATTATAGGGCAATTTTGCGGGAGCCTACCTTTCCCATGGTGCCGCCATGAATTCCTTTGTAATTTCGTGCGCGCATTTAGGTCCCTGTCTCGACGATACCATCTACAATCATTGCAATTACTTTGAATATTTTGCATTAGATAAAAGTTTCAATCCGACACTTCGAGGATAACCTTTGATAATTCATAAATTACGAGGACCAAAAAATGAAATTTTCACAGGAAAATCATGGCTCTTAAATTTGGTAACACAGTTTCAGAATTTAAACGTAACATTTTAACCAGATGAATGTTAATATTTGCTAGAGATTTGCGATTCACAAGAGAATATAAATAACGTTGAGCGAAATTTTACATTTCGTATTTACTCGTTTTTCCATTGCTCAGGGAAAATATCCCGAGCACACGTAAGCCACGTGATTCTGTACACGCGGAAATAGAATTTCATTTAATCTAGAAATTGAAATAATCGCGTGTTTTAATTTGCACCAGGGCGCCGAGTTTTTCATACGTGTAATGTCAGGTTTTCAAGCTTTAATATAATTGTGTTCCACACCGATTGGGTGCTTCATACACGATTTCTTTCAGTTTGATTTTGAACATTTTTAATTCCATCAAACCCTTGCAACCATAAATTGTTTAGCTTACGTTCAGTTATTCGGTATTTTGCACACCGACTCGTAACGCTTTCGTAATATAAATTTTTATTAATACAGTAAGATTTCGCTTCGAGTACACCTCACGGGGCGTAGAATTTTCACCCAACGCGTACCATCGACCGAGAATGCTTATTTAACGAGCTTTCGTGTCTCCGTAACGTACAATTCCGTCGGTAACCAGTGCAAACCGCGATGCGTTTTTAATTAAACGACGAATTAATTAAAACGATTTAATTAAACGCGAGCCATCGTAGTCTCAAGATCCCTCTCAAATAAAACGCACATCCCAAGTCGAAAATATTTCTATCAGCGAGAAAGCGGGGGGACGTCGAATGGTTTATCAAATATTCTCTTATATTTACTCGCGGATCGTACGTGAGGAAATATCTAGAGTATTTTAAGCTCGCGTCGAGTTCCGTTTTCCGATAGCAAGCTGCGAAGGGGTAGATATTCGCCAGTAATTAGCGGTCGTTGTCCGATTTCTCGTGCCGGGCTTCGCCTATAAAACACTGCGATGGAGATCGCAATCGTATCACAAAGGTTCGACCATTCTATCCGAGATATTTCACGTTGAACCGCGTTTCGAGTGGTTGTTAATTAACCAAAATGTCAGGGGGGATGTGCTTAGGTAGCGGACGATAAAACTGCTGGCCTGTCGGATCAGAGGCGACGGCTTGTCAGTTCGCAATACCGAAAATCGGGGTCACCACTCAGGCTTTTATCATCCACCAATTAAACGGACCACGTGGCGTGGTCCTCGCGAACGATTAATAGCGTCCCGAAGACACGTTCATATTTTGCCGAGTGTTTTTTAAAACCGATGATTGGTGATTATAAAAACTACCCCCGAATGCAATTGCGCTATCTTAAATAATCGTCATCGAAGAAGCTTAACTGAATAAATTCGAAGCGATCGTCGGTTGCCGAACGAGGCAAGAAATGGACCGATATCCAGTTCTTCTTCCCACAGGATGCGAGTGTCGTAATTGATCGAGAGGAGAGGAGGTTCGATGCCGGCCAGTCACACGGCGGAAGTCGATAATGCAAACGAGATCGAGTTCGGTCAGCGGTTCTTATCGTTCTTAATGAAGAAAAATTGCGGGACAGTAAATAATCGTCGGGATCCGATCGCTTGGAACGACCTGCACGTGAATCTGCGAGCAGAATCGAGACGAAACGGACCGCGTAATTGAGACGCGACGCGTATCGACGACTTCCTCGTCGTCTCCGCTTCCTGCGACCGCACCCACAGGAACAACCGCGGATATTGATGTCGCGATCGAAGTAATCTATTTTATGTGGAATTATTTTCACGACTTTTATTCCGCGATTAATGTAACATATCGTTATGCAATACAAATTTTGCAAGTGGAAAGAAAGAAGTGTCCACGTATTCGAATGAGCGAGGTTCTCGTCGACTCGGCACGATGACACTTGACCTTCGGAATTAAGGAGGACAGCCAACCGACTCATTGATTACCGTTAACCTTCGATACATCGATGAAGGGTCCCCCCTTCGACCCGTTAGACGATTGATAGTGGTTGGCGACGTGTGAAACGATTTATTAGACGGCCTCCTCTGACTTTGCGTGCCGCCGCGCAAACATTCGCCATTCTTACGATTCCAGGCTATGATTTCTCATCAAAGTATTCGGAGATTTTGATTATACAAAATTATATAATCAATTTATGGGTCGATTTTGAAATGATTATAATTGAGCAACTAATTTTTGATTTGTTTTTTCTGAGTTTTATTTTTGATCACAAATTGCCCTTCTGCAAAGAAACAGTTAAGAAAAAGGTAAAGAGGAAGCAACGTACATTATTCCCCAGCATTTAACCGAGGCACTCAAGTTTACCACCGCGGGACCGATCCTTTTCAGTTCCAGCTGCACTCGTTGTTACTCTGCCCATATTTACATCGATTCGCGTACAAATCGTACTTGAAAATGGCCAAGTGGGTCGATACAAAAGACCAGGCTCGGCCAGCGTTTTCGTGGCTTTCGTCGTAAAGTAACGCGGTTTCAGAGAAAAGAATTCATTGCTGGTTTGTTCGCATGTTTCCTACACTTGCTGTCAATGGCTCTCCATTGATACTCGCTTCCACGAGTCGCCATTTGGTTATGGGGTTTAAAAGCGTATCGGTGTTTTATGGAGCAGGAACAAAAGATTCAGAAAGTGAAGTATTTAGCTTTTTTGCGAGAAATGGTACTTAAATGCACCGGTTGGCAACGCCCTCGTACCTTGTATATTTTCTTTTAGAACTCTCAGCTAACTCTTCAATAGGGTTGCTTGACAATTCCTTAGACATTCAATATTAGGGTAAGGGATCAGCAATGTAGGGAATCGATGGTTAGAAATTGATTTGCCGAGAAGACGTCTGGAGGTGAACGCGAGGGATACCTTCCGCAAGATCCTTTGTCCCAACACTGAATACCTAAAGTACAGGTTCGATAGATAAGGCTCCATTTCTGATCCCTTCTAGATTCACTCAGTAAACCTTGTCATGGAAATAATGGTACTTGAATATTGAACGAATATCGGACACTTTGAAATGTAATCGTTTCTTCGATTACCGAGCAACATTAATTAATTTCATCCATCGTTAGCGTTCAAAATTTTCGAAAGATCTGCTCTTCGAATTGAATCTTCGTTTCGATTGTCGAGTTGTACTAATTACCTTCACGCGTCGTTGGCGTCGTTCAACGTTTAACGACCACAAAAAGCAAATGGGTAATAACCGTTTCGAGCCATTAGCTTCAGAGAAAGAGTTCGGCAATGAAGGGAATAGCCAAAAGCACTTTTCGATAAAAGAAGATTCTTTGAGAATCTCTTTCCACCGATTCCGATCGTCCAATTCTTAACGTTGTTTCAAGAAAGAAAGCACTCGTCCAGGTGGATCGAGGCAAGGAAACGATATTAAGCGTTCGCGCACGAACAGTCGGCAGCAAAGGGGCCTGCTTAATTTCATTAGGACGTTTGATGCTTACTGCGCCCATGAGACCGCATCGAACTCGCCTTGCCGCGCCTCGCCTCGCCTTTGCTCTTCGGCTCCACGTACCATTCGAACGATATCGTGACCCATGGAATTCGCTACGGCCGTTTTCATAACTCTTCAAACGTTACGAGTCACGAAAACTTGCGTTACCAAGTTAATTCGCGTGCCTGAGTCAGCCCGGTTGCTTGCATTTACCCATCGACCACGTGCACTCCCTATCGACAAACCACCCTCTCGCCAACCAGTAGGTAGGCTGCCACTTCGAGTACTATTACACAGTCTCGAAGGTAAGTTTTCACGTCGTTATTGGTTGATAAATTACTTACAGTTCTATGTATGTGTGAGAGAATTGTAAGGTATACAAGTTTCATTTGGTACAAAAAGGGGTTCATTGGTTGGGGATGATTTTAAAGTGTTTTCTTAACTGGTGTATCGGAGTTGGGGTTGTAAAAGATTCTAACAAAGTGTAAATATTTTCACATTAATAGCCACTTAATTGGTTAATATTAATGTTTCACCCTCTACTTCATTTTTCACAGTTCACGGAGTCATCCATTATTAATTCGGAATAGGTATTCCGTGTTGAATATGCGATAAGTCTGGATGAATAATGCATCCCCCGTTGGTACAACTAATTTTTACACAATTTCACGTTAGGATCGCGTTTCGACACGGTATGTATTTTCGTATGGGAAAGGGATCAGGATAAGATAAAACACGATCTATGCCAACTTCCTTCTTTTCCCGTTGATTCGAATCATTGTCACGGGGTCACCGAGGTCAGCATCACTCGAATGTGTCGCAATTGTCGAGGGAGATGTATGCCAATCGATTACGCGTCATCAATCTCACTCGGCCGTGAGAAGCGCGGATCCAACGATGCGCATGACAATCTCGGCTGTGAGTTGGCAACGAAGATCTATCGCATTGTCTTTGGCCGGTGCTTTGGAATGAAATGTCTATTGTGCGTCCCACGTACACGGCGTAGGAGCTGGTGGAATCGACGTATCGAAGAATCATCGAGCTGGGTGTCCGTGTCGAACAGGTACACGGTTATCGATCGAAACGACAGCCGGGTAATTAGCGTCGACTATCGGTTGTTCGACTCGTGAAATCGGCCTTTTACCGTTTAATGCTTCGTGTCAAATCCGGGATCAAGTATCTGGGGGCACTAGATCAAATATTTCAATGAAATCTCTTTGGAACAAAAAAAAGAAAAGAAAAAGAACAAGGTAACGCTTTGTCAATTCACCGGCTTAACACCGGTACTCGTTGCTTACAATTCCAGCAACATTTATCATATGTGCAACTGCGAAACGTGATTCGTTTTTGGATTCGACTAGAGTAGCGAGTTCTGCGTGCAAGATCTAGTGGAACTTTTTTTCTTTTTTCTTGGCAAACGATCTCGCGAGCACGTATTCCTTGGCGTGATTACAGGGATAGAATGCGTGGCCCGCAAAGGAAACGCGAGTTATCCAGCAACGACCAATTAAGAAGCTCGATGGAACGTGGTAAATAAGTTGGCGCGAGGAAATTCCAGTACGCGCTCGGCAGAAGCTACAAGGATCGGAACTTTTTGGAATGTCTTTCATAATTTCCACCGTTCCCTCGTGGTGGTTGCAATTTACGAAATAATGATCGCCTATTATAAGTCTCGTGCAAATGTACGTCCTGCCTTCGGCGCGTATTAAGGGGTTTCGCTATGAAATGTCTTCTTTATTCTTGGTTATTAATTTTATATTATTATTACCCCGTCGATTAATTTCTTGCGCTGAAATCGCTACTGATATTGGCTCTATAAAATTATTACTATCCTACATTCTGTAAGAATATTATTCAAAACGATATTTCATCTCTTATAGATTTAAAAACGAACCACCCTCGCAAGCAAGGGAACAAAAGCCTTTGAACGAAAGCAGACCATTTTACAAACGTACGAGCACGAAATTGATTTCCATTTCTCGGAAAACGATAAAGGTGAAACTAACAGCAGGCATTTGCGGGCGGCGATCATGAATCTACCATAGAGATTCCCAGGAATTCACCGTGCCGACCCCGTTGCGTTAAACCATTACGTCTATTACGTCGCGAGTATAACCTCCGCTCGGCAACTCTCCCGTCCTCTTCGACTCGCTTCACAGCCAGCTGTGTGTGAATACGTTGCGACGATAAGATGCTTGCGGGTGCTGGTTCGATGCATCGCGTGCAACAGACAGACATGCACACCACTTGCCGATTCCGCTTGCTACTTCCTCTCGGTCTCTATCTACCTCTCACTCTGTTTCATTTCATCGCTATGTTCATCATTCGCGATTCAATTAATATTTAACGCGTATACGTTAAATATAAATTAATTAAAGAATTTCTAAAGCATGGCTTTGAGCCTTAAAACGTGGCAAGTTAAACGGAAAGATTCTTGATATAATCGAACATACAGGCAAGTCTTCCACGTAATCCCGCGAACTCATCTGGCTAATACCAATAGGGTGGTCGCGGAGGGGTTGGAGTCTGCTATGTCCCGGCCCAGATTGTTCATAGATCGCGATCCGTGTGCATATGGATCATGAAGCTTGCGGTCAACGCTCCTCGAGCCTAAAACACCTGGGCTGCGTTTACGTGGGCGTGTTCGACCGCCACGCTGGGAAACACTTATGCACGCTCGGTTCATTAGAGGCCGCTGGAAATACGGCCGTATAATCCCAGCAGAGGTTCTACAATTGTTTCCCGCTTAATTGCCTTATCGAGCCGGTCTGCGGTACCGAATTACTCTGGCCAGCGTCGCGTTACAAGCCGCCATAAAAGTCTACCCATACGGTTTCACATCCGTTCGATTTCCACCAGCCAAAGATGGCGAGAATACCGTGGCAATCCCCTTTTCAACTACCACCGACTTGACCTGATAACGAAAGAAGATCGGTGTTCGCGTTTGATAACGTAAAATGGCACCCGCCGGCAATGAGAATTTTTCTGTTTGTTTCGTCGTAACAAAGGATCATCATTTTTCGGATTTCTATAATTATGAAATTCGGGGAATAATTTCATACGCATCGTACATACCGAATATACATCATCATTCTCCAATTTTATTTTTCATAATAATGAAAACTTCAGGCTTTCGCGTTTGTTAATTTCGCCTGCAAAGGGTTCTAACAATGGACCTCAATTATAGCCGCACAGCTCAGTGAAACGAATATTTTATCCAACAAACGTCTAATGAAACAAAAGGTTTTCCGCGATACACGATGCAAGGTTGTAAACCGACCGCCTATATAATAACGTTGTTCTGTATAAAAGCAAAGTGAGAGAATATAAGAACGAAGGGACGAGGAAGAAAATCTTGTTCCACGGATATCTCAATTTACTTTTATTTTCAAAAAGAAAAGAACCCCTGTTCCGAGCGTTCTCTAGCAAGGTCATTTTTCTCCCTAACCCAAGTCAGGGACATTCTTCGGGTTCAATCACAGGGTACAAGCTTGCCACCTGCTGAACATAATCCGACATAATCTCCGGTCGAGTAATATAGAAGGGCAAGGTGGCGCCAGATGGTGTCCAACTCGCATAATCGCGAACATGACAGAGTCTATTGGCGTAGAGAAACCGTGCCGAATCCTATGCGGAACTTGTACCAGGGGATATGTATCCACGGACATGGGAACTGGCTATCGATAGGCAGGCTTTTGCTTTCGACCGCAGCTATACAATTGCCGCGATGATTTACGCCCGCCCAATAGCCACCGATGCCCAAGCGATAATCAAAAGCCGCGTGAAACGCTGAAATAAAGCCGGATTGCTTTCTGTCTGCAGTTTTCGAAACGCTACGCAAGCTGACGCCATCGAGAATCCTGCTGGACGATTGCCCGTTTCGATGAGAATGTCAAATCGAACGATATTTGAAAACCGCCTGCAAATTGTACGTTTAGAGGATATGTCTGAGGTTCTTATAATTTTAGTTCCTTAGATTTTATAATAGAAATTGCAGGACTAATTATTATTAATATGTTCCTTTTAATTCTTTTCTTATTTTTACATCGAAAGAAAGTAGCCACTTCTCGTTCGTTCCTTCGAATCTTTCTTTCTCAAGCACAATGGTCGAATCGTTTTTCCAGCAGAAAAATAGAATTCCAACTCGAGAGGGTTAAATAGCATCGATCGATTACCGTACAGATTCTCGCGTCCTTATCTAAGGGCAGCTCGGGGCAAATGCCTCTCAAAGGATCATTGATATTCGAGCAAGTAAAGGCGAACGATTTTTCGTGATTCGTCCTCGTGGATTGACAGATCGATCCTCTTTTCTTGCCCAACTCGTTTCTGATGCCGTGGCTTACGGGCTGGTCTTAACTACCGTCGAACGTATTTCTCTTTAAAGCCATTTTAAATTACGAGCCTGTTCACTTTGCCGCAGGACCTGATTCTTGGTTCACGGAAGGAATAAGAGCCTGCATCTTTCTTTTTATTTCACCCTTTCGTCTTCCGGCTCCGTAATCCAGCGTGAAATAACGAAACCAACAGAAACGTTGTTTCAAAAAAGAATGCTAACTCGAGGACCATTTACGAAAAATTCCTTCCAGAAAACTGTTGGCAATAGTTACCCAATCCTGTTAATCTTCAACTACAAAAAATATATTTTCCTAAATTTCTTGCGATTCTCTGGCGATAGTTACGGTTTCCTTTCTTTTCATTCTTTTCCTATGTTCATTTCGACAAGTGGATACGTTTTCTTCTTTCACTATAAAATTCCTTAATTTTGTTTTCTAAATAAGTATTGTACTACCGTGAATTCAACACTCTAACAAACCGCGTCGTAAATAAAAATGTCTCGCAATGGTACTCTTGGATGCAACGCTATTCTTCTTCCCATAGTTACCTCTAATCCTTTGCAGTGCACCATTATCCCGATTTCCGTCGATCGTTCAGAGTTTATTTTCGAAGATTCCTCTTCAGAAAATCCTCTTGTTTTATCTCTTGACCGTCCATCGGTACGTCGAACGGTGGTTGGAGCATCGCGGTAAGAACGTAATCCTAGATAAACGAAAACAGGGTGGCAAATACGCGGTCATCAGCAGTGGCAACCACTTCCTGGTTCTTTGTCGTCGGTCCAATTAGCCGGAAGTACGGTAACGACGTCGCGACCACGATAGAACCGACCGATACATTTCTCTCAAGGAACGGCCACTGTTCAACCTTTCTCCTTTTCTTCCATTCACATTGTACCAACTTCTTGGCAAAATGAATTCCCTTCAAGCGGAGACGGTGATTTCAACGAAACGAAACTTTTGACGGGTCGGTTAAATAATTTATACGTTCGCGACTTCCTACGAATTCCATCTTAACCATGTTACCATTGTCTCTGTCGCGACATAGACTACGAGCCAAAGGGTTAAGATTCGCTCAAGGCGGAGCTAGTTAAGGTAACACCATTATCGATTCATAGACAGAGTTACGTAAGCTGTAAAGGAGAGGGGAAACCGCCTAGTCTCCTGAGTTCCTTACGTAACCGGAAATTCCGCGAACGATAATCACGGCTTCGGTTCGTAATTTGGCCGAAGCCGTGCAATTTCACGCGATAAATCAGTCGTCTGGCGTTAAACACGCTTCGAGCACGGTTGAAAGATCACCGGTCCACAGCCCCTACGGTTCCGAGGGGAAAGAAATAATTATGTTGTCGGGAAACGATCAGCCAGATTATTCGATTCGTGAAATTGATATGTTTAGAGGGTGTTAAAAGATAGACTTCAGGATTTATAGCTCGTATGTTAGATCGGTGTGAATAAAATGCTTGAATAAAACCAACACGCGTTTACTCGTAATTCCTTTTGTTGAGACACAGTGGCACACGTTTTGGTCGCTGGTAATTCCGTCGAATCAATTGGTCCCTTTGGCGAAGCAATGGAAATCCGCCTTGTGTATCTCTTGTTGTCTGGCTGGAAACGCGTGCTGACTCGGAATACGTTGTAGCTGGAAAATTGAATCGATCCGGTAATGGTTTCGAATTGCTCTCTGTCTCGAAGTGTGTACCGTGTATAATTGAATCAATTTCAATTGATTTCTGAACGCTCCGATCGACGTTTTGATCGACTTTGTCAATAACGACTACGTTGTTCGCCTGATAATTTTCGTCTTTCAAATTTTTATAGTCCCACCATAGAAAACACTTGTCGAGAACGAGTTTGGATATAAAAGCCTGAGGTGGTCTTTAGAAGAAAATTTATAGCGCGCAATTTCTTTTTTATCATCTCTAACCTAAAACACACTATAAATAACTGAAATCCGAGAGCAAAAAAATAGGTCAGGAATGCTTTGCTCAGCAAAAACATAGAATTCATTGCTAATTTTATAGTGGACCCCAGCGGTTGGTGTCCCTCGAACGGGTGTTGCGTCGTTTAAATATAAAATTCTCCTAAAACGTGGCCATAATAAAACAGCCTACTCGATATCGGGGAGGATTTTATTTCCTTGGACAAAACAGCAGCTCGACTCAAAAGTTTCTCTATCGTTCGGGAATTCTAGCAATTTCAGCGCGAACGCGGGGCGGTAATAAAATTTCGAGGAAAGCCAGCCGCGGGATTTGCTGGAAACACCGAGCTCTCTGCATTCGGTCGTTAAATCGGAAATGAGTTCTTGACCTGAACGCACCTTGTCCGCTGGTAGCTCCAGCAATTTCTCTATTTTCTTTTCGCCCCTCTGGCCTGCACGGACCTCCTCTCCGAGGTCCGCCAAAGTAATTCCATTTTTAGTAGGCGACCACCGTCAGTTGCACGTGCCCAGCGCGTCGATATCATCCTTCGAAAAGAGAAACTTTGTCTTCCGCCACCTCCTTCTTTCCTTCTTCCCTTAGCGCTGACTAATTACGCTCCAAGAAACTTCGAATATTGTATCATTAAATGGCTCTCGCCGCGGACTTCAACGTCGGCTATCTATATTCATGAACGAACGAGAATTGTGCCGAGAAAAGTAGTTAGTTCCTTTTTATATTTTAACGCTTTGATTGTGTGATTAGGTAAAGATTAATGAATACGGATCGGTGCGAAGTAAGGTACGCAAGTTTCTGATTTAATTTCAATTCATTATCATTATTTTTTTGATTTATCAAGATTACTCACCGAGGCTGTCAACGCGTTAAGAATGTTAAAAATTAATGGTTTGCTCTTTCGAATTGCTAATGTAATTTCAGTGTTGGTTTAGAATTCTCCTTCCGCGGTCGCTTTTCAATCTGTTAACGAATTGCAATCTTTTCTTAGGTATCAAATTAACACCACATAACGATCGGAAAATGTGATCTGGCAAAAGTGGAAAAGAAGTTGGTCGGGGGTGCTTTCGAGACGGTGGCAACGTACAATTTCATAAATTAGAATTTAAAGAAACTTTCAGCTTCAAGCTACTACGGTTACGGGGAGATTCTGTTGGCGGATTCGTAACAATCTGTTAACTTTAATACTCTTCAGGGGAGGGAGAAAAAGTGCAGGCTAACTCGTTCAAGCCGAGAAATTTACAATTTTAGGTTTCACGACGAAAGTTTTCTCGTTGCGGCCACGTAATCTTGCCGTTATTGATTCAGAGAGAGAGAAAGAAAGAGAGAAAGTAAAGCTATATGTACCTCGAGGAAATACTGAAACAATATTTCCACTGCTACTTCGACGAATGAAGAACATTTCTTTTTAATTACACTAATGGCTCCTTAATAGTCGCGGTATCATCAGTATCAGTTCTAGAAATTACTTCTCTCCTTCGCGATAGTGCTCTAACGTGTATTCCGTCCGGTTAAAACGACGCGGAAAGTAAATCAGAAAACGCCAATCCGTTTGAGAGACAGTCGCGCGTAGCGTCCCGTCGCGTCGCAACGGAACAGAGCGCGTCGACGTACGGGGTTGAAAATTTATTCATGCGAATCAGTTTCACGGGGACGGGCAGCAGTGGTGTCGGAGTATGTTTCGCGGATTCCTAGCAAAGGGAAAAGAAACTAGAATTCTCCTGACTCCGTTGACACCGTCCTACCAGACAAGATGCTTCACGTACACCACTAGCCAGTCTCGTGTATGCGTGAGACGAATAAATTTCTCGTCTTACCCCCTTGGGCTTCCGTCTCTTTTTTCTTTTTTTTAGTTTTTTCCTTTTCTTCTTTCCTTCCTTTCACCATCCCGACAGCCGGGACGGGATAAGACGGGATCACGCGGCGCCGTTGAAGTACTTATCTAAATATGATTTCCTTATTTGAAAGGAATTCAGTATTGCACGCCTCCATCGACGAGCTCCGCGGATTCGAACAGTGTCTAGTAATATCGCGACGAGTGAACGAGCTAGTGGCTCGAGAAAAATCGATCTTCCGCTTTGTCTCCTGCTTCCGGAAGCGGAAAGAAGAAACATTGACTGCTGTTGGATTACCGGGATGAGATGAAGTAGAGTCGACACGTAGGGAAAAGTGAGGCACAGGCTGCTACCAAATAGGTACTTTTAGGTAGAAAACAATAAGTTAGATTTTCAAAGGAACTCTTTAATCATACTGTTAGAAATTGTTTTTACAATTATAACGTGACGTATTATCCATGGTCATTATCCAGGTTTATCCTACTGAATTCTTCCATAGTATAAGTGTGTACATCAAATAGCAAGTTGCATTTGCCGCGATTTGAAAAGAGCATTCGGGTCGACGATTTTACACATTTTCCATCGAAAATTCGCCGGTAAGGGTTGGTTGCTGCACGTGAAGCGTCTTGTATTCGAAAGTGCATTCCCTGTCCCAGTTCCTGTTTCCTGCGACTTTAAAAAGTCACGGCGTTGCTTTTCATTTTCGTTTCCCCGCGCGGTCATCGATTCGCTGGAAATGGTGAAAAATTTTCAGCTACCTCCGACGACGGAAATACAGACACGTGTAGCTGGCGTGTATCCGACGCGAACTTCTCAAGAATGTCCCAAGAAGTTTGAGGAAATGTTGTACATTGATCAAAATTCTGTTACGAAGAAGCATGTCTGAGGAATATTCACCCGACTATTCGTGTACCAGAAAATCGTTTCTTCTCTTTTCTCGTATACGGAACGTAAAATTCGTACGAGTGGTTGGGAAAACTAAAAAAAAAGGGGAGGAAAAAAGAGAATATCGTTCTCTCCCAGCAATTCGTGATATTCTATCACCCTCTTTTTTTCGTGGATAGCACGGAAAACTACTGTTTGTCTCCTTTACGGGACGAAGGTGAATGATGAAGAAGGAAACACCGTCCCAACGTGTGCCGTGAATGAATACGAACAAAAGGGTCCGACCAATCTTCGTCTTCATGCAAATCCGGACGACGTGTCATCGCACACTCGCTCGAACGATTTGCGGCCGTGAATCTCCCCTGAAGACTCGGAATCCATAGAAATGGCTGGCAGAACCTCTATATTTTATTCTTATTACCTAAGGATGTTGGGGTTCGCCGGATATCGCATCATGTTTCCAGTATTCACTTTATTCGTGACGTTAATCTCGAATTGAGAAAGAATATGTCAAGGGGGTTGATTTATTTTCTACGGAGGGATCTTCGATGAAAATGTTATGTTCCTTGAATGATAAATTTCTTTTCTTCCAAGTGGGTTTCAACGATCAATTTAATTTTTTTTTTTATTTATTAAACAGGTCTTATGTTAAAAATATTTTTCACGCTTTCTGAAAAACGCAAAGACCCAAAGCTCCCTTAACTCGATCTAATTGCTCGGTTCCTCTGAATAAAGCTTCTTAACTCATAGTTCTCAACTCGGCGTCGATAATCTTACCGGAAACGCGTCGTTGTCGTTCGGTTCTCGACCCAGTAATCCGCTTAACAAGCTTCGAGAAGGATCACGTCGACGTCTATCGTCGCCAAAAATAAGAAACGAAAGAAGTACATATTGCGAAATAATATTCGCGTTTTCGCCGAATAATTTATGCAACGAAGCACACCGTGTTCCACCGTGGTTTCCGTTATTTTCGGTGAAAGAAATTCAGCGTGGATTCGTGCGATTCGTTCGTGCAAATCTTCGAAAGCAGACAGTGAGGATGCATCGTTGAAAGCTTGAACGAGCCATTTTAAAGGGCCACCCAAGGAATAGGAGTGGTCGGAACAGTAGCTTCTTAACCGGACACGATCCTCTTCATCTGTCAGCTTAACCACCTTTCATGTTTCATCTCCTTATACGCGATACTGCGGGATGAATCCGCTCGTAAACGGCGCACGGTAACGGCGGCGAATTACACGACGAAAAGAAAGTGGTAGATTCTTCCGCGTCGCTGTGGATATTGTTTCGAAAGTTCTTCAGAGCGATACATACATCTTTTACTGCAACATTATGTTCCAATTTTGTGAGAAATAATGTGATGTAAGAGGTCTTTTTAACACAAAAAAATGATTTTTTGAGCATGAAATTACCTGGGAAAATAAATATACAAAATTTAATTTTAATTTCGCCTGAACGGATTGTAGCCAAGTTACCTGTTAATATTATATTTTAAAAATTACAAAATTAGCTCGGGACCATAAAACGAATATTGAAAATACACTCTTCGTAATTTGTCGTTTATTCAATACAACAAAGCAAACCCTTTACGAAGTGGCTGAAGTAAAGCTTTGTCAAGCGGACAGAAGGTTCTGAAGGAAAATGATTTTCATTTAATTAACAACGCGAGTCAAACGAATTTACAGCTACAGCATAACGCGAAGGAAATTGTGAAAATGTTTCCAGCAGGTACGCGTTGCTCTCTTTGCTTTTTCGCTGTTGCGCTTTTTACCGGTTAATTGGCTCTGAAGTCCGCGCAACGACTTCTCCTAATTAGCAAATCGAACAAGAACCACGGAAAAAAAATTACGTCCGTTGCGAACTGCAAATGACATGGAACGTTTAAACATTTTTATACGTGATCCGTAAATACAGTTACGGTAAATATAAATAGCATTTCTGTGCCCCGGTCAAGAGGAATAATTGGAGTACCGACACGTTTGCTGAAATAAAATTCTTTCAAATTTTCCCTCCGATCCTCGACACTTGCGAACGAGCTAAAAAGTTGATGGTAGCAATTGTAAGTTTCGTGCCATCATTCGACCATCGCTTGACATCCTGAATGGGGTAAAAAGTCACATCGATGGCAGGCATAGAAAACCGACATATTGGTATTTCCTTCACGTTCCCGTTTTACGACCTTTCGAGGCCTCTGACTGCGATTCCTTTATCGACGTTTCCCGCTGCCACCCAATCGATTTTCGAAAGTTTCACTCGTTCCTTCGTGTTCTATCTATTCATCGTCATTTTCTCTATCGCTTTAAACACGGTTCTCCGACGACACTCGAGAAAACGTGACGGTATGTCCTCGAAAGAGAGATTAACCGTGTCGACAAGATTGAATTGCTTCAAAGTCGCGATGAAAGCATATTCTGTATCATCAGCGCTGCATTGTTTAATAGATCATATCAGATCGTATCCAGATGTCCTTCGCAAAACGGCACGAGCCACGAAATTCGCGTTTCTTCCTCGAGTACATCGTTTCCTCGTACAATTAGGTACGTAAGTTTCTCGCGACAATACCAAAAGCAATCCGGGCTGGTTGTCGCTGTTCCTGCCCTGTCTCGGCCCTTTTGATTCCCTTCAGCACCACTCGAGACAATTGGTCGTGTCCGGCTGAATTACACGATGACCGCGCTTTCGACCGGCTTCTCCGCTGCAAAAGGTGCTGCTACGTGTAGCACGTGTCACGTTGGACGCGTGCCATCAATCACACGCGAGGTACACGCGTTTCTCGGAAGCTCGACATGCTCTCGGTTCGTCCCCGTGTCTGGAATCTCCGCTGGCGAACACCGAAAGGATTACGCGCCTCGTGAAACTGTCGAACAAACGTACGGATCGTTCTGCTCGCGACGTCTTAATGTCGATTCCTTCTGGTCAAAGAACGCGTTTATTACTTCCTCAACAAGAATCGAGGCAGTTAAACGAATCCGCGCGCATTGAAGCGTGCTTAATTTAAAATAGAATATTCCATTACTTTGTAACTCATTCGCAATTCCATCTGAATCCCTTTTCAAACAGCACGAGCGTTTCTTAATCGATGCGCCAGGATCGCGAAGGAGCGAGGTTGTTTCGAGGCGGGCGTGGAAAGAAATTCACTTAGCTTAATGGCGAAACGGGAAACAAAATGGTGGAATATTGAGAGAAGCGGAGAAGAAAAAGGAATATAATCCGGAGTTTAAAGAGGCTCGCGTTCGAGCGTCCGGTGAACGATAAGGTTGCATCCGGGGTTGAGACCTTTTCAACTTTTCTATTATTCCATGAAAAGTTAACGATCCAGAAGCTCGTCGGGTAGAAAATAACCTAGAAAGAGCCTTTGCCGAACAGTCGTACGGTAAAACAAGTAACGTCGATCAAACGATCGTAAAAAGTTTTGGTGGCGAAATAAAATCGGCTCGACCGATTTCCTGCTGTTCTATGCGACGATCACACAACCACGATTCCTGATGACTTTCCGCGCCTTTACGGTACGCTCGTTGACCGTTTCCGTTTTTACATGTTCCGGTCGTGACGTAAAACGCGCCCTATCCCAAAGATAGACCTTTCCAGCCGGATGCTCGGAGTCACGTGGTTGCATGCATAACGAGTTTCCTTTGGAAACAGACGGTCTCTAGGTAGCCCGAAGAACCTGATATTCGTCGCTTTTCATCCCATTCCCGTCGATACGAACGTGTCGACCGCGATGAATAAGGCTTCTCACCGTCTCGTGGCTTCCTTGGAAATGATAGTGAAAATCCTGCACCATGCGCAGGATGCTTTCATCCTTGACGCGTGTTCTTTTGATGATAAAATATCTCTGAAATTTCGCTTCACGCGATGATGCCTCTTTACAGTAATATTAGATACGTTTGGATGTTGAAATTGCATATTTGATGGATCAAATTTTCACTTCATTTCATTTTTTATGATAATAGAAAAGAAAATGATCCAGTAATAAAAGGAGACAAATTTCGGTAACATGTTAAAAGCTGAAATACTGTAATTATACCTTGATGAACGTAATTAGCTGAATATGGCTATTCACTTGCTGACTTTCAACAGACACGTACAGAACTCAACCACCCTTGGTAATCAGGTAATTTTCTCTCTCTGTCCGAAGCTATTGTTTCGTATTATTGACACCCTTATTTCTACTTTCTTTCATCTGTCTAATCTTTTACACCACAATTACCTCGCCACCTATTATACGGATGCTTGATCAACCAGCCACTTTATTTTCCAAACGCGTTTCCTCGCGCTGGAAGTAAGGGAAACTCGATTAATCCTGATTCCTTCGCTAGAACTGGCTACGTTCTACGTTGGACTTCTTCCATTTATCTTCGACTCGTTCCGAGCGGAAATAACGTATGGATGGGTATCGATTTATTGACAACACGACGAATACTGGGCGGCTTAATGGTAGTAGAAAGAGATCGATAATATTTGTACTATCCAATATCTAATCTTAATACCACAACGGCCGATGTCAATTACTCATTCGTGGCTTTGATATGTAACTTTTATACGCCGGCATTCCTTTATCTTATGTCCGTTTACTATATTAATTCCAATTTCAAGATTGCTAATTTTATGGGATATACCATATTTTATCAGCAACCTTTTTTTTCAATACACAAGAAAATATTAAATTTCAAGTGTCGTTGATTTCATAAAATATGGAATCTTCAGAAGGTTGATATTTTATCGATAATGTTATGTCACGAAGGATATAAACTTGCTTGATTAAAATCCAGATAGAATCAATATCACTACTTCAATTTAATTTGGGAAAACATAATTAAGATACAAAATTAGTTAAAGCAATGTTACTGTCATGAACGAAGAATCCCTGGTATTTGTATCTGTGTCGCTCTCTTCGGTAATTCAATTAAATAACTTTCTCTATAAAAAACTTATTGAAAGATCTACACACGTGTATCGTGAACCAGAAAAGACCATGATCGGTAATAGAATGTAAGTTGTAACTGGTTGAAAACTGTTCTTGATATAGAACATTTTCCCCGGGTTGATCTGATCAAGTGAAAGACGTAAAAAGAAAGGTGAAAGAGAGAAGTTATTGGCTTCTGAACGATGAAAGAACAGAGAGGACGAGGGTTACACGATGAAGGCGGATCTCGTGGCACCCTACAGTCAACATAATTCCTGGTAACCGACTTTGTACGTCGTCGACAGGAAAGCTCTCCTGTATTAAAGGGGAATAACGACGTCCTCGAGAGTGATTCTGATAGTTATTTTCATAGCTGCTTGTTTTTCCTTCGTTACCCCTGGATCTTTTTCTCTAACGGAAAATAATTTTCTTCTTTTTCGATCCATTTTCTATATCAATTGTACAAAATTTTCTACGTTTCACGATAATTTAATAGTAAGAAGAGCTTTTATTTTTTGGTGAACTGAGAATAATTTGATTTAGTCGCTTTTGGTTTCTTTACGGATAGTCTCAATGGAAATCAAGGAAAAAAAATATTCTTTATTCGACAAAAGGTGTTGCTTGAAATTCAACTCACGTATTCTTTCAAATATCAGATACACTTTATCAAAATACCCTCTACCCCCTGGGTGATAGAATATTTATGAGTTATCTTATATCTTATGAGTTATTAATATCGGTGGTTAACGTTAAAGCTGATCATTGGCTCGCCGTTTAACTATCACGGAATCGATACAAAGGAAACAAACTGCAAGCGAAATCAACGATTATTTATATTCCAACGAATCGAACGTTATTTCGACCTAATTAAAGAGAGAAACGAGGAAAGGAAGGATTTTTATGAGAATCGTGGCTCCTGATTCTCTGTTTTATTCTACCGTTTGCACCGACCTGGCACCGGCTAATTTAGGTTTAACGAAGAGCGGTCGAATGTGCTTCCAATGAGATAGCAGACCTTATTTCGCCGGCTGTTAATTTCACTTCGGTTAATTCGTTCAGAGCCGTCCGGCTTACGTCGCTGCGCAGGCCGGACCGTAAAATCGTGATACTATTGAGAATAGCCACGATTACACACAAAGTCCTATGGGAATTTCAGTATTAATTGCTTTTACAGGAAACTTCTCTTGAATAGAAATTCGAACATTCGATTAAATAACTGCGGGATGAAAAATGCTGCGGTGCATACGGTGTAATTAAATATACAACCCTGAGGCGTCTAAAAATAGATAAAATTTTGAAATTTTTTGTTTAAATATTTCGATTTTTATTTTTTTAAACTTCTAATAAACGCAGTGACCGAACCTGTTAACGATCAATTACGTTCTTTTGGACGGCCGAATAACCACGCCTGGAAAACATACGAACCGGAAGTGCACGTTCGTCACGTACCCTTTGGTCCGTAGGGTCATGTAAATCCGGGTTAAACGAGCGGGTCGAGTACTCGCATTCTTGAGAATACAATCAATGCTAAGCTTCCCTTTCGGAATTTCTCGAATAGTGGGACTCTTTCACCGGCCCCTCGAATATCTTATGAATCGTGAAATTCCGGCGTCAGCAATTTCCTCCCTTTATGCCAGAATTATAGGAGAAATAGACGAGGCAGGCAGTGCAGGCCGCGAAAAAAAAAGAAATCGAGGAAAAAGGATGAATAAGTTCATCCGTCCTGGCAACGACGTTCTTTGTCTACAGTTATATCGCGGAGAACGCTCGGAGAAGTTTTAATTTAACGAGCCCGTACATCCTGTTCGTGACCATTATTTTTCTCGGTGTATGTAAACTCATTATATTCTTCGGTTTCTTTGACGGACCATTACGATCGCGCCGTCACGAACAACTCGACAGTCTCGAGATCATCGAAATTGATGAACACCGTTTCCACTTTTTTGATTGATTTTATTGAATCATAAAGTAACGACGAGAGGAAAAAATTCATATCCGAAAAAATCTTAATTGCACCCTCGAGGAGGAATTTCATAGGCGTCGGTGAGTTTTGTTTACGTCAATTTCGCGCGTAACAGGTCGATGGTAGTCCTCTTTTTTTTCAGTTCGACGCATCGACGTTTTAATCGTTAAAAGCTTTCCGGGCAACACGCGTTCTTGATCGCACCCATGACAATTTGCCCGGGGCGATTCGAAGCGAGGAATGCGCGAAAGAATTCGCTCGAACTGGCATAGCGCGTCTATTTCGTTACTCTGACTGCCGGCTACGCTTTTATCTCGAAACGATTTGCCGTTTACCCGCTCTTTCCTTTCTTTCTATCGTTCTTTCCTGTCAAATTTCGTGCCTTCCGTTCGCGTAAGCATCGTTTCAAGAATCCCCCGGCGCATTATTCGCATCCAACGACTCGAACGGCGGAGAACATTGAAAAGTTACGGCGAAACGTGTTGCAAATGTTGCGATGGTCTTTCGGTTGATCGCTTGGCATTTTTCGTTTATGGGAAACTGAACGGGAGACGCGTTTCTTCTTACGTAAAACCGTGAACGTATAGCGATTTATTGTGGTTGCTTTTATGATGAAGGTTCCTTGGAAAGGCAGCATTCTTCTGGTTATTTCGCACAAATGAACATTTACACTTGCATAACAGAACGATGTGGTTCCATAAAAGTTTCCTGAGGGCTTCTACGAGGACGCCTATAAATCTGACTAATTCAACATCGAAGACTAAACGAGCTCTAAATCTCCGGTAACTAGATGACGGGGCTTCGAAAGTGGTCTTCGTATCAGACCTGCCACCCAATCGATGTACAAATGAAATTTACAACCCCCTACATCTTCCACCTATATTCAACGAGTATCTCTTGAAGGGTGTTCAACAAGTTCGCGTTGCTCGTTGTAGCAAGAAGCATTTTCAACGAGTCTCTACAAATTTCATCGCGCTCGTAACCGTAAATTTCTTGCAGAAACGTAGTAACGAGTAGCGAAAGAAACAGTTTTTATAGCTTCATCGCATATCCACCGGTTCCTTAAAGTTAACCCCCCGGTGAGGATGTAACAGGAAACGTGGGACGCTAGAAATTACGCACGTACGTTATTACGTTCTGCACGTAACATATTCCAAACACGCTCAGAATGCTCGATAACGTTGCTCCTTTATTCCGTGCCCCGTGCCCGTGGAAATACTTCGCCGACAATGCAGCACGATTCCCGCGCAAAGGTCATTAGACCGTTTTATATTACCCTTCTTATTCTTCTTCCAGTATTTCTTTTTCTCCCTGACCCATATTATTCTTCGTAGCCGGAGAAAGCATCGAGAACTTTCTCATGCTTAATTTTCCTCGGGGTAGTTTAATAGATGCGACGCGACTGTGGCACGCGAGAAACCAATCGCCTTATCGCGCGTAAGGAGCTTTTAACACCTGAAGCTTTTGCCGCGTAAACGAGCTTGTGTGCGAGAAACCTCTTTTAAAGCTATTAAGCGGAGACTTGAAAGGAGCAGCTTAGTGATACCTAATTTAGGCCTATTTTGATGTGCTTAAGATGGGATCGAAGTCGTTCGAATTTGTCGTATCTACTTTGAAAACAGAAGCCTCGAAGAAAGTCGTGTTTCCTATTGTTCTTTATTGCACCCTCTATTCAAGGTATAAATGATCAGACGAGAAGAAGTTTCTTATTTGCGCGGTCTGAGGTGTCTGCCGATCGAGACGTATACATCCGCGAGCTATCGAGAAAATGTCGAAAGTGTCGGGGGTTGAATCTGGGTTAACGATCGGCCATAGCCCTCTCGACCCGATCTGCAGAAATGTCAGGGAGAAAATGAGCTGGACGGAAACAGATAGAATTCGATGTAAGAGTAAAAAGAGGAGAAGAAGGCAATTCAACGAGCCAACAGGCTCGACTATAAGATCGCGCGTTTTCCATTCGAAGGCTCATCGATCGTTCTCTTTTTACACTTCCGTCGAATGGAAGCCATTGTTACTCGGACAAAAAGTCAAAGCAACGCGAATACAAATTCCTTAACCCTTTCGCGAAAGTCTCACGAAAGATACGGCAAATGGCATTAATCATTTATGAAATGAAAGAGGATAAGGTTGAAATTATGGAGGAAGAGATTTTCGCGATTCACCCAAACACCATTCACATTATTCCCCCTTTTTTCTTTACCCGCCTTATAAGTCAAGGGTTCTTAGCACCGTTTAACTTCTTATAGCCGGTCCCTTTCGACGATACTGGCGGATGATTGGTTTTCTGAACGACGCCGGGTGTTTCGTTAGGCATCGCAAAGAAAACATTATTCAATGGCTGACAATTTGACCCTTTCGCTTTGGCGCGCTCGTCGTAGATAAAATGGTTATAAGCATTTTATTTATGGAAAAAATAGAGCCAATCGTACGTAATGAACAACTTTCGAAATTGGTGCTAGATAGTGAACGTATTTACCACACGTTTAGTGCGATTCTATCTTTCAGATTCAATTTGCGCTCACTCGGTCAGAACTTAACCATTATTAGTGTTTAAGAATCGTGGCATTAACAAGTTGAAAAAGATTATTTAACGATAGACAGAAATTTCGTTACCGTCAAGCGTGACTCGTAATTACGTTTGACAAATTACACGAGCAAACGAGGTCGACGGTGAAATAGTGGAACCTGTTTGAGTTGCTTCTACATCGAACTTTTTCGTTCCGCCAATTTTTAACTTACCCTATATTTATTTGAGCTTCCTAGGATTTTGTTTTAGTTGATATGGTAGTTCCACGCAGTTATGAAACTTAAAGTTGACTGTCACTGTTTAACATTGGTCGATAAATATTAATGGCTAACCCTTCTTCAATTGCATCAACCGCTATCGTGTAGTCCAATATTTTACTTTACTCTAAATATTTTTCCAAAGCTTTCCAATCAGTTTCGAACTCATTTTATTATATATTTTATTACAGTAGACCACGATACGTCCTGTGTTATACAAATCGCAAAGTTATGCAAATATGGATTACTTTACCATGAAAATATAAATTTACCTATATACCGTGTTACGCGAACACTACCTTAATTCTTGATTCACCTCGGGGTTTATTAAAATTTTTCAAGCCAATTTTACGAGTACTCGAATTGGTACAAGGATTATTTTCCCGCGATCCAATCGAGCGCAGGATCGCTAAAGAAGTTATCGACGCGGGGCTTATATCCTGGTCAGCATATTAAATATTTTGCACGCTTCACGGTTGATCGTGTGACTCGCGTATCAGGATTATAATTCCGCAGAGCTCCGTCGAAGTTGACGCTGTAACACAGATGTGTATACGTGCATTTTTACTGCACGCTTGCAAACTGCACCGGGGGTACCGACGCTGTAACGTTTAACTAGCGTCGCGTTTCGAATGCTTTACGACACGCTCGTCGAATTTATACGTCGTCTCGTTAGAAACGTTGACTTGTACGATTAAATTAGCCGAAACTAATGGAGATTCTTCATGGTACACGCGTAGAAATCAATGTAAACCACTAACTATTTTCTCCAATACGTTTTTTATTATTTTGCGTTAAGCAGACATTTTACAATTGCCGTTGACACGTTCGATTTAATGGTAAACACGAATCTAATTCAATTTTCTTCGAATTAACGAAATTTCTATTCGTAATTGTAGAAACTGGTACCATCTACAGTCACGTTGCAACAGTTTGTCGCTCGAACTTGATTCTCATTCAAGATCTCCACGAATGTCATTAGACAATAAACTCTACAACTAATTATTCTAAATCCGATCCGTAATAATTAGGATTGTCGATGTTACAAGAACCGATGGTACGAGGGGAGACAAGCAATTTGGAGATTGTGCACTTGAGACGAGCAGGAACTTCGGACGAGAGGAAACTCGATCCCAACATTGATTATTCCAAGTTACGAATTCGCAGCGAATTTATTTGCTGCTGGCGAAACGAGCGAAACACCAGGAGGTAGCAGAACGAAATTGACGTTCTAATTACATAGACGTCGATAGGTTGCAAAATTAATTTACCAACGTCTAAAACGTTTGAATCCTTGTTTCGAGTGATTTCGAACATAAGACACGCTAAGCATCGTTTTCAACCGGATAAATTAACTATCGAGTCAATTTTTCTATTCTCTGAATATGAATTTATTCCACAAATTCTATCCGCTGTTCACAGAATACAAATTTCTTTTTTCAAAAGAAGAAAATCTTACCTCAGTTCGAGAGATTCGAAGAGGATAAATTTCAGCGAAACGAGTCGATAAATAACCGGAACACCGTCGCGACGCGCAGAATTTCGACCGGTGGTCTGATAAATTAATCGATATCACGAAATTACGAGTTCGATACCGGTATGGGTGCACACGCGTAAACTCGTAACGATCGGATGCTGTGCGGCAAAGGAGAGCAAGCGAAAGATCGGTAGTAATGAAGACGCCGGTGTGCGGCGAAATCCGAAGATGCAATTACTGACAGAACAAATCGGGGATAATCTTGATTACAATCTACATCTGCTCCCGTACGTAACATCTCGGATTGCTAATTAATCGAATCCCTCCTACTACCTTCCCTCGCTCCTTTTTATCCAGCCCCTCTTCCCACTTATCTACCGCTATCTTTTACATTAATACCGTAATAAACCAAGCCGTGGTCCATTGACGGTGTGTATCGAGACAAAAAAGCGGCCGGTAGGCGCACCGGAATCTCGCAAAAACGATCGAAGACACGCGGAACAGCGTGCTCGACGTGTTAACACCAGGAATGCAGTCCAATTTTTGCACTATCAGAAGCACGGTTGGCAACTCGCCACGTACGTGCACGTCATTTCATATCGGTCCTTGTTGCCAGTTATCTTGCAAGGTGGTAATGCTACAACCTTTTTTTTTCACCTCCCTCTCTGTCTTTCTTTCGTTCGCTCTTTATCTACTTTTTATGCCACCTTTTCGATTACTCGCTGGAACTCGAGACTCGTTTCCATTCAACCCGAGCCGAGATAGATCGCCTAAGTGCAAAGGTTCTACGATAAATCACCACCATTTTTAAATATTCTATTAGCTAGGCATAATTCAACCATACCCTGATTTTCTTTTAATTATCGGTGAACGGAGAGGCCGCGACTCTTGTACGAAAGGCTGATTCGATCTAACCATTTTATTTGTTCCTTATAGAATTTTCTGTCTCGGAATTTAATGTATTTTGTAATTTTTACTTTTTTCTTTATTAAGATCGTGTACAAGAACTACCAAAGTGTTAACGTGCTTCTTTCGTGTTCCAGGCAATATAAAGACCAAGGCTGTGCTGGATGTGGAATCAAAGAGAGGATATTGGTTGACGGTGTACGCGCAGGATCATGGTGTCGTCCCTCTGAGCTCGAGCTTACAGGTTTTTATAAAAGAAAATGAATTTTCCTATTTTTTCAACTCCATACTCTTAACGAACGAATCTTACATTTCGTGTCAGCGAACAAATTTCATCGCGCTTGAAATGTATTGTCTTTTGTAACGTCGATTCCGAAGCTTCGTTGAAGTTTCGTCATTGTATCGAGGAAAGTATTGAAGCAAGTGTTCTCCACTTTCTACCTGCATGAACTCTCGAAAGTGGAACGATGACCAATCAATACGAGCGCTTGATAGAAGTTTCCGTGCCATTCATTTTTCCCATCTTGATACACTACGAGATCCTCCGTGTAGTGTACGTAGTTTATTCGACAAGTTTCGAAATTACACGATCGACCTACATGCAAATTGATTAATTAATTTGCTGTTGCAAACAGCAACTAATTGCGACTCTCATATCGAACATTTGCGTTACAACGATAGACTGATACTTCAAATTTTATCATAGTACAAGTAATTAAGGTTCTATCATTTTGAAAATACAACGTGTGACCGAAATGATTATCTCGTAGAAAGAAGTAATTCGTTCGCGAAGAATTCTTCTCCAAATAACTAATATGTTTGTACAGGTGTACGTGGAGGTGCTGGATGAGAACGACAACACCCCGTTGACCGAGGTTCCGGTTTATTATCCGTCCGTTCCGGAGAATTCTCCGGCAGGTGTGAGCGTCCTGCAGATCCGGGCGTTCGATCGCGACGTCTCGCCCCAACAATTCACCTTTTCCATCACGAGTGGCAATCCAGAGGGTTATTTTCTCATCAACTCCACCACCGGTAAGTTCCACATGGCCAGTCGTGTCCGAAGAGCAATATCTTGCCGAGAATCGAAATAGATTGGCCTGCGCTGCTGTAACCCTCCTTCTCGTAGCTCGTAACGAGATCAATTTTGCCAGGACGAGGATTTTAATGGGCTCCGGTACGAAAATAAACGAACTCGCGATATCGTTTCTTCAAATTTCAATCGAAAACTCTCGGCAATTTACGAGAACGAATCGATCGGTTTAATGATTTAGTTCGCGAACGCGTTCCCTGCATCGAGTCTCGTCGGTTTCGGTAATTCGCGAATGTTGGACTTCGATACGACGCTAGTGATTGGGCGTAATGAACGATAATTTTGCACTCAATTTGGTTAATAACGGCGTTGAGGCACAGTGATTGACCTTTTCTCGCAATATATCGCTCTTACCAAGAATTAAAGACGTAAGAGCTTGTTGAGAAGCGGGCTTGTTGCAATAGTGAATTAGATGCAATATAATGACACAAAGCAAAGTGAATGTTAATATATTGGATATGACCAAAAAGATTGTGCAGATTTTATATTAAATTAAAAAGTAGAACAATCGTATTCTGAATAATTGGAATTCTCGCTGTCGATAATCGCGAGAGTTAATTTAATTACAATTAAATTTCGAACAATCAGGAAAGCTCTTTATTCATCGTTACCCTCTCTTTCATCGGGATTAATAACGAAAGTTACAAATTGAATATCCTGTAACGTAGAATATTAGCCGATAAAAGGATTTCCTTTTATCGTGTGTTCACCGCGGGGTATATTAACAATCCCCGTTGAATCTATTAACAATGTTCGAGACGAACGAGCGACACACCGGCGAAAGAAAAACGCCGTTGTTGTATTCGTCCTGTAACGCGGCTAACACATGCAAATTCGCCTTGATCGAACTCCGATTCATTATTCATCGTTTCTCGACCGCGTCAGGTCGTACTCGGTTATGAAACGATGAAAAGTCGGAAAGTCGTTATTGAAAAAGAAAAAAAAAAGGCGAATTCGATGGATACCGCGCGTAAATGGGCACGCAGACAAGGCCGGGCTAGAATCAATTTTAATACAAGACAATTTGCGATACAAATTCGATTCGATTCTTCGTGAATAATCTTGGCGGGAGGCGGCTGAGCGATTAAATTGGACTTTTAAATGAGCCGCGATGGTGAAATTGGACTTTTAATTTGAACCTCGAGCCAGGGATCCGAGGAAGCAGCTATTGCCGTCTTCATTGAGTTCCTTCTGGTAATCGTCGATTCTATATTCAAGAATATGCTAATGCCGAGGATCTAGCAGATCTTAATGACTTCAAATAGTAGCAATGAAATAACTAACGAGATCAGTTTAAGTATAAATATACATATATTTCACACGTTGATCGTCGCGAATTTAATTTCATCAAAAGAGTGCCTATCGAATTGCGAGAAGATTATTTCCCATCGTAATAAGATAAAACGTTTAAAAAGAGGAGGAAAATTACACGAATTTCGTTGAGAATTTGTAACTCGTTTGCTCTGCGTCTTTGATACCGTACCGTCTGACTTATGATTGATCTTATCACTGCGACACTTTTTAAGTGGTAGAAACTATGGAAGTAAGTGTACCTTTCACTCGAATGATAAATGAGTCACCTTTTCTGGTTAATAAGTGAAACCTCGTGTCGTTTAATGGCATAGTGCGATATAAAAATCTTCATTAACCAATTACTTAACGCTATCAAAGTCGCACCGGCAATCAAAGGTTTCTCGAAGGCAACTTCTCTCCTTCTGGCTCGTAAATACGGTATGAAGCAAAGTGGAACCACCGGGAGCTTCAAAAGTTGAGAAATAAATCTCGTCGAACAGGATACCGTATAAATTTTCCCCTTCAAACGTTCCGTTTCGTTTCGTTTCGTTTCGTTTCGTTTCGTTTCTTCGCGTCACCCCTTCGCGCCTCTCCCTACGCGAAGTTCAGGGCCGTTAATTACAAACGAGCGTGGAACGAACAGAGAACTTGCAATCGAAGTTACACATCCATCGAGCTCCTTCAGGCGGGGATCGGCTTTCTTCCGGAAGTTTCGTAAGCAGCCATTTATCCGCAGTCATCTCGAAGATCGATGTTAGCAGGAAAATTGCTTACACCGGTAGAAGGCAGCTTGCAATTAAAAAGTTGAACGTACGTTGATTTGTATTCATCAGTCTCTCCGAATCGCAACAAACTTTCCTTCTTGGCTATCCTCGTCCGAAATTGTGTTACCACTCTCTTAACATATTCAGACATCGTTACATGCTTTCGTACTTTTCCCTAATTTTGGTTGCATTAAAAATTCTTCTTCTTGCTTCGTTTGTTAATTACTTAACCGTGTTTTTGGAACTCTCGTCACTGATAACCACCGTGGCGATTCACGACGCCGCTGAATTATCCAAATCTCTCTTAACAAAAAGGTGCATGTACAACAATCTCCGACCATCCTGACGGAGCAGCATCCTTTTAGAGCGCGCTCGATACGAAGAAGAAAGTAAAAGAAATTCGCCGGAACAGGGAGTACGATTTATTCGCGAGGTAGTCGGTCAGCCGAAGCGCGACCCGTTCGATAAAATAAAAACGTGTTCAACGGACCGGCGTCGCTTTAATGCGGCAGTCAGTTGGATCGAGAATAAAAAAGAAATAAGAAACGACGAAGCTGCGTACTTATCGCAGCGTGAATGCACTCCGGGAATCGACGATAAAACGAGCGGCCGGGAATATGTACTTCTCGCGAAGACCATACGGACATCAGTCGAAGATAACCCGATGACATTTAAGAGCGATACGTTTCATCTTTCTTTGCGTTGCCACTTCCGCTCGTGTTACCACTTTCGCTGCAAATCTTAGGTTCCGAACTTTGATACTCGAGACTTCCAACTTTTATTTCGTCAAATTGGCGAAATAGGAACTTGGGAACTTAGAAATTTTCTCTGTCAACCCGCTCCGTATACGTACCAAGAATTCATCCGGAAAATCGGCGACGCACGGTGCAACGCTTACGGTAATCTCTGTATTTTATTTAAATTTCTCGCAATAATATTCTTGTTTCTAATTTTTAGCAACTAATAATTTCATAAAACTAATTTAAAATAAATTTTCAAACAAACACAATGGTTAAGTGTCTCGTTTTATTAGATATCAAAAAGCATAGTGTAGCGTGATGGTTACAGATAGGAGGCCGGTGCATTCAACTGGCTTTCATGCTCGTTTCCCCGAGCTACAACATATTACACGGCTGGTTAGAGCTCGCCGTATCCGATCTAATCTCGCCAACAGCGCACCGTTCCCAAAACGCCGTCGTTATCCGTTATTATTCCCCGAGTTTCTTTAAATAAGAACAATAATGCCGGTTGACCGTAACCGCAACGTTAATACGAGGCGAGATCGTGCGGCGCTGATTCGCCAAGCAATAACTTACGCAATCTCGTTCGTAGTTGTTCGGCTGAGCGTTTATCGCGGCGGTTCGTTCGTTGCGGGCCATTTTAGTCGGATAGGAAATTCGTCGCGCTTACCCCCTCGTTCACCGTTACATTTCGCCGCATTAAGCGGCGTTAGAGGGTTATTAAATAAGAATTATATTAGGCTCGGGGCCAACTGCAATTTTCCTTTCCGCGAACTCGTTTCGCTCGCGCTACTGAATGGGAAAAGGGACGGAATAAACGTGTTGGTTATGTGCACGTAATTGCATTAACAAAATCCGGTGAAATTACGCTCCCTCGTCGCGGATGCGATATATCGTTCGGTCACTGGATCGACGCCATTCTTACCAACGATAAAATTAATATTATTCTTGTAATTGGTTGATGTTAGAAATCCGAAGCTCAGTTTTAAGAATTCAACAAACTCAACGAGTTGCGTATAGTTTCGGAATGAAATGATATACTGGATGGAATATAAATTGCAAACAGGTTTAATATTATATTAATTACACAAAGTGGTAAATGGAAAGCTTAATATACTCACTTTCGTTTCGATATATCTTGAAGAACATCGATGCAGACCATCTCCAAGAGTCTCACTGATGCGCTTTCACCGTGATGAATGACATCCGGGTATCCCCTCTGATCTCTGGCTGAAATTAAATTACACCGTAATGTAATTAAAGCTTAATACTTTGTATTATTTTACCTTCGCGCTTAAACACCGATGCCGTACGCCCTTCGCTCGTTTGTTCCTCAATTTTCGTTAATTTCGATCATACATCCGTTGTAACCTATCGCCGCTTTCTCTCACGTTCCAAATTTAATTTCTCAAACGTGACCAGCCTCTCCATCGTTCCGCGCGTCGCATCAAATCGTCGACAAGTTCATCCTCGGCCCGTGAATTCGTTTACCCGAAACACGATTTTCTTTCTTTATTTTTAACCCGTCGCGAGTTCCTTCATTTACCACCTGTTCGTATGGAAATTTCGAATGAAATTTCTGCGAGCCGGGACTGGATCGACGACATCTAGCATCCGACCGGCGTGATGGCGTTTGCGAGTTTATTCGAGCGACAATCGAATAGCTAGAAGGTCGACGGACGTGTGACCGAAAACGGGATCCGGGGAGGATTTCAGAGATTGCACGACGAATTTGCAATTCAAAGAGGCACACGTGGGTACGTACACGTCGATCGGGGTAGCAATTGTTTCAATTCGTCATATACGCGCATTAATGGTGATCGTCGTCCAGCTCCTCTTGCGAAGGTGGTTCGTTAAATTTCAAAGCATAGTGGCTCACTTGACTTCGCGGCATCCCTTTGACGATCGCCGAGCCAAGATAATTAATTTACATACCCAAATAACATAGCGTGTAATTAATCGACCAGCTTCTTTCTTGAATCGCCTTACAGTGGTTAAACTTTGACACCATAAATTCATGATAATCCTTGGCAAACTGACACGAAATTTCCATTTTCTTATGCCAAGGAAAATTTGCAATTTTCGCAGTGTATATTTTATACATACATCTGCAATAGCGTTGTTAGCCTCATCCTTTTCAACAATCCTTAAGATATTCAAAGATCCACTTGAAATCTTCGTTCTCTCAGCCATGTATAAAACGACGCTTCATCGTAGCGCATTTTCATGTTACCACTGATCCCCGAGCGCATACGCAACTTCGCTAAATCGCATGCAGCTTCTGCGTCGGCTCTTCGTCGCTCGTACACGTCGGTGATGTTCCGTTCCGAGCGGAAGTAAAAAATTTTCTCACGAGAGGATCGCGCGTCGCACGGCTTTCCAGCGAGCATTTTTCACCTCCCGTCATAAAGTATGCTCCCGACGGGCTTCGAAATCCACGCCCGAGGATGAACGTCGTCGAAAACGTCCCGGGGTGGCGTCCTCAGAGGGGTGGAGCGAAAATAAATCCAACACGAACCGTTGCGGACTTCCTTGCTGCAGGACCCGCAACGAACCGATATAAAAGTCAGGTCGCAAACATTTTCTAGCTAGACACCACCAAAGAAAATGATTCTTTCTGCTTAAAAAAATTCTCGACCACTGTAACTCGTGTTTTCAATTTTGCTACCATTCTTGAAAAATTGTTTCATAATATTTGATGATATCGTGAATAGTTTTTTCGTGCTTCCTTGATTTCCAATAACGAATTTTCCATGATGAGAGTCAGTCTGCACGTGACGGCATTGGTGGGTGCGCACAGACGGGGTGAATCGGTGCATCGGCCAAGCAGACAACATCGTCGACATGATGAGAGCGAGAAATAAAACGAAAAGCAATTATTCAAATGCGTTCCACGCTGCGGAGTTCTATGTTCGTCTCCCCTCTCTCCATCATATAGCTTTTCTCCATTTCGGTTTTTTTTTCTTTTAACGCACTGCGACCTCTCGTTTCTCGCGTCTCGCGCTTCTTTGTATGTACAGGGTGACGCGAAATTCGCGAATATTATCTCTTTAGTGCATTTTGAAATTTAAAAAAGGTACCAAATATTCTTGATGATTTTTTCATTTCAATTATCTGAAAAAAGTGAAGCAACCCTTTGAAGTCGTATTTTATCCATCTGTTTCTCGACGTATCAGGTACCAATGACAAAGTACTTTAATTAACCAGCGTTTGAAGAAAACTTTTTTTAATTGTTAAGTCTTGAATTGATAGTAAATCTTGCAAGGAGCCTTTCAGATTCACCGTGTACATTTCCCCGCTTTTACTCCATTTTTCTTAGCTCATACCAGTAGTTCATTCCCCTTTTTCGTTTTACCCGTGATTCCGGCGAGAAAAGAGCGCCAGTAGAATGTCTGCTGTTATTACTAGCTTCGTGTCGAATCCCAGGACAGAGAAATCGCATCGACGAGCACGGGGACAATGACGTTGCACTTGACGGCCGTGTCGATACCCGATGCACTCGATCACGAGAAATTTTCTGCACTTATTCCCAAAGCTCGCTGTTCGCGTCTTATCTCCTCCACCAATCATGTTATTATAGTTATTACACTTAGTTGTAAGTACTCGAGGGAAATTTTGAGCTCGGCACGATTTCGCCATTTTTTATCCTATCAAACATGAAATATTCAGAAAACGCAGGACTTCCATAGCGGTCGGTCGAACTTTCATAATTATCACGCTCGCTTCTCCTCGATAATTAACCCCAACGATCATAGCCTCGTTATAGGTGTTTCGTTACTACGAAACTCGTTCGTCCAAGTCTAACGAGTCGTCGGAACGGAAGTTTGAAAATTTCCCGCACGCGTGTCTGCGTCGAACGAGGAGATTCCGCGAACAGAAACACGGCTTCCCCCTAACGTGATTAGTACTTCCTGTTGGAGAAGGAATATAAAATCTGTGCCGTTTGTCGCTGTTACCGGAAGCCGTAGAAACCGCAAGGAAAAAAAAAAGAAAGAGGAACATGAGAGGAACACCACGGCTCGCTGGTGTACCGGGCATATTTTCAGGGGCTTCGTTCTTGTTCCGTCGCTTCCAGGGACGTTTCGTTCGAAAACCGGAAACCGTCCGTGGCTGGCTAAGTCTCCTGTCCTGCAGTCAAAAACGTTGTCCTCGGAAACTGTTTTAATTCCTATTTGCATCATAGACCGAGATTACATCGAGGGGAACGAAAAGAAATGTCACCTTTTTTCAATTTCCTGTTTCTTTTCTCTGTTCTTCAGTTGAACCGGATCAATTGTAACCCAGACCTACAATGGTATTGCATTTTGTATATTTTGAAAGGATACCGGGGAGTTAAATGGGGAACGTTTTGTTCTGTCTTTAGTCATCGTCGGAGTTGGAATTTTTCCGGGACGAATTCGTGAACGAAACAAAGAGAAAGGTAGAAGGTAACAGAACGAAGAGAAAAATCGAATAACAGCGGAAAGAATAGAGAGAAGAGTTCAAACGCTCGACTGGCATCCGGTTAAATCTGAACGCTATAATTCCGTCGAATCCGTTTTATCGGACCAATCTTTGTTCCGCTAATTGAGGTCTTTTCATTCCTCTACAAATTGCCGGTGGAGAATCGTCGCTCGGCTTGTTCCGTGACGTCGGTTTACCGGTCGAACGGACGATAAAATGTCACCGAGAAACCTTAATTGAAACACCGTTCAATCGGGATTTATTAAGCGTCGTTCGATGCTCTAATCTCTACGAACCTTGTCTCGTAGGATGTATTAAATGAATCAGTACTTGACAAATAATTAACTCTACAGAAGTACCAGAAAAGATACCAAAAATGAAATCTTTCCTTTTATTGTACATAAATCTTTATTTAAAAGAAAAAAGAATGAACTTATGACCTGAAATACGAGAACCTGAAAAATAGCAAACGTTCCATCTGTATTATAAGCTTCGTCCAATGTCCTGACATAATATTTGATTCCATTATGTTTCAGGTTTGATCACGACCAGTGGCCGGAAACTCGATCGAGAAAATCAGGCGGAACACGTTCTCGAGGTGAGTTTGCATATAAATTATTTTTCTGGAAAAATATTGAAATTGAATCAGTGTTATCTGACAGAGTCCCAAATAGTAGGGCATCGCTTAATTAGGTCACGATTAATTGAACCTTTAATTAATGTCCTTGGAGTTGCAATATTTTTTGGTAACTTTTAAATTTGCATTTAAATTGAAAATTTGGAATCCCTCAAAATCCTCCAAAAATCTATTAATCGTCTATCTTTCGACTCGATTCTCGCACCTGATCTTGGCAAAGTGTTGACGAGGCTCTGTAGCCAGCTTAATAGTTCCTCGACTGAAGGTGGATTGCTTCGGCGAAACAATCATCTTAGCCTAAGTATAATCGCGCGTGGATGTGTAGAGGCGAGAGGGTTGTTTGCGCTTCGCTCGTCGACGACGTGCATCCAAGCCTGCAAGGCGTTGAGTTAAGTCGGATTCACGATAAAAGGAGCCAAGGATAGTATACTCGAATTTCCTGGTTCGAGACGATTAATAGTAGATTCTCTTCGCGAGATTGCTGTTTAGAGACGGCCTACTAATTGCTAGAACGAAACTACTTGCTCGCTGTAGACGCATCACTTTGTGACTCCTCGAAGCGTCTCATTTATCGGCTGATATTACTGCGACATCAAAGATTTGTATTGAAAATGATAATTGAATAATTAAACAGTGCCGATTCTATTTTCTGTATCGTTCTGAGAAACATAAAGAAGATCAAAAGAAGGGTGTCGAAGATCGAACTGTATCAGTAAAGAACAACTGAGAATAGTAGATAGGATCGAGTCCATAAGGTAAATCGAATCTCGAAACGGGGGTTGCTAACAGTCGATAGCTCGATTACCGATTCACCCTTTCGAGCGTTTAGTCTCGACCTGTCTGCTTTGTCAAATCTCTCGAATCACCGTTTCCTTTCGGTTCCTTCTCCTAGCGGAATCGCTTCTCCTAATATCGTCAGACTGGAAATGAGGAAGAAAATCGTATCCTCCTTGAAGATTGAAAAGTAAAATGAGGCGAGAATCTGGTGCCTGGAAAACGAGACGACCAGACAAGGGTGGCATAGCTTAGGCAGGAAACAGCAAGAGACAAGGGGTTAGAGAGAATGGAGGCGAGAATAAAGGAAGAGAAGTGTCGACGGGCCGAGTAGATGGAAAATCTAAGGAAAGAGGGACAAGGTGAAGCATTTCTCGACTGGTCGTCATTCGAGACTCTCGGGGATTTCTCTTGGCGTCCAGATTAAAGGAAGAGTACCAACGACGACCCTTCCGAGGAACCAGCCCTTCTTGGTTTCTCTCTTTCTCTTTACATGTGTATATGTATGTGTGCGGGGATCGTGAAACGTTGGAATTTCGTTACAATGGAAAGAGCAAAGGAGTATAGCAATCTCGGGAAAAGGTTCGCAACAGGAGCTAGAAATAAATAGAGACGAAATGGGAAACGGCTGGGTGGCGCCTGTTTTCAACCCTCTAACGACTTTTTACGTGTCTCCGAATAAAGGGGTGCATGGCCCTTTGGCTTGTTCGATTTCTCCCATGGAACACACCCTTATCCGAACTGGGATATTTATCAAAGTGTTGTTTAGGTGAAGTTGAAGAGAACTCGACTCGGAAAACACATATGTGACTACTGGTTTACGGTCAATCGATTTATGCGGCATAAAATCGAATTGAAGGAACGTGTGTTTATTGCGCGGAAAAGAAGAACCCGCTTCAGCCGTTCGTTTTATTCATTTTTAGTAGCCTGAAACACTTTGGCTCGCTCGAACCAAAGTTCTGAAATCTTGATAATTTTATTGAGTTGATATTGAGGATGATATTGTGAATCAATTAACTTTGGTACTTTGTGGCTCAAATATTAGTTTAATTGCTTTCTGTTTTACAAAAATAAACGTTCGAAGAACGACTTCGTTAAAGAGCCGCGAAACGAATTAATTACAATTGATGAACAGCTGGAATTACATCAATTTAGTGTCAATAGAATGAAACATGGCGAGATTCGGTCGAATTATATTTCGATTCGGAGGAACGGAACTTTGCAATGCAAATATTCGACCCCTTTTCCCGGTCCCGGATTAATCCGAGCCGCGAAATAATGATCGAGAACGATATTTAATATCGGAAATACAAATTTGTATTAGCGTCGTTATCTACGCTACAATGGACCGATTCTCGACCACGACGTTAATGAATCGCGCAAAGGAAATCGATAGAAAAATGAACGAGTGGGAGTAGAAAAAAGAAAAACGTCGCTGAGCCGCTCGTTGGGGGCAATAATTAATTATCGCATTGCTGACTCGGCGTTCTTCCGTTAAAATTAACCCAGTTATTGTCGCAACTTGTGTCGCAGTTTTCCATAAACGTTCGACGATAATTAATCGAGCTCCCGGTTAAGAAAAACAAGAATCTCCTTAATTGAACTAACGAGAGAACGTTTTAGTCGTCCAGTTAAGAGATTTCAATCGTTTCGACCGATTTTACGTCCCATAGAGCATCGAAAATGTTCGACACGTTCATTGCATTCTCCGCGTAATTGCAATAAAAGCAATAATTGCCGCTGCATTATTTGTCAGAATGTGCAAGTAAATCACAAAAGACTTAAGAAAAATAAGATGTTCGTGCGAGCTTAACGAGGAAAATAAATAAGCCAATTGAATTACTTTGTAGTTGAAGGAACTTTTTCTGAAGGAGTGAAATGTATCTCGTTTTCATGAAGTAAAATGCTTCAAAGAAATCTTTTGTTCCCCGAGTGCAAGAACGGCCGATACTTGTATCCTTCTTCTCGTAGTTAAAAGCGCTGCAGGCTTCATTCAACTGCAATTTTTTCCTCGCGTTGATCAAATAGAACGTTTTAACAATGTTTTAAAACTTTTCAACCTAAAGTTTCCGATAAAATAAAAGCACCGTTCTAGCGTGTATTTAACATCCGTGATGTGAGTTTTTGCTCTGGTAATGTTTCCATATTGTTTTTCGATATGCAGCAAGTTCACACAAGTTTCAGCTAAATTAATTTTACTGTTTAACCCGTCGATCATCATATTTGATAGACAAATAGGAATGCATACATACGTGAAAATTTTATTCCTCGTTAAATGAAAGATAAATAATTTTAACTTTGACTACGTAGAAGCTTTCTCAGAGAAGGTAAAAACTTTCCTCTTTCGTTCAGCCACTATTTTTAAACAGTATTCATTTTTTAAATAGCACCCCGAAGAGCTGAAAACTTTTAATATCACTAATTAAACGAGGCTATCGATATTTTTCATTAACTTTGATGTATCGAGAAAAGTTGCATACAGGTAATCAGAACCACGATATTACAAGGGCGAGCTAAAATATTTTGTCCCTTTTCAGATATTTCAATCAAAACTGCACATACCCAGATGAAACCTCTTGTTCGTAATTAGCAAAGACAGTGCTGAAAAGTATTCTTCCATATAAAATATGAAACTTCATTTTTGTTCTTGTTCTGTCAATTTATACCAACCTATTGCTTGTTTCTTCTCAACTAATGTAAAATCCTCAAACAGATTTTTCCCAATAATCTCCGAATATCCGTCGGCAACGATGAAATTCCCTCGATGTAACCGCGTCGATGTTGATAGAGAGATACCTGATATTCGTTTAATTAATGAAGAATCCGCATAAAGTTTAACGGTACGTGTACATCGGAAGCCAAGTCGATCATAAATTTCAACACACTATTTCGAAGTAGGTGCTCGAAACTGTATCTGGCAGACACTCGGTGCCCTGTGCACCCCGGTAAGCAAGTTTCAAGCCTACTTCGAATACCGTCGAGTGTCTGGAGCGTGCCTGGAGAATAAGGGCACTGAAGCCAACCATCGGCAACCGAAAAGGCGGACCCATCGAAACTCGTCCCTTCGTTTCTCTCGCCTCGATGGAAACTTAAATGAATCGCGTTTCCATTCTCTCGTTACCTTATTTATCCATAGTTTCGCGGTGGTTCGGGTTGAAAGGAGCGTTTTAGTTAACAGAGAGACCGGTTGGGTTAATGGATAAGGGTGAAGATTAAGAGGGATCTCGTGATACGTATTTATGTTGCCATTTAATAAATTGAATATTGTTAACGGAGAAGATTTATACGGGAACAGGACGGATCTGGTTTCGTGGAAAATTACTTGTATCGTAGCCGACATCCGAGATATTGCATCGCGGACCGCCTAACTGCGAAAGCTATCCGCTTAGTCTCGACGCGCAGCTTGTCGGCTAAGCAGGCCGTAAGCTTTTTGCTGTCGCTTTATTAATAGGTGTGATTTTTCATGCTTTTTCTCCTCTGTTCCGTGCTGCCTCACCGCCACTTTGCCACTTCCTCTCGCTCGGTGACGCGACGCGTGCTAAAATATTTCAGGCCCGTGCAGCTGAAGCTCGCGTACCGAGTACATTAATAAGAATGCTTAACTAGGCACTCGGGTCATGTTTCACCTATACCTTCCTTTTTCTCTGCAAAATTCAGCGCATCGACTATGTGCACCGTCAGCGTCGTATCTTCGGTGGTTTCATCGTAACGACATCTCGCATGCAACTCGCGTAGAACTTGTAAGAAGCTTCATTTGCAGCCGCTGGTACTTGTTAACACCCCCTTTCTTAGGTTTTGCACGCTCGTATACACGTGTACGTACGATCGCTTTCGACCGCACGTAAAGCCTGCCAATTTCCGGTCAGACGACCACGCGCCATCGTAGAAAAATATCGCGCGTATTCAGCATCTTTCCGAGGTGGTTAACCGGAAAGGGGCTTCGTGCCACGTATTACGTTGAAGAGGAGCACGGCGGCGAAAGGAAGAGAGGGCGAGAAAGAAGACCGGAGAAAAAGGGAAAGAATCGATCGTCGAGCATAGCGACGAAAGAAAAAGGCTCGTTCAGCAACATAAAAGTCCAATTTTTCTTCTTCCTTTTCTTCAATTTTCTCTCTTTAACACTTCGCCTTTGTTTGTATCTCACCTCCTCCTTTTTCTACTCTTCATACTTAGTATGGATCCTCGAACCCGTCGTTAAATCCCTTAATCGATATTCCTCGTGTCCTTTTTGCACCGTTAGCTAATTGCAACGACACCTGGCTTAATTTTCCCGTTCTTTTCGAGCACGCGAAGTCTCGCAAAAACGTACGAACGAAGGACTAGGATACTCGAGGAGAACACTCAGACCATCTTCAAGGTGACACGACGATCCTATGTCTTTACTTCTTTCTTTTTTTCTTTTATTCGCTGTTGAGTTCCTTTGAACTACCGACTGATGGATGGAACGTGTGAAACGTGGTTCTTAATTGAAGTGCTTCTGAAAGACTGCAGGGTTTAAGGACGGAAAGGACACGTTCCCCTATACTTTCGGCAATTATCTCACTTTTTCATAAAAACTAGTAACTTAAAATAAGAAATCGAAGAGTTAGATTACAAAATTTATCCTCAGTGTGAGGATTTGTGTTAAAGCGGAATTTTCTATTTTTCTAAAGCGTCGATTGCATGCGTCTGTGTCCGGCAGACGATCTTGTTCGATTTTTTCTACTAAATTGCGGTTATATTTTTAAATAAGACACATATTATTTGAGTAAAAATAATCGGGCAAGCTCGCCCGCTGGACGCCCGAAATTCCGCTTTTAGATGTAGCGCTCAACGTGTTAAGTAGTAAGTAGTATAAGTAGACGAATAGTCAGACGGCGCGGTAAAGGTTTAGTCAGACAGTAGAAAATCATGATCAGGCAAAAGTAGCAGACGATAGTGTAAGCATATAGAATATTAAAAAACATAAAAACAAATGAATATGAAGTCAATTATATAAAAATTTAATTAATGTTAGATTATCCTAAGGTACAAAGTGGAGAAAACAAAAATCAGAGGGAGTTGAAGAGCAACAGGGAAACCGGGTCAACCGTAAAAGGGTAAAAATACAGAGAGGAAGAAAGGAATGACTAATCACGAATGGGTATTCAAAAATCTTGACGGGAGAATCGTGTAGCCGCAAGCATTCCGCGTGCTACGCCCGAATAAATATCGCGAAGTGGAGAAAGTACGAAGCAACCGCGGGAAAAGTCTGACACAAAGAGAAAGGAATGCGTGAACCCGTCCGTTTTCACGTACCATTGTCTGTATTTCTAAAGCGGCAAAGCCTACCCTCTCTGATTTTCGTGATTTCCATTCAACGATCATTCGCCCTTTCGGTATGCTCATGAATCTTGCGATACATTCAACCAATTTATAATCAACTATAAACAAGCCCATTTTCGGCAATCTTTCACGAAACACAGTTTGAGAAAAACTGTCCTGGAACAACGATAAAATCTTTATAAAACGAATTTACTTGACCAGACTTTCTCTCTTTTCTCCTTGCTCGAGATCTGAGTTTGACGTCTGGCGGTTGTTCGCGCCTGTCAGACTTCGTACAAACTCCACGCTTGTCTCAAGCAGAGGAACATCTTCTTTCGAAACTTTCCATGACTTCAGTTCGGAGGAAATTTCTTTTCTATCGAGGCTGACCACAATTACCTATCTAAACGTTATCATTATCACGTGTAGAAGTCCCTTTTCTCATTATAAAACTTCGTGTTAAATTTGTATAAGATATCATTATGAACATTTTTCGAATAAAATACTTTTTAACTGCATAAACATTAAAAGGGAGGGTAGAAAATATAGCGAGGGTAGAATTCTTGCTGATAACGAAAATTCACCGTGTCCATGGTCGTAGAAGTTATCAGTGATTTTGCGACTCGGATATCGAAGAGTCGAAGATTTTAGGTAGAAATGGAAGGTCCGATATCTCGTGGAACGTCAAAAATAGCCGGGGGTTATAGGAATTCCTCGACGCGAAACGGTAATTGTCCCGTTTAAAAGCCATCGATACCCGTGATGTCGTCCTTGTATTCGATAAGTTCTTTCGAGGAGAACAAAACTTCGCCAGTATCTTTTTCGAGAAATCTGCCATTCTTGGTACCATCGCCTCCGGTGCTGCAGTTATTAATTACACAATCTGGTTGGTTCGTTAATTGAAGACAAACTTCGTACTCGTGGGCAAAAACAGGCAGACAATTAAGAGAAATATAACGGTAAGGTGGACGTAGTCAGCGGATATCGTCTGCCCTTTCGAGCTGGTTCTAATTATTAACGACCGCAATTACCAGGGTGTTTCCTCTGATAATATCTCTCTCGTATTCGTCTTCGAGTAACTTAGTACATAATCGCGATAGATTTTAGACAAACTTAATGTACGGAGGGTAACTCATAAAGGGTAATAGTATCTTCGAATGTTTCGGTTTTCTTAAATTCATGCTTGCGGTATCTTTAATGCAATATAAATGATCTTAGCATCGACAAGATTTGGCGAACAGGGATCGAAATAGAGTTAAGGGATTGCAAGGATACGTCTCGTTTAGCTCGTAGCTATGCATTGGAAAACGCTTAAGGTGCATCCACAAGATTGTTAAGTGGCTAGATAAACGTTATCCTTTGGTTTCGAAATAAAGCTAGCTTCTTCTGCGTGGGACGTTTGAAAATGGACCCTGGTAACGTGATACTTTATGCATACGATAGAGATACTTTGGTAATTTACAATTCGAAAATTTACATTAACGCAAAATTGTTGTCAAAGTAAACTTGAGCAAGCAGTAACTTGTTCTGGGGAGTAGCAAGGAAATACGAACTTAAAACAAAGTAAGTAAGCTTGACCAAAAAACGACGATCTTTCGACGACAAAGTTTTACGAGCCCGAAAACTTTGCTCGTCTTAATCAAATGTTTTATACCGTCTGTAGTTTATTTAGATCATGGTATTTTTTGTACGAACTCGATACTTTTGCAAGATCTCTTTGTGAAAATTACTCCTGTAGTGCTTGCAAACTTTATCCAGTTTTAATTTACATGCTCGGTATTTGATGTTGCATCGAGTTACGTTCTTTTAGACAAGCTCACATCCGCAGCAAATTGGAAGGTAAATAAATCCTCTAACGGATTAAACGAGGATCCTTTAATAAACTCTTTTACCCACTAAATCGTTAAGATATTTTCACTTCCTTTTATAGAAACTTGATTCATTTAATCCAACGCAAATTATGAAATTTTTATATTATGAAATTCGAAAATTTGCAGACAATTTTACAGAGAATCTAATGAGTTCGCAGAGTATTTATAATAATGTAATCTGATAAGAAATATGTGCATACAAGAAAAAAAAAATTGCGTATGTAAACGCAGGTTGATGCGATTCGTTTGTCGTATAAATCGAACCGGAATACAATCATCCGGACTGAGAAAAATAATATAAATAAAAGAAAGTGTATCGTTATCCATAAACGACGAATGTTCGATGAAAGAGGTGAATGTAGCGGTTGCGGTTGAAAGAGTAGAAATAAAAAATATAGCGGAACAGTCTACTTTGAGAAGAGTATCCAGGAGCGGAGCTAATGGTAGCGGTAATTGAGTTGAGGAAACCTTTTAAATGAACTGCTTTTCGCCACGATATTGCGTCGCTTTTGTGCTCGTTGATGACTTACAAAGCAGCCAGGAAGTCGTTGCAAAGATGCTGGTTCCGCGTTCAAGCCTCCACGAAAGGGACGCTTTAAAAATGTGCCGTTCTTTAAATCTAAATAAATTTCATTTCGCGTATAGAAGCGGGATGAATGAACCGACGAAACACGAGCACTCTTATTTACGAACGTTTAACACCAAAGTGTTAAATTAACCAAATAAAATTTGTCGAACCATTTGTCTTTGACAAATAAATATTACAAGTAATATTAGAAACAGAATCATTAATTAAAATTGATGTTGATAATTTTTCGTTACATTTCTGGCAATTTTTCAATTTCTCTATATGTGCCGCGACAAACATTGTATCGTATCCCTTCATTCCTCTGGATGGGCCGCCGCGTCGTTGAACCACCCTCCAACAAACTCCTAACTCGATTAGAGCTGCACAAAGGCGTGGCGGCCGTTGGTGGCGCAATAAAAATCAGGATTTCCGGCTGCTGGCTCGTAACATTCATACCGGTTGCAGTATCGAAAGGCGTGAGTATACTCGTGCTTCATAAAAAGGCTCGTAAACGTACGTGTACCGTTTCAGCGGCGAAGACAATTTGAAAAAGCACAGGTAAAATGGCGCCTGGCAGGCGCCTTCGACGATTTACGCGATTCCCGAACCGGGTTCCGCTTGGAGAACCCTCGAACAGGTTGCACGAGTTCTTAGACTTGTCTTCAAAGGAAATCTTATCTCTTGGCATGCTTCGTACTGTCTAGAAATATTGCAGAGCTAAGATTGGACTCACGCGATGAGCAAAGTGCATGGTAAAATTAAAATTAAGGAATGATTAGCGATAAGCTTATTCGATATCGTTAGATTTATTGTGTCCATGAAAGTGGTCAGGAATGCATAGGATAAAGTGAAAAATAGGATATAAATAGGTACAGCTTGATTTTTTTATTAACATATTAAATACTATTCGGGTCATTAGCGAAAGAATCAATAAGTAAAAAATAAAAAGTAGTTTCGAATTCCATTGAAATTAGATTAGTAATTCACAGTAGCATAATTGAAGGATCCTTGCAGAGCAAAGAGTGGTTTCTTAAATAACCTTTCCTTTGATCTCATGGTTAAAAAGAGATCGTGTAAAGGGAGAGCTGTTGAATCTCGAAATAAAGAGAATGGTCTTTGTAAACATAAATTGGCCACAGGCCTTTCACTAGGGGAAGTGCACTTAATTCGGCACAGAGGTCACAGGAAAATCCCCCAAATAATGATTGCGGAATTAAAACGCTTTCCTCGAGGGAGACGTAACAATTTTCATTAATTTAACCAGGAGGGATAGGGTTGTTTCGAGGAAATGGGTAAATACTCTCAGCCAGGTATTAAGAACGACACTCGGCTTCTTGAAAGTACAGAAATGATTGGTTCCTGATTAAAACTTCAAAGCCTCTTAAAATAGAGAGTAATTCAACTATATGGAAAGCCTTTCTGCGTGAAATTTATTTTCAATTTGACAATCTGTATTAGAGATTGAATACGTTCTATATACATAAAAAAGAAATCACTTTTCATATTATTGGAAAAATCCGATCGAGTGGAACGTGAAGATGTCTCGAATTCAAGCTTACAACTACCAGTTTTCCTCTTGGCTTTGTGCATTCCCGCCACTGGATGTGATTAAATATCGATCGACAGGGATGCTTGGAATAAGGCTGGCCGTGTAAATAATTTCGTTGAAAGTGTTCCTGTATCGTGAGCATAATTGAAACGCGTCAAACCAACCAGGAGAAGAGAAAACGGGAAAAGAAACACGGTAGTGTATCGACCGATATACGCTAAAGATAATTGATAATCCGATATCAGTTAATCGATACACGAACGAATGTAACTCTCCTCTGCGGGCAATACAGTATTGGAACCACAATGGATCCTCGATATATTGCTTTCAGCTATTTTTCGCGAGATGTGCCAACACAGAAAACCATGGCGAGAATGGTCACGTTCGAAGCTAACGAAACAGCTATCCCGAAGTAATTAAACTACCCTCGATCGCCATTGCGCTGGCTATGACAGCTCTCGATTGGGCATTTTAGTAAATTCAATAAAACTTTTGTCCTCTAACGCTCGCGTGGAATCCCTGCTACCACTGTGCATTCACATTTTTTTTCTCTTTCTCTCTTTCTGCGTACACCTCGTTTCTCGCTGGAACTTTCAATAGCTCGACGATCAAATAATCCGGAATCTCTGAAAATCATTTCGGATTCGAGTTTTTCCAAGATCTTTCGAAGATACACGTTTCGAACTTCGATTTTCACGAGTGGCATACGAATGTCGTCCTGGAACGATTTTCTTTGGAAGGAAAAAGTGATAAAATTAAAGTACCGTTTTTCGGGGTATAGATTCAGATATGAGAAAGGATGAATTTGCCTTCGATATGCTAATCAACTTGTTAAGGTAATCATTATATCGAAACGAGATCAACGAAGAAGTAATATCGAAGCAGGTTGGAAAGATAAGTATCGAGAGCAATGGTAAATCGATTCAAAGAACAAGATCGAATGGACAGAAAATGGGGGAGGGGCGTCTTATCTTCACGGAAATGTTTCCATGTCGGTGGAAATAAGTTTTCCCCTGGCGACATCCTCGACGAGATTTCGTTGGTCTTTTACCTTTACGATCAGAAGCAGGAATACGGTCAGCGGCGTCGATTTTGCAGATCGTGTTCACGATATTCGCGCATGAAAAGCTAGAGATTCCGCGGTACCAACAGGAAACCGGTGGAAAGTGTGTAGGATAAGAGGGTAACAACCATGGTAAGTGGGATAAAAGGAAAAATGCGACTGCTCGGAGAAACTCATAGCGGAGGAAAACGTTTCGAGATATTGCGAACGAAAGTATGGATATAACTTAGTGCATGCTTCTTTGCGTTTTGTTTCGCAAGAAATTGGAATGAAAGCGTACCTACCTTTCTAATACTTCGATGACCACGCGTTTTAGATCTAAACAAAGCAAAGGATAAAAATCGAAACGCGAAATTTTATTAAGAACGAATGAATGAAAGAGGTTAATTAAATACGTGTTGCAAAAGAGAGAAAAAAGGGACGAAACACTAGGGATGAGATTAGAGTAACTGGGAAGTCAGGGGATGATCGTAAGCGCTGTAAGGATGGATTCAGGGCTTAAAGTCAATAATGCAAGTTGGGATTATGTAGCCATTTTCATTCGGTTCTACAAGGTACAGCGGCTTTCGTGTTCTACCTACCGATGGATTATCTGAATAGGAAAGGCTCAAAATTACTTTGTGCATGAATGCCACTTGATCCATTCAGAAGTTTCCGGGATCTCTCGAATGCGTTTGTTCATTTGTGGCCAATTACGTGAAACATATCGTACAGGGTTGCTAATCAAATCTCAACTCTTGTAACTGCTATAAATTCTCGACTCTCCTGTTAGCTGGGTTAATTAAAATTAAGTAAAAAAAAAAATATTATGCTTGTTCGTTTATAACGAGACTAAAAGTACAGTCAAATCAACCTTTCAAAAAATACTGATTCAACTCTCGAATATCAAAATTTTCTAAATTTCAGCTTTCTAAAGATTCCATAATTGACCGTTCTCTATTTCAGGTGACAGTAAGGGACGACGGAAGGCCTTCGCTGTCGTCGACGACTCGCGTAGTGATCTCTGTGGCGGATATAAACGACCATGGACCAGAATTTGAGCAAAAATTCTACACCGTTCAAATCCCTGCCTCTCCGTCGACCGACAAACCCTTATTCCAGGTAAGAAGCTTCGTTTCCACTCGATCAGATCATCGTAATTCTATCCGACCTTCTAGTTGAATTAGGACATGGCATCCCACTTTCTTCGACCCCTCGATGTAAATGGAGAAACGGACGAGACCGTTTCTGGTCCGTTTCATTTTCTCGTTGTCTCTTTGTAACACCAAGTAGAAGTAATACCTTCCCCCCGTATCTTGTTGTATATATTATCCATTCGCTCGTGAAGGAAACAACCCGACCCGCGGAGATGTGTATACGTATGCCAGACCGACGGGGTTGGTGCGTGAGTCGAGAAAGTAATCGAAACTTCGTCTCACCAATGTACTGGCACAATTTGTTTTTGTTGAACGTCTGCGTATATAGGATTCGAGGGCTATAAAAGAAGCAGGATCACCGCAGGATTCTCTTTTTCTAACTTTTAACGCATCGACTTACGCACTCGATTCTCTTAAGCTGGTCGCTGACTCGATCGAACGGAATCCCTTTCGAAATGAAATCTACGTATTCATACAGATTTCTCAGCTTTGATTCTATTACTCAAATTTGAACCTTTCGGTGTATAATACTTTATTGAAGTTGAGGGAGGGTTGAACGAACCAGCGATCAGCATCCTTTTCACGATGTCACTTCAGTTACAAAACAAAATCTTAGACCTTTCCGTTGTCTCGAATGTGTTAACTTTTGTGTGCCTTAAGTACTCGAAAAAAAAACGAGGCTGATACGTTTAAGAGGACGGACAGATTGCTTTGCGACACCCTGCTCGCTTGGTGGTTATCGAACGTGTCCTCCCTTCGAGTCGCCTCTTGTTCTCGATGTGATCAAAGAGCCGGACCCAGCCCGCTGACTATCGCAGCGTAAAAGGGTAGAGATTTAGCGCACGAACACCCTCGCATTCGATCCACCCGCAACCCTGTAGTTCTTCGGATTTACGAGCGAGTGGTACACCGGTTACATGGCGCGTTTTCACGCGTCGTCGACTTTCAGATTCCGGCGACGGAAATGGTGGTTAACGAGTTCCCTTTGTAACGAGCGTTACCTTAGACCACCACTCTTCTGAGAATCGATTCTGGCCTCGATTCACCGAAATTCCATAGAGATTTATTTATTTATTTATTTATTTGTAAATAGACGGGATTGACCCTTTGGATACAGAATTTAACAAAAATAATTTGAAACAAACCTTCGTGCCTATAAGATAATATTTCGTGCAAGCGGCATACAAAAATCTGGTGTGACTACAATAAATTAGGCAGAGCATAGTTTCAGAAGGATAAGCAACGCTAACGCAAGGTACTCTTCATAGCATCTCTTAGTGCGAAAGTGTTACAAGTGGCCAAATCTGGTTTTGTAGCTCACTATAAAAAAAGGATTAAAGCTTCTAGTAGTGCGAGGCGGAACGTTAAAACGAGCTAGGCTGAGGAGTTCGGAGCAATCGATTTTAGAAGTGAGGATACTGTTAAGAAATAGTACTGCTTTGTAGAGGAAGGAGGTGGAAATGTTCCATAATTGCACTGTAATCGTGATCGTCCCACCTCATGGGATTACCAGATTTATACGCTAAGAATCTGAGAAATTTATGTTGCACCTTTTTTGATATTTTGATTTATGAAGAACAGTGTTGATTAATTTAATATCTGGTCAATTGATTCGAATTAGCCTATACATGCCGTTCAGATACACTGAACTGTAAACATATTTGTACTATTAAATGTTTGCGTGATTCGCAAAAGCGCCACAGGACCTAAAGTCGCAATCGATGTTAACCATAGATAGAGGAAGCCAGAGGGAGCTCGTTAATCCCGACATCAGTAGTAATAATAACTCTTGCACAATATATCTGCGATATTTAATATAATTCCCTGTCAGTGTTGAATTTCATCGGGGCCAGATTCAATTTCACCGGATATCGAATTACGCTTGCTCGTTCCCGTAATTTTGGTCGGTCACTTTGCGTTATGAAACGTGCTTTAACTTCCGGCTGCGCAAATCTACAATATAAATGTTAGAAACCGTTGATGTGTCAAAATATACAGGACCAAGTATGATTGTTACAAACACAACGTGATTGTCCAAGAAAAAAAATGAAGCAGAAACGAGGAAAAAAACGTGAGAACGGAAAAGGGGTGCGTATGTTAAGGGTTGCTTCGGGCGCGAGTTAAAATTGGCTTTTTCTTACTCTCTCGACATCGAACGAACCGGAGGAAAAAAATCACGGTAAACGGGGGTAGATCGAAAGCAAATTATCGGAAATAATGCGAAAGTTAAAAGGCTTCCTTCTCTCGTTCTCGACAGAAATCGAGGAACCGATCGCGGGAGTTCGACCTTTCGATCGATACGTTACTAGAGAATGGAACATGGGAGACATTTAGCCCCGACAGCTTGTCAGGAGATCGTATATTCAGGGTAAGGACACGTTGGCACGTAAACTACAAAAAAAAAAAATTAATAATCGCCTACCGAATGACGTTGGGAACATAAATAAATTCTTACGCAAATTACGGAATTGGTCTCGGGTAGTTTACGCGAACTCTCTCTTCTGCATTCATTGATTTATGACCCGCTTTTATTTTCGACTGTGAACGTTTTCGTTATAATTATAATGCCGCATTTTCATGCAACCCTGCTGTGCCCGTTCTTGTTTTTTTTTTTTTTTTATTTCAATAGGACCTCCATGCATTCTGTCGACGTTTAACCGATCGTCTTTTATCCTTGGGCCGTGTTGCAACCCTTTTTATTTTTTAAACAGTCACCGTTGAACGATACGCGAACCTGAGCGAACTCCGTGAAACATTGGAACAATTCGGGTTTCAATGAACACCCAAGCTTGCTTGCTTGGTAGCTTGAACGGGGGTAATTGAGGCTCGTTCGTAGCTGTCCAGGGATTTGGGTCGAGAGCGGAATTTATCTCCCCGAGTTATTAAGTATCAAGTGCCTACTGGCTTCTTAATTGCATTCAGGGTTCAATGCTCTTTCCAGTGGATACGAAAGAACCTGGTATGCCCGGTGTTTCTAACGAGTCCGAAGGAAAGCTCAGCAATTTAATTGTCTATTGAGAAGCTTTAGCTTGACGTTGGTCTAAGTGTTAAATTTCAACCCCCTTTTTACTAGCTCGAATAAATTATTACCTCGTTTACAAAACCCTCATCGCTCCTGCTTTTCATAAAATCGTATTTGATTCAATTATGATAATTTCAATTTCGAATTTAACGCATTCGCCTATAATGTTCGCTCAGATTTGTATCTCGTTTAATCCCCGACTGCCATCACTGTTCCTCTGTATGTGTTCCTCTTCGATCTCCGTCGTGTTTTACCCATGTTGCTCGTCACTATGTATGCATTCTGTTCTTGAATGTTTGCATCTGTCTATGCGGGGCTGTCGCCTGATCATTTTCCGTTTCCTCCTTTTGCAATTAATCAAATTCGCGATGCCAGGATGGTCCGCTGCATACGGAAGCATGTCGGGAGGAATAGAAAGGAAAGGAATGCTCGTGGCAACGATTTGGAGGGTTTTCTTTCCCACGAATTTAACGTCGAGAAACTGTGGCAATTAACGATTAATTAGTCAAAATGATAAATGGTAAAGGAAAATGATGAAAATCGTGGGTCAGAGAACTCGAGCCGATAATGAGCTCTAGCACACTTGAAAAAGCGCATGCAAAAAAGAAAGAAACAATGCTCGTGGCATCTAATGAATCGACGACGATACATTTTCCAGCGCGAATCCGCTTGCATCAGCTCGAACAGTTCGATCAAGCTGCCACCGCATACGTGGCCTTTGTTTAATACGCTTTAATGCAGATCGATATTTGACAACTCGAGGGTGGACGACGAGGGCTGCATCTCGTTTTCTCCTACCCCTTCTTTTTTATTCTTTCTATATCATTTTTTCAATTAATTTCACGTGTCGCCGCATGATATCGACTGCGTGAATGCCATGCTTCGAGGTTACGAGTGCAATGTTTTACTGTAAGTTCAAAACGAAAGAGAAAATACCAAGGGAATTGAACATTCTTAGAGTGTGAACGAAATGTTAAGAAAGAACGACTTGTTTTTCTTTCTCGTGTATACTAGACTTCATTCATTGTTCGTGTTTTTTCATTTTGCTTTTTTTTAAACATTCACTTTCAACATTTTCACCATATGTACATACACAGACATATGGTTTAGAATTATTTCCTTTTTATTTCAGTTTTTGACGCGTCTTATACAGGATGACGCAAAGATTCTTTCTTATTTTCATTTTATACAACCGCGCACGATACTAATGTTACTTCTGTGTCGTGTAAAGTTATGTTCGTAGAGAATGATGGAAAGACAATGGGGGGAAATTGTTTATCGTTTTAATTGTATCCATGTGTACCATAGGTACTCGCGAACGATAAAGACGTCGGTGATAATGGAAAAATCCAGTATAGCATCAAGGGTGGTCGAGGCAAGGGCAAGTTTAAGATTCACCCCACTACTGGCATGGTGTACTCTCAACGGGGCTTTGAAGCTGGACAAGAATACGAAATGATGGTAAGTAGAAAACATAGATGTGATCGTCTCTTTGAAATTTTTAAAACCAATTTGGAACACCAAATCGGTTAACAAAAGCACGTAATGGATTAAATTGCAATCGGAAAAATATCGAAATGAAAAAATAATAGAAGCTTAAACCCCTGTTTCGTGTACCAAACATAAAATCAAAAATTTAAAACGTCGTCCAACTGGTTGTACAAACTGAAAGCTAGTGATTCTAGGCGAGGGATTAAATAAAAGCCATAGAATAATATTTCATTTTTGAGGAAATCGATTGTAAAATATTACTAATGAATCATACCATCAGCCAATTGTATAAATTTAAAAAAGAAATGACACAACAAATTAAAATTGAAAAAGTATCAAAATGAAAAAGTGATAGAAACGTAAAAGCTTGTTCCATTTAACATCAAACGCATCATCTAGAATGCAAATCCGACTGGTGGTACGAACTGAAAGCTGGTGATTCTAGGTAAAGAAATAAATAACAAAAAGCTAGAATAATATTTTTTTAATTGACGTTGAAAAAATACACATCAAATCATCAATTGAGTGGACACATGGATATGTTAATTGCACTATCACAATTCATGATTGACTGGAAATGACGTTTTCCTTGATACGATTTACGTTTCAGTCTAACTTGGTAGCGTACGTTTCTGTTTTCCAGATAAGAGCCGCGGATAGCGGGGAACCACAGCGCAGTCATCAAACACGAGTATCCGTGCAAGTTGTCGAGGTACCAAAGGAATCCGAGAATCCACCGGTCTTCAAGACGAATAATCAAAGAGTCGAGGTCACAGAAAGCGACGAGGTTGGTTTCCTCGTGGCATTAATGCAAGCTTCGGACAAGGACGGTGATTCCCTGTGGTACGATATCCTCGGTAAGTACACAGCACCACCATCAACCGATTCAGTGATCAAAATATTAAACTGGCGACCAAATTTCTGACCTTCGATGAATAACAAGGTATATTTAATTGGCGAAAGATCAGAAGATTTCATTGAAACATATTTGAGCGATTCGAATACGAAAGCGCGAGCTGCATTTTCCAAGTTGGTAGCATCGAAGTTGGAAAGTTTCACAGCTGGATCGCGTAGGTAGCAGTTAAACTTTCCACCGCCAAATGGCTGTTCGAGTTGGAGGCACACTTACGTCATGTCATTAAAATCGTCAGATTTAGAAGGAAGACGCTTTGGAATTCATTAAAAGACCAAGAATGATCCCAATTGTAGCAATTCCTTGTTTCCCTTTTTCACTCGATTCTGCCATGAATTGAATTTTAATCTTTGAAATCTTCTACAAGAACTTTGTCTCCCGTTCGTGCCGATACTCCTTGCAATACAAGCGTGCAAGCGTATAGAAGAAGGTAATCGAAGCGGAAAATTTCGTACGTTCCAGACGGCGACAAGCGGGACGAATTCTTCATCGGCCGCGACAACGGGAACGTGTTACTCGCGAAAAAGCTCGACTGGGAGACCCAGAACTTCTACAATCTCACGATCGGCGTGACGGATAGCGTGCACACCGCTGTGACGCAGCTGCTGGTCACGGTGATCGATATCAACGATCACAGGCCGGAGTTCACGGAGACCACGTATCGGGTGGACATCTCGGAGAACGTGGAGAAGGGCGAGATGATCCTGCAATTGCACGCGACCGACGAGGACGAGGACAAGAAAGTGTTCTATAGTTTGCACGCAGCCCAGAATCAGGCTTCCCTTGAAATATTTCACGTGGACTCGGTGACGGGGTCCATAACGCTGAACGAGGTCCTGGATCGAGAGACGATCGAGGAGCACGTGTTGACGGTGATGGTGAAGGACCAAGGAACACCGGCGAAACGAAACTACGCCCGTGTGATCGTCACCGTGCACGATCACAACGATCATGCTCCAGAGTTCATCAGCGAGATCATTCAAGGAAAGGTGTTCGAAACGTCACCGATCGGCGCTGCGGTGGTGCAGGTCTGGGCTATCGACAGGGACAGAGGAGACAATGCGAAAATCACGTACACGATCACTTCCGGCAACGTAGGTAACATGTTCTCGATAGATCCTGAACTGGGTGTGATTCGCGTGGCTCGTGAGCTCGATTTGAGCGTCTCTTCTGAGTACATATTGCTGGTGAAGGCTACGGACCATGGTTCTCCAGCTTTGGCTAACACAGTCCCGGTACACGTGATGGTCACAATGGCTGACAACGCTCCACCTCGATTCATACAGAAAGAATTGTCCGCCGAGATCTACGAGAACCAACAGCTCGGTACCTACGTGAAGCACGTGGAAGCCAGAAGCACGTCCTCGTTGCAATTCGAAATCGTCGATGGTAACAAGGACGACACGTTCTTCGTGAACCCTAGCACCGGTATCATAGTGATCAAGAACGAACTGGATTACGAGAAGACGAAGTTTTACAATTTGACGGTGGCTGCGACGAACATGGCCGGCGCCAAAGCGCATTGCAACGTGATCGTTCATGTTCTGGATAGAAACGACAATGCTCCACGGTTTCTACAGGCTACTTATACCGGTGAAATAAGCGAAGGTGCCAGTATAGGCTCGCTCGTGTTAACCAACACCAGCACGCCGTTGGTCATCAAAGCGGAGGATGCTGACTCGGAGTTGAACGCTTTGTTGAACTACGATATCGTGGAGGATCTGCCGCGGAAATACTTCCATATTGACTCGAGCACAGGCGCCATTAGGACCGTAATGGTATTGGATCATGAGAGCATACCGAAGTTCACGTTCCACGTTAAGGTGTCCGATCTTGGTAAACCGAAGCTGTCCTCCGAGACCACCGCGAAAGTGATGATAGTCGTAACGGACGTGAACGATTGCCCGCCAAAGTTCCTCGAGAACGACTACAACACCACCCTGCTGTTACCCACGTACAAGAACGTCGCGGTTGTACGTGTGAACGCGGTGGACCCGGATAGTTCCGAGGGAGTCGCGCTCAGGTACGTGCCAGGTTATTTAACATACTCGCGTCTCTGTATTTATGACCGCCTTTAAAAAGCTGATTCATATTTATGCGGTGCCGTGCCGCTTCGTTAGCATTCATTTACCATTATAATTGTTGCATGAAATTTGTATGATACTCGGCTCTCTGATATACGTTATTCCCGAGATGAAGAAAATTACTTGGCCATTTATACCGTGAGGACTGCCTCTTCAATTTCCATAGGTACACGCTCCTTATTCTTCTCCGAATCATCCTCCGCGACTCGAGTGTAACCAGGATGCAGTTGAGTACTTTTTTATGATCGAGGATAATTTCTAACAGCGCTGATTATTTTCTTCAGGTACGACATCATCGATGGCAACAAGGGACACACGTTCGACATAGACGCGCAAACCGGTGTCATCACGGTCTTCAATCCCGAACGCATTAAGAAGAATTATCTGCTTCGTGTCCGGGTATCGGATGGAAAATATTCGAGCGTCACCCAGGTGAACGTGGCAGTCGAGAAATCGGAGAACTCGGGGCTGGTGTTCCAGAAGGAGGTTTACGAAGGATCCATCCCGGAGAACTCGACGAGGATCACTACCGTCGCGGTCGTCAACGTCCTCGGCAGCGCCCTCAACGAACACATTGTCTTCAGCATCCTAAACCCTACGGACATGTTTGTAATTGGACCCACGTCCGGCGCGATTCGAACGACGGGGATTAGATTCGATCGCGAGGTTTGCGACCATTACGAGCTGATCGTGGAGGCGAAGAGCCAAATGCCGGACAGGGAGAAGCCGAGGGTTGCTCACGTGATCGTGAACGTTACGATACTGGACATCAATGACAATTGCCCGATGTTCGTCAATCTGCCCTACTATGCCGTCGTCTCGGTCGATGCACAGAAGGGTGACGTGATTACGAAGGTAAGCATCGTGGAAACCTCGCCCTTTTGGACCTTGAATGTTAAACCTTGAATCTGCTGCAGGTACATGCGATAGACATGGACAGCGGTGACAACGGGGAAGTCAGATACGAACTGAAGAAAGGCCACGGGGAATTGTTCAAAGTTTGCCGAAAGACGGGTGAAATATCGTTGAAACAAAATTTAGAGGGACACAATCGTGAATACCAGCTGACCATCGCTGCGTACGATGGTGGTAAGTGTATTCGTCTGGGAAAGAATCCCTTACACATTTTTCCAACAATTTTCGACGTGCTTTTAAACAATTTTCAGGCAACACACCTTGCTCGATCGAGGTTCCGGTCAACGTAAAAGTGATAGATCGTTCTATGCCAGTATTTGACAAGCAATTTTACACGGACAGCGTGCTGGAAAGTATCGAGATTCACTCGCCCCTCGCTTTATCCATCCAGGCTGAGTCACCGTTGAATCGGAAACTAATATACAGCATCACGAAAGGCAACGATTTCGAGGAATTCGCTCTAGATTTTAACACAGGTAAGCGATATTATTATTTCCGTGTTTGAGATAATATTTCAAATCGTTCGAACGATAAGTTAGACGTTAAAGACGTGAAAGATTACCGAGTTAACACCGTATGCAAACAATCGCGCTTTCTATTTTAACGAATGATATTTTGGTTTCCCTGTAAATGGTATTCGGTGACTAAATTCTAATGAAATCACGGTGTAGTGGTGAAAACAGTAGCAAAATGTGTGGGGTTATTGGAATGTATCGCACGTAACACGAGCTGCGGATGTTGTTCATACCGAATTTTTACTCGTACGTAATTAATAACGCGTCGATCAATTATACGCTTCGAATTAATCCTGATCGACGATCAAATATGTATGTTTTTCGCGACTCGTTACCTCTCGTCGCGTTTCAATTTACGTTCAATTTTGATAATTTACTTTTTTGTTTTATTATTATTATTCTTTCTCGTTCAATTGATCTACTCCCTATGCCCGTCTCTCCCATAATTTTATTCTTTACCGAATGCTTTATCTGATTAAACTAGAAATTAAAGTGTTGTTGTATCTCCCTGTTTTCGCAGCCCCCGACAGTAACAATGGCCCTTGTGAGTATAAAAAATACTAGTTCTATCGGTTCTGTTGTGTTGCACTGTACGATGCTACTGCACTTGCTGTCTGATTTCATGCACGTTTCGAAAATAACAACTTCGCACACCCTTTTTCTTCTTTTTCTCTTGCACCAAATTTAACATAACACCACGACGAATCTCACCATCGCTAACCGACCCTTAAATTAAAAACTCTGATTGTTGCACGATAAGGGAATAATTAAAAATATTAACGAGCAACGAGAACGGAATTTTCGTTCACCAAAAATCGCGTTCTTTTATTTCATTGAAAATGATCAACGATTTTCCACGGATAAGGAAACTTTTGAAAAAGCGTAACGCTTGAATACACAAAGTTGCTCTCGAAAATGGACGAGCGTTGGAAATTCCGGATCCTAACTCAAACACGAGGAAACCCGTATCATCAGAGGGGTACTCGAGACTTCCGTTCGCCGCATAGCTTCTGTGATTGCACACCTAACACTCGCGCGCATCCGGTGCTTTGAGGATCTAACCGCTTGCTAAAGATAATCACGACATCCATGATGCACGATTCCTGGTGAAAGAAAACAGGCACGATCGAACGTTTAACGACGATACAACGTTTTCAACTTCGCCGCACGTTAATCCTTTTTTTTTTTTTTTAATTATTTTTTTCAATTCCTTTCTTCGTGTACAGAACGGTTTCGTTCGTGCACTTTGCTCTCACTTTTACTCATCGTTTCCCTTCCAACCAGTAACTCGAACCGGTCCCATTATCTCATAGAAGCAACAACAGAGTGCTGTGTAAAACGGGCTTGGAGCACAGCGTTGCTTTAAACGCGCGGGTACGTCGTTACTTCGGAATCACTCTCGGCACAGCAATTTATCTTGAAACGCGTCTCGACGGTGGCTTATCGTCGGCACACCGTTTTGTTCGCTCTTTCTTTCTTTCCTCATCTCTTGTTTTTTTTTTTTTTTCTCGTTTTCACTGCTGTCCGAGATTCTCGCGGCTTCACTCTTCTCGCATGGCGTGTCTGCACCTTGCGTCGTGGCGATCGGTGAAAAGAAATTATACCTGTATCGCACAAACCAGTTGCCAGGGTACAGGGTACCAGCCTCGTAACAGGTTGACTGAAGATAATTATTGGGATCGTTGGGTTCGAATTTAAATGCGCTAGGCTGTGGCCTTTGAACCCCTCGATCCATTTGAATGCATGGCTCGCGCGATGCGTACGACTGAATTATCGTTAGCGTCTAACAGTCAGCCTGTTAAATTGCATACCACGACGTCGCGTCTAAAGGTGCATTCACTCTGGTAGCATACGCAAATTCATTCACGGTATTCGATCGTCCTGTACAAACGTGTTTACCACGTGACTCGCATTCATCGATGTTCCTTCTCTGATGTCCGTGAAACCGAGCAACAATCGTACAGAGTCGGTCGGAGAAAGTGGGAAAGCGATAGAAATAGGAAACGAAGGTTTTTCGGTTTCGCGCACGCTGCCCTGCATAGACTGCTTTCGGGTCCTACAATCATCTCTTCAATAAATCAGGTGTAATCTATGTGGTGGATGAGCTGGATTATGAGCAGAAGAAGCAGTACGAGCTGACGGTGCGAGCTACGGACAGCGTGTCCGGTGTGTACGCTGAGGTGCTCGTTAGTATCCTGGTGCTGGACGTGAACGACTGTCCGCCTGAATTCACTCAGGACTCGTACAACATATCGGTCTCGGAAGCGGCTCCGTTCGGCACATCGGTGTTAAAAGTCAGCTCGAGAGATAACGACACAGGTAGGCAGTTGCAGTGAACGTCGCGTTTCGATAGGTACCAATAATTATTTAACAAACAATTAACGCCTTTCTCTCTGATCAGGCATAAACCAGCAAGTACGTTACGCGATTCAAAACGACACAGAGAACAGCAGCGAGCTGTTTCACATCGATCCCGAGGAGGGTGTGATATTTCTGAAGAGGTCGTTGGACCACGAATCTCACGAGTCGCACCACTTCACGGTGATCGCGATCGATCGCGGTGTACCGAGTCTCTCGAGCACCGCTCACGTCTGGGTGACGGTCATCGACATGAACGACAATCCGCCCAAGTTCGAGCAGCCTTCGTACACGTGCTCGTTGTCCGAACACGCGGAACGGGGTCAATTCGTGACAGTGGTCTCAGCCAGCGATCCGGATTACGTGGACGAGAAGCTTACCTATACGATCGTCGGGGGAAACGAGCAGCAAACGTACAATATCGATCCGTCGACTGGTATCATTTCCTTGATAAACATGCAGAACTTTGGCGAGAAGAAATTGACGATGTTGAACGTTTCCGTTACCGACAACGTGTACACCAGTTTCGCGCGAGTCAAGATAGAGATACTGCCAGCCAACAGGCACAATCCTAAGTTTCCGAATCCCGTGGTCGAAGTGACGGTCTTGGAGAATCAGCTACCAGGAAGACTGGTGACCAGCGTGATCGCGAGCGACGAGGATTTCGGCGAATACGGCACGGTGATCTACACGATAGCCTCCGATCTGATGAAGGAGATCTTCGATATAAACAGACTGACCGGTGAGATCGTGACGAGGAAGAAACTGGACCGTGAAGAACAGAAATTGTACGAGATACCAGTGATGGCTACGGACGGGGGTGGTAGGTCGGGCTTCGTGATGGTCAGGGTGAAGGTTGGAGACGAGAACGATAATTCACCGGTGTTCCTTCTGAGAGAGTACAAGGCTAGCATACACGGTAATCTAACCGTGAACACACCGTTCCTGAAAGTGAAGGCTCAGGATGCTGACGAGGACGATGCTGCGAGGATCGTTTACTCGATATACGATCTACAGTCATCGGAGGCGAAGGCACTGTTCGGTATCAATCCTGACACTGGGGCGCTGTTCCTTCAAAAGAGCGCGATACCATGGGGTAAGGATTTTTTTATTTTTCTTATACACTTTTCCAGAGTGTTTAATCTCGTATTCTTAATTTTCATGATATTTCAGAAAATCAATTGTTCGAGCTGTTCATCCGTGCGGAGGACAAAGGAGCCACGACTCACCACGCTGACGTACCTCTCAGCGTTTATATAATGGGACCCCAAGATATTCCGCCCCTTTTCGAGCGCAAAGAGGACAAGTTCTTCATATCCGAAGCGTCTGCAATCGGTACACCGATAACAAGACTGAGAACCGTAACAAATACCACGGTGACTTATAGAATAGTATCCGGGGACGAGGACTCGCCGCATTTCATGGTCGATTCTCACGGTCAAGTCACGTTGGTCAAACCACTGGATCGAGAAACGAAAGATAACCATCTGATAGGAGTTCTCGCTGAAACGGACTCGAGTCCTCTCTTAACGGCTCTCGCCGAGATATCTCTGCAAGTGTTGGACGAGAACGATCACGCCCCTGAATTCGAGAGCAACCCTTACGGTATCATTTTAGCGGAGAACATCGAAGAAGGAACGTCGATTTTGAAGATCATCGCTCACGATGACGATTTAGGGAGCAACGGAGAGGTGCGATATTCTTTCGGCTCGGATATAGGCGAGTTAGCGAATGTCTTCACGATAGACGCTTATACCGGATGGATATCGACGCTGGTTCAACTCGACAAGGAAAAGCAGCCGGAGTATAAATTTCAGGTATAGTAATCAGTCGAATATTTTAACGAGGAAGATATTTTTTATTATTAATAATCTGGATGATTTAAATTTCTAGGTGGTCGCGACAGATAACGGAAATCCGAAACACTTCGCGAGGACTTCTGTGCACGTTAAATTGAAGGATTACAACGATAATCCTCCAGCGTTCGTGGACGATCGTTACGAGGCTACAGTGAACGAAGATGCTCTGCCAGGCACCGTGGTGGTTAAGTTGATCACCGTGGACAAGGATTCCGACGTAAACACACCGATAGAATTCTACATAACATCCGGCGACTCGAGATCGCAGTTCCAGATTAGATCAACCGGCGAGGTGTACGTAGCGAAGGCGCTCGACCGGGAGACGATCGATCGTTACGAGCTCGAAATAGTCGGGACCGATGGCAAATACGTCTTCAAGACTCGAGTAACGGTGCAAGTGTTGGATGTGAACGACAATCCACCTTATTGCCTCAGGTATCGTTACAGGGAGATCCTGTCCGAAGGTTCGCATCCGGGCACTTACGTGCTCACCGTCCTGGCGACCGATTACGACGACGAACCGAACGCCAAGCTGCGTTTCTATCTAACCGGCGATAACAACGACAAATTCTCTCTGGACAAGGAGACCGGCGTTCTGAAAACGGTCGGCCAGCTGGATCGAGAGACTCAGGCTAAATACTCGCTCACGGCACACGTTCAGGACAGGGACAAACCATCCTGGGAATGCTCCTCTCAGCTAGAAATACTGATTTCCGATCTGAACGATAACCCACCGAAATTCACCATGCAAACGTACAGCGCCACACTGCCGGAGGACGTTGAAGTCGGCACTTTGGTGACCAAGGTACACGCCACGGACGATGACATAGGCATTAATCGCAAGATCAGATACGAGTTCATCGATTCGGCCGATGGCCAGTTCCTCATAGCAGCGGACAGCGGCATCGTAACCCTTGGCAAATCGCTGGACAGAGAAACGAAGGCCATGTATAACGTAACCATCCAGGCGCTGGATCAAGGAACACCCCAGCTCACCAGCGTGACATCGCTGATCGTAAACGTGCAGGATATCAATGACAATCCGCCGGAATTCGCGTCCAAGGTTTACTTTTCCAAGGTGCCTGAGATCTATGCTGTTGGCACGGAAGTGGCTAGAGTTCTTGCCACTTCGAAAGACACCGGGGTCAATGCAGATGTGTATTATTCGATCGTCGGTGGAAACGAGCATAAGAAGTTCCAGATAGACGCGCGATCCGGTGTCATCACCATCGCGGAACAGTTGGATTACGAGCGTGCCCGTGACTATTTCTTGACCATTCAAGCTGTCGACGGTGGTATACCACCGTTGAGTAATCATGCGACGGTGAACATCACTGTGATAGACAGCAACGACAATGCGCCGATTTTCAGCGAGGTTTCGTACAGGGCTTCCGTAAGAGAGGACGCGAAGATCGGAGAAAAAGTCACGCAGGTGAGTTAGCTTTCTGAGAATTTTATAAAATTCATATTCTTTTTAAAGGAGTTGATTATGAACTTATGTTACAATTAATATTTCAGGTATTCGCGAACGATTTGGACAGCGAAGAAAACGGAAACGTGTCGTATTACGTAGAAAGAGGAGACAGACAAAAACAGTTTTCGATCGATCAGAAAACAGGACAAATTACCGTCGCTGCTCCGCTAGATCGAGAAGAAGTTAGTAGAAACTATAAATTTATTAACACGATTTTCCTCGTACATATTCGTAATACAATTTTCAATTTTATTCCAGATTGCTAATTACGTGTTAGAAGTTCATGGCCGCGATAGTGGCATACCGATGCTCTCCAGTTTCGTGATGGTAAACATCGAGGTCCTAGATGCAAATGACAATCCACCGCTGTTCTCACTTTCGAATTACACCGCGGTGGTGCAAGAGGACAAGCCTCTGGGTCACACGGTGCTTCAGTTCGTAGTCACCGATGCGGATATCGAGCCGAACGCTGATCCGTACACTTTCGACTTCCGGTCTGGAAACGAGGGCGACGCTTTCAGATTGGAACAGGACGGTACACTGCGAACCGCAACCAAGTTCAACAACCGAGTGAAAGACAAATACGTGTTGCATATACGTGTATTCGACAACGGAAGTCCGCCTCTCTACTCCGACGCGTGGGTTACGATCAAGGTAATCGAGGAGTCTCAGTATCCTCCGGTGATCACTCCGCTCGAGGTAATTATTAACTCCTACATGGACGAGTATCCTGGTGGAATCATTGGAAAAGTTCACGCGACCGATCAAGATCAATACGACACCCTAATGTACAGTTTGGTTTCGTCGTCTCCGATACCGAACGATCTCTTCAAAATCGACAAGATAGACGGCACTCTGGTGGCACTTCCGCGACTCGACGTCGGCGAGTACAGGGTGAACGTGACCGTGACCGACGGTAAATTTCATTCTTATTCTCTGGTAAAAGTAAACGTCGATCTGATCACCGAGAAGATGTTGGAGAACTCTGTGATAGTCCGATTCAGAGAGGTCAGCCCGGAGGATTTCATGCTGAGCCACCGTAAAGGATTCGTCAGGACATTGCGCAACGCTATGAACTGCAGACCAAAGGACATCGTGATCATCAGCGTTCAACCATCCTCCGACGAAGCGAACTTGATCAAATCCCGAGCAATTCGTCAAGCCGTGCACAACGACCTGGACCTGTTGTTTGCGGTGAAGAAGAGCGGAACCGCTTTGGCTTCGCCGACCTTCTATGTCTCGGAGAGTATACGAGAGGCGTTGAATCAACGGATAGAGGAACTCGAGGAATCAACTAAATTAGTCGTCGAAGAGATCGTCAGGTTCAAATGCAACAAAGGCTATTGCGTTTACGGAGACTGTCAGGATAAAATCGTGCTCGACCTGACACAGATAACACCCGTGGCTACCGACGTGATGAGCTTCGTGTCGCCACGACACAAACACAAGATGGAGTGTAATTGTAAGGAGGGTTACGCTGGTAACCATTGCGAGATGGTGGTCAACGAGTGTGCCAGAGACCCCTGTCCGTTGTTCAAAGTCTGCGTTCCTGATTCTTCGGTTCAAGGATATTCCTGTCAGTGTCCCGAAGGGTTCGCAGGTCAAACCTGCGATATAGACATCTCGAAATGTCACGACGAATCCTGTTACATACCACGAAATCCGATATCCTTCAGCGGGAAAAGTTACGCTCGTTACAGGATCGACAAAGCCCTGATCAGACAGACGATCGAGGATCGTCTAAGCTTATCTCTGAGGATCAGGACGGTTCAGTTGACCGGAAATCTAATGTACGCCGCGGGCAAAGTCGATTACAATATTCTGGAAGTTGTTAACGGTGTTGTCCAGTACAAGTTCGATCTGGGAAGCGGAGAAGGTTTGGTTCGAGTGAGCAGCGTGTACGTAAGCGACGGACAGTGGCACGAGATCCAGCTGGAACGGGAGAGCAACAGTGCCAGGTTGACTGTGGACGGAAAACACGTGGCTCATGGTTCAGCCCCTGGTATCAATGATATCTTAAACCTACAATCGGACGATCTCTATTTGGGCGCTGAAGTCAGACAACATCCGTCGATTCTCGGCTTCGAGGACGTTCAGCGTGGTTTTATCGGCTGCATGGACGACGTCAGGATCGCCAGGGTGTCCGTACCTCTGCACATGAGCGGTGCCAGTAGCGTGGCTGTCTTGAAACGCTTTGCGAACGTCGAATTCAGTTGCGATGCCACAACGGTTCTTGTACCTCCAGGAATCTGCGGTTCGCAGCCTTGTCAAAATGGTGGCACCTGCAAAGATTCTGGAGGCGACACTTACGAGTGCCAGTGTCACAGCAGATTCGCGGGGCTAGCTTGCGAGATCGACACCGATCCCTGCGCATCTTCGCCCTGTCTTTACGGTGGTCGTTGCAAGATCGTGCCAGAAGGGGGTGACTACTCCTGCGATTGCGTTGGGCCGAGTCTCAGTGGCAAACGTTGCGAGTTTGGAAGGTATTGCAGTCCAAACCCGTGCATCCATGGCGGTGTGTGCGAAGAGGGCAACAACGGACCGATATGCAAATGTCAAGGGTTTATGGGCGATCGTTGCGAGACCGACGTGAACGAATGCGACACCAATCCGTGCACCAATGGGGGCACTTGCGTCAACGAGATCGGAACGTACAGATGCGTCTGTCCACCAAATATGACCGGCTTGAACTGCGGCAATCCTGCGTATTCAACGCCGATTATATCAAGCCACTTCAACATCACCTGGGAACAATTAATGTGGATCGGCGTCGCGGTGATCTTGAACGTCTTCCTGATCATCATATTCCTCGCGTTCCGACGCATCAGGATGAAACGCACCAGGGCGCGTGCGAACAACATCAACAACGAGACCAGGAAGCAGATCGTCCTAAACTCGGCACGACCTCACGAGCACGAGTTCAAACGCAGCTCGAAATTGAGTAACCTGGAAGTGATACAGGTATTTTTTTGCTTAATCACATAGACGAGTGTACTTTGATTTGCCAGCACTTAAGAAAGAACCGCATGCTTTTCATCGTTCTTTCTATTATACGCCAGTGGTAGACGATTATTTAGTACAACGTTATTCTCGCGTGCCGTTTTTTTCTTTAGTTTGCGATCATCAGTCAATCGATATTCCTCCCTTATCCTACGAGTGACGCGTGGGTTGAGTTTAAGGTTTTTCGTGTGATTCTTTTTTTGCAGAGAGAACCTCCCCAATGCCCACCTCGCCCTGCATCCTACACTCCTAGCTCGAACAACGAGCCGGCACCTTACAGTAACTCGGCGGCTGTTGCTCTGAATAATTTAGACACCTTGCGAAGCTACGGTAGCGCCGGTGACGAGCTGGAAAATTTTCCGCCAGATTATTTGAGAAATCTGAATCGTACCACTCCCGTACCACCTCCGTCCTTAACCCTCGCTAACCCAGTCGGCGGAAACGCTACAGGCAGCGACACGGATAGCCTTCATAAGCCGAGCTGGCAAGAACAGATGCAACTAGCCTCCTTCATCACCGACACGACCAAGATAAAGAATGGTGAGTAGTATGCGTCGCTGATTCCCCGATTCATCGTAGCTTCTTACTTTTGTTTTACGCTTGCCGCATGCATCGTGGGTGGATTTAGCTTTCATCCTTTCAATTTACTACTTCGATCTCCGTGCCTCCATTTTCCTCTCTTCGAATTCTTATTCTTTTTCTCTTGCGTATGTCTCCTACGTTTCTCGTATCTTATCGAAAGATTAATCATTTTTCATCTTTCAATATTTTCTTCCTTACTCTTCGTCCTTCACCTCCTCTCTTTTAATACGAATGACCAACAAAGTATGCTGACTTGGGCGTGTAGCGAATTGAATTAACATTGGTGTATCGTATTGTGTGCGCTAACAGACCTGAAACGAGCGAGCCCAGTGGTACCAGAGCTGACCACTGGAGGACTTCTACTAAATTCTTCTCGACGTGTGCCTCATGGAGGTGGGACCTCCGTTGCCTCCATGACGTCCATCGAGGATGATCCTCGTATTGTCGGTGGTAAGTCCGAGATAGTGTATGCCTGAAAGAAGCAACTACATATATATATATTATACCTAAGTATACATATATACATATTATTTTGGGTCGCTTCGCTTGTCGCTATCCCCCTATCTCTATCGGGCAGCCTATCTTTTTTTTTATCCTTCACCGTACACCGCTTCTCTCTTCAACTCCGCAACGCGACGTCCAAATCGTCGCATGTAGCGTGTCGGAGTACAGTTGTTGTCTGCAATGCTTTTAGGGTATCACTGGGACTGTTCAGACTGGGTCAGGCCAAGTCAAAACCCCTTGCCTAATATCACGGAGGTGCCTGGAAGCGAAGTACCAGACTCGTCCAGTTTCCACAGCAACGAGAGTAACGAATCAAACACTCATCAGTTACCGTCAGGTGTGTAACGGGGATTGCATGCGTGATAGACAGGGCATATTTATTTATAGTGTATAATAGAACCAACAAAAAAAAATCGGTTTTATTTTATCAGCTATGTTAATTAAATGACGACACGATCTGTTTCCAGTGCACGGCTCTGTAGATCCAACGAGGGACATCGAGACGTTGAACGAAGACCAGGAATCGGAATACGTCGGTGATTCGGAATGCGGTACCGAGTTTTCCGAGCAGTATCAGTGCGCTGAAACGCAGCGTCTGAATCCTCTGGACAGCGGTGGCGAGGGTGAATACAAATACAAAGGTTCCGAAAGTTATCTCCGTCATCCGAACTCTTACCTGCCGCATTATAATATTCACACGGACACGGAGAACGAAACGAATCCGTTGAACGGACGTCTTAGCACTCTAGAATCCGACGAGGAGGAAGATGATGTAGTGCCTTATGGTTTCCCAAGCAGCCGACGGAATCGATGCCACAAGGGGGACGAAGCGGATGAAATCGGTTCGGTGATCACCACCCTCGAAGAAAGAAATTCTTTGTTAGGTGGTGCCACGAGTAACAGCGATTTGTCCACAAATCTCTGCGAAATAGACGATTCAGAATACGAGATTGCCGATCAGAAGAGTAACGGCCGGCTGTGGTTGTCGGGAAACGGTATCACGCAAACCTCGGTGTGACAAAGAGTGGTGCCACTACTTGAATACAGACTGAACGTGATGATGATGATGATGATGGTCGTGTTTTACTGTACTTCTTGAGAGTGTCAGACAGTGCGAATGTTTGTGAGTAATACAAGGAATTTTCTTTTTTTTGTACATACGTATATATATATATATATATTATTATTATTATTATTATCAATACCGACGGAGAGAAAGAAGATATGAATGTGTACAGAGGCAGCTATGAAATATAAGAAAAAATGATAACGCTCGAGATAGTTAAACGGTATGAGAACTTCGTGTACAGTACCGAGCATGGTAGGCTTTCTTACAGAAAATGGCGATGTAGGGATGGAGAATCCCCTCGATGATGTACTGTGAGCCAACGATGCTTGGTGTTGCGCATCGTACCTCAAAATCTCCTATGTAGGTAGAGCTTAGGTACTAACGTACTTAATTCTGCGATCCTCGAAAGAATTATATTGAAACCGACGGGTGAAAATCAACGTGCATACACATATTTGGGAGCAATTCTTAATTTTCGTTTGTATAAAACGAACAAGCCATTTCTTTCAACGATCGAGACATCGATCGTGCATTGTATTTAACCAGAAGTTTATTTGATAGACGTTGCATTTCGACAGTTTTTAAATGCTGTGTGGACCATTCAGAGTTTCGTAATCGTTCATTTCATTTGAAACATCTTTATAATTCTACCAAAGGGGATGAGGTTTAGTTCAAAAGCAAAAGGATATATTGTATGTATAAAATTAAAAAGAGGTATACAAGGTGTTTCAAAAAAGTATCTACAACGTGAGAATCGTGAACTCTTCGCGGTACAGGAGGAATTGAAAATGTTCATTACCATTTTCGAGCATCAATTTTTATCTTAAAAACAATATTTCAAATCGGAAGAAGAATTTCTCGATTTCTTTTGACACGAAGTATTTGTAACTTTCATGGTGTAGATCCTTTTTCGAGACACCCTGTATATATACATATATATTACGGCAATTATACGCAACTATTACAAGTAAGAAAATGATCTTGATTAAGGATAAAAATTTGTTACTCGAGGAAGGTAAATTTAATCACGACCGCGTTGTCAGACCAATGATTATTATTTATTGACCTATCGTTTAAATTTTTAAACGTTATCCGCAGCTATGATTCCACCGCAACAAAAGAAATGAAAAAGAAAAAAAAGAATGGTACATATAGGTACATTTATGTATTTTTACTATTTGCTAACCGACTTTATTTTGGTTACATACGAAATCAACAGACGGACTACTTAATAATAATAGATATAAGTATCGCATAGTTTAGCGAGTAAATGAATTGACTCTAGTGAAGATGAAGGAAAAAAAAGAAAGAACATTGCTCTGCTTCTAGGGCGAATATATGTGCATGTTTGCTGACGTTTACTGCAGCAACAAAGCACGATAGTTAAAAAAAAAAGATATGAAATATTTTTACTGTGATGATAATAATGTTTATACAATGATCAAATACTATGAACTGTACGATAATGATTGTAATATTTACTTTCCAATGTTTTGTTTTTTTTTTTTTTTTTTTTTTTTTTTTTTTAAGGAAAAGAAAATTAAGGAATGGTGGAAGACAGTAATTCCATTTCCGCGATGTATGTGTGCTAAGTCAACGTTCCGTTCGTTCAAAGCCTCCTTTTATTCTTTTCTTTTTTCATTCTTACTTGAAACTTCTCCTTTCGTTTGGTCACCATCATCAGTTCAACAGATATAGAATTGCATACATGGTGCTACTACTATTTACATCACGCTTTAACACTTTAATCTACTTGATAAGACTGCTCGGCAATGTGGATTGTACGCAACTCATCATCATTAATGCTCTTAATCATCAACTACTCATCATTCTCACAGTGTTACTTTCAACGACAAAGTCCAAGTAAACGAAAGATTTTTTATAAACTGCCAATTAATTTTTAATGCCATACTGTTATTTCTGTGCCTAATAGTTTTTTTTAAACAATGAGTACTTCCAAGGAGAAAAATATTTTGTTGAACGAATAATCAAGTGGCAGCTTCATTGGGAGAGGTGTACAGGTGTTTCTTTTCTTTTTATATAAACGTAGAATTCTTTTGGCAAAATCACTGTTTATGTTCCTGTTCTGCAAAGGATGCTAGCCATCTTACTCATACTTAGTGGGATAAAAAATGAGTAAGCCACATTTTTAAAGTAATAACGCGAAACAGGGTGACTTCTTTTTGTGTTGACCAAGAGGAAAAGAAGAAATGATCGTCTCTTTTTTCTGTTTTTAATGTAAGTTTCGTAATCGGCTGTGCCTCCCCTCTCTGAAATTTCAGTGCAACACTCACGTGGATACAATTGAACTTAGACAATTTATTCTATATTAGAATGAAATAAAAATATTGTACAGTTTTAACTTAAACGAATTGTATCGGAAACAACATCGATAGCAATGATAATTTCAGTTTGCGTCGAAGCACAGCGAGCCCTCTTTTTAACCGTTAAGACTTAATTATAAATTTCTTTCTTGCGAGTCAATAACGAGGACACATTTGGTTAAAGACTGTTGAAACGATGTGAACAAGAACGATCCGTTTATAAATATGGTATTAATCGATCTTTGTAATCACGTCGATGTCGTAAAATGTTTGGTTGTAACCATAAGAGAAAAGAGAATGAGCTATGTTTTATTTCATAAAGCTTCCGAACGATATTAGCAATATTATGTTTTGAACGCGATAGATTCTTGTAATTAGTATTTAATGATTTAGTCTGATTAACAAACTTAACAATTGGAATTGATCGGGAGAATACGTATTTCGTTGTTTTTTTTTTTTTTTTAATTATTTGAACTACTTATTGTCAACCCTTTGTACTTGGTTATTAACTTACAAACTAATAAATAGTTCCACTTATTTCTTATTTTATAATAACTTGCCATAATTACGCAAAGACGAGAAGGTAGAAAAAAGATGTGGGTACAACTTCCAAATTTGTTACAACTCTTTAGCCCTGCTAATAGGATACATATCGATATCATGAACTCCTTCAAACGATGAGGAATCTTGACTTGTTATAATTAGAAGGCTATAATTAATTTGTACAAGATCAACCTATTGTAATAAAGAACACAATCTTGCCTACATTTTGTATTATTACATTGATTTCAAGGTTGACCTAATATTTTAGTTATAATCAAAGGAATAAAACAACGTACCATATAAATACAATAATATTTATTTCCTTCTAAGTAACATCAACTTTTTCCTACAAAATAGTTTGTACGAATAAAAAAATGTTTTATAATGATCAAATATTTATCTTATTCGAAGAACAGGTATGTATATACAGCGTCGTCATAACTTCTTAAAGTAAACTTTAATAACCATATCGAACTAATATTTTTCTAATGCTTCAGTCAATAATTCATTCATCGAGGCTACCAGTAATCGTGGATTATCAATCAAACCAGCTTCAACCATACTATTGGTAAATAACTAAAATAAATTGGAGAAAAATAAATTAGAGTAAATAGATACGAAAGTATTTGAAATTATTAAAAATGATGACAATATACCTGTTTTATAAGAAGGTCGGCTAATTTAGAGTTCGTATTTGTTAAGCTACAAAGCTTTTTAACAATAGGATGATTAGGATTTATTTCAAATGATGGTTTAAGCAAGTGATATAACGCGTCTTCTTTTAATTGGCGAGTTTGTATGCGAGTGAAATGCCTCGCACTTGCCAAATCTTGGACCGTGATCACACACGGATGCGACTCTAATCGATTAGTTATCTTAACGTCATGTGCTTTTCCTGCTAAAACCTTTTTCATATAGTTCAAAAGATTACTAATCTCGCCTTGATCGATAATACCTAGAGAACATTAAAACCAATTAATTAAAAATAATTTATATATACACGAAATAAAAGTCGCTTACCAGAACTGTCAGATTTACTTGAATCCGCTTCACGCATCTCTTCTTCAATAGAAGTTAAAGTATAAGATTTATAGTTTCTTAAGTGTAAGAAAATTACATCATCGTGTGCCTCGTAACAAAACAATACTTCGATATTACGTTTTTTTAGTGATTCATAATAGGGGGACTGTTCGGCTAAGGACCGGCTAAAATTATAAAATACAAATATTGTACACATTGTCTGCACATTCTCTTTACACACATAGAACAACATTTTTTCCTACCTTGGTGCTACAAGATAATTTATCTTTTTCTGATTTGGGGATATTCGTTTACAATAATCGTCGAGACTAATTACTTCTCCTGGTGCCGTTGCTGATGACTCGAATCGCAAAAGTTTCGCTATTTCTTCCTATAAAAATAATACGATTAGTAAAACTGCGAAGCATGTATAAAAATTTTATAGTTATTTTAAAGGATTACCTTTTCCTTCTGATTATCGGTGCTTATAATGCCTTCTTTCAAGAAAATACTATGGTCTTTATAAAATTTAATGTACTCTTCCGGTTGTTTCTGAGACCGTTCATGCAAATATTTTAAAACTCGTGCCGTTAAAACATTTCTTAATTTTCTGTAATTTTAAAAAGTTAGTTAAAGTGAAAGTTAAAATAGATGAGTACATTAAAGTAAAAATCATTTTTAGTTCCTTACCCAATCAAAGTACTATTCTGCAATAATTCGCGACTTAAATTAAGAGGAATATCTTCAGAATCAACAACTCCTTTGATAAAACGCAACCATTTCGGTAAGATATTTTCTGCTCTGTTTTTGATTAAGATTTTACGACTATATAAAGAGACACCGCTCGTGTCATTTTTAATGAAATCGTATAATGGTGGTTTTTCTTCCGGGAAATATAACAAGGCTCTAATATTAAGTGGAGCGTCGGTCGTGTAATGTAATACGAATCGAGGTTTATCGAAACAATTTCCGATAAATCTATAGAATTCTTCATGTTGAAGCGGTGTGATATCTTTTGGATCGAGCATCCACAATGGCTAAAAAACGAGAAAATACATAAACAAATATTCACATATATTAATATATATATGATAATGTAAAGTTAAAAATTTTACCTGAATAGTATTAACTCTTCTACCATTTAAATAAATCGGGCAACCGATAAAGTTGCTATACTTCGTAATAAGACGATTTACGGTATCTTCATCGCTAAATTCTCGGCAATCGGCTTTCAAATGTATAACAATTTTTGTTCCTGGTTGAACTCCTTCAGCTTTTGCAATTTTAAAAGTACTGGAACTAAATGAAAAAATAAGGTTTTACTAATTTATAAGAATTAATAATATTTGTAAATTACAGAATATTTGTTTACCCATCAGAAGTCCAGCAAAGACCTTCAACATCTGGTGCATATGATTTTGTATATACTTCCACTTTATCAGCAACCATAAAGGTACTGTAAAAACCAACACCAAACTGCCCAATAATTTGAGATGCATCACCAGCATCTTGCTTTTCTTTCAATTTTTCTAAGAATGCCTGTATTGGGGAAAAAAATTGTTAAGTCAGAATACCATAAAATACAATTTACTTAAATATATTTTACTTTGCTTACTCTAGAACCAGATCTAGCTATTGTTCCTAGATTTGAGATTAATTCCTCACGGGTCATACCAATTCCTGTATCCTGAATTGTAAGAGTCCTATTTTGTTTATCAGTACCAATGTGAATTTCTAAATTTCTACTGCCAATAATTTCTGCTGCTTTACCATCAGTTAACTGCATGTATCTTAGTTTTTCAAGTGCATCGCTTGCATTAGAGATTAGTTCACGAAGGAACACCTCTTTTTCTGAATATAAGGATTTTGCAACAATTTGTAGAAGCATTTGTGTTTCTGATTGAAATTCATGTTTATCACTTTCACCTAAAAAGAAAGAAATATTACATGAAATATAGCTTTATGGGAATGCATACGCAAATAAACCTGTTATAGTTACCTATAACTTTCTCTGCATCTTTTATAATATTGTGACTTTCTGTTGTCTGTGTTGCAGCCTGAGAGGATAGGTATCTGGCTGAAGTACCTGCTAAAGCTGCAACAAAGACATAAAAATCAGTGGACAATAGTAAGAAATACATGCAACTTTAACCATAAATCTGAATCGGTTAAGAAAAATAAATAAAGTATAAATAATAAACATTCTAGTATACAAACCAGCAAATTGTTGACATTGTTTTTCCAAAATCTTTCTTTCTAAGTGCCGACTTAATGGTCTTGAAACGTTTTTTCCGCATTTAATCGCAAGTCTCAGTCTGAAAGCGGTAGCCATGCTTTCGAAATCACCAGAACCAGTGACTACAGACAGTGACTACAGGGACTACAGATGCAAAAGACCGGACATGCCTTTCAAGGGGTCATGATTTAAGGGGTCCTAGACACCCCCAGATAAAAAGAATTTTGTACAAATGAATTTCATCCATACATTCTCTTCATCCCTACATTCGCTTCAGCCCGACATTCTTTTCATCCCTACATGATCTTCATCCCAACGTTCTTCATATCCATACATTCTTTCCATCCCTACATTCCTTTCATCCATACATTCTTTTCATCCCAACGTTCTTCATATCCATACATTCTTTCCATCCCTACATTCCTTTCATCCATACATTCTATTCATCCCAACGTTCTTCATATCCATACATTCTGTCCATCCCTACATTCCTTTCATCCCTACATTGCTTACATCCCGACATTCCTTACATCTGTTCATCCCATTCATCCCTACATTCCTCACATCTCTACATCCCTTACATCTGTGCATTCCTCACATTCCTGCCTTCTTTATATCCGGACATCCCTTACATCCCTGCATCCCTTACATTCCTGTATCCTTTACATCCTTGTATCACTTATATTCCTGCATTCCATACGTCCCAGTACCTTCCTGAAATTGAGTTGAAATTTTTTCGATGATTTTATACAAATTTAGTTCCTTTTTTCGACACCAGAGGACGCTGATTCGACATCGAAATTTTAGTTCACATTTTTGCCGCCAGAGGGCCAGAAATTGAGCAAGATTTAGTTCCTTTTTTCGACACCAGAGGGCGCTGATTCGACATCGAAATTTTAGTTCACATTTTTGCCGCCAGAGGGCCAGAAATTGAGCAAGATTTAGTTCCTTTTTCCGACACCAGAGGGCGCTGCTTCGACATCGAAATTTTAGTTCACATTTTTGCCGCCAGAGGGCCAGAAATTGAGCAAGATTTAGTTCCTTTTTCCGACACCAGAGGGCGCTGCTTCGACATCGAAATTTTAGTTCACATTTTTGCCGCCAGAAGGCCAGAAATTGAGCAAGATTTAGTTCCCATTTTCGCCGCCAGAGGGCGCTGATTCGACATCGAAATTTTAGTTCAAATTTTTGTCACTAGGGGGGGCTGTTTTTTCGAAATTTTCGCGAATAAAGGAACTAACTTACGTTTACTTACCTTTACTCGAAGCAGTCTTTACAATATATTTATTATAAGGGATGCAGAGATGTAAGGAATGTAGGGATGAAAAGAGTGTAGGGATGCAAAGAATGTGGGGATGAAAAGAGTGTAGGGATGGAGAGAATGTAGGGATGAAAAGAATGTAGGGATGTAGGGGATGAAGCGATGAAAACAATGCAGGGATGTAAGGGATGAAGTGATGTAAGTAATGTAGGGATGAAAAGAGTGTAGGGATGTAAGGGATGAAGTGATGTAAGGAATGTAGGGATGAAAACAATGTAGGGATGAAGGGGATGAAGCGATGTAAGGAATGTAGGGATGTAAGGGATGAAGCGATTTAAGGAGTGTAGGGATTTAAGGGTTGAAGAGATGTAAGGAATGTAGGGATGAAAAGAATGCAGGGATGTAAAGGATGCAGAGATGTAACGGAACGAGGGATGTAAAAAGGAATTCCGTAGGGTCCGGGGCATCAGGGTTTGGCACATGGCGGAGGGTCAAAGGACCCTCCCTGCCGCCCTAGTGCAGGCCACCGTGGTGGTTATAGTGGGTAAAAATCCCACACTACCTCCAGCCCCTCTCCAGAGGGGCTGAAGATGTCTTTCTGAAGATTTCCACCACGTTAAAAAAAAAAAAAAAAAATGGGTATTTAAGGGTTGCAGGAATGTAAGGAATGCTGGAATGGAAGGAACGCAGGGATGTAAGGGATATTGAGATGGCCTGGGCCTATAATGAGGGATAAAATTAATATAAATAACTGGAAAAAGTAAAATAAATGGGGTCCTCGGCTGAAAGCCAGAAGAGGGATATAATCATAAATGTTATTCCTCTTTGATGAGCTTATTTAATAAGCAAAAAAAAATAAATGAAGTAAATTAAATAAGCTCTGGAGAAAAATTATACCGGTTGTGCCCTCTTCATACGTACATACCTGATATTATCCAGGGGTGTTAGGGACCCCGCTGCACCAATGACGCCCTCTGCGTACCGACCTGATATCTTATTGGGTTATTAAGGACCCCTAAACGCCGGTAACTATTTTTGCATATCAATAATATAGCATCCGGAGTGCCAGGGACAATGAAGCACCGGCGACACTATATACCGACATTATGGAATCTGGGGTGTCAAGAATCCCGTAGCTAAAACGGGCGACCCATAGATTTTCTATAAAAAAATTGAAACCTATCATACAATTTACATATTTTTAATTCGAGAAGAGGAAGTCATATTCAATGAAAAGGGCGTAAAAGGGGCCTATCCTATATCACAGATAAATTGAAACAACGTTGTGGCATATAAATTTGTTTATTATTATTATCTGTATAATATATTTGAAACAATATCATTCTACAACATTGCATAAAAATATACAAAGACATGACAAAATGTCTTGACTCTCGTTTGATAAAACATGTTTATGAATAATTTGATCAGCGTTGCACCGCTATCAGTTCTAACTGAATTCATTCATTTAATAGGTCACTTTCAAATTACATCGATTTAAACCGACATTTACTTTTATTTTCTCTCTTTCTTCATTTTTTTTATGTTTCCGCGCGAAGGATTCATTAACGAATCCTGGACAAAATGAAACAGTTATTTGCGTTTTATTTATTACAAAGTACCCACTTACACGTATCGATCTATATCACGTAATAAAAATTTGTATTTTCAATTCATTTTTAAGAGAAAAGTTGTCTAATTTTGAAATCGATATTCGTGTGAACGGGACTTATAGCGATACGAACGACTATCCTGTTTGTGTTCTTTCTCGTGCAATTACAGAAGAAGGAATACGGAAAAAGAAAAAGGAACGTTCATTCTTCGATAACACGCTCGATGCGTCTTCAAAGTTGGAAAAGGTTTAAGTGATAAATGAAAGCAAAGAAAGGAATTGAAGAGACGCGCGTTCACCCTTTTTGTTCGAAAATGTGCGCGCTGTAACGGAACTTACGGTAACCGGAAACGAGGCGAAGAATTCACTTCGAGTGCGTCATAAACATGTTTAGAGAGTACATAGGCCAGAAATAAAAAGTAAAAAGGAACGAAAGAAAAGAATTAAAAAGTAGACGAATAAGAAAACGACGAAGAAATATAGAATTCATTTATGAACGTGTCAACGAAAACGGTGATTATTATTATTATTACTATTTTCTTTTTATACCGTTTGTGGCCTGTTTTGAGAAAAATCGAAATCGGCCCAAATTTAGCAACACTCATCCAAACGCATTTACTATCTTTCTTTTGAGATCATTGGCCGAAGGATAACAATGATAATTATAATATTAATAATGACGATAATAATAATAAGTAATAATAAAAGTAATAATAATATGATAATAATAATAATAATATAATAATAGTTACTTAGAAATAAAATAATAATAATAATAGTTAATAATAATAGTAATAAAAATAACTATCCGTAAACTATCCTTTACCAAGGGGAGATATTACCCATTAGCTTATGTACATAATCTGTGTGTATGATTTTCTCGTTTCTCTTCCTCCGTTCTCCGCGTTTAAATTACGAATTATTACACTAATTTACTATCGATACCTCATCGATCAGCGAACATAAATAATTATAACGCAACACTGTTTTCTTACTCTCCATTCTTTCTCTCCATCTTTTTTTTTCACATCTTGTTCGTTTATTTACAGGCATTATTTCCCACGCGACTCGATACAACCAACGCGCGTCTGTCTCTCCCTCTCTATTTTACCTAATTCATCATCTTTATTGTTTCTTTTACTATTACATTATTGCAGCGTCGATTCACTGTGTAAATTTCGCGGCACGGATCATCGACAATCGAATTTCCGGTTAGAGTCATCAAGAACGTGCGTTAGTTTCATCAAATAATCTAGGATGACCACGTGTTGCGCCTCTTTTTTAATAAACCCACCCAATAATACGTTACGCTCGAAAAACTCGTCTTAACGAGGAGCTTCATCTCTATCGTTACATCGTTACAGCATTAACAATAATATATATGTATATCACAATCGTTTTGAGAACAATAGCGTGAAGAGAGTATTGATTCTGGCGTTGATGGATCCGCGACGGAAGCACGCATCATCCCTTACGAGTTACATTTCTCCCCTTCCTATCTTTTCATTCTAAATCGTGTCAATTAAATCGACCCCTTAATTTTTCTTTTAATTTTCTCGAGATTGTCACTGTTACACACCCATCACGAACCTTGTTCTATAACCCGTTCGATACGATTTCTCGCCGAGAAGGGAGAGAAACGACTTTTTTCTGCATTCTCCATCCCCTCTTGCGTTCGCCGATTATCCGTCAGCCGCAAAAATTACAGTCACGTGCTTCGCTCTCTTTCTCATTGTCTCTATCTAACCACCTTTCTTCATCGCCCTTTCAACTACACTGCGCTATTTACAATGACGAAGGGAAAAAGAAACCGATGCTCGTCTATGCTTCTCTATCGCCCGCGATCCCGAGCGCGAGTCGTTGTCGTCGTCGATCGACCGAGAATTTATACCTTCTTCAACGAAAGCTCGTCGCTTCTTGTAAATACTGATCCCACAAGTGTCGTTTTGTATAGCGAGATTTATTATCGCGCGATTATTCGATGGACAAAATCGAACGATTCTTACGTATGGTCGTTTTTGAAAGAAAGAAACAACGATCGATGGAACGTGATTAATTCATTCAATCGCGTTCTCCTCTTTCATCGATCCCTTCTATTGCTGCATCCGCTTCGTTTATTCGAAGGAGGATCTCTTCGCGTTTAATATGTTCAAATGAATTTCACTGAAATGGAAATTTTATCAGAATTTCAAGAAAATACGAGAGCTATTTTGAGAGCAATCGAAGAAACCGACCTTCGAAATGATGTTACATTAGCAAGGCGTGTTTTAACATATTCACCGGCACAGGGGAAATGGTCATGTACAGTCAGACATTTCGTAACTGCAATGCATACGTTTTATTTTTCAAATCAAGTTTTTCATTTGCTACCTCGCAGTAAATACTGCGATCTTAATGACGAGTATAATTATTTTTTCCTTTTAACCTGTAACCAGTGACCGATGTGGCAACGAACGGGTTAAGGTGTTCCGTATCGATACTCGCGACGACCTCGACGATGTTTTCGTATTCTTGTAAAGAGAGGATCAGTAGAAAATCATCTAGTCGACGCTCTACGCAAGGCAAGCGAGTGTGGAATAAATTGGATACAAGAACCGCAGATTGGTTGTTTTTCATCGTATTTTCCTTGTTCTTCCATTCGGTCGAATAAGAACTTAGCAGAAGAGATCTCTCGCTGACCTTTACGACGAAGGATAATTACTATTCTAGACAGTTAACAAATAAGTGTTTAATTAATATATTCTTTCTTTCGTGGAGATAAAAATCCTGTATCTTCAGGCACCGATATTTCCGGAAGTTTCCAGTGTTTACTACGTTCTCTCGTTTGCAGACACTGCAATATTGAGGCGAGAGATTGGCAAGAAAAAATGATTCGATTCAACGCATAATTGTCACGTGTCTTTCCGTATCGCAAAGGTCAGCTAATTGATAGTTTCACAACGGATTTTCATTCGCACAATCGCGTGTATATCGGATCAATGTTGCGTGCCGTATCAATGTCGGCCAGTGGATCGTCCTCGTGTGTTAGCGCGTTCGATCAATGAAATTCCACCTCGAAATCTGCCGATTCTGAAGAATTCTACACCCCCACTTTGCTTCTCTTCCAGTTGAATCATCTGCCAACGAAAGCACGCGTGTGATCGATATTCGTGTAAGAAGATAGGATACCCTAACTTTATCCAACGAAACATTCGTCCAAGATTCTACTGTAAATTGTAAGAATCACATTTAAATTAAACCTTGTTTCGAAAACCCTAAATCGACCTAGTACCCGAAGGTAAGATAATGCATCTGAAATGAAGAGAATATTCTTTCCAAACGCTAGCACCTGAAAATTTCACGGTAATCGGTAAGATTCCAATGAAATCGGCCACGATTCGCGCACACCCCCGTCACGATCGTAATTTCACGAGGAGCCAGGGGCCGACGAATTGACATTTTCGGGCTGGGTTTTCTGCTACACGTTCTCGCTCTTTCCTTCACTCCTCGTAATCCTTATCCCTCATCGCTGCTCCTACTCTCGCTCCTATTTTCAGTCTGCTCTCTCCCTAACCGTGATATTGATCCTCCTCCCGTGTCCACGGCGTCGCGTCCCGACGACGCGTTAGGCTGCTTCCCTGCCTGCCTACCGTTCGTTCGACCTAGTGTTGGCTAGCGTCGTCGCCACGGATCGAGGCATGTCCCGAGACGACGACCGGGAAAACAATGGATTTTCACGTGGACGTGCTCTGACCCCGGCTGTCAGAAAGCCCAATGGGTCGTGCATCGTGTCCGGGTTAATAGAAACGTTCGACAGAGAACGGGAGGATTAGTTTGGAGCGCGGGAAATCCACTTAGCAACAACAGCCTCGAAGGAATCGATAATGAACCAAGTTTCTTTGAAATTATCACTCTTTCAGGCACACGTCCATCGTCTTCGCGTTTGAAGATGGATATTGTTGAATAATTTCAGAAAACGCGTTTCTTCTTTCATTATTTCGAAGCAAAATCGACGATCGGAAGCAGGAGCAGTCTTTGAAAGCGTGAAATTTTGGTAAAATGTAGATGGATTTGCAATTGCGAATTATTCTTTGGTCTCGAATATTTTCGAAACTGATTATTTCTTCTTCTTACGGGTTTAGTGAAACCTAGACAGATCGTTAGAAAATGACCGGTATACCCTTGTGATAGGGATACGAGTCTGGGCGAATAAAAGCAATGTATGAGACACGAACTTCGGATTACATCCAGAAGCTAATTAAAGAAACGATTGTAGGAACTCAACGCTTTTTATTGATAACAGTTCGAGATTCAACATGAACTTTTATTCTATGCGAAATGCCCGTGTATCATATATAAAGTTATATAAATATTATAAATAATTACGTGTATTTATCCGGCTCGAGACTCCTCGATGAACCGAGCACACACACAAGAAAAACGGAGACCATCTTTGTCCTCTTCGGTTGGAAACCGATGCCTCCTAATCAACATCGACGGTGCAAGAGAATAACAACTCTCTCTTTTTCACTTTGTTCTAGTCGAAACGTGGAAAATTCGAATGACGTGCTTCGCGAGGACCGAAACACCCTCTAAATGATCGTTTCTAATGTTTGGTGATCGGTCGCGAACGATTCGAGGCACAGCTGATTTACTTTCTCCCAGCGCGTTTTCTTTTTTCTTTCATTATTTCATGACGACATTTATATTATAAAAGGAAGAACGATCCACCGCGACAATCGACATCGGCACAGGCTTCTTGCTCTCTTGTTCTTTATTTTTCTTTGTTATTTTTGGTTGGTCCCTAATGCTCTCTCTTCCCTACAAACGAATTGCTCGTGTCTCCTTTGTTTCGTGTGTCTCGCCTCGATTCACAATCGCTCGTTCATTCGCTCAATTTTCCTCTTACTTTCTCTCAGTCGCTCGTTTTCATTCATTCACGAAACGTGTATTCGTGTAGTTATTAATATATTTATATTATAAGGGTGAAGGGGGGAGAGAGAGAGAACAGAACAACACGTGGCGATTTTCCCTTTCTCTCTCGACGTGCTTGATTCTCTCGATTTACATCATACGTTATCTCGTTATCAACGTGGACACAATTACAGCATCTGTTTCCTTCGTTCCCTTATTTATTTCTTTTTTTTTCTTTTTTTAATCTTTTTCTCGTTTTTCTTGCTTTAGATTATGTTTCATGGCCCCAATATTTTACAAGACAATAATAACGCGTCGCTCCTACGTCCGTTTCGAGGGAATTTTTCAAACAACCAAAGAAAATAAAAAAACAAAAGAACGTTTCGATATTTCGCTAATATTCGCGCGTACACGCGAGCACGAATGATAAAATAATTATGTATAGAGTGACGAGCGAAACTTCGATCGGAAGTATTCGTGCACACTTTAGTTTTTTCGGCGAACGGTCGAGGATATATTTTTATATATATATATATATTTTTTTTTCTTTAACTCCTTTCTATTCTTTATTCTCGTCATCTTCTCCCTTTTTCTATCGCGTATCTTCTACTTAACGTTCGGTGTTCTTGCTGTAACTTTATAGATCCTTATTTCTTCTTGTTTTTCCCCTCTATCACGACCCCCTTATTCTCCTCATTCACTTTTAGAAACGATACTTTTGATTAGACGAACCGTGGATTCCTACTCCATTTTTTTTTTCTTTAGCTATGGAATGTATCACTATTTGGAAGATTAGTCGCAGACCCGTTTCACGGTAACGATGAACTGCGGTGACTCGTTACGTTTAGAAAAAAAAAAAAAAAGAAAAAAAAATAATTCATCGTCTCGTTAATCTCAGGCAAGAAATAGTAATTTTGAACTGAACCAACACGATGAATACACTTTCATTTAATCGAACGATCACTACCGTGCGTTGTGTCGAATGTAATTCAATGTTTCGCTGAAAGAGAACGCGGTTCATCGTAGCGAAAACGGAGTTCGCACCTCACCGTGATTATTTCTCGTGTGCAACCTGTCGATTCCGGCGACACAGCACATCCTGCGGGACTAAAACTCAATAAATACACTCGTTCGAGGTAAATGTGCTTTATCGCCGTGCAAAACATTCGTTTCACCCGTCGTCATTTTCTCAGTACGCGTTTTCATCACATACGCTCTTTCTCTCCTTAACATTCATTCAACTCGATTACTATTATTATCCTATATATATATATATATATATATATATATATATATATAATATTTACCTATATCGTTAGAGTTCTTAATTAATAATCAGCTAAACTTTGCGAGCTTACGGTCCTGTGTGTATATGTTGTATAATTTTTTTTTGTATGTACAGTCAAGATTTCAATTCATCCTGTAGCAACACTAAACGCCGCGTCTATAGGAAGGTTTTCATCTTCATTCTCTCCCTCTCTTTCTCTCTTCGTCAACGAACACAACGCGAATCCTACGTACACGCGACCGCGGATCGTTTCGATCAAACGATTTCTGATTCTGATTCGATCATCAGTGGTCACGGAAATTTATCGAGAATCGAATATATATATGTATTTATATCTCGTAATTGACTTTCTGTTAATTGTAAATACGCCGTCGCGGCATCGTTAAATACGCTAAGTTCTTAGCCGTTATACTTTAATAACGTTTAGCCGTGAACGAGCGACGGTCGAACCTCGTCTCGAGGGTAACAACGAAAGACCATCATTTTCTCTTATCATCGTACACACGGATCGTCGATCGTGAAAAATCAAGGGAAGCCGCGCGAACGTTTCGAGGAGTGCGCGTCGAGGTCACCGTCCAAGTGTCGTCGACGCGTGCACTCGATAGAAGATCAATTTCAAGAGCGATCCCCTAGCTGATCGATAAAAACAGGATAAACGTGTACGAATTCGGAGCTACGTTTGTATAAAACGAATTTCCCACTTACTTCTTGATTTTCCACAATTTTCTCTCTCTCATTCTCTCCGTCTTTCACTCTGGTCTCCGCTGTTTCGATCGTTACCATAAAGAAATTCAATTTTCCTAAAACGTGATTGCCTAGAAGAATGTGGTTGCCAGCTGAGGATAGCTGCCGAAAATGCTCTACGACCTGTCTCTCTGCACTCAACGTCGAACCGTCTTCCTCTTACCGATCTTCCTCCCGGAAGCTGGAACAATCGAGGAAGTCTCACCGTTTTACGTGTTTATTCTTACTACTGTACATGGTGCACGGGTACGGTGCACGATTGATTGGTCCGAGGCCGGTTCGACTGGATCAAACACCCTCCCTGACGCTCCTATGAGGATAGATCAATTGACGAACGTGGAGGACCTTTTCAGGGTTATCGTGATCGTCGCCGTCCTACCAAGTGGTTATCGTAACATGGAAATTAATCATTTCCTTTTCTTTCCTCTTTGCGTTCACTCTCGTTCCTCGCAGCCTGTTCATCTGCTTTCTTCCTGACCATTCTTTACGATTTCCCGTGATTTTGCTAGACGAACATGCCCTGAGCAAGTTGTATCTCTTGTTTATAATCATCTAACTACTCTAGTCTGATTTTCGACGGGACGATAACGCTCCACTTTAGTTCATCGAACTACGACACCCGCCGAACGAATCACCGAAGCACAACGAAGCGACGAACAAGAGAGATCATCGCGTTAATCTTTAACTTGTGCTACGGCAGGGTGATCGATCCTGGTGCGTCTGTATCGTGATCGTGTTTGCAACCGACCCGATTTCATCCGATTTCCCGATTAGACCGCGATACGCGTGGTCTTACAGAATATCGAGGTTGAATCCCGCCGTGGAGTCGAGGGAATTCAGCAACTCCTGTGCGCTGAAGTTCGACGTGTCCCCGGTTGGGAGGTTCTCCAGAAATTCGAGGCTAAAGTCAGCCGCGGCTACTGATGGGTCCGTGGTGGTTGCCTGTGGTTGCGAGTGTTGTTGTTGTTGTTGTTGTTGGGGCAGACTACGTACACCTGGACTACCTGCGCCATACTGTTGATGGGGGTGCAGGGGAGAACCTGGAAACAGAAAAGTACGCGTGATCGATAACGAGGAAAGTGTACGAAAAGTAAATTAGACGGTTCCATTTGAAAAACTTGAAGTACCCTTGGGTTTATTCGGGGGAGGAAAAAAAGATATTCACGCCTTTAAGGGGATGAAAAGTGCTTTTGACATTTGCCTTGATTCTCTTCAAGGTATGCAGTCGGAATAGAGAAGAGAATTACGTTTGGTCAAGACTTACCCGTCCCGGTACTGCTGACAGAGTTGACTGATGAGGATTGCGACATTTGCATCTGCAGTGACATCTGATTATTACTCTGCTGCATGGCTAATGTCTGTTGCTGGTGTTGCTGCGACAGTAGCTGCTGCATCTGAGTGCTGTTCGCCATACCGGAACCACCGATTCCTCCGCTTTGCGAACGAATCAGCTGTTGATGTTGCATTTGCGCGGCGTTCATCTGCATACCGCCAGTGCCACCCATACCGAAACCACCTGGAAGAAACGGCAAATATTTCCATTTACGATCCTCGCGAAAGTATGATTGCACGGTACGATCCATAGGAGAATCGGCGTGAAAGTTAAATCGTTACCGATCCCCGTCACACCAGCCGATTTATACCAACTCTTACGACCTCGGATCACACTAACAGCACATTACACGGGATAAAAAGCAACGTCGTTTCTTCGTGCTCGATGTTTCTCGAGGAAAATTAATTTTCAACATCGCAGCATCAGCGAAGACAACTTAAGTAGCCAACTGCAATGGGTTCGAGGGAACGGTAGGTAGAAAAAGGGTATGGCTAACGCGATAACGCCCCGTTCTTCGCGCGAATTACCACCGTGAAGGGATCGTGAACGCGATATGGATCCATCGTCGCTTACCTTGGTGACCTTGCTGGTTGAATTGCGATCGCATCTGCGCTTGAAAGCCCTGTTGCTGCATCAGAACGTGTCGCCACTCCTGCTGAGCCCCACGACCCGCGATACTGTTCCCGAGGCTCTCGGGCGGACCGACGCTGACGTTAGGCGGCCGCTGATTATTAGTTCTAGGATATCCGAGACGTTGGTGCATCTGATGCATCCCACCGATGGCGGCCATGCTACCGCCACCCATGTACATGTTGCCACCGGCCGCGTGTAACGCCTGTTGTTGCTGCTGTGCCATTTGCGGCCTCATCATCGGACCTACGGTCATTTAACAATATTTCTTTCAACATTACAGAAAATAATATTCTTAGAAGATGAAGAACGCAACGCTCGGATGCTATGCGGATTTTCGTTTGGATAGAATCTTACGAAAGTAGCTCGAGGCAGATCGATAGAAGTCTTGTGCGAGCTTCGAGTGTATAAGAATATTTACGACCATTCTCCAGTCTAACCTTCTATCTGGTCCGCGTTCTTTCTTTCTGATTCACAACGGCACCGACCACGGATCGCCTTCATTTCTCTCAAATACTCGTCTAACCGTTGGTTTAAAACTATGTAAACATTGCTTCAATGCTCGTTCCGTGTCGAGTCAAATATTCTTTTATGATTATTCATCGTTTACATCCGCTCGATTCGATTTCCTTCGCGTTTCCCTGTGTAAGCAGGGTAAATTAATCGGAAGTCTGATTCTAACTAAATCTAATTCATCATTTTAACATTTAGTTTCCTTTTCTCCCTATTTCGAGCACCTCGTTTACAGAAATAATTCAACCTTGTACGGTTTTCGTAGGATTAAGCAGATGGAACGTATTTATCAATGATGTACACTCACCCGAAGGTGGCATTGGTTGTTGCGTAACCCTACGCATAGGTCCAGTATTGGGAAACCTTGCTTGCTGGCCCATGCCGATTCCAGCGTGCATCATTTGGGCCTGGGCAGCTTTGTATTCGGGTGGTGGTGGCCTCACGCCGCCCATTCCTCCCGCCATGTGTTGCTGTTGTTGCATCACCTGAAAAAAATCACCAAACAATGGTACTCGATTACTTTTGCTCTTCGTGTTTCGAATATTTTGCGAATGGTATGCGGGCCACTGCGAAAGTTTTAAGAATTTCTTCTCCTATTGACTGAAATTAAAGACTAAGCGATAGAAATGGACTAGAAAGCCAACCCCACCGGTGGATTTCAAAGGAATAATTGCTACTCGGCTCACAGTACGCATCGATAACTCGTTACGAGTTGCATTGTCGTCGAGCCAACGAGTACGGAAGTTCCGTGCATCGATGTCGTTGCACAAGTCTCCGTAGATTGCATTCCCACTTCCTGGTGTTACGCGGCAGCCAACGAAAGTCTACGACCTTCGCGATGAAGACAGAAAAGCGACCAGAGACACCTTTTTTCACCATTTTCTCCTGCCTTTCTGCCTATTTTATTCTTCTCGGTGGTTTAATAGTATTCGAAGAAATATTTTACCGATGTATCACGTATTTCTGTATCAGAATTAATGAAAGGAAAATGATGATCGAACGATCGAACGTCCTTCTTCAAAGCGCTCTCACGGCTAAAGAAGAGCAATTGAGTGGATTATCGAGCGAAAAACGAAGCGGAAGGTCGACACTTGACGAAGGATGACTAACCAATTGCGCGAAACCTACAATTAGTAACTGGAGCACGATCGGAGAACTGCCTTCGATACCTTAACGTTGTTAAAGTAATAGTTGGTATTATAACTGAGTCATTCGTTAATAAATCTATGTTTCATGTCCGCGAGCGCAACGTGACTGCACCATCGAGTGCATCGTGCAGATCTGTAAATCGCCAATAATTCTGCGCTGCAGATTTCAATCTTCCCCCTCAGTTTGTTTACTCAGGGAAACACGATAAATCGTTCCGACGATCGATAAGATTGAAATACAGTGTTTAGGATATATTTCAGGGAAGGTATATAAAAATATTACGCACTTGATGCGATAATTTTTCTGCAGTTTCTAAATACACAGGGTGCCATCGATAAAAAGAAGGATCGTTTATTTATTAAAAATCGAAGGGGTAAATGGAACCGTTCTCGATCGCATGATTTCGAACGATAAACCAGCAAATCGAGGCACGATACGATTTTACATTCGATCTTTTAGCAATTTTTCAATAGCACACCGGCGCGCATCGTTCAAGAAGGTAATTCGTGGAAGACGACGATTCAGTGACAGTAATTGAGCCTGTGGACACAGTTTCTTCGGATGCAAATTGGGAATGCATAAAAGATGAAGAACACCGTGCCGGACAAGATGTAAATGACTGCATGCAAATGTTGTCTGATTGCAAAGTTGCCGGCGTTACATTATACCAACGAGTAACTAGAACAACAACTTGATACAAATGAAAGTCTCTTCTATATTTCTTTTCTTTTCCCTTTTTTCGAATGGCACAAAGGGCAACAATAGCCGAGAATAAAAAGTGAAAATCTTAATAAGGAAATATAGAGGACGTTGTAAGATTATAGTAATAAACTAGTGTCAGAAAATACAACTGAAAGAACACTTAATTATTTCACCTTTCATAAATCATTCAATGTCAAACATAAAAAAACAACATATTGAATAACAAAACAAAAAGTATGCCGATGGTTTCAGTTTACTAAACTATTCACTTTCATGTTCAAGAATATCACAAGAAAAGGCAAGATCGCGTCGCAGTTACATCCGACATTATACGCTCGCAGCAGGAAACGCGAGCGAACACAGATTTTCCGGTTGCAGAAAAAGTTTCCGTTCATTGTTCCGCGACCTCTAAGAAGCTCCTGCTATTTGTGCCGCTTCTTTCAGTACGATGGAACTGAAGTTGCAAAGGAGCCGCGATACCTGTTGCACACCGACGAGCTTAATGTTTCGGATAACGCGCCGCCGAAGATATCACGACGCGATTTCTTTCCGATCTTCGGCAGTCGATCTATCACCGTCTCGAGAATAAGCTTCCGGAACACGGAAGATCGATAACCAAATCGCGCCTTAAACAATACAAAAATACATCATTCGATGAAATCCTGTTAGGAAATTGGGCAACGAATCGAATTCGAACTAAGAGAAATTAACGTGTGAAATTTTAATTAACACGGAATATGATGGATAAAAATAAGGTTGAGAATGATGACATAAAAGGTTGTACACTGAAGTCACAAAGCGTTAATATTAGAAATGATGCAAATACGATTATTTCATTTAATTAACATTCACTACTCCTCTGTTTTATACTCTTCAACCTTTCTAATCAACTTACCCACCAATTTCTAAAAATACCTCTATTTCAAAAGCAACTTAGCTCCACGATAATATCAAACCTCGTATAATTAAAGCTCGAACGAGGATTAACCTAAAACCGGTACCGATCCTTCCACTCTCACCATCAGCGAAACACTGTTCCTATTACCATAGATAAGGATCGTTCAGGGCCATTAGGTAATTAAACCATAAAGCAACCTTTGTTCACGCCCTCGAACGCGAGAGCACGTGTACAAAAGTTTCGAATAATCGATTAGAATGTATACGAGGGAAACACCAACCTGCTGAGCGCGCATCAGTTGTTGTTGCTGAAGAAGCTTCGCGTGTTGATGTTGGTCCACCTGATTCTGCGGCACTTGTTGAGGATGGTTACGAGCTCCCGGAGCACCTGCAGGCTGAGGAACACCACCCGCGGCAGCGGCTCTTTGTTTCAGACTTTGTTGAGTGAAGTTGATCGTCTGAGACTGGGAGACAGAACAGTACGTGTCGTTTTGACCACCTGGTCCTGACTGATTTTGGCTCTGTTGTTGGTTGAAGTACATGCCCTGTTGAGCGGCCACTGATACACCGGGTTTCAGGTCTCCTGTGAACTGCATGTGCTGACCCGCGGACACCTGTAATCAAAAAAACAGATACTTAGGTTAGTGTTAACGAATTTTTGGATTATTAGATTTTTTATTTTCTATGTACCTATAATAGGAAAATAAGAAATAAAAGATTTAGTCATGAAAATAATCGTTCGATAAATAAAAGATCAAGATTCGAATCTGTAACTGGTTAATCTAGCAATGTGTATCCTGAACTTTCTGTCTCGACAGAGAACCAGAGATCATTACGAGGGCACGACAAAAGCTAGTTTTATCGTCGCACACGATGATTTCGCCTGTTTCGCGTGATCCACGATCGAAGATAGATCAGATCGATCGGTGCTTTTCATCGGTATACCGGTACGACGAAGAACAAGCTCGCCACAGGTGGGCTGGAATTTGATTTCTTGGAAAAAATCGGTGGACAAGTGGCGACTATTGTCCTGTCGTCGCTTGTATCGTGGCCAATGATACAAAATGGCTACCGTTCTTCAATAACTCATCCACCGAGCGGCGAAGGGTAAAAGGATCGAGGAGGAGGTAGACTAAGGCACGATCAAGACTTGTATGGCTTCGATGACTCTTGACCCCGACAATCGAGTCGCGGTAATCTAGTTCGATTTTATACCTCTCCTCGTCAAATTTCATGATTTATATAAAATATAAACGATCCTCTATATTATACTGTATGGACGTTTAAAAAAGAAATTCAATTTGTATTCTGTTTTGTATTGTTATCACAAACGGTCAGCGGAATTCTACTGCGAAGCACAAAGGAAGGACATTTCTGTTTGGCCTCGAACCACTTATTGGTCGTCTTTGCCAATCCTTTGTTCGTACGCATCGTATGGAGATTGGCCTGATCTTGTACTTCGTCAGTACTTTATTATAGCGTGCGACTTATGACCGACGCGACGTGGCTGTGCCTAAGTGTCACAAGGTCTTCGGCACGTGCATAATCGAGCCAAGCCTCCATGCTTTTGCTATAGATACGAAATTTTCAATTTCCAACTGGGTCTAAATATAATACCATCTGAACTAACTACGTATCATTTCAAAGGGTCGTAAATCATTAATGTTGAATGATTATTTCTAGGTCACTTTTGATTCTCAAAAGCAAAGTCACCATCGAAAGATAACGCGTTCTTTTTATTTCTCATTAATATCTGAAAAGCAGTGATCGTTACATGGTGCGAACGATCGTAGTAAACAGTCTCTATCACTGATACGTAATTATCTAACATCGTTGGTGCAACAATAAGCGACTTTCGGAAGTAACTCGATAACGCAATGATCTATGATGGCTGCGGTGGCCACGACTATCGATACGCGTGTCTTGCCACGTTTTCAAGGCATACTTATGTATGTCATTTGTTTTCATCCGGTTATATTTTTAAATACTGCTAGACTCTGTGGCAAGGCGATAAGGGTTTCCGTCAAGTAATCAAATCTTAAATTACAAAATTAAAAAATATTTGTTTTCCTTTGTCAAATCTGACCCTGTTATATTGTACAGTTAAACTTTAGATATCAGTCAACAGTGTCCTCTGTTTAGCTAACATGTTAAACAGACACGCGTAATCGGGTGTACAGAAACCGTGTTCCTGTGATTCGTTCGTTGGACAGGAAAATATTTGTGTATCAAAAGATCGCCGAGCTAGCTGACCAACCTGCTGAATTCTGCACGGTCACGGTACTATTTCACCGAGACAATGGCGCACCCTTTCGCATTCTCCGCGAATAATCTTCATTACGGCAATTAGCGCCGCCTGACGCTCGCAGACCTTCCTCTTAGGCTTCGTTTTGCAAGTAGAACGACTCGTTCCGCGCACCGACCGCTATTATATCACGTCCCACGGACTTTCAGGAATAACAGCATCGCTTTACATAACAAATCTTTGTTGTTAACTACACGGAAATTAGACGCGGCGCGTAATTAAGGTACCGGAAGTTAAATCGAGCTGAAAATTTTCCAAAATATTCCTTTCTCTTTAATTATTCGATGATAGCTAATTTACGGGATCGGTCGGCAGTGACCCCCGTGGTATTCGACGCTTTAAATCTTCCCAAGTTCCTGCGAACTCGACCATCTCCATGGCAGTGAACACGGTTAAAACCACGAGCACGTAAGCCGTAGGTACACAATCTCGAGCAGAAAGGAGCGGGTAAAGTTACGCGTTTGCAAGGGCCAGGTAAAGCGACAACACCGATGGCTTTTAGTTATGACGCCAACGGGGAAAGCCAGTCGGGCCCAGGTCGCGCATAATTAGCCTAAATCATGACGGGCCGTCCCGCTGGGAACTCCTGGACGCGACGTCTGCATAGCACGTGTCTTGTTATCTCCTGCTCACGAGGACAGAGGAGTTTCGGCGAGCCCACGAGTGTCCTAGGCTTTCCTGAACGAACCCTGAAACCTACCCCGTTCAGACGAGAATACTAATATGGAGAATCCTGAAACACGATTCTAACACCATCTACGGATCTCCGAAGACGTTCGTTTTATTATCGCGCAGGTGGACCTCCTCTTCCCTCCATTGTTCGTACGAGAAATAAATAAAAGTGCTATTCGCTTTAGACTTTTAATCATTCCAGCGTGGTTGTCGAAGCTGGCGAACGAGCGAAACGGACAAAAGCGAAGAATATTTTTTTAGCCACACGCTCGACGAACGATTTTCATGAATCGGGTATTCCAGGGACTTCCAATCACGCCTCGACGCAATCGAGCACCGTTAATGACGCTGCTGGCATTAACGATCGACGTGTATACCTCGAACGATTCGAGGATGCAGCTTAACGAACGACTCGTATCATCGATCGTTCGTGGTTGTCGCATAAAACGCGCGTATCGATACGTGTGTGTTTCGCATAATCACCGTCTTCGCTACTATGTAGCCGGCAGAACGGATTAACAAACCAGTTACCAGCGATATTCAGCGTAGGTTATACAGAGTATAGTTATCGCGTCAGGTACTAATTATTAATTACACGAACGGATAGCGCCGTCTCATGTAATTAATAATATCCGTTTCAGGTTGTGATTGCGAGTGACTGCGCGGCGCGTTATCGATCTGAGAAAAGCCACGTATATATGTATACGAAGAGAACCAGCGAAAATCTACCCGCTCGATTCGTGTTCGTGTTTCAAAGCAACGAATTTGCATCGTCGCTTGTGCTTCGCTTAATCTTTAGCTACCATCGTGGGGTGTTGATTCAACGATAGCCAGGTTGATGGTCAAAAATGTAATTGCATTAGAAATAGAAATTGATTCTATTCGCGCTAATTAAATAGCAAAATTTCCGAAGAATCTAATTTTCAATGATATTTTCAATGATTCGGAACGATTATTAGGTCGTCACTGGTAGCAAAGCGGTACGGATGAAAGCGTGGCTAATTCGCGTATAAAGCCTTCGTCATCAGCCGTGTTGCACGGAAGCGTGAGCGAGTAGCAAGCGAGGAATCGCGTTGCGGCTAATATCGCGATGCCGTAATCGCTAATCATAGCGCTGGCGAGTCCGCTCGTTCCGCTGGCGAGCGGGTAAGCGTTCTCGTACGAGTGTCTCTCCCACACGTCGAAGGATATGAAAGCTAGGAAAGTCGTGGGTTCTGGGCTTCTGGTGTTCGATCGTTGCCGAGGCAACAACGAGCCGAGATGGGAATAGAGACGGTGAAAAAGGCTGGAAAGCCGGAAAACGTGGGCGGGATTGGGGTTAGCCGAGGAGATGGGATTGGGAGTACCAGCTGAAAAGTGGAATGGAAATACAAAGCTCGTTTGAAGCATCTGATGAATGGCTTGAAAGACGGTAGAATTTGATACGTGGAGTCGAAGGTTCCCAGGGTCAGTTGCTTGTTCACTGAGTACTTTCTTGATTGCGACCAGAAGATTCTTCCATTTCGCTGATCCATTGTGTATTTCCACAGACACACACAGAGGGTCATATAAAAATATAATATAATAATTGACGAATGAAATTTTGAATAGAATTAGAAAATAGAGTTAGAAATAAAAAGAAACAAAATTGCACGATCCTGCGTGCATATTCCTCGCTCCCCGAACTAGCGTGCATAAGCTTCAGAAGCATCTTCTCCTCGCGGCAACACGCTCGAAAATACATGGACGAATGCACGCTAGCTCGAGCCGAGCGACCTTCGGATAGACACCTCGCGAAGAATCCCAGCTCGTTCCGAGGAGGAATCCAAAGTGCATCGAGCGTGTACCAAGAAGAGTAAAGGAGATAGCAATTGCGTGGCAGGAAGAGGTGTATATCGTTCAAGACCAAGGAGAACGAGAAAGGAGAGGATTCGAGAGGGAGAAAGAAGGACGAAAACGAAGCGGAGGATTCTTTCGGACGGTGACCTCCACCCTCGTCCCCACCCTGCAGCATGCCACTCGGTACACATTCAACCTGGCGATGCTACCACCGACAACGACCCACACACCTGTTAAGGCAATTTGTATTAGCTACATTATTTCTTGCTGCAATTCTGAATTCGAAACTTTTCAAATCCGATTCATTAAGATCTTGAGACTTATCAACGCGTGACATCCAATGTGTTCATAGAATTCTTCCGAAGCGTGAAAGCCTATTTAAATTTACCCCGTGTAAATATAACTGGGGGAAAAAAAAGCGAACATATCGTTAATCCGACGAGGAAAATTCGACGGTCATTGGTGTTTCTATCCTCGAAGAATAATGGCCGAAAATGGCCGTTGGATAACGGATAGGAAACTACGAACAGCGTGCTTGTAAGGAATAATCCGGTCGAAAAGTTAACGCCATAGAACAATGGTGCGTTTCGAGTCGCTGTTCTGTCTCGTGTAATCCCTCTCCCGGCACAGAGTACGCAGAAACAGGGAGAAAGAAACGTGAAATGGCGACTAAAGGATCTCCGATGCGACCGGAAAGCTGGACTGGCTGCTTCAACAACCTTGTTCTCCTTTATACCTCCTCCTATTAACTGTACAAATATGAGCAACGCGTTATTAACTTTACGCGAACAATCTCTGAAACGAAGATCTTAATCCTGGTAAACGATTAAGCGAAGAAGAAGCTGACTCGTTCGAAGGTATCTCAATTTGAACTTCCTTGCCTGCTACGCGAACAGATTACTCGTGTTCAATTTAAATTTCCGTAGGTAGTTTCTCCGGAAGATGAGATAGCATGCTTGCTTTAAGGAAACGAGCGAATATGTGAATGATCGAGTCGGTGAAAGAATCTGAGAGTACGGAGAAGGAATATTTCATTAATACACTGATCACTAATTAGGAACGATACGAATTTCATTTAATAAAATTAAATCGAGCAATTAGTGTTCCCAAACATGACGACGAATTATCGGCTCCTGTAAAATCGGCTAGACACGGTTCTATCGGAGAAACTGGTTAGAGGATCACAGGTAAGCATGCATCGCGTTGTCGAGAATAATGGCGGGAATAAAACGAGGGAAGAAGAAGCTGGATGGAAGGAACGTGAACGCAGCGGAGGTGAAGCTCGTCGGGGAACCATGGAATCGTTATTTCTCGCGCCTAACCGGTCATCCACATTCTGCTTACAGCACTTACACGTACATACATCTCGAGCACTCCGTCTCGACAAATAGAATTTCGCAAACGCATCTTTGCGAACATTTTTATTCATTTTTCTTCTAAAATCGGACATTTTTTGTAGACTGACAATATGATCGATCAAAGGCTATCCTTTAAGTATAAGGAACAGGAAAAATTTAGAAGAATGTTTGTATCTTATATTCTGGATGATAATTTTCATTAGATGCATTGTGATTACAGAGCGTGTTTCAAAGAATTCACGCGTGTTTTACTTTCTATTGCATCGGTAGAACAGCCCGTTACATTTTCCCTTGTATGTTGAACAGGTCCCCTATTTTACTCTCTGCAGTATGAACATGTTACCTTTCACACTGTGAACACTGGAATGCTCTTCCACGAATCAAATTATAAACCGCATTTCAGCTTCCACATTTCCCGCACGCGGTCGTAATCCTCCTATGGCCGAAAACTTTTTTCTCATTTTCTCTTCTGCCGTTACATTCATTTTCTTTTCATTATCTTTTGCATTACTTCCTTGTAGAATACATTTTTATAACATATACTACGAATGGTTTCGAAATTATTAAATTTTTAATTTAACAGTTTGAATACCTAATTAAGCTTTGGAATGTTATTTAATCGTTTGATTTGTAATTAATCGAAATAAATTGCCTGCTACTCGTTTCGTTGATTCGAGAAAATAAAATCTCTACAAACGATTGAATCCTGTCCCGTTACCCTTTTCCTTGTCTCGTTTTCGTCCTTCGTACTTGAAATCGCCCTTCGAGGCGGGCCGAAGCACAGATCACCGCAGTAGAATAGCCCGACACAAGGAGAGCCGCTTTTCAGTAGTATAGCCGTAGCTATTGTCAGACACGACAGCTTTTCTCCTAACCGAGCTGCTCGATAAGCCGGATCGAATCTGTTCGGCTAACCGATCGGAATCACCAGTGAAACGGTCCCACTTTATTCCAGGTTTATAAACTGAAATGGCATTTACGGTCAGAAGAAATCTCGAAGGAACGCAATGATCAACGAAAAGACATTCTCGGGATAAATTTTCAGACGACAACGAAGTCGATGTTTCATATTAAATTAGACTTCTACGGAGCATTTCTGTTTTGTTAAACAAAGTACTGAACGTAGACAGAGAGAGCCGTGTAAGCCAAATTTTAAGAGAAGGATATAAAGAGGATATCTTCCGGAACACGCGAGGGTGTGGTCACGTGACTGTAACGGTGACAGGGTTGGATAAAACGAAGAGGGTTGCCAACGAAATTCCGTGAAGAATTCGAAGACCTCACGCGACCCGCACCTATGCTTGGTCCCCGCCATCCTAACTTAACATTCGTTTTCTTTCCTTCGAAAACTCTTCGACAAACGTATGTTTTCCCTTCTATACTATTCACCAAGCAAGTAATCCTGCACTCCTGTATTTTAGCCTCCCTTCTTCTACTTTTCCCTTTCCATTCTAAACCGTTCCACAGCCAAGTTCCTGTGTTCCCGTCGGTTCCCCCTTGCTTCGTCGTAAGTATACATTCCCTTCGTTCTCGTCGCCACTCGAAGAGAACGTTCGGATCGGCCGGAGGCCGGTCGATTCGAGGAACTGGCGTCGTGAAACAGTCGCGTAAGTGGCGAGAACCAACAGGCGAACGTTCGCATCGACGTTCCCGATATAACCTCTTGAATACGTCGGAGAAATCAGCCGAACGTTGATAAATTTATACTCGAGATAGACCCGACCGACTCTGGGTTAATGCAATCGCCCCGGCTCTCTGATCTTCTAATAATCACTACGCTATTGATCTCGCCTTCTAAGGCTCGTGTTCATCGACGCGTCTTTGTTAGACGACGCCGAAAAAAGTCGAAAAATTTATAGAGAAATAAATAGCCGAACCTTCTATGTATTTTTTATTTTTTCATTTAATATCGTCGCGCGTGCAATATATAAATAGAAATTCCAGGCGCGACGATAACGTTTAAAAGAAATTCAACGTGCTTCGTATGGATATTCGATAAATAGGAAACAAGATTTGATGCTTTCGAAGTCGTCGACAGATTTACATCGTGGTTTTCGCTTCGATTTTTAGTCGCGCTCGTTATCGTGCATCAGCCTCGCGTTACACTACTGCCGTGCGAGTAGGCGAAGCGACGAAATTCTCCACGCCGCTGGAGAAGCGATAATTTTAATTTCACTGTGCTCGGTCTCCTCGTTGCATCTGCGCATCGCGGAGAGAACGAGAGCAACGACCAGAGGGACGAAGAGGAGGGACGCATTATGCATTTACGTGCCGGCAAGAATGCGATTCATCGAGGTAGCGCAGGCGCCACCGGCGACCAGCGACAAGCAAACGCGTTGCTGTTTTAAGTAACTAATTATCACGCGGTGCGACGCGATTCAAAAAAACACCGACGCAAAATCGACTAGCAGGAAATACACGAGTAACTGACTAGGTGACGAGATTATCAACAAAAATCATGAATATCATTTCTTTTTTAAATAATAAAAATGAAGAGAAAATGATATTTCTAGGTTTGTTAGAAATTAACATAGACGCGTTCAGATTAATTTTCGAACGAAAAGCCATCGAATTTCAACGAAACATCGTTGCTCGAGTTCAACGAATCTCCGCAGCGTTTTCCCTTCCCATGGTGCGTCCACGAAGGAGGTAAAAATATCGAGGGAAGCAGCCGCTTAAAGTACCCAACCGAGGCTTAAAACGTTGAAACATTAAGCACCGTGTGCACCGTGGACCCACAAGCCCAGCACAAGTGTTCTATTATTATGATTCACACTGCGCACCATCGCCGTGTTAAATGGCTACACTCGTGAACCCTTACAGCGGTCAATTAGTCGCCGTGCATTAACCGGCTCACGTTGTCCGGCACTTTCGAGCGGAAGGTAATTAAGCTGATTACCAGCAGGAATCTTTCGCGTATACTCGTCGCTTTCAGCGTTCCATCGTTCGGGCTACGCTTCCTGTACGCAGAAACGAGCGCAATATTTCTGAACACCAGGAAGACGTCTCACCGGCGAATTAGCATGTCTCGAATTCAACGGTGAACCAGATGTGCTTGGAAACTAATTAACAAAACGGTTAATGCCCGATTGCAATTTGCATCTGCTTCATTTTCTATGAAGTTCCAGCACGTTTGTTAGCGGTGATAGAAATATTTTATCAGATTTGTTAAGTATATACTAGGATATCGCTGTATAACACGTTAGCTGCAATAAAATCAACTTTGATAGATTCGTTCATGTATCTTATGCTTTCAAACCACGCACTACGATCAAATCAAGTGAAACATGTATTTAATAATGTAGTATATCAATATAACACGCGATACAGTAACACGCCACACATAATAACATTAATCAAGTTGAAACTTTTAATACGCGCAATCTTACTCTGCGATAAAGTTATTTCAGTAACCGATCTCGTAATTACTTGCATTCCCTAGGAAAACCAACAAACGCCGAACGAAAATGAGAAATTATATCAGTGGAAACGTGGAAATAGGAACGATTAATTTTCTATTCGAAACTTTCACCTTGATACCGTAAAGTTTATCTTCTCATTAATTTCACTAATTATTTGTTTACAGAAATTTTGAAACACACCGATGAACCGCGGGATTGTTACATTTACAAGTGTCAATGAAACGACACGCGCGAGATAATCGATTGGTATTCATAGCCGAATCGTTTACATACATACTCGTCGTATAGCGGTCAACAGCCTCTCTTACGGAGATGGATAGGGGAGGAGGGTTGGTGGAAAATTTTCGGCGTCGAGTGTCCAAACAGGCGTCGCCGGTGCAATTGAACGCGTGGCTAATGACTCGTGGAAAGGGTGAGCAAGAATCTAGCGAAGCGAAGAGGTTGGGTTACACGGTGAAAGGGAAACGCTTGAATACGGTTCAAGCGGGGGTTGCGCGTAAGCTGGGCGCGGAGAAGTTCAGTCAAGGGGGTGACAAGCGTAATATTCACGGTAAGGGACACTCTACCGGTAGCCAGAAGCAGAAGCTTTGCACACGGCTTCCTGGTCGATACTTGCCGCGTTGCAATCGGTTAACTGCCTTCTATATGCTGGCTGCACAGCAACCGGTGTACGGATATCGCGTAACCCGATGATTAGCAGCCCCGACGAGCAGGTAACATCGACGCGCGAAAGGGCCCATTGCTTCTGATCCTCAACGGACACGCTGCTACCAAACCAGAAGGGGAAAGAGAGAGAGAGAGAGAGAGAGAGAGAGAGAAAGGCGCGCGCACATGTGTAAATCGATCGACCGTACTCGAACCTGGACATACCCTTTGAATTTCGAAGCGGCGTCTCGCGCGATTAATCAGTCGCAAGGTTGATCTTGTGGCGCGGAGAGGCAAGCAACGACGTGGCTCAGAATCGGGGCAATTGGGGCTAGTATTACGCGATATTTTTGGATATGGTTTGACCATCAAACACACCCAGAAAATGTTAGGAACATGCTGCGTGCCATTATATTCTAATTCCTACGAGCAACGTCGAAGCACAGTTAATGAGTGACACACCGGTGATCACATTTTAGCTAAACAATGTTTCGACGGTCGCAGCGAACGTATTAAGGCGATTATCCAGACTAAGGTACACTTTGTTAAAAATTCCATGGTTTTCTACCATGCGAGCCATGAATCGCACCCTTTGAAGAGAGGCTCCGATCATCAGATTTCCGAGCAACGGTACTTCAGCAAATTGAATCACCCACGACGAAAGGGATCGACACCTCTTTTCATGCCGCGGAACAAACGGATATTAATCGAAGTACTTTTCACCGGTGTCCGAGGTGACCATTGTAAACACTTCGGCAATTTTCCCAAACGATGCTTCGATAAAATTTTGTACTCGATAGCGAGGTTCTCTTTCACAGGGAACCGACGTTAATATCGTAAAGGATCTTCGCGATAAGCACCGGATTCGATGGTAATTTAATTTTTAAATTCGACGAAAATTCGCGAAAGTTGCACCGTTTTAATTAGAACGTTCTCAGGCGAGCCGCGTTTAAATTTCCGCGCGGCGAACATCTATTTACGTCCTTTCCCCTACCACTTTACGAAACAGTTAATTAAATTTAATTATGCTATCTGGATAACGTACCAGCAGACACGTTGTTCAAGTGTATTGGAAACACGCTCGAGTTTTCTATCTCGAAACTGAGAGGGGAAAATGAGCAGACGATGAGATCTGTAATGTGCCGCGCGAATCGGCTAATAAGCTTCCCTCCTATCAGATTATGAAACGTTCGTAACACGTTTTCAGTTATACTGATTAAAAAATTGCTCAAAACATTTCAGGATATATTTTTCTAACGAAACTTGTACCAAGAAATAAATCAGTCAATTGAAATTCTAATCAATTTGAAAAATGACACAAGATGATATCAAAGTATTAGATAGAAGTTATAACAATGATAACATAGGTCACATAATCAAATTGCGTGAAATTCGTGTCAATTACCTCTGGAATAATTCGATCCAAAATTATCAAGTGGGCATTTAAAAATTAACCTCGTGGTTGGTATCGATCGGCCCGCGGCGAGCTACGATCGAAACGACGACGGTGGCAAGAAAAGGGAGGACTCGGTTACCAATTAAACGATGAAATTCACCGCGGCTACTCGAGCCGGTGGCACTTTGATGCCGCGAAACGTGTACGATCGCGAACGAATTAAAAGCGTTGCTCTCGTAAAGCTCGCGCTGCATTACGTCGTTTAATGTAACCTGTGTCTGCCAGCTATTTTCTCTGTGACTTGAAGCTTCCACCTTCCTGCGTCTCCTCCTCTTTTATTTTTCACCTTTCTTCGTTTCCGTGTAGTCAACGCTCCCTTCCTTCGCGGTACGCTCCTTCTTTTCTCTTTTTCGCCATACACTCCCTCGAGTTTCCCTTTGAACCCCCTTTTATACGGCCGCACGCACACGCGAAAATAAGTGTTTACGGCAGAGGGTGGTCGTTCGCGACTGCGTTGATCGATACCGTGTTAAACAGTCATTCTCTTCGCGGCTAGTTGTTAAAAAAAAACAAAGAGGTGTTAGAAAAAAACAAAAAATGAATAATAGTTTTAATCGTATCGCGACAGGATAAAAGGTACCGCGTCAAAAATCAATCCCCGTTCGCTCGTATCATCGTCAATTATAATATTTCAGGGAGGCGCGATCGAGCTGTCGTTCTTTGCGGGCGTGTCGACGATAACGTTCATCGTTATCGAAAAGCCCGATCGATACGCTCGTTCGGCCGAGAATCTCGGTCTCGTTCTCGCTTACTCGCTGCGAGACGAAAGCGGCTAACGGGGATGGGTCGAGCGACGCGGAAAGAATTTAAGGGTGGTTTTGCGTGGAGTCTGCTAGCTAACCCTTTGAAGAATTCCAAGGTGCGCGGCGCGAGAAACAAACGCGAGTCGAACCGGCGGCGAAACTGCAGAAAGATCTAATGAAATTGCGAGAAGTAAAAGAAAAAAGTAAACGAAAAATTGTAGGGGTAAGAGAGAGAGATGGGGAGAAATGCTGCAGAACGAAGGGGGTAGGAAGAAGGAAAGTGAAAAGGGGGTTCGAGAGGAAAGGGATACGAAGAGTGGCTGCTGGCTGTGGCTCTCCGATATCGATTTCCGATAGCGGCATTTAGTGCTCTGTATATTCTGTCTACTCTCATACGTGGATGATATGAGGACGTATGGGTATAGGTAGCCGCGATGAGAGCCTCTATGATAGCAGAGAACCACCGATGACGGTGGCTCTACTACCTCTACCTATTTCGGACGAACGAAGGTGACGGAAAGAGAGAACACGTTTTTTTGATGCTTCGACAGAGTTTGACGTTTCGATACTTTGCCAGGGCTCTGCGTACAGGCCAGACTGATCGGTTGAAAGGCAAATGTCGGCCGACCGATGACCGGTCACTGCAAAGGGTTGCAGACGTGATCAAACGTCGCTTTGAAAATTTCTTCACTTCCCGTGATATTTTTTAAATATAACTTTTATTTTATAACGAAAACGACGAAAGTTACGATTTTTATATTAAAATTTGCTCATCAAAGAATATCATTTCCCATCCCCGAAGTTTCGGAATCAAATGGAATAATCCTTTGCTAAGTTGGAGCAAACAACAAAAAGCAGCGTGTGATTAAAGAGTACCACGATGAATCAACGATCCAAGTAGCGACGCTAAATGCTGCACTCTCTTCGAACGCGTTGTACCCAGGGTCCATTTGCATCGGTGGCCAAGCTTTCCGCGACGAGAACGATGCTCTCTCGCATCGTCGAGTGGGTTCACCGCGCGACCAAGGCATAATTAGTCGGCACAATGGCGAAGAAGCCAGTAAACTCGTCATTAATCACATCCTCGGCTTCCCCGAGAAGACCTCACCCATCTCCTCGTTCCTGCCGGTACAGCCAGCCGCGTATTAATTATCGTTGGCGCTGCTCTTTGTTTACTACCGTCTAACGGCTTCGTTGCCCTTACGGGAAACCAGAGATCCTTTCCTTTACGAGAAGAAAAGGGTCGTCGTACTTTGGACGATAATCTTTCGCGCATTGTGAATCAAAGTGGATCACGATTCAGGCGAATTACTTTCAATCTTTTGTTTAGAATCATATTCTAACCGACGTACAGTTGGGTGTAACGTAGGGCAGGGATAAAAGGAGGATCCTCCCCCCATTTGCTTTTTATATCGAGAAAAGGTAATATAAAAATATTTCTACAACCGACGTCATTCTGAACGCTCGTATGACCTCGGCCCTGGTATTTCCCTGTCTCCCACTCAGCCACCCTCTAAACTGTCTTAACAGATGGGTAAACTTGTTCCAGTTTCGACGTCTGTCATCTCCAACGCAACAATGAACCTGAATTATATTTCTACTAGCTTCATCAGTTCGTTACTTTGAATTAGAGTAGAGTAATTTTCAATCAAGTTCACATTATCGATCGATAATAAGCGAACCGAAACTCTAGTCACGATGACCATCAAGATTTAGGAAATTGCACGGTCAACGTATCCTAAATAGCTCCGGCATTCCGAACTTTTCCGAATAAAAGAATCAATCCCACGATTTATGTAACCGGAATTTGAATTCGAGGCTTTTTCGTTCGCCGGACGAGCGGTTCAATCAATTGAACCATTCTGCCCGCCTATTCTTTCCCCCAATTTCCAGCGCAGAAATGTCTGTAGTCTACAAAACACGTGGTACGTAACATCAGAAAATCGATCGGACGAAAATTGTCCTTGGACGCTTCGAGCATTCTGCACGATTGCATACGTAACATTTTGACCATACTTGGAGAAATTCAACCTGATTCTCGGCGCCCGCAACCTAGCCTTTAATATAGGCATTTATGAGAAAATGGTAAGAAAGGATCTAACCGCTATCCGTATTCTTTAAATAAGGCAAATGGTGGCAAATTCCTTCCGCTACTTTTATCCTTAACCCGAAGGAAGTCTTCGTTGCAGCTGAATGTACTTAGATGGTACGTTAATGGTATGGTTGTGTATAAATGTACCTTAACGCAAATGAACCGATACGGCAAGAAAGCGTCTGAATTCCTCCGGCTGCCCTCTTAATCCCCGACTGCGGATGAACGCTGCGGATCGCAGCAGGATCAGAGCTCTTCTCGCTCTGCGAAGGAGTTTCAGAAAATCGATCGGCCTCTCCGTTCTACCGTGCGTTGCTCCGTCGAACCGGTTTAAAGCAGTTCGACGCAGGGTGGTTTTACTAATTGGTGCTGAGCATCGATTACCCGACCACCTTTCCCCCTTACCCACCCTTCGAGCCTGCTTCGCCGATGCAACGTGTTTCCTCGTTCCCCCTTCAATTTCTCAGCCATATTCGAAGACTCCGACGGTTCTAAAACACGGCCCTCCGCTACCTTGCTGTTATACGCCGTCACTGTACCCGGTCTTTGCTTATCTCAGGGCTGCCAGTATTTATTCGACAGGATTGAATTGTTTTCTTATTAGGGTCAATCGCTTAGATCGCTGATGCAAGCGATCGACACGACGCTGGATTAGCGCTACTTAATTTCTTCTATAAAATAAAAAAACCTTCGGGATATCGGATTTGGCCTATTCAAAGAGGTCGCGTGAATGCGCGCGCATCACGGTTACACGCGGAACGGTGTATCCTTGCAAAGTTTCATTCGCTGGTCAACGTTCTTCCATCGGTAGCCGTCGAGTCGGATATCGACCAGCCTGCAGGATGAGAGGCGAGCGATTTAATCCTTCCAAGAGAGCACAGGAAACGCGAACGGCTATCGGCTCGATTCTCGCGCGAAAAGCGGATTGCCTTCCGTGAAATAGTCGAGCGACGCGAATGAAAAAGTCGCTGGATCTCTCGCTTTTTAAGCAAATAGATGAATTTATTTTTGAACGGGCGCGATCGAGGTCGCCTTTGATCCCCTCGCCTCGACCTTACCTGGCACACTTAATTCCGATGAAAAACGAAAATTTTTAAATTAACATCAGTTTGCATTTATTTGCTAATTAATGTAGGTTTTAATGAAATTAACAGAAGAGAAAATTGATCAGTTTGGAAGTGCAGCTGTTTAGGAGGCTCGATGAGGAGGACCGAGTTTGCTTCTGAAAAGTAGACAGGTAACTTGGTTAACGACCATCCTTAACGGTAATCGATAAGCGACGTTATCGCGACTACGGATCCCGGGTCATCCGAAAGCCTTGGAGACGATCGATCCTATCTCCTCTCTCTTCGTCTCTCTCTTTGGTTACGGCAAAAGGAATACACTGATAATCTCGAAGGTGCATAACGAACGGGAACGTAGAAACTTATCGATTCTGCAGCTATGGGGCGGTATCGATGGATTCTATGACCGTCGAACGGTATCGAGGCAACGAACCTTGCTAGCTAGTCTCCAATTCTAAACGTACCGTTCAAAATAATTGGAGGATCCTACACTCGAGTTACTTTATCTTTCGGTAATGTAATTAGTTACGCAACTTCTTCGTTGTATCCTTCGGTTCGTTATAATAAAATCGTTCACCTATTTCATCGATTAACGTCTATTTAATTGATTAATCTTATTCAATTAAAAAAACAGAGAAAAATCCTTGTGTCGGTTTCGTTTAAAGTTTCTCAAGGTTCACTAGAGGAAGGTGAAAACTCTAAGGTTAACCTCGAAGAGCTTTCCAAGGTAGGGTGTAAACGAGGGTGAGATATTAGTCCTTCGAGTCCCTCGAAATTACAAGCGAGAAGGCCGAGTGTAGAACATCTCGACCCAGCCAGGAAGATCGTTTTTTCTCGCCAAGATTTGTGTCAGCCAGCAGCCAGTAGCTTCCTCGGCCGTTATCTGGGGCTTGGAAGCAACCGTTTCGATATCCACATTCTACACATCTACACGTGAACCACACACCCTCGCTGTATCCTGCACACTCGAGAACCAGAACGCGTACACCCACGCGGCGAGGAAGCTTGTTACAGATAGAAAGGAGAGAGGGAGTAAGCAGAGCCTTCTCCCTGAGTGGTACCATCATCGAGCTACCGGCAAGAACGAGGACCAAACCGCGAAGAAAGTCGATACCTTCGACGAGATCACACCTCCGTAAAGCTTCATCCACTACCCACTACTTTTTCTTCCCATCCACTTTCTCGTCTGACAATCCTTCGACTCGTATCCCTTCGATTCGTTCGCCCAATTCGCTTCACGCTACTTCCGCGGAGGGGTAAATGAGAATTCAGATTAGAAAAGCACTTCTCCCCCAAAGTGATTCTGTATATTCGATGGCCGATCGAATGTTTTATTCACGTCCAGCGGTTTCAATGTAAACGAGCCACTATTCACCATGATAATCAGTGAAATTATGGGTAGCCTTGATTTAAGGGTTGACATTTCGATGCCGAGACACCAATTTAAATGACTCGTTTGGGATCGATATCTGAGGAGACTTAACGCATCTAACAACGTTACGAGTTAATGAGATTGTAAATTAAAGCCAGGCAATATCGACACGCTCGATAGCGTCTAGACGAGGAATAACATCATGATTTAACATAGTAGTCTGCGTCTTCTGTATCAAATTCTATTTCAAGTACTTCGTATTTCGTCTTGTACGACGTATTGAACACCGAAAGGGTTAACCATGCTGTTATTTTGATTTATGCAGACTGACGCAGTCTCTCGTTTATTAAACGGACACGACTTGCAGTGCTTCTTGATTGGTGAAGAATTTCTAGAGACAGTTGGGAGGGAAGATGGTGACTGCTCGAACCGACGTGGCCGTCTTTTTCTCTCGTTTTTCAGCCCCTAGGTGAACCATAAGTCCGCTCGTATCGCGTCATGTTGCATTAGAGAGGCGACGAGGTGGCACGCCGTCCTCGGGGCTTCTTCCATTTCACGTCCTGGCATCCCTCGACGACCCGTTTCCAACCCCCATCAGCCTTCGAATTGCCGTCTTTCCATCCTCTCTCGCTTTCTCCCTCACTCTTATCCCCTTTTTCACCCTGTTCCTGGCTCGATATGCATGTCCTTCGTTCTACTTCTGTAACCGCGTTTCGCTCTGGTTCGCTCGAAGGCCTCTCGCACCGCCAACGAACCCACCACCCCCTATTTTTTATCCTTAAACGTCCGCTCGGTATTTCCGCTCATCGATTTCCTTTTTCTATTTTTTTCCTTCGCTCTCTTTTCCTACATTTATTCTGATATTTCGTCGGTTGTACTCGCTGCCTTTTTTCTCCTCTTCTATTAGGAAACGATTCTTGCGGACAATAGAGAGAATTACAGGGGTCGTTCAACTTTTGTAACCCATTTTATTTGCGTGTCGGAATAAGGGAAACGTTGAATTTCATGAAATTTACACATGTTACCAATTATAGCTTCTAATTTAGAATCATACCCCAGATACTCAGCAATAATAGATCAATCACTCTACAGATACATAGACAATTCTAGAAATTGTTCCCATCGACGAAAGACAGTAATATAGAGGAGAAACGCGTGAAGAGATACTCAGAATCTTAACGTTCACTCGGAGGGTGCTGTTGATCATGGGGGTGGTGTTGCTAGTTACGCTGCTGGTTATATTAGAGAGCAGAGAATCGTGCATCCTTGGGAAAAGGGGTGTAGCGGGACGGAAGAGTAAAGAATTATACTACGTGCCTGGTGTGTCAAGTCGCGAGGGTGGTTTATGGAGGGGTAGTAGACGCGAGCCCGGCGTAAGGGGGTTATACTCGCCACTGGTGGCAGGCTGCTCTTCGCGTTGGAACTCGTTAATGGCCGCTATCCTTTGAATACGTTCCGAACGATTGTTCAAAGACGCGCATTTTAGACATATATATACTAAAAAGAAAGAAGGTAGAATCATTATATTCTTTGTTTCGAGCCCTTATTTCTCTCGACATTTCCATCGCAGCTTCGATAAATAATAATGCGATTAAAATTTAAACGATTCTTAATTATTTTTCTATGAGTCCAAATTTAAATTTTTAACCACCGCACCGGTCTTATCGCATAAAAACCGAGCCGCTGTTCTAACATCACAAAGGGAAGCAGAAAAATAGCGTGTCGTCGAAAACCGAAACGGAACAATGAGCAGCCGAGAACGCGTGGAACGTAATAAAAGGAGAAGTAAAAACCAAACTTAAAAAGCTATTACTCGTATAGCCCGTGTTCCTCAAAGACAGCTTCGGGATTGGTGTCAAGTGCCGGGACAAATATTTACAGGCTACGCTTGCCCTAACCTTTGGACCTTTTAAATCACAGCTACGAAGGACGTCACCTCGCTGAGGAACAAAGATTCCTCGACACCGAGCTTTAACTTCTTTTCCAAACAACTTGCGCCACCGTTTTGCAGAGGAAATGGAGAATGTATTTTTAATGAGGCATTTTTAATGAGACTCGAGTACGTGTATACCTAAAAATACACGAATTCTTATCTATTTAGATATCATCAAAATATGTTCGGACTAACAAAAAGGTGAACGTGCCATCATTGTGCCCAATCGAAAATTGTCTACCACTGAAATGCGAATGATATTCCGTTTAGAGGAGAAAACATGTATTGTAAATGGAAACAATGGAAAAAGAATACGCGGCGACACGAAGGGCAATGAACATGGATGGTGAATTTTTTGACGAGCATCAAAAACCAGACGTACCTGGCATGGTGCATTTAAAAGCGTGTTTCTAGGTACAGAAATCCTGCTTCTGTTTCCTGACAAAAACAATGTACAGTTTTCCATTTGCAAAATAAAAAGAGAAAATGTATTTTAGAATTCGATTATTGTTAACCTAACCCTCAACTCCCTATTGCATCATCATAAACCTTAACAAGAAAGAAAGCATCAACTTTTTTACTCATCATCGTCCCTTAAATTTGGACCAATTTTACACCCAATTTTCCTCTGTCCAAGTAAACGTACGTCGTTCCTCGGAATAATGAAAAAGTTGCCGTGGTTTCATCAAAATAAACCTAGATGTCGGAACCCCTATCCCCTGGAAAAATAGCAAAGTTTCGACGTAAAATTTCGTAACGACTTCAAAGCTTCTCCAGAAAAGCTGGGTAGCCGGATATATCAGGGATGACATAACGACTCGAGCCATTTTTCCGTAACGAACGTGTTGACGTAGCTGTTGCAAACGATCTCGAGGAGTCACGATGAAACTTTTCGACCGGCAACTTCGATAATCGAGCTGCTTCGACATCGATCGCTGTATTCACCAGAGGTATTACGGTTTTGGTTTTAACGTCGGCTTAATCTCGACAACCACCACGGAAAATTGGATTAGCTTTGATACCGCGACCGATTCCTCGCGAGACTTTCATTGATCAAAGGACGATAGGATTTTTCGATACACATGTTCGATCATCCGATCACGATAGGATACGTGCATTATCTTTGAACCTTGCAAATATATCGAGAACATAATTTTAGATGGTTTTTATTACAAAAACTAATCAAATATTTTGAAATTGCCAATTTATTTGCGGAGGAAATGGCAAAGAAATGGGTAAATGCAAAGTGGAATCCGCGGTGATTCGATATGCGATGACGATGCCTCGACTCGATTAAACTTTTATCACCGCGATAGGGTGCCAAGAGAGAATTCTGATCGAGGAAGCTCATTGCAGCGACTCGACCCTACTCGAAAGAGTGTCCTCATTTAGCTAATGCTCTCGAGATCGTGAGAATTACCTTTTGATAGATTCGCGATTGTCCTGTGGGAGCAGACGACGGTAGCAAGCTTGAATCACGAGCTAAGATAGTTCCTGAATAACTTCGTGTCCTTCGCCTACTTTCGTCGAGATTCTATGTTAAAGAATACCACCTGGTGTAACAAGGGATGAAATAATTTTCAACTATTGCGTTCAATCTCAACAAACCCTGTCTCAACAATTTATACTACCCACTCTTACCGCCACTCATCTTTGCCGAAAAGTAAATCTGAAAGGCTTCCCATCCCCTCTCGTGTTTCGCATCCCTTTAGTTTCACGCTGGGTCCACTCAAACGTTGCTTTTTACCCACCCTTTACTTACAACCAAACGTTCGTATCAAAAATGCACTCGAATCCGTGCATTTCACTTCTTTTTTTCCTCGGCAAGACGACAGACAGAGAGGAGAGGCTGGTAAATAGGGGGGTGAATCTTTAGCATTCAGGTAAGCAGGAATGAAAAGCGAAGCGAAACGCGAGCGGGGAATATTCGAGGGGGGTAATAAAAGGCGAAGAAACAGTGGGCGGACCGGGAACGAGAGGGTGGTTAAAGAGGATGCGGCGATGAAGACGGTAAAGCGGATAAACGTCCTGCGTGGCGACGCTCACGTGTGCCACGCTGTGCACATAACGCACGACGCCGACGCCGACGCCAACGTCGACTGCTGCAATGCGGCGATGTCGGCATTTTAATTGAAAACGCCGCCTCCTCAGTCGCGATACCGGCTCTATACGTCTCCTTTCCCCGCAGCTAACCACTTCTCGCTTCTTCGCTCATCCATTCGTGGTTTATTAATGAACGTTAATGTCGTAGGTACGCGGCACGTTCCTTTTAATTGCGTCCCTAAATTATTCACCGTCAACGATGCTGTGTTGGGGGTCCATCTTTTGGTCACCTCTTCCCCTTTCCCTTTGTTTCTCCTCGACTTTCTATCGAGAGCGCAACGAACTGGACTCGCGTTTCAAAGAGAATTCAACGCAAGCTTTCTCGATGCATTTCTAATGTTTCTATCAATTAAAATCCGCTCGCTATCGGGTAGGGAGCTATTAATAATTAATAATCCACGAGAGGGAGCATGAAATGGCGAGGAAGCGTCGCGTTTCAGAGACAGAGCGAAAGGTTACTTTTGGAAATGAACGAACCAGCTTCAGTCGCGAGTAGAAACGGTCTTGCGGACCGGCAGACGAGATGGAACGGCGTGAACGGACCAACGAGCAGAGAGAACGAACGAGAGAGGCCGGACGCAAAGGGAGACGCATTGTTTACAGTAATGAAGGCGTAAATAAGTGATGAGCCGCGCGACGCATCGATCTCGTCAGGGCTACGGCTACGTTTGATACGGTACTGCTGCTCTTCGGGGTAGCCACCCCCGTTGTCAGCCACCCTCGAATTGCGCACAGACGTCGGCCGGCTCTTTTCCCGCCTACGCTTCCCCTCTCCTTCTCTCTTTCCTCTTCTCTTTCGGTTTAATAACCTTTTTCCTGCGGGTATCGCGAACCACGATAAGCGGCTACTGTTTCGCGGATCATCGAAACCGAGACGTTAATTAACAATTAAAAATTTCTCTAACTAACGTATTTTTTTTCGGGGATAAAGATTAACGCGTCTGCCGTTGGGACAATATCAAATTGGGGAATTTGTGAAGGGGAGTTGGTAAAATCTCGTTCGTTCGTTTAATATTTCAGTTAATTCGCGACCGATTGATTAAGAGAAAAAAATTCGCTGCGATAAGGGGAACGAGCGTTATGCAATATCGGCGTGCATACGATAACACGCGATCGACCTTGTCCACGCGTTTCAGAAACAACCGGCGACAAACAGCGTGTCGGGTTTCGCATTAGGCTGCTCGGCGAGTAACCTAATTATTCAAGAAGTGGACTAATTTGAGGGACGAGGATTAATTTCTACGCCTCGAACGAGGAAGAGCGCAATTATGAATCGCGGTGAATCGTTTAGAGCGTGCAATTCCGCTATACTGCTGTATTTTAACCCTTCTGAGCTCCATTTATCATGCAAACCCAATTTATTTTGAAACAACATTCCGAATACTAAAGTCAGCTCCTTAGAAAATGAACCTAAGATTGAAAAACCTATTTTTTAATTTTCACACTGGTATTTGAATCATATTTAACCGACTTTAATCGCAAGGTGTTCAAATAAAAAAACTGAACTTTGAACTAACATAACAGCTAATGCGTGCTAACGAGTGTATCATCGTTTCTACGAAAAATTGCGTTCCCCTTTGAACAGGCTAAACGCAATTACAAATTGTTTATCACACAATCAGTGTGACGTGCGCGATTCTCGCTGATCGCAGGAATTAGCATCGAGCAAGAATCATGACGTTTCGCAATTTCCCGAATCAATTATGAAATTACTTCATCGTATTACCGTTGACGTCATTGAAGCAATAACCGAACGAGGTACAAACGATGTTTAACAAGCCAAATAAAATCCATCGCTTATCTACCTTGGAATATTTCAAGATCGTTAGAATATTGAACGCGTATATTTTCGACGTTGATCATTTCTAGCGATTTATTTTTCGCAAGGAAACAGGTATGTTTTAATTAAGATTTTCAGGATCCAGCTCCTTAAAGTCAATAGTAATTGACGTAATCTCGGTAACGTGCACCCCCTGGCTCTGAACAGCCGGTTAACGTGACGGCCCCAAAGTATTTCGTGTTTCTAAGTGGCTGCTAAGTAGCTTTCATTTTTAATACGAAAGGCTCATGCAACTGGAAGCTAAGATTCACACGCAATTCCCGTGTTCCGGGTTCTCTTTTCTTCAAAATATTTGCTATAGATTACTAATAACTTTCTCTACATTTCGAACCCGATGGAACGATAAACGTAACACCAAGATCTTTCTCTCCAGCTTGGCAACAGGATACCAAAAAATCGGCCGCGAAATCGCGACTCGAGATCGCGACATAAATAATTTATCAACTTCCACTACCTGGCAACAGGGACGAAATCTAAAAACCCTCGGTACCTTTTGAAAATGCGAGAATCTTGCATGGACAAACGAAACGGCGTATGGTGAGTGAAACACGTCTGAAAACACCAGCTCAGCATTGAATCCAGCTTACGTCATCTTTATACGGGAAGACAGGCTTCGATATCATTGGGAGCATCTCGTCGTCGTCGCTCGCCACGCCTAATTATCATCCCTAGTAAGCGGAGCCGAGCTGATAATAGTGTGCGTGAGCGTCCATTGGGCCCCAAGTAACGCACCGTTCTCTCTTCGATCACGACCTCTTTCATCCTCTTCCTCCGCCTCCTCCTCCTCCACCTCCGCCCCATCCTCCACCTCGACAACCTTCTCCTTCTCTCCAATCCTTTGCTTCGTCGTGCACGTTTGCATCGCACGCGTTGCACAATGCGAATGCAATTGCGTGCGCGTGTCGCGAAACCGTTCGATTTCCCTTTTTCGTTTCTGCTCGAGGGTACAGGATGTTTATGTGCACTGGTTCGCGTGTATCGATCTCACTAGAAGGTTCTTTTCGTCCGTTGTTAAGGCAGTGAGAGAATTTATAGTGTTACCACTGCAGTCGCTGCGGGCGACGCGGTGCATACGTGCTCGAAAATTGACTGTTAACCCTTTCGTTACGAACCGGGCAAGTATTATGCACCCTCGATAACGCACTTGTAATTGTCAACATCAAACGCGTATTACCAGCTGATATGCAAATATTGCATGTAATATGTATCTTAGAATATAGGTAACAAAATGGATAACACTCATAATTTGTGTCCGGATCTAGATACAACTGGTTGTTGCATCGCGCAATTTTCTGCCAATCGCATTTTTTCTCTTTTTGCGCGAACGTTTTCAAAGGCACAGTATGAAATTATCGACACCGTTCGACAGTAATGAGTAAATGCATCGCGGAGAAACGACGCTGTGCTAAATTCGTGATTTATAAGTGGAACGGAAGTAGCTATCGCACAAAGCCGTAGCGCGGACCTAATGCACTCGTAAACGAATTTTATTGTCGCGTGGTTGCGCAAACAAGCAGCTAGTGGCTGGCTCGGCGAAAAATAGAGCGATGTGTGCACGTGTGCGTGAATATGCTCGCTATCATCGATACCATGAAATATCGAGCGTCGCGAGCCCGAAGAATATTTCTAGGGCGGGAAATTCAATTTCTGTTCGATCGATCTTCGGGAAATTTATCACGGTCATTACTACGTATGATCGAAAGAGGAAGAACACTGTCCGCTAACGCGTATTTGCCAGTCACTCCGTGTCACACGTCCGGTTGACAGGCGTCGCGTGCAAAGTAACGAACGAAAGATTTTTACAAACCGGTAAGAAGCGAGAGGAGCTTCCGTTCGAAGCGTGTTTACAGCTTGCAGTATCCCTCGTCGGCCAGAAGCCGAGTTATTTGCAGTCGTCGCGCGATTGCACCCGGATCACGACCTGTTTTTGCGCCAAACAGAAGAGAGATCAGAGGCACGGTTAAACGGCGCATCGAGGACGAGATTATCGGATACTTTATGCCGCATTTCATAACTTCATATTCAACGGCAGGATGAATACCGGTTACGGAGAGATTAATCGAGCTAGGAAATCATCTTTGAAAAACACTCGGTTAACACGTGCTCTGCTACGCTTTCAACGATTTCTATCAAGAAACTCGATGTTCGGATCATAAACGCAGAAATAATCTCAAGATGGTCCGACTTTCGTCGAATGCAAGCTCAATGCACCCTGTCTGTTTCCAAGAACCCCATGAACGGTTACTTTGTGTCCCCCGTACAAAAGTTTTATTACCGTGCGAAGGATATGCCGAGAACGCGTCGCGACGCACCGAAAAGGTTCGCGCGGGAACAACCTTTTACAGGCCAGAAATATCCACTCGCAGCTCGGTTTATCGATAATGGCGGCATAATACGAAACGCGTGTAGAACAAGCGGATCTATCTTTAGAGGCGAGCTATCTCGGGCCGAGGAAAGAAACGTACGCGAGATCGAACGAGCAGATGAGAGATCTCGAACTCACCCAGCTCTCTCGCGTCTGCATGCAAGCCTCATCTGCGAACACTCCTAACTACATACCTCCTCTCTATCGTTCGTTCGCTCGTTCCTTCAGCATCGGCTAGTGAAAATGAAAAAAGTCTCAGACATCGTTGAGACCTTACGAAGATGTATCGCGAGGTTTTAGCGCGCCGCGAGTCCCGGTTACTATTTTCGAGAGCAATGTTTATCTGGCCCGGATCAAATATATAGTTATGAGTTCCAGAAGGCAGCCGATAGTTCCTCGAACCGGTCATTATTAGCCGGGGTTCTGTTGAGGACCGACCAAAAATACGCGTACTCGCGCGCGCGCTCCCTAACTCGCCTACCGACGAATTTGGCAATCCGCGAATGCCGGCTGACTGCCAGATTAAAGCTTCGACACGCTGGCACCCATCAACTGTATGCGATTGACACAAGCCCACCCTGGGCTCTAGTAAAATTTTTTATTTCCGAAAGACAGCGTTTCAAACAGCTCGCGCATTTGTCGCATTCGTTCTTGAACAATACCTCTATGTTTGTATCGTTTCGATTAATTACGAGACGATGAACATGTAACACGCTCGAATTATCCCGCGTTCGCGTTTCGCGGACTCGTCCGAGGCAAAGGGAAAGCGTCAGCGCAACTCGTCGATGCGTCGCGATAATAATTAACCCGTTCGACGGATGGGAACCGACCACGGCGTTTTTCCTGTTTGTCTCGCTGGAGAAGAGGCCGCCGTTGGTTATACGACAATCGTACGCGAAACCACGATCGTGTAGTGCACTTGTGCGGTGTCATGGTCGAGTTAAAATTAGCAAGTCAAGCGGATTCTCCGGCCGCGAGGAGGAGGCGAGGTGTGCAACCGAGGCTGAAACGACGAATTCAACGCCGCCGCGAAACTATGATATGCTCGCCTCGACGTTCCTTCGTTCCATTGTTCCCTTTCAGACTGTCGATAAAACGGATCGGGAGAGAAACTGGGTGAACTGGAGCTATCGATTTCCGCGAATCTCAGCGACACTTTGCCGGATGAATCGATATTTGCAAAATCAGTAGCATTGTTGGGATTCGAAATAATTCGGAGCATCGAAGGTGAAGGACAAGTTTGAAAATCGTCGAAATTATAACTACTTTTGTAGTTATAGATAGAAAGCTTCTATTTTCAAACGCGAAAGAACCGAAACATTTCCGGAAGCCGATGATCCTGATAACGGAACCTGTGTACGCTTTACTCCTGGGTTAATATTTATTCGTTACGCGGTACCCAGAGGTATCGTGTTTTACATGCAAATACACCGGATCGAGGGTGGGGGGTGAACCGAAAAAACTGCTGTCATTGCGAGGCGTAAAAATTAAAACGGTCCATTCGTGATTTATATTACCGTGTACAGCGCGAGTAATGAATGAACGAGTGTGTGCGCGAGTACACAAAACGCGCGAAAACTCGTGTAATCGATAGGGGTTTTAAGTTCGCGACCCCTCGACCGTTCGGGTTTAAAACGGTTTCAAACGGAAACAAAAAGATTAAGGGATAAAATAGTAGCTGTTGTTACCTAATGAGAGAAGTTGATGGACTGTCACGTATCACGTCCCATGGAACTTTTACAAGCAAACAAAGAATCGAAAAATATTTGACCCGTGTTCGGTGCTCGATTGTTTGCGAAACGTTTACCCTTTAGCGAGTAAATCGTAGTTTATTTTTTGTTCTGTTTTTACGGAACAGTGTACCGTTTACCGTTTGGCTGAACAAGTCGGACTATGAATATATGTAGATCATGGAGGGTTGTTTTAAATCTCTTTGTTATAAGTTCGCTTTATACTTCCCAATTGTTTAACACTTTTCCGGCCACTGTTACATATTTAAGATTGCCTGGTAATTACCTGTCAATTTTTCAACAATGCTGCGCTGCCCTATATAGGTTCTATCGTAACAAAAGACGACCATACCAGTTACGAAACGTATGCCGAAACCCATGAACAGAACCGACAGTGTGAAACGTTCGATAAACGACGTCGAAAGTAGGGATTAAAAAAAAGAAAGGAAATACGAGTCTGGAATACAGAATGCATAGACAAAACCATATCGCAGCTATGAAGCCAGAATGAAAGCGAGCGAAACAAAAATCGAACCCGCCTCGTTCTGTCCGCGGCCGGTTATTCCCTGATAACGGGCGGGCGCAATTTGGTCGAATCGCGCGAAAGAATAGTCGGGGTTGGCCAGAAAACATGAAACAATGCGTTTTGCTCGCGACTGTACGCGTCGACACGATGTAGGTTACAAACAGAGGGACATGGGTATCGATTTCAGCACGGTATGCAGCACCGTTGTGAAATGTACCCTCTAACGTTATGTCGCGGTGCGCGTTGAAACCGCGACGCGTCCAGGGAATATCCAGTGGACGGTCTAGATGCGTTGAAACGACAAGAAACTGGGGTATACAGGTGCTTCCAGGAGCTTCGTCATACTCGTTTCATTCGAGACCTTGGGTCTTATCATCAAACCACCCCTAAGAGCTGGAATTTTTCTTTCGAGTTATTTATAACGCCTGGAATGCTCATTTTTAATATATTAATTGAAAATTTGCATTTTCTAAAAATTAAAATTCTTCGAAGGCAGATTGCATTCTTACGCAATAAGGATAAAATCCTGATGCTTACGAAGCGAAATCTAAGATTCTCTAACGCTAAATGGAACATGTTGCGGTGTAACGCAGCATGCGCGACACTGTAAACCCGTCAAGAAGATATCATGGACATCTGAAGTATCTAAGCTACGTTGCATCTTCCGGGTGCAGTCGCGACTCTTGCTAAGCGAAATACGAGAACTTGCAGTCTTTCCTCGCTGACAAGAACTGTCATTTAACCCCTTAATGTTCTCCGTAGGATGCTGTATCAAAAGAATGCACAATTTACGAACTGTTTATTTTTTCAACAATTTAAATTTCGAATATAATTTTCTCCCAATAGGAATTAATTCGACACTACGATTCCTTGATAAATTGAAGAATTAAAAATTTCAATTCACGGGGCTCACCCTAGCCTCGCCCAACTTCCCGCCAGAGAGTCCCCCAACAGCAACGGTTCAAAGGTGCAGACAAAGATCCCGTTTCCGGTCCGTCGTTCCGCGGGACAATGATTCCGAGCGATTTATATTTAATGCGAGAGACCGTGTCACGGAATGGGACGTACTCGAAAGCCGAGTCGAGGGTCAAGATGAAGGTCAATTGAAAAAGGAAACGCGTCCTTGTTGTTCGATCTTACGGATATGTAGATCGACACGGATCGATCGATAACCCTTCAACCGGGAACGAGTCGCATACAAAACGAGCGTAGCTGGATCAGTCGTATCACGGAGGTGATCTAAAACAACGATGAAGATGCGCGGGAAAAAAAAGAAGAAGAAGAAGCGGTGTGCAAGTTTTGAAAAGGCGGACGAACCACGGCCATTATCATTTGAATACGCCTTCGAGCTACTGACGATTTGAATATTTCGTCAATTAAGCCGATGCACGATTTACATAGGTGAGACAGGGTCGGCAACCGACGTAGCCGATTTATTTCTGTGCGTGAAACGCGATCGATACCGATTCCCGGGACTTTTCAGATACCATCTACCGAGTATTTTTTCCCCTTTCGGTTTTCTGTTAACCTCGATTTTTCGACCGTGAAACCTGCCTTCGGCCATGCCAGAAAGGGAAGAAGCATCCCCTCCGGCTGAAATTCTTCGCGTACCTAACCGCACGAGTCGAATTCCGCTGAAACAGTGTCTTCTTTTCGGATACACAATAGTTATCTTGCGGATTAATTCTAACTGGATATCGATAGAAATGTGAAAGTAAATAATTGAAAGATCGCAACAAGTTATATTTGTTCATGACATCATTTTCGGCACATTCTGTACGGGTTCATCGTACTCTAGGTTAATGGTGTTTCAAAGGAGAACCTCTTTAAAATAATTCGGTTCTGAAAACGACGACAATGACTAGGAAATTATCGAGAATCGAACAGGAGGGCACCGCGTGCCTAAGCACGGTATCAACGACACCGTACACGATCGAACGTTTACGTAACCTTTGAACCCAAACGGGAGACGCTTACGCGCACGCTCGACTTCCGGTAGCGCGCGCGTGTTCATCCGTTTATTAACGCGCTCGACGAGGAAAACGCTCGTACCCGGATATTCTCATCCCTCGCGGTTGGAAACGCTCCAAAAGATGAGGGAATCTTGCGCGATGTGAAAAACGTCGAACAAGAAGTTCGATAACTCTCACCGTCATAGCTTCAGGATGAAATGCTAATTGTTCGATTAATCTGGTCGCACGCGGTATTACGTTTTGGATACCGTTATCTCAATCATCTACACCGATTAATACTTCCGGGCTGGGGATTAAAATCACGATCGAGGTGTTTAGTAGATGGAGAAATTTTTTTTTCCTTAACAAATATTCTTTTCTTATCAATTAACAAGTAAACGAGAAATTAGATTGCAATATTTATAAGATGGCTGGAAATGAAGTAACCCAATGTCAATATTTCCAACAGAATATATAAATTTTTCTAACATCGATCGTAGCAACGAACAGAAACTTTCTGACCCACTTTCCTTCCAGACAATCCCTTTAATTTTCTCCAAGCTAATCTATTCCCACACGAAGCGACGTTTGAAACGCCTAGCGGAACCTCCAACAGCGACCCAAATCTCCAAGTCGTTTACATTCCGTGCATTACCGTTTAAATTCGATAACAATGCGTTAATCGTTATAATTCCAGCAGCTTTCCGACCGGCAAAGGTACACGAACGCGACTTTACGTGAACGATAACGAGGCCACGATTACGCGTCGCTCGTTTCGGCACCTTTTTAACTTCCGTCGCGATAAGCGGCGTCGATCAATGAAAGCGGAACAACGACGCGACGCGCGACGGGATGGAAAAACGTGGGAAAACGGACGGTTTTCAGCTTTCGGTTGTCGCCGAGAACGCGATATGTTAATTTTTCTTCACACGATAAACGTTCTTTTATACGTGACGATACTGGTTGTTTTGAAATGTCCGATTTGTCTCGGCGCGTCGCGGAGACGCGTGCGGGCGCTTTTCGCTTCGACGATGTGCGTGGAAAATTCTTTTTAACCGATTATGCGTGGAAAAATTACGATTCGAATAAATTGGAATGTTTCAGAGTAAAGAACAAATCGGTCGAAGTCGCAATTTCCCCATCCGGAAACAGCGGTGGAAATGCAACACCTTCAAAAGTGCAGTGCATTGAGGAAGAAACGAGAAAAAGAAGATACATCGGGAAAAGAAAAATCGCTGTCGAGAAGTGGAAAACGCGAAGGACAGGAATAAAGAAACGTGATCCGACTGAAGGTATTGAGATGCAAATAAGCACCGGTAGCAGTCGTGATTTACGAGGGACAGACGTGTCCATACGCGATTGGGACAGAAAGAACGAAAGTTTGTGAACTCAAAGGCGTTCGGAGAACAAGCAGATACGATCTGCCCGGAAAGATCACAATGGACGAGGGATTTTTATGCGATGAAGTTAGTTGTTCGAACCGATTACAAGATTTTTTCTATCTACAGATATTCTTTTCTTCGAATATTTAATTTACAGTGCTCGTGGCAGTCGAATAAAAATGATTAGAGAAAAATAATTAAAAAGTTGGAAAATGAGGAGAACGAATTGAAGGTGTGCAGGTTGTCGCGAGTGCAGCCTCGCGACTAGTTGCCAGAGCGTATTGACGCGGATTGCAGGCGCAGGTTAAATCGAGCAGACGGTGGCGGCGTCGCGACGCCGGCTGCGCGGACGTGCAACCCTCACCGCCGCTCGTCTTCCTATCTATCGTGGGTGGGGAGGTACAAACAGCGAGAGGGAAAATTTATAAAGAGCATCTGGAGGGGGTAAACTACTTGTTGCGCGTCACGGCGCCCTCGTGACGCCAGTATCCCTCTTCTTCTCTTTCTCCCTTCGCGTTCTCGACGACTACTACTACCGTTACCGTCGCCAGTACGCCCTTTCGCTGGCGACGCCACCGACGACGACGCTACCACCACTAACGCCAGGCGTCGTCGCCACCCTCGACATCGACTCGTGATGCCGTCGACAAAAATAGACGTGTCGTCGCGACGCAACAGATATCACTCGACCTCGACTCGGCTACGACAATTTTCCAGCTTGTCCTTGTACCTCTCATTACCTTCCTTTTTTTAATTACTAATCGAACTTAATTATACGTATAAGATTTAACTTTATCTTTGTCTTGTCAAGACTAAAGCAAAATATATTTAAAGTAACGATGAAAATGTAGTTGGTAAATACTATACGAATACTATACGAATTGAAATTGTCACTGCCTCAGCGACTAACGAAATAAAAATAAAAATAGAAGATCCACTGACCTGAATCTGATGGCCAGGATTGTTGATGTGTAGCTGTTGCGCCTGGTTGATCTGCAGAGTAGAGGTGCCGGGTCCCGAGGGAGGTCTCGGGGGCGTGGAGCTGGTGAAGGGTCCCTGGGAGCCGGTTTGATTGGGTCCACCGCCCTGGGAGCCTCTCGGTGGAAGCGGATAACCGGGGCTGCCGTGATTCGGCATCGATCCCGGACTACCGTATGGCGAATACTGCTGCTTGTATCCTCCGCTTGGGCCAAGCATGCTCGGTTTCCCGCCGCTGCCAGCTTGCGGTCTCTTCATGTCCGCCAGCCCGGCAGCGAATTGGGTTTGCGAGCCGACGAACATGTCGTTAGTTTGTTGGCTTTGGAATCCGGATGTGCCGTTGTTCTTGTGATACGATCCAGTACCCGCGCTCGTCTGTGATTGTCCACCAGCTGGACCCGTGCTACCAGGGCTACCAAGGTAATCGGACGCGCCACCGAATTGCGGGAATTCCGCGTAAGGGGAACGAGCTGTTGGTCCTCTAGCGGCTGCCGCGGCCGCGGCACTGGGGTTGAAACCGCCCAGGCCAAGCTGTTGACTCTTGTGCTGATGTTGTTCGGCCATTTGCTTCAACGTCTGGGCGGCTGGACTCATCTCAGACTTGAAGTCCAAGCCGGAATAAGGTAATCGGACAGGGGAGTATTGGGCCGAGCCGAGAGTACCAGGGCTAGAATTGGCGGGCATCGAGTTCCCGTTGTTGGGACCCGTGCCATTATTCACATTGTTGTTATTGGTGGTCCCGTGTTGCTGGTGTATCGCGTCCTTATCATCCTCGATTTTAATTTGCCCATTGTTCGTCGCGATGCTGTTGTTGTTGTTGTTATTCGCTGCTGCAGCAGCAGCCGCGGCCGCAGCCACCGCTGCATTGTTCGCCAACGCGTCCACAGGGATCTTCTCCTCGAAATCAAAGTCCTTCATGAATTCCGGATGAAAGTCGGAAATCTCCGAGATGAGATCTTTGAACGCGTCGGAGGTGATAATCTCGTCACCCGTGTCGTCTCCCATGAAATCGGAGAAGCCGGGAAAACCGGCACCGTTCGCCGCCGCGTCTTTTTCCAACGCGGCGGCGCACTGTTCTAGGTCGACGAACTCGTTATCGGGTTCCTGTTTGCATTCGACCAGGTTGCCGATATCAACGCAGCCGATACCACCGGGGGCAGCTGGGCCACCTGTGCCAGCGCCACCGGAACCAGGTCCGCCTCCGTTTCCGTTCCCAGCCTGAGCTCTCGACGTGCCGGATGCTGGTGTGTCCGGACCTGATTTCGGCGACGACGACGCATTCAGCAGGTCGCTCTTCACAGAGGCGTTCGTTAACGCCTTCACCGTTACGTTCGTGGATATCTGTTGAGCCTGCGAGTTCGCGGCCGACGTGGTGAACTCTAGTTGCTGCACGATCTCCACCGAGAACTTGGTCAATCCTTCGTTCCCGCCACCGCCGCCTCCTCCTCCTCCACCTCCGCCACCGCCGTGCGTCTGACCCGTCGAGTTCGTACCGTTTCCGGCCGGATGCTGACCGTGGCCGTGATGAGGCCCGCCACCGCCTCCTCCACCGGGACCCTGCTGATGTTGATGCTGTGCCTGCGTGCATTGCAGCTTCACCGGGGGCTCGCCAAAGCCACCGTCTCCGCTACCACCGCCCGCTGGCTCCAACTCCTCGGCCGTCCTCTTCACGAATTTTTGCTGCTGAAACGAGATAGCGACAATATTGATTAGTTTTACAGTTGCCAGTAAAACGGATCACGGATTAAAATTATTCGCGCGATGATAAAATAACGCGATCAGAATCTTTGTCTGAAATCATAGATAAATCCATCGAAGCGTCTCGTTCCGGAGAACCACCCAAGTAGCGAATGCCTCGAAAAATCGCGCGAATTACAAAGGAAAAGAAACTCGACAACGTCTTGTAAATCCCTCGGCGTCTCGCGATTCCCATTAGAAGCAACCGACAGACTGATCGGACTGGAAAAAAGGGAACAAAAGTGGCAGAAGCTACCAGGCAGGCAGCGTTCTGCTCGTGGGTCAAGGCAAAACGCGGCGAGTGCTCTAAACTCGTTGGTTTTTCTGCCATCGCGAGCCAGGTAACCGGTAACGCAGGATATTTAGCTCGCGGTACCTGGATGCTTCGTTCTGTTCCCCGTTTCTTTCGCAATTAACCCGGCTATTTCTCACCGTACCTGTCAATACTGGCGACCCTTTTTCTACGCCGGTGTCCACCGTGCACCAGCGACGAATCGACCGTTCGGTCAGCCTCTGACAGCCTGTTTTGTCTGTTCGAGGCTGGTGTCCCCTTGCCGGGCATAAATCTTGCAACGCGAATCAGTTTCTACCGCTCGGCACGTGAATCTATGCGATCCGCGAGACGTCCATGCGTGGTTGGTTCTATCGTGATAACGAGACGGACCCTGATAGTTTATCGTCTGCGCACAGCTTTAACCAGCCTTCGAACAGAAGCCGGTGAAATATGTTTGTTACCGTCAGGATTTACGCCCCGGAATTGACGGATGGAACAAATAAAGAAAATAATCCGATCGATAGTTTCAATTTTCAAAAATTTCAATTTTAACATTATATCATATACATATAATAATTTGAATAAGATTTAAATTTGGAATACAATAAATCATACGACAAATAACCCACTTCTATTTATTTAATCTAGGGTTTATGAAAGCACTTCCTCTCCCAGCTACTTTTAATTACATACCACAGGAGGTATTCGTTGTGACCTTCTTACGTATCGTGCACGTGATGACCCTGTATCATAGATTCCAGCACGCGTTAGTAAATTCCTTAATTAATTACTGCTCGAATGCGTTACACTATCTAGAAAATTCATCAGCAGAATACATACAAGAAAATAAAATAACAAAGAACAGATCAAACTAGGAAGCGAAAAAAAATTACATTCTAAAATCAACAATGGAAAGGAAAAATTGATATTATATCAGAATCCATGGAACAGTTTACTGTTGGCGTATGTAGAAATGAAAAATAAGCCAATAAATTGGAATGAAAACACGTGGCTGGTTCTTCTTGCGAATCGAGAGGTGGGTTTTCGAACAGGTGAAACACATAACGCGGATAGGAGAAAAAGATCGGAAAAAGTTTTTCCGGGGCGCGGTCGAGCCGCCATGAATCGCACACAGATCCACAGACAGTCGGTGTACATTTGTCATGATTTGAACCGGGATAACCTCCGCCTCGTTCCAAAATCGATAATACGTATTACCCTCTAATAGGGGAGTAGCTCCGTCGTACGTTTCCGTGTTCAACCCCATTTTGGGTCTTGTCTTGAAACGAATCTGTGCCTCTCCTGCATTGTAACCACGGTATTCAACCACGCGACATCTTGAAGAAGCTCAACTACTCTTTGGATAGGATAGGAATTCTACAAAAATTACACAACTATACAAGTTTCGTATGATCGATGAAAAATTCATGTAAAAAAATTCACGGTTCGACGTTTGAAAATGGCAGACAGATTTGACGGTAGCAAATCTGCTCGAAAAATTGGTGCTACGAGCCTGGAGCGTAGGCAGTCGCGAGGAAATTGCGGAGAAAGCGAGCAGCAACGCAGACATTTCCGTCGCCTTTGCGGAAACCGGAACGCCCGTATTTTTCGCCCGGGAAAAACGAGAGAGCCAGGTTGGATTGTATATACGTAAGTTGTAATAGATGCGAGACGAGATCCCGGAGAGTAGTTTCGGTCGGGCATGCCGCCTTTAGCGAAGCAATTTCGCGGGGCGAAAATGTACGCCAACCTCTCGCTGGATAACCGAGCCGAGCCACCGCTTGCTTCGCGTCAATATTCCTTCCTGCGGATCCTAGACTCGGTTTTAACGCGTTGCCTACTATGGAGGTCGCTAGTGACCATCATGAATTTATTTAATAATTATAGAAGCGCATTTCGATATCAGTGTGATACACGCGCCGATGGAGGAGGAATCTTAAGAAGCTGGGGAAGAAAAGATGCCATTGGCCTAGTTTCTCAAGATCCATGAACGCTGCCCTACTTCGGCAAACATAAACATTGTTGTTCATCCTTCATCTTCTATTCTATTACAAGCTTTTCCTCTCCATCTCCTCGTTCTTCGCAGCAAAAGGGTTAAGGTTTGGATAGGTAAATGCTTTAATCGAGCGAAGCGAGAAAAGTGGTACCGATTCGAGTTATTAATCAAGCATCAACACGAGCATAAATCTTCCCCAACTTTCATTTCTACCCGTTCGGTTTCATGAACCCGTCCCTTACTCTCGTTCACCCCTATCTTTCTCCCTCAAGTTATTTCACCCCTGACCACGTCCAGCTCTTTATTACGCTCGAGGAATTCGTACAACCGATTAATTCTGCCATTTAGCGATTACGAATTAATAGTTGGTTACGTACACCGTCGACGAAAATCAATAGTGGTGTGGGTGTTGACAGAGGGTGACTACACCGGCGTGGCGATGGGAGAGATGGCTTTTGGCCGCTCGAGGAGCCGATTTAACCCTCGAAATCGGTTACTGCAACGCCGAGTTTACCGAACTTCGGGGCCCCGTCGTATTATGCCACTTCGACCGGAAATAATAGCCCGCTACACACCGCTTCCGCGTTTCAACATAGTGTACTAGCAAAATACCTACATGAAAACGAATATTTTCGAATACAAAGATATCTGCTGCGTTTCATTCAGATTGCTGTCAAAATAATTATTTATTGCATCTAGATGGTTCAGTTTATAATAATCTTTGAGACTTGGAATGAAATCCCAGAGCGATTCACTGAATCTTTTCCAAGCTTGCATTCGTGGTACGAGCAGATAAGAAGCGTGTCAGTAACCTTGAAGCACTCCCGAGTTCCCTCCTGCGTGGGAGGATACGGCACATCTATTGAGCGTTACGTTTCGTTAACGACGCCAGCTCTCCGCTAGCCAGACGATTGTTAACACGACCTAAATATCAACCGACTCTCTTTCTCCCTCTCGTCTCTTTAACCCCTTCGTCTATGATTTTTTTCGATAGTTGCGTCAATCAGAGCTAACTATTTATTGCTTCAATTTTAAAAGAAATAAATAAAAATGAAATATCATACGTGCGAATTTCTAATTAGAATTAAACTAAAAATTTAACTATACTTAAAGTACCAGCCACATTTAACACATCTGAACTGTAAGTGCGACACGATGTTGTACAGTAAAGGGTTAATCCTTCAAACACGGAGATCATTCGCGTCCACAGTTCGAATCATCATTTTACGAATCGTTTCTGACTATTTTCTAATCTACTTTTTACAACTGTGACTAATTTATAATTTAATTTAGCTTCGAGTACAATGTTTCAATTTACTCGAAGGCTGTCGACCCTTTTTTGACGATGGGCGTATCTGTGAAGCGTGGAAAACGAGGGCGATCATTGTTGCGCATCAAACCTACGTGACTGGGCAGTTTTACCCGTTCTCAAACATCGAGCTCTTTATAATGAACGCGTATTCGAACCATAGAATCAATTAAGCTTCGAAAAGAGCATCAACAGTCACGCTTTACTTTTACTGTTTTGTCATTCGAGAAAATAGACGGGAAATCTGTTGAACATTGCTGCTTCCTTCGATGCTAAAAGTATATCCTTCGCGGTGATATAGCGTTTGAAACTGTACGATTGAATTACGATGCCGTGTAGAATGAATCGCGTTTACTAATGCTTACCGATGCACTTGATACTGCAGGTGCGAGCAACACGTGTACCATTTAGAAATCAAGATTTTAAAATATGTATCGTGTTCGTTAAACAAGAGACTGCAGTGTGTGGTTGAAATAATTATTACGGACACGAGTGTTCTTTTTTATGGTTATGACTTAATGGCAAAATTGTTCGAGTTCAAGGAGCAGCTGTGCATAAGGTCGACGTTTCGCTGGATAAACAATAAATAATAAACAACGATGTAAAGTGCATCCCATGTGGTCGCACGTGTCGCGATGGAACGCTATTTGCGGCTTTGATATTTATAAGCCGTTCTAATTTAGCCGCAGACGTATAAATATCAATTTAACGTGCACTGTGTGTGATTGCGTTACAATTGCCTTTGACTCTCTTTCGATCGAAACTCATCAATTACTCTATTAACTTAGACAAACACTGAATTAATCAATTTACAACTTACTACTGTCCATTAGCGAATATCCAATTTCCTTCCATTCATTTCCGAAAATAATAATAGAGCTTTCCGATTTGTTTTGTCAGGAAAAATCGATCGATTCTGGGTTATACGATTTTTGTTTAAAAAGGAGAAGGATAACAAAAATGAGATCTCGTTCCAACCCTCCAATACGTCCTTCTCGCACCCTCTGCTCGCCATACCAGGAAAACTGTACGGGACAAGTAACCGGCTCGACGGCAGGCCAGAAATAAAATGTTCAGCAGAGTGCTCTAATCGCGGCTATAGTTAGAAACAATTATCGAGCAGAACGAAGTCGGTGCCGGTTTACGGTCAATCGGTGTCGTTTTGCGGCGTCCGGCCACCCTCGGCGAGTAGCCACCCTCGTTGGGCGCGCGGTAATTTAATTTTTCCCAAAAATCCAGACGGCTGTGAACGGGGCAAAAATTAGCGGACGCGGTTTAACTAGCCGCGGTATTTCAATCCAAATGAAATCATTTTTGCAGAATAAAGGTGAGATTAAACGCGTCGTGTTCAAACGCAAACGCTAAAGAAAAAAAAGATGAAAATATATGATATTATTAATAGAATAAGCTAGATGAATTACTATTGTATCTTCAGACTATTATCGTCCTCGCGATTATTCAAAATAACATTGCCCCAGTTCTCCGGATTTCGCGGAAACCGGAATATTCAAAGATTTCTCTAACTCGATAATCGACAAAGGACCCGTTCTCCGCTTCCTCGTTCAAGAGTCAGGGCGAAGAGAAACCATGCACCAACATCGACTATCCATGTAAGTTTATTATCAGTGGCTGGTAATATCGTGTCAAGCCATGAGTGTACGAAGGCGTACTGTAATTGCGGTGGAAGCGATGCGGTTAATAGGGTGTGGCAGCCCCTGCTTCCAAAGTTATTACGTCCCTATATTATTGATACAACTCCATTACGAAAGTCCTTCGAGAGTTCGGATAGAACACGATGTGTCGGGGTCACTGCATCTCAGACGATCTTTCCTTACTGCAATCTCGAGATTTTTCTTATCTCCTTAACAGATCGGATATATCGGAATAATATGATACGGTACTCTATAATTATTCAACGTTCGATGCTTTTCAATTGAAATTTTCTTTTTATACCTGATTGTTTCTTAGCGAGGCATCGAGGACAGCCATGTATACAATAAGAAACGGTGAATATCCTCGATTCGAAATGCAGGATCGGTTTCGTGCGTCGTATTCGATGATATCGCGCGTCAACTATTACGGCTCACGATAGATCTGCGTGTCACGATACAAAGCACATGCGCGGCCGTAGACTTTCGTCGCTTGATATGCAGATTTCCAGTAATTACAATAACAAATCGCGCACGGGCAGACATAATGGAATCACGTGATTGTAACGTGCGTAACCGGCACATACGCGATACGCGAGCCAACCAGAGTTATGCCGATTCGTATGTGTCTCTCCCCTAGTGCACCGGCGCTCCGTTACGTCGAGAAAGTTATCGATGCGTCTCCGCGAAATAATTCATCGAAATGTATAAACAAATTTAGTAGAATCATCAAAAATTGTTCGATAAAAACGTTGTCGGAATGATCGAATATTCGAGACGACGATTCGATCTCGAAACGGCAATCAAAAGGAAAATAATCGATTTCTGGTTGGGGCGAACCCATTTGTCCGTGGCGGATGTTTCCCAACGAGAAGAAGGAAAAAGATATCCGTTCTGGAATCTGTCTCGGAAAATGCGACGAATCTTGTTTTCCCTCTTCTCTGTCCTTTTCCTCCTGTCCATCCAGTGGAATCGCGTCTTTCGAAAACAATGGGACAGGAAAAGGTAAACCGAGTCGGTGCTACCACCGCGAGATATCACACATCGTCTGTTCACCGTCGATGCGCAAGTGTCGTCTTCGTCCACGAAGAGAGACACGCGTTCGCACGTGAACGGTAGCGAAAGATAGAAAAACAGAGAAGACCCCTCTTGCCTCGATCGAGCGGGGATCGTGTTATGCAATCTCGTCGTCAGAGTTGTCGGTAATTGCTTATTTATTACTCTATCACGCGATGGTCTGATTTTTGTCACCGACCATCATTGTCGAGAATGTTATTTTTTTCTGTTTCTCTATGTTTTTCTTCGCGACGATAGCTTCGATAAATAATCGCGGATAAGAATATTAGTTACAATGCTTCTTTATTGTAAAATGCGACGAAGGGAAGGAATCGAAGGTTGCGCGTGTAAACGATGCTACTTATAGGATTCCCTGTGCGGTAGAAAATTTTCCAAATAAATCAATCGTCGGATTCTTCTAAATTGTCGCCGAGATTGAGATTTCTTGGGATCGCGAGCCGCGAGAGGAAATGGGATGGAAAAATGAACGAATCGAGTGTTTATTCGGAGCGCGACGTCAACACTCGATAATACGATGCGCCTATTAGTTTCGCATCGACCAATCGAGCACGACTATCGCATTCAGCGTCCGGTCTATAACATAGTTGATACTCTCGCATAATTCATGATAGATCCGTGAAATAATTCAACAGAAGCGTGGGAGATTCCACTTGCGAAGCGATGATGCACGCAGTTACAACCCTTCTGGATATTACTTTTCCATCCCTTTTTCCTTATTTAAATCGTTGCAACCACCCTTTCGTTCACCCTACGAAGCAATAATTGTAAGAGTTTGAAAAATGAACACGTTTCGTGTTTCGTCGTTGAAGATCATGGATGGAAATTGTTCGATTCACGTGGCCCAGATTTATGCTAGACCTCGATAATAAAACATTATCGATGATTACCTTGACCTCGAGTCACACGTAAAAAGGAACAAAAAGTTAGGAAAAAAATAGAAACTCGAAGCATGCAATACAACGTCAGTCCGTTTCGTATTACAATGTGTATGCAAATTTTTATATTAGGTATCTGACGTTCCGTACGTTTCGCAATGTTCGCCGCGGATAAAAACGCGAATACCGGAGGATAAAGAGCAGCTGGCAAAAGGTGGGGAACAAATGGCTCGAGGATTTTCTTTGAAAGAAGAAAACGCTTAAATTTCCGAATAAACAGACGATAAGATATTAGGTAAAATTCCAAGTCGTACGAGATGAAAATTTAACAAAATTTTGAAAAATAAAAAACCGAGCGAAAGAGGAAATGCAGGAGAGAAAGCGCAGATCGATCGGGTCGATGCAACTGCACGAGTTGCAGAGGCCCGGCCGCCTTTTCGCCATGGCGATAAATTCTGGCGAGCTTGCGAGCTAGCTAGCTAGCTAGCGAAACGAGGGATAGAAAGAGAGGAAAATGTTCTCGCAAGGCGAACGCGATCCGCTCAGCTTTCCTGCAAAATATTTCAGCACCTTGGCACGACTCCCATCGGGGCGTCGAATTGATTATTGAACAAACAGCGTGATACCTGACTTACGTCGACGTCGTGGCGACTGTTACCCCATAGAAAGAACTTGCCCCTATCGCCTAGAACGCGTCGTGCCCGAAGAAAGATAGGCAAAGAGATGGTAGAGAATGAACGTTCTCTTGGAAATTTATAACTGGCCAGGATGGTGGGTCCGCTGGAACTCCAGCAACGATGCAATTTACAGCTTTTCTCATTACACGATACCCATCCTCTATCTAACACCGCAGCTTCCTTTTTCCTTTTCTTTTTTTTTTTTTTTATATTGTTTACAAATAACGTTTTGAATATAAAATTAGAACCGTCTAATAGATGTAAAGCATAGATCCGTGCTGCTTAAATCAGTAGCAGCTTATCGCAAATGCTGCGAAGGGAAATATTTAATTGCACCGGGTCTGGTAGATTGGATAAATATTCATTAGAACGCACAGCTTACTCGAGCGACGAGATTATTCCTAGTTATCATTTATTCATCTATGTCATCAGAGACACCCGGACGGAGGAGGTTTAATTAAAAAAGATACGGTCCTCGGGCGCGAATTTCTTCACCAACGAGAGGAGCAGGATAATTTAACGCGGGCCCGGTGTGCACCAGCTCGAAAGGAACATTATTATTCCAGCTACCGAACCACGCTAATTCGCTAGTGGTCTGGCCCGAGACTACTGAAACTTCTCGTTCACGACTATCTTACCCGGTAACGGCCGATTCAATTCTACCGGCTACTATATTTAATCAGTCGGTCACCAACACAAACATTGTTTTCATCTGCTTGCCGGCGATCCGTTAACGAACGCGAAGAAACGGCTGTAAAAGGGAAATCACCCCTCGACTTGCCTTCGATGCATAGACCAATTGCCAAACAGATTATATTTTCAGTGATAAGACTGTGATAAGAGGAGAAACAATTTTTCCTCGAGTAGTGGCGCTTGATATTCGTGGGAAAGGGTGGTTCTACTTAACGTAGCTACTTGGATAATTATTTCCGAAGTATAATGAAAATCCCTGAAAATCGAGTTTGTCCCTGAAAATTCAGCAGGCCGGGACTCGTTATTTGCACTCGGGGGACTGATATTCGAATGCAGCCAACACAGTGAAATACTATTATGACGGGGGAAAAACAAGTTTCGGGAAGTTCGACGAGCCAGAACTTCCGAGGTTACAGCGAAACTAAAATACAACCGAGTAAGATGTCGAGGTTAGTTCGACTGGAATTCCGTAGACTCAAAGTCTGTTTGAAAATTTATGCACCTGTATCGTTGCTCTACTAGTACGATCGAAAGCTTTATAACAAACAGAAAGAAGGTTTTTTACCGGCAATATTTGTCTAGAACGATTCGCTTCAACGTTTAATTTTACTTAATCAGACTTCCCTTGAATCACCGCAAGTACATAATCGATGTCAGTGATCGCGCGAAAATAAGGGTCGTTTAAAATTCACATCGCGGCGAACGCGCCAAGAGAACGGAAGCTACACCGACAGGGTTTTTAACGCTTCATCCCTTCGACGAGGGGTTAAACTACTGGGCCATCGGTCCGATTTTCACGACGTGCCGCCACCAGATATCGATTTCCCTTCGACCTCTTTTACCCTCCAACCTCGTCTGTACGCGCGTTCACGCTCGCACCATGATTTCGCAAAGAAAGGGAGAGGGATTGCTTTGCATGAAAGTCACCCGGTATAAGGGTGATATTCATAAAGAACAGAAGAGAAATAGGACAAAGATTTTTGAAATATCTAATATTCAAATATATATATTATAAAATACCCTTGTCAGATAGAGTATCTAATAGAAATAGAAGAAGAAAGAAAATGAGCGAGCCAATCGTTTCCTCTTGAATATACATATATGTACGTGTCTCTACATGTACGTGTGGTTGCAAAGGGTGAAGGAAGAAGAGGGTAGAAGTGCCAGAGCACGGTCTCGTGAACTTTATCCACAAGAGGCAACTTCCGGGCGGTGAGTCGTCTTTAAGTCTTCGTCGAGTCGCGAAAACTTTCTCGACTAGTAAGATCAAGCCGAAAAGACAATGTTTTGACTTCTCCTCGTTCTCTTTGTACCGAAAGAAGTTTCGGGATTCCACGATAACACGATGTAATTCGTTTACGGTACGTATAATTAACTTCTATCGCGTATGTTAACAATTTTATTGAGTTTTTAATCAGTTTATATGTTTCCAAGATTACCGGTATGCAACAGGAGGAACAAGATCGAAGCTTGAAGAAAGGTGAGGTCTAGTTTGAAGGAGGGAAATGAGAACGATTTTAATAAAGCATCGATCGGTTCTCTCGAATTTCTTAGCTGTCCAGAGGGCTCACGAACGAGGAAGCCACGACAACATCGTCGGCCCACGAAGCTGCCCCACCGAGCTTTATTAACCGTTCGTGATTTACAGCGACCCTCGCGGCTGATATGTTTCCCTTCAAAATGAACCTGCGCTCGCGCGCTCGATTTAATTGCAAAAGAGTACGCCGGATGATTTACAGCTGTTCCGTTATGGCGTCGTTCCCGATACGGCTCGTTACAAATCCTCCGTTACGCGAAACGTAACACGAATCACTCGATCGAACAGAGGAAACAGAATAAATATTAGACCGTTGCGGATGAAACGATAGAATTTCAACAATTTTCAACGCGGCTCATTTTTCAAGTGTCTTTGTTCCTCTTTTTCGGATCACTTTCGAAGCAATGAAACTATTCGCAAGATATTCGACAAATTTGTTCGCGTTCTATGTACAGCTATGGCTTCGGTAATGCTTGATCAATAACACCGCTTTTGCAACGCGCCACGTGCTTTTCCTCCTTTGTAAACTTACGTTGAGATCGTGATCCGATTTTTCCAGATCTCTTTGAATAAACGCGATTAATCGCGCTTGGAAATTAAATACTTTAAACTAATTATGAGCGTTCAAGGAATTAAATTTAGAGATCTGAAGAAGGGGATGGGGTGAAAATCAGTGCGAGCGGAATAAATGGTGGCGGATCGCGATGCGTGTTCGAACGTCGACGGGGATTAAAAATACGCGGTGCGTCGCCGCGAGGCCATATCTGGTTTATCAACCGCGCGTTGATTATTTCGCCGGCAATGAAAACATTGAAGATACTGGTCGGCCGACGGTTTAAGCTCGTTCCCGTTCAAAGTTAGCGCCAGAATTCCCACAACACACGTTTTTGTCACCGATAAACCGCTTGACTCTTCGTCGCCCCTCTTCGAGATAATGTCGTTCCAATAAAATCACTTTACGCGCTCGGCCGAACTGATAACGCCACGGTTAAGTATAATAAAAATCAACTGCAAACGTGCTTTTCAGTGGTCGCATAAGATTCTCGTTTCGCAAAATTCACATTTTTTTCAAGAAACTGTTTCACTAATTAAATCATTAAAACTCTAATTGCATATTAAAATTGAGAACAATTAATCGGTAAATTTAAGCTTTTAATTTATAGCAATACTATTCTCAAATATGGCTGACTACACACTGAATTTTATCTAAAAGAAGAATATAAAATATTTTTAATAATCTAAATTGTAAAATAATAATCAGCGCGTGACAGAATCATCAAAGATCAAAGTGTTAACCCAGGTCCGAGAAGCGTTGACGATCGATCCGCGGTATCTCGTGCTCGTCAGAGGATGTCGTAACGAAGAAAAGGTGGATTTTTCAAGAATTTCAAGCGATCGAACATGGAATCGCCGGTGTAAGCGACACGAGGAGCCAACAGAGCAAAGGCTGCCTACGTAATCGCGAGTTCGGGCCAAAGTCTAACAGACACGACACACCTCCGACCTTCCTATCGATCTGCGGCCGGAGGTTTTACGCGTCCTCCACCCTCCGTAAGCTCGTCGACCCTCTCCGCCCTCTCGCTGTACGCTCGAATCCTCGCGAGAAGGAAAAGCAAGCAGGTAAAGCTTTCGTGCGAACGTTTCTCGGCCACCTTTACCCCTCCATCGAGCCTACCATCGGTATCCCTCCCTCTTTTCCTTCTCATCCCCTATCATCGAACTGTCTTTGTCTCGTTCACCCCATCGCGAACGAAGACGGTACCAATAACGCTCCTTTACGACCGCGACCCAAGCATCAAAGTTACGTGCACCCATCTGATTGAAAGTGCACGTCTCTAATCCTGAGAACGATCGAGCAATTCGTTCGGGATAAAAATATCGCCGGAAAAATTTCAAAAAGACTTTCCTCTTAGAAATTTCAGTGGCTCGTTTTAATCGCGGTAGTATTCGACGAAAGGAAATTTCGGGTTTGCGGAAAAGTTTAAATCCCGCAAGTTCGAAAACACCGCGCGATATTTCGGTTCACGCTGATGAGAGGGTAGGATTCATAGCCGGAACGAGTTTTCGTCAGAGTGGAAATTAGCTGAGAAACGCGGTAGTTTATCGCGTCGTAAAGCGCGGTCGCATCGCGAGCAAACGCTCGATCGGACTGTAACAACAACGAGCAGCGAGGAAAAGAGAACAGCAGAGGAAAACAGGGCGGCAAGGAAAAGCGTGAATGACGCCAGACCGAGTTGTACCGTGGCTCGGATTATCGGACGCGTGCTCCAGTAATATTTCTGACGAATCAGAAATTATTCCGGAAATTTTACTCTCTCTATGTATTGAAAAGAATACGGGTGTACGTTGATTCTCGTTAATTTTAGAGCATTAATCTTAAGACCATTTAATCGTGTAAATATATCGTGGACCTGTTGAATTTTACGCAATAAACCTTGTAAATACTTTTGCTACGACGACAGATAATAACGATATCCTGGTACCTTTTTATAATTATCACGATATGAAAGGGGTAAATTGAAATACTGATTCCGTTTCCCTGCATCGTCGATCCGCTACGAAGCTAAATATATCGCCACAGACACGGGGTCTATCGACAGAACAGCAAAGACGCTGAAATCTTGTTTAAAGCGTAGCCTAATAACTCGGCAAGGTCGTACAAGCGTATTTCGGTGCCTCGAATCAAGAATTACGGGACTAGCTGAGAATTAATAGTCTTCTAGTAGCTACACATCTCGTTTCAAAGGAACAAGCCTTATATTTGCTTCTTTAACACGTAAATTTTAAAATAATTTTCGTTTGATAAATGAAAATTAAGACCCCGATATACGGTGATATATGGAGAGAAGAAACACTTCCACGGTAAACTATCACGGATTTCGAAGCGTTATCATCTTTTTCGCGGATCAACGGAATAAATTTGTTCTCCCGATAGCCACCCACGTGTTTCTAAAATAAATTACACTGCGCCGGGCAAACAGGTTTATTACTGCTCGTGCATTCGAGAACTGGAGCGACCGAGACGAGACCCTCTCGCGTCCATAAATATTAAAATGTCCTTAAAGCTTTATTTAGGCGATACCGTTTCCTCGTGGCCGCGCGTGTTTCACTTTCGCGGTTAATCGGAAGCAACTTATCGTTCTTGGATTCCGAAAAATCCTTGAAAATAATTTCTTTGTCATTTCGTCAGTATGTTTACACGCTAAAGAATCAGATTTTCAAACGAAACTACACAGCAATGTAATTAAATAATCAATAAATCTCTGGTAATTAAACATCCTCTGGGATTCTACTGTAGCCGGTCGAAATTCTGCCGACTCCCAATGGTCCGTCACTAATAAATTTCGAAAGCTTTTTAAATTACACTCGACCTAGTAAATTTACTCGATATTAAATTTGAAAATACAATATAGAGTAATATAAAGATAAAGTTATCATTCTGCTGCAGCGTACATTAATTAAAAACCATTCACCATTTGCACGCTCGAAATTTTACAAACGAATTATTTGTAGAATAAAAAAGTGAGAAAACAGTGTATCCTAACGCGAAAGGATAGAAAAAGAATTGAAGAATCAATTCTTGCCGATTGGTGGCCAGTTTCTTTGATTCTCGTTACCGTTCGTCCTCGTTATCGTTCGTTCGCTATCACAGAGGCGGGCAAAGTATGCCGGATTCCTCGCATCGATGCCCGATAGAACGATGCGTGCGCGATACCAGCGTGCTTCGAAACTCGTAGCCAGCACTCCCGGTTGCTTCCGTTCCTCTTTCGGCCCGACTCGGTTCTGCTCGGCTCCACGCAACGCGTGTAATCAAGCGGTATAAATAATTCCGTGGAGCAGCCATGAGTCGGTCTACCCGAGAGGAGAGCTCATTCCTCTGTTATGACATGCCGGAATCCGGGATGCCTAAACAACCCTTTCGCGCGAAAAAAAAAATACACGCGGCGCCGTGTTCTTCTTACCACTCGGTTAACCCTTTCGATGATGATACCGAAACAAATACGCTTCAAAATCGCAAGCAATGGAAATTCGAAATAATTTATTTCGAAATAAATTTGTTTACGTTTGAATAATTAAGCTTCTAGAACTAATTGGTCATTTTTTCGTTTCTAACTGCAATTCGAAAATTAGTAATTTTAACGGAACCTCGCGAAAGAATTCAATTATAATTGAATTTGATACTTTCTTCTGCATCGGATTCTTGAGTAACGCCTCGGCTCGTGAACCTTGGTCGTTAGTGCAACGGAACCGTTCGGTGCGCTCGGTGCACTCCGGACAAGGGGAAAACGCGGAATGTCCGCGAGCTCGCACTGGATGCCCCTATTATCGGTCGTCCGACCACCAGAATGCCGTTAGACGACGGTCAATCTATTGTTCTACGTGTGTGCATGCGATCTTGACGCTCTTCGGACGACCGACAGCGAAGCCAACGTCCTAACTGCGACGAAATCAATAAGCGTTGCTCTCAACATTCTTCTCTCTTTTCGTATACAAAACAGATAACATTTTTCAATATTTTCAAGATTAACCCATTCATCTGTGATTTGTTCGATACTTGCGTCAGTCAGAGCCAACTCTATTTCTTGCTTGAATTTTAAAAAACAACGGGACATGCATTCAACGACCCTCGACTAAACAAATTAAAATTAAAATTCAACTCAAAATTAAAACCATACTAAAAGTACCAGCCGGATTTGACACATTTGAACTGTGACGCGACGTTGTAGTACAAGAGGTTAATAAATTATTTTTCATCTACCAAATTGAAAGTTATTCGCGCAACTTTGAAACGTTTCGTTTTCAATGAAAATCGTACGAACGACATTTTTCATTCGATCATCGACGAGTATCGCAAGAGTGTACAAAGTCACGGTATAATAAATACGTTCGTGTTATGCTCCAAGAGACACGCACCGCAATTTCAATACAAACAACCGGTATACATGGTGCAATACAGTTACGACGGTCAGACGTTTCCGGTTTCTTTGAATCTTCCAGAGAGACCAATGCGTGGGTAAGACGCGGGAACGCGTTTCAACCGGGTGTCGTTGGAAAATCGGCGAACAAGCGGCGATCGCGATAAATCGAGAGGTCCGATTCGATCGAACAAATACACCGACGAGCTTTCGTCGGTTTTTTCGGGAACGAATCGTTTTTATCGTCCCGGAACTTCCGTTATCAGCTGACATTTCGTGTACGCTCCAAGTTTCCAACAGACAGTCAAAGATAAAGAACAAAAAATTTACAAATCAATAACGCGTTATCTGAGTGCGGATTGTAAACGCGTTGGCGAGGTTCGATTTTAAAGCTGGAATTCTTTGAAATTAGAAATTCTTCGTTTACCAAGGACGATACGTACAAATTTCTCCATTACGCTTACAATTAATTGTAAGAAACAATCAACGCTAAAGGGTTTTAGCAAAGTTCTGACTGCGTCTGAACTTTATTATCAACCGATTGACCTTCGAACGATAAAAAAAAGGCGATCGTTACAAAGGTAAGAGTTTGAGCAAAAACGTGAAATAACGCGACTCACGAGCGAAAACATCGAGCGAGCTCGGAGTTATGGCTACAAGTGCTACCGTAAGAAGAAAACAAACCGATGACACTATCGCGATAGATAAGAATATTATTTTTCAGGGACGTACCATCATTCCAGGCAGTGTAATGGAGCACGAGCTGCACGACAGCGAGGGATTTCCTTGTTACAAAAGGGGGGCCACCCGGGCCTGTTGTGGCCCTGGTTGGTGGAGGCCCACCATGCCCCTTCGACGATATTTTCTTTCTTTTGTCCTCGCTAGAATATCCTCACGGTATAACACACTAACTTAAGATATCTATTCCTTCGACGAATCGCCTTGCGTTACAGATCCATATTTCACCACTGTTCCTTCGATCAGGATCAAAGTCGCAAGATTTTCTTCTCAACGGAATTTGAAGGTCATTTTTCTGTACGCGCCAATGCAACCGGCTTACTTTCCCTTTCCTCGTCACTTCCGCACTTTTCTGGAGGCGCTCGAATCGTTGATACCGGAGTAACTTTCTTTCGCGCGCGACCACGCAACAAGATCGTCGGTCCCGTAACGAAGCATACAACGAGGAGGATCGCGACACAACAGGCCCGCTAGTCACGACGTTACTGAACTAAATCATCCGGTTGTTGGCCAGCCCGAGACTTCTCGGTCGCTCTTCGAAACTGCATCAAAGGTGTAAACAATACGTCCGGACCGGTTCGTTCGTTTCCACTGTACAACTTAGCCGAGGATTCACCTATTATTTAACAACTGTACACGTACACACGATGCCCGTTTAAACGTAATGCCCTTCCGTTCACATTGACTAGCTATTACCAGCGAAGTCAGCGTTGGTTAGCACGCGCGAGCGCGCGTCAACGTCGACCGCGTACGGTGTACGTACTCTCTTCTCGCGCGTTCCTCCAACGTCACGCCGGCAAGAAAAAGACGCCGGGAATAGAATCGACGGTGCCGTGTCCCCCGCCCAGCATATCACCACTGTTTCCCGTTGCTATTGGTGTCCGATCGACGCGAGTGCGTCGGCTTGGATCAGCCAGCCGAAATTCTCAGCCGCTCGTCGAAACGAGTTTGCGTGCCGCATATCGTCCAACGGTTCCGTGACCTCCGAACTTTACCGTCTCTCTTTCTCTTTTCTTCAACGTGCCTCTTCTTTCTGTCACCGTCGATGCGACCGACAGATAAAGGCGTATATTAAACAACGCTCTCGATAACGCTCACACCGAAAAACACTCGGCGCCCACCACCGTCACTCAAAGTTTCTCCGGTTGCATATTTTTCACGTTACCTCCAACGACGACGTCTGCCCGTGAAACTCGCATCGAATTTGCATCTCAATGTCTTTCAACGATTTTTACACGCGTCCGTAAGTCCGACTCGAGCGTATTCTCGAAAACCTTCACCGAATTCATCGCGAAAATGAGCGCACCGACAGTTGGACAATTTTGACACCGAACGATCACGATATCGTTCGACTACTTTTTGTAAATCGTCCGAGAGGAAGTTAGGCCCTGGTCCGCGCGAAGACGTCGATTTTCCCTCGTAAATCGTCAACAGGTGGTTCGAGAAGGTCGACTCGAAACGCACGTACGAAGACGAGACGCGCGATCTTTTTTTTCTTTTCAACTGTCGAATCGGATGGTAAGGAAAATTTGCTTGGAAAATTTGCAGAGGATGTCGGTGATCGGGCAGGCGAGGGACGCGTGTTGTAACGCGGCTCCGCGACGAACAGCTGATCCGCGCACCACCACTCTCTGTCACTGCTGTCACTTTAGAGAACGGAAAGGCAGTTGCTCCGGAATAAAACTCGCCTACTAAAGTATCGTTTCCTTTTTCTTTTCTTTTCTGTCTGCTCCGTTCCAGCCGATTCGTTCCGAATTTATCTGAAATTTATTTTTCCCGTGTTTACTCCGAAAGGTACCCACTTCAACTACTGTCGCATCGTGCGTGGCCAACACCGACTGGGTACGCGTAATCACACGTGTCCGTGTATATATATATATTAAGATAACTTTATATTACTGTTGTTATTCTCTGCCAACACTATCTTCCTTCTCTTTTCGCCCTATCTCTTGTCCACCACAGAGACTGGACTATTTTTGTTGTAATGGAAGTAACGGCGGTAGTAGCACGCGTCAGACCCCCACCCTTTATCTCGTTGCTTCGCTTTCCTTCCTCCTTCTTACGTTTTTCCCTTCCCACGTTCTTCTGCTGGTCGTTGTCGCCGTCCTCGTTCCTCGTCTTCGTCCTCGTCGTCGTCGTCGTTGTCGCCGTTGGCCCTTTGTTCTCTTTGTTTACAATGCACGGATCGGCCGGCACGTTGGCCCCCTGGCAGCAGACGAACGCCGGAAAGAAGAGGAGGAAGAGGTGGAAGAGAACGAGCGGATTTTTTCATACGCAAACATCGGCCGGCAACTCCACTCGTACGGTTCGCCTTTTCCTTTCTCCCGCCACTCTGTCCTTATTACGAACGCGAAAATTCAACGCGAACTTTGACCATTCGTGCTCGACCATACGGTCCGAGGTATCTTGTAGACGGATGGCCTCACGCGCCGTGTCCTAAACCGGATCACGCAACGTACCGTTCTACTTTCCTTTACGAATCTTCCTGCGATCCCTTTAAATCTTTCTGTCGGATCAGCGGGGAAACAGCTCTAGAATCGCCTCTCCCTTGAGAAGAGTGGACAGATTGAAAAATAGAGTAACGAAACAGTGGAAGGAAGGAATAAAATGAGGAAACACACGAAATCACGAGCCAGCGACACGAGGCGCGAGATGCTCGGACAGAGAAACGTCGAACAGAGTAGAGGAAGAGCCAAGGACCTGTATGCTCGTCCTATCGAAGTCCGCGAGCGATTGACTCCCGCGCGTCCCGGTCTTGGAACGGCGGCACGCGTTGAGGGGAACACGGGAGGGGATTCCCGCGGGAGGAGTGACACGGCGGAACGAGGGGCGATGGTGAGGAAGCGGGGTCGGTGTCGGAGGTCGGGGACGGGGGACGGGAGGGAAGAATCGGAGGCGGAGGTGGAGGCGGTGGCGGTGGCAGTGGCGGCGGCGGTGGCGACGGTCGCGGTAGAACCAGGAGGTAACGCCAAAGAGGGACTGCGGAAAGAGACGGACGAAGGGGAGGGGGAGGACGAAACGTGCAGAGCGGAGGGGGTGGGTATGGCGCGTGCCACTACACGCTAGCAGGTGGAGTGCGCGTGCCCAGAAATCTCTCCGCTCTCTTCCCTCTCTCTAGATCCTTCCTTTCCTTCCTTCGCTCGTCACTCCCTTCTTCTCTCCTCTCTCTCTCTCTCTCTTTCTTCCTCCCGGTTTCCACTATCTTTATTCGTGCTTTTCTTGCTTCACTCTGTTTGCTCCTCTCCTATCTCTTCACAGTGGTTGTCTATCTCGGAGGCGAGTTCGTCGGGCGAATAAAAGTACACCTTTCCTTCTGCTTCTTCCTCTTCTTCTTCTTGTTCTTCTTCTTCTTCTTCCTCTTCTTCTGTCGTTTCCACGTTCTTCCGGCCACGCTCGTTATTATTCCGTTTCTTGTTGCAGACGTATCTGTTTCGTGACTAATTTACCCACGTTACGTTCTTGCTCGTTGCCGCGGTCCACTTATTTTGTCCGCTGGCCGACTCGATGCTACGAGAGCAACGTTACTGGCTCGTGTGGGATAACGTTCTATTTTTTGTCATCTGTCTGCCAAGAAACGATATGGCCCACCTCTTTCACTCCCTCTCTTTCTAACTTTTAATAGTCCGACCGAGAAAATTGATAAGTTTTTCGAATTTCATTTGTCCTTGATATAGTTTTCTTCCGTGTGCTTCTTGCGGTTGGCAACGCTCCGGATACGATTAGGGGACATTGTAATTTTAACTCGTCGCACGATTCGAAGATTCCTGCATTCATAATATTTACGCTGTGCAGTCAGGTTATTCTCGTAGTCAGATAAGAGTTGCTAACGAAAGTCTCCGCTGCGATAACCGTCGAGAGCACGTAGCCAAGTCATCGTGACAAATTTAAAGTTGTAATATCTACGAACCCCATCGAGTTTCAGACGCCTTTACCGTCCTTATCGCTGCTTTTGTAATCTAACGAGCAACACTATTAGTTGTATAAAAATTTCAACTATCGATCGAGTCATTTCACTCGCTAATTATCGCGATTATTTCAAATGTAATAACACTTGAAAAATTATTTTCTCATTGTCACCATGATACGTCAACAACGCGTATTTAGTATAACGAAACGGTTGTATCTTCGAGTTACGATGCTCTTTGACAGCGTTCATTCGAAAAGCTAATTTTTAATAAAATTATTCTATGATTTGTATTGTTGCCTCGAGAATATCACCAATGGAAAAGTACGCAACGAATGGAACGTCTAGTTGTACGGTTACGGCTTCGATAGCAGAGCTGTCACGAAGCTGCGCACGTGGTTTGCAGGGAGCGCGAAACAACAACAAACCCCACACGAAGAACCTGACGCCCCGAAGAGTCGCCAGCCACTGACTCCGTTTCTCAATTCGACTCGGCTCGACTCGATTCGGCTACGTTCGACTGGCCTCGCCTCGCGTCGCTTCGCCTCGTCCCACCTCGCCACGCACCATTCCGTTCCGTCTCGTGTCGTCTCGTCCTGTCTCGTATCGTCTCGTGTCGCCTCGTCTCGTCTCGTCCCAACCCGTCCCGTATCGTATCGTATCGTATCGTATCGTCCCGTGCCGTGCCGTTCGGCTACGCTAACAGCACGAAGCGTGCATGTAGGCGAACGTTCGGCCGTACTCGTCTTTGAGCCGAGTCGAGTCGAGCCGAGGCGACTCGACACGACTTCGACTTTGACTGCGATTCGACTCGAGTTCTACTCGATGCGATCGGAGCTTTGCCTAGCTGTTTTACGCCACCCGTATAATGTCACCGACTACGCATCCTCCGCTCCGAAAGCATCGCCTCGAACGGTGACTGTACCGTAACGCGTCTATTATGTATAGTTTCGATAGTACACGTTGCGCGAGTGTGGCGTCGGACGAAGGGAACGTAGTCGATACGATGCACCGTGAACTGTGAGAACGACGAGGCGGCGCGAGTGACGATCAACGTACGCATTGTTACGCATTGTGGCCGTATGCGGTGTACTATGAACGTCCCAAGAATCAGTGTTCAAAACAAAAATATAATTATAAAAAATGAGTAATTTCTTTCTTGCGAATAATTTCATGTATAAATGTAATTGAATTTTTCATTTCTAAAATTCCTAGTCGATGGAAATTTCTTTGAAAGATAGAAACCGTCCGCACCCTCGACGGTAGAGTCACGAGCGCGACTTAAGCGGCTGCCGTGCAGCTGGCAGCGAAGCTTTTACACAGGCGCATTCGCGACACGTCGTCCGCACTCTCCGAACCTCCACCAACACTTGGCCGTTGCGTCATCACGATTTCACGGTGTGCCGGGATTCGAGGAGAAGAGAGCGCGCAAACGGTACCACTGCGAGTGCGACGCATCTCTATCGCTCCGCTTACACTTATTACAAATCCGCCAGTGATACTCAACCCATATATATCGCCCGTAAACCTGACGCCTACGCGATAACCGTGTTTTTATTACTTTTTGCGTAACGCTTTATTGTTTGCGCTCCTTGTAACATCGTATCACTCGCTGCGCATGCGTGCTCCAAATGTTAAAAAGAATCCTAACAAGTTCTAATAAAAATATTCGTTTCTTGAACAATGCTTCATTTCTTACGTATGACCCAATAACAAAATACGAAGACTAAATGTTTCTAGCTTTATTTAATCAAGGTAAAATTTCTGTCGCGTGTATAAAAATTATCACGGTTACATCGACTGCTCGAACTAAGTACGATGATTAAGGATCAAAGCCCGCTATGACGTTACCGGCTAATGTTGAACGCGATATGTATCTTCGAAACGAGACACAATATTAACAACGTGGATGTCGCGTGCAGATATTGCACGAATATCACGACAGACCAAGGGTGCAACGTTTGTAATTAAACGTCCGACACGGTATCATAAAGACGGGCCGAGTATCGTGCGAGCATCACCCGCGCAATTGATGGCCGTCCACTCTACATTCTTTGCATACTGTACGCCGCGTGTCGCGTTTCAATTAATACTGGCTGTTGCGTTGCTGGCAATTTTCAGGATAAACGGTTCTGTTGCTATGCTCTAACCGCCTCGATCTATGGATACGAACTTTCTACGCAGGAACCATTCGTTCGCGCGTGAAACTTACTAAAGTAGCTACCTAAGGTTCACTAGGACGTTAGATCGTTTCAAGTAATATAAACTATTCTGAAAGTGCGATGAGTTCGATTTGCTTTGTGTTCATTTCTTCTGTAAATTTAATTTTATAATAAAAATTGATAACTATATGCCACTGAACACTACTTGGAAGTAGTGTGAAGAATGACTTTTGAAACATACGATACGTTCTTCAGTTTCTTTATATGTAAGCGATAATCTTTCTCAAACAAACGATTTAAATGACGAATTTTCCTCGTAATCTTGATTGATATTTGAAGAACTATAAATTTCTTCAACGATGACACAATCCGTCGACGATCAGGGATAACTCGAAAACCAGCAACGAATTTCGAATGTACTAAAGATAAGCGGAGATTAGGATACAAAGAGAAATAATTTATACGAGTCGATGACGCGTTTCAGAGTATTTTCATCGATTATATATGGGACAAAATTACATCGGCTGTAAACTCAACACAAACTGCTTTGAAATGATTAAATCATTACCGGTTGCTTTAGTTTATTAATTGTTCGCGCGGTAACGTACATTAACGTACGTAATCGCACAATTGTTCGAAAAACTCGACCATCCGAAATTAATTCGAATAATTATGACAGGATGTAGTTTCCAGAGTGTAACAACGTTAATGTTTAACGGGAACGTTACAGGTTTGCGACGAAAAATCGCGAGGAACAAAGGGGATTCTTACACGGCCAGCCGAGTTCTTGCATCTTTACTCTCTCGCATATTTTTAGGTTAGACTATTTTCGAAAATGTATGGAAGAAAAGAGAGAGAGAGAGAGAGAGAGATCGAAAGGGTTGAGGCGAGGAAGAGAGAAAAAGAGAGTGGGAGAGAATACCGATCGTTCTTCCTTTTTTTATCTTTTACTTTCGCGGTATCTGCTGGCTCGTTTTCACCCACAGCCACGCGAAAGAAGCCAGCGCCGGTATTATCCGCACAATGCACACACAGAAGAAAGGATTCCGCGGGAGTAAGAAGCGTGGAAAAAGAGAGAAAAGGGAGGCCCGAAGGGGAAGATCGAAAGAGGGAAAGAGATAAATAGAGGCGAGGTCGATGCCGCCTCCTACTGATTTGCGAGAACACACTCTCTCATTCTTTCTCTCCTCCCCGATTTACCTTCTCTCGCTTTTTCTCTCCTCTCTACTTGTCACCCTGCCAGTCCCTCCTGTTTCTGGGTTTGCTGTTCATCGGAATGCGAGAGTACTCCTCTCGACCTCTCTTCCTTCACGGTACACAACCGACTGATTTTCTGTCCCATTGCTTCTGTCGCCCATTTATCCTGCACAATTATTGGCTAGTATGCTTTGTTGGGTCGCGGTGGAAACGTTTTGCGGGAATTTCGCGGTTCTAACGCTTTCTTTAACCACTTTTTGATCCGTTAAGTGATCGAGAAGCTTTGAAGACTAATTTTCCATTTTTCAACGATTTGACTGGCTTTAGTCGACGTTGGACCATGAATAAATTAAGGTAATTTAAATTTCACTTCCATTCTTAGTTTAATTAAAATTTCAAGAATGTTCATTATATCGTTTCCATTGATCTAATTGAAAACCATCCCCCTTGATATATCGCACGTTTCACAAACGAGCAGAAGCCTTTCTCGCGAGGAAGAAGATCGCAGCGAAAGGGTCCAACGAACGTGGCTCAGAAAGGAAGCAGTAAAGAGGAAGCGACATAACGCGAAACATTTTTACATCTCGGGCATTCGCGCTAACGAGCCAACCGTTCCATAGAGTTCGTCGCGAAAGAGGGCTCTTAAGCTTGACAAATTTCAATTACTCGCGTCGCGTCGCGCACCACCGGCCCGTGTTCGTTCGCTGGGCCGGCTCGATTTATCTCGAGGTGTGCGCGTAATCGCGCGATTTCAGCGAAACCTGTCGTCAGCGAATTCCTTTCGCGAACAAAGAGTCGTGCCGTTCGTTGCTCGCCTCGCTAACGCGACCAGAAAAGCGACGCGAGTTCTCTTCCCAAGCGAGTAACCCGCCAAAAAGAGAATTAAACGCGAAAACGAGCGCTGTCAAAAGATTCGGCCCGCGATGCCTCCGCGAGCAGCCATCTCCTAAAGTCGCGTATATTTAAAATGGTACCACGCGTGGAAATAAAAATGAGTGTAACGCGGAGGGAAGAACATGCACCCGGTTTTCTGTTACAATTAAAAAAGACAGAGGATACGAACCGGTTGATGATTAAAAAGAAATAAAAATTAGAAATTATAATTTTTGTTTTGTAAATCGATAACGATTGGTCCATTAACCACCACCGTTGAGAGACGTTTATTTATCTCTCGTAATAGAGAATCACCGGCTCGATCGCGATCCAACGTCAGATTCGCGTCCTTTATGACGAGCCTTTGGTTAATTACACACCACGCTGGAATATTAATGAGAATCACTGGTGAGGAATGACATCCACCGCCTACTTGTTTTCATTAGAGCCTTAGAACCGTGCACGGACCGACAGCGTGTTTGCACAAGCATGGCTCTCTTAAGCGACTCGGTATCGTGCATCCACGTAATTGAATCACGCTCGTCACCGGCTAAACAGATCCGTTCCTAGTAAATGAGATTCCATGGAAATAAGCGACCAAGTTTGACCGTGAACGAGACACATTTGTATCGCGCGAAGATTCTCTGTCGATCGAACACGCGTCAGGATAAACAGATTCAAGATTCTCCATCTTGCTCGTTTTCATTTATCTTCGCTATTATTTTTATACAATTTCGAATCTTTTGGCTTACCCGCGAATCAGCTTTGATTGGATCCAGCAAATTTCTAAGCACACTTACCTGGAACAGAAAGAAAATCGAAATGATCAACGCGATTGAAAATGAAACAATTTCAAATTATAACATTGTCCTCGCGCCAAGAACTGGACTCTACCAGTAATACAGCGAACCAGCGTTCTCGTTATCGCCACTTTTAATTGTCGGTTTGATAACAAAATGCAGAGTTTCTTACGTCAGCGCGGTGCAGCAAAACGTCGACAACGAACTCGCTTAATACCGAGTCGATATCTTGTTCAAGTGCAATGTCACCAGAGTTGCATTCTTTTCGATACGAATGAGATCTTACGAAATATTTCCGATCAATTATTTTTAAATATAACGCGATGCAACTCGTATTGTCCTATTAAAATCAATTTCATAATCGTTGCACTTTGCTGCATTTATCAAAGCATCGAACTTAATTCCTGTCTCCGATATAAGAAAATCGACGAGTTCACGGGGCCATCCGTTCGACTTTCGATCCTGATCCTCATCGAAGGACGGACGTGGTTAGGGGTCGTTCGTCGAGCAACGAACCGATAGGTCCGTTCGATTTATCGACGACGAAAGAATGAATCGATGGGGCAGCAGGGGGGACGCGTAAACGGGCAGGAGGGTGACGCTTGCATAAAGTGGTGGAAAATTCGGGTTGAAACCTGTGAAAGCGGGGAAAGAAGATCAATAAAGTGGTATGCCATACTGTCGGTGCCGGTGGTGTGCTGTGTAGTAGCGGCTGGCTGGCTGGCTGGCTGGCTGGCTGGTTGGTGTGTATTATTAAGCGGAGGTGTGGAAGCAGCGCGAGCACAAGCGGAAGAGACGAGAGGGCAGATAAAGAGGGACGGATGGAATAACGATAGACGAGAGAGGAATACCGCAAGGGATGAACGACGATAAAGTAGGGTACACGGCGAAACGAGAGAAGAGGAAGAAATTGTGCAAAGAGAGGAAAAGGGAGCAGCAGAAAATATGGAACAACCTTGATAAAACGTGAGAAGGATAAGGAATCTTGAGAAACTAGGAAATTCATGAATGTTAACCCTTTGCCTATTAATGATCTATATATACGCTGAAACAAGATCATTTTAATGCATCGCTGGAAAATTACGTAGAGTTGGTAGAAAGATAGAAAAATCGAAGAAGACGAACGTGGGAGCAAATGCTGGCGAAGTGGCCGACTTAGTGGAGCGAGAAGACGAAAAGTGAGCATCGTGTGCCATACCCGCGTCGGCTGCACCACGGTCTAGTTAGCAGACCGCTGTTTTCTGCATGGTTTACACGTGGAATGGACGGTGCAACGGGAAGAGGTGAATTAGAAATTTGTTCTACATACTTATACCGGTATAAAGCCGACCAACCACGAGAGTCTGACCTTTCGTTTCAATTTTATACCAGTCTTTAACATATCAAACTAATTCACTCATTATTTAATTATAAATTATAAATTAAAAATTAACATGTACTACGTTTTTTGCACCCCAGAAAAATATTTGAAATCCAATGATCGAATTTTTTGCTGGAAATTTCAATCTGGGGACCTATTTCTTCGATATCCACGAAACATACGTGTTGCGCGATTAATCCGAGTATTCTCGCTTGCCGAATAAACGTCCGGTCGTGACATTTTTCACGCTCCGAGCATGGATCGCCGGGGAGATCGTAGATCTAGATGCAAAGCAGGAAACTGATGATCGACCAAAGAGAACGAATTGCTTTCACGGAAAAACGAGAATCGAGAAGAGGAGATCGCGTGAAAATATTCGCCATAGAATCGGAATCTTGCACGATTTGTACGAACATCGGACGAAACACGCGCAAGAATACAATACCAAGAAAAACTTGTACAATTCTCTTGCGTTCTGTTGAATGTATTAAAAGTAGGACAATGATTCGAATATAAAAAAGATACTTTCCAAGATGAGATGCGATCCGTTGCAATATAAATGCATAGAATTTCAGGGATTTACATTTCATGATTTCCATACGCGGATCTTTAAATATAAAAATCATAAATTGTTTTTTTATCGAATGATACTTGATTGATTTTCAGAATGACGGATGAATTTTAATTGAACGACGATCAATCGGATCGTTTGGCGCGAGCTATGAAAAGGGTTGAGGAACATCGTAACGAGGAACGGCAAGTATCAAAAGGCGACGCGAAGGTATGAATCAGGCTTAAAGGGGAAACTCGAATATAAACGGAGTTCGTGGACGCTTTGACCCGCGTGTCACGTCCGTATTACGTTCGTAAATGTGTGATACCGGCCTCCTTTGAATGAAAATCGCTCGAGGTTAACACGTTTCGCGCTGAATCGCGTCCAGTTGAGCACCGTATTAGGTTTTATCGCGGTTTCTGCCGAAACTTATCTCTGTCCACCCTTATAACCATTTTTTGTGTCGAGAACATAGAACAATATTAATTTGTCGAATTTATGAATTTACGAATCGATACGATGTTTTTGATCAAAGTCAATCGTCCACGAAGGGTTGAATGAACGAGAGGGAGGGAATAAAAGTGTATCGTCGCATTACCCCCCCCTCGTCACTTTGATGGAACTTCAAGGCAGAACCGGTCTCTTTCTGCCGATCACGTTCCCGCGTGAAGATCAACCACCCTCGGCAACCTTTAGCAGTTACCACTCGAAGACGAAAACCCCACCAGTCGGCCAGACTCTTTCACAAAGCTCACCCCCGTCGCGGTTCCAGGGAGAACGGTGGGGGTAAAAACGGGAATACATCTCGAAGCAGCTTTCCGCTTTTTACCTTCGACATCGTCGACTCGCTTCCGGACTCCACTTCACCCTGTGTTCCTAGGAAATCCATACCACCCCTCCGATACCTCGTTCCTCAAGGGATGCGTTTTCCCAATTCGGTTAATAGCCGTGTCTGATTTATTGCTGGCTGTCGCTCGCAAGAACGATCTCGCTTTCTCTCACCTCCGGCTAAGCTGAGAGGAATTCGAGAATAAGTTAAGTCCAGAAGATTTTTACCTCGATTGCTTTTAAATAATAGATGATACGTTTTCTTATTAACTTCCAGTAAAAGATAGAGATGTTAATTAGTATATATTTTGTTAATGAAAGTATTTCAGAAAAATATTATCCTTTTCGCATATATGCGACAGTCAAAGAAAATGACAGAGGAAAATATCTCTAAGAACCACCCCTAAACGTACATACAAGTTGTACAAGAGATCAGTTACGTTTCTCGGTTCGAAAGCGTCGCGCCTACTTTCCAGAGGGTTTAAGCCCCGTTCTTCCACGCGGTTCTATCCTTCTTTCAACCCCCCAGCGTCGGTGGTGGGTAGGCGACGGTGGTGTACGTAGAGCGTAGCGTAGGCGGGTGAAGGTAGTAGGTGCCTCCATGTTATGCAGCCCCACCACCGGCTCCATCCTGACCAACCGGCTGTTTACTGTTTGGCCTCCCGGGATATCGATCCCAGTGGCGTAAGAACCGGCATCCTAGGGCCACCAGAGATCGGCACACGGCGAGCTTTCGGTTGCCAACCGAGCAACTGTCAGTGAATCCCGACGTTGTCTCTAACCCCTGGACTAACGGCGTCTCGCCACTCGAACAAATTGACTTCAACGGACTGGCACCTCGTTCTTAATTGGAGATACTGTTACCCTGGCTGAAGGAGGACCTTGCTAGAAAAACGAACCAAGACGATAGGACAGGGACAGGGACTGGGACAGGGTGCTTGACCCGCGAATCGATTTGCACTGAATCCCGTTTTCTTTTTTATTATTATTTTTATAATGAGAAGTATTAGCCACTGAAGCTTATGGAATCTTTGCCAAATAGTAATGGTAGGACTAATGGTAAGTTAGACCTACATGAAATGTGAAAACGAAAGATTTTCATCTAATTATTGAGCAAATTATAATACCTGAAAATTCTCTAATGTTTCTAATTCGTTTCTACACTTGTCACCAGAACCGTTCGGTTCTGTCTGAACGAGAAGTCTGGAACGGATAGTCGGGTGTCTTGTACAAGTTACGAAGTCGTTAATTAAACCGTGTAATCAGCAGGTCCTAAAGGAGGGAGTTCATTTATCGGTGTGATCGCGGAACGAGGTGGATGATATGTTCAGGAATGGAAGCAAGAGCGGCCATTGTTGTGCCGAGAGGGTCGAAGAATGAATCTTGCCGCGAATGGATTTCGGCTGGGATTAAGCCGTTCCACTTTCGATTCCATACCACCGTGACTTATTCTGCGAAAGCACATCGAATAACCTTAACCCGTTGAAGCTCGCAATTTCCGGACGCGTGAATTTTGAAATAGCAATCAAAATTTTTCTGAACAACGTCGTTTCGTGTAATAAATAGAAATAAAAATAAAATATTTCCTTAAAATTTGGAAGACGCATAGCGCATTCCCAGAAATGGGAATTTCTTTCTTTGGGATGCATCGAAACACGTGTCATGCAGCGTGTCGAACACGTGGCATCAGTGATACAATCTTTCACCCTTATACCCAAAAATATTTAAATATATATAAAATCAGCCGGATAAGAAATGAAAAACGAGGCAAACTTTGCAAACAATTATCGATGCTATTAAAACATCCCAGTGACGATTCACCGAGAGAATACCATTCGATACGGTTGCAAAGGGATTCGAAGGAGGGTTGAATGTCGAAGAGCGATAGAAAAGAGACTCTGCTCTTGAAGAAGAAGAGGCTCGAAGGAAGCCGTGTCAGGTTAGGAAAAGAAGCCTTTATTAGAAGGCCTAGGTACGAGGTGGCAATCTGTTGGCTAAGCCGTTTCTTATTACTCCGGCCGGCGTTTCAGGAGTAGCGACGGAATTCGCGTGAAAACGTACACGTTCTCTGAAAATATTGCGGCAACGTGTGTCACGGGACTGGTAACCTGTTCTATCTCTGTGTAACGGAATCCTAGGAGCTCTTTATGCGACGCGTATCAACGTGGATGCATTCACATTGTACACTCGAACGGTCCATGCCACCCACGAGCGATTCCGCACAGGCTGCACCGAGTCCCGTGACTTTCCTCTTTCGAATTACGCGATGCAAACCCACCGTATGTTTCTTTATGCACAGGTGCACGCGTGATTCGCGATTTACGGCTCTGTACGATCGATTTACGCTTATTCTTCGTTTCTTTTCCGCTTCAACCGTAGCGAATCTCGATCCGAGAACGGATAAGATTAATCTTCGTTTAGACGACTCTTATCGAACTAACAAATGCATACGATACAGTAGCTGTAAAGTGTGTTCGGTGAATTCTACGAATAAAATTTTTACTAAAAGCCAAGTTACCTTTCGTTTTGCCTGGCAAAGTAGCCAAAGTCTGACAGGCGAGAAATCGCGCGAGAACGAACCGATAATAATCGATTTTCATCGGGATTCGAATGGACGAGAGGCGAGAAAGCAGGCTCGCAATCGACGAGTAAGTCGATTATAACGCGGCTCAATATTGTCGAGCGTACGAGATGGTCTCCGCAGACTGGATTAATAGGACCAGATAGGCCGATCGTTGGTACAAAACGTTTGGATTTCCGATCGTTTCCCCGGTGGTTGGGCTCGTGCGATCGTCATGGTCAGTCGAGTAGCTGGCTGACGTCTGACAAACGAGAATTCCACGAGAAGATCACTGATACCGCCTCTGTTGGGACTCCCTCGACTGGTTTCCGGGTACAAGGGGAAAGGAATTTCTTCTCCTTCTTCAACGTGCCTTACGCGGATTCCACCACGATATCGGACGGATTGCTTTCGTAAGGGACGCGGAAACGTACCCTTTGTTAAGCAATTCTCTTTCCTTCCTTTCTTCAATTCCATCCCACCCTACACGAGCCATCGCTGACGAAAAGGTTCAACAGTTCGTGGGATATAAAAATTTAATCATAATATACAGCACGTTATTTATCGTGCGTCGAATATTTCTCGATGAAATCCATGGCGAAATGAAAACGTAAGAAGAACGATGAAATAAAAACGAGAAGCGTGCCGAATCGATCGGAGGTCGATGTACTTATACCTGTTCCGAGCGTGTCCATCTATCTGCGAATCTGGAGCTGCAGTGGACCTCTCTTCGCGTGGTTGTCGATAAATCACCGGTGCCGTTATTAAAGAACCTCGGCAATCGGCGACGAACAAAGAGGAGAGTGACCGATGGAGAGCATCAGACGATGAACAGCCCGAAAGTGAACAAGGATCGTAGATTGGACAATGGCCAGTGACCAACATGATTTTCCATTTAATTCTCGATAGAATATTTACGACTTTCTCGTGCGAATCGTAATTTTTTAATTTCGAACCGTTGCCGAATTCCCAGGGAAAACTAGCCATTCGTCGGGTTAGACTGAATAAAAAGTGAAGAGATTATTCGTCGAATGATTGCAATACCGGTATATCGATGGAATTTTAATTGTTATGCAATCTCAATAACCTTCGTTAACACCTCTTATCGATTCAGATCGATTCAGAGATGAAATTCGTAGCGAAGGAAGCTAATCAGAGACACGAAATCGAGACGTTTATTAGCGATAGCGAGGAAACGATCTCGTTCGATATCCCTGTCTCGAAAGCGATCGCGAAACGAGGTAAAGCGGCTGGGAATCGTTCTCTTTGACGGAAGTAAAGGGAGAAATTGCACGGTGAAAGGAGCAAAGGGTCGATACTCGACGCTTCGTGTTATCGGTCAGCAAGGCCAGACTGGAGCTTTGTTAGGTTCATGTTGCTGATGAGAGATCGTATCGTCGTGGCGGGCTATCGTGCTCTGTCTCCTCTCCTTTTTCCTTCTTTCGACGTCTCTACGAAAGAGTCACAAAGACGATGCGGTGTGTGGCTACGTTGCTGACCCCGTGAAAGGCGAAAGCTCGATTTCCTTCCTCTCTGATAAACATCATCTCGTCGGAGAAAAAAAAAAAGCTTCTATTCCTCGCTTAGCTTTTAATATTCGTTTAAATATGCCATACTACCCTTCGAGTACCCGGCCCTCCTATTTAACCCAGAAAAAGCTTTGAATATTTGACGAATGATCGAGCTGGTTGATTAATCGTCCTGGCATCGGGCTCGAACGAACGACGAACACTTTCGGTACGTCTTCCGGAGAAATCGCGGTTAATTCTGGTACACCAGTGAAGTCATTGGTCCCAGAAAAGACAAAGAGGTCAGCCTCGCCGCGGAAAAGAACGCGGGAGATGATTCATCCACGGTGTGTTTCTTTACAGCGGCACAATTGTCATCAATTTCGGCCCTCTCCGTTAGGTGTGGTGTAACAATAAACGACGCTCGTGCTGCGAATACATAAAACATCCTCGTAAACTCGCTCTGTGCATCGTTGTAACTCCGGCGAGAGGCTCGTACTCGCGAAACAACAACAGCTTTCTTATCCGCGTCCTCGTGATTAACTCTTCTTCGACATAGATACTCGATATTGCATAGAAATTTTACTTCGCGAGGCTAAACGGTAGGACTTTCGCGAACGATCCAGCCAGGTGACTATGGCCGTCCGAAAATAACGTAACTTTCCCTCTCGAAACGGACTATGCATACAAAGTGGCGGTGTGCAACGGCCAATAATCGTTTTCCGGGCCCCAAGTGGCGGCGCGCCGGTTTCACGAAACTTTGCTCGTCTTCCTGCCGGTGCACGCGTATCGCGTAATTTCCGTGTAATCGCGCTAATGCCGTTGCCACTAGTAGCCGAGATGGAAGTTACATCGACGCGACGCCAACTACGCTCGCTGAATTTCGCTCCTGCTCGATGGTTAATGCAACCACCTCGAACTAAGTCCTACGAGATGATTGAGTAACTTACCGCATCAATGTTTGATGCTTCCATTAAGTAGAATCTTCGTTAATTTCTTCTTCGCTTAATTAAGTAACAAGTTTCACGAAATTGTCAAATAGTGTACGAGCTGATTCTTTTTACTCAATTTTGCTACGATATAAAAGAATGAAATATATTTGCTGGTTAGGCCATTATTAGTCGCCTTCCCACGTTCGCCGGAACAAGACGAGCTCGTATCGGCCCCGTAAGAAACGCGTAGGAGCTAAGAAGCAAAAGAAACGCTGCTCGACCGTAATCCGAACTGGTAATGTCTTCTTTGATCGAACACCTTCGCGAAAAGAACAGGGTCACCTGGAACGAACAAGACGGGATGACTACACGAAAAGCGTTGGGTCACGTTCCACCGCGTGTAATTAAGCGAGAACGACCACGATCCATCGTGGGCAGATCAATTATTATTATACATATACGTTCACGAAATTAATGCGATACCCTGCCGAACAATGGGGACGATCTTGTCGCGTGGGCGGCTAATATGATGATACGTCTCCGCTTCGATATATCGGAAACGCTGTCCTCACCTTGCTCGCGTGGGCGTACACGCAACAAGCGCGCGAATCTCCGATGTTACACGCGTGTTCAATAAACCGACGACGGGATTATAGTCGCGAGAAACCGGTGTCGCATGTTCCAGCCATTTCATCCACGCGACGCATCTTTACGGCGAAGAAATCATACTGTATTAGGTTGTTCGATAAATTAGTGACTCCGGACGGATCGATGTAACGAATAGACTGAAGAAAAAATTTTTAACAAAAGGTCTCTATTTGAACACTCTAGAGTCATACTAATTGCGTATGCATTAATTGGGACACTGGAGTCTCAACAGAAGTATCACCCGAGCGATTGCTCAGCAAATTCCTCGCGAGATCTAACTCGGTCCCGAGAGTAAGCAGATACGTATCAAGCAGAATCTTCCTTCCTTATCCACGCTATACAACTGTGTACGCGTGTGGAACACAGAAGTCATTACACTCGAGCCAGCCGTGTGGGTGGCGATTTAATAATCCAGTAATTAGCCATCCCCGTTCGTCTAAAACCCTAATCACGGAGTTACGATCAATTCGATTTTTCAACGAACCATACCCGTAGCTAAGGAAGCCGCCAATAATCTTAATAACAGTAATAACAATGCATGAATTATGCATCTACCGGTGAAACGCGTGTAAACGATGAGGCTTTACCGAATGTGGTTGAGAGAATGGATTGATGTTGCAACAGTCGAAGGAGGGCCAGGCCGTAATTAGTTGTCGTTAAATTACCGGACTCCGTCGCGTCGTTACCCGATAATTCCCTGTTTCGCGCGTGTGTGCGTGCTTGATTGTATGACGCGTGGAAGAAGCTAACTCTACCTAACGATAGCTCAACGACAATAGGCCTATTTATTCCAAATTTTTTCGTCATTCCATCGCGTTCAATTTCTGATACCAAACACCGGTAATTCCCTTATTATGAACGCGTTAACAGTACGTTTTCAAAGACACGCGTATAACTACTTTGAACGCAGTGAAAGGGTTCATTCAGAGGGAAAGATTACATCCCACAAAACGATCGAACGGTTATCATTAGATTTCTTCAGGTTCGCGAATCGAGAACGCGTAGACGTTATAATCGGCACGTACGAATCGAACGAGCTACGATAATGTTTCCGATTTGCACAACCAGTACTTACGGTAGCCCGATTGCAAAGCAAGCGGATCGACTTCATCGGCGGGATCGGTTGAAAACCTGTATTCAGCTTTTCTTAGCGGGTTGACATTGCGTAAGTGGAGCCAGTTTCGACCCATCGACAAGTTATTCTAACACCTCGATCGAGTAGAATAATAGCCGAGAGAGAAACGCGATGATCACTGGGTGTTTATCGAACAAACGAAGCCTGATATCGCGCGATTACGCTCGTACATTGTGCGAAAGTCGCGACACCCCGTGGCCTTTTGTGCCTTTGATACCGCCGTTGAAATTTCCCTGATCAGGCGCCGCACACGGTCAACTTTCTTCCGTTTCCGGTGTAATGTCCTGGTGACATCTCGCGTATCGTTTCTTGAGTAAATGGAAAGGATTATGAAAGATAATACCGTGGAACTTGGGTTGTTCGAAAAGAATTCGAGGAAAAATTATGAACGTTTTATCGACGAGCTGTTCGTAGAAATTGACTGGAACCGTGTACGTTCGATAACGATCGAACGGGTTCAATTAAGCCCCATCCTGTGCAAAAGCTCGAGCCACGATGAGGAGAAGGCTTTACACGAACGTGTACGCGTCTACCAGGCTGGCAAGATTACCGCAGACCACACAGTCTACGCGGTGCTTTGATACGAGCGTGAATATTTCAGGGCGCGAGGATCGATTTATCTGAACCTAGCATTACTCCGGTCATGGGCTGTAATCTGTGAGGAAATCAAGGAACAGCGACGGTAAAAGTCGCCGCGATTGCTCTTGGCAATTTCGTTTCACACGAAATTTCGACTCGTCACTTCGATACTCTGTTACTTTAGCCCTCGGCAAAGGAAACTTTTTATATATCTGCAAAAAAACGTTGCAGAGTTTGTTTCGAATTACTATAGAAATTAGCGTTAAGAGCGACTCTGATCGGTTTCTTCGAGGGAATATCTCTCGCGGCCCATTGTCGACGCGTTTTCTCGCGCTGCTTTATTTCGTCTCGCGACAGAAATGGCATTTCACTTTCTCCGGGGCACGAATTCCGCGTGGAATTCCAGAGAAAAGGGTGCGGACCGTGAACGCCCTGCTACGGTACGCTCGAATCCGCGATCGAGCGCAATAACTCGACGTTTCGAAAACTTGTCGTCTCCTCGTATTATTTTTAACCACATATTTCATGTACTCGTTTCGAAGGAGGATCTTTGTTAGGGTGTTACCACGTAGAGAGATGAAAGGATAGAGAAAGGCCCGTTTTAGCATCGAAATTTCTTCCTTCCGGCGAGAAGCTCGAACAGTCCCTATCGTTTCACTTTCAACGACGCGTTGTCGAGCAGCCTCGTGTTCCTTTCGTTTGTTCTCGACTGATTTTGCAAGAGTCCGGACTCGTCAACGGGTTGTCGCTTTCTTTCGTTGCGGCCGGAAGTGAAAGATCGCCGCGTCACGCTCAAAGAGAGGCGTTCCTTTATTTCCACGATAACTCGGTCGTTCGACGATAACGAATCATCAGAGAAAGCGGAATTCCTTGAATTCCTTTGCCTCTTAACATTTTCTTCGGATTAAATCGGTTTGAAATCACGTTCGCAAATCGTACACACGAATCATTTGGTATATTCGTTTGTGTCATTTTAAATAGAACGCTTCGAGCACTTATACGTCTATCCTGGATTTGCACATCCATCATCGACGATATGAAAATTAACAGCCCATTCTGGAAGACTTATACACGCGCGATTTATAACGAAAGGTTAAACGATCATCCTGAACTTCGGTCAGGTGTATCAATTGAACGTTCAAAGGAATAAGAAGGCGCAGATGATTTTACGAGTTTCTAAACGGTAAATCATCTGCTTCGACAGAGCGTTTCATGTACCTGGCGGGAATTGCGTCGAGGCAACTTTCGCAATAGTGAGAGGCGTGTGCCACTGCACGCAGCTTTTGATCTCGACAGGTCTTGCATCGTGTCAACGTTGCACCGTTGCTCGTCGCGCGACCAGCTACGCGTGTTCAAACCAGGCCTCTGCTAATTGTAAGATTTTCCTATGAAAATGGAACGCGTTTACGAGAGAATTGCTCTCGTTCGCCGCGTGTCAAAATTGCTCTCGTTCGCCGCGTGTCAATTTTATTATCTATCGCTAAACGAAAATCCATTAATCTTACCGCAAATTCACCGCTTGGTTTTTCACCAAATCCATAGTGTACTTACCTGTAACAGAGAAGAAAAAATGTTTTAATGAGTTACATTTATTAAGGAGAAAACAGGAATTATGTAATGAAATTTGTAAATAGATAAATATTGAAAATTCATTTCATGCATCATTTATTTTATAAATGCACTACGGTGCATTTTATAAACGTTAAATCGACTCCATTTATATCTGTTATCTAATAAGCCTTTACTCTGCCAATTTATCTAGGATACCTATCCCTCTTACACAACATTAATCAGTCACAGAGTTGCACTGCGATCGATGTAAACCAGTACTTGGTCCTTACGCTACAACACTTACAGCCAATTGTCACATTTACACGTGCAATCCAATAAACTTTACCGTCCGTTCAAAACATCATTACCCATCTACAGTTAGACCGTTAATTCCCTGAAAGCCGGAGTGTCTAATTAACGCAGGTGTTCTCGAAACACAAATCATATATAACAGAGGATCTCAATGTTTTGAGTTAATTTAAACACGGAGTAATGGATATTTCGAATGTGATACTGATAAATTATTATTGAAAATTCCTGATTTCAATTGAGAAAAAGAAAAAAAACTTCTAAATTTGACGAAATAAGACTTGGGGATCGTAAGTTCCAAAGCTCAGGGTCTAACTACCGTGCGTCGCCGAAAACGATGAAAATTTCCAAATCCAAGAAACCCAGAAGAGTTTAAAGAAAATATTTAAATTCGCTTCGATCGATCGATCGTTGCAAGTTCGATTGAACTCTCGGGTTAACAGTACCAGCGAGCGAAAGGAAAGTGATCTTGATTTCGGTTTAGCTGGTTAGGATCGAAATTCTGTAGACGCGGTATTGTTTGCTCGTCTACGTATACAGCCTTCTCATTTCCATGAGTTTCGTCAGCTTCCTCGTTCACCTCTGCCTCCCTACTTAGCGTCGATTAAACGATTACATTACCAAACCGTTGATCGTTGCCAAACGCGACCGTTGCTTCCATTCTACCTCTTACAACAACATCTGAATCGCGTAGATCGATTACGTTAAGACGATAAGTCGATTAGCGAGTACACTTGGCACGGTAATACCACTGGGATTACATCAGAGTGATACCAGGAGGAAAGAATGCTTCGATCCTTCGAACAAACGATTTTGTCTGCGTCAATTTTATCCTTGAAACGCAATCGTTATATCGAGATGACACGATTTTCTTCGTCTTCGTCCAACATTCGTCGAGTACAGCGTTTGTTTGCCGAGAGAAAGTTCTTCCGAAGAAGGTTACACCTTGAAATCAGTTTTGCCACACTTAGTCTTCGTTATTAATTTTTCAAACGGTAAAATCACCGGATAGGCTTTGCAATTCGTTGGAAATATTATTCTTAGATTTATTTATAGAGTGAAATTTTCACCTTCGTCAAAGTAGTATCGATTCATCGATGAAGCTGCAAGCAAGGCACCTGATTATTCTCGGCGTACAATAAAATCGCGATTAAAATTCTCGCTCGTTTCATCGAGTAGAGAAGAGGAAAGCGTTAGATCGCTCGTTATCCGAGCGTGGTCCGAAAGAATTGCTTGCGCAGTCCTCGGGAGCCTCGGATTTTTCCAACGGCTGAGACGAATTCAGCTCGTTTCCGCGCTGGCAGCTCGCGACGGCCGGGGCCGTTTCCTCGCGTTCTCGCTACGTGCTCCTCTATATGGATGTGCCGGTCTGACACAGAATCGCGCAGCCAGTTTCCAAGCGATCCGGAGATGCAGAGGCTGGCTGGCTGGCTGCGTTTCTAGCATCTATCGATCCTATCGAAGCTTCGGCGACGTCGGCGGCCATGCCGAATACATTTTCACGTTGGCTGCTATCGAAAATGTCTGTACAGGGCGCTGCGTCGATGCCCTATCTACTCTAATGTCCGGGAAATTCACTGATATACAGGGTGTCCTCTTCAACTTTATCCTTTCGTTCACGAAAGAAGGGTATCGAACGAATCAAACTAAGTGAGATCTATTATCCTTCTCATTGAATTGTTACTATCGTTCATTACCAACGAGAAGTTAGTTTCACTCTGTCTGCAGTCCGTTTGAAGATGTAATTCCGATTCCCAATCGAAACGTCGAAGTGGCGCGTGCAAGAAACATTCGCGGCATTCGATGGTATGCGGCAAGAATGCTGCCGCGATGAGATACAATCGTGATCTAGAATGCGGAAGCGTTGAATTACACACTGACAAGCAATTAATTAACGAGCAAAGTACGTCAATCGAAATTCTCTTCTTAATCGATCCCGACTGGAGCCTCTTTGTCGAGCTCTATCGCTGCGTGCACCATCATAAATCGTTACGATTGTTAACCGAAACGCGTAGGTTTTCATTAGGGTTTCACAAGAAGCGTAATCTATCGTGGATCAGCGCGCGAAGGGTAATCATTTGGTCGGTGCCGCGGATTCGTAGGAAGAAAATCGCATATTCAAAAAATGCCTGCCGGTCGCTGGCTGTCGTCAGCGTCGTATTATTTCGTGCGAGCGGGAAATTACCATGACAAAGCCGAAATTGCCTGCACTCGGGCGAACGAGCGAGCGAGTAACCCTAAGCTGGCCCTCGTGTGTGGTGGTATCGCTTTCGTTTGTGTGCTGCGACGAGCGTCCACCTAATTGCAGGTGACGTTCCCTGCAAATTCCTGCCCTTTGGATCGGTCGTGTGCTTCTCTTCTCTTCTCCGAGCTAAATCAAGCCTTCGAACCGAGAATTGCCACGTTGTTTGCCGGCAATACGATCCACTTATTACCGCCCCGTTACAAACAGCCTTTCGTCGCGTACACGTCGTTACCGAGGTTAAGAAACGACACCTTTACCCATTCCCTCGGTTGAACGACGAATTTTGCGTCGTTCATGTATGCACACGATCGACATTGTTCCTACCGATCATAGCGATTTCGAGTCGCATCATAGAGTTGAAAATACCAGAGCCCTCGTTTGGTATATCTATTGCCTCGGTACACGAGGCCGTTGCGCGGCGTGGAAATTATTCGAGAGAGGAAAGACGAAAGGAGCTCGAAGCATGCGGCTCGACGCGTACCACTGCGAATATATCCGCGCTCATTTGTGCACAGGAATCCGTACCGTACGATTTATTACCCCTAAGCCAGAAAATATGTCCCTAACCCCGAACCAATATCAAGGAAACTCGTAAATTTTACACGTTTTACTTTTCCACCAGCTCGACAACTTTTCTTGCTGTCCAGTGATTTCTTTTTATAAGTAACTTTCATTGATATCTAATCGTTTTGACGGCAATGAATTTGAGAACAAAGGAGTCAGTGAAAAATAATTCGTCCGGAGAAGTTCGATGTTCCGGATGGTTCTAATTCACCACGAGGTTTCGCCTCGACGTAATTTGCTCCCGACTTTCACGGAGATCAGCGAAGAAAGTGCATCGAAGAAATGGGAGCGCAAAAGGCGTCGCCTGAGAGGAACTAAGTGCCAAGTTTCTCGAATAATCGAGAGAACCTTTCAATGCTGCTCTCTCGCTGTTGAGTCATTCCAGCAACAGTACGGTAGTTAAACATTAACCGAAAAATACGATGCTTTTTTTACCTTTAAAAACATCAAGCGAGACGATTAGTTTCGTAATTCAAGCAAAATCGAATAAGTTTATTAAATACTCTACTGCCTTGCATCTCGTTTGTGATCCAAACGAAAGGAAGATGGCACGGAAAAACGCAGCGAGGCGCAGCTGACGCGGACTAGAAACAAATCACAGTAATGAAAATTGAACGGCAGATTACACCGAGTCGATAGGACAAACGGTAGAGTTTCGTAACAATTCCCCGGTGAAATTGGGCGAACTTTCTTTTTTTCCTTTCCCAGTCGTGCTACCTCTATTCTTTCGCTTCAAGCTTCGCAGTGGAGATCGTTCTTTTTTCTCTCTCCTGCTCGCCGTTGCGTTGGTTTCGTTACGTCCCTCGAATGAGCAAAATGTTCTTTTTTTTTTTTTTGAAAAAACTCGGATTTGCGTACTGTTCGTTGCTCAGAAACGCTAAAAAAAGCGAATGTCCCGATGGAGAAGCGTAAGCAGGAAAATTTTGCGATTTGGTGTAAAATTTTTCTGATTTTTCAAAACCGTTTTTCGCAACACTCGTAGCACCCATCGGGGGGTGGCCAAAAGCACCCATAGTAACAGAAAGAGTAAGCGACCTGACGTAAAATCGAGGATTCGCTTTGCAGATAACAATCGGCGATGAGAATCGTGTTATCACTAGGCCTGCTGTTCGTCGAAACGTTTGCATACAGACGGGAAACGTTAACGAGAACTTCTAACGATGCAATTAAGCCGCATCGGCAGGTGAACCGATGGAACGTATCGCTAATTCTGTTTGACCCGTGACCCTCCTGTTCCTTTTAACCCCCGTTTCGGCAATGCCCTCGAAGGTTATGCAGTCTGCATAATCCTCTTTACGACGCGATACGTTTCCGGGAAGTTGGTAATGGGCCGGCTGCGCGCATCACCGACGAGGAATATGTTTTTGATTCAAAGCTTCCACCTTTAAACGACGATCCTTACAGCGTAACGTTAAAAGGAGTCGCTACTTCCACGATCGTAGGTGTCTAGAGACACCCACTTGAAAATAACGTGACATTTCAGAAAATACCCTCCTTCCCAGTGAACCGATTATAATTTAAAAAGTGAAGATGATAACAACTGCTCCCACTCTCATTACGCCCACTTTTTTCTATTTTTAACTAATAGAAAGAGAGAGATTCGACAAGGACAAAGAATATGCAGCTTTTCACTAGCGGAGCCGTTCTCCGCACGATTTGTCCCCCAAATAATTACCCACGAAGACGGTAAAGTCCGTGAAAGCGAACCGATGAGTAATGAATCGGCGCTAATGCCCATCGCTCGTAATAATTTCTCTATATTAATATCGTCACCGACATCGTCGGCTCGTTGCACCTGCATTATCAGATTACACCTGCAGCTGCCCCGGGGATCGTGATACACTTAACGAGCAGTTTATGCGTAAAGCAGCATGCTGCCCTGCCTCTTCCATTAAATTATGTGTATCTAATAAGCTTCGTTTCGTATCGGGACATCGATACGTGACTGATTTAATTGCGATGAAAAAAAAAAAAAAAATAAAATAAAAAACCAAAAATACGCTTCTTGCTTTTCCTATTGTCAGTTTTTTGCTGGACTGTTTAGAAATGGGAAAATTTTAAAAGAGAAAAACGACGTGTCACCGACGCGAACCTTTTTAGGTCACGGAAGCTGCAACGAGAAATTCGCGCTCGTAGCGTGCGGTGGCCAACTAAAAAACCGTAGGCGGTACCATAAATAATCCAACGAATGGTGGTCGCACTCTGCTCGGTGACGAGAGCCGCGGAGTGCGCATTATGAAAATGCATCCGACGAGCCTGATATTTCATGAATGATACCCCCGGCATCGCGAGATCCTGCAACCTACGAGCGCTCGTAAACGAAACAACCACGGGCTACATCTCGCAGATATTTTTGCGAAAATGATACAGCATAAATCGATCAAGAGTATAAGATACTCGTACCGTGTGTAAAAAGAAATGTAACAGTGCTAACGGAATCGTTGCACGTAAAGATTTCGGATCTGAGTTAAGTTCCGAGATCGATCGAAACTCCCTTTGGAAGTTAAACACCCCTAAACTATAATTACATTTTATTGAAACGTATATGTTAGAAACGATACCGCCGACGCGTGGAGTAAAGATTCCGGAGTGTATTTTATGGTTGAGAAAAGAAAATTCTTATCGACACGTTCGCGGATAAGTGTCGAGAAAGGTATAAGGAAAGCAACTTTCCTCGCGCCGAAAAGCGTGACAGAATATTTCCAAATCCCTTGACGTCGCTCAGCGAAGTATCGACAGCAGAGGGATGTCGATGATAGCTCTTTCTCTCCACAGAGGTAACATGAATTTCATGACCTAGATAGTGACCGAACAAACTGAAGAATACTCTTTATCCAAATTCGCTTTAACGTTTGCCTTAATAACCAACTACCCATTTCTATATCAACGTTAAACAATTTATCATCTTCCAGCTGTAATATTTTTAAATCACCATAGATTCTTTCTCCCTTTTTTCGTTCGGTACGTATCAATATTTCACCTCGATATTTCAGCGAATAACTGGTCGATACATCATCGACTATATGAACACGAATCGATGGAAACTCGAGGAAAGATTAGCTGAAAATGATGGGGCTATATGCAGTAATAATGTAATTTTCATAGATTAATTTGCATCTAATTCGACGTTACGGGAGCGGTAAAGCATCCCTGTAACGATCACGAGGGTGGTTACAACGGATGTGCGTAATTTGATGCGCGAGACTTCGCGTTATTCGAGCCGCTAACAAAGCTTCGATATACTAAATATCTCGGGGCAAGTATTTACTAGCGAAAGGGTTAATTTCTTGCAGAGCAAACTCCGAATTTCCCGTCCGATGGCGAGCGCTCGAAGTACTTTCATAATCCGGAAGTACGAAGGGGAAAATCGCGTTTGGACCGTGTTCGCGTTCGCCGTGGAAAGCAAGCAAAATCTCTGTACAACACGGTTGCGTGCGAGCGACGTTTCAACGTTGCTCCACAATGGCCAGGATATTACGACAAAATGGGCAAGCCGAGGTTTCTTTCTCAACAGTCTTTCCACCGTGTCGCCAGTTGCAAACGAGGTCAATGTTTACCACGACGAACATCCCAGTGTGGCGCGGCCACACCGTTACACGCGTTGTTCGCACATTGGAAAAAAGAAGAAGAGAAAAGAAAAGAAAATGACACTCGAAACATAATAGCGGCAGCGACGAACAGGCGCTGAGAACGTCGCGAAGCCACAAAAGCGCAATTGATTCTATCTCCGCTTGTAATTCACTTCGCAATCGTTTTTCTTTATTCTATTAGCTATTATCTACGATGTCGTAGTAATCGGTACATGAATTTTTCATTAAAAACAAGCGAAACTTCGATGGGGTTTCGTTGTCCTTCGTTGCAAGTAGAAATCTCGACGATTATTCCGACGCGACACGCATGGACGACGCAAGGTGATTCTTATTTGGAATTTATCGATAATTTTCCTGTTTCACGACTATAGAAACTTTTTAAACACGTCGGTAACAAGTTTACCAAGAAAATATTAGCTTGACTTATCATAATGTGACAAGGTTACATAGTATTTGCCATTATTTCAAAATATCTACGTCGAGTTCATTCGCCTCGCAACGAAATAAAATAATTGCTGCACTCTAAATGGTAGGCTTCGTACGAGTGTCTCGTGAACCTGCTCTATCTTTGGTCTCCACCCAGGGCTCCTCTCACCCCCGTTATTTCTCTGTCTCGTTCAGTTTGCTCGAGGACAGAGGAGCGCCACGAAAACCCACAACGCCGGTACAGCGCGATGCGCCGAGGGACGCATGGGAGGCGAGAGGAGTACCATGGGGTTGAATGATGGCCTCTCTATACGAGCGTTTGCCATTTCTAATACGTCTGGACGTATCTGGACGTCACAGATGGAAGCCATCGTTAGAGGTATGTAATTCGATCTGGAATCCACTGGCTGCGAGGAGAGTAAAAAAAAGCGGAGCAATTATATTCGTGGATTTGAAAAAATTGTTTTTAATAAATTAAAAGTAAATGATCCCTCTCGAGTGAGGGATCAATGAATCATCAACGATCAAAGGCTTATTAGTTAATAATCGTTATTAATACGATTGATTATGTCAATAATTGATAATTGAGTGTATTATCTTAAGGTTATTGTTTTATTCGTATTTTTATAAACTGAAAAATTTCTTTTTCGTTGATCAATTAAAAATAAGAGAAATGAATAGGCTCGATCAGGGGTGTCGCGTTAATTGCGCTAAAACGATCGATCCTTTAATACGAGCAGCCAATTGGCGAACGGTGCATACGCTATTAGGCGCGCAGCATGAAAATGGCAGTTTGTAAAATAGGTAAAACATAAATATTCGCCATTGACCCTAGCGGGGATAAAACAACGTTATTGGGCACACTCCCAACAGCCGGATATCGGACTATAATTAAGCTCTATTCTTCGTGATAATTAACCCGATCCATGCTGCCAAATCCAGTGGAAATTCATTCGCGAAATCTTGTCAAATCGCTAATTCCTATTTTGATAGTAATTAATACAAAATTGAATTTCATCAACTATATTATTTCTAAAATGTAAGAATGTATATAAATAAGAAACTACCATTTCCTGTATTTCAACCCCATTTTTATGCTTCATATAAATAGACGAAACGAGAGGAAAGATTAAATATCAATGAAGTCTCGTCGTTCTTGCAAGCAAACTTGCATAGACAGTTGCGCGATGTGCACGCGCATGTCCCGATTTCGCGGGCTTCCGTTTAAATACAGCGATTTAAACGACTTTCCTTTCTCTCTCTTCCTCGGTTCTCCTCTGCAATTTTCAATCGCAAGGAAAATTTGCGACGATTTGATGTCGTATCGAAAGAATACGAACGAAGAATCATAGTCGTCGCAGAGAAAATATCAATATGCACGAAACGACTCGAGCGGTGATACAGGAAGCTGACTCACACGCGAGTCACCGGGTGTATGAATCTACACGCAAAGCGATCCGATCCTCGGTCTGCCGGTATCGCACACGTATTTACACGTTCTCTACTTCCCCTCTCGCTTCCAACTTCCCCAATTCCCCTACTACATCAGCCCACAACCCCTTCAACCCCACCGAAAGGATCGCAACCCCTTCCCAACGCTTCAACCATCACCACCACTGATTTCTCACCCCTCTCGCGCTAGCTCGTCTCTCCCCGCCCCTTGATCCTGTCTCCTCTTCCGCCGTTCCTGCCCCTTGCCCCTTCTTCGCGCTCTTTCGACAGTCCCACCTGCGGTGAACAACACCGAGTCCTTGTCTATGAACTCGTGAGTTCGTCGACAGGGAAGGATCGCGGTCGGGTAGGGGTGTGGCGGGATGAGAGGGAGAGAACGAAGGGCGAGAGGATGAGGGAAAGAGGAGCGAGAAAAGGAGACGGAGGAGAGGGGAGAACGAAGCGAGCGCAGGATATGCAGAGTCTATACGTGTACATACAGGGTGTTGAGAAAGTAACGAGCGTGCATTACGTATGTAGGTAATTCTTACTATCACACTGTATATCTTTACGCTTCACGCTATTTTATCTAACAATGTTTCGAGACTTAGGAATCCACTGATACATCAATATTTTCCCATGGGACACAGTTTAATGTTACAAATGATAAATTACCTATTTAAAAAACAGCTTAACCGTAAAATTAACCCTTTTGGTGTTCAGCCTCCACATACTATGTATGTATGACTGAGTCGTGAAGAGCTAGGAAATAAACTTGTAGTTTCAAGCGTGTTTTACCTTCTACCTTTCATCATTTAAGGGATACTACTGCCAGTCTACTTTACACCCCTACCTATTGACACTCGATACCTCTCTAGGTCAATGACTGCATCGTTTCATGCGGATGGGGCTCCTTTATAGTCTGGCCCGCTTATGCCCGTGGCACTGCAGGCATCGAATAAGTTCGCCTTCCAACTAGGAACCATCAAACTTTTGCATTCTCTCATAAAATGGAATACATAGAATCCAACTAGGAATCAAGACCAAAATTTGACCTCCAGTTTTGGAATCAATTTTTCTAATTAATTTTGTGAGTGCGTTCTTTTGCGATCGTTATTTTCTTAACACCCTGTACCTGTAACTTTGTCCGTGTGTTAGGGAACCTACCGCTACCTTTTCGCATATCCTTTCCCCGTGCAGCGCGTACAGTCCGCGCCGATTTACCAGGGAGGAAACCTGACCAGCCTATCGTGTACGCAGAGAGTACCTACTCTACACTACGGCCGCTGTACTTATCGCGTTGTTACGTTGCTGCAGGGAACAGAGAGAACTCCGGTACTGTCCTAAGCAAAAGCCTCGGGGCATACCTCGACCTCGCTTCGATCGTTCGCCACCGTTCTACGGGGTGTCTCGCGTAAATGGGGCAAATCCTGTCTTGAAAATAATCGCGGACGAAAAACGATGGCCATTTGTTAACATATTACATGATATTTAAGGTATTATTCAAAATTGCATTTTCCTTGTCTCAGCAAGGAAAATTAAGAGGACTCGAAGAGGGAAAACAGCAGATGAAACTTCCTTTTTGTAAGGTTCGTCAGCGATTCGTTGGATCACTGTTAGAATGTTACTTTTGCTTGCGAATGTTGTTCGATTGACGGAGGATTTTCTTGTTGTTTCGAGACTTTGGGAACGCCACCGTTGGATACGTATCAATTTTCGCGGCGAATACCGATTCGAACGGCGGGGTATGATTAAACGATAATTGGATCACAAACGGATAGGAGGATTCGATTTTTTCCCCCTTTCATTTTAATTGGACGCGATATAATAGAAGGCTCGCTCGTTCGCGGAAATTCGTTCGTTGGATCGCGATCAATCTCCAATCTGCGCGATACTAGCTGAATGTACCAACGCAATTTGATCTTTTTATTGATCGATTAACACGTTAATCTTTCAATGATCCGATGCGATTCAGAACGGAGAATACACGTGTCAGGGGTTTGTAACGTGGCAACAAAAGCACGTAGCTCGATTGCTTGGATCGTGACATCAAATGTCATCGAGCGGTTCAAATTGAAACAATTTTGTAAAATTCACGTGTCCGATCTATGAAATTCTATCGAAAATTCCAAAGTTCGTGTCAATGCAAACAAGGATTTCGATTGACACGTATTATTCTGCGCGTTTCTCAATGATTCATCGTAAGTCACAGAACAATAGAAATAGTTAGTCATCCATACTTTTACTCACTTCCGTTTGTTTACACTTGGAGGAGTATAGGAAGAACCTAAGCAGCTGTTAGCACCTTATATTATTGGTACAACTGTTAATAATTTAATGGAATTAAACGAAATTCAGTAGTGGATTTCTTCTTGAAATCATGCAAACTATCGCATGCAAATCAAATGAATTCCACAGAAAAGATCATCGCCGCTCATTTTGCATCGCACGGCTTGCAACATTGATTTCTCATCGATGATCGAACCTCGCGGCAACACTGACGCATACATTTTTCCCTCTCGATCCTCTTCGAGCGTGCTTCGAGACCGTCTTACACGGCTATTACGCTATTTACATAAAAGTTCGTGCAATTGTCGGGAGCGGTGATTAGGCGGGATTACAGAAATCAGAAAATGGAAGAGGGAGCGAGAAACTGGGTGATGCCAAGGTAGTCGACCATTACCTATTATCCCTTTTTTTTCTTCTCTATGAGATAGCTGAAACATCGTCGGCCTCACGATGCATGTACCGAACACCCGTTAAAATAAGACGCTTCGAGCGAGAGCTGCTTCTAATTCGAAAGGAATGATCACGCATCGAACAGGTATCATTAAGGAACTGCTAATTTTGCAACGGGTGATTACGATGAAATTGGTAGCACAAACTCGTGTTACGAAAAACCTGAAGAAACTCTTGGAATACTGAAAAATCAGCTCGATATAGACAATAGACGTTTGTTATCGGTCGTCGCGGTTGTCCAAGAATTTTCCGCTCATGTCACCGGGACGCATTTGTAACGGACAGATTATCCATCCCTGGTGGTCGTACCCGGTACGTGTTCTTGATCGATAAACCCCCGGTATAATTAGTCTTCTCATCTGGAGGGATGCTGACGCGAGGCGGTATCGTCTATGAGCGACGTGTTACACGGTTCGCGGGAGAAACGTAACGTTTCAGCTTTCTAGAACGAGGCTGCTTAAACGGCAAGCTGAAAGGTAGAGGAAAGAAGGTGGGTGGCTACACAGGCTGCAGGAGAAGGTCGATTCGTTGTTATTACGTGACACTGTTACGCAACCTCGGCTCGCCATCGTCGTAGCCGGCTACGCGGTTCCCTCGCCGATCGAAACCGTTCAATTTCGTCTATCGGCACGGTAACGGAGCGTGATTGCGAGTCTCGCGCGGATATCAGCTACGATTCGCGATAAATTCGCCTTGGTAACGTCTCGAGCGTGGTTCGAGCCGAGCGATCCGCTCGACTTTCGAGCCCGCTATTCATCCGATTATTGTCAAACGGATACTCGTTCCACTTGCTGGGATCGGTATGACGTCCGATTTTCTGACGTGCCATTCGTTCAATATTATCGTGTAACAGTGCACGTTGCTTCATTTTTTTTTCTTTTTTCTTTCTTTTTGTTGCCAGTGCTTCGACAGATATCGCGTTACGATAACTAATGACGTAAATATGCGATACGTAAACTGGCATTTTGTACCATCTTTTTTTTCTTCCTTTCTTTCTTCTTGTTCAGTTTCGCAATTTAAAATAGTATCATGCGGTTTATGTGTTCAATGCTGACGTAAGTCGTTCCCCTACCTTCTCTCATCTTTGCATAGCGTACAAAAGTGACGAAAATGGAGATCAAAAACATACGAACGGTACAGTGAACGAGTTGAATACATACCGCGTTGAATTTTCTGTGCCCTATTGTGAGGAGAATTTATTAACGCGTTCACTGATATGGGAGGCACCGGCGACCGATGCTACAAATTAAATTTAACCCTTTGCGCGTCCATAATCCATAGATACGCAGGATACATTCGTCAAAGCGTTTAACATTGAAAGGGTTAGACGGATAATTAAAAGAATTAATAAATCGAAGCTTATCGTAAGTCTCGAGAGAGTGATTTTAAAATGAACCGTTTATCGACGAGTACCATCGCCGCCCTCGCTAACGAAAGGGTTAAGCGTGAAACTAAACGCGTTAATCGCGGTCAGCAGAAATAATCTCCTCTCCGTCTACTAATTTTCCAATCTTCGCGATCGCTCGAACAACAAATCCATATCGAAATCTCTTCCGCGATCGCTGTTTCCTCGGAAGAGGACAGAAACACGAGTAAGAGGGTGGGAACGCGTGGAAGAAAATTGGTATCGAAGGGTGGCGAAACGAAGTAGCTAGATGGTCGCAGGCAAAAGTCAAGATGAACAGAACTAGAGAAAGACAGACTATCGGGAAATAGAAGTGTAAGGCGAGAAGGAGAGGAAATAATAGAAGGAGGGCGCGCCGCGGCGGTCGGTCACTTGTTGCGATCCTGTTAGTTCACCTCTTCGCAGTCGTTTCATCGTAGTCTTCTTTCTTGCCACTATCTTATTCTATCCTACCGCGAGGAAATACGTGGAAAAAAGAGGACAGACAGAGGCGTCGTCGTTACGACGAGAAAGAAGGAGAAAGAGAAAACCTATTTTACAGGGTGCGCCAACACCGAGAGGCTACCTATCGGGCCATCCTCGAAGACTGCCACGCTTTCTGTTTCTCCGAGACACACGTTCCATCTTTCCAGATACTCCGCATGCATTTTGACACCTTTCCTCTACGTGTTTCGCCTGGATTATTTTAATCCAGTCGATAGTCGGTATTGGCAGACGGAAAAATATGAAGCTCGCCAAGATAGGGGTTGAAATAGTGGGTGTTCGCGTAAGAAGATACATTTTTGCAAATGGGATTTTCCTATGGATACACTTTCAACGCGCGGTGTAAGAGTGCACTGTATCTACGTACACTCACTATAATCGGTTACCAAGATAGGCGGCAGTAATGCTGTACCGTTATACTGAGACTTACCTGAAACAAAAAGGAATGCGTACATTAGAAACGAGAAGACTTTGTAATGAAAAATCTTATTCTATTCCATAACGAGGGAAAAACAGGGGAAAATAATTTCTAAAAAATATACTATAAATTAAAACCGAGATTACCTGAGAACCTGAGATTAGAATTCGGTCATTATTTAACGAGGACGCAGAATCGTTTTATCTGAAGCTAAAACTAGAACTATTATAGAGTTCTTCGGACTTCTGCGTTCGGAACGTAACAGCTTAAAATGTTAACCACGGCGCACACGGTTGAAAACAAAGGGTCAACAATCAACACGTAATGTGTCTTAGAACGGAATTAGTCGCTCACAGTCAGGAAACATTGACCATCGTATGTACATATATCCAACACTATGAACGATCGAAACGCGAGTCTGTCCGCTTGTGTATGTACGCGCACATCAAACGCAAACACACATACAGGAGAGTTTCCCGCTCTGAAAGCTTGACCGCCGCGAAACTATAGACACACCGGATGCGTTTGATCGGTGTACAGGTGGTGCAGTGGTGCAGTCAATACATAAACGTGCCGACACGACTATGAACTATTGACACGACCGATTGGAATTATTATTGGCCAGGTGGAAACGGGTGCGCTCCGCTGGAATCTGGACAACAGTTCCCCGGTCGTGGGACAGGGAGTCGCGAATGGCGCGGTAGTCGGGGATCTAATGTAGGCCGTATAATTATTGCGTAATTAGCAAATTTGAGCACCACGGCTGGATCGATAATCGTAAATTATTGGGATTGGTCAGCCGAGGCTGATGCATTGCTTACGGCGATACACGCTCACCGGCAGCGGCGATATTGTTGCTGGAAACGGTGGCCGCACACTCTGCACCTTTACAGTCAAACCCAAAAGCGAACCTTCGAGTTTCACTTTATTTATTTTTTTCATTACAATTTCTTTTTTTTTCAAAATATTGCTACCTGGTTGATTAGCGTCTATTACTCTGCTACCCAGTTACTGGTATCTTCCTGACTACGTTGCAATTTGAAAATAAACCCTAAAGAAGTACCACGCGAGAGTAATGTAAAATTATAAACAAGTTTCCTATAATACTTGAAAAAAGACTAACAGCTGGTAATTTTATAACAGCACCCTGCAAACTATTGTTTTTTATATTTCGATTTGCAATATCGAAATATTATGGGAAAAATGGTAAATATCAGCAATCAAGGGAGTGTCATAAAATCCCGCAAAGATGTATTCAAACTGCTATCGAATCGAGTTACGATAGAATTACTTTTTCAAAACAACAACGCAAATAAAAACAAAGATAAAAAAAATACAAAAAAAGGAAAAACAGAAACCAGACAACTGGTATGTAGTTGGAAATCACAAAGTGATCGCGAACGAAGCCATTGACACGCGACGCAACGCTCGATATCGCGTCGATGACGTTGTTCCCAAGCCAGAACGAATTTTTATCAGGGAAACAAGTGAATTCGGGTTTTGCCAATTCGTTGACGACGGATGGGTACGCGGTACGGGGCAATGATTCCGCGTCCAGTTAATATCCACGATCGAAAGCACAACAGCATCGACGTTCACACCAATACACAGGTATATCGGGCGTGGAACACGAGCAACGGGGCCGAGTACCTCCGCGGATAATAATTATTTTCGTCATTTCCTGGCATTCCACGCGGCGAGCCCATCAATCCGAAAATCGTATAAACCAACTGTCACATTCACGCCCAAATTCAAAACGGGAGCAAGAGGGAGAGAGGACTGTTGCTCGCGTATTCCCGTGCCTCGTGAAATACCATTTAATCCCCCGTGAAATCCGGTTTAATTTCACCCGACACAATACACCCGCAACTTTGCATTTCGGCCGCCTCCTCTATCTACGACCAATCGAAATACCCTTCTTCGCCTGTTATCTTCCGTCTGTGAAAAGGGCTGTTACCTTCCTTCTTACCGAGTACACTAACCTTGTCGAAATAACATTCTCAGGGAATTCCATGGGAAGGGAATGCCTACATCTTGATAGCGAAATGTTCGTTCTTCGGGTAGCAATTAGATTTAAAATGATCCAAATAAATTTCTTTTTATAAAATATACTTTGACGTTCAAGGAGATTATCACGAGATATGCGCCTATTCAAAAGCGCGTTTTTTGTCGGAAATCGTGATTGCTTGAACAGATTCTTCTTTTCATTCTTCCACTTATCGATAGGCTGACAATTTATACACGCAGGGTACTACTCGAACCCTGTGTTTGCTTATGGTAACGTCCAATAAACGATGATATTAATCCGCGAGCTGGATCCCGTGAATCGAACAGTAGTGGGATGGCAGCAGTCTCGTTGGATCGGGTCTGGCTTTGATATTGGAAATCCACCATGAGAACGCGTCCTCTGGACATGGCATCTCAACGCGAGAACCAAATGGAGAACGACCAGGTACGTCTGCGATTAGTTTTCATTTTTGTTTACAATCGATCCACTCGAGGTTCTGTCAATTAAACGTGACGCGTTAAAAAGAGAAGAAAAACACGATTTCCCTATGAAAATGTTCATTGGTTTCCTCTTGGTTATAAAAATTACGCGTTCGACTTTTAATTTTTTCATTTCTTCTTGATAATTCGTAAATTTTTAATTCTACAGCGGAGACTATAAAATGTAAGGAAAATAATTTTCTGTTAAATATAATTAGGCACGCAAAGTTGCAAGAGTCATAGCTGTGATGAGACGTGTGGCCATCAAAGTGTTAATACGTGATCTTGCACCGCGAACGAAGGTGGCGGCGACAGTGCATGGCGCGTTGCAACGGCGCGACAGTATTGCGCACAGCGACACCGAGTAGTGCACGTACCGTGTAACGAGGACAGACAGTTCAAGTAAGAGAATGAGCGTGAGGAAGAGAGTTAGACGGAACCACGAGAGTGGAGTAGGTGGAGGGGAAGCGTGGATTTGCGACGTTGCCGGCATGCGCACAGTGGCGGCGACAGGTCAATCCCATGTAATCGTAATCGTAATCGTAATTGTATTCGTACCAGCGGAGCAGACGCTACTGAGACACAAGACACCGGTGACCGTCGCAGAAATAACGCGAAAGAGAAAGGAAAAGTGTACCAAAAGTCGTGTGAATTAGTCCTTGGGGGTCTGTGCAGGGTCTACTTAGACCCAGAATTGATTAATTTGATATAATATTAGCACATTTAGTTTCAAGTAATTGCAAAATATAATCTGTATCAAATAATACTATATGTATAAAATAAATATTTTGTTGTGAAAAAAAAAAATAAGAGAGATGCGTACGGATTTACGTTGACCCAGTACGGAGTACCGCGGGATCGCCGAACCGTCGGTAAGTCGAAGGATTAGAGGGGTGGGGTAGAATGACGGGTCGCGAAGATTGAGAGAAAGGCAATGGAGGGCAGAGGGTGCTGGTGTGCGGTATGTTACACCTGCACGAATGCATTTGCCACTACATATATTGGATCGTGTGGGCGCAGTGGTGTCATCTCTCGGCGATCTCTTGAGTGACCTCTCTCCCCTTCCTCTTACTCTTCAGACCAGTTCCGTTCTTCTTCGGAGGCACGTCTAACCTAAACTAACCTAACTTCGCCGTGGCTGCCCCTTCTCCTATATCTTTTCGCATCGGTATACCCATTACCTACGGTACCGCGAACTTCCCCTCTGTGGCACGTCGCCCCACCATCATTTCACCTAATGTCCACTTCGCTCACAGTAAGAATAGGTGGGGTAGGTACAGGGGAAGTACAGCAAGGTATGGGAAGGGGGCAGAGGGCGAGGACAGAGAGATACTGCTCCACAACGCTGTGGAGTCTTGCTTTCCTGCCTCTTCGTTCACGGTCACACCCGCAGTGTCTCTCAATCGATGGCGAACTATTGTCTGGCCGAGATGCATAAACGCTATATGACCTTAATAACGCATCAATTCTTCTTTCTTTACGATCGTGTCTCTGGCTTACCTGGTGGTTCACTAAATTTTCTTTTCCTCCCTTTCGACATTTTTTGAACGACATTATTGTACTATATCGATAACTATTAAATTACAATTGTCCACAAGAAACATTCATCAATTGTCACCCAATAGTAATCATTCAAGGTATTCTGACCTGCCTATTCTACCGAAAAACCTGACCTAAGAAATAATTGTACCAACGAAACTCGGAGCCGTGAGAATGAGAAACACTGAGGGTACAGTATCAGACCGGCTCCACCTAGCATAGGGTGAACGGGTCGGAGGCCGTTGGTTCCTCATAGAGTTGCTCTCTTCTTATTATTATTACACGAACGCGAGCGCACCAGCGCACACGGCTGGCGCTCGCACGCACGCATCCGGCGCACGCATGCGCGAGCACGGTTCAAATGGTGGGGGAATACCACACGACCGACGGTGGGGTGGAAAACAGAAACGGAGGGGAAGCGAACGATCGTGACACGTGGTGGGGTTGAAAACAGGTTGAATCGCGGGCGAGGCATCATGCTGACCGAACCTGCCTAGAGTTAGGAGAAAGGGAGGGAGATATAGTAGTTTCGTGGTGGGGGAAAATCACAACGCTGAATCGAATGGTGGGGGAAAAGGCATGGTGGAGGGAGAACAGGCGGCAAGCACACAAGAGGAGACGAGGAGGTTACCGCACTTACTCGTCTTACCACGGATTACCATTATCATTATTCCTACTTGTCTGGCGCCACTGACAGCTACGTGTCAGGGCGACCGTTATGATCGGGATATTATGTATGTGTTTATTGACATCGTCCTTTTTCGTCTATGCAATTCCGTGTACCGTAATTTTTCTTCAGCCTCCTTGGAACGCGATCTGATTTTTCCTATGCGTTTTCTGTTTAAATTGGCCCGCGTTAATATTCGGTCATTATTACATTCAACCCTTCCAATGATATATTCGGTCATGTAGACTGCACCTCTTATAGCCAAATGGAATGTAAATACACATACACAATCTATTGTTTCATTTATTTTTATTTTTTTCAAGACGATAAATTTTATATTTCATTTCTACCTATCAGTCTCGAAAGTGCTTGTGAAATATATTAGTCATATCACTCGTTTCTCAATGACATGACATTTACTAGGAAAAATAAAAACCTGAGACTTTATTTATTTAAAATGGTAACTGAATATTAATACGAGCCACTACGACTGTTGTAAACAAGCACGCCGTACGATTCCACTACAATTTTTCCAAAAAATCAATCGTGCTATTTGCAATTCATCGTTAGCTTTTTTTGTTTTTTTTTATTGAAATTTTTTCTGTTGTGATAAATTTGACGGTATTTTCACGAGTGTTTTTATACGATACTTGTTTACTGCTATCGTGTCTTGGGTTTAATCAGCATGTTTATGGCGAACCATCGCGGTCGAGACTGCGATCGGAGGGGTACACTTCCTCCTTCTGGATTATACGCTGTAACTTTCCTTTGTCTCTTGTTATTCGTCTCCTGTAGCTTATCGAGTCGCTTTTTCTGCACTTACAAATGCACGCGTTTAGCACGTTCGTCGGATCTCGTGTATCGTTTCTTCTTATTAGTCAGTGGTTTAATAATAACTCGACGAGCATTTGTTGAACCGTAACACGTTTGCAAAATGAACTTTCGTGCCAAACGATGATGTTCCTTTCGGCGCATTGTGTAACGCGTGAAATCACGTAAAATTCGTAAGATCTGTATAAATAGATCGAACGCCATTCTAAATTAATCGTTAGTGACTCATTTAAGAAATTTCTTAAGCGCGATAATCGTTCGAGTTTCCAAAATAAAATCATGAGTATTTTTCTATCTATCGATAAGTTGACTAGACTCCAACTACAATTATGATTCACGCTTTCACGATAAGCTAAACAGAATTAAATATTTGTTCTTTGACTAATACACAATAATTATTCATACGCTGATATTGACGCCAAGTTTCAAAATTTATCTATGTTAAACTATTCTACTAGTTCTTGCTCTTTTGAAAATATATGTATACATACATATATTACTTGTAAGAAATACTTGAAATACCGTGAGTCGCCGACCTTCCGGACGGATTCTTGGTATTTATAAAGGAGCATAATGCGAGAAACAAATTGACAATGGAAAAAATTTCCAAGATCCTGTTTCAAGTACAGAGATTGAATTCTTACATCATCGAGAACAAGTAACTATCTAGCGTTTAAACGACTCCAAGATCGTCCACGATGAAAACGCTTTATCACACACCACCGACAAATCACTGACGGTTAAGAGTCTCGAAATACCAATCGCAAGAACCTCCAACCGAGAAATCCCTCTATATTTCATTAGGATTGAAAAATATCCACGACACCGAGGCTCCGACAAGTAGGTACCTAACATCGGAATTCTCTTAATTTATCTACCGTTCAAAAGTGTCGTAGCTACATTGAAATTAGCGGACAGTGGAAAATGCAACGAGCACTATTACGATCCTTCGTTATACGCGAGATCGTAAACACGCTTATTTACGCTGCAACGAGTCGCGATAGCGAACGGATATTTCCCGAACGTATCGCGGTCCGGTGACTACGGTTACAACGTTAATCCCATGAATCAAGCAGCTCTCGTTGGTGGTATAATTTAAGAAATACACCCGTACGACCGCTTGGTCGGTGTAAAGCGAAGAAAAATAAGAATCGTCTTTATGCCGTACGCATAAGAGATTTTATTATTGCCCGGTCAGCGGTATAGCCGCGAACTTCGTATAAGGATCATAAGTCAGTCGCGGCCACACCGAACAAAGTGGATTTACACAGTTGGCCTGTATTTATCGACTGGTCCACGATGGCGAGTTTCGTATCATTAGTATTAGCCGCTGGTCCCTCGATTATACCCCTTGCCGTGGAAGGCTGAACTCGCTCGAGAGGCGAGAACGAGCGTCTCTTCGACGATAGGAACAGGCCGCCGGATGCCATATTCGTTAAATCATTCTTGGCTCGGTCATATAGAAGAAGGCGAATGCAAGCGCGCAATTATCGTCCATTCCGAACGAGACGTTCGTCGCTGGACACATCTTTCTATCTTTCTCTTCCTCTACACCTTTCTATTCCTGCCCTCTTCCTTTCGCTTTACTCTTCTTCTCCGACCGTATTCCCTTTTCTGCTACCACACGCACTTTCGAGACGCTGCTCGACCTTCGAAGAATTCGGCCTTGAGCTCTTCTGCCGCCCGACGCACCTCTAACCAACCGACCTAGACGATGCCCTCCGACCAGGCAACTTTCAATTAGGCCGAGTCTAATTGCCGCCACCGGCCGAACCCCCCGTCTTATACACGGTTTCAGCCAGCTCTCGATCGAGGATAACGAAGCGACGATTGTTATACAGCCACCTCGGTACAGTTTCGTGTACCAGAGACACACACGGTCATTCGATAGGATATTGCGTCACCGAGCTCGTTGCTCAATATATTCGCCAGGATAGACGAAGGAATGCGAACATTTTTCAACAATCCGAAGGAACTCGACTCGACTATCAGACGTTTGAACCTTTTCATTAGGATTTATGGGATTAAGCCTTTCACTTTCGAAAATCGATCAATTGTGCAAGGTTTACCCCTATGCAGATATTCGAGACGGCGAACTAGGATGAAGATTTTTCGAAATTTAAACTCTATCGAGTATACATACCAATGCGAAGACAGAGGGACAAGGGGTTTCAGCGACGAAGAACCGTCCTCGTTTCGTCCGAGAGCAAAGTTTGCGTAACAGATGATAAACAGGGTAATGAGATTGACGTAAGGCAGACCATGCCGCGAAAGCGGAAGGATTAATAAAGTTAATTGGAGCAGATCGTAGTAAAGTCCCAGCGACAAATGGCAGTCGTGCTGCTCTCGTAACGCTTAGATTATCCCTTGTATACGAACTGCGACCTGTCGTGTCGAAGTGCATCCGGTATTCGCCTTAATAGAGCTCGCGTGTACGCGCCACTACGCACGCATACACGCAACGCGTTACGTGTATATAATAACGCGACAGGATTGTCATCCAGAGGAAGGCTTGCTATCGTTTTTCCTCGATCTTGAAGGAAAACTTTGCGAAAGCCCCGGAAGCAACCCCGGACAACTGGTTTCTATGAAAAGTTTCCCGAAGTACTGTTCCTGTTTGATCGTTCTGCTGCCGCGTATGATACTGAAGCATCGCGAAGAATGTAACAAAGTTGCCGGACAAGTTGGACCAACCGCTTTGCTTTCTCCGGTCTGAGAAAGAATTCGCTTTTCCTCGCTTATTCAACCTAATGGGAATCAGTTATGTTAACGATTAAAATTTTAATTTGACAATTGATTTGAAGAAAAGAAAAGTTGCATCGATTTTTGAAACGAGTACCTATGTCCACCTAGCTTTCGCACACGTAGCAAATTCCACTCGGCCGGTACTTTCGGTATACACGTGGAATTAAATAGCATTACGCCACGGACCACGTCCACCGCCTCTACGATTACCTAGAAACGTGGCAAAAGCTCGCTGTGTTACCAACAGGTATGCTTCTCGCTTGCCCTGGCTAACCATCGCCGACAGAGAACGCACGGATAATCGCCACTTAACCGTGGATTGTGTACACGACTCGATAAAAACAATGATTTAACAGCTCTCGCCGTTGATGACGATGAGTCACTTAACTAGCTAATTTTTCAACGTCCCATCTTGATCAATTTCTCGAAAACGTTCTCTTTTGCAATATATTGAAAATGATTCGGGACACGAATTGCGAGATCATTCGTTTCGTAAGATGCAATCGAGTAAAAGGTGCGATTTTAATTCGATAAGTAATAGGACAGCTGATTCCTCGTGTAGATTGATGCTTAACTAGGAGGATGGACTAAACTGACTCACCGTTCTCTAAGAACGTTGTGTCATAGAACAACGAGATAAAAATGTTGAAACTCTGAAAAATATTTGTATTCTTTCAGGAATTTATTTCTATGATAATTCAAATGAATTCGCCTAACAGCAAGGATTCTTTGAACACAGTTACACTGAAATCTCGTCAGAAGGGATTGAAATCGATGTAGTTAAGAGTACGGAAATAAATTCGCGTTGGAAACGTGTAGGTAAGGATCAAGCACCGATAGTTTTGCGCGCGAGGTATCTTGTACCTTTTACCTGTCATCTACGAGTAATAATCTCGTAAAGGTAGAGTGCACCGGCACGGATGGGTTATGGGAGCAGGGAGGAGGACCTCGCGGTGCAGGAGACCGCAGAAAAGAAGAGGAAGAGAAGGAAGAAGAAGAAGAAGAAGAAGAAGAAGAAGAAAGAGAAGAAAGAAGGATCAACAACCTGCGGGCACTCCTCTGCATCGAAGGTGGAATCTTCCTCAGGCGAAACCAATGAGCTATGCTGACAACGGCAGATCTATCCGCGCCTCGTCACACACTCTGCCTACACCGAGGGCTTCCATACCTAACGGTCGCAAGAAACTTCGACCATTATTGCGGTGATTGCCTGGTACCTGTTAACGCGTAACCACGCAGATATTTCAGCGTACCTGCAAGGATCGCCAAGGTCAATGCCACCGAGACGACGAGGATCGAAGAAGCTCGAGATCCTAGTTATCGACCACACCCAATATCTACCAGGCATTACCAGGCTACAGGAATTTACCTCTTTCTTACATTCTTTCACGATACTTCTCTTTTCCTCGGTCGACAGAGGATTCATGTTTTCTCTGACATCGGTTACCTTCATCCAAGGGTAGAAGGTTTCATTCGAAAAATGATTATGATTTCGCGGTTCACACGACGACCGTCGCAGTGGAAATGGACAAAGTGTATAATTCAATTATTTAAATTAGAAATTTACGAAAGTAATACCACGCGTTTCTATCGTATACGTTAAATTTGAGAACCCCTATGAGGGGTGCATAACTTCGGCACGGTATTACACGCCATGTCCGGATAGGTCTGCGTATACCAAGACTTGTCTCCGCGGAAGCTGCACAGCTGTTTCATATCTTTCTCTCTCGGTTGTTCTCTCCACTTTCATCCCTTGCATCAATCTGTTCCCTTCTATTTCATCTCGCTCACCATCACGACCCTTCCTGCGTGCACGTAAATCCTGCGAACCCCTCTTACTTCCTTCTACGTTCAAATAAGAGAGCCAGTCAAAAATCCGTGCTCAAACTTGGATGCGAGTTACTGCAACGCGATGCATCTTGCTGTATCCAGAGATAGAGAAATTCTTAAAAATTGCCTATCTTCAATATTCTGATATATTTATATCGCTGCCATTGGTTAAATGTTGCACGCATCTCAAGTGCACTATCGTTTATGAAAATCGGATGCACCCTGCATGTATTTCCGCGTCGATTCGTCAGAGCTTCGAAACACGAAGACTTATCGATTCGATTAAGGTCGTGTAAGAAATTTCTTCGCTTTTTTTTCCACTACACCTGTTGCTTGATATAATGAGATCGTTTGTACACGATGCTAAGATTACTTGTACCAATATTTTAAACCAAGCATAAACTATCCTGCCTACAATGTTCGATATTGGATAATAAATTTCGTAGACTATTTTCCATTAACTATACTGATCCCTGTAGTTTCTTTTTTATTGCAAATATTATTCATGCAGCATAGTAGAAAATCCTAAGACGATAAAATTTCCAAATTTTACTCTACAAAGGTTGCGTATTGGAAGGAAAGAGAAGGCGGTATAATTCGTCGATTTTTTTTTCTATATAAGCGATTCTTTCGCAAAATTTTCTTTAAACGGAAGGGAATATCATTGTTTATCACGAATGTAAGTTTCGCGTTAGAGGGATATGTGCATGCAGGCATCGCGACTCTGCTCATCGTACGATGGCGATCTACCTGCGAACGTGTAATTCACTTAATAACTGTTCTCTCTTTCTCTAGCTCCTCCCTCTTTTTTCCCCGGTCCGTGAACGTTCCGCGCAAGAACTAATTACCTGTTACACACTCCGCAGAGTAGAAAATGTCAGTTTCTAATTCCCGCGCGCGCACGCAGCAACAGAAGAAGCTCGCGAGAAAATCGTTTCGAAAAGCTGACCTGAGGCGGCTTAATCGAGGATCGCGCATGGGATCCTTATGGTTTTTTGCACTTTGCATTACTCTCGAGATATTTCTGAAAGATTTCCGGACATAAACTATGTTCTTCATGTAGCGAAGAAGGTAACTATGTTACCTTCACCCGGATTCCTGGCTGAAATGATCGTTTAGAGTTTTAATTTCATTCTTGTAGATGGTATTATTAATTTTAGTTTTGTACAGGATAAGTTTGAAAAAGAGATCGTTATAAATTTATACAACGGTACTTGAATAAAGTAACAATCTTTGTTTTCATCATACTTAACCCTGTTTTCTTTGAAATTACTTGATCTGCAATCATCTTTCTCCGCTTCTTCAGCAAGAAACTTCTGGCGATAAAAGAGCCGAAGGAGAAAGTAAAGTCTTAAAAAATATGAAAGAACCGCGGTAAGGGCAGGGAAAAGGTTTTAGGTCGAGTAGATTCAAGATGAAGAATGATAAAGCTTATCGAACGAGCAACATGAAAATTTCTACCGTATAATAATCGAAGAACCACGAAAATACCGCAAATAAAATCTGAAGGTTGACAATTTATTTGCCAGCTTGATATTAATCAGTACTCAAACAGCTATCAGAAAGATAAGATCGTACCAAAGTAAAATAATAAAGCGAACCGTGTAGCAGTCAAAATTACTGTCGGTTTGAAGTTCAAGAACAAAACGACTAGTCTACGCGTATAATAACCAAAGAAACACGATATAAATAGAGAAAACGACTTCTGGCTACCGAAGATCGTCTTATAATAACACCTCGGTCTCGAGTGGATTACCCATCGACCCTCTCTTCGCGTACAAACACTTCCCGACGGTTTCATTGAACCTGTACACGTCAGGTTGAGAATCACTGAGCACAGGAAACGTTTGTAGTGCGATTAGTACGTAGAGAGGCGTGTACTACCTCGATCGCGTACGTTTGCTGTCAGCTGTCGGTGAAGAGGGTCCAGAGCATCGGCAAGCAACCGGCGACCTTGCCAACCAGTTGTCTTCGTTCGAATCGACTAATTAACCCATTTGCATCAGAAGCGGATATATCCGTTGATTTCGTTTCGTTGTCATCACGGAAACGTATACATCCGCGATGAAGAAATCAGGCATCAGCTCGATGAGCAGAAATTTTATCTAAATTCCTAGCTAATGGCTTTAAGAATATGTTTCATATTGACTTACGATATTATTAATTTACCTTCCACAACGCTGTTATTTGTGATCTATGGAAAGATGCTCTGAAGATCGAGCTACCGTTCAATCTCGTGGTTGTTAAAGAATGACCGTGAATATTGATTGAAATAGAGTCTCTCCTTGACATCTGTCAAGAGCAGAGCTTGAAACATTGTTATTCCTTAGAATTGTGACTCCCATTGTGTATCTAACGTAACAATATCAACCCTTTGTGTTCATATGTCTTAACATTCCGAGTACCATATCGTGGATCTGACGCGAATTTCAATGATACAATAGAAGTAATTGAATGTAGAAAATTTTCAAATGCAGAGGGATGACGTCGATTGACTAGATGCACTTGCAACGCTGCAACGTCATTTTCGCGTTGCTGACGTTCGTGAACTCGTCGTTGACTCGGCTTACACAAATGCAATTACCGCCCGGGATTCGCTTAATCGAGTCCATGTAATTTAATCAATGTAATCTAAAGTAATTTCGCTTAATTGGACCTGTATCTAATTGTTCTTTCAATTTGATTGCGGTAACGACCGAAGGATCACGGAGTGAAACGCATTTCGAACTGTTCGAGAGGAAGTTCATTTGCAAATTTCATTTTTATTGTAAACAGAAAAATGATAGTAGTTCGCTGGTAGAAGCTGCTAAAAGTAAATTAAGATTAACGAAACCTTGAATGACAAAATAATTCGAAAAATGTTAAAACGTGCATACATAAAATTTTTGCAATACGAATGCAGAGACGTCTCGATGTTACTAGCATCAAAAGCGCTGCGTAATACGCGAGCAAAATTTTCCTCTCGATAAGCTATTCATATCACACAGAAATAAAGCGGTTCATGCCTTGGAATCAGATTAGGGTCAAAATCAACAACATACATATGTATTCAGAATTCGTATGATATGTACAGCTCCAGCAATTGTTTTCATAAAAAGATCTCGAGTAACCTTGTATCGAGACACGAAAAATAAAAAACATCTTCAACGATGCGAAAAATTAACTGGGACTTTCAAATATACACGAGAGAATTAAGACGAATGAATACATCGCGACGAGCAATTCCAACCAATTGAAATCAATGCCGCGCGTTCTCCAATTTTTACGTAACCAAGCGGAATATCGTCGAGAAGATGGCTCGTGTAGAGATATAAAACAAATAAATAAATAAATAAGGAAAAATCAAGAGCTAAGACGCGAACTGTGTATGAGAAAGCAGGGCGCACGAGTTGATCTTCGTGATAACACCTCGAGACAAAGTGACCCGGGTCGTTCACGATCTCTCGGTGAAATTGACGCTTCCTGTCCTCTCTTCGTGGACAACCAACACTTTCACCGTACACGGTGAAAATAGTCTGCTAAATGGTTACGACCAATATGGATGCATCGACTTTAACGATTCTGAGGGGAACAATTGAATGAAAGAAGATTGATGATAGTACACAGGGTGTTAGAACTTTTATCTTCTGAAGACGTTCAAATGAATTAATAATGAATGCATTTCAAGAGTTAATAAAATAATGATATTTCAATCTGTATGAAATAAATTATTTTAAATATCCTACTTCGAACAGCATCTACTGTGTTCTGCTTAATTAATTTGCCAAAAATTCACTTTCTCATCATCGATCGGTTTAAGCAGAAGGTTACAAGGACAAAAATACTCGGAAATTCTTAAGACGAAAGAACGCTGTCTCATCGACAGCATCTTCGCCGTTTCGTCTAGACAATCCATCGGTGCTGCATATTAAATACGAGGACTCTTGTTACGCAATTCGTAGGTTACTCGGTTACTTTCTACCCGATCACCACTAGTCCCTCTCTCTTTCTTTCGTTCTACAGTTAGTCCAGATACAAGGTTACAGTCTGCCTCGAGAGACGGCAAACGACACTCTCATCGACGCCGATCGTGCCAATTAACTACACCTGTGATTCGATAACGAGCAAACCGTCGCGTCGACCAATCCGCGATTCGCTCGAACCGAGAACGGACGACGGGCGGATCGTTAGTGTGGATCGAGCCTAAAGGTCTGCGTAGACAGCGAGCAGCTAATTCACGCCTATAAACCGCCTGCTTCCCGATCGATCTCTCGATAAAAGAGACCCGGTTATTTTCATCGCATACTTATTTCCTTGGTTAAATCTTCCCACGAGGGAAGCGCGCGACATAACGCGGCGGGAAACTCTTGTAATCGTTAAGCTGACGCGGGAAATTACTTTATTTCTTGGATACATGCGCGCCTCGCGATCTTGTCAAGGGGATAAACTACGATAACATCGGGAGGATTATGTACATTGGAAAATTGCGATGAATTGATATAAATAGACAGATTTCACTGGGTATATTTAACGCGTACCCTGCCACGTGGGCCACTGGAGGGCGTTTATCAGGGATACCATTTTAATCGACTAACGACAGATACTTTTCTGGTTTAATTTTGGAGCTAAGTAAGGGAGCAAACGTTCCTACAAAAATGACACGTGAAACTTATCCTTTCCAACGTAAAGAATATTTTAAGAATCGCTTAAAATTATGAATATATCTTTGAAAATCAAGAATCTTTCCTCGTTCTCGAAACCTTCGGCGCGTTGTATATGTATGCATTATTACAACAGTCTACAGTGTCAGCTGGAGAGTCGATAAGTCTCGGCGATAAATGAAAAAACTTTCGGGGAAGTTAGAAAACGGGAGTGGAGCGGAGAGCGTTCTACGGACGATTGGAAAAAAGGTTTCATTGTCGAGTGGCAGGAAGTGTAGGTGCAGGTAGTTTATAGGTTTAGATGCAAGCAGCACGAGCAAAGACAGAGAAAGCGACGGAAGAGAGGGAGGGGGAAAAAGAAAGAAAGAAAGAGAGAGAAAGATAGTGGGGCCCAGTGGCGTGCCGCTGCTCGAGTCTACACTGTCGTCCTGCAATAACCGTTCGCTCTTTGTCCGCTCAGCTGCCTGCTGCTCGCAAGCGGTTCTCAATCAGATTTCTCCGTTTCAAATAGTCGACATAACCACCTTCTGCTCCTTTCCAATGCAACCTACATCGATTCTATCGGTAAACGAGCCGACCGGTCCTTGCAAAAGATCGCTCTAGTGCCAGAAACGTAGAATATCCTAGTTCTTTTTTTTTTTTTTTTCTCAAAAAGGTACCTACCGTAATTTATTTTTTAATCAAAATTTATACGTATATGTTTCTTTTGCAATTAACGATAATTAATTAATCCGAATGATCGAGAGAATTGAATGAAACGTTAAAACAGAATAGAGGCTCGCGAATAATCGAGCAAAAACTGGGATGAAATATTTTTATCGCGACTGTCTGCTTCTTGAAAATCGCGGAACGAGCGGGAACGGGAAGGGAGAAATAAACGAAAAGAAAAGTAGCTGCAGTATAATGCGGCAATACACAGATGGAGGCAGAGGCAACAACAAGTAAGGAAGACAGAGAGACGATGGTTCGTAGGTGTGAGTTGGTCAGTATCGAGCGACCTGCTCCGATGCACCATCCCCCTGTCTCTTCTCAACCCTCTTCCTCCTTCTCCTTCTCCTCCTCCTCATCAACGTTATAATCCTACCCAAGCACCTTATAATTACTCCTAACCGTCAATGGTCGTTATTAGCGAAATTGCCAAAGGTAATTACCGGAATGAACGATTGTATACAAATACAATTACCGAAGAAATTGTTACAAGTTGCGGTAGACAATTGTTCGTGAGATTATCGATATCGTGCTCGGCAATGCACTTGATATTTCGTTGTTAACTAACAGAGAATGGTAATCAGTAGGAAATCAAAATACTCGCCAAATAGATTATACGGATTACGAGATCGATTCGATCGTTCTTTGTTCCAATTTCCGGCAGCCACGAAATTGAAATGTTCAGTGTCGAGCACACGAAACTTAAACGATGGACTGAAATTTAATTTTTGAAGATTAAGAAATGATTAAATTCAACGATTATATTTCGCAATACGAAGAAAATATGTAATGTTTAGGAGAAATCATTAGAATAAATCGGAAGGTACCTTGAACAGAGAACAGTTCCTCGTCGCCTCCGGTAAATAGCACGGCGCTAATTGTTCGCGAGTGACGCGCGTGCACTGAAAATAGCATTCGCCAAAATGTTGCGCTCGCGAATCGACCGGCAAACGATGCGTGACCCCGCGGTTATATGTTTCGTACCCCCCATAAACAAGCCAGGACACACGTTCCAGCTAATTATCCTAGCCCGTGTTGATAATTATTCCGGCTAAGGCAAGCTGAGACCATTGTGTACCGCCTTCGACCAATAAATAATCCGGTTGTTGCTAATTAACGCGTAAATCAAGCGGAGGAAGCGCAAACCATGCATCTGACGGAAATTCAACCTCCTCATTGTCAAGATATACATAATTTTCACCTGCTAATCCTCTTTGTAGATGTTATAGATTCAATTCAATATACATTAAATTAATAATTTTCTAATTCCTTGAATAATATTCTAAAAAGAAATTTGACTGTACATGTAATCAAGCAAAATACCGTCCCTTTAATTAATCATTCACGGGCGCTGAACAACTTGCGCATCATTATACGTAAATTTCGTAAAATCAATTAAAAACCATGAGGATACCATTTGATAATAATTAGCGATTAACAATATACGATTAAAGAAACGAAGCATGGTGTTTCTACATGCGCAACCATCGAGGATACACGTGAACGAGAGGTAGCGATGGGTGGTCCAATTATAGATATGCGTTAATTGATTATTTACTACCTGTTTATCGACAGGCGAACAATGGCTTATTACGTTGCTACGGTCTGAAGGAGATGGTTACTGTCTACGAACGAGCGATTCAACAAAGTTAATGCGTGCAAACGATCTACCCTCGTTGGCTAAAAGTTTTTTACACCAAGGAAAAGTTATATACACAAGGAAAAATACATGTATTTGTAACAGTGTAACGTCCGTAATGGACGTCACGAATGATGGAGCTATCGAACCCTCTCCTTATCCCTGATTTTATAGCAATCGTAAGAAGTGGGATCAATGCGAACTCGAAGAAGTAATTTAAAAAATTGTTAAGCAAAATTTGCGGCTAATAAATAAGAAAACAGAAGAAAATTCGACAAGGTACAGCAGTGACCTAGAAAATTTGCCAGAAGCAAAACTTCCATTAACTGAACGAGGATATTCCCCGGTTCAATATTTAAGTAACGCGGCGGAAATGAAGCCATGAACAATTCAACGCAATTGCTGCTTTCCCATTTTTTGACCTGAATACACCGTTTCACGGGACACCTTGGATATTGCGTTACTAAACACCTTGAAGATATCGAACAGCCTTCAGTTCGACGATAGAGTTTCTTATACGTACAATGAATTTCATCGATTACTTTATCCAATCAAATAACGAACAAAAGACAAGATATTAATTTTCCTCGAAGGTCTTTTGTTCAAGACACGGAAGGATTAACATTCTGAATGAAACAATATCCAATCGATACTCATCTATAAACAATGTATAAATTGTTCTGTTTCGTCGGATCGGGTATCCTGGCCATCTTTAACCCTATCCTCCCTATCGTCTCTTCTAGAAAAGCCAACCCTCTGCCCGTTTCTAGAGTTACATCACTGTACCTAACTATAGGCATAACCGCTGCCATTGAATCAATAAATACCTACCTGGCCATGTTGAGGACACTTGGCAGCTGTACTCGGTCCTTTGATACTCCAAGGTGCACCGTACAACGCGATTTCCCAAAAGTCTTACCTACGGTGTACGACACCTGCCCGTTTCTATACATTTTTCGCATTGTAGAAATAAAAGAATAAAAGAAAATTATAAAATTATATTATTAATTCTCACTGTCCGGGCAACCTACCCTTCAAGGGTTAACGCTAAGCGTGATAATGTAACCTCCGGATATTTTCACCCAAAGGAACGTTCATTTTTAAAATAGAACGTCAGGGTCACGGGCACGTTAATCAATTAAACGTGCACGTTAAAGGAAAAATTTGAGCATCGCTGTACGAACTTCCAGTTCTCTTGCACCGAAGCCTCGCCACCACTCTCTCCGACCATCCATCCCCTCGTTTACTACCTTTTCCATAGACAGGATGCTATGGGGTCGAAGCACTGCTCGCTACCATGTGGACCATACATACACGTCTAACCCTTCCCGAATATAAAACATTACCACAGACACCATATGGTTATGAATGTAGCTTTCTACCGTGGCTTAACCTCGTTTCAATGCTAACTCTGTCAGTGATCTTTATTTTATTACGGTTGCATCGATACTCTTTTCAATGATCAACAAATCGTTTGTCTTTGATATTGATACATTCTTCGAACGTTAATTTTATTCTTTGATGAACAATGAAAATGCAGCCTCGCTTTTCTAGCAAGGAAACGCAATCGCGAACGTAACTTCAAGTTCCGCAATCATTTTTTTTTACACGTTTCTCACAAGCACGTTGTAATGAACAGAAGAGGAAAGAAAGAAACAAAGAGAGGAAGAGAGATATAGTTACGCAAGACTGGTTATTGGATCATGTAAATTGTACATACAACGAAGAAAATATTGTGAAATCATTGATAATCTCTGTCCAAGAATAATTTAACCAAATAAAAGATAAAAACGGACCGAAACGTTACCCTCCTCTTTTCGTCCCTGTCCGGGAATGATCGTATCCTTTTAATTTTTATCGTAAAATCATGCGGTACATTTTTAAAGAGACTTTAAAAATAACAATATAAACATCCTTTCATCTCGTATCACTATAAATACCAGGGGTACATTTATACTTTCACCGAATGGAAGAGACACCCTAAAAATCATGACTTTACGGGCCCATCGACCGATATCGAGTATCCATAATCGCCGGGCATAAAGCTAAACGAACCTCCAACGACCAAATTGATTCCATAAAATCGGCTAACCTGTTCATCCGGTAGTCTTTTCTTAAAGACGAACCGATGCTCGTTCCGGTCGCGAGGGCAAAGGGCCGTTGAAAAGCCGAATTAAAAATCGCCAATTGAAACCGAGAGGCACAGGACGGTCGGTCGCGACGAAATTCATCTCCTAACCGAAGCTGAAGGAAGAGGAAACCGGCCTGTAACGTGGCTCTCCGCCACTTGAAATTCTACTATTTTCACGGGGATGGAGTTGAGAAACACTGCGGAACGTTCTCAGCTGGAACTGTGGCTCGTGGTACGGAAGGTGAGGAGAAGAAAGACGAAGAGGTGGCAACAGCGCGGCGTTCGACGAACGGGTGGCACTGGTTCGTACATAGGCGCGGGCACCCAATGGAAAAGTAGAGGGAGAACGAGATATGTCATTATCGATGACTCTTAATTACCTAGATCACGCAGTACCTAGATTGCTGGATGAATTCTCAGTAAAATAAGCTTCGAATTTTGAACTTTGGATAGATGAGCCAGGGTTCAAACTGTGAAGGCTCGAACCCTCGGGGTTGAATTGAAATTTAGGGAGCTAAGGAAGCTACAGCCCTTAACGAGGGTTACAGCCGTCTAAACTACGTAGGAATTTTCTTCTCCTATATTTTCCTTAACGATCGAGAAAGGCGGAAGTAATGTATAATCCTAGAAAGACGCGTTACGTGCGTGTGGATCGGGTGCATCGCGTGAAACGCACCCGTGTACGGATCTCCCCATTCTTCTGCGCCAATGTTTGTGTTGCCGATGCACACGCAGCGACTCTGTACCAATTGGTAAACCATTCAACGACACCTACGAGTCGCATCTGGCCCGAGAGGAGATCGTGCCGCTTTTACGCTTCATCCTACACGCTCGTTCGCGCGCACGCTTCTTGCCTGGCATCCGCTTTTCGGCACCGACATCGTCACATTTCTCTCGAAAAATTGCCCGACCTTATTGAGATTTCGATCGTTTTTTCAAGTAGATTTAACACGAAATTAACACATATGTAGTACGCGAGGGTGTCCGATCCACGGCAGAACGAAATTGTGTCGAACGGAGAAAGTTTCTCGAGCGTGTCATACAGAAACTAGTGGGAGTCTAAAGAAGTTGTATCTATGTGTAAAACGGCACGCGTTGAGCAATATCCGTTTCGTCCAAGCCCATTGTGAAGGGAAAGGTAATCGTGACCAAAGATCAACTCAACTTATTACCGATAACGTACCTGTTCTCTATTCGAAACTTTGCATACCTTCGGAATCTTCGGTACAACTTTAGATTTAACTTCTATTTGAAATTTTTGTAATCACCGTAATGATTAAGGTGTTGATAGAAAATAGAATTCAATTAATTATAACACTATGTACGGTTACTCGTGATTCGTTATACATAGAGATGATCGATAATTTATCCGTTTTCAGTTGACTCGCGCGCGCGTACCGATTAACCCAGACCGGAAACAACGAGCGAACTGTGGATCGTTCATGTAAATTATTCGAAGGTGCGAGCAATAACCGTGTCCTGGTGTATACCAATAAGCGAAATGGAGGACCTTATTTATTATTCAACCAGTAGGTTTGTACCGCGTCGTGTGTCCGTCCATCTTCCGACACGCATGCGAAATTATTAACATCGTTGATAAATGTTCGACGTGTACGTGAGCTTGCGACGTACATAGAACGGGAGAAATAATTTTCCATATAGACCAGGCCCTATTGGAGCCTCAAGCACCGTCTAAATAGGAATAAATAGCCCATTGTCGTAATGAACGTATTCTCTGTGTTACGTCAATACGTCGGAACACATTAGGTTGCTGCATCACTTCTATTCGTTAATAAAGACTGGAACTACGTTTTCCATAAGGATACCATTGGCGATAGGTATCTTAAATTCAAGAGGACACGCGAATTTAGAAATTGAAATTTCTGTTCTTTTGAATAAAATGATTGGAAATGCAGAGATCCAAATCTTCGAAATTCGAACAAGTTTCGGACACAGGCAACAACAGTATAAAAAGTTAAATTTCCTATTGCATCGCAATGTATTAGCCTGATAACGAAGACTGCAATGCGTGGTAAGGTTTGCAGTTTCTAAACGACGGACAAGGGAAGAATGTATTCGGCATTCAGTACGACAATTGCATTATTATTCCGTCAGTACTCCCCACAATGGCGTTACTCTTCCTTCCTTTCTTTGATTCTGCCAAAGGTTCGTTACACACGACAAAGAGCTTGCCTGGAGAGAAACTCGACTTCTAATACGCGATTTCGCCTTCATTAATCCACTTTTTTCCTCGAAAATTGCAATCAATCGAACCGCGATTCGACGAGAAAATATGAAGGTACTAACAAATTATCGTTATCTTCTTTCGAGGTATACTAGTCACCGATTGGTACGAAAGACACCAATACACGTAACAAGTATCCTTGATTTAATACGGTTTTGCTGCTCGTACTGGAGCCAGGCTTTCACTTTTCAAAACGATGCTTATTGGTCTCGAAAGAAGTACGTAGGGTTTCGCAAGAACTTAGGGGTATTTAGAAACTGGCATTCAATACGCTTCTGTTATCGTGTCAACCAGCCCAGGCATATTATTTACCAGATTCCAGTGATTTAAAAAATTTCATTTCTTAATAACAGCACAGAAAACGAATAAACATTACGCGTTGAATTTTAATCGTATCAAAAGACGGGACTTTCAATATCAAAATAATTTCAAATTTGATGTAAATTACTCTCTCGTAAATTTTTAAGTAATTTAAACCGAGACAGTTTAAGAAAACTCCTTGGTAAGAAGAAATTCTTCTAATAAACCGTACTTTCGTTCGATCGAGTAACCTTGTCGCGTGCAAAATCGCCTCAACGTTCCTTATCGAAGGCTCTTCCGGTAAGTTTCCAAGGAAAACGTCGATCCGTTAACGTAGCCGTGCTCGAAGGATAATATCCCGGTAAAATCTCGATGGTGACACCGTGTACCAGTGGAATTCTCCACGACTCGTCATATATTACAAACAATAAGCGAACGAGTTGTAAGTTTTCCAGGGATAGCGTATTCACCGGCGCACGGGCCATCTAAGTGAAACGTGACCGGTGACTAAAATGTCGTTCATTACTACGTACGGCTACGAAAAGCGAGTCATACCGTGTCCATGAAGGCGGTGGTACCACGATGCGATCTTCACGAGACGGATGCCGCTGCTCGTTCGAGGAAACATACCGAGAAGAAAGGAGCTGATCGTAATCAACGCGACTTTCACGGGCATCATCTTCCAGACTTATCCCCGTATTAAAAGCCCGGGCTTGTTCTCGTTCGTGTAGCGTCAACGACACGGTTACGACCCGTTAACGCAGTTGCCAGTTGCTCGGCACAATGTGAAAATTAGCTACAAATTTCTTTTAACGACGAAAGAACGACCTCCTACCCGCGTGCTTCTCTGCGAACACCGATAAACTTGGGATTCCTCGAGGAACTAATGAAATTCATTGCGAAGAAGTTGTCGCTAATGCACTAACTACCTTCCAGCGAAGAAACGTTTAACAAATATTTCATTCGCAATGAACCAACGGTTCGCGAGGTAAATGCAAGAAGCAGGTTCGCCAAGTTTGTACATTCTTATTCTGACTCTCGATAGAGCGGACAGGCCTCGAGGGACTAGGGAAAAGGAATCGTAGCATGCGTCATACGTCCGGAATGTAACACCCTGTGTCTCGGAGTGCAACCGCAAAGGGAACGACGACGTCTGGAGCATTTTCAAGGGAATCTCGAGCCACGATACACGAAAAGAGGCGCAACGATCCCCGTTCCGAACCGTTCAAGAGGGTTACGCGTCTGTAGAACGTTTGCTCCTCTTTCGAATTCGGAGCCGTGTCCTCGAGCTCCCATAACTTCCTGACGTTTATTGCCCGTTCGGAAAGAACCTATCACGACGGATGCCATTTGTTGCTCCCTTTTGACAATGAGAATCAATAAATTTGACCGAGGGTAAGAAAAGATTCTTTGAACGCTGATGATATACGACGGTTGTGTCGTCAATGACTTTGATTGCCTGCGGAGAATTAATTTTCAGATATTTGCAAGAGTTAGCTTAAAAAATTCGAAAAGAATTTCGACTGAAGAGTCTCGAAAATTTTCAGACACCCTGTAAGTTGTACAAGGGCGAAGGCTCTTAAAACTCTGGCTACGATTTTCCAGCTCTCACAAAGGGTCTTTGTGCGTCCTTTTTAGAGATTGTTTAGAGCAGTGCGCTGTCTGTGGGCTGGAACCTCTTACAGCGTTTTGGCGCCTCCGATAGATACTTGAAAAATCAACACCGCTCCTCGTAATCGTGTTTACTAAATACACTATGATAACGAAGGACTAAGAAAAGCTGCTTAAACTTCGGAGCCCGCTTTCTTCTAAAGCATCGTTCATCGGCTAATTGATTTTTTTTTCATTCAACCTTTTAAACACGAATCAGCTTCCAATCGAGGATCGAGAAATGTCTAAACTTTAAAATCACAGGGAGTAGGAAATAAGAAAAAAGAAGAATTTATCCACATCGATTATGCCGTGTCCTTGGGTTGGAGAAGGCTTCTTCTGGTCGAAAGACGCGTACGCAGCCGCGTTTATTATACGCTGTCGAAGAGGGCCTCCTGGCCAAGCAACACGAAGGTCGCTTCTCGCCGAGTTTACCGGCGCGGCGACGATCGCCGCTCGAAAACGCACGAGAATTCGTGCACGCTCGGCCTGCTCTCACCCACATACGCTTCCATTCCACGCGCATCGCACGCTCCAAAGGAGGCGACCGACCGACCGACCGACCGTTCATTGGGATCTTGAAACGACTACGACTACGACTGCCAGCGAGACGGACGATTCCTGGAACGGTGGGTGCATTTCGAGGCTTTTGTTGCCACGGTCTGGCCAGAGGAACCGATAGGCCGAAAACCACCGTGGAAGCAAGGGGGAACGAAAAGTCCTGGACGACTTTTGAGCATCGCATAAACGTCCTTCGATCAATCGAGGCTCGAGAACCTGGACAATACCGAATCTTTTACACCTATCGTGAATAGCTGTTTAAAAATGAATTTGAAATTATATTTAATTTCTAACTTACAAGTGGAATCAGCTTCGCCAACCAAGGATACATCGAATGCAAATTTTCCTCGCAAACATATTTTTCTTCTTTTCACCGATAAAACGTGAAATTGATAGAGACAAGATGAAAGCATTATTGTAAGAGGAAGCGCACGGTTCCGTGCGGTCAATTATAGTTGCACCGCATCGGATCGGTACATTACGCGCTCGCTATAATCTTTGCATTCGAGTTTCCTCGTCGTTTATGACGAACGCATCGATAAACTTTATTATAAACGCACTGGTGAAACTGCTCGTAAACATAATCGAGCCAGAAAGGCACGCAACGATTTAAACGCGTAACCCGTTCGGGAAGCGTTCGGTACGCGGCATGCACCGTGAACCTCTCTCCTTGGGTGGTCAGCACATAGCGAATTCCAACCCTTCGGAATTCCAAGAAGGACCGTTACATATATCGCTACATGAATGCTCGTTCGACGCGTTCTTGTCACTTTGCTCGAGAAAGCGACGATACGGTTCACCTTTCGCCTCTTGCGAACGTGGTTCACGGATACGTTCCACTTCTAAAGTACTCTAACCACTTGAAACTTAGAAAACGATCTTCCCGAACACAGTTTAGCCTACAATCATATCTATCTTATTTCGTATAATTGGCTACGATAATTGAAAGATTTTTGTTTATGAAATGTACGGCGAGATATAGCGATGTAATATTTCATCCGGTTCCGTTTACATCGCGTCTCGAAAGTACAATTTTCTCTCATACCGTTATGACAGCGTTACAACGCGCGTGCAAATCGAAACGGCTCGTGCAAGCATCATGCCGTCCGATGCAGCCTTGAGATTCTGCGAATTGAACACAAGGCAATCTGCATTTCACGAAGATCACACCTTCGAACGGTCGCGCATCAAGCATTGTCGCGATTTAACGGGTTCGGTATTTCGATCCGTCTCTTCTTATCGAATTTCTTCGAGACGAGGGATTATCGAACGTGTTGGTAGAATAAGGATTAAGAAAAGCCTGTAGCATATTTTCCGGTCGAAAGTCGAAACGGTGACTTGAATATGTATATCATAAAATAACGAGGAGACAAGAAGTTACACGTGTGCAGACATGAGAACCTCTGCTCGATCCGGCCAATCGGTGTACCTGGTGGCTGACACGTGATGCAAATCATGCACGTAGAAAGACGCATCAACCTCTGCTCCCTCCTATGGTCCAGTATCCTTCTACCTCTTCTCTCGGTGTCCTGTCAACTTGTCGTCCAAGGTGAGCAGACCTATTTGGCGGAGGTGCTTCACAGTCACGAGCAGACGTGCTCGTAGGTGGAACAGAACCCAGACTGGCCTCCTTCACCCCTCCCGACTCTTCTCTTCTACTGTTTCTTCTTCATTGTTGCCCCGTGGACAGGGCACGAGGCTCGTTTCCAAGCTCGTTCGCCGGACGAATCGAGTCGATCGAACAAGCGAGGGATCAATGAAGCTTTCCTCAGGATTTACGAGCCACGAGGATCGTAGGTATCGTTGCTAACTCCTTCGTCTAACCGCGATTCAACGTTCTTGTATGTTGGACAACAGAGGAGTAGCTGATTTAGATACACCGGGTGTCTCAATAATCATTTTCATTTCCTTTTGCTCGAAGTGCATCGGAAAAATTCACTTGAAACCTAATCGAATCTATCGAAGTCGACGGAAGAGATCCTTGAAACTATCTCGAGTACGAAAGGTCGAACTTAGAGATCTTTGCTCGTGAAGAAAATAAAAGGAAAATAGATATACGAAATAGGATGACGATGTAGGTTCGATGTTCGCGGTTTGATTTTGCGAAGACAAAGGGAAAGGAACGATGCTGACGACCGATACTCGGTCTCTAAATTGTCAGTGGGCGTTTCGCTAATAGATTGTAATAAGAGTTGTCGGGCCACTGTAATGACAACACATTAGTAACGAATGTTGAGTTCCCTTGATTGCTTATGGGGGAAAGAAAGAGATGCGACAAGTGCCAAGAATCCAGTCCCTTCTGTCTCGCTCTGCATTGATTATATTATCATTAATCTTCTTCGCACGGATTACTCGTAACGTAATACTGTATATTTTATGTGTAAAATTGCATCCATGTTCGTGGATGTTGTAATTACAAAAATTGTAAGTGATGTACTCAAATTACTTTGTAATCTGATCCACAATGAAGTTACTATGTATGTATAAGGTGTACGTAGCTTATATTGCGGCAATTTTGTTGCGATAAGAATGCAAGAAAAATGAAATTTTATACTTTTACTGTAAAATAAATTACACGTTAAAAATAAACGAGAAACGATCTTTGCAATGAAAAGCAATTTTCTTTAGTTTAAAGCAATTACCACCTTCGCCAAGTGTTTTCAATTAATTATTTTAAACCTGCTAGGCGTTTAACTACCACTAACTGTTCATTACATCCATTAAACGCGCGATTCATCAATTTCGTATAAATAAACGGGTTTTCGTGAGTTAGGTTGAAAAATTTCGCGAGCAAATCGGAAACACGTGGGCAAAGGGGACGGAAAGGATGGCTGAAAAGCCTAAGAGACGAGCAAGAAGAATCTGGTTCACCGCAGTCGACTTCCCAACGGAAATCGCGATTCCCACAACTTTCCCTGCGTTGTGGTTTATGAGTATGAGTCTTTCATGCTCTTCATTGTTCGCAGCGAGCATCATATTCGCTATCGTTATGAATGAGCGAAACAACTTGAACGCGCATGAAACGAATTGATGAATTTATCGCTTCCTCTTATTTTTCCACTATTTAACACCTTAACGCGTTCAGTGCTACATGGAATTTAGAATTCATTTCGCGAAGAGTAGGAAGACAAACAGTTCAATTATACTATTTTGACCCAAGAAACTGTACGCAGTTTACCTGTTCAAGGTATCTGTAATCTAGCAAAAGAAACGAATAACAAATTGCAAAATATTTATATTTTCCATATAGTTTCACTGAATAATTAATTTGATTCATTAACGAGCTTCACGGTACTATTACGGTAAATGTGTTAATATTTCGAACGATTTCGATGGAAGATAAGAAACGAGCCATTCAGTGAAAGTATCGGATGGATATTATTAAAACGAAAGTCGTTAGGGGGAACGAGACACGAGTGAACGCGACAATAACGTCGATAAAACGATGATTAATTTCAGTTGAAAATCAGAAACGAAGCCTGATAACGACACGAGATCCGACGTAATCTAGGTAGTGACGAATTAACATCCGATGTTGATTGCATAATTAAACCTCGACTCTGTAACGCGAAACCATTATTTAATACGATTAACCCTATCTGTTGTGTAACAATCATACGTTGATCGTTCAATCTTGATAAATAATCCGTCTATCGTTTGTTCGAATAACTGAAAAATTATTCAAAATATAAAATAATAAAGATATTTTATTTTTTTTCTTAAGTAAGCTATATATTATTTGCAAAAGGGAGTGGAAACAGGTGAATACTGGTTGTACGAGGAAAAGTATCGATAAGTCATATGTTCGAGCGTCTACTTCGGTCACCTGTGGGCGTTCGATTCGAGACGTCTCATATTAACCTTGGATTTACGTCAATGCAGGGGCGTTCTACAACGGTGCAACGTCATTGTCGCGAACTTATAAGCGATGCGTTTATTCCGACCTTCATAAAGCTGGCTCTTTGATAACCTTTGCCGTAACGAGCTGCGAATATTCTTCCATTTTTCCCGCGCAACCCTCGACTATTTCTGTCGTTCCGGCACGAATCGGAGCACTCGGGAATTTCGAATTTTCTTGAAAAAATTACTATTTCGTGGAATACGGTTTGCGCGACTGTGAGGCTGTAAAAATAATGCATCGATGTGCTATTTGCAGACGCGATAAGCGATAAGTATATCTACCGCTTATACAAATACGCGTTAACATAAAATTGCGTCGCGAGATTATCCGCGGGAAAATATTAATTTCTCAATTTCTCTTTTGCCGATACCTTCGTAATTTCTCGCTCCGACAGTCTGTAACCTGAATCTCACCTTTCTTCTAGATTATTTACGCGACAAACCGAAATGCACAGATGCGAATAATTGCGATTTGTTTCGTAGAGTTGATCGCACGTTCCTCGTGTAGATATCGTAGATCGTATCGGTGAGAAAGGGTGACGGTTAAAACTGTCGTCTCACGAAACTTTTATTTAAGTTCGTGTGTAATTGGTCGATCGGTTTGATAGAGCGAATTAAGGGAAAGGGGAAGAAGAAAGATACGCGTGAAAGTTGAAACTCCGTGTAGAGAATAGGTGTGTTCGTTAATTAAACGCCAAGTAAAACGTGAAAGCAACGTATTTATTTATAGAGAGAGATAAAATGGCGTACACGCGACCATTCGTACGTGTACGAAATATTCTTTTCGTTTACGCTTTTCACGTTTTACTTATTGCCTTATAATATATCGAGGCGCGAGCTCCTATCGCAAGTTATCTTTTATACGCAATGATTTAAACTGTATTAGCGATAAAGTTAAATTATGATTAAAATTCTCAATGTAACATGTAAACTCGAAGATTTACACGGAACAGTTATGTACGATATTTTAGTTTTCTTCGACTATCTCGGCACTCGAGCGATAAATATCTAAATTTAGAGTACTCGCCGTTAAAAAAAACAAAAACTGAGACAAGAAATTGACACACTTTGCGAGAATAATTATTCTTCTCATTTAATTTTGGAGCATGCTTCTAAATTTCTCGCCTCGCGAATTTCTGCATTTTCATTTCTTTCATTATTTACTCTCCTGCTCGGAATTTTGAATAGTAACTTGGTTATCTCGAAATCCGATTTTTCTCAGCCGAAAGGAATATGGGACAGCGTTAAACAATTCGTGGCAATGAACTGAACTTCATATTATGAACGCGCATGATTGGCATTTGCATATGGAACTGTATGTGCCTACACGTGGCCGCTAAATTATGCGTTTAATTGGATGACTCATGTGTTCGAAACTTCATACACAGAGCAGGCAGCATGTATCTGCGGTAAATTGAATATTTCCAAACAAGAATACTCGTCTAGAATCAATTTTTATTCGCACGGACATCGGACAACGATATTCTTATCAGAGAAAAAAGAGCAGACAAACAAAAACTAAAACAGTATTAGATATATGTAATTACACGATTGTTTCGACTTTGTTCATTGGACTGTACTCCAGAGTATTCGACTAACTATAAACTCTACTCAATCGCGATTAAGAGAGCAGAAAGATAAATAAATGAAAAATCTACAGAATTGACGTAATGAAAATAACACGCGAGCACGTGTTTAATTCCACCTGTAGGTCGGTCTGTGCTGAATAAAATAGCAAGGATGAAAAGAATAATTGCGATATCCTGATTACGATGTGGATACTTTTTAATTGCAGACGGGAAGTTGGTTCGGCAACGTGTCGTTATCAGCACGCGGCAACAGTACATCCCTATGCTTTGCAAATGAACCTCGGTGGATAGGTGTAAAGAGCCGTGGTATTTCATTACGCCCGCGCTTCGATTCCAAAGCTGTGTAGTAGAGTCTTGACCCGGCAAGTTGCCGAGTGCCGCTTACTCGCTACATACTCTACACTCTACACACAGTTTAGGTGTTCTCAATCGCGTGACCCTCGCCGCTTTCGTTTTTAGATCAGGCCGCGTGCTTTCGGTACCATCATCCGATACTGCCACGTTCTATTTTCCAGAGAAATTTCTCAAATTTCTGACAACGTTTGTCAGTGATTTATGATCGTTACAGAGATTCGATTATCCGCGATAAGTAAAAGTAAAATAAGTTTCGAATAAAATTCAAGAAACTCGAGATAGTATCGACAGAGACTATATATTATTACAATAAAAATGAAAGAGAAAATGATAAGATTTCGGAAGAAAGGTTAACGACCAACAGCCGGATCACCTACGCTAAAGGCAACAGAGAACAAGTAGAGTAAATGACTCACCACGTGAACGCTGGAGAGACCGACCGGATCGCTCTGCTTCTTATCCGTTTTCTTCGCCTGCCGTTTTGCTTTGCTCTCGAGGTAGCGTTGTTTCAGCACCAAGGTATCCTGAATGTTCTGCTCGCAAAGTCCGTTGAAACTCTGATCGAAACGCGGTATACAATCAGTCTGTCTGCGTCGGTAACTCTCGATCCTCCTTCGAAGTCGATCGACGACCGCCTGTCTCTTGGGGGTGAGTACCTCACCCATGCCAGGTGCTTGACCCATTTGTTGCTGCAACTGCAGCTGTTGACTGGTCACATTCAAGTCGTGAATCCCGCCTGATTGGCCAATAACGTTGTTTACGTTGTTCGCGTTGTTGTTGTTTGGAGCCTGGCCCACGCAGACCGATATGGGGCCAGGCGCGTTGCCGGGGGGGCCTTGCGGGGGCTGGCGGGGCAGGAGCCCCCCGGCCTCCATACAGCCCCCTAAATCCACCGCAGGGTAAGCCAGCTCAGTGAGAACCTCTGCTACCGAAGCGCCTGACGCACGCTACTGCTACTGCTGCGACCTCGTCTCCCGCCGCTGCCCTCGAGCCGAGCATCCTCTGCCACCCTGCCAATGCGACGATCCTCAACTTCCGGTCAAGACGCATTTGGAATATGTCGTCGTCGCGTCGTTCGCGCCTCGACGCTCCGCGATGCCCTCGCTTCGTTCTCGCCAACGCGATCGCTTTGCAACGGATACGATGCTTCGCGTTGCGTTGATTCTTCGATCGGTAAAGTTTCAATTCCCCCCGCCGCCGCGCCGTTGCGATCGTACAGAACGCGTACGACGTCTCTCGTTAACGGACCGAAGGAATTGTCATTTAATTCGTGTATCCGTGTATCGCGCCTTGTTTCTGTTTCGATCGAGTATTAATCAATCGGGACAACCGAGGACGTGGGACCACTGTAAATAATGTTTGTCACCCTTTATCACACTAGACACGCACCAATGTCACGTTTAAACACTGTTTTGTCTGTCCGGTTGTTGACATCGCGGCATACCGCCGATACTTATTTCTCCGCGTTTTATTTTCCCGATGCCACGTGACTGTACGGTATACCGTGAAGTCCGTGTCGTTCCAACACAACGAGTCACCGCTTGTTCAGCCTCCACGCGAACGCACTTCGCTTGTGATTACCACGGTCTTTCCGGCTCGGTAACGAGTAACCGACGCTTCCACAGTGTTCGCACTATACGCGTCCCGTCGCGTCGTTGACAATATAACAATGCGTACAACTTCAGCGATACCATTTGTCTTCCGGGTAAAGAAAATTTTCGAACTGTCACTCTCGACGAGACGCGCGCGAAGATTCGACGGTAGGACGGAACGTTCACCGCGCGCGACTAAGTTCAGGGCCTGGAAACTCCGTGTATACAAGAGGCGCCTAATTTACTGCGCCCTCTGGCGGCGATCTCTGCAACTACGCTTGGCGCCATATATGAAATCCGCCTCATCGTACATTTCATCAAATCTAATTTAAAAACCATATTGCACTTGTTATATCAAACATACTGTGCATTCCTAGTTTCATTTTTATACTCCTGTCGTTAATACAGGTCTTTTAGTTGAGTAAGCTATAAATTAATCAATAATTTTAGCATAAAAAAATACAAATGTATCGATTTTGAAAATAAATTGAATGTCAACGAAGTAATTCCATTCTTATTCATATTATTGTTAGTCTTGTTTTTGTTAATAAAATCTTTCTTCAAAAAGCTGCAAGTGAATTAATTAATCAGAAGATAATAGTTTTACGGTCTACTTCAAAAGTACATAAAAGGACTGTGCATTTCTATAAGAACCAATTATTATAACTTATGAACATAATAGTAAGAACAATGGTATTCTCATAGACTATAAATTTTTAAATATGCTTTCAATGTTCTCTCTAGTTGTTAAAGTCTAACTATAGCTTCTCAATGTACGCCTCTTGCTAAGTTCTGTTTCTCTCTATCGCTGCTTCTTCTCGCTTACTCTTATCGCGTCGTTACGCGCGGGACGGGAAGTGGAATGATAGTGGGAGTGCGCGACAAGCCTTTCGCGGCTTAATATCGGCTTTACCTCACAGATCGGGCACACGCTTTACCAACGGAAGGCTTTCTTATACGTGGAGGACCGTGTACGAACGTCTTGCCGGCCGTGAACGAAGGTATACACACGAAACACACACGGAAAAACAGCAGCGCACGCGGCGTGTGCTGAATCTCTCGATTGTCCCAGTGCGTCGTCGAGTGCGCGTTGGACGTCACAACAGGTAGTTGAGCGAGGGCAGCGTGCTCCGGCTTGTCTGTAGAAAGAAAGAAAGAGACTCTTAGAGGAAGCGAGAAATCGATAGTCGGCACGAGTACGCTGGAGAAAGAAAGTACGCGAATGGTAGGGGAAACGGTTAAGAGAAGTAGGAGGAAAACGGTCGAACGGAATATGTTAGAAGGGGAAAAAGATGGGCTAGTAACAGGGAGGGTTTCAGTGTTTGGCCGGATACCTCCATACCGTCCCTTTGCACAACTGCTTGTGCCACAGCTTCGAATCTAAATGCACGAGACGGGTTACTCACGCATACCCTCTACTTTCTCTTTCTTGTACATACACGTTCCTTCTCTCCCTTACCACTTACGTATTTCATTCCCCTACTTTGGGTCTTCGCAATCTATAGCACGATGTATTCAAAGTATAGCATAGGAACGCGTTTCCGTATCCTGGCTTTTCGAAAATGAATATATCACTTCTATAAATCGATATATATATATATTATGTTTAAAATTTCTAATTACTTATGATACTTTACGCTTATTTTTGTTACCTAAGAATAATTAATTTTAAGTTATAAAATGTTCCTACAATCGTTGCAAATATATTTGTTTTACAAATTTCTATAATCAGAAAATTAAGTACAGATAACTTACGTAGTAGGATGCTTTGAGACACTAATATTTCTCTGGAGGAGTAAGGGAACTGCATTGAATTTTATCTAATTTAAAAATAAATTAGGTGGACTTTAAAAACGGAAATACACGTTATACAACTGATAAATTGTAAATTGCAGAGACTGATACCGGTGCATTCTAGCAGAAGGATTACAAACCAAAAGAAGCGTCAGCTGTCGAATGCAAACCACTTGTAAGTGCTGCCATCGTTCAGCTGTTTTATATAACATTTAGGATATGATCGACAAAACTACGAATTATTTTTACGACGATTTAATATTTTTATAAATAAATTGTATAAATTGTATGCGTTAATGATCTATTTATGTACTTATATGAAATATATTATAATGAATTAAAATATTGTAAGCAACTTATTGTATGAGATTTGCAGATTTAACCTATCCTAACTTAACCTATAAATACACATGGTAATTGTTATGATACACTGTGACTACAGATCCAACTGTGACATGTGAATCAATAATTGATGTAAACAAATCAATTTATAGGCAAATGTAAATAATGGATCGAAGTGGTGCAAAACATAGTAGAATTCCCTTTATACCAGGAACTAAACCATCAATAAAGAATTCACAATTACTGATATCATCAGGAATTCCTTCTTTAGATCATATAATAGGTTTGAAAAACTTAATTGAGAAATGGTTCATCTCTAGCATAAGATTTTTAATATGATACTTGAATTTTCTTTTAGGTGGTGGATTACCTGTTGGTTCTTTGTTTCTTATTGGTATGTAATACCTATGCACATATTAAAAGCATATGGAAAATAATTTTTTGTTTTAGAGGAAGATCGATATGGTACATATGCAAAAGTTATGTTGAGGTATTTCATGGCAGAAGGAGTAGTCACAAATCAACCATTATTGATAGGATCCAAAGATGTTAAGCCATCTGATCTTGTATCAGACATACCAACCGTGATAATAGAGACACCGGTTGAGAAACCTTTTGTCACAGATGAACAAATGAAAATTGCTTGGAGGTATCAGAACATGAAATTAATTGACACATCTCCAACTGGAGGGCAAGTTTTTGGTCACTTCTATGATCTTACAAAGCCAATGAAAAAAGAAGTACTTGAACAAGCAAATATCACATACTGGTATGATGATAGTTTTCCTAAAAAGGATGATATGTTTGAGAATATGACATATTCAAGGTTACTAAAATGTATTCAAGAAACTTTGAAGGAGGGACAATACTTAGTTTCAGAGATCCCTGAAAAAAGACAAGTTTTAAGAATTACAATTCATTCCTTAGGATCTAGATTATGGTTCAGTGATTCTGAGAATGATTCACATCAAGATTTATTGAAGTTTCTGTATCACTTTAGAGCACTTTTGAGATACTCTTATGCAGTGGGAGTGATCACTGTACCTGTGGATTGTTTAGATAATTCTGTATGTTTTATATCCGTAAAATATTAATCCAGCTGATTTCCGTACACATAAATCTTATTTTTTGTAAATGATTTTCAGAATGCTATAGTAGAACGAATTGAACATTTGTCAGATATCGCAATTAAATTAGAATCATTCGCAGGCTCTCAAAAAGAGACAAATCCATTATTTAAAGATTATCATGGCTTACTGCATCTAAAAAAAATGCCTGCCATAAATACTATAGCACCTCATAAAACAGAATCGTGTGATCTTACGTTCAAACTACGACGCAAGAAATTTTTTATTGAGGTGAATTATTTACTGCGGCTAATTGAAACTTAACAATCGTATATAAAATTTTTAATATTTTGTTATAGGTTTTGCATTTACCACCCGAATTGGGAGATACCGTGCAACGAGAACAAGATGAAGAACCATTTGGATGCTGTAGTCAATCGCGTGAAAATCCATTAGATTTTTAAACTTTGTATAAATATTTCATACTCTGAAAAAAAAAAACAATAAAACTGTATTATTTTTCTATTCCCTTTGTCCGTGTAATAACTAGTAATAATACATCACAGGTGTAGGTAAGCGTCATTCGCAATATTTAAACCAGAACAGCATAGTGTACCAGGTAAATTAATGCAAAGAGGAGATAGGCTTCATGAACACTCACAATAATATACGTAACGCATTTCTCTATACTATAGCACGATATTACAAAACCAATTTATCACAAATGTTACAAATCCCTCTTGGTATTCGTTCTCAATATCTATTTAGTCTTACGTTAAAAAATGTAGAAGAAATTAATAGTGATCATAGGTTGAAAGCATCTATCATTAAAAGAAATATTAGAATTGTATTTGAACAAATAAAAATTATATTTTTTGCGAAGCATTTTGATAACAATTTTCGAATTTGATTTGCGATGTATACTTAGTTGTTTTATAAGTTCTACCGGAAATGAAGTCGAGCTTTACTCATCCAGAACAATTGCGTTTAAAATTGTCAACTCCCCCTGTGGGAAATTTTGACGAACACCAGTCGTACCTATCTGTAACAATCGCATATGTACAAGTACGTAAGTACATATGGACATTTCACCCCCTCCTTGTTCTTTTTTGTTTCGTGCCTTTCTATTTCCTTCCGGTTCCATCCGGTCAGTCGTGCATGAGGGCACACAACGCAAGCGCATGTAGGTACAGATGCCAGTATTCGTACGGCACTGTCTACCACGCGCCAGCTTTTTAGTCCTCTGGTTAACGCGAGCAAGTACACTTCGGAATTGAAAGAAAGAAAAAGAAATAAAAGAGAATAAGATTTCCAGTAAATTGAAATTTCGCGTACGTTTATCGGTGACCATTAATGGAGTGTCATCGCGAGGGATTGACGTGACAAATTGTCACCGGTCTCTTCTTATCACCCGGCTTCGCAGACAGAAACAAATCAAGGATTAAATGAGTACTGTTTAAAATGGACAGAAAAAGCCTCGGAGTATCGCGAATTTTCGTGTGTTGTTCGAATGTCATTTTTTTGGTAAGTTAGGGAAGGGAAATAAAAATTAAATTTTATATCACAATTCTTATTTACAAGATGGAAAACTTATGTATTTCATTGACGAACAGTAGATAAGGTGTTAAGAATATCATTATCATTTTCAGATATCGGGTTTCGCGTTGATGTCATTAGGAGCATTGTTGTTAGCTGACGATGAACGCATATTACTGTCGCGTTTATTGGGACCAGGCGATATACACCCCAATCAACCCTTGTTTTACTACTTGGCTTTCGCAATCGTTGGATTAGGCTTCCTAATTACGCTCACGGGTCTCCTAGGATGTTGGGCTAGTTGCATCTACAACCGATGCGTTACAATTTCTGTAAGACCTTAACTTGTTATCCTTTCTTAAACATTTTATTCGACCGTTTTTGCATGTTTACTTTTTCTTCAGTCGTTGTAGCTAATTAAACCTAATGTTTAATTCAATATTAACATTAACAACGCTAGTATCAAGGAACATGATCCTTCACGCGTTGCACTCTGCAATTAAACGCGAATGGAATTTAACGTTCCCGCTAGAATCTTCAAATTAGGTCGAAATTTAACAATTCTTTTACGAGATAAATTCTTTTTCATTTATTTAATTATTTGAAAAATAATTCAACGAGTAATGTGAAGTTTTGAATTAAAAATATACGAATGTACAAAGTCCTACAAGTTCGAAACTTGTAATTTTGATAATTATAGACAAAAGTCAAGGTCTGTTCGATCTGCGCGCTTCTTCGTCGAGCCTCGATGATGAGTACGCTCGGCAGACCAAACCGAAACCAGATTTCCCACTTTATGGTCACGCGTCGCTGGCCGGAAACGGATCTAGATGAATCCAGGCACGCGTGCCCATGGAAAGAGGGCGAGTTCGCGTATCATTTAAAAACAGTAATTATTCAAGGAGCCGCTTATTAGGTGAACCGAACACGCGTGCACCGTTCGTAAACGCGTTGAAAGTCAGAACATCATTACACTGCTTTAATCTTCCTTCTTTCTTTAAATTGAAAAGCTATGATATTTCAAATTACAGCAGAACATATTACAAAATATTCTGTACTTTACTTTTGATTTAGTATCTCATCACGATAACTCTGCTGTTGTTTGGCGAGTGCACAGTTTGCGTTCTGGTGGTGTTTTGGCCTCATGTGTTGGGTATCGATGTCAGATCAGCGAGATTGATACGCGCCCTGCAACGCAGCTATGCTGTTCCTGGTCGCGAGCAATTTACAGCAGCCTTGGATCTCGCTCAAACCACGGTATATATTAATTAACACCTTGAGTACCATAGAAAAATCATCAAAAATCCTTCTAGTTAGTAATTTGATTCTGAATAAATCTAATCCTTATTTAAAAAAACGAAAAAGTGAAATGCAAATTATAGTCAACGAGCAATCGAGAACGCAGGAGTGTCTACGTTGTTTCCTGAAACCTCGGTGATCACGATTAATGTTTCGTAAAGAAGCGTAATTACACGCACACCCCAATCGACATCGAACGCCGTAAATTGCATCGACCTTTTCAGTTTGCTTGCTGTGGTATCAACGGAAGCAGCAATTACGGCACCTCGTGGTGGCGGCTGCAGGAAGTCGGCCGAAGAGAATTAGTGGTGCCTCTCAGTTGCTGCACCCTGAATAACGCCAACCAGACCGACTCCTTCCTCAACCCTGAACCTGCCAATCTTACTCTCTGCCAGGCTTTGAACCCTGCCGAACATCAATACGCACGACACACCACGGTACGTATCGTAATGAGGATGTCATTAAACGCACGAAACGTGTAAACATTGTGACAAGTAGACAGGAGATACGATGATCTTTGATTGTTGCTGTTGAAATTTGTCACTACAGATCTGCTGCAAACGAAGTAGTTCAGAAAATGATATTTTTGGGGGGAATAAGCTTCTGTTATTTAAAGAAGAACGCGTATGAACATGTTCTGTTTCTAGATCATCCTTAATAGGTTGCCTTTTGTAAGGTGTACAGGAACTTTTAATCGACACGAATAACAAGAACGATCGTCAATACCGTTCCTGTGGCACACGTGCGCGTTCAATAATGACCCGCATGCAAATATCACTGCCTGAGGGAAATTCAGTCGTATGCGGGTTGTGCAAAAGCAACCGATGTATCGTTTAATCTGTATCGTATCGGGAAATGAACGTGTCGCGTATGCTCGTTGAAAAGTTGCTCCTGGTATTGTGCGAGAAAGTTTCCTTGTCGTTGTGTCCGCGACACGCGTTAAATTTCACTCGCTCTGGTTGAAATTAAATTGAAGATTGAAATGTCCTCGCGCGTCCTCGCTGTCCACGAATATGATTACATTATCGCGTTAAAACGCTTGCGAACTGATATGTTTTAATTTTATTCGTGAATGGATAGCAATGGAAGGTTCTTGATGGGATCTTCGAATATTAAAGAGAAGGGTATATAATGTTCACAGGGTTGTTTGGAGATGTTAGAGAAATGGACGCAAGATCAAGCACTGATACTGCTCACCGTCGGGTTGGCGGTGATTTTCGTAGAAGTGGGCGCACTTTTGAGCACGTTCTTCGCCTGTTCGCGTGGAAATAGACGGGCCAAGTCGCAGGCGTCGACGTTTACGTCCACGCAAACTCTCAGTCCATTCACCGAGAGCGATCACGATTTCGGTGAGGAGATTTTATTCCTTTTGCGTCCTTAACCCATCAACTGTCCATTAAGAATCCGTTTGAATAATTCATAGGGCTTGGGATCGAGAATCGAATGCACGTGGCCGGGACGACGTTCGGTGCTAAATCATGAAGGTGGCTAGAGGGCAGCGAGGGTAAACCAACGATCGACGTCAAGAATACAGGCACGAAAAGTGTGTCGAATTTGCCTAGGCTTAACGACGTGAGGAGATTCGGGAGAAGCATCATCGAGGAATGGAAGAATCCTCCGAAGTTCAACGAAGACGTGCTTCGAAGCGATCAGTTGTACGAGGAACGAGCGATCGACGTAGTACCAGATTATTATTTCCACTCTTCGAAGGATTATAAAAAGGACTACAAAAATGATAATTCAAAAGAATCTAAGGACCCTGTTAAACTTCGTGACGACAAAAAGAACGCGTTGAAAGGGAGGCAAAGTAACAGCGGTACCGTAAGGAGCATCCCTATAAGAAATTATCAAGCATCGATAGCTTACAACATTGGAACTCTAAGACGGTCCGAAGCACCTCAGCTACAGTTTGAATCATCGATATCAGAACCAGAGAAGAATCTTCTGAAATCTAAGGAACCATTGACTCGTGCTTCGAAACGTTCGGAAACCGGCAATCCGTCTCGAAGGTCTTGCCATTCTTGCGATTATCAGCGCGAGATTCGAAACAGTAACAGTCAAATTAATTCGAAACTGAAGACTTTAGATAGAAGAATAGTTAAAAGCGAGCATAATGTTTCCATGCGCGACGAGGACCGAGATATCACCGACCTGGACGACTACTTTCATAAATCTTCCTCTCAGAAATTGACCTCCAGTCGACGATGGTTGAAAGATAAGAAATCCAGAAGCAGACGCAAGGAAGAAACGAAGATATATGATAAGCCTTCGAAGAGCGACGAGACGCGGGTTTCAAGAAAATGGGGAACGATAGCTCTCGAGCGGGGACACGTCGGTCAAAAGATATCCGCGTACGAGGAAAACGCGAAACGCACTGGTCGCAACTGGGACTTCACGGACAAGTATCAAGTATTTCCGGAGATGAACAAGCATCGAGCAATCGGTGTACCATTGGTAGGAATGCACAACGCGTGTGGTTTGCCTGTGGTAACTTCTTGGCAGGATCACGAGTTGTTGGATCAACATGGAAGGGTATTAGGAACTTTGAGGCCAATTTTTAAAGGACCACGCGCCTCTTTGGCACCTCGTCATCGAACTCATCCTAAAAGAAAAATGTCACATACGAATCAGAGCATTTCTAAAAGGAGTACTTTGAGAGATTCTGATAAGGGGATCGATTATCCGTCGATTAGGTCGTTGGTTTCTGTTGGTTCAGGCAGTGGAAGCGGAATTAGTAAAAGAAGAAAACGTCGTCCATCGTTTAAGACTAAGAAACCGGGGACATCATCGTCGAAGAACTCCCTGAAACGTAAAAATAAATCGGATGTTAAGAAAAATAAGGAAAATTCTTTTGAACCTGGAAACAGCAAAAGGCAAACATTATACGCGAGAGATGATGGCGAGGATGCGGTTCAGGTGTTGAAGAATTTATGCTTGAATCCTTTGGCTCGTACAAAATCGGAAACGGGTATGATTTGGTGATGACAGTGGGACATCGATGTCGTTGCTTACAAGTACAATCGTGTAGAAGTACTTTTATCTTTCATTTATATAAATTATATTTGTATTTTTTTTTTAGTTTATATATGTGCGATATGTTCTCTGTAAATATGTATCAACGATTATACTGTATTCTTGAGTGTTATAATAAAATGAAACCCTTGCTACCCTCGTTGAAAGAACTTGAGAAATTATGTAATATTATGTTATTTAAAACAGTACAGTTTTATTTATTCTTATAACTAGTCAATTTATATCGTAGCACCGCAAGAGATCATGTTATATTAAAATTAATTTGATGAGTTTAAATTACCATGTAAGCTTTACTTTGTTTTTGTATTTTATATAATCACTGCGGTCTGTGAAGATGTTACATCTCAACACCGTCACCTCCAACGCAATCAAAGTGAAGAGGAACAGCAATTTTACGGCAACGCAAGCGATGAAAACAGTGTGTACAAAAACAGTTGAAACTACTCAGTACGTTATCGACCGATTTTCCGAAGCGTCGGTACACTAGCGCATTCTAAAAAAGCTGAACCTACCGCCGGTAATAGATGGGTTGTGAACTTATCGATTGATCCTCCGGCAGTCGATAAGTTGTTACATAACTTTCTCTATTTCCCGACAGTTAGCGCTAGTGTTTTTATCGCACCATATCTGCTCTCAAATGCATTGATAATTTTCTTAAATTCTGTTTAATCAAAATCTAATATCTACAGCGATATTTGATGTAATTTAAGAATTAGCCACTTTACACATAATACAATGTAAATACTCACATGTTTGTCACTGTAACGTTGCAGTGACTTATGAGTTCGCTATGGACCTAATAAATAAATAAAAAAAAAAAAAAAAAAAAAAAAAAATCGATAACGTGTTGAGTAGTTTGAGCCGTTTTTGTATAGAAGGGGCTACGGTTGAAAATGAAAGTATCTACAATCTACACCCTCGAGCAGGCACGGTGTCCCTCTAAGGGAAATGGCGGTCTAATCGTAAGCAGTGACTCCAGATCCAACAAGACTAAACATGCCTTTGTTTATTATATAAATTCTTTAATTATAATCAAGTTTCGTTTCTTTACAGTTCGCAATAAATAAATCCTGGACATTTTACGATTAATAATCTCTTATGAAAGAAATTCGACGCAAGAATCCGTGACTTTTGGAGTATGCGAAGAACGGAGGGTGAATTTCGAGGAATGCTTGAAATTCATTTCTACGACGATCGCGAGCGAAAGGATTCTGTCGGACGTAAAATTTCGTTCCTTTTACCATCGAAGCAACGGCGTCGTTTAGTCGCGGCTATTTTGCAATGATACATCGGCATCTTCATGAAGAGACGAGTATTGTCAGGTGGCTGTAGAGATGAAGAGCGAGGTAGCTGCCCGTTAGATACGCGTTAGACAATTCGTTCCATGGAAGACGACGGAAAGATCCTCGCTTTCTTGAAACGCAACCCTTTTTATCGTGCAGTCTGCGTAGATGAAGACAGCCTTTTGACCAGGTGCAAATAAATTGAAATATTTTGTCCGAAGCAACTCTATTCTTCTAATTGGTTGCGTCTGGATTTATAAATAATGCTTATAATTGTTTTATTTTTAAATTTTCCCCTTCAAGACAGATATATCTGTCATTTTGTTCATTTCATGTTACTTTCTCGCTCTCCGAGTCTCAACTTCACCGATGAATTCAACATAATGTTGTTTCTAAGGGGTCGTTCAAAATGCAGACAGTTCGTGATCACGTTGATCCCCGGTAGCAACGTCGTGGATCTATTATGACAAAGAAGCAGAAGTGCCTTCCCGCTGAACACCGTAGCTGGACGAAGATAAATCGCAAGAAATGCAAATGACGTGCTCCAGCGGTTGAATGAAGCTCCATTACGACGATTTCGGTGGACCACCCTTCGACGTGGGCAAGAAACGAAGAGGAGAAAAAAAGGTGCGAGCAACGGTGGAGAGAACGGAGTGACATTGTGCCGGTGAAAGTTGGGTGAAGTGACACTCGAGATAAATGTTCCACCGGTGTTGGAGACTGTCTCTTCTCTTTCATCGCTTACTCTTTTCAACTTTCGCATTGTCCACCATCAATTTTTGCCGATTCCACCTCGACGGACGTCGAACGACGTTTTCACGCAAATTTTCCACGTGTCGTCGGATCGACGGAGCACCTTACGTCTCTGTTCTGCACTGAAACTTGAATCGATCACCATAACGGTGTAAAATATATTGTGAGTATTGTTACGAGCATTGCAATATCATTTTAAGCGTTTCTATGCTGGAATAAATAATTTTTGAGAGATGGACCACATATGTGGTGGACATCCCTTGCTATATTTCTATACAGTTTAAATGAATAATTTCACTCTCGAACGCAACCCTTTCGGTAGAAATGAATTAGTTGGAAATATTTTTGTCAACCCTGGTCGTTGATCGATCTATTGCCAGGGTATCGCATTTACAGTTGAATGGTCGAGGTACGCGTATAATTAGATTTAATGGAAAATTCGCGGTACCAGCGAGTTTTCGGCAAGTTCTAAAAGGCCGGACCTTAACTCACCGAGAAATCGGGGATCATTAGGTGAACGAACGAACGGTCGGTTCAACCCCAAAAGGGGGGACGGTTTCTCGCAACTGTCCGGTTGACCCAAATCTTAGAGGAACACCGAAAAACTGATGGACCGGACGGAATTCCACGCAGATGGCGCTGTTGCGCCACGGTACATACATAAATTTCCCTTTTCTGCCCTTAGACCCTTTTGTTGGCCGAGACGGTTCTCCTTTTTTCTCCTCGCTACCAACCACCACGCTCCAATGCTTTAGACAAAGGGCGGACTGCATTTTCACGAAAAGAAAAAAAAAAAAAAGAACGAACACTGCACCGGAGGCAAATGGACACGGGACAACCCTCGAGGAACAAAATTACGGTAGCTGTCGTGTCCGTTTACGTCGAACTGCTCAACTTAAATCTTTGCTCTTCCTGCACTGACGGTGAATTTCTCTTGTCAATTTCAGCAAGAAGGCTTCGTTCCTGTAAATCGAATTGGAATAAGACGAGCTTCCAAATACCCGGCTCTGTATACTATTCATGTCACCGAGCAACCATCGGTGAATCGGTAATTTCATTTAATACCACGACTTGAAATTTTACTATATTTACACGGACGGCAGAGAAAAGAATGGTAAGGAGTCGCAGGATTTTCAGAAGAAGGCTCTGCTGATTTTACGGGCAAACGGAGATGCTGGCTAGTTGACTGCCGATCGTCGTACGCCTCGTCGAATTTTCTTCTTCCTCCTTTCAACGGTGTAATGCCGATGTTTGGACACACGGTTAAAAAGGCTTGGATTTTCTTTCCTTCGGGGACAAATAAATAGTCGTTTATCTCGTTGGACGACGAATGCGACCAGCCGACCGACTGCCTTCCCCATTTTTTTCTTCTCTTCAGATCGCTGTTAATCCAATCCACAAAACGCACCACAGGAAACTCGTTTTCCACGCATTAACCGGACAGTTTTGGGAAATCTCGTCGGTTAGTTTGAAGAAGAGTCGACGATGGGATTGAGTTTTAATGTTTGCAGACGGGGAGCTTGTCTTTTATGCGGGTTCGATGAGGGTTGAAAATGTTCGAATGAAACTCTTTCGAGTATTAATTTACGATTGTAGGGATGTATTCGTGCAACGCTAGACTAGTTGATAGTTCTAGTACATAGCTAACATAGAAATCTTACGCCAATGGAGGTAATGTTCACGATCGAACGGGTTCCGTTGATCGAAGACAAGAAGATGGCCGGTAGATCGGCTCAGTTTCTATCGTTCACGCTTGGTGAAACATTCTGAAGCGTTTTATGTGGCACGGCACACGCCAGCAATCTTCGACACGCTTGCGAGGCACGCGCGCCATATGCCCGCCGATGACTGCGTGGCCACGATAATTTGCGAAACCACTCTCGGTAACGACCATCCTATCCTCTAATCCGGCCGAAACAGAGACAACCTCATATTTCGAGGGTACCTTTCGTGGTTTCCTTGGCATTCAGCTAACGAGTTAGACGAAATTTTTTAAGAAATTTATGGAAACCCTATCAATTACTGTCTACGAATGTAATAGCTATATTGTTATTCAGCAATATTTCGCAGCCATCTGTTTAAACTAAATTGATATACATCAAATATCAATTTCGATACAATAATATTGTGTTCAATGAAAAATAAAAGAAGAAAAGGAACTCGGCAAAAAATCAAGTACATTCGAAGAGTGGTTGTTCGGGTACCGCGCAAAAAAACAAAAATGTGGAAAAACCAGAATATGTAAAGGAGCGTATGCGGAAGCTGTCAAACGTAATCAGCGTCAGCGACGAGCCCCGCTATTGGAGATCCTTTTTTACTCGTCGATAAAAAGAGTGCTTTCCAGGGAAAGAGGCGGGAAAAAAGCGGGCTAAGGGTCTCGCGTACGTACCGGTTCGATTGAAATTGTTCGCGCCGCGTTTCTACCTTTCCTTCCTCCGGTTGTGGTTCGCACGCGGTAACGTTACCCCAGTATCGTATTACTTTTGGAATTGCAGGTAGGGTTACATAAGGTTACAACGCCTCGTCCTTAAAGGTCGAAACGAGCGCCAATCATTGAGAAACTTTTTTCTTCTTCTTCTCCTTCTTCTTCCAGAGGCTTCTTCGCTGGACGATGCGTATCGCGACTTAATCCCAGGTGGTTACGAAATTTTGTTGGAAAACCAGCCTACCTGACGACGATTCTAGCAGACCTTCTCGTCTTACGTTGGAACTCGATGGACGGCCAATCGGTGTTCCAAGGATTCGCAGAAACTCGAAACCGTGACGCAACAATGGCGATTGCTCCCGTTCGACAAAACTCCTTCCGCCCACAATGCGCTCTTACCTCGGATATCCTTTATCTCGATTAGCTATCTGCGTGCTCTTCCTCCCTATCCTCCGGTTTCCTGCGTAAAAACTTATCGAGATCCGTTTTTCTCGAAAGTATCGCAAGAATACTTTTCAATTTGAAAATTAATAATTTTGCAAAATATTTGTTTGAACGTCTAAGAATACTATCAAAAAATATTTATCTGGCAATGGGTATGGTATAACGAAATGTCGAAAGGACGAGGGTGTCTCGAGCTCGAAGCAGGTCGATTTTGCATCCGTTGCGAGAAACTGGACAATGACAGCTTTACGATCTGTTTGCTACAAACAGCTCCATTTCCCCGAAGATTAAAGGATTAGGTGTAAGGAGTATACGCCTGGGTTGCTGCCAATAATGGAAGAACAATGAGGAAGGCCGGTAGCATCGGGGCAAGCCGCGCTTTCAAGGATCCCCGTGTTTCCCTAAACAACGATCCATTCCCAGGAGGTGGAAGTCCTGTTGCTTTTGCCCACGCCTTCGATCCTTCTCTGGAGAACCTAGCCTCCTCGTGTCCACGCTCCAGTAGCCAAAGGAGAAGGGATTGTCGCAATCCTTAATGCTACTTACTGTCAATGTAATGCCGAACTAATGGCAGAAGGCCACACCAACGACAGAAGGTGGCCGGCATTCTATTTCGCGTAATTTTGCGGCCGACGACTACAGGGAGGAACCCTTTGTCGTGCCGATACTGGAGTGTAAAATAGGATTTTACCTTGCGATCCTTTTCGAGGCTACACGCTGACCATTGTCCATCTACCTTCCCATGGTAGGATTACATAACGAACCCTGATCTCTGGTATCAACAGTATTATCTTCAAATGAAGATACAAATTATTATTTATAATTCCTTTTGTTGTTGCAGAAAAATTTTATGCGGCCGAAAGATACTTTTCCCATAGGTTCTTTCTAAACCATGAATGGTGGGAGCCAAAGCGTGGGTGCTTTCGACCGCGTGCATTCTATTTTGGTAACGCAGGTGGTTACGTGGGAGGAGCGGAATCATGTGTTGAGTGTGCGTTATGGACCGCAAGTGCCGCAAAGACCAACCCTTCGGTCGTCAATCATCCCTCCGAGGCGATACACTTCCTGGCTGAAATTGAAACAGGACATGGTCCGAAAACTATTCTATCTGGTACGTTACGAGTTTCAGTCTTCAATTCTCAAGTGAAACTTCTTTCAGCCCGCAATAATTAATAATATAAATCTATTATACAAATTTATTTTTTTCCTGTTTTTATTGCTCGTTATAATTTTTCAAAACTTTATCTCAATTTACTCTTCTTTCTTTTCTGCGCAAGGTGTTTATGTTTCTACTAATTACAACTCATAAGCTGACCCTTTTGAAAGTTTCTCACGTTTCGTTGGACGGTGCAGCACGTGTGTTCCCAGAGGCAAATTACAGACACGGAAGATGCGCTGCACTCGACGACAGAAGGATCCAAGTAATCCGATTCCGGTCGAGCTACATGTGCAGCTTGCTACATAACAGCGGATGTCCGGTTGCGAAGGGATCAAGTGGTCAATGTCGAATAGCAATCCCAACACCTAAGATCAATATATTGGAAAGTCACGTACGTCACACGATGGAAAAGTTGTGTTCCCACAAGTTTTCTAAGCCAAGGTTTACAATATTTTTCTAATGAGTATAATTCAACGGGGAATGAAATTGAGTTAAGTGCAAACTGTCAAAGCTCCTCGTGCTATCTCTTAGATTAACGATCGTAATTTATTGGACGAGTAACGTATCGCATAATCGATAAGGTTTTCTCCTGGTTAATATAGTATGGCGGGGGTCGATAGACGTGCCACGTAAAATTGCGTGAGAATCGGTGCAAGAATCAATTTATGGTTCGCACGTGATCGTTCTGATGCATTCGCGTGACACTTGGTCATTTTGACTTGATACTATGATTCTGAATGGTGAACGAAAGTGACAATTTATTATATTTATTATATAAAAATATATTACGAAATTTTATCGAATCTCCTCGTTAAATTATTATCTCTCTAATTATTTCATTTGTATAGGCAGATTATGTCTAACATGAAGATTTTTGGGGTTTTCAATTAGATTGACGTCTTGCGGATGCCCTGAGGAAAACGATTGTTGTTGCTACAGAGCGGTTCTTAGTATTTCCATCGCGATACCCAAGCCTGTCGTCGCGTTTGCCTTCGAGGAAAGGGATCTTTTTTTACTTCACAGACTGAGGGGCAAGTGAAAATAAAGATGAGGGTGCGAACGTTTCCGGAAGTCGGCAACGATCATCGTTACTAATTGCGCCGTGACGCTGGAACAAGGAAACGATGAAAAACTACTTAAACTAATACTCGTCTTGTCAAGGTATCTTCATCCAGATCACCCTTACTCAATAATTTTCATTTCAATTAATGAAGCTTGTATTTTCGTTGGAACCTGCGAGCCATTGACGATCCACGAGGCAAACCACGCGTCAAAATGGCGCTGTTCCGCCATCGCTGCTATAATAACCCCGCACGAAGATTACCCTTCGCGTAACGTGCCCCTGCTGTTACGTCTCTTCACTCTCCCTGCAGTAGAGAGTGGTCAGCTCGGGGTAAAAGGTTTCTCTCCTCTTGCAGCTGTTAAACCCTTGACCTCTACAGTTGCACCGTCGACTCGTGCAAAGAGGGTAGTGGGTCCAATGAAAAATTTGGAAGGTGACCAGCATGCACAGCAAATGGAAAGGACGTTGCCCACTGACCGACAGAACCGACACGCTCACGGGATGAGCGATTATGCAGTTTCGGGGATGAATCAGGCGGAGAATCGAGCAGATGCACGAATTTCGTTCATCGAATCAGGTACCATTTTTTTTTTTTTTCAGGAGAAATATTGTAAAAGGTTAACGGTTCAAATGTTCTATTTCTTGAGGTGATGTTTAGAAAATATTTTGTATGCTAATTAGAACTTTGATGAAGTTAGTTTTATTTCATAAATGTTTATCTTTTGTGAAAGATATTTTATTGCAATGAGTGATGCAAAAGTAATCAGATGGTCGTTCTTTATGCAACTACCTACATCTTGAAGAAAATTGAACGACATTAAAATGAAGCTCCAGTGTAATGATTTCGTTGGCGGTAATTTAAGTATACGTTTAATAATAATAAGAACGTCGAGTGCTCGTTGTAGGTAACCAAACTCTCGTAGTCGATCGTCAGCTGCGGGGGTGTAACTGTTTACCTCGACGGCAGTCTACCCCATAATTATCTTTGTTATTTTTTCATTAAACTTCTATCAAGCCCGTCCCGCGGTTCCCTCTTAAGAGAAAAACCTTCTGCGCCAAGCGATATAATTGTGTTCGGCAGAGGGAACGGGCAACCGTTATTCTCGCTCTTGTTTTCCGAAAGGAGAGGCTTTAATTTATTTTTAATTTATACCGAGCTATCTCAACGAACAATTTAAATTGTTCCGTGGAACGAGACGCGACGAGGTATCGTTTCAATCCGAAATGAATTCGAGGAAAGAATTAAACAACGCTTTAGGAATATCTGGCTTATAAAACTGTATAATTAAAATAGAAAAAAATAACAGTTTAATTGAAATGCAAAAATTAAAAAAGAAAAGAACAATTTTAAGTAGGTCGTTTCTAATGCTCGAATCCTTCGAACGTAACATAATCTGAGGGATTGGCAATCCTTAAAAGTGTAAATTAGTTAAAATTACTTACACGTCGATCGTTGTCAGTGTCAAAGATAGTAAAGATAGGAACATCATGGCACATGTAGGACACGGGCTTCCACCTTCTCTATTATTTAATTCAAACGAATCGATATTGTCCATTTGTAATTAATTCTCAATTTAATCTAAAAATCCGATCAGAAAATTGCGAGAAAAATTTATATCGCATATAGAAGATACTGCAAACCTAGTACCGTCACTGATATACGAGTAGTTGCCGCTGCTCGGCAAAGTTCACCATGAAGAACTTGGAAGTTGCTCTTTGAAGCTTCCACGGGGACAGGACGAGAGGTTTCTGTGAAAGCACGGACCGCGTGTAAAGGACGTAATGAAAATGGCGTCTGCTTCGTTTCTCCTTTGTCGAAATGAATGTCGTCGAACAGAGAGATCGTACTGTGGGAAGAACAATCGTGTCTTGCTATTTCATAGAAGACGTGATCGATTATAAAAGAAGAAAAAAGGATTCTATACTGATACTGGGTGTTGAAGAAATAATCAACCCTTTTATGGTAGAGGATTAATAACTTTGTAGTTAATCTAGCAAAGAAATGGTAAATGGCAAGTAATACCATGTATTGTAAGCATAGCAGCGATAAAATAGATTGTGGCGGACAAGAATGGCCAGTTATATGGCAATAATATCGCAAGTTTTCATATTCGGTAGCGAGTAAACGGGTAAGTAAACCGTGGAAGAGGATTCGACTCGGTATCCAGGGCAACCGGACCCTATCTCATCCTCCAAAGTCCTAAGAGCGTTTCTAGATGTCTTCTTAAGTTGCCGGAACAAACTTCGAGCCGGTAGAACAACGTGTAATGCCCAGAGGGAGACGTCGGCGCAGGCGAAAGAAGAAAAAAAAAGAAAACAGGAAGAGAGAAATTTACTTACAAGAATGGATTACTGTTTCGCTCCGAGCTACCCCTGACACCCTGCAAATATGATTCCACCCTTGCGTTATTTAATTACAGTCGAATTAATTAACGAACCAAAAGCTGCGAGGGATGATTTAATTTTATAACGCTGAAGAAATTGAAGAAACATGAAACATTTTTTCTTCTTCATTTTTTTACAGGAGAAAATTTGAACAATGCACCTTGGAAGTTTCGCCGGATTTGTTCGACGCCTTCTTTTTCTTTTTTTTCTCCTCCTGAGGAATGATCGCGGAAACGTTCGAATCGCGTAATGTTCCCGCAATTTTCCAGAAGCCTCAAAGGGAACACCGTAGGACCATACCGGGGATCACAATGAGCGATCGTTATGCGTATTCAAAATGGCCTTACCTGGCAGGGTGTAGCCAGAGTCTATTGTTGACCCTCCAATTTCTAGGAAAGCGCAGCCGATTGTGCAAACCGAGCTCACGTACAACTGAGAGACGATACGATGAAACCACCCCTTATGCTTCGTCCGACTTCCGGGCTATAAGAAAAGGTTAATTTCTTGGAAACCTTCTATCAACAAAGTAACAGGTATAATTAAGTAACATTATACGAAAAAAATATTTTTATTGTAATTGGAGAGAAACTTTAGCCTAAAATTGTAACATTAATTCATACGCAATGGAGTTGTGCAAAATTTTATATTTTAAAGGAGATCGAGATTAGAATACTGAAAAGTAAAAATAATATTAATTTTATTTTTTACTTCTTTCGTATCACATTCCCGATGGCTTCGAAGGAAAGCACAGTACGAAAACTGTGCTGTGTATTGCCGGCATCAGAAACACACATGACAAAACCGATGACTGATGATGCTAGCTACCCTCTTCCTGCCGCGAACTTTTGTTTATTCGCATCTCCATCACCATCGATCAATGGCCCCGGGCTTTTCGTAAAGACGAAGGAAACGATAGGAAAGGTGATGTTTTCACGAAGTCGAATACTTTTCCTTATCCGCGAGCATTTTCTATCTACTTTTTGCCCTTATCCTTCCGGGGACCATCGTTGTTTCTAGCTGAGAGATGCTTTATTTCTCTCCTAACTTGCGAAATAAATGCTCGCACACATTATCGAGACAATGCTTGTGTAATCTTAATCGTTTCAACGATAAAAAAACAGTTATATTTGATTTATTTTACAGCACTTAATAATTGGAATACGATAAATGCACAAAATTAATATATCAAAGGGTGAAGTTGTAGTTGAAACAAGAAAACACGTAGAAAAATAACGCAAAGAGATAGAATGGCGAGCGGGTGCCATTCCCCGTTCGCGATAATGGTGAACCGGAAACGCGTTGTTAGAACGAAGGGTGTCTAAGCGTGCGTTCGCTTGGTCGCTGCAAAGAACGATTTATTGATTAGTACAGCCAGCCAATGGCGCATTGGTCAGTTGCAGGAAAGCTTCTCGGATACAACCCCAGCGCAAAGAGAAGCAAGGGGGTTGTGTCAGGGAGAGGGTTGCAGCCCCCATAACATCGTCCGAGAGGGTCCAGGGAGATGTAGCTTATCTCATTCTAGGAAATTATGGTGGAACGGTGAAGGGTGGCGGACTTGTGTGTGCCTTTGGCGGCCATTGCTCTTGCCCTTTAAGCTTCGACGAAAATCTAATATTCCTTTTGATCATGCCCTTGCTAAAGTACTAGAGAAACTGGAAATTAGTTCTAGCCAAGTCTCGTCTCGTAGCAATATTTTTCTTTTCCTTCCTTTTTCCTCGTCTATGTGCATATGGATTATGCTTTTCAGTGAACAACAATTTTCTTATACACTTTAGATCTAAAGCTCTATCTTTGAATTTCTTCAGTTTATTTAGGGATTAATTTGTACTTACAATATCGAGTATTTCTCTCAAGATCCAAGGGTGAAAGATTTAACCGAGCACCCGGTATTTCATAATTATCTTCAAGCCAGTATCTCGGTTACTTACGCACGTTCGTAAATCACCATCTTCCGGGAGGCCGTTCGTCACGTCAGAAATTAAAGTACGGAGGGCTTTCAAGGAAAAAGCCACGGGCTTGATACCTCTATCAATTATTCACCGGTCGAAAGCGCGAACCTTTTTACGCGGCTCTTAAAGTGTGAGAATATCAGCATCTTCTTTCGCACCCCCGACACCCACGCGTCGTCGTTTCAAAAAAAAATTTCTTCCTCCCTGGCCTCGCTGTTCGAATTCGTCGGGGCTTAGTCGTTTCAGCCGCGATGTAATTAGGTGCTCGCCGCATCAAGTATTTATTCTTTCATTAGACTGCTTGTAAGAAGTGACGGAGGGTCGACGATGAAACGACGTCATCCAGGAGGAAACTTGATCAGCTCGAAAGTTCGCTCGTTTACTGGGTGAAGCGCCAATTAATGGGGAGCCATTCCCTTTCCGTTTGATATATTTCCGCGATCATTTTGAAACACCTTCTTTCCCTTTCTTCTTTTTTTTTGCATTCAATTAATTCTACCCATTTTCTGTCCCACGCGAATCTCTTTTTGATCTTTAGCGTTATCTACGTTACCTTTTGGACCCAACAAATTGATCTTTATCTTTTGTAACATTTCAGGATCAAACGTTATTGTTGAGCCTCCGCTTTTCAAGGTGGTCATTTTTTGCAAGATTACATTCAGCAGCAATTTTGACGGCTATTATCGACATCGCCCTACATTCCTGAAGAAGGTCTACGAAGTTTAGTCCAGGGAGATTGCGAAGAAAAAAATTAATCCAAAACAGCACGTGTCCATCGTGAATGACGGTAAGATGCTCGTCGAAGCGTGGTAGAAATCGCATCTGTTGGTTCGGGAAAAAAAATTGGGAAAATTTCGGTTAAATCGATTGAAATTATTCGATCTCTCAGGTCAACGTCTTTTCGCGGCTTCTATTTTCGATCGCGTGCCATCGCGATCCTTTTCTACTAATCTCTATCGATATGAAAATCATTTCAATATTTTGTAATTTTCAAGGGTAACAAGCGAAACTTGTAGGCGGTTCGTTCATTCAGATTAATGATTTTAGGAACCATTTACTTTTCCTTCGGTTTGACGGGTCGGCGGTTTCAGTTCTACCAGACACCGGTACACCAGCACGCGTGAAACTATTAAAGAGTTTTTCTGCTCGCTACCGAAAACGCAGAAGGCCCACCCACGCGGACGAAATATAAATCAGTCGAACGCACGCGATTCTTCATGGCCCGTGGACCCATCTGTTCGAAAACTTCATTCTTTCTAATAACTGTCACCGACCGAACGTTATTACCATTTCTTTACGCAATTAACTTGATTTATGTACGTCGCTCCTCCGACATACTAATAAGTCCATGAAAATCAATGCGATCTTACGCATCTGTAACATTATAAATTATTGCCAACATGGTTTCATAGCGTGAGCCGTGTTAATTATAAATATGAATTTTACTTGTTACAACTTAATAGAGCAATAGAAGGTTCGACGAGATCGTAAGGGTTGAAAAATTTCGGCGAAGTAAGGAAGCACGATCACAGATATCTTGGTACACTCGAGAAACAGCCAGTCTTTCGTGATAAACTACCACCCTAGGAACAAAGCTACGCTCTCGTAAACATCTTCTCACCCCCTTGCACTGTTAGCTTCGTCGACGTTCTTATCTCATCGTTTTTATCCTGCTACGAACGCCACTGCCAGCAACAGGCAGTACATGTCTCCTTTTTTTTTTTGTACTATTCTGCTTTTCCACCTCTTGATCTTGATCCTCGTGTTTGTTACTTCTTACTCATTGTCAGTGACGCGAGCAAAGTAGCAAGGACGTGCAAAAAAAAAAATGAAACACAACGAGATTGTTGTGATATTGAAGAAAAATATATAATTATTTATATTTCTCCATTTTTGAAATTACTCTCGATGGGATTGCGTGTAGTCGTTTCTGAAAAAGGACACCGTTTCAATCGGGTGCGAAATTTCGTGCGACCGCGCCATCCAGCAATCTTGACGCGGTTATGTAAAACGAAAATGTCCGGGGATCGAGGGTCCCACCTTCTCGCGCCATTGAGGACCAACAATGAAGTTTTCTGCATAATACCCGTTCGAGCGAACGGAGGAGCAAGGTTTGACGGGCGCGGATGGAAAAAGGGGATCGCACATATGCCGTGGCCTCTATACCAGTTTACTCAATACACCCCAAAACTTTGAATGGCTTTGGGGCAGTCAAATCATCGATGCGTTCGATCCCTCGTCCTCCCTGATTCTCGATGGGACTTTCACCGAGCAAATTAATGAACTTCTTATTGACACTTCCGCGCCATTTCAACGTTTAGCTAAATTCCTTTTGTGATACCTGATTTCCGTTATTTCTACATTCGTCTATACGTCTCGTCATTTTTCTTTTACCAATTCAATGATGAATTTAATTTTTGTTAATAAAAGGTGAACATAATCGTTCAGTACTCGATAATGATTGCGTTTATTCTCGAAAAGATCTATCATGCAGCAAATTGGAAATAGAAGCAGGGACAGGGAGACGAGAGGAAGGTAAACAAGAATTCAACGTCTGTTATTGAAGGACAATCGTCGCAGACATGACGTGATATTATTGCCTATACTTCTTTCGTGACGTTGGTCGAGAAACGTATTCGCCGGCCATTTGGATCGTTCAAGAAATAAGGGAAGCGAGAGGGTGGACGATGTGTCTCGGTTCGTGTGGGATTTTTCTTGGCTCGAGTGATCGAGAGGTTCGAATTTTTGTGAAAGACAGATGGCGAAGACGAAGACTTGTTTGAATTTCCCCCCTCTACGAGCTGTTGTTCTTCCGTTTTCCTCTTTGCTCCGTCCTCTCCGATGGCTAATGCGAGAAATCTGTAATGTGTTTACGAATCTGAGCTATAATAAAAATATCACATCGATGTATGATGGAATATGATCGGATAACTGAGACGAGCAGGAGGATAATCGATTTTTCCAGGAAAACGCAAGGAGCTATAAAAAGTGTTTATTAAATAGGAACATAATAATTGGAAGAATTCTTTTTGAATTTCACTTTCAACTGCTTCCACGATTTGTCCACCTTGAATTGTCGACAAACGAGAACTTTATGAGGCCCATTGTGAGGAGAATCGTTTCATCTGTTAACATAATCGATCCTTTGAAAGCTTAACACAATCCTTTTCACGAATTCCTATCGATCTTAGTCTCGCTGGTCCTTGCTTTCAAGTTGAACGCTTTTTAAACGTTATTATTTCTCAACTCGAGCATGCAGCATCCGCAATGGTCATCGATGTAGGGCGTAACTGGTTCCTTTACTTACTCCTTCGCTCGGACGTTGCTTTCGTTCGTGGTGCTCTCACAATTGTCCAGATTGATCGGTGGGACACCGCGACACGAGCGGAGGTCCGAAAACGGAGGAAAACCAGATCTGTCTGTCGAGGAAGGGACGTCCGACCGGAAGAGTGGAACAATCGCGAGCCGACAGTTGGTCTTTGTCGCAAGAAAACGGAACCCAGAGGCGTTAACATTATTCGAACGGGAAGGACATCGCCGTGGACGCCGAAGAGTCCCTCGCTAAATACTTCACCACGCCCTTACAGCCTTTCGACTTTTTTGTTGCCTTTCCCAATGTTAACACATTCTGGAATAGACGTTTTACTACCAGCTATATTTTTCAGTTGTTCGTTAACACCTTTGCTACCAGTAAATAAGGGATAGTCGAATCTTCTCTCCGACACCTTTCATCAATTAAAATAGGCAACGAAGATTGGTGATTTCAATGCAGTCTTTTGATTCAATTTAAGCGATCTCTATTTTTTAATCCTCGTGTGATCGTTCATAATCCTTTTGGGTGATACTGGACCCGCATATTCGATATTCCTTTGTGACGAAAATACCCCTAATCGTCTTTAAAGGAGTGAAAAAATGAGGGCTTCGAAAGAGTCATGCTTGTTTCAGTGTTTTCTTGGCAAAAATATGTAAGTCTGTGCTAGGTAACGAAAAGAGAGGAAAAAAGAAAGGAAAAGAATAAATCTCGATTTCCCACGGTTTGCATAAGCACATACTTCGCACCTACATATGGGAGACTTTAAAGAGCCCGTTTCAACGAACGATTCCGTTCCGGATACTTTCACACGTCCCTCAGGTTGCATCCTTTCCTATCCTTCGTTCGACACATTGTGGGAGTTGGCGTGGTTTACATAATTTTCCCAGCCAGCCAGCCAGAGGAATATTCAAAAATCGCAACACTCGGCCAACCTGCGGGGATCGAGGAAGGGAACCCTCGTTCTCGTTCTTCAAAGGTTGAGCCGGTGAAAATCGTACGGCTTTGTATGGAAATAAGAATGCTCCCTGGTCCAAAGCGAGCACCCACGCAGGCACCCATAGCTGGTTTTGCGTGTCCTCGCCAATGCGACCCCAACATATACACCGAGTAACGAAAATATTCTGACGATGGCATAATTCATGTTACGGCACACGAAAAATGCAGAAGGCATTATAAAAATCATAAGTGTATAAATTATAAATTATATAATATTTATTGCAACAAAAGATGTCGTATAGGGTATCGAAAGTAATTGAATGTACAAAGTCGTGATTGATCGGTAATTTATAGATTTAGATGTTATTTAAAGAGATGATATCTGTTTCTATATAATTTGTTTCACTGTATATAGATTCTAACGCGAGCTTTAAAAGGGGATGGCACAGCGCAACCGGCGGAGGGTGGAAAGGTGACGGGGAAAACGCAGGTACGATTTGAATCGTAGGAAAATATTTTTTCGGGCGGAAGGAACCGCGTAAAAAGGAGGACGGGAAAGAAAGGCAGCTCGAGGAGTTCGTGTTTTGTACGGAACATTGGAATGTTGGTAGTCTAGAAGCATAACTTTTGTAGATATTCAATAGTGAATTTATTGTATTGATACATTTCCATTGATTCTTTCATTTTTCCTGTTAATTTCACAATTTATGCTGGTACTCAATTATTTTTCTGCAGAATCTCAGTTTAGTAGAAAAATCCGTAGAGAGATTAAGTTTCCCGTATAAGAATTTCATAATCTCGACTACCAGTCCGCGTCTACAAAAATAAGTTCCTTTTTATGGTGCTTCGAGCCATCAGAATGGCAGCCATGTTGGGAGTAATAAAAAAAAAAGAAAAAAAGACGAAGAAGGAAACTCGAATCGAGGGGTGAGGCCCGTACCGTTCGTCCAATCTCATTAACCCTTCACTAGGCGGAATTCAGAAAGGGGTTGGAATTCTAACCCTTCCTGGTAGCCATGGCAACCAACCCTTCCTTCGTTGCTCTCAACCCCAGTGTCCAATGGCAACAGCTTCACCTGCTACACTTGATTCATCGTAAGGTGTATCGGTGTCGGATCATTTAAATCGTTAGGCATCCTATTAAGAGCGTCGAACCAATCGGTTACCGACAGCTTGGAAGCCGTAAAACAAATCGATGGCGGTGGGTTTCGGTTGACCGCGGGGGAAACATAATCTCGTCGATGGTGCGAAATCCGTTTAATCGATTTAATCTGTTCAGAGAATTGATGTAGGGCGGTCGGAACGGCGGGGAAGAAATGAAAAGTCGTCGATCCGCGAGAAGCCCGATGAAAGTTAATAAGAAACAGGGGGGCTGAAACTCGAAACAAGCCGAAACACATTTTGCATTCGAAAGTTTAATAAAAGGTGACATTACTTCGGAGACCCTCGTTCTTTTACCAACCCTTCGCACTCTTGGCCAACCCTCTTGCCTTTCGCTACTCTTCGACCACCCTAAAGCGATAAACCACCGCGATCCGTCTGTCCTTCTAACAGCGGTTTCTTAGTTGAAACTAGAAAGCTGACAAAATAGTACTGTATGGTTTGTTCATAAATTTAGGAAACCGTTGCAACAGATTGATAAAAAAAAAATAATAAAAAATTAATGTTCTCTGTCTATAAAAAGAAAAATGTCGTCTAACCTGTTACGAATTCCAAGCCACGTATTTTCCTCATTTTTCCAGCAGTTCTGTCAGAATCTCAACGACGATCTATGGAATCGCGAGGTTCATTGTATTCGGAGAACGCATTAAACGCACAATAGCTATACCGATCGATCGGTAGGATTTAAATAAATAATAACGATCTGATAGAGCGATCGACAAAGATGAGCTGTCACAACAGAGTTCAAGCAGAGAGAACGTTCGAAAGGATTCGAAATCACCGGACGATTCACGTTTTGGAAATATTTAAGTGGATCTCCGATGTTTTGAAAGATAGCAGGACTACCTTTCGGATGTTCGACAGATCTTCGACAACGATGCACCACCTCAGGCAAAAAGGGTTCCGGTTAATCTGCCTTGGAAAAGGGTACGGGATCGAATACCACTTATAGGTGGCTCGTGTAAACCGCAGTTAGAAAGGAGAAAGTACGTCGATAATTGTTACTGCTTGAAAAAGGAACATGTTTTCGAGCTGCTGGAACAGCTTGTGGGAAACTGTTCTTAGAAAAGAACGTAGGTATAATCCTTTGCAAATAATTAATAGTTGAAACGGTGAATTTAAAGCGAGCTAATTACATGATTTCCAGCTTCATTGAAATGAAATAATCAAGAAGTACGGTTCTCAATTTGACGTGCATTTTAATCGAATCCTCCCAGCTACGAGTTAACGAGGACACACAGTTAAATTAGGCAAATGCTCTCTTTGCGGATGCTAATTATTGTTTGCTCCGGCAACAAAGTCGAATTCCCGGTTGGAATTGAATTCCGTCTACCATTCGCTCATTTCCGCAATCTAATTCCTCTCGACTCGTTTCAGAAAGTCAACCAGCAAACGTATTCTCAATCTTCCTCTCCCTGTTCGAGTTCTCGCCGCAACACTTTCATTCTCGTAGAAGAAAACCACCTTTGGAGGAGTTAAAAAATAATGGAAGAACAACAACTCATTGGCATTCGACGGTGAAGAGTGTAGGTATAAAAAATAGCCTTGTCGATGGAAAAGGAAGGAATTTCGCGCGATGGACGAAGGGGGTGACGAGAAGAGGAAGCGAAGCCACAGGGTGACGAGAGAGAAAAAAAGGAAAGAAGTCCGACCACCCTGGGCCGTCGTTCTCGGGGGCGCTAGAGGGATGATGAATATAAAGGCAGGGCAAGCAGTTAGGGTGGATTCAACCCTCTCGGCTCGTGGGGCTCCGCGGGCCAAGAAGAAGCTCAGATCAATACTTTTTATGCGAGAAGCACGGCCGAGAAGGTTGAATCGGGGTGGAGAGGGTGGTTGGTTCAGATGAGTAGGGTGGTGGTGGTGGTGGTAGGCACGGGTAAGGTGGAGCAGTCTCGGTCTCTCACCCTCTTCTCTCTGTGCAAGCTCCTCTCTGCCATCGCCACCCAACCCTCTCTTCTTCCTCAACAGCCCCTTCCATCTTTCTCCTTTTCTCTCTCCACGTGCCGTCGTAATCAGGAATATCATTAAACTCTCGGCTTCTTCCTTCGCAAGAGTCTTCTTGCTTTCCTCCCTTCACCCCTTCGAACTCCTCTGACAAGCCCCTCGTTACTCGTGCCGCGTGCATAAAAATAAAAGGGCGAGGAAAAAGTCGAGAGAACGCAATCTTAACGATTCGTCGAAGGCTTCCTTCTACCCTTCGAAGGATGTCTGTTGCCGACAAGTTCGTTGAAAAGGAAGACAAGACCGTTCGAGGATGTTCTTGCAAAGCATCGACGCGACGCGACGCGACCGTCCGTTCCCTTCCGACAAACGTCTGGAGAAATTTTTGGAATCGAACTGCTTCGCTCTCGTCCTTCGTATTCTTTAACGAGCGACACGAACCGAAACGATTCCTCTTCCCGTTTCTCCTTCGTTCTTCAACAGCTTCAACGTTGCTTGGATAGTTGTCAAGCGACGGAATTCGCAGACAGCAACGAGGCAACCGTGACCAATTCTACGAGCGAAACTAGAGCAATGCTGTAAATTTTACCGAGCGTGATTTACAAGAGTACGAGAGAAGGCATACTTTGAATAAGACCGTGCAATTTCGTGCAAGGACCTTTTTCTTCCGACCGTGCTATACCCCTGACGCATCACCCTCGTAAATCTACAGGTTGGGTAAAATTGGAGCAACATTTTCAATGGCTTTATGGAACGGACGTGTTGCGACGCGAACCAGATAAACAGCCCTGCTTTACCTACGACCCTGACCATTAACAGGCCGCAACATTTGCAAACTCTTCGAAGAACCTTCAACGGAATACGTCCGTTTCCTGGACTACCTTGTTCCACCGAAGATGCTAATAGAAAATTTGCAAAACTAATCTTACGGTATGTAACGATTGTTTTCTCACATCGAGGGGGTGGGCTTCTCTCCACCGACGTGTTTCAACTATTATTCAATTTCAAAGTTTTAAATATCTGAACAGTGCAAAAATAAATATTATAAAATGTCACGTGATTTACATATTCACAGTGATCGAATTTACTCTGGAATAGAAAGTCGAGTGGAAACAGGTACGTCGAGAGGGTACCGCACACCCCCGTTCGCTTTTCTCCTTCATTTTCAAGCTTTCAATGTATATCATAGAATGTTTGCGATTGTGTAAGCACTCACGTACACAAGCATCACCGAAAACCTACGAACTTCTGCAATATGTTATTGTTCAGCTTGAGTGAGTATCTTAGAGACCTTGCCTACCCCTCACCCATTGTCCTGGCCCTTAGAGATATTGACAACCCGCAGGAGAAATTGGCGGGATATCTCGAATCTCGAATCTTTCCAGGACACGCATCTGCTCTCGAGTGTCCGTCCCTCCAGGAACGTAGAGGGATTAAATTCGTTTCTCGTTCGAGGATTGCATCGTTTCGAGATTTCATGGACGATCGAGATCCATGACTTTGCCACTTTCTAAAAGGGTTCCCGATCTTTCACCGACTTCGTACAAGATCTTCATAAGAATTACTTTTCTATAATTATGAAATTTTTCGACTCATCTAATTAGAAATATTTAATATTACTTTTATCAAAACAACTTGAAAATTTATAAAAGTATTCTTGATCCTTCTGGATTCTTCATTAAAGATATAAAGTAACAGTAGTGGATGATATAAAAAGGAAGATGATAAAAATATCTACGTCTGGTTGTAGGAGGGAAATTAGTTACGATCGAATGCAAAATACCAGGAAAGCTCGGCCCGATGTTGAATAAGAGGAGGAATCGTATAACGGGGTGGTTTTCTGCGAAGAGAGCCTGCTAGGCTGTTGCATTATACTCGCTCGAGTTGTTCTTCGTCCTAACAAATGGGTTCTGAAAGATGTGGCAAGCCGGCGAGGAAAAAAGATTTCAAAGAGGAAAGGAATTGAAAAAAATGAAAGTGGAACAGGTAGAAGTTATGTAAGTGTTGGTGAAGTGTTACTGAATATCCATAAAAAAAGAAATTACACGTATAAAACTAAACATAGATAATAAAAAATTTGCATGTTCTTAATGAATCTATAGAAGAAAACCTGCGGTGCATCTATTTAGACATTCTCAAAGACGAAGCTCCTCGAAGAGGAAAAAGAAGCAGCTTAACCAAAACATATTAATAAAAGGTGCACGCCAAGTTCCATAAGTAGGAGAGCCGAAGAAAGGAAAGATTATTCGAGGAAGCTCGAGTCAGTCGAGTTCGAAAGGGTCGTAACCCAGCAATTATATCATCCATCCGCAGCGGTGGAAGTCGGAATACACTTGCGGCGCATTCCACGCCGGATAATAGCTGATTTTCTTCCGTTTCTGATGACTTCGGCCTGGTCAGCCAGCTAACCAGCCAGTCAAGTCAGTCAGCCTTTCCCCGTCAGGTAGAAAACTCTCGTGTAGAAGGCAATCTACGGATTAGCTGGAAGCTTCGTGGCTATTCCCGTTTTCGCATGGAAGGAGTTAGAGAGAAGACAGCCGACGGGATATTCATTGGGATGATGCTAGCCGCGATTTCGTCGGTACCTCAACGGGAACAAAAGAGGCGAGTTCACGGTAAACAGCGTATAGGGTTATTCATTTTACACTAATATCCGTGAAGTTATTTGCCGGACGTTTGACGAGCCACGAAGAAGCCGATGCTCTTCGATGCGAACACCGGTTACCGCTCCCACGTGAATCGCTGGAACTTCAACGCGGATATAATCGCTCGGTCTTCGACCAATCTTTACAGACTTTACCAAAGAATTAATTCTGGAAGGATGAAAGTGTGCGCTATGCTTCCTTATAGATACCAAAAATCTGTCCGGAAAGTCGGCGACGCACGGTACTTAGGCGTTGGACTATGGCGTTTACAATTTTTATTTCTTAATTTGCTAAACTGGTGAAATAGGAACTTGAAATTTTTCTTATCAACTCGATTCTCGCGCTATGCTTCCCTATAGATACCAAGAATCCGTCCGGAAGGTCGGCGACGCACGGTACTCTTAGGACCTAGGTTCTGAAACTTAAGATTCATGAAAGTAGCGAAATAGGGACTTGGAAATTTTCCCATCACGGGTCGAGATACACCATAATTAGCGAAAAGAATCAGTTACAAGACGCGTACCCGTTAACAAGGTGGCCAGACATTCTTGAACCAAGTTTTCCCTTCTGAACACGTGTTCGACGTACTCAGGACGAAGACGTCATCGTTCGACGAGGAGCAGATTCAGATCTGGAGGCTGGAATTCCTTTAGTGAACCGTTTTCAAAAGGTCGAAGGAAGCGGCAGACGGTAGCGATACGAGCTACAAAATTCCAAAAGCTAACACGAGTCTGATTTATTGGCGCACGGCAAAAAGTCGCTGCAGGGCCAGCCTCCTATAACCCTTACTCAACCCGAACACGATGGACCCTGGTCATCTTAAAGGGCCAACGCGTAGCCCAGTACCACCGCAACCAATAACGAGAACCATTTGGGAAATCCATTGTTGTCCATCAGCGTTCGTATTGTGTAACGAGTTCTCTTGCAGCTCCAGTTTTCGGAAAGGAAACCATCATTTTTAACCCAGCACGAGAAAACCATGGGATTCACGGACCCATCCTTTTGTTAGATCCATCCTGTGCATGTGGCATGGAATTGCATAGATCCGGACCACATTTTTTGTTTCTGCGATTCGAAGAAACGAGCGTGAGACCAACTTTCTGGTTTCTCAATATATTCATAGATAATTAGAATATTTGTTTAATAACCGCTTCTTTGGACGTCGAATCTCTCTTTCTTTCTGATCTCGGTGATCATCAAGCAGCACACGCGTTTCGAAGCGCGGATATCGATGAAATAACAGAAAAGGCACGCATGGAACTCGCCGGTAGATTACGGCTCGGGGAAAAAGCGTTCTTTCCGGTGTCGGTGTTGAGAGCAGAGGAAAAGTCTGCGATCCGTGGACGAACCATTCGTGTCTCCAAGAAGCCAGACGAATCCAACGGACGAATGGGCGTGAAATATAAGCTAGAAGCGGTGCACTGGTCTAGCGTGCATATAACCAGCATTGCAACATCTGCCAGCGACCACTAACAGTCTGACAGGCCGAGCACGCATTTACGCAACTGTCGCCTCGTTCGTTCGTCGTTCCTCGATGACATCGGGACTGACCGAGCCGTTTAAGCTGGCCTGTCGAACCCACCACGATAACGATAATTTTCAGCACCCAAAGAGGTGTCACCCAGATGTTACCCTTCCTATCAAAACGTATTATCGGATGCGTCAAACACAGTCTGAATAATGAGGATGAATTATGCGAAACGCAAATGCTCTGCGTATCAACTGAACACGCAAACGTATGAGCACAATGTGTTCACAGTTTTAAGACTGATTTATTTTTCGAAGTCTCATTCAACCCTTTGCGGTTATATTAAATGGCGTTCGATGAGGTAAGGGAAATCGATCACGTCAAGGTCTTTGATGAGGATTGGAAAAGGGAAAATCATATTGCATTTGTATCGATGAGAATTATCTTGTAATTATAGAAAAGATCTCGGTTTAATTTTTTAACTCTTTTTTTTCGTTCAATACACGAAGTTTCTTGCGAAAGCAATGGGCGTCGAAGACAAATTTATCTGACGAAAAGGTACGCGAGGCAGAAGTTTCAGGAGGGAGAAGTAGCTAAAGAAAATACGCAGAGCTGTCTAATGGTGTCACCTGAGATCATAATGGATGGCGGGCGAGAATAAAGACTTACTTATGCCATCGAGAAACGTGTTCCTGTATCTTCCTCTCCAACTTGCTAATAAAAAACAACGTGTAATAAAAAGTATACGTGACGCTAATATTTGTGCGCGACAACAGAGTTTTCTGCGTAATTCAACGATATACAATATCTTTTCTTTTTGCCGTTCCAATTCCAGATACGCCGTGGGTAGTTGCAAAATGACGCCGTGAGACTTAAAGCTTGACTTATAATTTCCTGTCTCCTTTTCTCCTTCCTTCAGTCATTCATGGTCAAAGGGTCTGTCCTTTCTCCACGCATCTTTGAGCTTTTCCTTCCTTTCCCCCTTTTTTTTTGTCTTTTCCGAAGACTGTCGTCGGAGAAATTAGACCTGTCTCATGTTTCGACCATGCGAACATCCGGTTCGTATGTACGAAGAGTTACGCCTCCTTGACCTATGTCGGCCTTGTAATCTGTCGCGTACAAAGAAACACTTGGCACTTATGGTGAACTTGTCGAAATCACAGGTTGACTGATATTAATTTAAAAAAGTATCAACTGAAATTTGAAATTGGAATTGGATATTACACGTTCGGTAATACTTGTATTTACGTTCAATAATTTGATATTACGCGCGTTACGCGACACCTCGAGATTCTTCGATTCGATTCTGCCGCCGGAAAGGAAATTCGCTTTACGATTCTTTTTTCTCGCTAAGGCGATGATATTTCACGGTGTTGCTGAATAGAAGAGAACTCCTATCGTAAATGTAAAGATCAAGTGAGCGAGATTGTCCCCTTCGCCTCGCAAATTCTTGCTCTAATCTGTGAGTAATTGTCCCAGGACAAAAGGAAAAACGGGGCGAGCTTCGGGAACCTGACCGACCTGCCAACGTGCCTTTTCCTTTCAGTGCATTTTCTTTTTATTTTTTTTTACTTTGGCGATCAGCCTTGACACCCACAGTCGACGATTAATCTTCAATTATGGCGTCGTTGACAGCCGTACTCGTAACACTTTTATAGCCGTCCTGGAACACGTTGCTCGACTTCTCTGAAATTTATCCGCTTGGAAAAAGCTGGATTGTTCCCCTGTTCCCTGAATTTCGTGAATTCTTCCTGGATAGAAACTCCAATTTTTTTCTATTTTCCTTTTTTAGTTTCGAAATGTTTCAACAATTATGCGTTTTACGAGCAATATCGACCAATTTGAGTAAATTTCAAGAAAAATTGAAATCTCAGAGTTGCTTGCATTTTTCGCATCGGCGGCGCGTCCCTTAATCATCTATTGACATTGTGCGAGGAAAAATAGTGTCCTCCGGGTTAAAGGAAGGGTATTATTTCGAATGTGGAGGGCAAAAGAAGAAGAAGAAAAAAATTGTCCTTTAAGGCAACAGAGACGATCGGGTCACGGATGATCGAAGGACTACGAGGCAGGTATTGGTCCTCGAGGTGGCGTCATTTGTATCGGCAAAAATATGTGGCATCCGACGCAAGGATATTGATGTGCATCAGGAGGGGTTGTCATTGTTGTCCCGCCACCCCCTCGATCCGCGTTTATCCCAAACTCTTGCTCTCTTCTTCTCTCTTCAACAGGAGGAAAGACCGCACTTGATATATTGGAACTTTTGTACCTTCTCCCGAGGCTTTGCGCAACACCCGGCACATCCTTTTATAACACGCCTCGAGGAGCCAGGCTCACCGCGATCCACGGATAACTCACCTGCCTGCTGCTACGCTTTTTCTACAAGTTAATGCACTGTCGAGAAGCTCTCGAAACGCGATCGAGCTTCGATAGACCGACAACAGTTGCCGGAATAGCTGATCGTTGGATTCAGCTAGACACCTTTTCTCGTTAAATACAAAAATTTCCTCCTAAGACCACCCAATCGAAGAAACGTCTTCCAGAAATCATTTGAAACCTTCAATAAGGATCCATTATTCCACCTTCCCGCGAGTCGGAAAGAATATAGACAATGGACGAAACTGTAACCACATGACTGGTCAAAGTTTCAGTCGGTGAAAGAAAGGCCGGACCGAGGAGATTGTAAATCATTTCGAAGATCATTACGCCTCACCTCGAGGCTCGTCTTCCTCCTGTTTCTGCGGTGTTTTCCTTTGACGCAGCGTCGTTTGCGAAAAACGTTTTAACACCGGCATAAAACGCATCGTTAGGCGAGAAAAAGGGCCGTCGAAGGGAGGGCCACGATACGTTTCTCCCCTACCAAAGGATTTTTACAACTCACCCACGCGTACCGGAGCCCATCGACCTAATACCTTCGCGTAAATGATGGATGCCCTCACGGTGGTCGGCGATCCGCGTCATTATGAAGCGGTTTCGCGAGTCCCGTGAAAAAGAGAAAAGAAGAAAGAAAAAAAAAAACCGTGAAGTCATTCGCATTCGCACCTTACGGAAGCCGTGCTCGAGATTTCACGGTTAGCATATGGCGCGTGCGCTTTCCATCCCGCAGAAATTCATTTCGAGCCTTCGAAGTTGCGATTCACCTTTGCGGAAGCTCTTGTTTGGAATGCGATTGTCACCCTCACGGGGGGTCATCGATGACTGGCGTCTGATTTACTTTGAATAAGTTTTATTTCAAATCTTAATAAACATTCTTCCTTGTAGAAATTCAAGGATTCATATAAATGCACGCGTGATGCGTTGAATGCATTTTACGTAGGATTGTCCGCGTTTTTCGAAAGCGATTAACAACGCTGTTGTCGTTGTTCAGCCCGGAGCGAATTGCAAGTCAGCGGTTCGCGTCCCTCGAGTACCGACTGATTCGTCACCGAAGCCGCACAGATTCGCGTCGATCTCTTGCGTGAATCGAAGAAGGGATCCCGATGCCGAAGGATTTCGAGAGAAACGCAACAATGAAGCTCGCAGCTGCCTCGAAGATCGTGCGGGTGCGTGCCGATCGAACCGAGCGACGTATACGTGGCGGAATAAATAAGAGCGCGTGTCTCGGGATCCTCGATCGCGTGGGGAAGACACATTGTGGCTCGGCTCGTGGCGGTTCTCGCGTGTTCTTGCTGCTTCACTGATTTCCTATCGACGTGTCTGTCGACGCGTTTCACTTACATCAATGAATTTCCTTCGAACTCTAAGATTCTCTATTTACCTTCTCGCTTTCTTTCATTTTTAAAGGCAATTTTCAAGAACCAATGGAAGAAGAGGAAGATATGTCGCCTGCTCCGACAAGGATACCGGAAGTTGATCCTCCGATGTCCAAACTGGTGGTTGTTCTTCCCCAACACGTGATACAAACGTGTCGAATCCCAGAAGATCACGCATTCGTAACCGAAATTTCCAGGAAGTTAAACTAACGAATGACGTGTTTTCAGGTGGCGAAGAAGATAGTTTCAAGCGTGGCTCCCTTAACAAATCCTCCTGCACTCAGAATAATTTCAGCAGTGTTACGAGCCGATGAGCAGATCAATCGATTCTCGCGTCAGGTAACGACACGTGACGGGAACAGTAGGGTAATAGCGTGACGAGGCTGTTCGGATTCGCGCACATATGGCGCGAGTAACAAGCGACGAGCAGCCAGACGGATTTCTTCGATATTGTAACCGTGTACTAGGCTACGGTGTCCACTCGACGTAGGCGGATTACAGGGTAGCAACAGCAAAGCTGTCGATGGTCGGAGAAGGTGGTGTTGCGGAGGGTTAAATCCTGATCGCGTTTCACGACCTACCACCTTCGAATGTTGCGGCAACTTCCATTAGCGCTACCTACGATATCCCGTCAAAGAAAACTTTCTGTAGCGACGCTATCGCGACGAGACCAAAACACGACTCCTCTTTCACTCGTTCACAACTACCCTCCGGATCTCGACGCCCCGATTCAAAGGGGTTTTCAGCCCTGTTTTCCTCCCTCGGCGATGCGATTACGTCATAAAGGAGCTACGATTTAGCTCAGCTCGACTAGGAACACCTCTGACCACCTTCCTACCAGAGAACCAAGCGTCGATGAAAGAATTCTGTTGCTCGTGAAAGGGTTTACCTCAAGGTAAACGCGTCGCAACAACAGTGACACCGAACTTGGATCACCGATTTAGGGGATGCTTTTTGTAGATGTGCACGACACTATGCTGCTGAAGTTTCTTTGGGGTAAACAGAACACTGCTTACGAATCTGATTCTTTACATGTCAGCTATGTTCTTTATTTAAATAATATACTGTGACACATATTTTTTTTTAAATTCTAGCTTCATAGCTGGAACAGTTTTCCAAAAGCATTATTCAGATGCTACAAAGAATGCATTTGTTCGGGTGACTGCATGCATAGTTTCCTAAAATTAGGTGGTTCAAGAACACGCGTGTCCGGTGTGGTAAGGGAATGACACTGGATAGAGAGGAGACTAAGGCCAGTTTCACCTTCGCCACGAAGAGAAAAACTTCTAGGTGGACCAAGATCAGCTGCAACCCATAAATATCTTAGCCCTTTCAGGTTGCTTCGCACTGACCATAGACCAGCCTGAATTATTGCGTCCCACCAGTTAAACTCTTTACAGGCAGCAAACCGTTAGTTCACGGATGCTGCGTCGTTACCGGTCTTTAGATTGGCCGGGAAGTCGAGGTAAGTTATAGGGCCCGGTGTCGTCGTTACCACAAAGTAACGTCCGTGTAAAAGACATTCTTGCGCTACCAATCGGAAATGGTAAGCGACCGACGATAATGTGCCTGTTGTAAGCGTTAATGAAGAGGTATTGTGGATGAAATCAAGAATCAAATCGAATTAACGTCGTTTAATTCCATCAAAATGTTTTTCAATACGTTTTATTCGAAACGGTCGTGAAAAAAGTGTTGTAAAAATGATTTTGAAACAGCCCGAGGTTATCGTTCGAATAACAAAGCCGCGTTGCGAGACTTTCGCTTTAAGCTTCGTCCCGTCGAAAAAGCTTCGAATACAATACGATTTCGCGGCACGGCTATGATTTCGATCGAAAATCTAACGCGTAAAGCGAAGCAGAAACGCAAACCTGATGCCTGTAACGCGATACAATGCGAACCTTCAAAGCCTTCCGTTTGCAGTTCGAATCGATGCGTATCGTTGCGAAAAATCTGTCCATGAATTAGGAATATATGTCATTTCGGTCATTTTGTACCTGGTCGGATGATCCATCTATCTTTCCTTTAACTCGTATTACGATTATTTTCGAAATGAGACGTTTGTCGAAGGGGTGAAATCCACTTGCAGTGCTACGATACAATGGTTACATCGAAACCGTGCAATTATCCTGCTTCCGTTCCGGGAGCAGAACGGGGATGGTATTAAACCGATTAAGCCCCTCGATCACACGATCGAACGATTCTCAAAAGCGATAGAATCGATGACGAAGAGCCGAGGAGATCCTGTTCGATGTCTCTCCTCGCGGGCAAAAGGATTGGCGAGAGTGTGAAGAGGCAACGGAGCATGTCACAACTCGTTACACCGAAGAGATTGGAATCTTTAAAGGCGCGCCGATCGCTTCCTTCTCGTCTTGGCTCGTGTTTAACCGTGTAATTTGCCATGGGACCGGTATCAGACCATGATAATGATCGCTACCTTGCAAGGAACTTAATCCGCCAGCACGAACGACAGGCCGGGAAGCCTACCGATGCCTCTTTCGATTAAATACCCCTGCACGCTGCATTAAACCATCGAATGAAGAATACTGAATTGCTGCCTGTTTTGTTCGTGATGCTTTGAACTTTTAAACGACGTTCTAATATCTGTGATATTGAGGAAGTTGGATAGAGTCGAGCCTCTTGATTAACTCCCACTTATCTCAGTCTTCTTATTGGATACCTGAGATATTTTATCTTCTTCGATGAATTCTTAGAATTTCAAATGATATCGCTTCGATCGATGATCTAGCTTTCACGCGTCGATGGATTATTTAAGCTTCGCGTTAATTATCGCGCGGGGAGGATCGATGATTTCATCGTCGATCGTTCTCTTTGTCTTTCGAAAGATACCAAACTGGACATCTCTCTTTTCTGTAACAGCTGCATCGTTCTATCTATTGTTTCAGTTTCGCAGATGTGCAACGGCACTAAAACACCGGCGCGTGTCATTCGGATAACCCGACTAATTAGCCGATAGATGTGCATCAGCGCCGTCTGTTGCACCGATAAATTCCGAAAAAGTAAACGTTGATTTATGACGGTTCATTTATATCGTGGCTGCCTGTAGGTTTCTTATACCAGATATTGCTTTTTTTTTTTTAAAGTTACTAAATTTATTAAATAATATTTTTCAATTGCAACAAAGTTTTTATGAAAATTCTTGCACTCGTTTTATCCAATCATCTGTGTTAAATTATCCAATGTTATTCGAAAGGATAAAATTGTTTACCACGAACAAAAACTTTGTCACTTTTATCCGGATATCGGGAAAACTAGGTTTCAGGGTAAATTTTTCCCTTATCAAAAATATACGTGAAGGAGCACGGAACGATAAAGCAGCACAAACAATAACCTGAGAGAATTATCTCGTCGCTAAGTATTTGTGTGTTCCTTTGGGTATCTTCCTCGAACAAGCTTCGAGTTATTGGTTCCTCGCGATATCTTTCGGCTTGGGATGTCGCCGATGGTGGAACGCGGAGAGGGGCAGGTGAGGGTGAGCACAGCTGCCCCTTACGGCTCTCTAAACCTTTGTAATTATCTTTCCCCCTTTCTTTTTTTTTTCTCCTTTATTTTCATCCCCTTTCGATCTTTCAATTTCACATTTTCGGATTCGATCCGCCACTTTGAACGATAGAGTAATCAGAGAAACAGAATAGGCCTTTCGTGTCTTCCGATAATTTCTAATTATTTCATATGTGAAATTTCAATTAATTCATCGTAATCTCCTGTCTATTGATTCATTTGAAGCGGTTAAATATCGTTCGAAAGCTAAACCGCGCTAAAGTCTATTATTTTCTGAAATAACAGGTTGAATCGAGGAGCGATCGGGCGTTCATGGATTCAAGAAGCAACACCTGCTCGCTCACCCTAACTACCATTCGACTTTCAATACATCTCGTCAGCGAGATTGGAAGACGGATAGAGGCGATAATTAAAATGTATCCAAGCGCCACGCGTCCCATCGTTGTTCGTTTAAATCAGCCTCGAGCGAATCCAGACGAGAAAATAATGACGTTCCAGCGAAAATAAAAGTATCGAGTACGGCAATTTGGGCTTCACGCGCGTAAATTATGTGGCTCACTTTTCATTGCAGTTGAGGTGGAAAGGGTGGAGCAACTTTCACGGTGAACAATGTTACGTTGAAACAGCGTTTCAGAAAGTTACAGCAACATGTACGTACATAAATCATAAAATTGCAACCTGAATTAAAGGCATTCAATGCTAATGGCATAAAAATATTATGAAAGAGTGGATATTTATCAAAATTCGTGGGATTTCAAGAATAAAGCTCATTTTCTGAAAATAAAGCAATTCGAAGCTCCAAGATTGGCATCGACACCCACAGTGTCAGCAAAGCTGAAAGTGTAACTCGCATCCGCGACGCGCGGCTTCGTTATCATCGCAGCCTACGATTTCCGTGGCTCGTAAACATAACGCAATTAGGCAAAGTGGCCATTTAAATCACCTCGGTAACCGCGACTAAACTTCCCCGTTATCTGTCTACTTTACGAGCGGAGTGAGTAACTACGAGTTGCTCGCGCTCGTACAAGAGCGTACACTCGATAAACGTTATCCTAGCTACCGTGGCTATCGCTTCCAACTTTCCATGGTATTCGAAAGAAACTCACTCGAACCATTTCTAAACGTAAGTTGCTCATAAACTAGAAGGGTAATCGCTGAAACTAAACATTCTTCGGACGCTCGAAAGGAGTAGCGTGCGATTTCTTGAACTTGAAAATCACTGGAATAATTTCAATTTCTTTAAACTTGCTGAAGAAAAATAATGAACGTCAAAGAATTAAAAAAAAAATTAATATTTTTCTAAAAAAAAGAAGAATGTTAATGTGCATTATAAATTATTTGGTATGCATAGTAATTTGAAAGGAAGAATTCCAGTTTCATAGTACAATAACTCACTGTAATGAAAAAAACAAACATTCTAACACAACACGATGCACCATAGAAAGGTATCAATCAAGCTGACGTGTGTCTAATGATAGAGTTAAAAAATATCCGTGCGACTGTTGGCCCTGTTGCCGGTCATCAACTATATTACTATGGTAATATGTATACCTTCTCATTTTCTTGCTGCATATACATTTTAATTAAGCGAACGATCGCATTAATCGCTGAGGGACTCTCGATATAAACACCCTCCATGTTGAACGCATCAGGGAATGATTGAATTAATGATGATACCACGTCTCGAGTTATCCATCAAACGAACCCATTCATTCCCAGTTAAATTACATTAATTTCCGTCGCTTCAAAACACGCATCAACAGTTTTCCTTCTTCGTTTCTTCACCGATGTATTATTCTCACGGTTTCACTTGTTTCATTTTTTCAGTTATACTGTAATATAAAGGATATTAAAATCAAATGATTCGCTATCACGTGTGGAAAAATAGAATTATTCTCGAGACTCGTGTTTAAGCAACGAATCTAGATATCAATGTTAATAAAACTCGTCGCAATTTCACCCTGTTTCCGAGCAGTCCCTTGTTTACTTTTTCTCCGGTGTAGCGTTACGAGAAGGAGGAAACGAGGCTTGAGCAAACGTATCCGGCATAAGGAGCCGGGTATCCGCAATTTTCCTGAAAGAAAGGGAAAGATAGGAGAGCAGCGTCGAACAAAAAAAGATGAAAGATGAAAGAGAAAAGATGTATATTGGTGCTCAAGAAGCGAAAGGAAATATCCACGGTCCGGTCACATCAGGTTGCATAATGCGAGCCTTGGGCCCTGTTTCTGTTTACTTAGGGCGAAATGTGGTTTGTTCGTTTAGTGACAGGCTACACGCTAAGCCATCCTCCTCGTCGAGCCTCTATTCGTAAAATCTTACGATCTTTCCGTTCAGGTTGTAAAAATCCTTCCTCCACGATCATCTCGCGCGAAAAACAGCCGCTCCGATAATGAGGCAATATAAGAGAGGCTAAGGCTGCCCGTTTATTGTTATTTCTCGCTAAAGTGCTACTTAAACTGGCCCATATTAAAAACTATAAAGTGTATATTTTTATTTTCCATGTGGATCGTAAGATAGCGTTCATTAACCCTTGTAGAAACGTGTCCAGTATGCGAATTTACATTTTAATTAAGTCGATCTGCAAAACCACCCCTACTTTGCTTGCTATTCTACGTGTATTCGTCGTTCAAAGGGTTAACATCGAAATTTTCACTCTGATCGTTTATTTTCTTTCACCTATTCGTTGCTTGCACCCTTAACGAAGCAGCTTCCTCTTTCACATAGGCGTCTTTTGGTCGTCACTCGACACTGTTTACCGTCGGCTACTTAACGGTGGAGGTGGTAAACGATCCTGCTGAGCTCGAATCAAAGCCAAGAGCTGAATGGAAACGTGTTTCTGATTTCAAAAATAGACCCGTTCCACTGCAAGCTTTCACACGGCGCGTCATGTGCTGCCGGTGGACCTGCTTCCACCCTCTCGCCGTTCATCCGGTCACTTTTACCCTCGGACGTGTTTAACCACGTATTTTCTCAGCGAAGGGATCTCCGTCCGAATCCTCGTTCCGGATATTACGTCGACGGAAACTTACTCTCGAATCAATAGGGACATCGCGTAATAGAAATCTACAAAGGAAAAAGGGAAAGAATATTCTGTATTGATTAAATTCTTCAGAGGGTTGAAATTTTTTCTTGCACAAGTTTAAAAGATAAAATTGAAAAGTATCGTAAAATTTAGAAAATGAATCATTGCGTTATATCTTGATGTAGAAATTAAAATATATTTTCAATTCAATCATTTCCTTCGTAATGGTCCATAAGAGGGATGACGACTCGCAGGATCACCCTATACTCGTTCCCACACTGCGTTGTCCACAGTGTCATCTTTTACCTGCAAGGTACGCAGGTGATCCACAATGCTGTTGCGAAAAATTCGGGCAGAACGTTACGAAATACTCGATACTCCCACGGTTAGGATTCCTTTATTCAAATATTAGGGTAAATTTGGAAAACGTAAGATCGACGCGTATCCCGAAAGGAGTGAGAGCGAATCGATCCCACGGTGCACACACGGTCCAGGATCAAGGTCCATCCTTTTCTTCCGAAAAATTGCATCGTTCAAAGGACATTTCACGGTTTCCCAAGCAGACCGGCCAGGTAACGCGATCGAGAATGATATTTGAATAGTCGTTTACATAAGAGGCTGTACGTCTCTGTTGCGGGAGACTGGATCCTTTACCTGGAAAAGGGTTACGACGATCCTTTATTGCCTTCTTCAATGAACGACGATCCTGATGAATCGAATTCGATGCTGTTCGTTGTGTAGTGACAGGAATTTTCTTATTTAGAGCTGTCTTGACTGACACCTAGTAAAATATGAAATTTAAATGTACCATTGTGTCGTTAACAGGTTTCGTTAAGGGTAAAATTTAGTGTCCATAGAATAGTATTGAAATTAATTTTGGAATTAATAAATTAGCTACAAATGAAAATAGAATCTCGCGTGAGAAACAAACGAAAGCTTCTGAAAGCCGAAGCACAAGGTTTCGAGTATAAACGAATGGTGCAGTGGACGTTCGATACGGTAGTCCATAACCGGATATGAGGTGGCCAACGCACGCAACAGTTTTCCTGAAAATAACATGTTCAGGGCGCATCACTCATAGGCTCATCGATGTTTTGCAAGCCGAACCGTGGGAACATACGGTGGCGCGTTTTCACCCCCATTTTTACCTGTTCGAGGGATTTGCCGAAGATGAAATACTATCTAGATACCGGGGGATGAAATTAGGCAGCTTAGCATTCAGAATGGACAGGGGCCTTTTCAGGTGGTTTCCAATAATTTTCAGAACGTAATTCCTTTCTGCTGGCCGGTTCATCGTTCGCCGACGCATCGTAAAAGGGTATTCGAATGAATCGCGTTATTCTACCCTCCTCGATGTATACAACGATGCCTCGTAATAGGATTTTCATCGATCGAGAAACGTATCCAGAACGATCCCGATGGATATCCGCGATTAATGCGCGGAGTCAGCCAGCCATTCAACCAGGAAGTGGACGGGTCTTTTGTGAATCACGTTTCTTCTTAGCTATTTCACTGCCTTGCAGAAAGTATTTTTCTTCTTTAAGCTCCCGAGTCTTTGAATAATTGCTGATCGATTTTCTTTCAGATGCAATCAGTGGGAATTAAGATTTTTATAATAAAATATTTTGAAATATAAAAAATTGTAAATGAAAATACAATTTGACAGGAAAGATGTATCATTCACGATTGTACGCGACAATATCTGAAATCTCTACAGTCACGAGAGGAACAGCGTTACCGCGGTCCAAATTCGACCCGACTTCCCACGATACACACAGGTAGAATCCGGCCGGACCGCAGGATTGTATTTCACAATTAACAAATATAATATTACTCAACCCATGTCTGGATCCTTCGCTTGACCATACTTCGGCGACTGAATGAATCGAACGACCGTTTGGACATCGACGGTCGAGTTTTTCCCTTTTCCGGTCTCTGTTCGTTTTTCAACGAGGTAACCGGCAACGATTACGCAAACACGAGGAAAATCTGCTGGACCTTTTCTTACGAAAAGAAACCCGGTATCGAATTTCTACTTTTCAAAAGTTCCATAAAGTGATGCATGTATTTTTCATCACATTCAAAGGTGAAGTATAAAATTCTAGTGAAAAAATTTTATACACATTCTTTTTTTTTTTTTTAATCATTCTGGAAGATTATCGATGATATGGGTGATAAATGAATTAATGGGAGAACGTGCGCGGCGAGGATTTTGATCTTAAGATGATATTACAGGAGAGACGCTGATAAGTGGTGGCCATAAACGTTAATGACCACGGTAGATCCGGTTTACCGGGGTATTATCAACGTAAGAGTATTAAACTGGCCCAATTTGACGAGATTTTCGAACGTTGCGCCTTCCTTCGTCCCTGAAACAGGCCCATTTCCTGTAATCCCCGGATTTCGATGAGTCGCTTCGAAATTCTTTCCTTCGTTTTCTTAGTTTCTACCGAAGAACAGAAATATTTGTTCCAAATAGTGTCATTTCATGACATTTATTCAACCCTTTCATAATAAAACTTCCCCCAATATTTTTCACCATTTTTCTTTTTTTTTTTCTCAATCTTTCACAAAGGATCAACCATCAGCGTTTTTCTTTCTCCAGGATCCTTCAGGTACGAGATTGCAGGGTATCCCGTAGAGTATCCACAGGTAAAGGGTTGCTAGAGTGATCATGCGACATAATGATCGTTGGAAATGCGGCAGACCTGGGGTAAGTTTTACCCCCTTGGCCCGGTGGTTCGTAGCGATCGGTGACCGTAAAAACTCTTAGTAATTAGGCGACCCGTTTTGCGCTTGGCCGTTCAGGTTTATTTGCCGGGCATATAAAACGAACAGCCCTTAAGAACGGCCATACGCGTCCCGTTTGCGTGTTCCAATTTACGTTGTATTAGTTTATTTATTTATTGCGATCCCCTTGGAAAACGCAGGCCCGTGGCCTCGAAACCGTGGTTCTTCTGGGTCTTCTGGTTTGCTTTCTTTCGTCCAATTAGCCCGTAGGATCGTACCTGTTCATGCAGCCCTCATCCAATTTTCGTCATGTGCAACGTTCAAATTGGATTTCCTGCCTGCTCGGCGTTACCCTCGAAATGGAGGTTCGCCGTTTTATTGGAACGCGTAAATCATCCCCGAGGACGCGACCGATGTGTCGGAAAAATAAAGAAACCATCCTGTTCGTTTTTCAATGAGCAACAACAGATTTACGGAATGTTACTTGTCACTTTGTTTCAGTTGAACGAAGTACAAGTATACAGGGTGTCTCATAATTGAGCGGATAAGAATAATGTTTCTTATTTCTTTCATTTAAAACAACTATTCATCGTTTATTTTGGGGAGAAACTTTACGTACACCCTGTACGTCGGTGGAAATGGAGGAATTTCCAGGTATACCATGAAATCGACGAAAGGAATACGTCACAGAGAATGTCATAACATTTTGGAAGGCCACGGTTGTTACAAAATAGCAAAACTATTCGACCAGCCAACGAAAATCGCTTAGCGATCTTTCTGTCAGATAGTCAAAGCCGACAGCATTTCCATCTATGAAATCGAAACGGCCAGTAATCCTTTAACATTTCTCGAGTCATGTTCCGGTTTTGTTCGCCGTCCCACGGGACCTGACGTGGCCCCGTGAGAGAGGCTTAAAGAGTTGCAGCTCTTCTGGACCCACGGAAAGACTTTTCTGACCTCAAACTCTCTCTTATTTAAATAACATTAAAAAAATTTTAATTTTTAGACAAATAACACTTCATGAAATTTCTTTTATTTGCGGAGAAAGCACTATTAGAAAATTACAGGAAAGGAAGAGTTGAAAATTCAATGTTAGACACCATAGAAATCCGATAAGCGAAAGTTCACTTTCTCCGCTCTAGAAATTCCTTGGATGAAAGAGAGAGTGAACCGAGGTTAAGGGAGGCGACTGAGGGGGTAGAACGACGTTTTATGAGGGATGACTTTTACGAACGCTTGGAGAGAGTCCCGTACCCGACCAATTTCGGTTTTATTCGTTTAGGGTGTCTTTTCATTCCCCGAATAACCCTTGCGCTTCCGGAAAGGTGGTACCTATTACCCGGTATAAAGATTCGAAGCGCATTGTTAACGTTCGCCGATGGGTCAGAAGTAGACTGAAACATTTCCGACGAACGTGAAATTTCGCTTAACAAAGAAACACGAAATAGGATTAGAAAAAGGACTGGCTGTTCTAGGAATTGGATTTTCAAATTATTTTACACGCTGGTAATTAAGGTTGCCAACTGGAGCGGGTCAAAGATAAAGAAAAAATACAAGAGGGTTGCTTTAGAAATTCTCCAAGGTACAATAACTATGTAATAGAAATATCATTTTGCAAATAACGATGAATAGAAAATGACGTGGATAGAGGCGACAGAAAGAACGTGTCAACTTAGCCTATAAATTTTTAACCATTTTTATGATCCATCCAATAAAAAAGGTACCTACCTCGGGTCTATTCATTCTAATAGCATTAAGACGGATTGGGGTAAAAACCGCTCCATTTTTAATTTCGACGAGTTGACTTCGTCCGGTCCGTAGGACCGCATCGTAAAAATCTAGCACTGGATTGCCACGGCTTTACGATTCCCTATTGTGCTCGCTCTGCAAAAGGCTATTGCTATTTTCTATTTTCCACCGCGAAATGCGACGCCTTTGCTACAAAAACGGACCGTCGATGCGTTCCGTTATGCTTGCGGCTCTACCAATTTCAATCCTCCATACTGGTTTTTCCTATTCGTTGTTTCTACCTTTGCCTTTCCGTACCGAACAGCAAAACAGAATAAATAGAAATGATAGAATTTCATTTAATTTTATTTAAAATTCAATAGCCTTTTGGAAACAAAAGAAAAATAGAAATATTATTTTTTTCTTTTTTCTCTATTAATCGCCCCAGTTAAGTACCGTTCGTGTCGTTAATAACACGTGTGTCTTTTACACCTTTATGAAGTAATTATATAGATTATGATCGTTAGGGAGAGTTTCCATGGGACACCGGATTCATTCGGTCTCAAAGGGACGTAACGACGCGTGCTGGTGAATCTGTCGCTTAGAGGAAACCCGAAGTGACGAACGGGCAAACACGCAAATATTGTGCACCGTTGTCGCAATATTATCGTTTCGAAAAGGCGCACGCACCAGCTCGACCAGCGACGCGTTTTGTGCCCGTGGGTCCGCTTGCAAACAGATAACGCGCGTCCCGAGTGGTTTACCGGCTAGTCCTGTTTGCCTTAAGGCTTACCGAGATATCCACCACCTCGAGGAACACGCGTTGCTTATATAGGATCATCGGAAAAGACTCGTGAAAAGCTGACGCGCCAAACTTGTTTTTCACCAACGCGTTCAGAAAATCTCTCTTATTGCAAGTTCGATACTCGTTCGAAATGTTATAGATAAAAATATCGTTTGATGTTTTGAAAAAGACCGAGAGATCGTATACCTTGAAAAACTTTCCATGGTCGACCTTCGTGGTTCGAAAGAACGTTAAACCATACGACAATTTGTTGGACACTTACCGGTCTGCGTTGATTCATCGGCGACCTTTTTCTGTTTTCCCTAACAGCCGTGAAAATCTAGAGCAGTACCGTTCGCTTTTTCACGCTTCCCTACCTTTCATTCACCGAAACTTTTCGCGTGATTTGTGAGTCTCGGAACACGAAATACCACCCACTAACGCGATCCTTGTTTGCATATTTTTCAATGTTGCTTTATCTGCTCGAAGGTCGTCAGATCGGTATCGGTATTAGTCGGAGTTGTTCGAAAATTCATGTTCTGCGGTGTTTTTGACAATTGTTTGACAATTGACAATAGCCTATTATTAGAATAATGAAAAAAAGTATATCATATTTGTTACTAAATATTTTGTCATAGAATAAAGTTTCAAACGAAAAGATTGCAATACGGAAGGATATTAAAAATCAAGCAACCAGGTATCTCAGAGGACATTGAAAACCCTCTCCCACTTATTTTCGAGCTGTCGTATATTTCGTCGGTGAATGAAGGGCAACAAAACGGGCACAAGCCTGAAAGCATTTCGTTGAAGATATTTTATGCGTGCACGCATTCTTGGAATAGCCTTCGCGAAAAGAAAGAGAGCATTGACCAGGGTGAAAGCATGGTTCCTAGGAGACAGTTAGGTCGATCCTGGGCCTTATTGTTCCAAATATCGCTAAAATACGAAAAGCATAAAGTCATAAACCGCATTTTAAACGTTTTTGCTAGTCCTTCGGACCGAGTGTTGGCCGAACTACCCCAAAGAGAAGCATGCAAATCCAGAGGAGTGTCGTCAAAGGGACAGCCATTGGAAAATATATAATTCAGACCGTAAATGGGGACCTCTTAGACTGGTAAAACGGTTAACTTTTAACCGTCACGGCTTAGGTATGAACCTTGAAGCGTAGTTTCCATGCGAAAGGAAAGAAACGACGAAAAGTACGAGATCGGATCACATTATCCTTTGATATAGCAGCTTCGAGACGAAGGACGATGAAAAAAGTCGAGTAAAACTTGTTATTAAGAAAAAGAGTCATAATGGAGGTGCTTAAGAGATTGATGGTCAAAGGAGATGATCGTTAACGTAACTTCGTTCTATATACCTATATATATATATATAATTTTATTGCGTCAAGATTCGAATTTCAGTTTCATCATTTCCCATAAAGAATTATAGCTTTCGTGCCAATTTATATATTTAAAAAAGAAATACAATAAAATATCTTCCACTTTTTCTTCGAGCATCATTGTTGCCTTGCAATCGACTTCTTCAGAGAAACCACCCCCTGTAACCCCTTCCATCGTAAGGGGTGCAATAAAACAGCCAGAAGCTGGTTATTACCTTCGATCGGAAATATCAAACCGTACCGCGAATCTCGTTACCGTATCGAGAAATAATGACCGTCGTATCAAAGAACTGGAGGATCCCATTTCGCAGCGGGTTCACCCTATCCAGTGTATCAAAAATGTTTTATGTAGCAACGTCCTCGGCAAAGAGGGTACGAGTTTCTCGCCGAGGACGAAGGAAGAGGACACGTGGTCCTCGGCTTCTCCACGACTGTAACGCGGTTTATGATCACGGAGGTTCGCGAACGATGGTGGACCAGCAACCAGCGTCCTGATCCTCGTTACGACCTCGTAAAGAAAGCTTTTAACGCGTCCAACCGGCGTTTTCATTCAAGCCTAGCTTTAAGCGAGACCTCGTGAAAAGTAGCCAGCGTATTTATGTGAGAGGGTTATCTCGCAGGAGAGTGACAATAATTAAATTAGTCATTTTAGAAGAGTAATGATATGATATTTTATAATTAATATAGCAATAATCTTACAGGTGAACCGCAAACAATGAAAGGACTCGACACCACGTACCCTTATCCTCGTCAATGAAGCATTTGACACAATACCGTTTTGATGGAAATTCGATCGACTGACATCCGGCGTCTCCGAAGACAAAGGTGCGTGGTCGAGATAGAGAATCGAAAGGGGTGGAGTTGAAAGCTATTGATTCGCCATTGTCGTCTCATATGTTCGTTTCGCGACGCAAATCAACGTTCACTTTTCTCTTTACCGATATTCGATCTCGAAAGAATTCCAAGCCTCGTAAACATCGACACGTAATTCCTTCGTAATATCACGATAAGGAAAAGAGGGGTGGGAGTCTTTCCGCAGGTCGGCACTTGTCAAAATAATGTTTGTCTATCCCCGAAGACTTGAACAGGCAGAAGCTTTGTCGTCGTTCCGCTCCACCCACGTCAGTTATGAGAGTTATGGCTGTTATGATTGTCATGTTTTGTCAACTCCTTTGTCAACGACAAAAGGTCTGCCAGCGAGCGGATCATGAGCTTCTCGGCCGGATCCTTTGGCGCGTTTGCAGCGAGCCTGGACGAGCAGCAAGGTCGAACGAGACCAAGTAGCCCGAGTTGGACCACAAAAGTGTCGCCGGAAGTTTTGTTGGCACAAAATTCGATACGTCATTCGAACGAGAGATCGGTGCCGTCGTTCTTACCTATTATCGCAACGTGACCGCGAATGTCTCCGCTACCGAAAACGTCAATCAAACTCGTTCAGTAGGCGTACTGCTTGCGATCGTAGATGAGAATTAGTGCCACTCACCAATTTCTGCTTCGAAGTGTGTGTAGGATGAAAAAATATCAGTCGTTTTATGTCGGTGTTTTGTTAACTTTTCAGAATGGACCTGAAAATTGCGTACAGGTAACGCAAATCTTCATCGACGCCAGAAAAACCGACGCATTCTATGATTGGTGCATTTCGTCATGGACGGGGTGCCCGGCGAAAAATTGATGGCCGACTGGCACACACGTTTCATAAAGAGTCAGCAGCCATACCCGTGTGCTTTTCCCCGATATTTTTATTACCGTGGCCCGAATTGGATTGGTCGTCAGCCTGGTGAACCACCCTCGATAATCGCACCCTTCTAGACTAACGCGAGTTGCGTCCAGGCCGGAATCGCATTCGCGCCAGCCTCGCAATAAATCCCGAATAGCTATCATAGATTTATCATAGTCACGCACTCGCGCCTGGCCAGCGATAATTGTTGGATCGTAGCGGTTTTCCGCTGACCCGAGTCCCGTCCACGAGGTGACAGAAGGGGGATCCTCGAGGGCGAACGTCACTAGGGTGAGAAAAATAATGATTCCAGACATTTTTCAATACACCGAGGGCGTGAAGTAGGGAGGTGGTTCGTTTTTCCTTCTTCGAGGAAACACGATTTATATTCTCGATCATTTGTTCTTTGTGGTGGACACGTACGACCGCGAAACACACCTGCCAGGTAAATGGAACCCGAACAGGGAGATGACGATCAAAATGTCACCACACGATTGCGTTTCTTACCTTCTTTTCTTTTTATTGTTCTAAACAAGAATTCGGAATCATTTGAAATCAATCATTCCAGACCCTTTAATTACACCTCTGTCACCAGTATATTTTCATCAAGACCACCGCGTTGTAGCACAGTCAACGCGTTCTATTTACTCGCGAATAGAATCTTCCTCCGACGAATTAACTCGGCGGACTAATAGTCCTGAAAAATGGACCATAGATCTTGCCGAATGATCTTCGTGTACCTAAGACCCTCGGTGTTCATGCCGCAATTGTAATGGTTACACCCCCATGTAATCAATCGTCGATGTTTTCTGGGGTTGCAGAAACGCCGTCTTTATTTCCACGTGATTCACGTTGATCGCGGGGGAGCGAAGCGTGAGATTAAACGCTGGAAGACTCGAACCAACGTACTCGGGAATTTACTTGGCCCGGTTGAAAATTATCTCCCTCCTAGTCGTTTAACCGTGGAGATTGCGAACGGTTGCAATGATCGCGTTAATCAACGAAAAAGGCACCGCGATATTGAAAATCATTCGACAGTGATTTTATTCAATCAACGAAACACATTTTCATTGCAGAATACTATGCAAAAAAATCACGTTCCTGTTCTTAAAAAGCTTCGCTTTCGCGTCATCCCGAAGAGTGTCTTTATTCGGAAATTTATCTTCGGGGAGTAGCACCTATGTGTCAAACGAGGGAAGCCAGTGGTGCAAAAAAATAGACAGCCGAAATTCTGAGGTCGCGGCGATGACTGGTGAGCATACATTACGGCAGTGCTTTTTTTTTTTTAGAGGCTGCTCACCCTCGTGTATGAAAGGTGTGGCCTCGAAGACCCCCGATGATCGTCGTCATCTTGTCTCCGACGTACCATCGTACGCGTGTTAAGCACGAGCTACGAGCTGCCCCGTTTCTTTCTTTCTCTATATATTTTTTTTTCATCGACCTCTGCTCATTCTTTTTCCAAGAGAAGCCCAGAACACGGAGACCGCCCCTTGTTTTATCTAAATTCTCCTCCCTTGATTCTCGCACGACTGGTCGGTCTATTTCGTAACATCACCGGAGGGTCGCACCGGCAGACGCTCACCTGTTAATTGGATCATTGTTCAACTAGAAAAGAATATTTTCTTCTTGGTAGAGTACGGTATTAATACAAGATAATAAAATGATAGGTAAAATTTGTGAATTAATATTATGTATAAAATTGGAAAAGTAACAAGTGGAATGTTCACATTAGCCGAATCTGATACATCATGCAATTATGCAAAAGGATCCCGTTGAATGGAAAATTATTTGTCTGAAGTTCGCCAATTACCGTCGTAGCGAGACGTCTGATGGACGAACAGCGGTGGAAGCACTCGAAAGGGCTAAGGTTACCTTAATGGATCCTTTAAGGTCTGATCATTTCCTTCTAGTACAAGCTCTTATCTGGCTCGGGAAGCTTAGCCAAGGACGTAGCTACCTGGACCGAAGTAACCAAGGAAACTGATCACGGGTCAGAAATTGGTAATTTCGTAGAACGTACTCGAACATAATTTTCTCGATAATTTAATATTATCGAATAACTAAAAGAAATTGTATGGTATCTCTGGACGAGGATCGATCACAGCCTATCAAAGGGGAAGGGAGGAGATCGACTGATGACGCTCGACAAATTAACAGACAAGAAGGTAGTTCTATTTTTTGCCCGGCATCCCGTCGAAGCGAAACACGGCCAGGGGTAAAACAACGTTGTTCTCTCGTTACCTAGCGAGCGACCGCGCTTTTCTGAACGAGTAACTCAATCCCATTTTCCAACCTAGACAATAAACCACCGGGTGAATCGCGTATGCGTGTAAGTACGTGAGCGTCGGCGTGCGTTCTCGTTTCTCTGCTCAACGAGGGAGAGACATTAACTAAGGGCAGATGCTTCGACAGCGTTAAAAAAGCGGTGAGCGAACGCGTGCCGGCATCAAACGACTAAAAATACACGAACGCCCCCGTGAACAACGACCACGCCCGCTATAAAGTCTCCTCGGACCTCGGGACACATCCTAAAAGCCCTATAATCTCTATCCTCCCGTCTTTCGCCTAACAAATACGACCCACTAATTCCGATAATTAGTGGACGCGTCTGTCCGCGAGCGCTGCTAATCGACGATGTTAAAAAAAAAGAGATGAGGGCCTAAATATAATCTTCGTATATGCTTGTAGAACTTTTCATATAATTTTAATAATAATAACAATACACAGGCTGAAATATTGATAATAGGTACACGCTTTTCAATCAATGTTATAAAAGGAAATCATTACGAGACACGATGTATTGGTGATATCCAATAAGAAACTCATTTCAACCCCCAAAATACCTTTTCCTAACGCGTGTCTCCCGAAGAAACAAGCATGAAAGCAACCACCTATAATACCGTGGGTGTAAAGCAAGAAGCTCGTTTCCATGTTTATCCCGTTTCAGCATGGTGAAAAGTAAGTACCACCTTCGATTTCCTGCGGGAAGATCCCCTTCGAGTTCTGGCTAACCCGGGCTCCATGATCGCAACCCATAAAAAGCATCCTCGATCACGGTAAAGCCGAAGGAATGAAAGAAAGAAAGACAAGGGTGGCGAAGAGACGAACGCGTGCCGATGACACATTGTCTCCCTGTTTTCTCTCTCTCCACGTGTTACCTATCTCGTGGATGTCGGTTTACATATTTTTAACCACTTTTTTCGAATCCGGCTCTCCCGATACATTTCCTTCTCTATCCAGGCACCTTTCCACTCGCGCTTTCTTTCTTCGCTACGAGAGCGTGCCGAGCACGCTACCACCCTAAAAACTGGATATTTTTGGTAGGAAAAAAGGGGCGAAAAAAGCGCGGATTCGTTACACGCGCTAGGGTCGTTCCACGATGCGTGGAAACGGGACGTCGGTGCCGTCAAGTTGGAAAGAAAGGGAAAAGGGAGAGTGAGGAGGACGGAGGAGAATTGTGAACGAAAAATCGAAAAAGTTCGAAAAGGGAAAAACCACGCATCTGCGTACGTACACGGTTGCAGGAAACGACGCCGAAGGGGGATCGAGACGTTTCTGAAAAAGTGAAAATTTAACGGGAACGGAGTACAGGATGCTGGCTGAGGGAAAACCGGGGCGCGCTCTTTTATTTTACACTGGGCGCGTGCGGGAACAATGCTCGAGTATCTCGAATCCTTTCACCGATCCTGTGATCGATGGAAAAAAAAAACACCACGATGATATACTCTTTCACGCTGACAATCGAGACGTTACCACTTTCCATCAAGGGGTGCGGATTTGTTGAAAATGGAATTTTTGATGGTTAAGGGTTACTTTGAAATCACCAACGAAAATTTCACTGACAATATATATATTTATTTATTTACTGTTGTACACTATTATATGTCGTATCACGAGCGAAATGGCACTCGAAGTGTTAATCCCTAAGCGTCATCCTCGTAATGGGTATGAAGTTATTCGGGTGACCAATCAAGCATCCGTGAGCAAGCCTCGTTCGACTTTATGTGCCATAAAATAGCAATTGCTGCCCTTCTGTAAGGGACAACGGCCCTCTTCGGTGCGAGATACACATGTGTCCACGAGAATATTGCTGTGTCGAGTTCGACGCGTTTGATCGAGTGCGTGGATGTGGAACCATTGCCGTATGATCCATTTTAATTCTGATCGTTAGCCCATTCTTGCATATTCGCAGAAGAATTTTAATACACTCGAGTTGGGTAATAAAGCAAGAGTTTGACAAGTATTTAACTGGTAGTTGAGGGAGATAAAATATAATGTATCCACGTGAACGTAATAACTTTCGAAGTTTATAAGCATTTTCGGGTGCCATAGATCCTTCCTGTTAGCTGTAATCTCCTCCCGATCCTCCCTTTCCACGTGCCATAAATATAACGACCTCTGAACGTTAATTCAACTTGTTAGATATCAAGATATCACCACACGAGCGGACAGGTAGAATGGAAAAGGTGTCCAAAAGGAATCCTCAGGTGCAGACGTCGGAATCGGATCACGAAGGTGACAAAGAATTAATTCCAGAGGTGGGGAATTAACACGTGGTGAGGAACCATGTGTCTCGTATGTATGAAAATCCAGAACCGGCTTTCGTTCCCATCAAATCGAAGTCAACTGACAAAAGTGACCAAAGTAACGTGCATTTATTATTGAATTTTTATAAATAAATTTTTATCACGGGTGGAATAATATTGTCTGTGTTTATAGGTCAAGAGGCAGCTGTGTTGATAGTAATTGGCTGCAATGAAAGGACACGGAAGTTGAATAAAAAGCGTTCCCAATTTCAGCCAATGAACGAGAGGATTGATGCACGAATGAGCGTGTTGTGACAGCGGCACGAATGAACTCCCTTTCTTTGAATAAAAGGGGTAAGCTGCCGCTGAACGTGAAACCCTTCAAGGGATAGGGTTGAATCACAGTGATGGCGGTGCAGTTTACAAAATGGTGGAGCTATGTAGTCCATCCAAATTTTTCTTATCAAAGTTTTAGGAAGATTTTTATAAACTTTCAATCGTGGAATATTTTTGGTAAAAAATTATGAGTATGTAAGATACTAAAAGAATTTTAAAAGTTTCAGAATGATTTTAGTACCTCGGGCCACCAGTGACGATAGATGACCCGTTAAACGGATAATGTTTCTTAATACATCCAAGATTGTACATTGTTCAAAGGAAGAAATGTCAAAAGGTCCTTCTTGATATTCCTCGATAGTTTCCCTGTTTCCTGCCTTCCCTGATCCTCGATCTTCCGAAACAACGACGGAGTCAATCTATTTCTCGACATGAATATTCCTGGAGGAACTGTTGCTTGTTTCCTGTCACTGTGTGTACCTATATCCGTCGCTGAGCCGCGACATAAATTTCGAAGCGCACAAGTATCAACGCTCGGACCTCGTAACTCACCGGAAACGTCATCTCCGTGCAGGAAAGGTGCGAACCTGGCTGCTTAATGAGACCCCCGGCTGCTTAAAATGCTCCTCGGAACCTCGGAATCTTTCGCAAAACTTCGTTTTGTTTTAAACGCGTTTCCGTTATAACGGTGCATCCGACTTTCTTGACGAGAATATCCACCTATCCATCAATCTGCAGCATCGAACGACCGAAGCAAATGGTTATTCACAGGAAACACGGAAACCCATTCCGGTGTTCTACGGTAGTACATCGAGTATCAAGGAATCAGGCCACGATCGACGTAGATACCGAGGATCCCACATAAATCAGGATCACCGGTTGCAGGTCGAGCATACGTATATCGGTTAACAAGAGCGATAAGTTTATCTGGTGAGACGTGGATGTTAGCGCGCGTACATCTCGACGTCTCTCAGGCCTTCCCTGGAATCATGATCAACAATGGCGCTGGACAGACGGCCATTGAGCTTGGACAATGAACAATGTTAGCCAGCCAACCCCCGATCACAGAGGCTGCCATTCTCCTCTCTCTCTGTCTGCTCCGTAGCCCCTTTAGGTTTGTCTTGTTGGTCAGAGAAAGGAGGGGTTCGTGTGCAGATTGCACAACCGTCCAACGCCAGCTGGCCAACCCCTTGACCCCGACAGGGTGGACGTCCGAGTCGATCGTAAAGGCCCTATACGTAACCTGGCCTGATCTGCTCGAAGAGGGTTGAAGAAGAAAAGGTGTCCAACCGGCCGTTACCATTGCCACTGACCGAACGTGCTGCCTCTAAATCGCCTTCGAACGCGAATACAAGCGCGAAGAAGGGTGCGAGAAGATTGCGAGCCAGGAACTCGTTGGACAAATTCGAAGGGAGAATAGAGACGGGATTTTTAATAAAGAAACGGTTCGCAACGAAATTTCAAACGCGATAGATATATTTTTTCTCTATCGAATGATCAAACAGACGGGAGGATTAACCGCGACCAAAAGCCGGTAGAACGAGTCGGAACAGCTGTACGCGCTTCGGTGTTTTAAAGTCCCAGATATCTCTCCACTTCTCTATTCCACGAAATTCGAAGGAACTGTGTTACTCCTTATCTGCGCCTGGCGGAAGCAACTTTTCCGCCACGGGGTACCGCGTCTCGTTTTCTTCGCTTTTCCCGTTTACACCGGTACGCCATCGAAAGAAACGCTCTTATCGTTTTCACCAACTTCTTAGCTCCTGTTCATTTTCTCGTACTCTGTTCCGAGCCAATCGAGCTAGAATATTCGTATCGGGACGAGATCACTTCCTATGGATAGTAATCTCGAAGAGACGAGCCGAGAGGAACAATTGTTTTTCCTTAAATTAGAGGTACAAGGAATTTTCTAACCGATGGAGTGCAGAAGCCTTTCGTAGGTTAAAACACTGGTGGCCGAATGGAACGTCGTTTCAGCAGAGGGTATAATACTTTACGATACACTCCCTTTTGGTTCGACTTTTTTATGGGGGCCTCGTGTCGGACCCCTTTCGAGGCTACCTGAACGCGTGCGTGGCACGTTTCCTACGTTCCGTTCTATCCTCTTTTTTTTTTTTATAACCATCTAGCTACCTGGATCACCGGCAGAGATGAATTAATATGTCGTGTAATGGATTAAGGCCAGGACCTACCCCACGTGAAACGCAATCGGCGGCAACCCTCTCTTTCCGTCGTCACCATGGACGCGTTTATACCTGCCTCGAACGCCGCGGGAAACAAACACTCACGCTCGATAGACACCATACGAGGAGCAGCAAGTTTTCGGTTTACGCACCTATCGACCGACCGTTCTTTGAAGAGCTACGGAATCGATAGGGTTGTACCCCTTCGATCCTTTCCTTTTTTTTTTTTTTTTTCTCCCATTGCTCACACCCCGAAACGCGTAATTGGAAAGCGATATATCCTTCCACTCGATAAAAATCGACGCCGGTGCTTTATGAAGTGGCTCGAAGGAGAGCCATAAAAGCGGTTGCGAGAACGAGTAGCAGCGACAGGTTGGAAACGCCATAAAGAGACGAAGGTATTTACGAGATGCTACCGCGTAATGACGGGATAAAAAGGTGGAACGCTGTAGTTGGCTATTGACACCCTTTGCTTTAGTGCCTGATCATCGTCGAGGGTGTTTAATTACATGAAATTAAAACACTTAATTATTTTATTCACATAGGAAATATCGTCGACACCCTGTTCCCAATGGACGTGACGAAGAGAAAAGTAAATATGCAAAAGTAACCGCAGATGGTCCTATAACGCAATGGAACTCCAAATTACAGCCTTGGTAGCAGGAAATTATAGTTACCTCTTCGTCCGAAATTATATCTCGCTTGGAAACCGCGACCAGCTTCGTGGTGGGTGGGAAAACGATGGCGAACGGTAACCTCAGGTTAGGTTCACCTGTCGATGGGGTACTAATCCTTCTGTCGCCTCTCGTAACCCTCTCCTCGTGTATGCACGCGTGTGTACGTGTGGCAACACCTGTTACAGGCACACGGTTATCCGCATCGCCCTGTGATCAAGGGTCAAACGTTTAGAGAGAGGGTTTCGAAAGGGTGAGGAGGCAAAATGGTCGGGACCTTGACGAAACAACCCTTCTCTCTCTTTTTCTCTGCGGTCTGGTGTCTCTGTGAGGCAGGTATACCACGTACACACTAGCACCTTGTACAGGAGATCACACAATGCACCGGAGAGCAACCCTTTCCTGAATCCGAGCATTATGTCACTAAACGTTATCCCAACGAAAGGGGCAAAAGCAAACTCACTGGAACAGGTTGGGATCGTTCTGTAACCCCTTTCATAACGTTGCTCGTAGGCCAGAAAATTCTTCTTTTTATTCGACCCTTTTTTTCTCTCTTTCTCTCTGTTTCTCTGTGTACGTGTGTTTCCACGATCGGTAAACCTGTCGCTCGTTTCCTCATGCATTCCATGGCCTACGAGCCGTGAAAAAGGGTTCACGACGAAATTGCCTGTATCCAATGTACATCCATTAATATCTAATTTAATGCAATTACGAGGAATCGTGCGTTTAAATATTAATCATAGTAATAGTGGAATTGTGTGATTATAGGGTGACAGTGATGAGTAGACTACAGATGTTTATACATTTATAGGTGTGCATACTGATTAAGTATAAGTATAAATGATTTAGATTGCATACAATTTTTTAAGATTCTTCTGTGGTTTTCGTTTTACCTTCAAAAGGGAATTTTTGATTCCCATCGGTTGGCGAAGGAGCACAAATCGAGATTTGAAACGTCGCGGGCGGTCTCCTTGGGAAAACCGAGGGTCGTGGTTTTCGAAAACTCGAACGCGGTTAAAGGCCAATAATTATCGGTGCACGCGATGATCGCGGTCGTTCTGGCATCGACCGGAAGTAGGTGGCCTTTAACCAGGGCCCGAACGAAAGGGGATGAAGGGCGAGGCCCGTCAGAGTGGCGCGTTTAAACTGAAAATTCGTGAACTGGTGATTTAGTCGGTACCAATAATAAGAGGTCGCTACTTCTCTTCCTTCCTCGAGTCGTTTGAACCGGGTATTACGTTGAAGCGCCGAAACACAGAGAGAGAGATGGAGAGGGAGAGAAAGAATATCGAGCAACGTACGAGAAGAGGGAGAATGAAAGAAGCCGTAAGTTCTCCCGAAGGAGAAATCGGGAAAGCTGGCTTCCAAGTGAATAAGGTTCCTAGAAACCGCTCTTTGAAAACTTTTGACATCACGGTGGTCCATCGTGGATCCGGCATTCCACGTGACTGCATTTATTCGCCGCGAAATCTCTTCCAAACAGACTTTATCTTCTGTAAATCGAACATGTTCGTGAAATTTTTAATAGGAACGAAGTTGTCGAAATTAATTTAAGAGGCCATTTGGGAGGAGCGAGGGTTAAGAGACAGTCGCGCAAAAGGCTCGTAACGAGAAGGATCACAGGGACGGCAAAAGGGGGTTGCGACAAGCTGGAAGTCGGGAATGGAAAAAAAAAACCGCACAAGTGTCGAAAAGCTCCTTCCGGCGCGCGTAATCTCGTTCGAGAAGCTTTCTAACTTCAAAGTCTTGCACGTAAGCCTCGGACGACCAGCAAGAAACGAGCTCGCGCAAATAAAACTATCCTAGAGGAGAACCACCCCTCGGCGCGGTCTTTCAGCTTCGCTCACAAATTCAATTACAAAGACGTTCCTTTTATCGCCGAATAATTTTTGCATCTCCCATCGCGCGATATTTTATTGAACAAAGAAACCTCTTTCCTCTCCTAATCTTTTGAATATTACTTCCAGATGCAAAGGCGAGATGCTGAATAATGCAAATGAAACATTCGATCCTCGCAAATCACCGTGAAGTTTCTTCGAGCAAATCAATTTATTGTTTAGCTGCAAACTCCCAGAGACCCATGAGTATGCAGTTCGATCTTCGAAGCAACGATACGCGTGAAGTTTGGCAGCCCATTGGGAGCACAAGGACGGATTATAGTTGCAGCATCATGTTCGAAAGGATCGAAAGCTATTCGAACGGTGTCAGTTAATTTTACGCCGATGTTTTCCCCGTGATTCCTAGAACTCGGAAGATTAATTGCTTTTCCGGCGGCGGGTTGCTTAAAGGAAACTCGTCGATCCGTTAGTACAGAACGTGTGGTGCTTAGAAGATTAATTAATTTTAACCTTGCTAAGATATTACTCGAAAACAATCGAACGCCTCAATAAAAGATTCGAATTATTTTGCTATAAATATCATTAATAAATTTTCTAAGGATCAGAGATCGCCAAGTCACCACCCAAACACTGTCCATCGCGTCGAAACGATCCACCCCGTGTTCGAGGGTTGGAAAGGATAAACATTCGCGATGCAGCTCCTCCTTCCGTCCTCACCCCGATGATCGACACAGCCGAAGATCAAAGAGGAGTGTCTCGCGTCGAAGGCAAAAGTTCTTAGCGCTTCGGGTCGCATCGGGGATTAATTCTGTCATGTTGGCAAAAGAAGAGGGAAGCGACAGGACGAAGAGGAGACGGGAAAAACGCCATTATTCCCCCGGTGCTTTATCTGTTCCACGGAGAAACAAAAGTTCTTGCGCGCCATCGTAGCGAGGGCTATCGATCTTTTCGCCCTTTCGCGATGGTCCCTCGCGGGGAATAATGCGCCGCAGAGATATATACCTTGATCCGAAGATATCCACACGGTCACGATCCTTGCCAACAGGAGGAACTTTTATATCAGGGGTCAGAAGGAAAGTTTCACTCGTTCTTCTCTTCTTCTTCTTCTTCTGCTTCTTCTTCTTTTTTGGCGGGAAGTTTAAAAAAGTTCGGTCGACAGAACCGCCGACAAGTCCATCGTCGGAACACCACCAGGCATCAAATATTCTATGAATTCAGAGGTGGTTTTGTGCTCGACTCACGACTTGCCGGGGAAAAAAATTTCCTGTGAAATTTTTACCGTCGACTTTTGCAATGTCTCGCAAATGCACCTTCGCTTGCAATATTCTTATCATTTATATTAGTCCTCTTCTGACTTTTTTAATTCTTGATTCAGATCGTTATTAATATAAAAGGATATTTAATTTATCTTGTTAGAAAACCGTGGAAGCCTTGAAAGACTATAGTATGGAACTCTCAAGTACAACATAAGACAATTATATCATCAGGGAATAATAGGACAGCGCGAAGCAACATGGAGTTGCAAAGAGGAAATTATCGCGTCAGTCGTAGCCATAATTCCGGAAAATGAAGCGAACCCAGTGCGTCACGTCCCCGGGACATCCCACAACGCTGCCATGGGGTTACAGCCCCCTTTCGTTGATCTCCCCATCGTCCGTGGCTAACCCCCTCGTCAGACGGGGTGTGCACGTTGCAACTGACCAATAACTTACCCCTCTGTTCTACCTACGTTCGCTATGCGATCGATAGTTACAATATCCGATACAACCATCTTCGTTTGCCTCCCTTTCTCTATTTTCTTTCGTCGAACACCATAGGATTCGCACGAAACCACCGCAAATCGTATATTCTCGGAAAGAAAAGATATTTTTATTCCTAACATTTTATTTCGAAACGAAAGAGGGGGAGGAGTTAGAAATTTTCCTTGCTGTTAAATGTTAATGATAATTAATCTTTAATATTTCACGTGATTAAGATTTCCTTTCGACGTATCGAGAGAACGAAGCAAAGACGACGAGAAAGTTTTTCAATTAACCGACGGAAATGATTCGAAGCTAAGAAGAAGAAGCGGTTGGTTTAAAAAAAAAAAATACTCATTTTGCATCGTTGCACCTTTACCAGGCTGTTCGAGATAGCTGAAGGAAGTTTCCTATTAACATCAGCCTGATACCGGGCAAGCCGAGTCTTGCTGACGATGGCAAATAAGAAATTCAGATGTAATTAATATTGGCCATAAAGGTGGGTGAAGTTAAGCTGGATCTCCTTAAGGTAAGATATACGAGCAAAGAGAGATCGCTACGTGAAATGCAAAGAGGTGTATTAACATTTTGAACAGACTTTTTGATGTTAATTATTTCTCAGTGGAAAGTAATTAATGAATCTTTGATGAAGGATGATTCAACACTTTGACAATTTTAATTATAAAAATAGACGTCAGAGCTGTAAGAACTAGAGAACTATAAGAAATATGAGGTCAATAAATTATTCAAATTAAAGTATCATATTTTTATCGATATAAAGAATAAAAGAACAATGAAGGAGCTCGAGTGTAATCGCAATGAAAAGAGAAAATCTCTTTCTGGCTACGTAACTGAAGCATTTAAGTCGACAGCCATAAATTGTCAAGCATTCCTCGACATCCTCCTCGTCCCTGACGAAGAATCGTCCCGGGTAAAGATAGGCCGTTAATCAGAAGTAAGAAGATTCTGATTCAGGAATTTTTAATGGCTGATCCCCCTCCGGCGTTCTTTCGAAGGAAAACGGCGTCGATTAATTTAGCCTGGGCGACATTTTTGCAAAAAGGGAAGAAAAAAAACGAGAAGAATCTTCAACCCTCTGATAGAGACAATGCCCAAAGATCTCGAAAGTTACAAAAGGGAGGATTCGGACAAAGGGTGCGAGGATGGTGGAACAAAGAGTAAGATAACGGACCGGGCAAAAACACTGGGAGCAACGGGAGGGCGAGAAAGGAGCCCTTCATCCTTTGCTCCTCTACAACATCTCCTCTCGGTCAAAGCGTTCGTTCGCCTTTGGCGAGAAAAATTGGCCGCCATGAAGCTGCTACGCTTCTTGCCACGCGATATTTTACCAAATGATACGTCGCCCTCTCAGGAATGTCAAGAAACGTGCGATTTGTTCAAACGTTTTTACCAACTTCATATTTTGTATCGTTGGTCATCGACAAAATTTGAACTGTACAGTAATTTATTTTAAATAAATAAAGATGAAAGTAATCTTAAGTTCGAAGACCGAACGCGTGTGTTGACGTGAAGAAAATTCAAAGACATAAAAAGAAAAAGAAAGAAGGGGAATTTCACGAGACGATGAAGGAGAACGTGGTGTTAGGGTGGAAATCCCTTCTTTTTTCTCTTCTTGGACGCTACTGAGAAGGCCCATGCCGTAATGAAAACATGAATACTTGAAGCCCACCCACCTCCCATAATTATATCTTCACCCTCGGGTTAAGCTCGATCCACGATATCTAAGGTCGAAGACGGTGAGACGGTGAACGGAGAAAGGGAAAGAATCGAGGGGGTGGACAAGGGTGCCATTTCTGTCCCCTAAATAATTAATTCCGGCAGTGGCGCCGGCTTAAACGCATTGGGGAAGAAAACTTCGATGCCAGGAACGTGTCTAGAGATTTTCCTCTAACCCCCTCGACGATCACATAGAACATTACCAGTTACACTGTCGTTCAAAAGTTTTCTATCACCTAATTCGTTGTTGCATTATAAAAAAGAGTGTTGCATGATAAATTTTATCATTTCTTCGTGGAAAAAAACAGGGCGAGGCAATTGGAAAAATTCATAATGAATTTTATACGAATATACTTATACTACCCTAACACAATCGGGTGGCGATTTTTGCAAGAGGTGTCTACCTCTCAGAAGATAAGATGAAGGATTAATGGGTGCGGTATTAAGGCGTAATTTTATGGGGATTATTTTAAAGGCTTTCTCGGATCCAGTGGCTCAACCGCGATTATCTAGACATCATTAATCATGTGGCTCGGTTTAAACTTTGCGCCACCGAAAACTTTTAAAGGGCCATTTATTCGATCTCTGCGGGTTCGTTTACTTATGAAACTGCTTTCCGTTTCCATTGCAAATAATTAACATTTTACTGAACGAATATAAAAGTTAATATAAATAGAAAATTCAATAAATTGTTATTTTAGTCACTCCTTTCTTGTACTATTTTTTGTTTCTTTGGATGTAAAGAATACGTTTGGAGATCTAAAAGGTGAACCATTTAATGGGTAACCATTAAAAGGGTTGATAGCACTGGGGAGTAAAACGAAAGGCGCCGTACGACGATAAAAGGGGTGAACCGTGCACGCCCCTTTTCCTTCTTTTAACCAATCCAACGACGAAGGCTTGTCTGGTATGCATAATTACAGGAAAAAAAGCAAGCTCGGCAGATGTTGCAAAGGGTTGGGATCGAGGTAGTTAGAAGGGTTAAATGAATCGAAGCGGTTTCATTGGTCGGCCAGTGTAGGGTGAATGAGATGCTAGAAAAGGGTTCACTCGAATCGATACTACTCATCGGCCATTTTATAATATACATTGCTCCGAATTACCTCTTCGCATTTTAAACATTTTCATCGCATTATTTATAATAAATATAATTTTTCAGTTTCCTCTTTGAATCCCATTTTATTCGTTTAATCCACGAAACCATCGCCCCCACAAAAAAAAGAGAATGTATAATAAAGGACCCTTGAAATCCCGGGCGAAGAGTGCATCACACACGCGCTGCATAAATATCATTAAGTTTGATCATCGAAGCATGCCGGCATCTGCTCGATCGATGAATTTTTGAATCTTCCGATCGGATATAAATTTGACAGTATCAGGGATGCTCCTTTGTGCCTCTGTTTCTTTTTCCATCGCCTGCCGCGGTCCGAACGCGTGCCGTAAACAGACTTCATTGTTGGAAAAAAGGTCTCGAAAGAAATGGAACGTTTGATTCGATGACTCGAGCGTTTCTTCGTATCAAAAGCTGCTTTCCTGTTTTTTAGAAAGCACCGCCTCTATATAATACGAGAGCGATTAAAGGATAATGGTGGAAAACGAGGGTGATTAGGTTTTCCTCCTCCGGGAAAACTAATAAGGATGTCAGCTGCGAATTTTCGAAATACAGACGTCACGTTACGAAAGGTGCTGTATAATGTCGCGGCGTTACGTAAAAATTGTGTCAAGTCGCGGATAGGATGCGGAAGCACGAAACGTCTCTCAAATCGTAGATCCTAAGCGCGTGGGCGATTCTAAATCCAGCACAATGCTCGCCTTGTGCTCAACACCTGCTTAGGTGCGAATCGGGGAACAAATATTAACGATTTCATAGGCTCGTGCGCTTCCCTGCAGACAATAAAACAATTCTGCTTGTAATCACAGCTTTAAAAATATCTATTCTCTGACAAAGGCAATACCTCGACATTTACACTCCGGTTTATAAGTCATGAGACAATTGGTGCTGCTTCCTCAGGGTTTTCAATCACAATTTCATCGTCGAGGCAGCTATACAACGCTACCCTAACTGAATTTTAAAAAACACAACTCCTTGGAAAGAGTAGGAAGCGACAGTCGTCTCGAAGATGAGTGCCCTGAAGAAGGTCCTCTTAACTTTTGGCCCCCTTTTGCGGCATTCGTGGAGCATGAAAGGATAGCCGGCAAGGTTTTGAAAATTCTGTCGAGTTCGACAAGATCCATACGGCCACTCGACTCGTTCCTTCCGTCGCCTTTTTAAAAGTGCCACGGTCCGGCTCATTTGATGTTCATCCCGTCGCCAAAGATTCCGTAAGGACCAACAACGTCCTGTTTCATCCTTCTGGATAACGACGGGGATCGAGGAAAAAATGAAAAGAAAAGGATGTAATAACTGGCGACGTGCTGAGAAGCGGCGACTTTCCGCTTCCAAGAGCACGAACGCAATAAAATGATCCATCGGCACGAGGTTCGTGAGCGGCTACAGGATCATCCTGAGGAAAGAGGGGAAAAAAAGACGACAGCCTGTTGCTGGTCGCGTGGATCCTTCGCGTGTGTGGAAACACCCTGTGCAACGGGTGCAAGAGAAGGAAGGAGGATGACTCTGTGAATGGGTCACAGAGGGAGGGCCGACAACGTGTAGTTGCTTAGACGATCCGACGCTTGAGAAACGACGCTTGAGAAACGACGCTTGTTCCCTCTCTATATTGTTCTTCCGTTCGAAAGGGACACGACGTTTCGTGCTTTTTATCGAGAGGGAAAGAAACTTCCGAATGATGCTAAAATTGTACCGATGATACGACGTTGGGAATTGAAACGTCAGATTGCAAAATAATTTTGCTAAATTTCAATCGTTTATATTTCCTTGTGTATACAAATTGAAAGGGGTGAAATCTGATAAAATTTAGTAGGTAGATTTTATTCTATCGAAGTTAATGGTAGACCTAAGAAGCCAATGATTTCTCAAGCTCAGCGAGAATCACGCTGATCATGCAGCCGCGAGGTAGAAAAGGCAGAATGCGAAGGAGTGTACCACCAAGCCCCGGAATCCTTCGGGAGCACCATTTGTCAGTGTCCATTAGTGGCTTGGCAGGAGGACGTTTAACGCGACACAACGTTAAAGAGTTGTGTATTTGCGAAGTTAAATGAACCTTGCAACGTGGGCGACGATTGTGCAGCTGCGAGAGTTGGCTGGTTGTCTGGTTGATCCGACGGATAGGAACCTCTTGAGGTGTGCCCATGCGAGAAAACTCTGAGGACGAGAAGGTACCAAGTGGAAGAAACCGGAGGCGAGTTGACCCGACGCACTTCTTTCACTATGGAGAAATATAAAAAAATAACTTCTACGCTATGCCACCTTATACAGGCATTTTTTCCAATCGAATTGAAAGAAATTGTTCTAGCAAAATTTAATTATTTATGAAACTAATAAAGTTAGGCACTTAAATTTTTCGAGGAAAAGATACCTAAGTTGCAGAATGACTAATCTTCAAATTGCAATAGAATAAAAAGGTGTTAATAAAAATTTTCTCGTTATTCGCAAGGGATCATCGACGATTCGAAAAATAATCCTTTCCTGAACGAAGAAATCCAGCTACGCGAATTCGATACAAAGTCGAAAGCTCGTTCCAGCGACCGGTCACGTAGGTCTTTCGAAAATCCAAATCAGCGAGAAATTAAATCGACCGTACCAGTTTCGTCCGCGGGTTCGCATTCTTCCGATGGATCTGCGACAAAGCGAGAACCTCTGAAAGAAACCGGGCGAAAAAGAGGACATAGGCACGAGGGAGGGATGAGAATGCAAGGGTGGACCACACAAGTGACATCGTTTCGCTTCGGGTGAAAGTATCGATCATACGATCCTTCCAATCATCGATTAAGTTGTTCGAATCGAAGGAATTGCAGCTTGTCAGAACCCTGGTATCTCTCGAAACCTGTTATTAATTTTCGGACGATGGAGCTTGGACTCCGTGTAACCAGGGACACACCTGTCTTATGTTAATGCCGCATAAATCCAAGGGAACCGCACCACGGAAACCACTATGCAGGTTAATTTATAGCGCCGTGGGCGTACGCCAACGGGCCACGAAAATGGAAACAGGTACCGCGTAATGTAGTCACTGGGGAGCCTCTTAGAATCTAATCTAAACGAGCATAAAGCTCGATGACGATGACACGGCACAGGTGTCGTCCATTTCGAAGCTTAATTACGAGGCGATCAAGTCGTGAGAGTGGCTGAAAATTGTATGGTTTGTTCGGGCCATCTCGGTCGTATATTGCGACGATAGACTCTACTTTTATATACAAGCGTCGGTTGACATTATTTGCTTCTCTTTTGACAGAAGATCGTTGAAATAACGGACGTCGACGTCGTCTGTTCAATAAAATTTGCAAAGAGGGCGAAGAGGTCAGCTGAATCGAACTCGTTTCACCGCTTACAAAGATCATGTTCGTTCGACTTTCAATATATTCAAGTGTTTTTTATCTCTTTTCTTCTGCTTACCGATTCGTGTAACGCGTTGACAGTGACAACTTGTCTTTCAGAGTTACACGAGCATTGTCCAGGGACAGTTAATAATAGAGCTCCCTCGAAAACGAATTTTTGCACGATCTGTTTTTTTCTCAATGTCACGCTGTGATTGTTAAAATTATAAACAAAAAATTAAATCGAATCGAAGTCAATTTTTTAAACCAACTTCGAGGGTAGAAAGAAATTAAATACAATGATACAGTGACTCCATGGAAAAAGAGTTTAATTTTTTAAAAATATTTTTGGAGCAATTTATTTTTCAGAGTATCATGTGTTTGTAAATATCACAATCCTTTCAATCACCCTATACATTACTATTTAAGATACGATGAAAGAGCCTCATTTTTGGTTCCTCCACTTCCGTTTCGGTCGCCATCGCAGCTGTAACTGCGACTCGCACGAATTAGTCGTTGGCATGGTACGAATAAAGCGATCTTTCTCCATTCCCCTTTCTCTCCGCTCTTTTACCTTTACCCTTCAGAAATATTGGTCAAACCTGCCCTATCGGGAGGGTGATCGGGCAACGGGGGTGGAAACAGGGCAGTGAAGGGTGCAGATCCGAAAGGGCAACCCCTGCACACGAGCCCGCACCCCGCCTCGAATTACTCACCAGCCTTCCCTTTTACCATCCCGTTTTACCGAAAAATCCAAAAACGAGGGGATTTGTTCGTATGTGCGGAAAGGAACGTTGCGTGGGGTCGACTACGTCCGCCTTTCTCGTCACCCTGTGCTCAACAGGACCGAATTTCTCTCCTAACCAGACCTCTTTCGCTTTTAGAAACTTATTCCTCCTATGAATTTCCTGTCGATCACTCCTTTCCTTCATTTTAATAAATTTTATTTTCTAACGATTAACACATTCGCTAGCAGTGTCACTAAAATTATGTTCTAGTACCTCAGGGCTAATGACGAATGTATACCCCTTTTTTGTTAGTCACAATCAAAAATTGTTTCTCCAATTTTGAATAATCCAATAGGATTTTTTGCGAGTATATACGTCACATTTTTACCCTCGTCGAGGAACCATCCACCGAAACGGACTATTTTTATCCGGAAACGTATGCAAGACGGAAAGAAGTACGATTACATCGTGCACCCTTCTCTCTCTCTTTCACTTACCGTCTTCTATCCAGGGTAACCGTGCTCCTGCGTAACAAGGGCCTAACAGAGCTGTCAATCCGTCGATAAATTGAATGGAGGACCTAAAACCACCCTACATTTTCTGCCGTCCTTCACCCCCTTTCATCTCGGTACCGCGTACTCTTACACCCCATCGGCGGCGGTGGTGGCGACCCGAGGCTCGCACGATATTTTTTTTTTTCTCTCTCCGTAACAAAAACGTCTGTCTCTGCGTTTGACGTGTGATTCGGCTACCCTTGTGAAGAGATTTAAGGAAGCAGAAGAGTGACCGGATGTTGGACCGATGACATCCCTCTTCGTGGAAAACCTCCTCGAGTGCGTCGGACAATTTCTAATTTTAATCGTTTATCATTTTTATTTCTTCCGTTCACAGACGGAGTGAAAAGTCCTACCCCCCTTTAACAAATGTTGTATTTTCGAAATAATACTACAAATTGATCGTTTCTTTGAAGGCGTTCGGTTTCATTGATCTCTGCCAAGAATTGTGTGTATCAATGATAACATAGCTTTTCAAAATGCCAGTCGATAGACCAACAAATCCCAAACGACGTTTGATTAGGACCCAGTTGATACAAGGCTCGCGTTAATCGGACAGTGACGTATCGTCAGCTTCGAAAGAATTAGAAATGTTTTCCGTGTATATTATTCAGGGTAGATTGATCATTCTTTAACAACGACATAAATACGTGTCCTCCGCAACGGATTCTCTGACCAACGGTCTTGTTTCGCTACCTCCAATCGAGATCGATGGATCGTCAAGCTGGCCAGGTGCGTTCTGGTCAACTGTAACCATCCTTGCACGATCTTCTCGCGTACCTTTCACCCCCCTCCCCTTTGACCCTGCTTTCACGCAAAAGGCTCGCCGGTTAATCGAAAGTCGCGAGTGGACGCGGAGGAAAAACGAAGGGATCTTTCGAGGGACGAAGAAAAAATGTAGGGTGCGTCTATCCGCTTAGAGGACGCGTTAACCGGTACGGGAAACGATTCCTTTGTGCATCGTCGAAGCATCGATATGACAAAAACGCGTGGACGTACGCATCTGTGATGGAAATCGAAATAGGGTACCAGGTTGTTTTCTGTATATTAAAAATTTATCGAAAGCGATATAATAATTATTCACTGTGCTCGAATACAGTAAACGCTAGATTATTCCTCGCATTTCGAGCTCTCCTCGAACACTCCTAAGCAACAGGAAATTATCGAGCATCAATGGCACTCGTGTATCCTCCACAGTTTTTTTATTTTCGTAGCGCAAAGCGTTCCTAACCGGGAATTGCATAGCGGGGAATTAACGAACGCTTACAGTACCGATGACACCGAAAGCGACAGGATTACAAAGACGACAAGAGCTGGAAGTAAAAGAGAATAAAACGACATCGTTTCTCCTAGACCAGCTGGTGTTTTCAGGCTCTTCTCTACTCTATTCGCACACCACATGTTCGCCAGTGGGTGAACACGAAATTAATACGTGATCGGTATTATTAGGTTGAATCATTAGACGGTATCGGGAGCGGATAATTAGACGACTCCCGTAACAAGGCTGCGTTTAAATTTTATTTCATCGATAACGAGAAGATTAGTCGACCAACGAGTATATAGAAACTTTTCTCTCGGTGTCTAAGGTCCGAGCAAACAAAATGCGGCGCCTGTTCTCGTTCGAAAAACCCAATTGTTTCTCGTTGGACACGCTATCGAGAACGGTTTTCGACCCCAGGACTTTACTCCGCTCGCGCTAATCGACAACTTTTTACCTTATCATTATCAACAGACTCCCATTAGCGCGTGTGCAAATATTTAGTCGAATGAATCGCGCCTTTCGAACGCTCAACCCGGATCGTTGCCCTTTGCGCTCTGTATACAACGATACTCCGTTTATTTGAATTTTCATCGATTTTCTACATTTGAAAGAGAATTAAAATGATTCCTGATCGTAAGTAAAAAGAAATACAGGGGAATTTCTTCATGGGACAGATGAACGATGGAAGATTTCGATCGCATTCGAATCGATGTCAGAGCGCGAAGAAAATGAAATGCGGAGCATTTTCGAAGGTGTATTTAAATACGTGGAAAAAGCACGATTGTCAGATTCCAATCTCTCGTAACGGTCAATCGAGGAAAAAAACCGTCCACTCGAGAAACGTAACCGAACGATTTTTGGGTTGATCGTCGTATTTCTTTGTGGAGCCATGACCAACGGTTACTCGTCAACCGCTGATCAAGATATCGATTTAATCTGTAACGTTGCATCCCATGTAACACGGTACAATGGATAGATTTCAAGGTAGATTGGTTTGCATAAATTCAATCAGCAGAAGTTGCACAGTTTCCGTTACACGTGGAAAAAATCCTCGCAAAAAGTACCGGGAACGCTTGACTTCGTCGATTTTTAGAAATTTGTACCGTTTGGATGAAATGCTACTGGGATAGTTTTTTATTATTTTAAGTTCATGCATATGACAGCCGGAAAAAGATAGTGAAGGTTTCGCGATGCAAAGGAAAAGAGAGTATTTCGGTCTCACGTCGAAAGGGAACTGTACGTTACTTTTGCATGGCTCGTTGGATTATCGAGATTACAGAGGACTAGTTTGTTTACACCTTTCTGCGACGAACGGAGTAGATATTTTTGGAGAATATCGAAGAAAGCGTTAAGGGGACTTGGGTTGAACGTGTCGCTTTGTCTGCGTATATAACACGCAGAGTCGAGAAAGAAAGAAGAAAAACGTCGTAATTATCAGTAAACAGGACACATTGTTAAATATAAAAAGTTTCACTAAAATTTGTATACCACAAGAAACTCGAGTGTTAATTCAAAGTGTTAATATTCTCATCAATTTGGAATTTCTTACCGTTGCATTAAATATTATCCACTTCGTAAGTAGTAAATTTTGTTGACCGTTTCAATAAGCCTCCCGTAACGATTGCATAACGCGAATCGAAGAGGAATCGTTGCCACGGGCGCATCGAAATCCTCTTAAGAAGGAACAGCAAACTGTTCTGTGCTTTTTTTTCTGTCGAGGATCCAAAGCGTAAAGCTTCTTATAACTTTAGAACGTAAATATCCTACGTGTAGTCGAGGCGATTGCCGATATCCCATACGCTTTCTCGCTCGCCCACTTCTTTCCTCTATAACACCCTTAAAACAACCGCGCAATTTCGAGAATGCGAGCGGAAAAGTGGAGGAGAATGAAGAGAAATCGGAGAGTTGTTCGATACCAATTAAACAAGTCGCGGGTGTTTGCTACCGGGAAAAAACGAGAAATCCCTAATATGAAATGAACAGAAATCTAATTTCGTTGTGCGTGTGCCGGACGGAATAGGGAAAAATCGTGTTTCTCCTCGTCGAAAGTGTCGTTTCTAAGGATCCCAAATAGACCTCCCTGTATTTTCGTACCTGATCATCTGCGTCGTAAAATTATAAAAGTGTAAACAGCCCCAATAAGTTTGTTGCCGGATACACGAGGTTCCGTCGACGAAAAGGTCGAACATTTTAGGGCCCGCCCTTTTGTGCGAAACTAGAGCAATCCTAATTTTAATTGCAGGTACCCACTCTTGTTGCACGTTCCTCGCCTTTACCACTCTGACAACTTTTTCCTTTGCCTCGGACGATGTTCTCTTCTATATACAACCTTTAATAGGATCATCCAGAAGGAGTGTAAAACGTTCCACGGTTAGAGACCCTAACGTTTAGCTGTTCGTACAGCACGGTTCAACAACCCTACGGTCCGTTTTACAACCAACGAAATATTGTCCAGTCGTTGGACTATTTTTCAGCATGTTTTTAAGGTCAACCAGGCACTCTTGGATTTTCTTTTGTATCGTGTCAGACAATTCGAGTTTACCTTAGGAAGCAACTTGTTGCTGAAAATATAAGGACATTCATTTTGAAATGATTAAAATATTTTCTTTTTATACGTAGATGAAAAATGGTTCACTGTGTCAAACGTGTCAAAGGTTTTAACTTTGCACCAATTCACAAAGCAACGCGCGTAGGCAGGTATTTGAAAGGGTTACAAACCTCATCTGTACGTACAATGGCCTAGCATCAGGTAGAAACTTTCACGTTGTACGCCCAAGGGTTAAGTATCGTAATAATTGCCAATAATCTGGCCATTGTAAACAGTTTTTCCTCGCCAATACCGTACTTAAGCTTCTAAAAAAAGTGTCCATTTCTATTTGCTCTTTTTATCAGTACGATTAAGATTGCACAATCGCGTTATGGAAATTCTGGGTACTTTCTAACCCTTTTGCACCTCGAGGGAAGGATTATCATATATTTTTTTAAAGAGAAATCGTTGCAACAATAAGGTGTTCTCACTTATATATTGGACGGATATTCGGACATTCTACGTGCCTGAAATCTCAACTCAATTTCCTACAGAAATTGACCAGTACACTCAAGGAGTACCTTAATGCTTAGCACGAGGGTGAACATCGTGACCAAAGAGATGTCCAGCGGAAAAAAGTGCACACGAGGGAGAGATGGCTGTTGTTACATCGATCGCTTCGCTAATTCACCAGCCACGTATCGAGATTCCGCTTTTCGATCCTGTCGTCGGGATACACCACTCTCCTCCGTCTCCCTTTTCATCCCTCGGTATCTCGGATCTCCGTCTCTATCCGTAGAACTACAACAGACTGACAGGGTGGAGAGCATGCTCTCGCGAGCGCACCGGTGCTTGAACACGAGCACGTGCGTGTCAACAGCCGCGAACACGTATTCCTCTATCTTTTCACACATACACACGTATGCGGTTATGTGTGCGCTTAGAGCAGAGCATTCTTCTAGTTTTTTATCGAGCAGCTCGGTCCCGTAAGTTTTTGGCTGCAGGCACGCGCTCAGCACGCTCAACGGGGCAGGTGAGAGAAGGAGAGAGAGAAAGAACGCGCGTGCACACACTTTTCACCCCCGAATAAAAAAAGAAAAGAAAAGCAAGCCAGGGGTTAGGATGAAAAGTAGGAGGGCGCGCTTTTACGCTAGATACGTTTTCCGAAAAACAGTGGAAGCCCTGTGCTTTATGCGCCGCGTTATCGCCGGCCGGAAGTCGCGACCGATGAAAACTCCTCGTTTCGTCGCGCGCGCGGTACAACGCGGCGCAGCCTGCGTAAATTGCATTGTTCGAGATTCGTTTTTTCATCCGACCGACTGAAACAGACACGAGTTTCGCAAACAACGTAACGCGGAACCGTCGAACAAGCACCCTGCGAACACACTGTTTTCCTTTTTTTATTTTTTTATTCGTGAACAGGAGATTTTTTTGAATAGAAACAGTGTAGGGTTGTTGGTTCCGAGGAGATAATTATTCGCTTGCGTTTTACCATCACGTTTTCAAAACGTATAATTGGAGGATGCACCCGGCTGTTGTATATTTAATATCACACCCTATGTCTTCCTAACAGAGAGTTTGGAAAGAAAGCGTAGTTTACCGTGCAATCCCTATCGACCGCTGTTGAATTATTAACCCCGGTGACAAAGTTTCGCGCATATAGTACATGTAGATAGTAATGACAGGTAGATAGTAATGACAGGTAGATAATGAAAAAATGATGGTACAATTTCTTTCAATAAAATTTATTTTTGAGAAAGATATAAGAAAAATTGTTTCTTTATTGAAGCTACATCCTGAAGCGCTTTTGGAAATGAAAAATCGAGTGGGAAAAGCTTTCCTATTACATTTTGAAGTAGATATTCGAAACTTCCTTTTCAATTTCTTATTCTGAAAAATTTGTCTTCTTTTTTATTTAAAAATTTTATTCATAATCCTTTTATTCCTTATTCGAAATAACTTTTCTTCGACACTGTCCTGTGATCTGAAAGGGTAAAGGAGGTTCGGTTTATAGTTGCGGGATATCGTCAACCTCTCTTTTTCACCCCACCCATGTACTCTATCTTTTCTCTCACAGGTTTCACCGATTACCCAGCTTCTGTGGCCGTTCTCGTCCATCGTGACAAGAGAGAGAGAGAGAGAGAGAGAGAGAAACAGTCTTCTTCCCTACTCGCAAGGCCTCCCCACCCTTTAAAGATCACGGTCGCAGGTTCACCCTTGTCTCGTCGTTTTCCTTCAATCCATCTTTTTCCTTTTCTAACGCGCGCGCACGTTTCGTCCTCGTTCCACTTCGTTATTTACCGTATCTTCTCTCTTGCAGCACCCTTAACGTCTTCCCGTCGTTCGTCTTCGTCCAACACGCTTGATCCCCTGACGAGGCACGTTTCTGCGACTCGCGCATCTAGGGTTGCGATTCGAGAGGGTAGAGAAGCCTCGCGGGAGTGGGGATAGGAAGGCCGAATGGTGGGGTGAGCCGAGCCGTGTGGTGGGGGATGTTTGACTACAGTGAGCGCGACTCGATTGTCAGTTAGTATTGGGTTAGGTCAGCCCAAAGTAACGTCGTTGGTTGTCGTCGTTCCTCGTGGTCGAACGACGACATTTGTTGTTTATAGTAGGGTAGTAACACATTTTCATGTACTTTGTTTCTTCTTTTTTTTTTCTGTTTTGTTTCTTGGTGCTTGGTTCCGCGGTACACGCGCCAGTTCCACTCGGGACGTCAACACGGACGCATCGCTCGATCCCGTACCCGACGGAGTTTGTGTACGCGCCTGGTGATAATTCCTTTCCCGCGTGGTTCTCGTATCGTCTCTGAAAGAAAAGAGAATATTACACGCGTTAAGACAATTCTTTTGTTGCTCACGACCACGCTATACACGTATACGTACGTATATGCAGTGCCGCATTGTTAGGTTATATACGCGCTCACCCACCTATTGTTTTCTACTCTCGTCGGAAGTGATCGCATTGTGCAAAGAAGTGGATGGAGTGTCATAGTGAAACCACGCATCACGGATCATAGAATGGCACTATCTTATCTACAAGAGGCGCAAATTAACGCAGGTAAGTTTCTCAATGCGATTCGAATCCACCCGACTTACCGCGAAATTCTAAAATCTATTTCCAGTATAATTGCGTCGTGTCGACGATACCGATTTCATGATTCTCGCTAATTTAAGTGATTTGTATATATAGTCGAAGGAATTTCGTCGCGTTACCTGTGTATGAAACGTGGCCTGAAAACAAAAGGGATCCTCGATTACTCCTTACGCGTTTGTTTTGACGCGAAGGTGATCCCGCTCTTTTTTCACTTCTGATATTACCCCGAGGTCCAGCGACCTAACCGCGTTGTTTGTTATTTACCCGTTGCTGACAAGACGGAGGAAAGTCATTACGAACGGAGCAAGGTTTTTCTGAGTTTCGGGCAGAGAGGACACGTAGCAACGTTGGCCCCGCGCCAAAGTCTAAAAGCGCTCGCGGCGACACGCTCGTGTTGTGACACATTGTAAACATCGATAAGCCAGGAAGATGTGAAAATCGTTCGACGGGGACAGGGCAAACGAAGAGGAGAAGTCAGTCGTGCAAATGAGCCACGTCGAGTATATTTCGCGGTTGCAACGTCCGACCAAAAATAGCCCACCTTCTCATACGAGATTGCTTGGAAATGCTCGAAACCGTCAAGTGAGCCACGCTATGACGTCGCTGCTCGTATCTCCGCGGGAACGCGTTTTCTAGGTTATAAACAAAGCACGATATATTTGGTTGAAAGTTGCGCGCGCAATTCACGCGCACGATCGAGTTCCACAATCGAATTGACGCGTCTCGATCATTCGATAATAAATACCTCGACATTCCCCGTATATTCAAACTATAAATTATGCAAAACTTCTATTTTAAATTTAACGTAGCGCGTATCAAACCGCGCGAAATTTAAATCTGTAGATTTTGATAAAGCGATGTAATTCAGCGACTCGCTCGGTAATGTTTTGATAATAAATTTTAATTAAATATAAAATTTAATAAAAATTCTTGCATCGTTTAGTTGTCGACTTCGTGTTTCGCGAAGAACGCGGCAAAAAGAGTGTAGCAAAGAAGAAGAAATTTTTATTCGGACTCGAGGAAAAGGGATTCAAAGGGAATATTGGGGTTGCGACCAATTAGGGGAGGGATGCGAGCGGGGGCGGTACTCCTGGTCGTGTTGCCGGGAAACGGCGATTGTAGGCTGTAAGAATCCTGGCCCACGTTAAGGGAGTTTTAGGGTAAAGAAGGAAAAAGAATAGAAGATCTTACGCACCCTTATTGATTCAACGGGTCTCATTACGGCCCCTCTTCTAAACGGTCCATTAATTGGTAAGTGGCGGTCGAGGCCATGGCTGCTTGATTCATTGTTTTCTTAAATTAAAAGTTGCTCTCGTCTTCGCATATATCCCGTGAAACATCCCCGTTGGAACTGGATAATTGCAATTATCGTGAGATCAATTTATCTTCCTCGGCGAATAAATAATAAGATATCAACGAATAATTCTCCTCTTGAATTCGAAATGTACGATCGAATTTTATATTTTACAAGTCGTTCACCGTGTCCTCTAATTTCCTAAACGAGCCACTTATTAAATTTAATTACATCGTTAAGCTTTTTCCAGCGTGACGTCAATCACGCCAATAAGCAATCACCGGAAAGTGCAACCCCAACGCACGAGGGGTTGCTTTTTCGAGAAAGCCTTTGCGCACCCTTTTAAAGTTATTTTCGGCAACATTTTCTTCGTGAAAATTACTCTTTCCCAGGGAGAAAATAAAAACACAGAATATTGCTTTTCGAGGTGAACAAGTTCGGAAAGTAATAAATTGAATTTTTCATAAAATTCGTTTAGTATGCGTTTCATGTGGAATCACGTTATCGAATTGCCGATAACTGGATAAAATTCACTTTCTAAATGAATGAAAAACCGCGTGTTCGTCGTGTGCACCATGGCTTGCACTTTCGCAGAGTCGTTGGCCTCAAGTCGAAGAGAGGCGGTACATCGCGGTGACGTGGGTGGGAAGTCGAGGCTTATGAATGAACCGTTCCGTACGAGAGTGTGAGTGAATGGAGGAGGATCGAACAAGAGCTCACGTGTGAGCAACGTGTGTGGGAGGGCGGACTGGGAGGAACGAGGAAGAAAATAGCATTCACCGTTCGTGCGATCGAGAAAGAAGATGTACGCGGGAGAAAAGATCATCCTCGAACACCGTACGATATTTGTACACTGTACACGTACGGTCGATTCTTGCGTTTCGTACAGGCACGTTTGTCGTATTCGACTCTTTTCTCATCTGACTGGGCGATGCGATTTGTTGCAAAATACGGTACTGTTCGTTAAACGTATCGATCAACAGTTCGAAAATTTATCTCTTCAATCTTTCGATTTTTTTTTATGGATTTCATTCACGGCCAATTTACAATTTAAATATAAAATTTCGTTACTGTAAATATGTAATTTCGAATGTTAATTAATAATTAGTTTGTTTATTTATCATATCGATACGACAGCCTCGACTACAGAGACTATAATAAAGTAAAGGGTTGAAAGTTTAACTGGAATATCGATTTAGGGCACCAATGGAATCTCCTCGCGTGTACTTACAAGATGGACGAATTTTTGTTTCAGGACTTTTAACCGGCCAGCACCTCGACATGAAGCAAGAACCCGAGAAACAGCCGGTCTCACCGCCTTTAAACAACAACACGTCCCAAGTAATGTTTCCCGGGATGGGCAGTACCACGGCGGGCCTGTCTATGCTCACCCCGCAGCAACTGCTAGCAGCTAGCAGAGCGGCGGCCTTGATGGCCGCAGGAATTCCTGTGTCGTTGCACGCAACACTGGCGGCGAGCCCGTCGCTTTACGGGCATCATCAGACTCTGTTCGAGGGTTGGGCGCCACCCACGGCATCATCGCCACCCTCGCCCCTTCATCATTCACCCGGGCCAGTGTCTCCTGCTCTTAGCACAAAGTCCACTTCGCGACGAGCGAACAACGCTGTGACCAATAACAATAACAATAACAATAACGTGGTGACCAGCAGCAGAGATAGAATCTCGAAGAAAGGTCAGACGACCAAGAGGAAGGCACAGAAATCGAAGGCGGACAGCGTGCAAGTGTCGGTCGAGGGTGGTGCGGATCCTCTCAGTCCACCCACGTCGATCAGCCCCGAAGCGGGCAAAGACGGAAGGGATAAGGTGTTCACCTGTGGAGTGTGTTCGAGATCGTTCGGCTACAAGCACGTGTTACAGAATCACGAACGCACTCACACCGGGGAGAAACCGTTCGAGTGTCCGGAATGTCATAAAAGGTGAGCTTATCCTTTCAATTTTCCTTAAACATTCGTTATCTTCTGCTTCGAATACTTAAAGAAGATTCTTATTTAATTGTTACAGATTCACTAGGGACCATCATTTGAAGACTCACATGCGATTGCACACCGGTGAGAAACCTTATCACTGCAGCCACTGCGATCGTCAGTTCGTACAGGTAGCAAACCTCCGTCGCCATTTGCGCGTCCACACCGGCGAACGTCCTTACGCTTGCGAACTGTGCGCGGCTAAATTCAGCGATTCCAATCAGCTGAAGGCTCATCTGTTGATACACAAAGGGGAGAAACCGTTCGAGTGCGAACATTGTCGTATGCGCTTCAGACGGAGGCACCACCTGATGCATCACAAGTGCGGCACCGCTATGAACGCCTCCGGACAAATTCCTAGATCGCAAGTCACCTCGCCGTCGTTGGCGAGCGATTACCTGGACGAGGATATCGACATCGACATCGACGTGGAAATGGAGGAATCCGAAGCTACGCCTCTGGTCACTAGAAAATCAAACAATCCGGTCAGACCGGCCCATCGCAGACTACCGAGTCCAGTCGTTAGCGCCTCGATGCCGATGCCGTTGAATCTGTCCGGTATCCCCGTCGATCTGCCGGAACAAACGGAACCGGAAGATCTATCAATGTCCACGGACACGCACAGGCCGCACTCGAACAGCAGCAACGGCTCGACGATGAGCCGCGGCAACGATCGGCATACGATTTCGTAGTATGATCGTCGAACGGGTTCGAGATCGTATCCTACTTCCTCTATGCTTTACGTTTCTTTCTAGTATCCGTTTCGTGTCGCAAGGAACACCCCTGTACTTCATTATTCATCGAACAATGGACATTCTTTGATTTACGTATCGAAGCGAATATTGAAATATATAATTTATTTGAATTCCGAACGACATGAAACGCGTGTGTTATAAGCTTCGTTCTTAGTGTAGGATCCGTGGAAAATAGGGTGTCACGGGCACCGGAAATCGTATCTAGATACGATAATCGTTCGTACCCGGTAGCCCGATGCCGTCCTTAGTTCCACGGACCTTCTTATTCGGTATGGGGGTCCCGATCCCATGGATAGTATATGTATACTAGAAAAGTTAACAACAGTGATTGTGAACCGATGCGTGGATGATTAGCGTTTATCGTGAATTTACTGGGTTCAATTTTGTTATACACAACAAAAGACGCTTCATTTATCCTTCATCATGTACGCCTTTGGTTTCCTGGAGTGAAAGTACAAGGGTGTAAATACAAAATAATACGAGTATTTGTTATAGTGATTCTAGAGGAGAACGCTGTTAATCGCTGATCTCGGATGTGTTACACAACAGGAACCTCTGATTCGTGGCACACGCCTAGCATATATGCACGCACACGCATTCGTCGGCAGATCGATCGCAATTTTTACAATTACACCACACGCTTTTCAAGGTACTGTTCAATTCTTGTTATAAAATTTCAATTCTATTTATTTTCTATAACATTACCCGATCAATTTGCAAGTGCAAACGATATTCATTTGTAAATTTCTTATATTTAAGTTAATTTTCAAAGAATTATAAACGAATCGAACTTGGGTTCATACAATAGAAAATAAGAGCCTATAGAGGAGGCTAAGAAAACCAGGCGGGGTCATCTTTTTTATTTTCGCTCATTCTCATGTATAATCAGAGGACCATCTTCGGCTTCTCCGATTTCCGTCTTTTTTCTGACGAACAGCCGGTTCATAGGATCCCTAGGATTCTTTTGTCCTAGGACGGACCGGCGGGCGTCTGTTTCGCGCGAACCAGTTTTCGCAATGATATACCCCGCGTGCCGAAAATTCGCAGCCGGTGGTCAGCAGTTGACTTTCTCTGTTCTCTGTGCGTCTTTCAATGGTCCTCTGATTTATGTCTGGTCCTGGCCATGCAAATTTCATTGGTGAAGCCGCCTCGTCGAGGTCATCTCGACCTCATTGTTCCATGGGGTCTTGTCCTCCGGACAGCGAGAAGAGAACGGACCCGACGTCATTCACCTCCCTCTTCCGGGTCTCTGGCCCCCCATTTGCTATTCCTCACCCTGCAGAAAAAGAAAAGGAACACCTTCGAAATATAACCGAACGTTTCTTGAAATAGCCTAGATTTGCATTGCCCAAGTAAATTGTACAATATACTAACTCCGGTTGGGAAAACTCGTTTATAGAGAAGCAGAACTTAAGTTTGCATTAAATTTCATGAATTTCGAAATTCTTAAGATTCTAATAAAATTTGGAATAAATGTTTGCATTCGAATCGATATTGCTTTATCGATGCGAATCGAATGCTGTATTGTCACTAGTATATTCTACTTATCTAGGGACGCAAACCTAGACTATATCAGGCAAATACCAATTATTCATAGTTGAAAAGTGAAAATCTGGTTGGAAACGCATCTGAGTAACAGACCTGATCCCTGCTGTGTTACACTTTCGCCACATTTTTCCGGAAAGTCCCGGCTCATCCGCACTTTTCACTCGTTATTCACGTTCAAGCTTTCGAGAAGCAATTTTACAGACCCCCCCTTTTCCTCTTCGTTTCACCAAACCGTGCTCGTTCGCTCACCCTTTTATACACGTGTTAGAACAGATCTCGAGCTCGTTTCAACGAAACGTTGCGATCTCTCGTCACGCTTGTTCTCCCTACGAGACGTTTTCTTTTTCCTCCCTGTTTCGAAAAAGAGAAACACGCGTCGTCCAGACGAGGGTGGCTCTTTTTCCATTTTGTTTTTCGTCCTTTCTATTCTTTTCAATTAGACGTTAATTGATTTCGATATCGATCAGTATCGACCGAGGTCAGCGGGCCTCGACCTCGCATTCTAAGAAAAAATGAGAGAACACCCTTAATTTAGGGTGTATTGTATATATATGTAGGATAAGATTAAATATGAATCAATGCATTCATGGATTGGAAATTTTTGAAATTCTCGAATATCTTTAGTTTTCATCTACGGTCATTTCGAAACAAAATTCTATGTTTTCTCTTTGTGAATTTGATGAAAGGCTAGTTTACGAATACTAGAAATATCAATACCAGGAACATTACGCTGTTGTGAAATATTATACGTTGCCGATCAATAACGTCGTGCGAAGCTTCAGGCTGAAAACTATATTAGACTATTTAAAAAACGGTATTTAAAGTTCCTCATAGTTTGAATTTTTTCCTATTCCTATTTTATTCAAACGACAAACCGTAGAATATGTACGTTTCACGCGCGATATATTTAGTGGAACAGAGTGAAACATTGTTAACTTTGATGGTCGCATATTTCTTATAATTTAACGTTTCTTTTCCTATCGATAAGATTTATACAGTGGTTGTAGAAAGTATAGCACCGATCGATGTCGAGTAACGCTTCGTAAAATGATAGTCGTATGAAACAAGTTGAATATTTTTGGAGATCCTTCGAAGCTTATACTCGCATTATTCGCAAAATTCTTTTTGCACGATATCTATTTTAGAGATCTCTATAAATATACAAAGTGATTTATAAAAATTAATTTACAAACAGAATTTTATGAGGTACCGTATCAAATTGATCATTCTATATCAGAAAATCACTACTTTCAGAGTTTAATTTCTACTTGAAACAGAATAGTAATAAAAACCGACCGTCAAAGTGTAAATCAGTATCCTGAACCAGTGCCATACTTATCCTTTACGCGTATTGAAAACATAAAGCCTGTCAGAAGTTTCAGAAAACAGTTAACTATTTTTCATTCGCGTGCGTTACACACGTGGAATATCGCAAAGAAATAAAAAAGATCGATGAATTGTTGTACATAATAAATTCGCAAGGATCGTTATCGTGAAAAAGAAATGAAACTTTTTCATCGTATAAATTCTTTTTTTTTTATACTGTTTTGTACGGAGAATAGAATTGCTTTGTTTATATATAAGATCGGGACCTCCAGACCCTAATGATTAAGAGGAATCGTGGGAGTAGGGATGTCAACGGAATGGCGGTGGCGTAGTGGACAAATGTAGCCGGCAAGAAAACCAGGGTTCGATTTCCGGTGCCGGGCCACGGTCCATATTTTTCACAAATTCCTACGTGTATACATATAAGTGTTATATGTTTGTGTCAAATTATAACGTTGTACGGATATGTAAACGGAGCCGGGGAACAATGTTTACGGAGCGCGAATCGAATGCAGTGCCGTTTTTCAAACAAATCATTTCTGAGTGTATTGTATCGTTACGATTTTAAAATCACGAGTATATTGATCAGTAACAATTTACATATATATGTAAAAAGTTTATTTCGAGTTTAATTTTACAGCGAAGCTTTTGAAAATCGAAAGCTACAAATATTTACAAATACATTTAATTTTGTTTCTTTTGTTAAAAAAAGCTAAATTTTAATGACGAATAGGGTTCACTTTTTTACTCTAAAGAATGATAAAAGTTTAATTTAAATATCGAAAGTTTCGAATTAATCAACATACTCGTGCATTTTATTTAAAAAACGTCTACGTATTCGAATCCGTATAAATGGTTCTCTGCTCGCTCGGATCCTCGATTAACGATTATGTACCTATGGTGTATACTCCTCTGTAATCTATGTAACTAGAGCTACGTATAGTTATAATTTTGTACAGTGATATGCAAACGCTGATATCGTATGCACGAATTCGTCGATCGTTCAGCCGGTGCCTCGGACACGATTTCCGAAGGTAGACGCCGAACGCGACCAAAACACGGTACAAATTTCAAATTTTATGCCTATAAGCTACACTAAATGTTGATTAACACGATACGGATGGACGATATTCTCGCTACTTCTAATTAAAGGTACGATGGCCACTTTTGAAGATTTCGAGGCATCCTCGACGCGTACCCCTTCGAAAATACGTCGATCACCACCAATGGTTGTTCCTACTCTCGATCGTTGATACATACATAACGTATATATATAAATATATATATATACACTGACACGCGATGGTAAACAGGTAAACACGATAGAACCATGAGAGAAAGAAAAAAATGGTAAAAGAATAGATTGGAAATTACGAGCAGAAGAGTTTGTTGTTCTCCTCGTGCCGTCGTTAATTTTGTGATTTCGATAGAAACGCGTAACAGCGGATCAAAATAGCACTCGATGTATACTATGAAACTGACACTACCTCACCAGACACCTAATATATCTCAACCACAAGACTGATTTTAAATAGTATTCCTAAATAGATAAGGAAATGGAAATAAGAGGGAAAAAAAAGAGATGATTATTATAAAGAGATTATTATAAAGAGATATTGCGCGTACAAAAAAATACGAATATAGAATGTTTTTCTAAGTAATTTAATTAATTATAGTACTCTACCTGTAGTTATTATTATTATTACTATTATCATTATTATTATCATCGTCATGATCATGCTACGTCGCTGCCAATGTCGAATTCCTATCTTGGATAAGAAACGAAGAAGAAAAAACCTTTGTATCATACGCTGTTTACTTGTAATTTAAAACGATTCCTCAACCTAAACCTTACCACCCCCGATATGCTCACCTCGCACCTCCCCCGGAACCTAACATTTCTCGCAATCACACGTACATACGACTCATTATAATAAATAAATGTTCCTGGTCTGTTGATGAAGTTTGACTGGTCTGTCAAAATATTTTTATTATTAAAAACTCACTGTTCAATCGTTTTCGTGATTTTATTACTGGCGCACTACCTACCCCGATCAGCAGATCAGCAGGACAATCCTGGCACCCTTTTTTAACTCTTGTGTTGGTATCCATTTCTACATTTTCTTTCCTTCGCTCTTCTGGATTTTTCAAACAATTTTTCATATTAAAAGTATAATTAACGGTTACCTACACGGGGGTTAGAAAATAAATTGCTTATCATTTGAAAATTTCGAACGATAAGCATCCGTTGTACCATTATAAAACGTTTGAAAAGAGTTGAACGAATTTCAGAGGAGAAATATCAACTTTCCCAACCACGTCAATAAAATCTGCAGTCCATTATCCGTGGAAGGACAGCGAGAGGACTCGAAATAAACTGTCGTTGGGCCACAAAGCGTCAATATTTTCACAACTCATCCGAGGTTGCATCTTGCATCAACGACGCTCAATATTGCAGGAAAATGAAAAAAAAAAAAAAAAATCAGAGAATGAGTGGTGGCTGGCGAAAGAGAGAGGAAGGTGAAAAGGGGTGGATGCTGAAAAACTGCCCCACACAGACACGTATGTACACACGCACCACCCCTCCCGCCTGTTCCTTTGGTTGAAACGGTGCACGAGTTGCATTCAGCTGCGCCATTCAATCCATAGAGTTTCCAAAATCTAGGATTCCGTGTTACATCGGTGTGTATGTGTACGCGAGCCCAAGAGAGGGCTGCTGGCGTTGTTAAATCGTTCAAGAGGGAGAAGGGCGGGTTAGCCCGTGGCACAGTGACACATTATGCCGTAATGTGGGGGCACGTGGCAGATGCAACAGCAGATCGAGTCTGACTGGATGGATGGATCGTGGATATCCACGGCTTTTTCATTCCAATATTTGCCTGTCACGAACTTTCCTACTCGCCGTTATCTTTTCCCGCGAACGAACCGATGAGTCGACAGACTTTTCAGCCTGCCAGAAGGACAAGTTTCAAATGATCCACCATCGTTGCTGAGGGAAAGTTTCAATGGTATTTTAATGTAATTCTGCCGCGATAAGTAACGACTGGACTAATTGATGGTAGAAGAAAATTACTGTTACCCAATTTCATCATAGAATCAATGATTCGCAATTTTATATCGAAAAAGGAGATTGCTAAGAGAATTTAAAACAAGGTCAGCTGTTTGGCGAGGAGATTCTATTCCCTGCTGGTGTTACAGTGCCTTTTGTACCCAAAACAGCTAGGACGCATCAAGAAATTCAACGGACCCATTCCTTTAGGAAGAAGAACTGTTTTCGAGGTCAGATTCCGGAAAAGACGGGAAGGTCTCTGGACCGCTATGTTGCTACCTGAAGTACCGGTACAAAATAGGTAAACATACGCAAGCTGCATCCCAATTGTTACACGCAACGACAAATTTCATTTCCATGAGCGAGATAACGATACATCGCTCTTTTTGAACGATGATTTATTTGATCAAAAATCCCGCTGCGATTTTGCATGGACGAGATAACGATGCGAATTCAATTACAATTGAAATGTAACCCATGAATTTTGATTTCGAAAACGTAAATCGATACCGAAGAATATAGAATGTAGAAATGGGTCGCTTCGTAATCCTCGAATCTACTTTGGTCATTTAACTTACTCGTAAGTGGAAAACAATGGAGTGTAAATCTTGTAAGACGCCGAAAGGGTGCTTTGCTCGGGTAACTTTCCGTCGAGGATGTCGAAACATCCTTAATGGAAGTCCTTCGGCGATATTTGCGTTCAAACGTTCGTCGAATAGATCCTAATGGGAGTTAAACGGTTACTCTAAACGGGAGTTAAAGCTCTTCGGGAAACGCGGTGCAACTAGTTCACCATAAATTTTCCATCGCGACGCCGAAGGCATAGACGTGAAATAATGACGTCGTGTGCATGCCACGCGTCCCCAAAAGAACGGCACAACGAGGGCCCTCTTCCGTTTCTACCTCCTTGTTTTTTTGTCTTTCTACTAAAAAAAAAAAAAAAATGCTCCTTTATAGCGGCAAAGCTAAAACGCGTGCTGCCACGAAGAAAGAGGGATGAAAGGGATCCTAGACTGCCACCCTTGGGCCCTTGGCTGGGCCACCGTTGACAATGCGCCAATCCGATGCAGCACCCTAAGAAACGCGATACCATTTACCCGAAGAAACCCAAAATTACGTGAAATCCAGCCGCGCATAAAAGTACTTTCAATCATCGGCTCCGACTATTCTTCGAGAAATCGAAGAATTCAATGACTTTCGTTAGTCGAAAATTTCAATTTCATTTTTATTCCAAAAATTCTTACAAAAATGATTTCTTCAAATCGGAATAGTTTATTCTTAATGTCATCTATGTACAAGGATTTATTGGACCTTGTCCACGAATTACAAGCAACTAAAAATAAGTATTCACCCGGAGCACCCAAACACTCAGACCGAACGTAAAACCGGAGTTACCCTCTTAAATTCCGTAAACAGCCTAAATTTAAATGACTTCCCGTTTTACGGAAGTCGGCTTTATTTCCAACATATGGCGATGGAACAATGAAAAAAAAAAAGGGAACGATCGACAGACCTATTTCGAACGTGGCCGCAAGAGGAGAAGGCGATCTCGTTCGAACGTCTTACTTCCACCTCTTTCAGATGCATTAGTCTCGATTTCCATGCAAACGACGCAAAGGAAAAGGACGAAGGATGAAAATTGGTTAAACTCGGATGTTTATGATCATCAAAGGTTCCTATTAAAAATCCTCTATACTCTTGGCCACTCGATGACCAGAGTATTTCCGGAAGTGAGCCTCGAGTGGACGACATAGAGAAACGGATCCGAATTCGAACGACCGCACGGGGGAGACGGCCAATATATTTTCAAAACTCGTTTTCCATCGAACGGTCGAAAAAAAAGGACAATAAGCTCTCCGGTGAGGGCCCGCTTTCGAGTCCTAATTATACAGCACACGCCAAATAAATGGGCCTCGTTCCTCGAAACACCGTTGGCTCTCGGCAGTCGAATGCTCGCTTCTCCGTGGCACATCTAACGATAAGTAGAATACCATATGGCGAATCCTTTTGCCACGAGTCAAAATCGCTAGGCACAAGTTGCACGACCTTCGAGCCGTTCGCCTCACAAATCATCTTTAAAAGCAAAAATTAAAGAGCCCACTACGATGGACGAGTTTATTAAAAAGGGTTAACGAAATTTTATATAAATACCTGTATTTTTCTTAACATTGAAATATTGAATTTGATTGATAACGTCAAAGGAAAGGAGTCTATTTGAAGTAGTTTGGATTAAAAAGTTAAATGAAAATTGTCAGTCAAACTGGTTCGCTGACTGAAACGTTCAAAGCGTCACGAGATTAGAGAACATTTTCCACTCCCGTGGAAAACTCTTCCGATAAAATCATAGAAACCTTTGCTTACCACAGTCCACTGTAACTTTTCACCTGCTTTCCTATCTTTCCTGTTCGTAGACGTATACGTGTGCGCATTTATCGTCTGTCATCTTGGCCCGCTAATGCACACGGAGGAGTCCACCTTTCTAACTGACAGGTGCCACTTTCTGGCTAGGAATTGTTTCGGTTATCGTCCGGAAATACCACGACCGCCGTGTACTAATTCGATTTGCGTTAAAAGTGCATAATAAATATGCCCCGTATACCGATGAGTTATTTATGAAATAACGAAAACCGCTCGATTATGATGAATAATTGATAGAAATGTATAATTAAAGAATCAATTTCATATAAAAATTAAACGATTACTCTTCCATCGAATACGAGGGAATAGAATAAAAATTTTGTAAAATTGTCGAACAGAGACGTCGTAAAGACGAGTGTTTTAAAGATATTCAGACGCATTAGAACGCATTTTTGGCACGCAATCACGTAACTGTGGGAAATGTTAGGAGCTTCCACAAAGTTCTACGTAAAAGTAAGCTCGGCCCTCGTAAAAAGGAGGATTCGAACATGAAACGATCCAAGGGGTTCGCCGCTTAGGTGACACCGTCGTGCCAAGGGTTGTCAAACCCCTCGAGATACACCCCCGTGAAAAGTAACCCCTGCAGCCTGCAACTATCTCCACTCGGCTGTTTCTACGTCGACTCCGTGCAAGGAGCAGTCCAGCCACCAATAAGAAATCGGACCGAATGGACCCACGACATTTTCTTTATCGCGTTACACTAACCGAATTCTACGAGATGGAAATGGTCACCGTTTCCTTTTCCAACCTGATATAATATAATATTTGGAGCGGAATGAAAACGTTCATTTCCAACGTGGAAATCGAAGTCTAACTAAATAGAGGAAAAAAAAGGAAAAATTAACAAGACTTTCTGGACAGCCTAACATAATTCGATTTGACGCGTTTCTTAAAAGGTATCCTTTCGTGAATTAAATTTCGTGGACTTGTCTTGGCTGAAAAAAAAACTCGAGGCCGCTTTCATCGCAGAAGAGCCGATATCGTGAGCATTAAACAGATTCCAGGGTACGAGAGTGGTAAAAGGGTGTTATTAGGCTGGAGGGAACTGGTCAAAGGGAATGCAAAAGAACGAGAGTAGAAGAAGAACGTTCGCCCAGAGCATATTCCGGAACAAAGAGTGGCTGAGTCTCTGAAATATGCATCGACTTACAGTCTGAAGGATATTCCACGGAACCAACCCTCCCGCGAGGATATACGAAAGCACGATCGGAGCTTCATATTTCCCGATTTCGAGGGGGAGGTGAATTTAACTCTACCCGAATATCTGCTGCATTCGAAGCGGAAGAAAACGGCGCATAACCGGATCTAAGGTAAGACTTTACGCGTCTATCACTTCCTATAAATGATCCTTATTCCATAACGCGTAACTTATCGTTATATCTTGATATTTTATCATCTTCAATTTTGCTCATCCTTACGTTTCATTTAAATATCAAACAATATTTTGGGAAAATTGACTGACAACCGCATTTAATTGAACTAATTACCCTATGTTTTAGTTGCAGAAATTAATTTGCACCGCATCAAAGATTTCATCCCTTGTTTTTATATTTATTTCAAATTTGACAGATGTCTTAATGTCTATCTAATCTAGGTTTCAGTCTGTTCACTAGTATTACATCCTAGTCAGATTCGAAGCTACCTACTTGAATCTCATCTTCAGCTACGATGTCTTAGAATCAGGAGGGATAATTCGGAACAGCGGACTTCCACGGACGAACGGACTGACGGACGGACGTAGAAACGAACGGACGGGGTAGAGAGTTGCTATAGAAACACTAATTCCGTCTCTGTCGTACCAGCGGCACGCCGCGGCGATCCCTGCAGCCGAGGGAAGAAAAAATAGCGAGGGTGAAAAACCTGGGGGTGACTCAAATAAAAAAACGGATCAATATTAACTCTTTTTTCAGGGGCGGATGGCCCACCGAGTGGGGATACCTCGGTTTCTACCCCTCTCTTTTTCTCCGCAACCTTCTTTTTTTTATCCTCCTAGCCTTTTCGCGCTACACCTTTCCCTCTTACTCTTGTACCCATGCTCTCGCTACATTTTCGACCCTTTTTTTTTTCACCCTTCCAATGGTCCTTCTCTGTCCCTCGAATCGGACCGCTCCTCTTCCTTATTCCTCGACCGCGAGCCAGCTTCTAGGACGAATACGAAATTAGCATTCGCGTTCTCTGGGAGCATGAACAGTTTTTTTTCCCTTCTGGTACTGCAACGTTCAACTTCGTTGCTTGATCTAATGGCTATCGTGGAACTGTAAGTAATATTGTTGTTATAAAATTCTAACGTGAGAATGTAATTGCTGTTGACGATCATCTTTTATTTTCTAACTATATCATAAGCATTAAAAAGAAATAATTAGATAATTGTAGCCAAAAATCATAATGAATTTCTATCATAAGGGTAAAAAATTCTAAGGAAGGTTCCGTATTTAAACGGAACAGAATCGGTATTTAATAGTGTAGCCTGGTCGAAATACTCGACAAAGGTTGATGTATTGCCGGTTATCCCAATGTTCCGTAAACGGGGGATCCGAACACAAAGAACCTATCAATACACGAAACACAATTTGTTCTTTGCTTCCCGATCCAAAGTGGCGACACGTTTCGACAATTCTTTCATTCTGGATCAATTAAATTATTACGTAAAATTGAAATTTGAAAATTACCTATCGGTATGTTGAATACTCTTAAGCAGGGCCGTTTAAAACAAATCCAAAATGTCATCGATATTATTAGTTCACCTCTCGTGGTATATTATCTCAAGCACGTAACGCAACGTTGAAAAAAAAAAAAAACGAGAGCAGAGCGGTGGCCGAGTTTCTCGAAGTCAGTGAATGCGTCCTTGACTTCCGGCCGACCCTTTGCAACCCTTCTTTGCATTCAGTGGCCTCGAAAAAGCGTACCCTTTCACCCTGCGCGCGCCCTCGCCTCTATGACCAAAAGAGCCCCCAAACAAACAGGCATTTCCATGGTTACGCGCAATTACCAGGGTTGACCAACGACTAACTACCCGCCTTTGAGTTTCCACCTTGAAGAACGAGGCAACGGGTAAGCAAATCGGTCAGGGGTCTTGAAATCGAACGCGAAATACATACGGGAGAGGTGATCGGTTCTGTGTTCAGCCGATGCTCAGGAGAGAAAACTAGCCAATATGCAGTAAATTCGCGCGATCACGCATGGCCTAGTTTTGATCTATTTCCTTTACCGTTTTCCCTTCGAGCATCCTTTTTATGGATCACATTTATGGTTGGATACCAACGTCGATAACCAACACGTACGTTTAGAACGAACGGATACGAATTTTACCTGCTCTTGCATTCGCTTCTGTTAGCCGTGTCACGCGTTGCTCCGACTACGGAATTTATCGGCACCGGAGGATATAACGCCCACCTCCCCGGAAGACGTTCCTGGGAAATATAAGGAAGAAATGAATTTCGAGAGGACGCGTTTTAACGCGTTGCTCCTTAACAAAATGGGAAAGAGTGAGTCAGTGATTGTGAGTTGTGTGAGGAAGGGGTCGATTCTGGTAATTGACACCTGAACTGCCACAGTGGAAATGTGTCCCATCCCGTTTTTCCTGAAAATTTCCTGTTTTTTTTTTTTATTTTTTTAAATATTTCATCGTGTTTTGAATTCAGGGTACTGACCACCAGTGAAGGAATAGTTCGATTCATCCCTTCCTATATTCGAGGGTACTATGGGTTCGTAGCAGCAGTGGTCCCATAGAAAAAAAAATCAATGGCGTCAATTCCATTGACATGCACAAATGTGTTCAAGTCCAAGGTCAACAACCGTTTTGAAATCAATCTTCCCACAGGGTTGTTTTGTAGAAATTTACTTCAATATTTATACTAGAAAAATTTGATCTTTCTTTAATCTAAAAGGGTTAAACAACCATTTCTTTCTTTTTAAATAAATTTTTTCAAACAGTGTTTGCAAATGGTCGGTTGTTGGACACACCCTCCCTACATCTTCGTTCGGTCAAAGCCTATCTCGAAGGCTCGCTATGAATTCCTCACAATGGAACACTTGTGTAGCGGATATTTTATCGCTTATGGGTAGGTACCATGGTGTGCTATGGCTTATTTACATAATAGTAGCCGGTACCGAGGCATGCAACTTACACGTATAGGTATATAAAACCGCGACTCATCATGATTTATGCATGGAGACCGTATTTCATAACTAGATACACGCGACACATACGTAGCGAGCCTTTTTCAAACTCCGATCCTCGTCTATATTCCTTGGAACAGTTCGATGCCGTTGGAACGCGATTAATAGGGGCGGAGGTAAAGGAATCGATCATTATTCCGGGATAATTAATGGTATGCAAACGACTTAAGCGAATCAAGGGCGTGATTTATTCGCCAAACGACGAGCAGATGTAAGTTGATTCGACGGTGACGATCACGCCCAATGATTCCGAGATTAATTCAGTGAACATGAACGAGCGAATAGTTGCCGGCCTCGTTTAAATATCCAACCCTTAACGATGTCATAAATTAGATAAACTTGGCGCAGCTGGTGAACGAGCCCTTTCGTCGAATTCTTGGACAATGCCGAGTTTCAAAATAATTTAACAACATCCAAAGTGTAAAATAAAATTGCTAAAAATACTTCAAAAGTACCATCCCCTTTGATTCAAGGAGCCATTCTTAGCCCTGATGTACCTGCTCGACGACCAAACGAAAATGATCTCTCTTCCAAATGATTTAACTTTCGCAATCTCGAAAAATTCGATTCTCCTGGAGAGATTGATTCGAGGACAATGTAGCTGAAACTTTCCATCGTTTCTGTTCTTAAGAGAAAACAATGGAGAAACACGAATGGTGTCAGGGAGGAGGTATCGCGGCACGAGCGTCTCGTGGCTGTAATTGCTGCTCCCGAATTAAATAAAAAAAAAAAAAAAATAAGACGAGGTCGAGTAGAAAGAAGAAGCCGCTGAAACGAGGCTGAGAGTCAGCCCCTCCTGGTCTTCCTCCGGACGATGAAGGGTCGAAGTCGTCGTCGGTGCTCCGACTACCCGGCATATCATTACCCTCACTCTAACCCGTGATCCTCCTCTTACCTCTCCAGACCCACCACTCTTCCTCTTTCACCCGCTTCCGTCTCGCTCGGCTTCTTTTTCTCGGTTCTCTTCACCCTTCCATCTCTTCGTCGAGTAGCAACCCTCGGTACTTCGATTCGCGCGGCCTCTACCCCGCTCCCACCCCTTCGTCACCCCACACCGGGGGCAATATGGCCGCCCCTGCACACTGGATACATTACGGCTGCGTTGCTTAATTACGCAAGATACTTTCTTCGAGGGGGAATCGCGCGTGCTACCGTTTCTTCCCACCCACCCGACCATCGTGGAAAAGAGATCTCCAGCCGGGAGAAGAAAACACGGACGGGGTGAAAATATTTCCTACTCGTTCCTCTTATTTATTCGCCGTCCTACGGTGGACGAAGATGACGCCTCCAGTCAGATTTTTCATTCCAGGGTTGATCTTAGAAACGAAATCAGTCAGATTTTATTAGTATTATTTTATCAAAGCTTTTATATATTCAAAATTATTCTTCGTAATCCACGAAATGATCCATTCAAGAAAATCTATTTCTTCTTATCAATTATTTAAACTTCGTCCCCTTATTGGTGCACGTCATTCTTCACCCTCGATGAGACTTCAGCGGTTCCGCACAACTCGGTAGATCGACGGAAAAAAAAATTAAAAATTAAAATTACAATTTCCCTTCGATGGTGTCTGCCGTGGCGAGGAGACAAACGGGAAAGAAGGAAGGAAAGTTGTACGGTTGATGGTAGGGGGGTGGGCTGATGGCGACAGAACAGGGTAAAGAGAGTGCTCGGCATAAGACATAAAAAATAATGCGCGCGTAAAAAGGCGACGCCCGCTTTCGACCAAAAAAAGGGTACGAAGAGGAGAAAATATTCACGGTTTAGTAACGAGCCATGAATAATAAAGTCGAGAAGTAACGCGAACCGAGCGAGATCGAATGAGAGTCCATTAGTGGATCCGTCTGACGGTGTCCATGGATATGGAAAATCTTTCTTTTCCTTGGCTTCGATTTAAAAATGTTCTAAACAGCTTTAGCATCGAGTTCAACGAACCCTTTTCGATAGAAATAGTAAGGTACAAGGAATAGCATGAGGCGAAAGGATTCATCCCTTCTAGCCGCGGACCCACGGATCCGTGGCACGGAGGGGTTGAAAAAAAAATGGGTTGGGTGATCGTGGGTGAGTCACTATCGGGGCTAGGGTGGGTGCAGACTTTTTATCTATAGGGATTTGCAGCCTAGGTCCGGTTGCACCCTTATACCTAACCCCGCAAGCCGTCCGAATCGACCCACAGCTAGAGAAGACGAAATTATTCATGAGATGCGCGTAGCTGCTGCATCTCTCGATCGAGCATCGATATTTGGAAGGGTTGACGAAAGAGATAAAAAAGAAAAAAAAACATTCCTTCTACAGGCGAAACAAATCGTCTGCGATCGCGTCTGAGAGGAATTTCCGATTATCATACAGATGGAAAGTTAGAGATACCCCCTGTTTAAAGGAGAGGCAGAAATTAAAGGAGCCCAAAACGAAGCCAATCAAATTAAGAGAAAAAAAATGAAAAACCCTGGCAACGATCAGTACAGAGGGGGTAGGAGGGAATAAAGAGGATCAGAGAAGAAGAGGCCTCCGTGATTGCCACTTTTCGCTGACCCAGCCGATTCTTCTACGATCTTCGCCAGGCCAATTGCCGGTACGAATAAAATTTAGATGAGTAACGAGGTCGACGGTGCCATTTAACATTTTATAATCAGAGGTATCGCGAGAGAGGGTGACTTGTCCACGGGAACGGTGGTAAAGCCGGCTCTCGTATTTCTTTCGGGGCTTCTTCTATTCTCAGCTGAGAAAGAAAGAAGAAGAAGAAGAAGAAACGACACCCCCGCGGTATTTCATTCGCTATCCACCACCCTTCTTTACCACCCCCCCGCCTATCTCTGACAGGTCTGAGCTCAGTCAGGACCGTTAGCATCAGCGTCGAACTCGACGCTGGCTGCCTCTCGCAAGTAATTTCGCTTAAAAACGTAATTAGTGTGCGTCGAGATGGGGTTGAGGAAAAAAAAAATCGTTAGGGGGTAGCAAAGTTTTTTTCATAGCGCTGGGGTGCGGGCCAGGCGGTTCGCGAGGCCACCCTACGCTCCGTAGAAAACTAGGGTCCCCTACCCTTGCCTCCTCACCCCAGCCTGGTCGCGTATCTTTTTTTCCTGATCAAATCTTTGGGGTGGACTTCTCGAGTGCTCCGAAGCAACTCGGCCGTGGGGTATCGAACCGTACATCTTCGATGCTCCGAAGAAGTTGAAAGGATAAGGAAAAGGAAGGGTGAAGAAGGAGATGACCTGGTAGATTGATAGGCAGAAGAGGAACGAGCCATTACGTGAAACAGGAACCGAACATTTCTTCTTTCTTCTTTTCTTCAAAAACTAATATCACATCGATCGCATACTTATTACCAACGACATATTTTAAATATTTTATATTCATTTTTTGAATGAATTTTTCGTTTATGAAATTTTAACTTTGATCGAGGTATCGTTGAAATTTCAATATTTATAATGATCGGGATTAATTGTATCGTTCAGTTTCCACGCGGATTCGAAAAGGAGGATTTCAAAATATTCTATAGGAATATAGAAAGCGGTGGCCGATGATACGCGTGCAGGATAATCTGTATACGCGTGTAGTCCTGACAAAATTTATACGCGCGGCAACAGACACCCTTTAACATCGTTTTTGGAACGCCCCAAGTGTTATGTATCCGTACACCGACCTGACACCCTCACTCAATCGAGTGCGGATCGATTTGACACAAAAAGCCTGATATCCTGTGAAAGCGTACACCTCTCGAAAGCCACCCTGAAATCATTTTCGTGACGCTTCATCTCCATAACACGTGTCGACGCCGGCTAATCGTGTCGTTCGAGCGATTTTCATAATCCGTACCGGACATATCTCGAAAAAGATGTACACGGTACTTTTTCACGCGTTCAATTCTTGTCCTCCCGTCCATTTTACAAGGACCGTAAAACGGGAGAGGAAATAAATTTCGGTAAAAGCAAAGTGTCAGAAGCTCGCCGTATGAACACCCCGTCGAGCGTGGAGCACCTGAGTCCAAGACTTATGTACGCTCGCAGAAGGAAGCTGGATTTACGTACACGCTTGGATTCTTCCCGGGAAAGTAGCGCGTAAGCACTTCTGGTCTTGTTAAATTATAAAAACGAGATATTAATATCAATGAGAGAAAGAGAGGACCGTAATATCGGGACCATAGTGGATTTTCTCTTCGCTCGGAGAGAGTACAACCGTAACAGCGTGTTTCATGAAGAAACAAAAAAATAAAGAAGAAACAATATAACGTTAAACGAGCGTAGCGAAAAAGTGATACGAAATATTCATAGAAATATGAGAAAAAGGAATATAGTAACGAAAAGCGTATCGTTCGGTTTTTTATATTCCTTTTTTGAATGTTTAACCATCGAAGCGGGGCAACTGTGGCCTAAATTTACGAAATGATGCTTCGCCTAATATGCGAACTTAGAATTTTTAACGAAAACTTGTATATTGAAAAAATAATTTTTTCAAAATTTTAAAAGCAATTTTAAATTCAATGGTTAATGCGAAGGAAGGGTGACACACTCTCTATTCGCGATGTTGAATTAGAAAACGAAGGATCGACAGAAAGGTGCAAGAACTGATTATAAATTTATAAAGAAACACTTCTCTGCGATGCGTGTCTTCGAAGGGACGGGTCTGGCGCCCTTTGGATTCACCTTCGACCTCTCCCTATCGTTCTCGAAGAGGAACCGTCGAACGTTCTGCAGCGGAAGAAACGAGGCGCGAGAAGAAGAAAAAGACAAAGAGGAGACGAATGGAAAAGAACGAACGAGACGAAGGGATGGGCTGATTGAAGCTGGTATGATGTTTAATTCAAAGAAACTGAAGACACGCCCCGCTAACTACGGAACAAGCCGCGGCATCAACCCCGAAGAAGACTGGACCAGAAAAGAGAAAAAGGAAAAAAAAAGAATAAAGATGCCATGATCCTCTTTGCCCTTCTTAAATCTCCTTGGTAATTGCTTCCTTTCACCGAAGCATGACTTTACGCGTATACTGGAACCTACAGACACCGTCGAGCCACCCTGAAATTCTTCAAATTAAACGCGACCAATTCAACTTTCAAATAATTATAATCGTCGATAGATTGGATAAATGAAAATATTTCTAATGTTTGTAATTAACGTTCCAAATTGTACAGCAACTCCGCCATCGCTACGAACGTCTACCATTTTGTCTCGGGTGCAGCAATTACCGAGGTTGCATTGCAGACTTTCCTGTGCGCATGCCCTCGAGGGTGAAAGGGTTAAAGTCTGCCCACCCTTAACTGGAAGGCAGGTCTTCCAGACCTGTAATTTCTTCCTCTTGCGTTCCACTTTGCGAAGTATTTTCTCTCTCCGTTCGATCCATCTCTTTCACCCCTTAATTTATATTTTATCTTTGCACTGACTCGTATGCTAATATCAACCCTTAATGGTCCAAAATCTCTTACAATACTTACTAATAATTAATATTGGTATAATAATGATAATTTTTTTTACACAAATCTTTCCAAGTTCCTATAATAAAGTCTTTAATTTTCCATAATATAATGTCTCTCGATATTTATAATAATTTGTTTATTATGAAACAAATTATAATAGCTCATGCAATCCCTTTATGATTAATCGGATAATGCGCACGAAGTTCTTTAGGGGGAGGTGAACGCGTTATACCCGATTTGCAACCGCTCCTCTTACTTTTCATTAAATCTAAACCCCTTTTTTTTAAGTCCAAAGCGATCTTCACCCTCGACCGCCTCTCCTAGGCGCAGGGTAACCTCTTTTTTTTCTTTCACCTCCAAAACGCAGCCTCTGGCAAAAACTGACCCCAGTGCGTAGAGCGTAGCTACGAGTCGACACGTGGGTCGAACTCGCAGGCGCGTGCGTTTTGTTTCGTTGAAAACACGCCGGTGAAGCCGCGGGATGAAAAAAGAAATGTATCTGAAAAAAACGGCCGAGACAATGCACGGGCACAGCTGGTTAAACGTGGAAGGGTTAGCGATTAGCATAAAAGGGTACCATTACACGGCGTGAGACGCAATCGGATTCGAAGCGAGCGTAACAAGCCGTATTTATACGATGTTTTTGTCGAAGAAAAACACACATGGGTGTGCCAGGATACAAGCGATCAAGTAGCCTCTACGCTGGCAATTCGAGGCTAATTATCGCGCAAGCTGGATGTTCCATTTTGCTGCGAACTCGGGGTTAATCGTGAATCAGACTTAAGAGACGATATTTCGACTAAAGTTAAAGGTAGAAATTTTTTTTTTTCAAGAAAAGGATTTCGTGTATTAGAAAATAATGACACGCGATCGATACAAGTGAATTGATCGGTAATTTGTCATCTATTTTTTTCCATGCGGTCGTCGTGTTGAAAGGGCGCAACAATGGCAATAATCGCTCAGCTAGCGGGAAAGTTTCAGAAATCATTCCTCCACGGGATGAAATAAATCAAAAGGATAAGAGCCGCAGCGTGTGGACTGCGGTGAAAGTCGAAAGCCACCGAGAGGGTAGCTGAAAATTGTCGATGGAGTTATAAAAGTGGGCTCCGTGCCACCCCTTCGAGCGCGCCCTGATACCACACACCAGGATGGCTGTCCTCGAATTGTGAACAATGCATTATTTATGTCCGATTGCTGGGTATCCTGGTAACATCGAAATTCCTTTATGATACTAACCAATCGTCGCTTCTATTATTATTAATAATGACACTTTACGATGAAATCTTTCGTTTGATTTAATTTTTTAAATTATACCGATCTTGTTGGGAATATAGAGACTTTCCGAAATTTTTCTTGCTCGAAACTTACACGGGTATCAAATTATTTTCTAAAAAATTTCGTTTCTACTTCCCCTTCTCGCAGAAAACCGTCGATCTAACGTACTTATCGTTCGAATTACAGAATCCAGGGTGCTATTCTAATTTGCGCCAACGAATGCACCTCTCTTGATAGACTGGCGTTTCACCTTTCCTCTGTATTCACCTTTTTTCAGTCTTTTTTTTTCTGAAACGTACTCTGACATCGCGGAAACAGGATGAAAAAAAAAAACAAGAGTGGCAGTAATACGAGTGAAAAGTAGTGCTCGTTAAATTATAACAGTTACAGAAGTCTGATTCTGGATAAAGGAAAACTGGCGAACGAAATGAAACCGAGATGGAGAGAGAAAGAGGGTGGCTCTATATATGCATACGAGAACATTCAGGTGTCAATCAAGAATCGAGACCTTTCGACTTTGGGGTGCGGAAATCGGACTTTTTCCGAAAAAATTTACGTATTCATTCATGCGAACAGCCAGCCTGTCACACGAGTGGAAAAAAAGGCAGGATAAGAGAGAGAAAAGGGGGTGGGAGAGAAAGAGAAGTTGAACGAGAAGTCTGTTTGCTTTTTTACCGCTCTTGACTTCATATTTGAGAGCATATTTTTTGCACCAACCGTCACGCATTGTTAATCTCAACTTATTCTCTTTCTCTCTCGTTTTTTTTTTTCCAATCGTCGATACCCCATCGCAAGCATCAAGTAAAATTCAACATCGCGGAAATACAGGGATGAAAGAAAAAGGAATAAATTCGGCGTGTATTTTCTAATTATTTTGTTACGCTTTCGTAACGTGACGTTATCGGGTGATGCATTTTCCGTAGTTGGAAAAGCGCGTGATATACGACCCGTTCACCAGCCTCTGGCGTTTTCAGAGTTCCTGAATGCGGGATGAAATGTCGGTACGCTTCGTCGCAAGTCGAGCATTATATCGCTTTTACATTTATAAAGCTGTCACACACCGTACTCGGGTATCATTGTGAAAGGGGTATTATGCTTTAATAATGGACAGCATCGCGTGTCAGATTCATCCGGTCGAATGGAAATGTACGAAGTTTATTTTGTTTCTCCGCTCGAATCCAATGACGATACATCATAATTGAGAATTATGATTCTATCAGAGAAATAACGCCATCTGTTTATACTTTATGTGTAAAATATTAACATTTTCTCATTATTATAAACCTTTTATAATGAATGATGTAAATCATTGATTTATGTAAAAATTTTCTGCTATATCGGTATATTATATTTTTATTAAAAATAAGTTACGTTACATTCCCACCTGGTGTAAATAAACTTATCGAATAATACAATTATTATTTGAAGCTGATGTAAAAATCGCAATCAGCGTTATAAATATGCATTTCACAATATTTCAGTAGTTTGAAAAAAGTTTCAAAAGTATCAAACAAGATAAATGTTTCTAATTAAGTACCGTACGAATCTTAACATAAATATCATGCAGATGTTGTTACATTTATAAACAGTGATAAACTAATGAACAATGCAATGATGCGAAAGTAACATGAAAATAAATATTTCACGAAATCAATATTTTTCTTATAAAGAATCGCGTTTACAATTCGAAAAGCTAATACTTATTAAATGACATTATATTATGAGCCATTTTGAATGGAAGCAAAATATTCGTTGTATCTTTTCTCTTGTGCTTGCTGTAATTTTTGCAGTTTCTTCATCTGTCCTTTACTAATCTCTTTACCGGAAATATCGTGCGTCGGTATACCCTAAACATAAAACTTTATCAAACACTGTAAAAAGATTTATGGATTGATTAATATATAAATGTTCACTTACATTACTATCGAATTGAGAATATTTATCTTTTTCTAATTTAAACATCTCGGAAGGAGGAATTTTTCTCTGCGCTTCTTTTGCTGCAGCTGCCGCTGCAGCTTCCGCTTTTCTTTTCTCTTTCTCTAGTGACTTTTCCATTTCCATTTTTCTCTTACATTCCTTCTCTCGCAAAAGTTCTTCTTTATTTACTAATTTAACTTTACAAAGTTCTTCGTTACTATCCTCCAAACGTACACCGATATTCGGTAAAATTTCATCACGTAATTTATCACATTCCTCAAGAATATCGTTAGCCTTTAATACTTTAGCATGATTTCTTACTTTTTCCCGGAAACTTGCCAAAACCTCGAGATACGGCATAACAGTTTCTTCAACCTTTAACGAAATTTATACGTGAAAAATCCATATTATAAATTAAAGAGAAAATATATAAGGTGTTCGGCTACGGATGGGCATCTTTTGAGGGAGTGATAGCTGAGATGATTGTGTACAACTTTTTCCTTCACCCGTAGACGAACACCTTCTACATAAAACATACATTTGAATTTTCGGTAATGCTGTCTACCGGGAAACCAATAGTGTCGTGCGGATATGGTATTGCACCAAATATAGTAAACATTTTTGTAATATAAACTGCAATATCTCTAAGCAACAAAGTATTTTGGTGCTTAACTTGTTTCCTATAAATATTGCAATGTGTTACAAGTTCTCTAATCGCATCAAGTGCACTCCTCGTGTCAATATTATCTGTAATAAAATATTTATTAAATACTATTGATACATAATAATCAAAAAAAAAATGTAATAATATGAAATTATCAACTTACCGCATAAGGCAGCGTGTACAGCATCCTTAGCGTTACTGAATTTATTGTTTAACTCTATTTCAGAATTTGTCCATTTAGTAAAGGTATTAATATTTGTTTCTGATCCCAAAGATCTAATTCCGCATTTTATATTTAAGAAAAATTCCTATAATTATATATGTTAAGTATAATATATTAGGTTATTAAAAGTTTTTAAAACATAACTCATAAATGCTTATACCTACATTCAAAAATTTCTCATACTGCATAGCCATATTCATGGTATTATCACTATAATCTAATGTATCCTTCCATGAATGTAAAAGAAATGCAAGTCTGAGTTGTCTTGCTGAATGTTTTTTTAACGCATCTTGTATAGTAATAAAATTTTTTAAAGATTTTGACATCTTGCAACCTGCTATAGTTAAATGACCAGCATGGAGAAAATATCTAACCCAATTAGAATTATTAAAATACGCTTCTGCTTGTGCTATTTCATTATCATGGTGTGGAAATTTCAAATCGACTCCTCCGGTATGAATATCTAAACTTTCTCCGCAAATTATCGACGCCATAACCGAACACTCTATATGCCATCCCGGTCGTCCCTTACCCCAAGGACTGTCCCACCATGGCTCTCCTTCTTTTGAACACTTCCAAAGTGCAAAATCAGTTGATGATCTTTTTTCAGACAGCTCAGTACTGCTTAAAACTCCTAATTAAACAAATTTCCAGTCAAAATCTGACACATATATTTAGAAGCAATCAATTCTTACCTTCTCCTTCTTCTAAGCTTGATGTGTCACCATATGCTTCTGGAACTAGTTTAGCATAATAATGTTTATCTTGCTTATCAAAGGAAGAAACATCAAAATATATGGAACCATTACTCTCATATGCAACTCCATTTTCTATAATTTTTTGAATAAATGCTATAATTTCAGGTATATATTCACTAACTCTTGTCAGAACATTTGGCTTTAACACCTAAAAAAGAATATTTCGCTATAAAATTTTTTTCCATATTTAATTTAAATGTACAGCTGAATTTATCAATTTATTTAATATTACATTTAAAGCATCCATATCCTTGTGAAACTCTGATTCCCAATGTTGTGATAGTTTGCTAAAGATTGAATGTTCTGTGACAGTAGCTCCTTTCTTTTTATCTAGCCACTCAGCTAGTGGGTCACGTGCTTCTTTCAATAATAACTGTATTCACAAATTACAAATACAGTGTTTTTATATACAATTATAATATTTATCTTATCAATATGTAGTGTTAATATCATATACATACTTCTTGATATTCCTTAATTTTATTATCATCTTTAAGCTTGACTGCATTCTCAAGATTTTCTATTGCTTTTTCTACATCACATAACATCTTTTGTAGCATACACTTTTTATCTACATCATTTGTAGCTTTTACTGTACCCTCAAAGGTACACATTACACTTTTTGCATCATCTAGAATTTCATCAAGAGGATGATCTTCTTCTACATAATTTTCATATAAATAATTCTGCCTAGCTCTTTTTATAATTTTGTCATCTATATCAGTAATATTCATTACATATAAAATATCGTATCCAAAATAATCAGACAATACACGGCGTAATATATCAAATGATATATATGATCTGAATAATTAAAAAAAAATTAACATGAAAACAGATATTGTTACATGTTGTATTTTGAGAACATATAAAAAATTGGTTTTACAAGTAAGTTTCTGATTACCTAGCATGTCCCATATGTGATGCATCATAGACTGTAGGTCCACAACTATACCATAATATACGATTTCCAAATTGAGGAATAAATAATTCCTTATCTCTAGTTAAACTATTGTATACTTTAAGAGTTGCAGCATTTTTTCGCTGTGGTGGAGACCAAGGTGGTTGTAGTCTTTTTGCCATTTGTGATCTGTAAAAGCAAAGATGTATGATTATAAAGCAAAAAACAAAAATATATGTCTCTTTTTAATTTGGTTAAAGAACCTTCTTTTTCAAAGAATTACCACTAATTACTTTTAACTCTCTTTAAATGTACATACAAAGAATATGGAAAAGTGTCAATGTCACGTGTTCAGAACCACACTTCTAGTGGTTTCCTTATACTGATATTATTACATTTTTGCAGTCACATACTTGTAAAGACAATTATCTATTATAAAGTGATTTATTTGTTCTTTATTAATAATATATAAAAGATAAAACAATGTAAACATTTTACCTATGGATAAGAATTTTTTATTCAGTCATACTAACCTAAATTATATATCTATTCAAAAAGTGAATATAATAATACTGAAAAGCAATGTTAATAGATGGGATACTAAGCGTATTACTTTATAGTATTATTAATTATCTATTGCTTATCTATAATTGCAATACTTTTATATACATTGCAGTACATATGAAATTTGACATGATGCAATTTCCATGTGATTACTACTATGTATAGAAAATTTCAGAAGAGAATAGTAGCGTGCTCTAGCGGAGTTCGCGTTCCCTATATTGCGGTAAAGTTTAGAGGTTCTCAAACTTCTACTTAGTCGATTTAAATTCTAGAATCAGAATCCCTGTCATGTCATAAACAACGAAGGTGGTTTACGATAGCTGTTATCCTCCAATGGTCCCAATGACATGACGCACTTTATTAATTTACAAAATCTTTGATTTTATTTGATGAAGATTTAAACTGTATTTAAAATTATGGCTCAAGCAAAGGTAAACTCCCAAGAAGAAACAAGTGGGACGCTTAATGATAAAGAGAAAGAGAGTGATGAAAAAGAAGGTATATTGTAAATAAATCTATTTTAAAATGCTATGAAATTAATGTTTATTATATTTCAGCTATTTTTATTAATACATAAAATTTATTACTAATCTTTTTAATGACAGTTTATACAAAATATTTCTTTCAAGTAACAATCATAATGGTATTATTTATTCTTTTTATTAGGCACTACAACAATATTAGAATGTGCAGTTTGTCTTCAACCATGCATATATCCTGCAAGATTGCCTTGCAATCACATATATTGTTATTTATGTGTCAAAGGAGTTGCAAATCAAAGCAAAAGATGCCCTATGTGTCGTCAAGAAATACCTCCTGATTTTCTTAACAGACCACAGTTAGTGGAAGTTGATGAAGCACAGAAAGAATCAGAGCATTTTGAGGAGGAATATCAATGGTTTTATGAGGGTCGAAATGGTAAAATACTTTTTTATATCTTCATTAATTTTATTTATTAAGTATATAAATCTAGCAGGGAAAGTGTTACAGACACATATCCATCTTTTGAAGCAAACATTTCCGAATATAAAATATATTACATATACATTTGCAAATAAATAAGTCACTTCATTATTTGTTTAAAGCTTTAAATAAAATATAGAGAAGTTTATGTCCTACCCCCTTCATAGGTTGGTGGAAATATGATTCAAGGACCAGCCAGGATTTGGAGGATATTTACAACCTAGGTAGCACCCAGTGTGAAATTTTAATTTGCGGCATGCTTTATGTAATTGATTTTAAAAATAAATATCAGTATAGAAAACATCAACCATATTTTAAACGTAATATTAAGCGGGACAAAAAAGATGCACCTTGCAAGGGTGTCTCAGGAATAAAATAATTATATTTTGCACATCTTTTCATACATATAATTGATATGAGGCGTTTTCAGAACTTACTGGTATTTAGAAGTCATATAATTTATAGAACTATGTATGGTTTTACACAGCACATAAAATTTCTTGTAAGGTATTGTATGATATAAGGAATATGAATCTCTATTATTTTGTTACAAAAGTTATGATTTAGTTTTAATGTGTATTTGTAATAAAACCTCTATATTCCAGAATATAAGTTATTTTTTCTTTGTAAATTTCCCAATTAAAAACATAAAATATTTACTAGATAACTTTAAAATGTTAAAGTATTTCTGCACACTGGCTATTAATTCCCTTGCATTATAGAATACATAACTTGTGTAATTCTTAAATTATATTGTTGCAGGTTGGTGGCAATATGATCAACGTACAAGCCATGAATTGGAAACTGCATATAAACAAGGCAAACGGAATTGCGAATTATTAATTGCTGGATTTCTTTATATTGCTGATTTTGGTTCAATGCTTCAATTACGTAGAAATGATCCTTCTAGACGAAGAAAAATTAAACGTGATTTGTATAATGTACCCAAAAAAGGAGTTGCAGGTTTAAGATTAAATCATCAAGATGAAGAAATTATTAGAGAAGTAAGGGGAGCAGAAAGACCAGCTAGTCCCGCAAGTGATGATATGGGTATAATGTTTAGTAAATATTTTTATTTATTCAAATTTTAATGTTGTATGTAATAACTTTGCAGTGACTTTTAACTATTTGGGTAATATAATTTTATACTTAAAGGCACGGGAGATGGTACAAATACTCCAGTACCTCCAAGTAATACACCACAAACACCAGCAGGTGGAACAGCAAGTGGTGATGCTACACCTCTAAATGATAGAATGGAACAAAGAGACTCTTTGCATCAAGTATTAGAACAAATGCGTTCCTTAGTTCTGAGAGAACATTTATCTTCAGACACAGATGATGAATTAGATGAAGATGAAGAAACTTCTACTCATCCTACATTATAATGACTACAAACGTCTAACATTTCCTATTCATCAAACGAAGATCATTTTTGAAAAAAGCTTAAATTTATTAAAATAAATGTAGCATCTCATTAAATGAAAGATATAGTGTAATAAATTCATGTACATGATTTAAAGATACAGAACGCTTTATATACGATATACGATCTATATACTGTTCTGTGATGAAGAAAATTAAGTACAACAATTAAGTCTTTCACATTCAAAATATCCAATGAATGATTATTTCAAGTATTCTCTTACAATACTCATGGTTTATAAATTATTCATCAGTATACATCTGTAACTCAACATTTTTATCATTTTCAAACATGTTTTTCAGAAAGATATCATTCCATGCTGCTGTACTTTAATGTTCTACTTAATTCTGATATGTATAATTTCTGTTATTATTATTCTAGATTATATTGTAAAATTCTTAAATGTAGGTCATCGAGAGTTATTAAGGGTATCTAAAACAAAAAAATAATAATAGAATCTATTTGTGTGTACATAAAATGTAATATATTTCATTGTTTAACAATGTTTCGCTTGCACGCTCCACATAATTGGCAGACTGCCGTTTTTTTACTCGCTCTTTATTTTAAGAATAAAAAGTTCGATGAAATTCGCCAACTAATGTTCTTTGTTATAATATTATGTTAACACCTAGCGAACTTATCGATTCAATATTATCCCAAGAGGAATAAATTGCCAAAATTGGTGAATTGAAAAATGCATTTCAAAAACTGTACATTTCAGAATTTCTAAATTTATATAGTGTTATGATATGCAAGAATTAAGCATGTATTTTTTTTGTATATTTTGAAATATTGTAATTGTTAACAGTTAATATATATATATCTGATTGTATTAAATAATATATTTATTTTAAGCTGTACATATATGATACAATTTTTTATTTTTATTAGGTCATCCCATAAATTCGTGCCGTTTCTTGAACGGTTACATATGTATGTAAAATTCGGCACGAACTTACGGGATGACCTAATACATGTATTTAATTTTTTCATCAATATTAACTGATCTTCGATGTGCTTATTAAACTGTTGGTATATATCTTAAAAAAAGTTGAACAAATACTTATTTACTTGGATATAAAATATTTTGTTTTGATTGTAAATTAAATTTGCCCGCCATGAAAGCATGTCAAAACTATAATCAAAGAAACTTCCATGTGGGTAATAAAAGCCGGTCTACCGCCAGATTCTGAAGTTATTTATGAAAGCGAAATCTTGTAGAAAAAGCAATGATTCATTATGTACTAATGATATAATTTAAAAGAAATGTGTTTGATATATAATTTATAAGGACTGTGTTACTTTTAGTTGCAACATTGACATAGATTTTTTTTTATACGCAATATCATATAGAATGTAGAGTATTGGTTTTCGGGCTGTACGTTTTCAACAGTTTTCAGTTAATAAATTTGAGATAGACGGCGTTCAAATAAAGAAAAAAATAACAGTTGCTAAATAAATTGTATACAATTGTTTGTTATAACATTATATCGCGTTCAAACGATCAAACGAACAGTTAGCTTTTATTAACGCAATATGAAACAGTTACGTTATACGTAGAATACGGTAAAAAAAAGATTTTATTTATATGAATAGTTATAAGAACGAAATAAATAAAAAATAATACGACGAAAAGAAAGTATATATAAATAGATTGAAACTACTGTAATCGCATGATCTTCCGGTCGCATTATTTGATAAGTCTAAGGTGGCCCAGTTTCAATTAACGGTTAGATTTGAATAAAAATATATTTACGGTGTTTAACAAAACAATTTGTGTTTCAGATCACAGATTCGTTTATGTAATTAAACAAAAATTGGTGCATCATATAAGAGGACATAAATTTTATAACGCAATGAACATACAAAAAAGTCCAGAAGAAATAATCATTTTTGTGACCCATGTCGAAGCAGAGGGTCCATTCCTCAAAATTTGGGGTCAGGTTGACAAAAATTCTGCAACATGTGTGGAACGTATGATTTTACCTTTGGTCGAACAATTTACCAGAAGTCAAGGTTGTATCGGACCTTTGGCAGCCAATTTATACATAAATGCTCTTTGCTGTGCTAGATTTCAAAATGAGGGGTATTATCGAGCTAGAGTAATTAATATACGACCTGATGGTATGGTAGTTCTGCAATTCATTGACTATGGCAATATTGAAGTTCTACCACCTCAGGAGATTCATCTGCTTGATACTATACCTGGTTCTGAATCTTTGAAATCATTTCCACCTGTGGCATTTGATTTCGCATTGATGAATGTGTTGCCTGTAAATGATGTTTGGGAGAACAAGATAATTGAGTCAATTAAAAAGTCCCTATGGTATAATGAATATAAAATTTTGATTGGTTCTGTGGTTAACAATTACCGGTTTATTAAACTTTGGTACAATAATGAAGATTTCAGTGAATTACTGATTAAGAAACACATGGCAATAGGAGCTACATTGCATGACATGTTCAGGTATTTATTTTTATATTAATATATCGTTTTTATAAAATATTTTAAATTTCAAATATGTCTACATTATCTTTATTTATTAAAATTTGTCCATATGTTATAGGCCAAAATGTATACAACAACCTCAAGTGCCAATATATCAACCATCTAAACATTCTATCAGTAGTAACTGTCCTACAATGACACCTGTAGATAATATGAATCCATTGAGAAGTGATGGAAATGAAATGCATAGATATCAACCAAATGTTCCTTTATGTTGTGCAACTCTACAGAAACAAATGATGCAGGCACCTGTTCAAGAAGCTCTTGTTTTTAAATCTCGTGTTTTAGACGTTCCATCAAAACACGATGTATACGTATCTTGTGTAGAAGACGGTCCGCATAAGTTTTCTGTTCAACTTCAAAGCACTTCTGAAATATTAAGGGTACTCATGTTAGAGATTAATGCTCATCCATTAGAACCATTACAAGAACCTCCTTTACCTGGTTCAGTATGCCTAGGTCGTTACACACGAGATAAAGCGTTATGTAGAGCTGTTGTAATGTCTGTAATGGAAAGCAAATGTAAACTTTATTATGTTGATTTTGGCCATACAGAATTGTTACCGTACACGGATATTTTCCAATTACCACCTCATTTTATTAATCCTAGAGTACTTTCTATACGATTAACGCTGAGTGGTGTTTACGAGTTAAATGCTACAGATGAAATGAAACAATACTTTAAAGAAATAGTGACAGGAAAACCACTGGTTTTACATGTACGTCCACCGGAAGGACCACCGTTGGTTCAATATGGAGATTTATATGATAATGAAAAGAATATAAAGGATATTCTCAGACAAGCATTTCCAACTCCAAGTACAATGACACCTGCAGCTACATCTCTTATGTATCAAGAACCAAAAAAATTATTAAAGGGCACTGAAGAAGATGTGCTCGTTTCATTTGTAGAATCTTGCGAAAAGTTTTTTGTACAATTGCAAAACAACGTGAAATCTCTTGAATTAGTAATGAATCATCTGGCAGAATTTTGTAAAACTGCGCCAATTTTAAGCTTATCGCATCTAAATATTGGTCTTCCTTGTGCTGCTTTGTATGATAATCAATGGTATAGGGCACAAATCATTGGTATAAATGAAAATAGCATAAAGGTTTTATATGTTGACTATGGCAATGAAGAAACAGTACCTTTATCATCTCTTCGTTTCATCCGAGAAGATTTAGTTAAAAAATTATCAGCTCAAGCTATAAAATGTGTACTGAACGGTTGGGGACTTTTGCCATGTACTCAAGAAGTGTATGATCAGTTTGAATTAATAATTTTAGAGAAAAGTTTACGCTTAAGAGTAGTAGATGTAACTGCGGATGGCGTAGTAGTAGATTTATACGAACCCGAAACAATGGAGGATATTAGATCGCAAATGCTCCAACCCACTGAAGACGAGAAGAAAGTAATAAATCAACCGAATTATGAAACTATGGAAGAACAACATCCCGTAAAAATCAGTCCAAAAATGAATCAAAGCGAAAGTACAAATAAATGGCATAAAAAAGATCAGTCAGATTCGTGGCGTCAGCCAGCAAATAGAGACTTTGCTCAAGAAAAGAATAAATTTAAAACTTGGAAAGATGAATCGAACGAAGGAAAACTAAACGATACTAGAAACGATAAAGGTAATTTTCATCGTAATGATACACGAAATGAAAGATTTAATAGGGACGACTTTTCTAATAATAGAAATACGAGAGATAAATGGAATAACAAAAACGAATATAACGATTCATTTAAGGGTGGAAGAAGTCCCAGAGGTGGAGGTAGAAACAAAACTTCAGGATATGGTGGATTTAAAAATCATTCCTCTTCAGATAAAAGTTGGAGCGATAAAGATTCAGATACATCATCTAAAGGAAGTAGCAGACGGGGAAGGAATGGTTCTACTCGTGGTTATTCCAAACGCGAAGGATTCTCTGGAAGAATTCAAAGAGACAAATACAGTGACAAAGAAAATGATAGAAGCTTTAGAGGCGGAAAGACGAATAACGACTTCTCTCGTGGAAATGATAGATTCAGGGATAAGAAAGGACAAGGATACAGGTTATCACAAAACAAGTTAAATGCTGTAAATTCTTTCTCTGATGGGGAACCACGAAGATATAGTCCAATGAGAAATAGAAACGAAGTTCGTATACCATCTCCTAATATAGATATTGGATCTACAAAAACTTGTGAAGTAGTCTTTACAACTAGCCTCTCTGACTTCTTTATTCAGTTAAGTCCTGATTATACTGCTTTAGACTCTGTAATGGAAAATATCGCATCAATATACGAGGAAGGTGGAGAATTACTAAAAGAATCTGAAATATTATCTGGGGTGTACTGCATTGCTCAATATTCGGTAGACTTAAAATGGTACAGAGCATTGATTAAATCTGTTGAAGGGAACAGTGCAACTGTACAGTTTGTAGATTATGGGAACACAGAAACAGTTGAATTTGACAAAATCAAAGTTATTCAGGAAGAATTTTTAAAACTTCCAGCACAAGCTGTGCATTGTAAATTACTTGGTCTAAAAGATGATGCTCTTGACAACAACAGAGTAAAAGATTTCGAAGATAAAGTTACTGAGAAAACGTTAGAAGCGGAATTTATAATCGAAGAAAATGGTAGATACTGTGTTTTATTACGAGAAGTTATCGAAGGCTGGCCGACCAATACTTTTATAAATGAAGAATTCTGTAAAAATATTGATTTACAAAAAGCAAAGGAAGATGCACTATATAGTAAAAAAACTTCTCCTACTACAAAACAATTCAAATCACCTGATTATGCGTCTTCGGATGCTAAATGGACAACGATTTCGGATATACTTAGAACTACGAAAGATGCGATTATCACATGGTTTACTAATCCTAATAATTTTTATTGTCAGGTACTTGATAATGAAAGTGAATTTAGAACTATGATGAATGAAATTCAAAAAATATACGTTGGAAGAGAACCTGTTCCATCTTACACATTACAGGTAATAGATCAATATGAACTATGTTGAAATTTTACTATTTCAAGTTAATTATAAAACAATTATTATTTTCAGATTGGTTCATCAGTAATAGCAATATTTTCCGAAGATGGAGCTCTTTATCGTGCAGAAATTCTTGAATTAAATAAATTAAATGGTCATCTTGTTCAGTACATAGATTTCGGAAACAGTGCTGTAGTTAATACCAACAAAATTTATCCAGTAGAAAAGAAATTAATGCGTCTTCCTAAACAAGCTGTTCACTGTTCTTTATTAAATATTGTTCCAAAAGATAATCAGGGCTGGTCAAAAATAAATACAGCAGCAATTGATAACTGTTTTAATGCTGACAGATTTGAGTGCGTATTTCATGATCTAAAGGATGATAAATATTTAATATCTTTATCGAATAATGGAAATGATGTTGCTGCAACATTAGTTGAAAAAGATCTTGCAACATTTGCATCAGAGAGTAAATCAGATGCCGCTGTTGAAGGTACAGTACTTCTCGAAATTCTTAAAAATTTAGTAAATCAAGTAAAATTATTATTTTACTTACAGGTAGCGATACCACAACATCCGCAGTTTCACCTAATGTAGAGAGAGTAGATATAAATCTTCTAAGTGGTCAAGTACTGAGAGTTAAGGTTTCAAGTGTTGAAAATGCATCAAAGTTTTATGTTCAGTTACCTTCAGCTTCTGAATGTGAAACCAGAATCAACACCTATATGGCTAACAAAGATCCTGAGGTATGTTTTATGTGTTCATATCAAATTATATTATTTTTGTAACCATAATACAAAGAATACGAACTTAAGTTACATATTTAAACAAGATTGTGGTATGATACTAGTGCTATAGCTAGTACATTATAATCCGTTTTTCGTTCCTTTATATATTTTTGGTGTTACTATGAGTAGTAAAAAATTACGTTAACATACTAATTCTTCAACTAACTAAAATAAGTATAAAAAATTTTATGCCGTTTACGCAATGGTATTTCACTAATTTTCATTATTTTAATCATAATATTTCTTACATTCCATTGCACGATGTATGGTATTAATAACTAAATCGGTAAACTGTATTGTCCCTATGCTGTGCTATTCTCAATCACTAAGTTGTTTTACATACTTGATATGTTATACATTGATTATAGAAAATACCCCTGCCATTTTGTATCGTTATTTAACAATCTCTAAATTGTATATGTATATTTGATAAAGTAATTAATTAGGTAAGTCCTTGTGTTTTGTACACTGCTCCGTTTTGTAAATTCGTGTATTATTTGTTTTTGTTATTTTAATATATTTGGTATTTTTCAGTTAGAATACAATTTAGTTCAGTAAATAGGACTAAAATCTATTTTGAAAATATATATAGTATTGTGTATGTTTAAAAACTTTTTAATTTGCATATTTTACTCTTTTGTGATTTGAAAACTAATATTTTTATTATTACATATATCTTTGTATTTTTACTTACACTCCATTTACAATTTGTTCTATTTCAAATAAATATTTTTAACATTGCATGCTTTAAATTGTTTATTGTTATGTATCAAATAATTTTTTAAATTGACAATCTTTTAGTACTAATTAAAATAAGATTGTTATCATTGTTAATTTATTTTCATCTACATTTTAAAAATGTTAATTCATCCAGTATTTTACAAACATGATAGTTCAGAGCTTACTTATTTATTAATCTTATTATCCATTATGTACTTCGAAATTTAATCCAAAAATGCAGGATAACATAAAACTAATGTTATTGTGAACTATTTCAAAATTAAAGTCTCTTGTATATGGTTATATAAAATGATTTCTGCGAATAATATCGGTAAGAAATAAGTATGGTAATGGCAGGTGATGCAACGATTAGCAGCCCATGAGATATGCCTGGGCACAGGTTGTTTGATTTATTCAAATGGAGTTTGGAGGCGAGCGGTAATCAATAACCATTCACGAACTGCAGGCTTTGATGTAAAATTCATTGATACTGGAGCATATGATGAAATTCTCTTGGATAGTGTGAGTTTTTTTTTAAAAGAAAACGAGATCAATCTACATGCTAGATTCACTTTACCTACAGATAATATAACATTATTGCTAGGAGTAGGAGTTACTTAATACCATACTTACTGCATTGAAGAATGTTTAGTAGAATTAAATGTATTAAAAGTTATATTTCAGGCTATTAATATTCAGACTACAAATCCATAAATTAATCATTTTATTGCTTTATTTTTTATTATCAAGCAAAGCATTTAACTTAAGTATTTAAAATATTTATTAATAAGATTCTTATATTCTCTGCTTCAAATTTTATTTTTAATATAAATATTCAATTACTAATATATTCTGTTAATTTAGGTGCTAGCCTTACCAGGAGAACTTTCAGTTATGCAAAATCAGGCAATTGAATGCTCTCTTGCAGATGTTGTATCTTCTCCCGAAACAGATAATGCATTGAAAAAACATGCTGAAGGGAAAGAAGTAATAATATGTGTTAATGAGGTTGACAATAATAGGTAAATACAATATTAATCATCGATGTTGTTCAAAAACAAAACAATGGATAGTTTTAATATACGTTCTTATATCTTTTCAGACTCATTGTAAAAGTATTTGACTTATTTGGTAACAAAATAAAGGTCTCTGAAGATTCTGACGAGAAAATACCTCCAATATGTCCGATGCCTATTTTAAGTTCTACTCACAAAGTATCAGTATCATACGCAGATCATTCTGCTAGTATATGGCTTCAGCGTAACGCAGAATACATTTTGGATACAAATTTAAGCGAGGCGCTTGATCAGCATTATTCTACTTCCGGAAAATTAATAGAACCAACCGTAGGTCTTGTATGTGCTGCTAAAAGTGTCGATGGTCATTGGTATCGTGCTAAAATTATAAAATGTACCGACAATGGAGTTTACGTGAATTTCATTGATTATGGTAATAACGAAGAAGTGACCCCTGATGTAGTAACGGCTTTAGAGCCACGTTTCTATATACCACATCAATTAGCTATCAATGTATCGTTACCGGTAACGCTTAATTGTCCAATACCTGAGCAATTAAGCGTACTACAAAATTATTTATCAAATAAAGAACTTACTGCTGTTTTCCGTAATACAAACAATAAATGGATCGTAGAATTATTAGATGATGGAGAAAAGATCAGTGACAAATTCCGCTCGCTCAATGCAGAAGAACTGTCTAGTACAGGAAAACCATATATTCACAATGTGATGGTAGGTTCTACCTACAATGTATACGTATCTCATACAGATTCTCCTAGTCAATTCTGGCTTCAACATGTGGACGATGCTACTGAACTTTCAACCAAACAAGAAGAGCTTCAAGAACAAGCTCCCACGTTCCCAGCTGTAGAGGGAATACTAGAAGAAGGAAGTCTATGTGTTGCTGTGTACACCATAGACAACTTATGGTACAGAGCACAAGTACTTGATGCTGACGAAGATATCACAACTGTTCGTTTCATTGATTATGGAAACACAGATATTATCGACAATAAGTCTGTGAATATTCGACAGATACCAGACTCGTGGAAAGAGATAAAGGAATATTCAGTTAAATGCAGATTAGATGTTATTCCTGTAGATTCGGAGGATTGGAATGTTACAACTTGTGAGAAATTTGAAAGTTTAGTAACATCCGTTGAATCTTTGCAAGCATCGATAATAGCAAATAGTATTCCAAAACGAGTAGATTTATTGATAAATGGGAAAAGTATTAGTGAAACGTTGGTCGATGAACATCAGGCTGTAAAGGTTCACAGAGAAGAAGAACTAATTGACGAGATAGTTGATCTTGAATTGGATCCTCATTCTGCTTTCGTAAGTCACGTTAATTCTCCAAGTGAGTTCTGGGTTCAAGAAGAAAAGTCTGTAGGTGATTTAGAAGTTATGACTGACAGATTTATCGTAGCGCATATGTTTCCCAAAGTCGACGAGATTAAAGAAAATTTATTATGCGTTGCAAAGTATCCTGAAGATGAATATTGGTATAGGGCACGCGTTGTATCACACAGTGATAATGCCACACAAGTTATATATATCGATTACGGAAATTCTGCTACCTCGACTGAAATATGCGCCATACCTGAAGACCTTGCGATTATACCTCCATTGTCAAGAAAATGTAGCTTAGTTATGCCAGAAGGAATTACGGAATGGTCACAGAGAGCTTGCGAAGAGTTTACAAAATTGGCTGCTGATGGGGCAACTATATTTTTATTAGACGTTCTAAAAGAAGATGAAACATCGTTAGTGAAGTTAACGTTGAACGGTGAAAACGTAACCGATATACTTGCAAACTTCTGCGAACGTTTCCCACCGATAATAGAGGAACGATTACCTCCTTTGGGCGAAGAAAATTCACCGAATGTATTTGTAACTCGCGTTAATTCACCGGATGATTTCTGGATTCAAACTGAAAGTAGCACCGCAGATTTAAACACGATGACAGACAGACTGCAGGCAGCTCCTAGTTTCCTTCCTCTAAACACGTTTGAGACTGGTACCATTTGTGCTGCAAAGTATTCTGAAGATGAACAATGGTATAGAGCTAAGATCCTTTCTCATTCTGAAAATGGTACTGAAGTTTTATTCATAGATTATGGCAATGTAGAGATTACAAATGAAACACGAGTGCTGCCTGTAGATATTATAAATATTCCTCCTTTAGCCAAACACTGTGCTATGCAAAAACCGAATTCAATAAGTGAATGGTCTCAAGAAATGCGCAAAACGTTCGAGGAACTGGCTGCAGATGGAGAAACGACGTTTCAGTTTGAGATTCTTGATGACACTAATGATCCAATGCATGTGAATCTTAGTTTTGAAGGAACAAATGTTGTTGATATTGTAATAACACACACTGAAGATGAATCTTCAGATGCAGCTATCGCAAAGGAAGATTCATTTAAAGATGAAAACATTAATAAAATAGCAGATGAGAAAACACATGAACCTGTAGAAAATGATGAAGCTCGGAAACAAGAAACAGAAGAAAATGTAAATAATGAATGCTCGAACATGAACTCTTCAGTGGAGCTTACCATTGATGAAATAGTTCAGAGTATGAAACCGGACGAACTAGAAGAAGAGGAAACCATTGAAAGTAATAATATTAATTTAGAAACCAATGAGAATGATGTTGTTAAAAAAGTAACAACAAATTTAGAAGAACAAATTGAAATACAATCATCTAATGATGTAAATCAAACGCAAAAAACAGAAATTGATACTGAAACACAAAATGTGAATGAAACAGAAGTTGCATTAAACGTAATAGAAGTTACAAAATCAGATTCAGTCTCGACTTTGGTAAACACCATAACTGATTTGCAAAATCCTGAAGAAGAACAAACTAATATATCTGGTTCAAAAATAGAAAGTATCGATAATGTTAGAGACACGGCAGAATTAGAATCACCAAATAAGGAATCTGTGACAACTGATAAAATAGAAGAAATATGTGAATTAAAGAAAGATGTGCAAAGTAGTAATCTGAATGAAGAAAACACAATTGAAGTAGAGTCAACTAATGAGCAATCTGTAACAACTGATGAAATAGAAGAAATATGTGAATTACAGAAAGACGTGCAAAGTAGTAATCTGAATGAAGAAAACACAATTGAAGTAGAGTCAACTAATGAGCAATCTGTTACAACTGATAAAAAAGACGAAATATGCGAATTAAAAAAAGACGTACAAAGTAGTAATCTGAATGAAGAAAACACAGTTGAAGTAGAGTCAACTAGTGAGCAATCTGCTGTAACAACTGATAAAAAAGAAGAAATATGCGAATTAAAGAAAGACGTACAAAGTAGTAATCTGAATGAAGAAAACACACTTGAAGTAGTGTCAACTAGTGAGCAATCTTTAACAACTGATAAAAAAGAAGAAATATGTGAATTAAAGAAAGACGTACAAAGTAGTAATTTGAATAAAGAAAGCACAGCAGAATTAGAATCACCAAAACAGGAACCTGTAACAACAGATAAAAAAGAAGAAATATGTGATTTAAACAAAGATATACAAAATAATAATGAAGAAAACACAGCAAAATTAGAATCAACCAGCGAACAACATGTAACAAATGATAATAAGGAAGAAACATGTGAATTGAAGACAAATATACAAAGTAACAATGAAGAAAACACAGAATTAAAGGCAGCTAATGAACAGTCTGTAACAAATGATAAAAAAGAAGAAATATGCGAATTAAAGAAAGACATACAAAGTAGTAATTTGAATGAAGAAAGCTCAGCAGAATTAGAATCACCAAAAAAAGGAAACTGTAACAACTGACAAAAAAGAAGAAATATGTGAATCAAAGAAAGACGAACGAAGTAATAATCTGAATGAAGAAAGCACAGCAAAATTAGAATCAACCAGTAAACATCATGTAACAAATGATAATAAGGAAGAAACATGTGGATTGAAGACAGATACACAAAGTAATAATGAAGAAAACTCAGAATTAAAGGTAGCCAATGAGCAGTCTGTAACAAGTGATACCTGCACAGAAGTTTCGCAAAAAGAAGTCGTTAATGGGGATAAAATTAATAATGAAGAAAAAGAAAGTGACAGTGAAAACTGTAAGGTACAAGATGAAAACAAAGATAATGTAAGTACAACAGGCCCTAAAGATTGTTCTGAGATAAAGGCAGATAAAGTGGATAAAAAGGAATGTTTAGATGTACAGTTTGTAGAAATAGCAAACAACGAATGTAGTAAGATTATTGACACACCAAAAACGATTTCATTAAGTGACTTATCAGTTTCTACGAATGTTGAAAAGAAAAAAGATAATGAAAATTCTTTGCCCTCTGAAGGTACTTCAGATTCTTGTAAATGATTGTATACAAAGACTAATCTCATATTTGAAAATAATTTTTTAAAAAACACTTAATCCTTTTCTGAATGAATTATTTAATTTTGCAAAGAGATCTGTGTTTTATTTAATATAGTTTGATTATATGAACAATATCTTGCTTGAAAAATATAAAATGCGCAGATAAGAAATATTATCGTGCTTTGTTCGAAGAAGAAATTTTCAGTAAAAGACAACATTCCTAAATATATATTGCGGCTTTAAATGTAAAGAAATTGGAGTATAAAACATTATTTTTATTTCTTTTATATTTTTTCACGTAATTAGTAAACATAATTTTTATTATTATTTCATTTTGTATATTATTATTACGCAAACTTCGTTTTATAGTAACATGAAAGCATAAAAATAATAATGAAATATTTTCTGGTGCTTTGCCAAAGAGTAATAAAGGTCATATTTGCGTTACATATATTAATAAAGGACTATACTTCAGTTTCGATATAATTTTAGTATAGGATAAACAAAGACAGAGACAATTTCAGAAATTAAATATCTGAACATAAATTTGATATAATGTATGAAAGTTACATGAATTTGTTTTTACTTAACGTGATAAAAAGTTTTAATTTGTATTATTTATTCATTCAAAGATTATTATTATAAAATTAGTTATTTCCTTAAAACATTTTAATCCATTAATAATTACTCAAACATTATGCAAACTTAATATTTGCCTATGGATAAAATAACTAAATGCTGTTTAACAGTAAACTAAGTACATGTAATTTATAATGCGTTTATTAAATAAGAAATTAAGGTACTCGATAAAATCAATATAAAAAGTTATAGAGTACATAATATAGATATATTATTAATATTATTCAGGTACTATCTATGAAGTTAATAAAACATTTTATATTTAAACAAATATTTCATAAGATTATATCAAGTTTATGAAACAAATAAGATTAAAGATGTTTATTTTCTTTGTCGGTCTATTTATTTTTTTAAACAACCGTACTATGATGTTATCTTTTTTTATAAACATAAGCTATTAAAAAAAACAAATTATATTTTATTATTAATTATTACATAAATGAGTTGATAATAGTTTGATTTTCATAATTGGTTTAGTTTATACTGGAATTAATACTGTTGTATGTTTAACGAATTTTTATAATATTTTATTAATTATATGTTCATATACGCCTCTATAATAAAAGGAAACGTTTATTTTTTTTTCATTTCTGAAATTACAAAATTAAAATGCCCCCCAATAGTGATATTGTTAACTGATGCGATATTTCTTTCATGAACCTTTATTGCAATAATGTGATAAGATTCCCGAATGCCCTTTAATTGTACTCACAGTATTGCGTTCTTTAACATGAGATTATGTAAACATTTCTATTATAATAAAGTATATTTTCTAATACGAGTGGAAATGTTTCATCTTTAGTACAGTAATAATAAGAGTGAAGGAAAGTATTTAAATTTTGATGAGAAATTACTTTGTTTTTATTCAAGTGATGATATATTTTCCAGAAATTTTTTCTATGTTTTATCTTCACTTTCTTGCTTATGTTCTTTATCTTCACTTGATTGTTGTCTCCTTCTCTTCTTGTGTCCGTACTTATTCTTTTCTGCTTAGTGAAAAATTCATATTTTAAACTTAAATTGTCTATAAAAAGTAATATTGTATTATATACCTTTTCTTTTAGCTGTTTGTACATTTCTGTTCATGTCAGTATTATATTTTTCTATTCTTCTCTTTACCATACTCTCACGAGCTATAGCTATTTCATCTTCCAGATACCATCGCAGAGGACCTCCACATCGTTCACATACCAATCGATCGTTCAAAGGTCCAAGAGCACCACCCCTTGAAGTACCATCTTGATTATCATTTCCTCCTCGTAATCTATTTTGATATCCACCTCGTAGTCCATTTGTATATACACTTCGTCGTCTACCCGCATTTCTACCTCGTCCACCTTTTTGAAATCCTTTTTGACCGCCGCGTAGTCCGGAAGATGAAAGTTCGTCTTCGTTAATGCGAAATTTAATATCAGGTCCTTCGTTGGTTGTGCCGCGTGAGAGAAAAGGTAGTATCGAAACTTTATGTTTCGAAAACCCTGAATTATCCTTGACGTCACAACAGAATCCATAAGGTTTTAATAAAAGGTTTTGTTTCGATGTGGCAACATGATGTTTCCTCGATGTTCCATCTTTTTTCATCTTGCCAAAAATTGTACTACTAATAATTTTGATTTAAGCCAGAAAATTAACGAAAAAGAATTATGAAAGCATTTTAGAATTTTGTAGGATGTTAGATTTGGAGTTTTGTAGTTTAGAGTTTTGTAAAGAATGATAGGTTTGGAAAGTTTGAAACGACTATCTGCAAGAATCATTTATTATTTTTGTTTGTTGTATCAATACAAATGAAAATGTCTTCATTTTGACTATACTTTAATTTCATTAGTTTATCTTCTCGTGATTAAAAATCGAAGATACAGGAAGACGAATACAATTTTCCCGCTATGATGACGTAGGCGCGTTAATTTTTATTGGTCAGCTCTTACAGCACGTGTATTTTATCATGCGACGTTTTACATAAATTGATGACAAAACATTGAGAAAGATGTGTTTAAAGATCATCGAATGATGTGTAAAATATCCCGATTAAAATTATGAATTCTTCTACTTTGTCGTCTGGAACTTTGGGCCACTCGCCAGGGCAACGAGCCTCAGAACCTGAGGATTCCGAATTAACCTCTAGTGGAAATCAAACTTCAAAAATCTTGAATCAAATGAAATCAGAATTACAGGAGCAAAAGCAACAAAAACGATTACTTCGGGAGCTGCATTTAAAACGTGTTCAATCATTGCGAAAGGAATTGGATTACATCAAAGCAACTGAGTGGAGATATCAATCAATCGACCGGTACATCCTAATTATCATACTTTTTAATTTAAAAATATTTATTACTCGTAATATTAACTCAAATTAATTAAATGTTTCTAGGTATATGGATAGAAATAATAGAAATTAAACATGTTTTCACTTATATATAATGTTATTAAGTATACTATGGGATATAAGTCGGCTAATACAAGCGATACAGACGAAATAAATAATGTTATAGCTCGTATCGAAAGCGCTCATAAAGAAGAAATACAGGAAGATGAATATCTTAGTAATCATGATTGTTGCTATAAAACGGGAAATATTACTTATATTTCCAAAGACTATGTGGTAGTTGATCATTCTCATATGTGCGATAGAACAAACATCTCAGTGAATAATTTAAAAGTAGGTGATACAGTTCAGTGTTTGGTATCTCAAAATAATCATGAGAATGAATACAAAATACAGCAAATTATTTCTATGACAGATGATTCTTGGGATGATGTAGTCACAGATCCCCAAAGAAATATTGTAGAACCAAAAACCTTAATCAAATGCATAGTTGGAAAAGTAATTGACCGTAAGAATCGTTTGATAATTGTAGAACCTAAAAATATTTCTGTTGATTTAAATAAGGTACAATCTGAATTTATTCCTGTGATTGGAGACTGGTTGAAACTGGATGCAGAAGTAGAGATTAATGAAAATTCTGATGATCTAAACGATATAATATTAAAAATCCAAAAAATACAACCTCTGAGATCTAAGTTAGATCATGGAACTGTATCTAGTTACGATTCAATTAAAGAAATTGGTTCTATTGGCAAAGATATTGTCTTTAACAAAAGAATATGCGAATTTGGTTACATTCCTTGTGTTGGTGATAAAGTAATTAGTGACAGTATTGAAAGTGACCAAGGAATTTATACATGGAGATCATTAGCTGTGGTTCCACTACTTCAGGTAAATTTTGATTTAGACAGGGATAAGTATTTTAAACAATCAACTAATAAAAGGTATTTGCAGGTTCCTGGAAAAGAAACCAAGTTACCAATACTATGCAATACTCTCAGAACTAACAGAAATTTAGATGAACTTATGAAAGACAAATGTGGTATAGTTATCAGTAATAATTTAAATATTGAATTAGATGTATTGGAGGAACAAACCTTAATAGTTACAGTACAAAATGTAGGTAATACTACTCATGTATTACGTAAAGGTTGTTTCATGTCAAAAAGAAATCAGTCTCAACTAGCTTTAATGCAACCACCTACTCTTAATACAGTTTCAGTATTAAATCCTTCTGACGAATTAACTTACATATTTAAATGTGCAGCAAAATTTATTGGTACAAGTGAAGAATTATTTATATTTAATTTTAAAGACTTTGAAATTGGAAGAGTTTTTCGTATAAATGTTCGACCTAAAAATGTACAAAGCAAAACATGCGTGAAAAGTGATAATATTAAAGCTAATAAATCTGGGCAGATATTAGATCTGGATGAATGGAGTCAAATGACCTACATTCCAGGTATTCGTCCATGTAAACCACCCGCATTTATTAAAGTACGAAATGTGATATTCAAAGTTCCTCGACATTACTGGAATGTAATATCAAAATGTATAGATGAAAGGAAATCACAAACTGAATGTGAATATGATATAGGAAACGCTATACCTTGTTTACTAAACAGGCTCAGTTTTGAGGTTTACAAAGATCGCTTTCACGCGTTACTATATTTAGAAGAAATTGCTCAAACAATAAGTATGCAGCAATATAATCTGGAAAGTACAGTTATGAGACGTGCCGGGGACTACTTAGTTATGGAAGTACCAGGACTTGCAGAAAAACGTCCATCCTTAATTATTGGCGACAGAGCTATAGTATCTTTTAAATGGGATAATACTCAAGGTATGTTGTTAAACATGTATGGATCAATAAGTTTCAACTAATGAGTCAGAGTTTTAATGTTTAATATCTCAAACAGGCCAATTAAAATATGAAGGATTTATCCATAGAATTACGAATACGGACATATTTTTAAAATTCAACTACAAATTTCATCAAGATTATAATTACGAAGACTGTCAAGTGACATTTAAATGCTCAAATTCTGCCATGCAACGTTGTCATAATGCAATTAATATGGCTGTACATCGCCTCGGTTCCAACTTTTTGTTTCCTACATATGTAATTGAGAAAGAATCTCAGATAGATCTCGAAGAGCTTGAAACAAACGACAAGCCAATTTCTAAACAACTGGGTCATCAGCGAAATGATTCTGTGTCATCAGAATCTTCTACCAGCAGTACACCTACAAGTAATAAATCAAGTAATACGTCAAGATCATCGACAAAAATATCGGTCGTACAAAGATTATTTAATGTTAAACCAATTCAAGAAAATAAAGAATGTGAAACAAGCTCTATTACGTTAACAAAAAACAATCAAGACGTTGAAACACCAAAAAGAACAGACGTTGATAAAAATTTATTAGACAAAACATTATCAAGAAACTCAAGAGAAACATCAGACTCTTCTTACAACACTGAATTACAACCGTACATTACACAAATAAAAAAACGAAAGTTAATTTGGTTCAATCAAAATCTCAATTATTACCAGAAGGAAGCTGTAAAAAACATATTAAAAGGAAACGCACGGCCACTACCTTATGTGATATTCGGACCACCCGGTACAGGAAAAACTATTACTTTGTGTGAAACAATTCTGCAAATTTTATCAACTATACCTGAAAGTCGACTATTAATTGCAACACCATCTAATAGTTCAGCAAATCTTATAGCAGAACGGCTTCTGGATAGTGGTGTTCTTAAACCTGGTGATATGGTATATACTATTTTATTTTTATTTGATTAATAATGGAAATATGTTTTAAAATTTAGATATTTTTTAACAGGTACGGCTTATAGCACATCATTACTTAAGTAGTGATTCTATATCTGGTAAGTTATTACCGTATTGTGCCACTGCAGAAATAGCAGATGAAAAGTCAATTGCAAAAACAAGATATAGTGGAGAAGGTCCAAAGTTAAATTGTACTATGAGTATAATTGGTCGTCACAGAATTACCGTTGGTACCTGTATTGCTTTGGGAATATTGAACAACATGGGTTTCCCGCGTGGACACTTTTCACATGTACTGATCGATGAAGCTGGTCAAGCAACAGAGCCAGAAATTATGATTCCACTAAATTTTATTCATTCTGATTATGGACAAGTCATTCTTGCGGGTGATCCATTACAACTTGGTCCAGTTGTACAGAGTAGATTAGCAACGAATTTTGGTTTAGACCAGTCGTTTTTAACGAGATTGTTACGTCACTTCCCTTACCAAAAAGATCCTAATGGTTTTGAATCACAATATGATCCAAGGCTGGTCACAAAGCTTGTTATAAATTATCGAAGTTTACCGGAAATACTTGAATTATCAAGTTCGCTATTCTATGATTCTGAATTAATAGCACAGGTACAAATATTTATTTAAACAAAATACATTTATTAAGTTTATATGTGAGATAATTAATGAAAAAATATTTGTAGATATCGCCGAAGAAAAGCAAAGAAGCAAAACTTTTACAAACATTAGCTAGTGAATTACCAGAAAGAAATGGTGCGCCACCAGCTATAATCTTTCATGGTGTAAATGGAGAAAACTGTAAAGACAGTGATAGTCCAAGTTGGTATAATCCGGAAGAAGCAACGCAGGCATATCTTTACTTACTGAAGTTATATAAATGTGGTCTTTCCCCCGATGATCTGGGAATTATAACTCCTTATCAAAAACAGGTAAAATCATTAAATATAATTGATGAAAAAATAATTGTTAAATATCTTTACATCCTGTTTTAATGATTTTTTCATGTAGGTTTATCAAATTCGTGAATTACTTATGGAATTAAACGTGGATTTACCAAAAATTAGCAGCGTCGAAGGATTTCAAGGCCAAGAACGTAACGTTATCATTATTTCAGCTGTACGATCTTCAAGTAATTTTATAAACGAAGATATCAAACACTCCCTTGGATTTGTGGCTTGTCCTCGAAGACTCAATGTCGCAATTACTCGTGCTCGTGCTTTGGTAATAATTTTAGGTAATCCTTACCTTTTAGCCCAAGATCCATACTGGCGAAGCGTTTTAATATATTGCATTAATCGAAATTCTTATACCGGATGTACCTTTACCTTATCTGATGTAGACGACGCACAGACAGAAATAAGTACTGATACTACTGACAAAATGAATAATTTATAATGATTTGTGACAGTAGTACATGAGTTTTTTATTTATCAAGATATTTGTTATTAAATTATAAAATTACATTTTTTGTCTAATATACAGTACTTGATATCCGTACATATATTACAGAAAACGATACATTTTATTTTGTTGATTGAATACTTTTTAAAACAGAATATTTATTTAAAATATTCTAAATTTTGTACAGGAGCTGCAGAATAATACACTTTAAACAGAAGTATTCTGAATTATATTTCTTTTCTGCATATTTTCAGTAATAAAACGCGAAAATACATTTGATGAAAAAGTACATTTTGTACGTTGTAATGTATGCATGTATGTATGTATGTATATGTGTAGTGTTTATAATAATGTATATTTTTATTCATTCGATTTGAATTTCACAAAGCTGTATGAATAAAAATATATTTATCCTATTATATACCGCAAATTTTTTAAATATATAAAACTGAATTGTCTCAGTGTTAGATATCATTAGTGACACTAACCCTGTACATTATATCGCAATGTCACAAATCCAGATTCCAAGAAGTTTGATACTGTAAAAAAAAATATTTTTTACTATAATTTGTACAAGACATCAGAAATTAAGTCATGTTTGAAATAAAAAAATTTTTACGTTTCGGATCTATGTCCGTAGTTTGGTAAATGGATAATAACTTCAATATAATTCTTTTTTTATTTTCATGGCGACAGCATTGTTAAAAATACAATCGTGTAATAATTCAGAAAGTTTCATAAAAATGTATGAAAAATGATTGTGAATGATACTGACCTCGATTAGTTCCATACTATACTAACAGGATCCTGGTTTTTAGCTTTTAATTTGCGTTCAATTAAGTTTTCTAATGCTTCACTTCGTACACTTAAAGTTTCAATTTTTTCAACCAGTTGTTGATACGGTGAAGCAGGTTGACCGCCCATTACAACATGCCCCAATTTACTGTCTATTTTGGCATCTAATCGTGCATTACGAATTAAATTAACGATCCAACATTCGGCTACATCTGCTTTCATGTTAAGTTTTTCTGCAAGCATTCTGTAACATAAAGAAACGTTGTAAGATTTTAAAGAACATGGTATTTATTTAACTGTAAAATTAACAGTAAAATTGCTATACCCGATGCTTATACACTGATGGATTCTGCAAAATGTCTCGAAGATCATTAAACGAGCATTCTCTACAAATTCACTTAGTAATGCAATCAAGAAGAAATCATTAAATACGACCGTTTGACATTCCTGTAACTTTTGTCTTGCTCCATCAAAATCAAAATTGACATATAAATGCTCTAGAAATTCGGTAATCGGGTCACGATATGTATAAGATTCCTGTTGTATTACTTTTACAAGATCCTTTAGTATAGATCGTCTGGAACGATTAACGATAACAGCTGCGGCTAGATATCGCAATATATGTGGGCACATTGTTTGAATAGCATTTAAATAACTGCAATAGTAATACATAATTAGGTTTCTTCAGTTATAGTATTTAAAATACTGTATAATAATTATTATAATAATAGCAACGTACTGTGGTCGGTAAAGGAACATTTCGATAATTAAATCTCTACCCTTCACGTGATTAAAAAATACAAATAAACTCCAATGAATAAGCCATGTTCTTTGTTGTAATACTTGAAGAGAGTTTCCTATAACATTGCTATCAATGTACTCTCTTAATTTGTTTACATCTTCTAATGCAGTTTCCCAGTTTTGCACTAAGATTTCTGATGCCAATTTGCCCCAAAGTACATTTAAATAATTCTAAAAATAGCACAGCTTTCTATTATAAGAGCAACGTATTAAAATCTTACAAATTATTTATAGTAAATTCATACCTTATCTGTTGGTGACATTATAAGCATGTAAAAGTATAAATATGATGTGGAAACAGAATAATTTCCACACTCATACCGATATTTTGCTAGTTTTACAAAACTGTCCATCATTTCAACCCTAAACTGTAAACATCAATACAAAATTGAAGTTATTTGATATTATCCAAACATACCTACATACAATGTTGCATAAAGTAATATTTTAATTACATGCTGTTCATGTATTATTTAAAGATATGTTACACTTACATCAGATTCCTGGGTAAGGTAATTATTTAATGCTTTAGAATCTCTCATATTCTCCATTTTCTTCATAACTTCTTCATTATTCATAAGTGCAACAACAACTGATACATTATTTTGTAAATAACCAAGCTCTTGAAGAACATCTGCACGGCGTGCTTTCAACTCCTACAAGTAACAATATTAATCATACTTGTCATTTATTATCATAAACATTTGTTCATACCTCTGGTACTTCTAAATTAGGATAAAGCTGTTTCCTGATGTCAATAGTATAATCTATCATATTGGTTTTGCTAAGAATATCCAGTTTAGCTTGAAGTAATTCATCCTCATCATAAATCTGAAAAATGTAATATATATTATTATATGTTTATCATAATACTTATTATAATATGGTACAATTATACGTTTTGGTTATAATCGAAACGTATACAGCAAAAGTATTCTGTTTCCTGATATACCTGTTTTGCAGATAAGAATTCCAAAAGAGGAAAGACTAAATGCCGATCAAGATATTGTCCTATACGTGACGTTAGATCAAATTTTGCCATTTTGCTGTTGATAAAAGATCAAACAAATTCAATTCTAACCACACTTTGTAAGCAAAAGAGCGAGCACGCTTTACAACCAGTGACTGTAGATATAATAAGACCGTACATGCCTTTATTCTCGAGAGATCACGATTTTGGGGGTCTCAGACACCCTCAGGTGAAAATAGGTCTGAAAAAGCTACAATTTTTACTTCCTTTGATTCTATTTAATTAGATATCAGTAAAAATCAGCATTATACGAAAAAATTATTAAAATCATTGTTTGACAAACTTGTATTTTAAAAAGACCGCCATAAATTAAAATTTTTTGAATGGGATCCTTGCGTCATCTATACAAAAATGGCGCAAACTACTCAACAATTTACCGACTGGGTTTCCAGAACAAGGGAACAGTAGCGCTATCTATCAGGAACTCGGAGAAACATATCAACAAGCAGTTTGTGCCGCTTTTGTATAGATGGCGCAAAGATCGAATTAAATTTTTTATTTATAGCGGTCTTTTTAGAATACATGATTGTCAAACAATTATTTTAATAACTTTTCGGTCTTGTGCTGATTCTTTTTTATCGGCGATTTAATTTTGTAATTAATTTATAATTAACGTGTGACGCTACTAAGCGCTTCATAATGAATATTTATATTTAGATAGAGCACATGGCACTCGGTCTCGAGTAGCTGTTCTAACATCAAAAAGTATGCGAGAGATTGTGTGGAAAGTTCTTACTAAAAGTATATACTCCTTTTTAGCGCTATCTTATGTTTCTTCAAATGAACTAAAGTGTCCAATTTGTACTATTTAATGCATAACTGCATCGAGATATAAATAAATAAAAATATTTTCTAAACGTTTATGTAGCAGATGCTCAATTTTATTAATAAATCTAATTGGGAGAGAAAAATTTTCAGTCAGAAATTATTTGATGAAACATTCTGATGTATCTGCCAATTTCATATATAACATGTATTTTATGGTCATGTTTTACTACTACGTTTACATTTACAAATGCATGTATGAATTGCTCCAGGGTTGAATTTTCATACGTTTAGAAATTCGATTATTAAATTTTTTGAACATTTACGCTTCTAATTATTAAGAAGTGAATGAAATGCCACCCAAAAAAGCACCTGCTCCTAGCAAAAAGTCGGAGCAGAAGAAAAAGGAAAAAGTTATTGAGGTATTTAAACGTGATAACTTTATGTTTTTAACCTATAAATACCGCATCGCATATTTTGAGGATACAATTGTATAGATTTATTATTTTCGGTATTATTTTAATACTACGCTCTTCCTTTTGTAGGATAAGACATTCGGTATAAAGAACAAGAAAGGTGCCAAACAACAGAAATTTATTCAACAAGTAGAGAAGCAGGTAAAATCTGGTGGTGTTAACCCACGGAAATTAGAAGATCCTAATGTTAAAAAGCTCGAAAAAGAAAAAAAATTAAAGGAGCAGAAAGAATTAGCTCTCATATTTAAACCTGTGCAAACACAAAAGATAGATAAAGGTATTAAATGAGTAAGGTTTTTGCAAAGATATAGTTAAAAGAACAAGTATATCCGATAATTGTATGTTGTACCATTATTATCTTCATAACAGCTGTATGTTTCATTTATGTTGCTATTTTTATTCATTCGAATAACAGTCATTTCATATTTATAGGAACTGATCCGAAATCAGTGGTATGTGCATTTTTCAAACAAGGACAATGCACAAAAGGAGATAAGTGTAAATTTTCTCATGACTTAAGCGTGGAAAGGAAAGCTGAAAAACGTTCATTATACTGTGATATGAGAGATGATGATGATAAGGAAACTGATACAATGGATAAGTGGGATGAGGATAAGCTGAAAGAAGTAGTGGAAAAGAAGCATGGTGGCGGTAATCGCCCAACCACTGATATTGTGAGTATATTTCTATACTTATCTTTTTTTCTGAAACTTATATTTAAAAAAAATAATACTTCTTACATTTTAGATTTGTAAACATTTTTTGGAAGCAGTGGAGAAAGCAAAATATGGTTGGTTCTGGGAGTGTCCCTCAGGTCAAAAATGTATTTATAGGCATGCACTACCACCTGGTTTTGTTCTAAAGAAAGATAAAAAGAAAGAGGATAAAAAGGATGAAATTTCATTAGAAGATTTAATTGAAAAAGAGAGAGCTAATTTAGGACCAAATCAGGTATGAACACATTTAAATAAAGTATAAATAATTAGATATATGCATACATATATGTACGTAACGTGATAAATAATATATTTTACGAGTGTATTTAATATAACTGTTTAAAGTGTCCAGTAATCTATTGAATATTTTAACAGACTAAAATAACATTAGAGACATTCTTAGCATGGAAGAAAAGAAAATTAAGGGAGAAGAAAGAACAAGCTCTTAAGGATGAGGAAAAGAGACGAAATGATTATAAAGCCGGCCGGCAAGTTGGTATATCCGGTAGAGAAATGTTCTATTTCAATCCTGAGCTTGCAGCTGGAGATGGTATTTTCATTTTAAACTTATGACATAATTAACTTATGTAGATAATTAACATTATAACACTTAATTTTTTACTTTTGTAGGTATTGATGATGGAGACGAAGCAATATCTAGTTATGTTCGTGAAGAAGAAGAAGAAGACGAAGGGGAGGAAAGAGTTGAATATAGAGAACTTGATATGGACAGGCTTGCTTTTGAACCTAGTGAAATTGATACTTCTGGAATAACTGTTGCCTCTATAGATCGTTTGAAAGATGATAAAGTTACAAATAATGAAGATTCTACTGGTATGTATGAACTAATCATATCACTATAAAATTCTGATGCTAATGATTCGTATTTTTGTAGTAGTTACAGTTGGTGAAGGTGCAGCTGCATTAGCAATCAATGAAAATCTATTTAAGGAAGAAGATTTAGAGGGCTTAGAAGAGGAATTAGAAGATTTAGATTTAGAAGAGTGATTTAGATTTATAATTTGTTAAATTTTTCCTTCTACTGAGTGTCTCAATTATCTGTATTTTTACAACATATGTATTATCTGCCTATTATATATACACTATACATATGTAAATTCACTAGTTCCAGATATAATTTCCTGTATATTCTCATTTACATTTTTACGTTCTATTTGCAATAGGTACACACATATATATATTTATATACAGAGCTGGACCTATGAACGCTATTCTGTTAATGAAATTGTAATTTTTAACTTTTTACGATTCAAAGTATAATTCTGTTCTAATCCATTGTTATTTACCATTTGTGAAAGTTACAACTATAAATTTATGTCGCAACTATAGAAGTAATTAAATTGTTATTGATTTTTATTAATTATTTTAAAAAATTTTATCATAAATACAAATTAATAATAAGCAGAATGAAAGTTTATAATATCGTAACGAGATTAGCAAATGGAATGAAAAATATTTTAATAAAAGCATTCATTCTATGTAATTACTAACAAGATTAACATAAATATTAAATAATTTATAGATATATTTTGTTCTTTTTAACTGTTTAAGTGCAATACGAGTGACTGAAGAAGAAATACACTGAGAAAGTGTAAAAGCAAGCTATGCACCGGAACGTGGGAACCCGATCGTGCTTGGTATTGTATGTATATAAATAATGCCAGTTATACATTACATGTATTATATTTTCTTTTTTAAATTCAAACTTACAAAATATTACAAACATGCAAAGAAATTTATTTAATTTATTATTTCAGTTGTAGCTTGTGTATCTTCTACATTTATATCTTCAACATAATCTATAACTTCTAGGTCTTTCATTTTAGATAATGATACAATTCGCCGAGATGTACGATATTCGTACATCCTAATATCTGGATATTTTTCTAGTAAGTATTTATATGCGGTAACAAGTTTATCAATATCTTCTACAGTAAGTTGTACTGATCTTAGTTGTGGATCCAAATCACTAAGTTTATACATCATCTGTCCTAATTCAGTTCGATATTCCACAGGAAATAATGTTCTAGAAAATAAATAAAATTATGTACGGTAATATTGAAATATCACAGTAAGACTTTCATATACACTGTACTTACTCAATTCCTCGTATAGAGTATTTTTGACGGAAACTAAAAATATGTCGGTTTACTTTTTCAAAAATTTTAAATTCATGTCGTGTACGCGGAGTAACTAAAGGAACAAATGATACAAGACCAACATCAACATCCGGTTTGGGAATAAAAGCTCTACCTATTTTTTAAAATACAAAATAGAATAAATTTTATATTTAACAGAATTTGAAGAAGTAAATCAATGTTAAAGCAAATATTGAAATTAATAGTGCACCTGGTATGATGAAATGCAGTACTGGACGCGTCCAAGCTTGTGCCATTACTGATAATCTACATCTTTGTATATCACTTGGTTCAGCTACTATACGTTCGGCAACTTCTTTTTGAAATGTTAAAGTCATTCTAGTTCTTCCAAATACCCAAGGACCTCTTTTTTCGCTAAGTGCATGTAGCCATTTTATTATTAGAGGTGTTGAAACATTGAATGGTAAATTACCAATTAATCTGATTTTAGGGCTATGGTCTTCCCAAGCTGTCTTTACACTTGTAGGAAAAAGATCGCTCATGTCTACCTTCATAATATCATTATATATAACTTCCATTTCACCATTAACTGCTGCATAGGAATCTATTAGCATATCTAACATAGGTTTAAATCTTTCATCCTTTTCTATAACAGTTAACTTTTTTGGATGTTGTTTTAATATTGATCTTGTTAATCCACCAGGTCCAGGACCAATTTCTAATGCATAACAATCAGCAAGATTTCCTGTTTTCTTAATTATTTTATCTGTTAAGTTTTGATCAAAAATAAAGTTTTGTGAAAGCTGTTTTATTGCTCTCAATTTATATATTTTCAACACTTCTTTTATAGTTGGAAGAGGTGGAAGTCTTAAAGCAGTCATGTTTTTATTTTCTTATTTATATATTTATAACTGATAATTTAATGCAAATTCTTTATGATCAGTAATTATTTGTTTAGCTTACAATACATTTACATTAATAGTGTTTTCTGCTGTTGTATAAATAACATATGACACTTTTGAATTGAACAAATTTAAAACATTATAAACAATTTTAAGCTAGTTTACTGTTTGAAGCTGGTTCTCGAATTACTTTCTCAGGTTCATTCAGATCATCCAAAAATGTTTCTTGCCTCACAGTATGTATGGTATATAAGTAAATTCCCACAACACAGCAAGCTAAAGAAATACCTGTTACTACGCAACGCCTACGAGTCTGTTTATATTTCAATGCCCGATAGAGAGCTACTTCTTCTGCTTGTTTCATATACATCAAATCTGAGTATTTTAATCTTCTTTTATCCTTTTCTAAATTAATCTTTTGTAAAAATTCACTACTCTTTTCATCTGCAAATAAAATGAATATATCAAAGGATGAAATATTTCTGATAAAATATCATGTTAGGAATATTGGGCTTGCCATTCACCAGTTTGCATTTTTTAAATTGTGTTCTTCAAGTGATTTACACGATTGTCTTGTACTCTATGATAGTTACTCGTTCACTTTGTTTCTCGTGCTTTTGTTACTCAAAAATATTGTTGAGGTTCTGCAGTCTGTTAAATACGAAAATTAAATTGAGAGTATTATAATATAATACAAAGTTATATAGAATAAAATTTTCTAAAAGATTCTTTTCAAAATAATATTAATAATATTGCTTAAATACTAATTTCTTAATCAAAAAATGAAGAAAATTGTACCTTTTCAATACCATGACGTAACATCATAAACGAGGTATAAGATAGATTTATCATGTAACGTAAATTTCTGTTTCAGAATCAAAGAGCTACCTCCCTTATTATTTTCATTTTATATACGATATTATCAGATGAGAATAGAATAAGATAACAGCGCTACCGATATGGTAGGTATTCGTTCAACGAGAGACTCGTCTGCGCAAACGCATGGCGGGTCGGAGCAATACATTCAGTGGCCTTATATTCAGTGTATTCTCGACCGTCGACGGTATCACTTGTTTTCTCTCTGTAAATATTTGTGTCCACCATGTATATAACCACAAAGCTAGAAGTAAGAATTAGAGCTCCCCTTGAACTGTGCGCGACAGGTATGTTCTCTAGTTGAACAAATAACAATTATGGGGATTTGTGGCACGAGATCTGACATATCGACGTCGTCTAGATATGGTAGAATGTAACACAAAAATGATTTACCTTTCTGGTATTCTTACCGACGGGAGTATTTTAGTTCCTAGTATTCATTTTTAAATCATAGAGTGCGCAATAAAACAGTTAGTAAAAATGAAGTTTCCGGCGACAGCGGTATTTTAGATCGTGACACACGAACTGTCATAAGGTGATTATTATCGCTATTTATTAATTTTTTTCTCATTAATAAGTAGTGCATAGTTTTCGAGAAAAGCACAAACATTCATATGAACATGCGCTTGTCGGTTAGGATACTTCTCTTTCAAATTAGTTGGTACGTTAGTACCAAGGCATTATCAGTGAAGTAACAATGCAATTTGTAGCGATTAGGGGTTCAAGCTGTCTCATAAACTGTCACACTATATTCTCGCTTTATTTTTTCTTAAAGGACCCTCAGGCTACTTCGAGGGGATCCTCTGGATCAACTCTACAATGCAAGATAAGGGAATGCCTGTGGGATTCTCCGAGACACGCTTTGGGGACTGACTTACGGGTCGACTACACGACGCTGAAGTCTCAATAGCGTTTGGAGATCTCCTCCGGCTACAATGTGAGTTTGCTCTCCATGCAATTCTAATAAAATAATGTTCTATAAGCCGTGTGCCATTTCCTGAGATTTGTTCTTGGAAATTGTGCAAATTACAATTCGAACTAAACTTAAAATAAGTACATCATTGATAATATAATTTAATAGTTCACCAACTTGTTTATTATTTAATATAAAAATACATTCGTGGTTAGATATCTGAGGATCATAAACAAATGTACTATGTTGTAACATATGGTCCATGTTATATGTCTAATAAATCATAGTATCTATAAAAGTTCCTCTATAGTTTATGCGACGCGATGGCATATCTATATATTATTCTACTGGTAATAATTCTTTCGCGACGCTGTTCAGCGCTAAAGGAATAAAACTCGACATCAAGGATTTTCTGTTTGAGACCCCATTAAAAAGAAAGATCTATTTTATAAAGAATAAAACAGTACATATTACGAATACAATTTCCTGAATAAAAATTTAAAAAAATATTAATTCGAAGACGTTTTTCATTAGACAAGAAATTTTTCATCCGAAAGCGCGTATCCTGTCTGTTCACTTGTCTGATGAAACTTGAATATTTGATAACGCTGCATTACGTTAACAGCGTCAACTTAATTGTAAAGCAAATTCAATACGTTCGCTGGCGGGAACGTAAAAAGTTGGCGCCCTATTAATAGTAATTTTTCCATTTTCCTACGAACAATTGAGATGAAACAAAAAAATTGTATAATCGTACTGAAAGGGAGTGCTTTTTTTCACGCCCAACTTTTTCTCCTCAGCAAGGAGGAAAAAGTGCCGCGTGTGTCGATTGTTTACACAGCATTGATCGATATATCGCGCATAGGGGAGCCGGTTATATTCCAACTCTTCCTCATACGCAAAACGCATCAGTTTACAAAGCAGGTCACCGTCGAGGGTGGGTGGGTTAGGCGGGTGTACGTGTGCACGTCTATAATACAGTGACGAGTTTTTATTTTCTACGAGCAACAAGCGCCACTCCTGAAAAACCCATTTCGTGCGTCGTTTTTCACGTTACCTTCACCCGGTTTCATTGTTGGAATTTTCCAGTCAATTGACACCAGAGACGCAACGTTTTGTCTTCTCCGTTGCCGCGAGCCCAGCACTGGCTCCTATCTCTAGCTTCCTCGTTTCCGGTTTGATGTTCGATAAGAAGAAACGAATATATCAATAGTCCAGGGATTACAATGGGATATTCATCCCATGGGCATGGATCTAAATAAAACTTGACGTGTTTCGTATCATTCTGTTTCTCTTGGTCTTCAAGGTCTTGGAACATTTTCAGACGTTGTTAAATAAATAAAAAGAAGGTTTCAAAATATTCATTGTAACAGTGAATCTTGTTCGCTTCTATGAACTTTCTGTTCGTCTATCTGCAAAATTTCAAATGGCTGATCGATAATTAGAGCAAGAAATCATTGCTAAAAGAAGAAAAGGAAACCTCCCAGTAATTCGAACCGTTTAGTCTCAGGGTGTCTTTAAAAGAGTTCAATTCTATCTTAATCGCAACAGTCCCGATGTATCTCGGTCTCCAAGTTCCAACCTTGAAGAGCCAGACATAGACCGAAAAATAACGTACAACGAGTCGGTCCACGTGTGCGAAAAGAGGCGCGAAGTAACCGCGTCCCTCGTAGCGCGTCAGGAGCTCCGAAGGATATTTCTCCTGCTGCCCGACGATCCTTTTCCCTTCTCCCATCCGGGAGAGAAGGACGGGCTTGCGCCCTGAGCTGCTCCCGCGTCAAACTCTCGAGCGGAAAGAAAGGAGTGGGAAAGACACGGTGGTGTTCAAAGTTCGTTTCAGAGTCTGGAGTCGAAGTCACGGATAGAAAGGGGTTGAAGGAGCGGAAGGGAGCTTGCAGAGGGCTCGTTGGATGTTAAGGGTGGCAAAGGTGGGGTGAGGAGTAGGCGAGCTTTTTCGGCAGGCGCGTAACCAGTGGCGGGGGCTGAAACGAGTGGGTGGCGTAAGGAGAAACAGGGGAGAGAGCCAGGGTGAGACGGGTGGTCCGCACGGGTGGGAGAAACAGGAGACCCGGGCAGTGCAAGCCGGGCAGCCTGCCCGACGATATCGTCGCTTTGGGTAACACGGTGATTTCTATTATTTTTTTTTTCTTTCTCATTGTCACTTCACGCCGCGAGTTTTCCTTTGCGTGTCCTTTTTCACGCGAGCATGCGCGCATCCTACGGAACTGACTAACACGCGTCAATTAAACGCGACGCGACGATCGTAGGTATAAAGCACGCAGCAACGGGAAACAGTGACTTGCTTACGCGATCGTTCGTTAAATACCCGAGGAGCACGTGTATTCGGAGGGGCAGCTGAACGGGAGAGCGCGCCTGAAAGAACGCACGCATTTCCCGGCTCGGAAGCTTCCGGCAGCTTTCAAGTAACAGGTTGGTCATTCCGGCTTCTCTTAAAAACCACTTTCGCGCGCTTCCATCCCAATCCTCCGACCGCTGTCCTTCCACTTTTACGACGTTCGAATGTCTCCGTCAATCCCTTCGATCTTCGTCCTTGCCTCCTACATCCTGAATCGAACCGACCGGACCGCTCGGAGACTTCGAGGACTTTCATCGTACTTATCGGGAGAAATAGAAAATGATTGATCGGTGGAAATCCTAAAATCGATAGTTTTATAAAACACCGAAAGCTTACGATCGCTTTCATAAGAAGCTTCTTCGCGAGAAGAAGTAGAAACTTCTGCCGCATATTTATTCAGCTTTCTTCGTTCAATTTAGTTTGTTTCAGACTGAAAATAATAATTTTATAAATTCTTCGAGTCTTATTGTTAGACTCTTTAATCCATCGTTCGATGGATCGTACAATTTAATTGATAAGAAATCGTCGAACGGATGAAATGTATTTTTCATTAGTTGAAAATAGCCGAATCGATGGCACTGTTAATTAACGGTACCGAGGTGCTTTCGTCTTTCCGCGGAATTGCGGTTTTGCCGTGGGAACCGTACCACGTATGCAACGTGATTTCGAGATGGATTTGATCCCGTTTTAATCGACCGATTTCCGTTCCTATTTCCTCGATTCCCGGAACCTTCCATTCTGTCGACGATCTTTATCTTCTCGACGCTTTTATCCCGACGATCAACCGTTCGCTTTTAAACATTTTGACACTAACCCTTTTTTTATCGTTCGGTTAAAGAACAATGCGTTTGTTCAGCATTCGTCGGAACGGGGAATAAGAGAAAGAGCGGAACGTCGTTGAAACGCGAAAGTACACGTTTTATTTTTCATGTTAAACGACGCGACGGATGAGCGTCGAGACGCATTGATTGCACGCGACGCGTAACAGGTCATGTACGAGGGGAATAGGGTGGTTTATTAAAAAGGGTAACGATTTATATTTTTACACCCTTATCTACAGACTTAAATACGCGTTTTCCATTGCTTAAAACAGTGATTGAGTTAATTTTTTGGTAAGGTCTTCAGCAAGTCAGTTGTTTTCTTCACCTCTTTCAAATATGGAAATTGTTTGCCTTTAGCTCGAAAACTTTTGGTCACGTATCATCTTTGGATTTTGAGATAGTAGGGTTTCATCCCTTAAAGTCGCGCATCAGCAGATATAAAAAAATATCGAATTTTCATGAAAATCAGAGGAGACTGTGCATACTGTAGTTCATGGTTTTAGTACCCAAATTACCGTTTTACAACTTAATAATGAATTAAACATGGAAAGATTAATCGGTATTATTAATGCCAGAACAAATTTACTGAGTATATCGAGTGTCAGGGGTAATTTTCCACGCGAATTTTCCTCGATTTTATCGTCGCTAAGAGCCTGCTGGATTCTCGACGGAAATTTTCCTACCTTTTATCAGTACGGAAAGTTTACGGTGGATCGGGGTTACGCTAAGATTAAGTTTTCCGTTCGAATTTTTTTTTTTGGAGGGACGGATTTAAATTTACGATACTAAATCCTTCTGCGTGTTTAAGGATGTCTGAAAAATATTATCGCAGGTTTTTCAAATTTACATTTCTAGAATTTCTTATAACAATTATTTTTCTCTCACATTTTTTTTTTTTTTTTTGAATTACAAACAGCAGAGTTTGCTGTTAGAAAAATAACTGTTTTATTATCTGGATACCTTATATCACCCTATTCGAAATATCCTTCGAAGCCAGATAGGCCATTGAGAATTGTCAAGTACATAATAACCTACGTTAACAATTGTGTAAAGAGAGAATTCCTCGGAAAGCCTGCGCCCAGCAAAATGTCAGGCTACCAATCATTCAACGTGCTAAAAATACTGGAAAGATCATGTTCGAGTCCACCTACGCGAAAATATAAGGGGACGGATAGGTGGCTAAGAAACTCCATGGACGATCACGTTCAACGCGTCGAAGCACGATATTGCCAGGCTAGAAAGACCCGAGAAAAAGGAGGGTCAAAGAGGGATGCGAATTTCTCGACGATCGAAGGAGCTTTTCCCTTTTTCTTCATCAGACAAAAGACGAAATAAAAAAAAGAGACGATAAGACGTTCACAAACGATGAATTTCAAAATTTTCATATTTTTCATTTATTTAATAATTTTAAATTGAGAGGTAGTAATTATAAAAATTTATAAGCACAATTTTCTCAATCATTTATTTCCAATAATATCAGATTAAGTCTTGGGCCCTACTTAGAATAAATTTCAATTTTTCAATAAACTTTAGGCTTCAGAAATCATAATCCTACCCTAGTGTCCAGATGTAAAATTACAAGCACCATTGTGCTTGTAACAGCAACAGCTACGGAATGAAATTGTAACGATTTGTTTCAACACGTCTAGGCTTTCAATTTGCCAGGACTCGAGCAAATGTTTCCTTTCTCTGATTTCCAGCCGGGTAAACAGAAGACAGGAACAGACGGCGAACAAATCATGCGATAAATTTCGTAGTCGGCATTAATTCTTCGCGAAGGACGTAACAGCCGCGCGCAAAGCCACCTATTAACACTCGACACCTCACGGTTTTCGTGTTTTAAAATTACGAAACCTCGATTGTTCGAGCTGTGCCGTCTAAACGTGTTCATTTTCACCGTGCCAATCGAGTCGTCAAACGATTCTTCGAACGATTTTAAAGGGAAAATCTGGGCAGCCGAACAATGTAACGCTTTGACGTGCTCGATAGATTGACACTTTCTCATTTTCGTAAATTAACGCAAGTAACGGTATTGCTCTCGAAAGCCTGTTCCAGGTATAAAGCGAAACACGTAGCGTGACAACGTCGATGCTGTTGACATATTGACATCTTAACGCACCGATATCATGACATTTTAGCGCAGTGGTGTACGGTATCACCGTCGGTGTCAAGTGTGTTCACCGATCGAACGTGAGACCGCAACGTTAAACCTTGAAACAGGTAGCCGAAGCTGGCAAACCTTGACTTCAAACTCGCCCCAAATAGAAACGCCTCGTTGATAATTAATATAATATTCAATTTTACGAAATTCGAAAGGATATCTGACGTATAAATCGTGGGTGAAATAATGGTAACACTATACGAAAAAAAAAAAAAAGAAAAGAATGGACAGAGGTCCTTTCAGTTTCATTCCCTAAATAGTCAATCAACGAATCGATGATAGTATTCGTAAAAGTAACGAGGATGGAATAACCCGATGCAAATAAGCGTTTCCCACCTATTCGCGAACGGGTTGTCGACGACAGAACAACAACAATTTCACCGAGTGATTACTCGATCGGAAAAGCTGTTCGAGGATCTCTCCCTTCTTTTTTTTTCATTTCCCGCAGGCCGAAGGATACACAGCGATCGATAGAAATAAAGAACGCGCTTGCGTTTCCTATTTCTCTGGTAATATACAGGCGAACATGATGATCGGTTGACCCATTTCTCCGCTTTGAGTATCGGCTACGGGAAATTAGGCTACAAACAACAGTCGGGAACACAGGATGACCGGTCGAGCGACGCGTGTTTAGCAAACAGACGTGTTGGAAACAAGAAATACGCGAATTCTGTTGTTTAGATTAGAGAAAATTTGAAAAAATGTTATGAATTTCCTTTCCTCTCAATTTTTCATTGATTTTATTTAATTTTCCTTTCTTTTTAGGAAAATTCACCCCAATTCTGTATTTAGGTATTCAACCCTTTCTCTGGGGAAGTCTGATCCGATCGCGAGTGTACAATAATTAGAGTACTTAAGTTCCTTTTCATTAAGACAGAAGTTAATTACACGAATCATAAGTTCCTTCTGAACCAATTAGTATCTTCGCACCCTATCTTGATACACCGTTTTCTGCGAAATTTTCGAAGGGTTAATATTTATCATAAATCGTGTATACGAAGGGTGAGACACAAAGGGTGGAGTCGCTAAGGGTGCGATACTTTGGATTGGATCGATCGAAAAGTAAAAAAGCTCTCAATGCTATCAAAGAGTTCCCTTCTAGTATCGTTCCCTTTAACGTTCCGTCGGCGTCGAATATTGTCGCCGGAAGTGAAACCCCGGGACGGATTTATACCCTACCTTTCTATTATATTGGAACAAATTTATCAGAGGTACTCTCGCCACGATATTGACCCTGTTAATCGTTTTACTGCGTGTTGATAGCTACTAGATTTTCCTGAATATTGTTTTCTAGAAGGGATGTTCCTTTCCCAAGTATTCTTATCGTAAAAAAAATGGATGAACATCCTTTGTATATTTTAAACATAAATAATAATTACAATAAATTTTTCTATATTTTTCTAATATTTTTAAAGGGGTTAAAATTAAATGAAGAATAAAAGTATTCCACTTTGAAGAGTTGCATAATCGCATCATTTTTTCCCTTTATTCCATTATTATCACCAGCGATCCGTATCGAATAATCGATAAGTTATGTAATTTATACGGTATTACGTAATTCCAGGTGCAAAACAGGATTTCTAAATGATATTAAAAATTATTAGCTGATCGATAAACATGAGTTATCTGATTCACGGATCTTTTGTATCAATCGTTGTTTTTCCTCATTTTTCTCGTTGTTTTTTTTTCTTCTTACTATCATATGTGTACATCTCTTTATATCGGAACCAGATATGGTACAAGCTTTAAAGTATTCTACATATGTGATACATGGTGGTAGAAAAAGCGAAAAAGGGGTTCACGTTTCAAACATATCGAAGTATCATCCGTCAATAAAAGTCCCGATAAAGCTGGAAGCGTGATTTATCGTCTGGAAATTGGAAATGGAAAATCTTTGTTCCGTAAAGTGCAGGATTCTCGTTCTAAATGGTGCCATTATGGTATTAAAGGGAGCCTTTTTCAACGCCCTTTTGTTTTCTTAAGAACGTTATATGAAATTGTTCAAGCTCAAACGAACACGAGGAAAAATTGTAAGACCTAATAAGAAGAGAAATTATGGGGGTGGAAGGAAGTTATCTGAAGGAACAGGATCTCTGAGACCCTAGCTTTTATAAATTATTATGATTGGGACTTGATAATAAGAGGAATTATCGAGGGTGTTAGGAATGTTAAGAATAGATTTAGGATTTTCGGAAGTTAATATGATTAAGACTTAATAATAAGAAATTATAAGAGGGTAGCTTTTCAATACATTTATATTTTTATTAGATGGGAAACGTTATAACATGGGGGTGCAAATATGTTAGCAGAAGACTTTGACTTTGCATTTCTACTTTTCACGAGTCACCATAATTAGGACTTAATAATAATAAAAATAACGAGGTGTAGGGATGTCAGCAGATCACTTAGGCTTTTCTATAAAAGGAATCAAATATGTAAATATTATGAAACGGGGATCTCTAGGTCTACTAATAAAAGGATTCATGGAAGTCCAAGCATGTCAAGAAAAGATCCATCATTCGAATCTAATCTTTATACAAGGTACTATGATTAGAACCCAATGATAAAAGAATCCAATAATATGAGGGTGTAAAAATGTCAGTAGACCATTCATGGCTTTTTATGAGTTATTATAGCACAATTGTATTTTCGAACACCTGTAGCTAAATCGATCGAAGAATCTTTACCCCCAGGAACATTAGTCGCCCCCGGCAAAATAAACTTACGTTCCAAACAGATGAAAGCAGCAATCGAGTTTAATAGCAGAACGATGGTCAGCGGACAGAACATAGAGCACTAGTTTGAGGTCTGTTTCTTTTTATTTTTTTGTAAACGAACAGACGAGCAAAATGGATAGGGTTTCAGACACCTGTAGCTATATCGATCGGCCGAGGTCGGTCGACAGCCCTCGACCACGAAACCACCCCTTTGCCGGCGGCACTCGAGGAGGGGAAGTTAAATTCAATCCTCTTTCCCTGCTGCTCGCCCACATTCGACAGCCACCGACTTCGTCCTTTCTGTCTGTTGCTTCCAAGAAATTTCATGTTTCTCATAATCAGCTGATTTCCGCATTAATCCTGTATAAATTTCCTCCACCTTTCATTCGAATTGATTCAAGGTAATTTCAAGGGAAACTGACCGGAAACTCTGGTCATATGTCTCGTAATCTCACTCATTGCATTTCATAATTTTTAAAGTAATTCTTTTGAGTGAATTTCCTAGATAATTTATAAACTTAATTTCTAATATCTCGAGTTTAAATAAATTTCTTCATTCGAAGTTTCGTTTTTTTTTTTAGAAATCAAATTATAAAGATTCTAATTATATTAAAGGAATAATTTTACGACCTTTGAAAGTTTGACAAATTTTCCTCGGAAAAGGGAGAATGGGAGGGAACAAATAAAAATGTTCTGAATATAAAGGATGACGTGAAAAAAGGGGGATTGAAGAATTTAGGGAAGTATCGTGCTTGCAAAAATAGATAAAAGATATATAGGTTACGTGGGTTCGTAAATCAAAGCTGACGGAAATAAGACGGGATAAAGGTGGGTGTTTATTTCAAATCAGATTTTTATATCGGCCATTGATAAAACATATTTCATGCATCTATCTTTCATTTTGACACGAATCGAAGATCTCTGTGTTATAAAGGTACTTTAAATATCTTCATTTCCAAAATATTCTTTATCGAATCAGTCGTTTTATTAACTAAATATTTTTCTTTTATTTTATTTGCATATTTTAGATTATTCAATTTTTTTAGTTTTAATATTAAATATCTAAAAATTCTTCGTTTCTATTTTAAAAAGACGTAAAAGAGCCATAAAATATTTACGTGCATCTAGAATGCAATTATTGCATAATTGACAAATAATCGAGTAAGTAGAAACTATGTAAATGTTATTAATACTTTCGCTACTCGTATCGGCAGGGGAACAATGTTTTCTAGAAAATTGAATCGCGAACAACTTTTAGCTTAAAATGCCGTCAGGCGGATAATGAATCCCCATCAATAATAATACAACGTTAGTAGGGAAAATATTCCGTCGAAAGTTTTATTTTTTGCATCCACCGAAGAACTATAAATTAAGGTGACGTTAATTGATCGTATAACTGAAAATATAACGAAAAGTGGGGAAAAAATTTTCATAAATAAACCTTCCCTCCGGCGTAATTCAATTTCTTCGTAAATTTCATTTTTCGGATCCCTGAAAAAAAAAAGTAAGGAAATATAATCTCCATAACCAACTGTTTTTTACTTTTACGATCTTTCGAACAAATTTATCGTTGCTACGTACCATATTTCTGTAGCCTGTGCACTGGAATGATTTACTTTTACTGCGATTTCATTTTTTTTTATCTCTCTACCGTTAGGCATTCATAAAAATTAATGGTTAATGGTTTTAATTCAACGGGATATTCTGCTTTTTTCGATGCTTCTTGTTTCAAAGGCTTCAACTTGTTCCACGATGAAAGTTTTCGTTTCGTATGCCGAAAGTGTATCGCGTTCACGAAACCGCTTGTATTTCGGCATTTCGGAAAAGCGGAGCCTTCGGTTGGTCCGCGACTAGAATTACAACGAAGCTTACTACTCCACCCTTTGTGATAGCTGTTCCATCGAAACGTGGTGGAAAAACAAATTCAATTCGTCGAAATTTAGCTACGGGTTCCTCGTAATTGCACACGCGTCCTTGCGAATCGTATGGCTATAAAAGCAGATATTTTCCCTTTCTTCTGCGGACCGATGGAGGGTTTGTTCCTTTATTGATCCTCGAAAGAGGCTTTAGCTTTTCTTAGGAAACGATGAAACTTTTATAGAGAACGATTAAGAAGCTTTCGACTGAAAAAAAATTCCACTTTACTTTAAAGAATATTGTTTCGAAATAAAGTAACTCTTCTTGTTCTGTAATCAGTTCAATTCATGACTTAATTTAACCCTGAACACTAATTCGGATTTTCCTGAAATTACGTTTTCGTATTATCTTTATTTGAAATTATCTAAATTAGTCAAAGTTTCTTCCAGTTAGAGTCTTGAGGTTTCCTCTTCAGCAAACCACAGAACGTCCTCGAGCTTCTCAGTAATCCCGTTGGATCAGGGAACACGTTAAAGAATTAATGAGCTCGTTAACGGAGTCGATACGGTTCCAGAAGCTATCTTAATCGTACAAAGTGTTGTTCCATTCGAGAGAAAGAGGGTGGTCCGTTGACAAACTTAGGAAGAATCGAAGGGCATACAGCGACACAGGGGTCGGATAAAGATCATCGAGGTAAAAAGGAGAGGTTTTCGACTACGATAACGGCTAAAGTCGTAAAAATGTTAGAAACGATCAGGGAGGGTCAAGTGGAAGGGTCTAGGGTTCCGATTCGTGTCCGATAAGATGAATTCACGCAGACAAAACCAATGAGCAATGGGTGCGAGTTTGCTTAACTCATTGAAAAGTTAGAAGTGTGTACCGTAGAGTTCTTGCGTGACTCAACAATGCTGGAAACGTTGAAATTCGGCAAGATGACGTCGTCGAGACACGAGCTTTGCGTTGAAATCCCAGCCTGTCAGGTCATTTCATATGATGCTGTTTCTGATCTTCTTTTGAAAATTTTGAAAATGTAATTCTTAAAATCTTAAGACATCTAGTGCTATATAATAATTACATATTTCTAATCTTATTATTATATTTCTAATGCTATAATATTTTTAATATTACATAATACCTGCAATATTATATAACAATATTTTGCCTAATAATCTCTATTACATAACAATTATTTCCAATTATGTTACGTAACAATATTCTATCTAATCATCTATAGTATCATATCTGACGTTATATAATCATTATTTCTAACACCATTATTATATCATCCCCTAACAAATATTACCAGGGGCACAGTTTACATTCACCATAGCAAGTTGAAGTTTTTCTCGCGAATTAAGTTTCACACAAAACAGGCGAACAACAAATTTCTATTCTCGCGTTAGTCAGAGGGTGATGCATTTTGCGAAACGACATTAGGGCTGCAACGCACGCTCGACTGGGTTAATTGGGAGCCGTATTGTTGGTCTCGCGAGCGGACAAACGCAGCTAACGAAACTAATAGATTTTTTTTTCCTCTTGTCACGGTAGCTTTTCACGAGAAAGGTGACGCTCTACAAATTTCACGAAACACAGTACGTAGCAAGTGTAACATTCCAAACAGAATGTGCATAAATTTTCATATGAAATTAAGTCACCTGATACAACTAAAATTGTAATAATGTTTTTTTGAATTTTTTTCTTACCTTATAGAGTTATAGAATTTATAATAAATAAAGAGCTCCAGGTGTGAAAAGTATGAAATGAATCAGCTTCTTTTAAAAAATGTAATAGATTCACAGTTAAGTGACTTCAATGACGAAAACGAAAAGTCTCGTTGGCACCTCTGGTTAATCAATCATTTTCGTTGAAATTCCAAGCTTTTTGGCTCTCAGTTCTGGGTGCATTCAATTGCAAACGGCACGAACAATGTCGAAAGCATTTGGAGAAAAACCAAGCGAAAGGAAACGTGGAATAACTATGGAACAGTGTGGTCAGAGAAACGTTGGAAAGCTGAATAAAATCTCGATGAATTATCTCATGAAATTGTAGCCTATACTTTGCTCTTTGCAACGAATCTTCCCATTTTCCGAGCTCTCCGCTTACTTCCGGTTTATGGAAATTAATATAGGTGCATTTCGAGAGTTGTTGCATTGTTGCATCTCCCCGGAGAATTTTCTCATAAATCCTCCCACGTACTCGCAGTATATTCAACGCAATATTAACGTATAGTTCAGATAGCGCAATTACAACTTTGTAATTGAATTCGATAATCGCGGAAAAAGTGGATAAGGGGTGGTTCTTTGTGGAAAAATAATTTGATAGCTTCAGTTTTAAAGTGAATTGCTTTGAATCTTTTCATTAATAAAATATGGTCACGATTTAACGTAGATTCGAAAGTTTCAAACTCCTGTTTGAAAAAGAAATATTCTTCAAAATGTTGAACAGCTGTTTTAATATCGGACAGATGTATCAGAATCAATTTCTTGCTAGGATAAATTGAGCTTATTCGCGGACAAATTTCACTTTCTCCGGGAAATAGAAGATAATAAATCAAAACTGTAGAGCAGAATCAGCGTTTCATCGTCGATGACCTAGTTTTGCATCGAAACTTTCAGTTCCTCGTTAAAAGGAGGTTAATGTGATAAATCGGTACATAATACAAATTATTTGCTTTCGTAAAAGATCGAATCAACGCAGCATATTCAACCCTTCGTTAATAACGGTACAAATTTTTTACTTATAATTTTCCTCTTTTTCAAAGAGGAATTTTTTAATTGATTCTCTAGGAGTATTTTTAATACTTGAAATCGTTTTACTAATTAGAGGGTTGAAAACTTCAAGCTCGGAAAAATGTGTTACAGATTCGAGGAAAAAATTATTCAGACACGACTACCTTATTATGAATTATTTAACCAAATTAAATAATGACCTACACTTGAATGTATTCAAAAATCTTCATTTCCGGAGTTAACTAGAATTTCTCGAAAATTATTTTTCCACTATATTCTACGCATTCACAGATATCGATTTTGAAAAAGTAATTTCTTTTTTTCAATTCACCGGGCCCTGATAACGGAGCAGGCCTTTTAAGGGGCTCGTAACCCTGAACAACTTCCACGCTATTCCCGCCGCGATCCGTAATTACATTTCCATTTTAATTAATGCATTCAGAACGGCTTCGAGTTTCCGCGTAGCCGCAGCTGCTCGATTTATCGAATTCTCCGTTCGTTTCCATCGAAAAACAGAAGTGTGAAAGATGAAACGTTTGAAACTCGTACGTTGATTTCTTCCATTTATCGTCCGTTCGATGGAGGAATGAAATTTGAAGAAAAATTTTTAATGAAAAGAACGTTGCTGCCGACGCGGTTGAAAATGTTCGGAAATTATCGTTGAAGAGATTCGCTACGATGATCGAGATTCAATGTCTGGACACGTTCGAAGAAATCGACGAAAGGGTGCTTTTGACGGAGAGAACGGAAACGAGAACGATGACAAGTAGAACGACTGGTAACCGGATGTAAGCCTACAAGGTTGTTCTGGCGAAGCTCGACACGACTGGAAAGAGGACCACTACCACTTGGAACATCACTACACGCACTCGGCTTCGTCCTGCCGATCAATAGCTACAGGTGGCAGCCATTTCCTAGCCAACGGTTGCTTCCACCCTCCGCCTATTCCCTCCTCGCCCCTCTCTGTTTCCCTTTAACTGTATCATTTGCTGCTCGCCGTTATTCTCGCAAGTCTTTCCCTTTTCGCTGCTCCTACCTGTGCCCGTTACACATCCAACGTCTACCGGAAACTAGATTTCGTGGGCGTTTTTCTTCGGAATCTAAAGCCAATTTCTTCGCACGAGTTTTCTTATCTTCTTCTCCTCTTTCTGAATGATGGACTGAAAGATAAGAGAGACCTTTAGGTAGTTCCGGGCGAAGTTCAATGTTTATGGTCAAATTGGCGAGGGAGGTTTAATAGAGTTATTTCTGGAGAATTTTTGAAAAATTTTCTAAGTTCCTTGAAAAATTAAATATTTTTCTGTATTTAATAGTGCAGTTTCTTCATTTTTTATTTTATTTCAAAATTTATTCATCTCCTACCCCTATTTTGTAAATTATTGAAAATTACTGTTATAAGATTTCTTTAATTCTATAAGTTTTTTTTTTTTCAATATTATTGATAGCATTCGATTGTCAGGTGTATCCTTATTCAATTTGGTTTGTTCATTCTCTTCTTTTACAACGCTCCAGTTTTACTGTGGAATATCCTGTTATTGTTATGGTTATTTTCTGTCGAACGTTTCGGTTTTAGTTTCAATTGATTCTCATACTTTTATTGTAGTTAATCTGTGACAGAGATCCGGATAAATAGAGATTTGTGATTTTGGATTATACGGATATTCACGGTTGTACACGTTTGGATGACCCCACGTTTGAGGGACATGTACGATATAATCTCGATGGGTTTAATTAAAATGGGCGTGGAGATGGAATTATTTACTTCGTGTAAAGCTTGTTTGCGTAAACGATACTATTGTATTTATTTGAATAAGTTGCAGAGAATTTTTGTCGGAAGGTAGCATTCCAAATAAAATGAAATTATTTATAACATTCCAATCATTTTAATTCTACCTTTGTTTCGTTTTTATTTTTCATATTAAAATTATCTGCGAGTAATTATAACGGATGACGTCTGAATCCGTTCCGCTGAAACGTGTAATTTTATGGAAAGAAACGGGATGAACATGTCAGTGATATTAAAATATTTAGATATGATAAAAAAGAATTAAAAGAGTTGTCTGTTTTTGAACAGAATTTAATGTTAATAAATACGAAAGTTATTAAACAAATTAAACTTTCCAACGGATGATGGAATTATTTGCAAAATAATTAAGTGCTCTGAATTATTTCATAACAGAAATGTGTTAGTTGCAAAGGTTTGTCTGTAGCTGTTATAATATTGGGTACAAATATTATATAAATATAATATAGAATTACAAGAGTAGAGAAAATTTAATTATAAATTTACATATAAATTGAATGCAATTTAGGTATCTCTTGATTAATATTTTTTTACAACTGTCAGGATTTTACCAATTTACATAAATTGAATAGCACTCAGTGTTTCAAAAATTTGAAATTAAATTAATAATAAAAATAGCAGTGAATACTTTATAAATTTCCACTCATATTTCATGATAAACCCTTTGCATGGATGAAAGGCCCGTTTCCACATAACTGCACCATCGCAGCTGCAATTCGTCGTTTTTCGTCGAACAAAAAGCCAATATTTGGTTCGTTGACCAACGTTGTTAAAGAAAGAAAAAGAAAAAAAATATATCAGCCTGGCTACCGGAGCCAATACTTTGTCTGTGACATCGAAGCCTTTGTGTACGAACGGTTACTATATTCGTGCAACCGGAAGTTTCCCTTTCCACAAAGGCCGGAAACTTCTTTTACCAACGTTATTACCCGAATACAATGAAATGAGCATGCGATATTATTAGCAGTACCGATAAAACAAAATTACCAGTGGATAGAACTGCTAATAAATCAATAAATATATCAGTATTCTCCATGTATGAAAATTATTTTGAAATGTGGTGCACGAAAGTTTGTACATTGATATAATGTATTGGTATTGGGCCAAAGGGGTTAATTATTGACCTGATCGACCTAGTTGAAGCTCGTATAATTTTAGGACCACAGTTATTTAAATATCTTAATGTATAGTCTGCACGAAAAAGGTGTGTCTCGTGAATCAGATCGAATCGAAATGGATTGATAAACGAACGGAACGTAACACGAAGATTAACGGCTACACTGAAATTCCCTGGGCATTAATCCTTTGCACGGTCCTTGTTTTAATTCACCCTTTTATTTTTTATTCTACGTCAAAGCATGCAACATCGACGACATTTTTAATCCTTGAATTTTTCATTTCCTGGCAATTTTATTTGCCTGCTGCGTGTTTCAAACGAATCAAAATATTTTAAATAAATCTCTGTCTACTTTGGCAGAATTTATGTGATTTATTTTTGAACCGTTGTGATTTGATTTTAAAACGAGAAAGCGTTTTGAGAATTTTTCGAAGGAAGGTTGAATATAATGTGGATGCAACAATAATCGCAATGAAGTAACATTTCGTAATATTTTAAGATGAATATTTGTAGATGCACGGTGTTTAATTCTTCGATTTAAACGATATCATATTCTTCTTCAATAAAATAGAAAATTTATCAAAATAAATAAAAAATTAATAGAGGTGGATACTCTTTGAAGGGTTGATAACCCCTATTGATCCCCTTTGAATCTGCCCCTGTTGTTTAATAGTCTTTTTTTAAGTTTTTCCACCAATTGAGCAATGATTTTGTACAAAAGAAAATATTTGATCAAAGTTCCTGAACTTTATTCGTACAAAGACACACATTACAAAAGGAAAGAAAAATATTTCCAATGGGAGCACTGGAAAAATTTCAATACCTAACGAGCCTTTTGACCCAGCTGAAATATTTAAAGTGGTAATTTTCCGAATTCTGCTCGTATTACGAGACCGTCAAAGCTCGTCTTTCTTGTGTCCGGTTCTGAGAGGCTTTTGTGTCGTGAAAGCGATCGATCGGTTCGATTAAAACCTGCCAACTCGATCCGTGCACGTAACACGTTATAATCGAGCCTTGAAGACAACAGACTCTTCATGGTTTAGTACACTTTGGGGCTGACAATGTAGTGGCACGTTTCTGTATAGTTAAAACTAAGGAACCTTGATGTACACTCTCGATCAGATCGAGTTTTCCTATAATTTAGTAATTTAGAAACAAACTAATATGATTTTTAATTATTAAATACTATAAAATTTAATTCAAATTTGAGGAACGGTGGAAACCAAGGACACCACCTTTTTCCCTGGGAAGCCTGATTTAATCGTATATACATATAGTATTTCATTTTATGTTAATTCTTTTTTTATATTAGCAGTGATTGTCATTGGTTGCCTACTGACCAAGCAACACGATGATAAAATCGATCCCCGTAGAAAAGTACTTTTTACATTTGATTTCTTTGATTAACCATTCGTGGTGTCGTATTACCGTGATTATACGAATCAATGGAGGCACCGTATGCATTATTCATTTCAATTACTGGAACTTCTCTTTCGCTGTTAAATATTGATACGATTCTTCCTTTTTTTCTTTCTATTCTAATGCATCCTGGGATTCGATATTTAGGTCACTGTCATATTTATATCCTTCAATTAATTATTTCTTTGATTTTTCATTAAAAAAACATGTATTAAAAAATATGAAACATTCTTTGACATTCTGAAAATATATAAAGAACTCCTAAACTTTAAGAATTCATTTTTTTTTCAATTTCTTTCATTAAGAATGAAATTAAAAATTGTCTGCGTATAGTTGATCATAGAGTGTACAGCGTTATTGTTCATTGGATAGCTAGTACCATGGAATTTTTACAGGATCGTAAAACGATCGTTTCCCTTTATGAGAAACCATTTATGTCACCGGAGTTAACTCACGTTCAAAGGAGAGATTAAATGACTGAAAGGTAATCCTGAGGAAAGCAATTTCCCTGACTGGCCAGGCCAAGTGTGCCTGCATCTTGGAGAACCCTTTCGCTGTAAAGACTTCGACCAGTCGTTTCGCGGCTCGTAATCCTCTGACGTATTGATTAAAACACATATATCGTGATCCATTTTCCTAGGTTAACTGGAGCAGCCACCGGGTCAGTAGAACGAATCGCCTTTCCCTGAATATTTCCGGCCGGAACATCTATATAGATATATATATATTCGTGTACACTATTGGAGAAAAATATGCTGCTATCTCTTGATGAATATATAACCTGGTTCTTTTTTAAATAGCCAAGTATTAAAATATTTGCTGAATTTGTAAAAAATAGTAAGAATAGTATATCTTCCATTGGCATTGCTCATCGTCGCCTTTATTGATTTCAATAATTAATTTCGAGCCAAGTCCAAGCTTCTTTCTCAAGATCTTCAGAAGAGAACGAATTCCTCCGAGTACGCAGCATCTAAGAAAGGAATTACCAAGGGATTCGAGGTTCTTCCTTGGGATCATTACGAGATAAACTAATATGTGTTGGACCATTATGAGCTCGATGCTTGAAATTCCATGACGCCTCCGTTTTCACCCTTATTCGGCTTCTTTCTTCCCTCGAAACACCTCGAATCCCCTTTTATTCCTTCATTTTCCAAAACGAAGGAATCCTCTCGAATCCACTTCCTTAATAATTTTGTCTATTACTCTCGGTATTGCATCAAATTTCCATATTAAACCGCGCTTTATTATCTTCATTTCCCTGTAGAAAATTAGATATTTTAAAAGACTGACGGGTAAGAAAAGGGGAAGAGGGGTTTCACTTTAAAAATGATCAGGTTCGATTAACCAGAATAAGGAATTTCATGGGTCGTGCACTTAGTTCATAGGAGGAAAAAAAACGCTCTCTTAGCTCCGATAAAAAAAATTTTCTTCCATTTACGCGATATTTTCTAACCCCCCCTTGGATCAATGTCTTCTTCGTGATGGGGGATGAATCTACTTATTCACGGGGTTATCGCGATGCATAACCGAGGCTTATAACCGAAGCTACGGAAGAGAAAATCATGAATGATCAGGTTATTAACATTGAAACGTTCTAAAATGAAGCTAGAAAAAGAGAATGATAGAATTGAACGTCGATAATGTATGAAATTGAACAAAAGTAAAGGAATTTCAACGGTAACACGTAAAAACACAATTGGTATAAAAAACGGATGGTATGTTAAATGAATCTGAAAATTCATCGAATGTATCTCTTAATTGAAAGCTCTTTGTTATTTTTCTCCTCGTCGCTTCGTTTTATTCCATAAAAATACATACTTTTTTTCGCTTCGATAACGATTTTGCATGTTTATGAATGATGAACTTTGAATATTTTTTTCCCCGTTACCTTTTTATAATCCTGTCGAGCCACTGCCAGCTGTACTTGCATTTTGTTATTCGAGTATTACTGTAATAAATTGCAGCGACTGATACACGTCGATAAATATGCAGATACGAAAGTTTTCGAGTTGACGTATGGTAATTCGGCTATTGGAATTTAATCCTGGCATGTGTAACGAACCGTTTCATGAATAAGAATGCATTGCTTCAAACTGGGTCACTGTTTAATATATTGTTTGTTTCAATGAAATTACATTTATTTATATACCCTTTGGCGAAATCTGGAACAATTGTTTTATAATAATTCTGAGTATAAACTTTTTTATTAACGAAAGTAAAACATCAAGGTGACTTTAATTAGTTCTCAGAGAGAAGAGAGTAAATTCACTGCGAACTTTAGTATTAAATAATGAAAAAGTTACTTATGGTAAATTAATGTTTAATCTTGAAATGAAAGATTCGTATGATATTGCAAAAAATAATAAATTTTGAAAATGAGAGAAAAATGAATTGAGAATTATATTTCAATTTTAAATTATAGACTAATTAGTAATTAGTACTTTAATATTTATAATTAACGCGTTGATTGGTGGGTCGTTGATGATTATTTCAAATGTAAATATTTATTGCAATTCAACTTCAACAAATATCATTTTTAATTCAATTTTAAAAACTTTGAAATCAATTTAATTGCCTTTTCTAATATATGAAATATTGTACTTGTTTCAGATTCAATTTTCCAAGGAAGGATTTCGATGGTGCGCCAAGAGAAACGATCGATAGTTTATGGGAATGTGTTTCTGGCAAAAGGATGAGCCAAGTGGCTCCATGTTCAGTCGATTTCTATTAAAATATTCTGGTTTTCGTTATACCGAGAACATTGCCGTGATCTTATTGTGAAAAAAAAAGAGAAAAGAAGAATAGCAGACATCTGCTCTAAGAACGACTTTATGCCGGTAACCAGGGCCGAAAAACAGAACGTCACGAGAGGCGCAATAGGGAGTTAAGAGCACTTCCGTTTCTCCCTAAGAAAGTCGTGCGGTTCTACAATATCCAGGATGTTGCCTGCTAACGTGGTATCATTCGTCAAAAAGGTAATTTCTGATCAATTTTAATAATTAGAGTAATCTACTTATTTTTGGTTACTAGAAAAATTTTCATGTATCCAATAATATTTTAAATTATATTTTTAATAATTCAATATTTTATGTCATTTCAAAAAAAAATATCGCTTTTCATTAAACTTCAATATAAAAGAATTTTCTTATAATCGAGGGAGAGAAAATAAACATCGGTACGTGTTTGGATAACCAACGATCCGCTTCAATCAGAATTTTTTTCACGACGTTATTCCTTTCATTATTTCCTTTTTTATCTGATTATGAAATGTGAATTACGTCCATTACAACGTAAAGTTGAGAGGTATCTCGCCCACACAAGAAACGTTCGCGAGGGAAAATGAATTCGACAGAGGGAAGCCGAAAATAACCGAGATTAAACTGGGATTAGGTTTTTTTTATTTTACTTTTTACAAGTTCACGGAAAGATATAGGTCGATTTTACAACGGAGCACAACTGCTCGCTTCGAAGAATTAAACTCGCTTTATGGAAAATTACGCTACGTATTTTATGGTGTTAACCATCCGTGAAAATCTTATGGATTTTCCACGATGACATAGATTAATTATAGGTTAAATTAACCTACCAGATCCATTATAGATTGCTGAATAAAATACCCTGATGCATACCTGAATTTCTAAATAAAAATGAACTTTTTAATACTAAAATTGGAAAATAAATATTTACGTGTTTAGAAATTTATATTATAATTTATAGAATTTATCGGAATTTTCATTATTTTATTACTGGAGCTGTATGCTTCTTAATGAAAAGACGAGACAGGATTAAATTTCTTCGAGGTACAACGATCCCGAGGGACGTTTTCGTCTTTAATGGTGTCTCTGTTACCTGTCGAGTCAGATTTTGTTACACCATTCAATCTACAGTTCAGATTCGACAGTGATATAAATATAACCGAAGCTATTGATATTTCAGGATTCCTTTCTTGTTTCCTATTTCCCCTTCGGCACAGCAAAAATAGAACAATTCATAAAATATAAAATTACAAAAATTCGGATTTATTTAGCTTTTTTCTTCAATTAAATTATTGCAGTCTTTGTGATTCATTGTTGGAAGATAAACTTGTTCGTTTCTTCCAGAGCTTTGTAGAACTTTGGAGATCAAAGAATTCCAAAGTAACAATAACAAAATCCCTGCACACAACCTATGAATAATTGAAGATGTACTTTGAAAAATAAACGAAAAGCAGTATACCACATGTCATAAATTCCTCGTCAGCAATCCGTTCGCGAGTTTCAGCAGCCAGGAGTTTCGAAAAGAGGGCATAATGGACGCATAAAAATTTAGTCGATTCAAATCGTCGATGCAAAAGGTCGGCTCATTCGGGGAACCGTTCCACTTTTATATCCTCGTCAGCGTTATCCGATATACACTGCCTCCAAAAAGTTTTAGGACCTACTAACCCCAAGAAAAATTGAAAAATAAAAAGGGACACTTGTATCCAAAATGTCCTACCGCATGGTCCTTTTCCATTGGGGTGGTCAATCTTCTAGGGAAAAGGAAGTTTCTTAAAATGTTTAAGAAACAAAGTTTAATAAAATTTTGAGAGAGGGTGTACGTATTTCGGGTTGCGAGATATTCTATCGTGTTTTTATTTCCCTGGACGGTGGCGAAAACTCACGTTTGGAACACCATATGGCGCAGTGCGTCGACTATGCATTACCAGAAGGCCAACGGTACAATATCGGCCGTTTAATATTCCCCCGACGAATTTGCATTCCGGGATTCCATCGTTCACTCAGATTATAACGGCGCGTGCTTCTCTCCGGCCTGTTTGGACCCCAACCAGAAAGCCAATCCTCTATTATACCCTGCTTATGGATTGAAGGGCGAAGGACAGAATGCCCTGATCTTACATGAATTCCATGTACAGTACTGTAGAATGTACATAACTGCTTATGTATTTTATAACAAGAATGAACATATCAAAGGCTGGCTTTGAATGGAGTTGTGAAGATACGTAATTAGGGGGTATGCTAGAGGGAATATAATTAGCCTTCTAATTAAATTTCATAGGGCACTTGATAATATTTTTACTAATTTCGCATTCTAGCAAAAGAATATAAGCTCAAATGGAAATAAAAAAATAAAAAAAATAGAATTATTATATATTGTTCATCATTTGGAACATCATTTTCATTGTTTTTCTGAATAATGGGAATGAAAAGGAATTTTATATGAAATTCGGACGGTAAATTACAGGGTAGGTGAGCAAAGATCCAGCTCCGATAGAAGAGGGTTAAACACGTTGGAAGAAGGGTTCGTTTTAGGTGGTAGTCTCACGGGGAACATTATTTTCTGTCGTAGATGGTGACGACGCAACCAGATTCCGGAACAACCGGATCGGTTACGCCGGATGATGGAGGCACCACCTTCAGCAAATGGAGGCAATTGGGAAGTGGTGTGATACGGGACGGTAAGTTTCATTACTCATCCTGACCAGTCTACTAATTTTCTGTCTTTCCTAAGATACAACCTCTATTCTTTATCTGCTTCAACGCGGCAGAGTATTTACCCGTCATTATCAACTGGATAGATATTTATTTTTGATCGATAATATAATCTTCCCTGCTATTTTTTTTGATATTAAAAATAAAAACAATTAAATCAAAATTTGGGTCTTTTTCAGGCTTTATTATTTTTCAAATTTTTAATACATATACATAAAAATTTTAAATATGATAAATAGTCAGAAATCTTTATGATTTCATTTACAATAATTACAATCTTTACAATTCAATTAAAATTCAAATACAGACTATCTGAGCTGCGAGAGCTTTTCGCAGATCGCGTCTATTAAGTGTTAACAACAAGCTTCATTAAACCAAAAGCAACAAACAACGAGAAATTGTATTTCTCTAGCTAACAAACCTCGTATAAATAGCTTGTTTTTTACTTAATTACTGTCGGGCTACGTTTAAACGGAGGTAAACGTGGCGGGAAAGTGCGAGAGCTCGAGGATAATCATGGAACGACGGACTGTTCTTTCTTCATACTCCTATTTTTTTCAAAGGCAAAATAATTTGCTGAAAATTACACAACCGACAAGTGTAATTTATTCAGCCTTTCTAGAGCCATGATAATTTGTCGTTTGAATACAGCTTCTTGATTACAATTCTACGTTGTTACAATTCTTGGTTGTTTTCCTCGTTTAGGATCCATTCTGGTTTTAATAAATTCATGTAATAATTTACTCAGTTTACATTATAGAAGACAAAGCAATTAGTTCTACTGATCTTTCGAGATTCTACTGCATTGTTTAAAGCAGAGTCATATAAAAATAAAATCGATTGTATAGGAAAGGAATACAGGTATAACGATGTTGATTTGATGAAAAATTATTCCGTAGAATAGGTCAGGTATCGAATCCCATGGTAATAAATTCAACTGGATTTCTATGGTAAAAGAAAGAAACCCAGTTGAAAAATTTGTTCACGAAGCTCGACAGATATTTGCAATTTCGAAAGAGGTTTTGCCTTCTTCGAAGAAACCATCTGACCCACTTTCCAACGAGATCTTCTTGGTTCTACCTTCGTTACAGTCTTTCCCATCGAATTTACCAAATGAAATAAACTCTCCGAGCCGTGGAAACAGTTTTCTTTTGCGACACTACGTATTCTTCTCGTTCTCGTGCCACCTTTTGTGTTCATGGCGCCCTTTATGGCAGTCCCTTTTTTCAAAGCTGTCGATTAAAATAGGGTTGGTTTCTTTCGAAGTTACCGTTCCACGCCATTCACGGACACAATGGTGAGTTGTTCAATTACCTGGATTTAATTCAATAAATTGTATACGATAAATTGAATCAGTGTTATTTATATGTTCGTAGATGGGGTGAAACGGAAATTGAATTAAAGAGAAACAATTGTGATATTAATACAGATATTATAATAATTGGATTGCTGTTGTAATGAATATTATGTTGATCTTGGTGATATTCGTACTGTAAATTGTTGCATTTGTATTTGACTATTTGACTACTTGACTACTTGTCTACTTGATTGTTCGATTACTTCAATATTTAAATATTTTCTTATTTATCTATCTAATTAATTAATTTAGTATTTTTTTAATCAAAGATTTTTTCATTTAATTATAGTATCTACGGTTCTCTTTTCAAGCACAGTACAACTAGTTGTAAAACTTTTCTCTAAGTAAGCGTGAATAAATTCTCACCTACGTACCAGCAATCTTTCCCTGCATTTAAACATTATGAACGGTGGTAAAGTTGCTAGCGAAGTTAAGTTAAGCTAAACACCACCGAGGCTAATGAGTGTTTATATGAAATGTTGCATAAATATTCATCAAAGTTTCGAAGTTCCCGTTAATTTCGCTGTTAGCGTAAATCATTTCAAAGGGTGGGAAATCCTTTCCTATAGGGACTTTTACTTATTCTGACAACGAAATAATTATTGTGCTAGCATTATTTAACGCATAAAAAGTGATTTATTATTTTTGGATTTCTTTTTATATCGGCAATAGTATATTTACTTATAGTTGATAGTTTATGTTCAGTGAATTAAACGCATCAAGAAAATACCATTGTGTGCTTAAATAGATTACACGAATAGAACACTAATCATTTAAAGACATCAAACGCTAATTAGTCGTCAAACAGCTTGAATTCGTAAGAGGATTAACAACGTTTCCCTGAATCGTGATTGTAGTCGATCTAATTACACAAGTTTCTTTCATTTTTCAAACGTTACGGTCATCTTGTTCGTGATGTCGAACATCTGAAGACAAATATCCGCTCATCGATGTCGAACAAGACTATTCCATTGTAATCTGTCACGGTTTGATTCAATCTCCTTGCCGACCGTTTGATATCGACGAGGACATTGCTGTAATTGATCTCGAAACGCAGTCGCATTGTTAATCATCGAGGTAATTAATGGAACACGGAGTGGGTTAGCAGGGAGTTCGAGGTCGAGTAAATCGGATACCATCGTACAGGTTCAAGTTTCCTTCGTGGTTTCCCTTTAAGAATCAGTGCTCTGATACTTGGATTTGTTTTTACTGCTGAACTACCATAATTATTTTTTAAATATTGAATATTAAAATTAAGTTTCCCTCAGAAGAATTGTAACATAGGGGTAAGAGGAATTCTGAAAATTCTAATTTTGACGATATTAATATTAAAGTGATTTAGAAATGAAATAATTCAACTTTATTAAAACAAATGGCAAAATTTAATTCTATAATTTTCTATGGTTTTTGGCAATTATGTGTAGATATCTATATCAAATAGAATATTGATATTTATCTGAAAATTTGAAATATAATAATTACTATGGAAATCATTAATAAATCCAGCTGAAAGACTGATAAAGAGGCATTTAATTATCCTTACTTTTCTTACAGATTTCATACTGTTTGAAGCTGCGGATGTAATTATGGGAATGAATTGAGCAGAATAGAGTAAAATGTGATCCGTGATATTATTAGAACGGTTATCAACTGGCGGAATATCAAAATGCTTTGAAGTACGAAATACAAAGAAAATAATAACTTTATGAATATTAGAATCTTTAATTTGTTAGATGATTTAACGTTGATTAATTTAAGATTTTCCATTGTTCATAAACTTGGTATGGATTATTTAAAAAGATTTGAAAAAACTTGAACGGAATCTAAATTAATACTTTATTATGATTTTTATAAATCACATGTTCCAAGAAATAATTTATTGAAGCGTTCTTAATTTGAATTACCATACGATTTCCATCTGGTATTTATCGTATTGATAATGTCAACGTGTTAAATTGATCAAGAACGACGGAAATATTAATTACAATCAATTATGTAGCAATTATCTTCGTTGTTCCGTAACGAGTAAAAACGAACGATTTTACCTAATTGTTCGTAAAAGAACAAGTGCCGTTTAAACAAATAACTACACTTTGCAAATCAAATGAAAATCGTTCAGTAATTACGATTTACTTTTTGAATTACATTTTACATTAAACAACTTGTTTCAATGTAATTAATTGCTTTCTAAGATAAATTGCACATGCCATATTATAAATATAATAAAGTTTTATGGTATCAAATTACATATACATCAATTTATAGCTTTTTTCGCTTAAATTTATCAGAAAATAATTTCTAACAAATATAAATAATTATTAATTTAGAAAATATTTCATAAAACAACCCTAATATTGTTCAGTATATTCCCCTTTATATAACTTCAAAAAGGTGGCAGATTTTCATAAATTTCACCGATATCGTAGTATTTTAAAACTGAAATTCTGGAACGAGAAGGCGTAAAAGTAGAGCATTTCGAATAATAGCATGGCGCTTCGCATAAATGTAAGGAAGCGATGGAACGTGAAATGGAATGAAGATGGCTAAGTCTGCCAATAAATTTTCCTTCACGGAAAAAAGAAACCGAAGGGGTTGAATAAAACCGATAGCTGGGATAACTTTTAGGTTAATTAAGTGATCATTCTAGCAGTCGTTCATGCACGACCCTATGTTCCACAATACTGTGAATTTTCCAAGAAGAGACCAACCCAACTTGACCTAATCTAAAAAAGTCACGACCAAGTCCCGTGTCTGTCTTCCTAAAAGGATTTCCACTCTATTTTCCCTTGAGTCCTCCTATCCTTTGGTAATCCTGCTTGTTTGCATTGTTGAAACAGGAACCTGTCTTCAACCACAAACTTTCAAACGTTGAATAAATTTTTCCAGATACGTTCGACGATCGATTCCGGTTTAGATTGTTGTTCAAAAGTCCTAAAACGTTACTGGATAACCGATAGTTTTTATCATAAATAAAAAATGCGTATTTACAATAATTTTTATCAAAGTTTCAACCGTAATTTCTACGATTATAATACATTTTGCAATGTCTACGCTTCATAACGCCCGAGAAAAATAGAACATTGTAAAGTAAGTGAAAAAGCGTCGAACGAGGACTTCAAAGCGCGTTAATGAAAAGAAATTCGCGTTCCAGATGCTTTCGCAGTTCGTCTTTCGTGTTCTAATCTCCGTGTGCAATTAGGTTAATTGGAGGAGCGTCTTCGAGCAGAATTGTTTCGTTATTAAACTGAAATATTTTTAGCAACGCTTATTTTTTTTTTCTAAATCACTTTTAATATTAATATAGTTAAAATTAGAACTTTGAAATTCCAGCTTTAATTCCTGCTTTAATTCCTGATTTAATTTCAATTGTACATTCATACATGAGTATTAGAAGGACCATCTTCTAATTTTATCGACAATCATTTTCTTCTTTTGCAGTTACGAAATTTGGTCCTTCAAAAGTCACCCCTCCCGAAGAAACACAACCAAAGGAAGAAACAACTACAGAATCAACGAAAACGTAAGTCCTTAATTACAAAATTACAAAATATTATTTACACAAACAATTTAATCATAGAAACAGTATAATATCTTTCTACCTCATCGAACAATAATCGTTAAAAACACCTCTGACCGTATTTTGTTCCTCGGTGAATAATTAATGTTTTAATGAGGATGAATAATTGCTTGCTCATTACCGGCGAACCAAAGCAATAATTAAATAGACGTTAATGTTTAGAACCTGATGATCCTCTATCCACGTTTTACTTTTATTCAAAATGAATGTTCTAAACAAAACAACCCTGACACCGTTTGAAACTTGTATGTTGCAGGAAGTCGAAAACCGGGGACGATTGCAGAGTATGCCGGAAGTCTTTCGCTCCAGACGAAACCTCGAGGATCTGCTGCGAGTGTCAACACAAAGTTTGTGAGGACTGCGCTTGCTATTCGACGACAACGAATTCCGATGATCCGGTAATTTTTATTCGTATCGCTTCACTGATAATTATTTATTTATTTATCTACTTATATACTATGATACGTAATATACAGGGTGTCCCACCATATCTGTTATAAAGCTATAACTCCAAAACTATCGGCCGTTGCCAAAATTGTAAATATGGAAATTGCACGGTACAATGGGGCCTATGTTTTGGCGTGAACGAAAATTTATTTACATTATTAGTTTAAAAGATATGATGGTCAAGTTTCGTTTTTCAAATGGAACCATATATTTTGTTTTGGTCTATTTGATAGTACTTTTCAAAACGAATTCACTGACCTGTCATGTATACACCCGATTTTAATTAGTTTGCAAGATATAACGTTTACAAATTTCTCCATTTTCAGTAGATACGTTTCGGTTTGAGTGGCAAGTCGTAAAAGCGGCCCTATTGTTGCGGGTTCTTATTCTATGGGTCTGCCGTTCCTAGCGTAGACCCCCGCTAAGGCACTGACCGCTACAATAGGGCCACTTTTACGACTTGCCACTCAAACCGAAACGTATCTACTGAAAATCGGGAAATTTGTAAACGTTTTATCTTGCAAACTAATTAAAATCGGGTGTATACATGACAGGTCAGTGAATTCGTTTTGAAAAGTACTATCAAATAGACCAAAACAAAATATATGGTTCCATTTGAAAAACGAAACTTGACCATCATATCTCGTAAAATAACAAAGTTAACAAAAATTCCTTCACGCTGAAACATGCGCCCTATTTTACCATTCAATTTGCATATTTACAATTTTGGCTGCGGCCGATAGTTTTGGAGTTATAGCTTTATAACAGATGTGGTGGGACACCCTGTAGAAGTTTAAGGTTTTCCTAATTTGCCTGAATCAAAAAATCGGAAATATTATTGGAAATTTTAATTTTGAAAAAAAAAACATGTTTCAGTCATCATGGCGTTGTAGCGTGTGTCGACGAAAAATCGCGTCACGGGACCAGCCGATAGTTACACAGGAATCGACGGATTCCCTGTTGGAGGTTCCTGTTTTGGAAGCACTTCAGAGGAGGCACAGCGATGCTAGACTGGGCTGTCAAAGCGGAAGCCAGATCGGAGGTCTCGGTTCCGGATTGGCACCTCCAAGAAGCCCGGAACTTAGGAGACATTCCGACGTGTCTCCTGCTAGTTTAAAGGAACTCGAGAAGGTAAGTCGAAGGTTTTGTAAACTGAAAGTTGTAATGTTACGCTTCTCAATCATCACGCGACAACAGAATACACGGCAACGTTTGTGTTTGCATATGTATTCGTGTTAATCGTCGTACCTGGTAATTAAGTTGAAAACGGCACAGATTTCAGAACTTTGCTTAACTTATGGCAAACTTACCGTGAACTTGCAACACGTACCGTTGCTGATTGCTGAATGCTTGCACATATGTTACGAGAAGGAAGAATTATTAACACTTTGATTCAAATGTTATCCTATCCATTCATGTTAAAGTGGTTTTACTTCCATTCGTTTTACTGTGAATTATTTCATTTATTTTACGATATAAAAATATACACAATTCAAGTAATTTGATATAACGAAACGAATCGGTGTTTCTTTTTTTGAAACAATTGATAGAATATTCGAGTGCGATAACGATCGATGGAAATTTCTCTAAACAACCCACTTATGGTTCACCAACGAGCAGTTTCGCAATAGTAATCGGAATTATGCTAATCCCCCTATTACCAGGAATGATCAGACAAAGGAAACGTTATCCAATTCAGAGCTGATTATAAGTAACTGTTTGCGGTCGGAAACAGAATATTCCCAACAGCTATGCTTTCATCCTACTGGCAGTGTACCAGAGGAAATCTGGCACGATCGACGGAGTAATTTTATTTAATCCACGTGTAGAAATGGGTTATATTTGTCTTATAATACGGTGCCTATTGGCTGGACGCATGTTTATGTTGTGGTATGTCCTACGCTTTTATCCTGCTTATTACTGTCGATCGCAAAGCTCGTAGGATAATATCTATACAATTTTCTGCGGGGCATAAAACGATTCCGATTATTTGGATATTTATTTCAGCTCTGAAAGATATAGTTCTTTTTATTAAAAATGAGAGTAGAATGTTTAAGATACGATAGTTTAGTATTTCACTCAAGATACGTTTTCTATGTGTTAATATGTTGATTGTCATTAGTGAATGAAATGTAAAAAATTAGAGTTTTCCAATAAGTAAGAATCGCGGAGTTTCAATAAATTTCCTCTCGCTGGTTGTGCGCTAAAATAGATCCTAATTGAAAGCATACACGTGCGACCGTGGAAAATGATCGGGGAACGCAAGAAAACGCTCGTAAACTCGTTTAGTACTTTCCTTATTCCGGCGCGGTTGGTTAACACGTGGATCTAACAGGATTTCATCTTGTTCCCGATCCCAGCAAGAAATGCAAGGGCAATAAGAAGCTCTTACGAAACCGACGGAACGTGAAGCAAAGAATAAGAGAACAGTCGGTCGGCTTTTCGATCCTAAGAATTTATTGGAAAATCGTTTTTGTTGGCTCGAGGAAGAATCAGCAGAATCTCATTTCATTGGAAATCGACTGCGGAAACGAAAGAAAGTGGAATGAAATTGAAATCAGGCCATCGGTACCGTGACAGCACGGTGTCTGGGGTTAGGGAGGATCCGGAAATCGGTCGAAAAAAAAAGGAAAAGGAAAAAGAAAAAAAGCGGGAAAGTGAAAAAGAGGTCGCGAACGAGAGCTTTTGCGACTGCTTTGAATCCTCGCCTGGTACACAAACGGAAATTAGCGGTTCCTAGCAACAAAGGGAACCGGCTCGAATCTTTCTGTAACAAGGGTATTAAAACGAAATGCATTTCCGTTTCTTGCTCTTTCTCTGTCGCGGGTAATCATTTGCGGAAGACCTTTGAAATTTGCTCGTTGCAGTGAAAACAAAAAACGAGGAGCATCAGTTTGGGATTCGTTCTTGCGAAAGAAATATCATATCCTGCTTGTCGAGGAACACGGAAGGTTGCTTTTATCGCGATGTTGAAATTCTTCATGCTTTATGGTTACCTTTGTGGAATTTTGCTTTGTATATTGGAGCTTCATGATCGTAAAATCGACCAAAAATGTATTAAATATTAGCTTGATTAATTACTTCTTCTGTGTCTTTTAATGATCACTGGGCATTTTTGTAGAGTACCATTAATTGATTATAAATTTGCAAATTATTTCTCAGTTTTTAAGGAATTTCATTTTATTTAGTGAATGAACACATCTATTGTGAGATGTATAGACAATTACCAGTAAAGTATCATCGATCGATCCCCTTCCTGCAAGATAAACAAAATCCCCCAATTTTCTTTCGGTACCCAATTGGTTAAAGATACCTTCTAAAAAGAAAAGCTATCGGCCGGTATAACGGTATCCTGATTGATAACATCCTCCTGCTTGTTGTCGAAGCGACTCGGTGACGCAAGAACACGGGATTACAAGGGAGATAATGCCTCGCGACAAATTTATCGGGGCTAAAACGCTCCCGCCTCTCGAACGGTTGCAATTAGCGACAGGAGGGAGGAACCTCGAAATTGGATCCCTGCGATTCCGTTAAAATCTGACGCAATTTCCTCGATTACACCTCCAATTGGATCAGCCGTTTGCCTGCTTTCGACCCTCGAAATTCGAGCATCGATCGAATAACAGACACGTCAATGCCAATTAATATAAGAGGAAGATAAACAATAGTTTGCTACGGGACAACTCGAATCGCGTCAAACGCAAGCATCCCTCTTCCGGTGAATCGTAAACAACGAATTTCTAGCAATTCGTAAAATGGCCCATTACGTGCATTCGATTCAATACCGCGACAGAGACGTTGCTGGGAGAAATGGATTTCCTCTGTTACCCCTCTTGATGAACGTCTCTTTCAGGTCCGCCAATTTCCTAACGAGTATGTCATTGACTATTTGTTCTTATTGATCAACGATATTCGAAGTATACTGGGCGATCGATATTTCCACTGTCGCAGTAGAAATAGCTATGCACGGTCAGACTTAAGGACCTATTAACATCATGAACACCAATTAAAATTCTAATTATTATTATACGGGCATATAATATTAATGTAATATAATATTATACATAATTATACAAAATAGGAATGGTTAATAGATAATCGTGATTCATTAATTTATAGAAATAAATATAAAGTTTAGAATTCATTTTTAATCATTATAATTTCTATAAATCCATAGAGAACGTATCTTAAGTAAACGACCGATAAAAGAACCATCTGCGTTAACGTAATTGTTGTCGCTTATCATTCGATATTTTCCAGAACATATCAGCTTTCCTCGAATTCATAGCTTGTCGTGTCAATGTACACGTTCCGATGCAAGCATTATGAAACATCACGCCAACAGTCATAAGCCTCCTCTTCACGCAATGGTGTCACTCCCTGTGGAACTCTAATCTCTGTGTCGTAATGTTATAGTTTCGAAAGGTTGCAGGGGAACGCCGGGATGACCTCAGATGGGAGAGGGACCTGGATCGGAACAAGTCCAGAGCGACCTCACCGGATCGTCATCAGGTGGAGAGAGGAAGGGCGACGAGCCCTCAAAGGGTTGGCGTTGAATCTTCCGTCGCAGGTGAATACATCTCTTCGTATTTCAACAGGGTGTCCCACGTAACTGGGTCAAGTTGTATCTAAGAAAAATTTTTTTTTCATCTAAATATCGATAGAACCATCAGAATCAATGCCCATCGACGCGGACGAGGATGAGGAACGTCGAAGACGAGCTCGTCGAACCGGTGGCACGGTTCGTTGCAAATCTCGCATGACCAGGCAAAGGTCGTACGACGACGAAATGAAGAACGTCGCTGCGATGTCCGGAAGCGGTGGGCAGCACGCTCATCCGGAGCCAGGTCTAGGACTTCCGGTGCAGCTACCAAGGCGAGCATCAGCCTATGACGTGTACGCTGCACCAGGGGTTGGAGGACTTAACGCCATGGCCATCGCGGCTGCCCAGCAAAGAGCATCGATCTCTGCCCAAGGTAATGTATGCTTCTCTTCATTCTGTTTATGGGATTAACATATTATATTTGTTGACCTGGAATCTAAATCGGCCATGGACGCTACGCCTTCTTTCGTCAGTAATATTTTTTTTTATTATTTCTTGGCTGGTTTGACATTGATTGATTTAATTACACGTTAAGGTTCAAAAAATATTATACGATTCATTTTTCACATAAAATTAATTGGAAAGTAGCTGAACGATTTAGAGTTAGTTTCTTTTCAAATACTATGTCTAAAGAGATAAGATTATAAGAAAATGAAAAGTTTCAAAGTTTAATTACTTTACAATTTTAGGTCAAACACGTGGCTATCATTAAAGTTTATGTCTGATAAATCTTAATTGCATTTGTGTCACAGTTAAGTTCTTAGTTTGTTTCTGAGTGTAATTTGTAGAATTAAGGGTTATTGGAGACACGCTATGCTTAACGCGTCAATTTTCTTTTTATCTTGTAATTATTAACACTTTGAGTGACATAATTTGGGTAAAAATATGAACGTTCATAAAGATTTGTCAGCTATTTTTTAGTGACTTATAAATTATAATATTTTATTAAAAACCTGAAAATTTGTGGAAATTTCCAACCTGATAAAAAAATATTATTATAACTTTGTCGTTGATACGAATACGACGTGAAAATATGGAAATTCTGATAGGATCAATTATGGTATGTTTGAAAACAGAAAGGGTTGTGCTGCGGTTTTCAAGTTAACGCAATTTTTCGATGCCTGTTACAAATTCTGACCGGTACAGACAGTGACGTGAAATTTACAATGGATTAATTGCATTAATTAATGCCGTTTTAATTAACGGTGGAAGCGTGTAAGTAATTGAAAAATTACTGTTTTCCATTGCGATGAAGCGGTCACTGGATCCCAATTATTTTAATCGAGTTACCTGGAACATTTTGCAACTCTTGGTATCAAGCACGACTTTATAAACACTTAATGAACTTAATTGCGAATTAATTATTACCTGTTAAACTGAAAACTTCCTGCATAGTTTTCGGAACGTTGTTGTTTTTAAATTATTACCTAAGACTTCGTAAACAATTTATTCATTATTTATTTTTTACATATTAAAATGAATATATTTCATACAATTTTGTAAACATTACAGTATTAATTAATTCGTTATGCGTTCTGCTTTGCATCTCACAAACCATAACGGAGTTAATCTGTTTAAACTGTTTCCCAAGGCAATATTTGCTACATCGAGTAAATTTAACAATAGATTTACCCTCAATCGTAGGTTTAACCATAGAATAGTTCCACTAGTAGGTTCATTTAATGTTTATAGCAGGACGAAAGACCTACAATCGTGTAATCGAGTTTAACTTCCTTCAGGAAGTACAGTTCCTAGTTAACCATATCCATGTCCACAAGGCTGGACCAAGCCTAACTTCGTTTCATTTTGGTCGGATCTCAAACTGAAACTTTGACGTCTAATGGTCGAATCACTTTGTAACGAGGTGAACGTTGTTCTAATTAATTTGTCTACATGTTACGTACTTCGTAATCAAGACCGTGATACATATATTTTGATACCAACTTGCCTTCAGATTATGTATAATGAAATTCCGCTCGTTCGTTAGACGAAGTCCTAAAATAATAATCCTTTCGATGTACCTGAATGTTACAGTTTATTTTCCATAATTGTATAACTACATTTTTTATATTTATGATTACTACTTGATTACAAAAATTATTATAGCTTATTTTTTTTACGGTTTAGATCTAAATTATTTTGAACTAATATATTTACTGTAAATTGTAGCTTAAATATAGAAAATTTAATATTTGCAAAAATGGGAAATATTTTGTATAGTTGCAGTGGTAGTTTTGAATCATAAATAACTGCTCGAGTATTGGAAATGTTGATCAAAGCAAATTCAGGGTAACGTTTCAAAAGTTTTCGCTTACCGAAGCTTCTACTTCGTTAATGTAACATGAATCTTCGGGTGGAAAGAGGTAGTACTGATACTCAACGCTTGTTAAACAGTGAGTAGCAGTATCAATAACCCATTAGATCCGTAATGATGTTAACTGAAATGTTGGCGGAACGTTGGATCCATTTCCCAGGTAGGGATACCATAGAAGAGTTATTGATTATTTATTATAAATTAATAAATATAATAACTTGTTTGGCATAAAAATTGATGGCAAAAATTTGTTTGGAAAATTTCACCTGTTTTATGTTTATATCCAGATTTAAAGCCAATAAGGATTAAGAAAGTACGATTGCCTTTTTGAAGTTCGCCGTTTGTTAAGGGATAAAAGGGATAAATAATGGTAGAAGAATCGGATAATTGGGTTGCTAGGGTGGAAAAGGATTTTGTACTCTATTCTTCCTCTTCTACGACTGTTTCAACCAATTACGTTATCTAGGTCGTCGATAAACTCCTCTTTCTTAAGCCTCATATCTGAACTACCTGTCTCCCTTATTGCTTTCATTAGCCTGACAAATGTTATAGTCTTGGAATATAGACCAAACTCGGAATTTGTAACATTCTGCCGACGCAAGGGAAAAGTAAAATACAATTTCTATGATACTTTTACACCCGATTGATACAAGAATGAGAAACTTAACTTAAGAATGAGAAGCAGTTACTTGATTTATTTTTTTTCTTTTTAACTGACAATGAGATTCATCCCTTTTCCAGTTACAGTACTACATTAGAATTTTAATATAATTTATTTTTTAAATTGATCAGGTTTACATGAATTGACAAGAATAAAATATTCTGTTGGCAGGTGGTAGAAAACCGGAGGAAAGGCCAACATCGCGAAGATCATCGTTTAGGGCAGTGAAGCCTGTGATGCCGTACGAAGTTGGGGCTGAAGATGAAAGTATGATGAACTTGGAAGCATCTTCTGTGCCAGTAGTTCCACCAGCGGTGGTGGCTCAACCTGTATTAGTTCCTGATGAGGAACGACGAACTAGGCGAAGAGGCTCTCAATTGTAAGTACTGCATTACACATTTAATACTTTTTAAGGACTTCAATTACACTGCATCGTTTATATAGCTTCTTGATAAAATTATATTCAGCGAAAGAGAAAAATTATTTTTAAAAAATACTGTTACTTTTACGTTGGAATTTGATAAAAGAAAAATTTCCAAGTCAAGCAGTCAATACACACCGGTTTGCCCTCCTTTCTAGGTCTCAGGTGGTTTCCTTTCTATAAAGGCGAAATATTTTCTTTTTGAAGGAACGAGATAAGAAACCCTTTGCGAAGCTATATTGTATCTCAAAGTGATCCAAATTTGATTTCGAATCGAATAAGCTTTTATGAGTTTGTTTTGAATGTATTAATTTATGTACCTATGGAATATCGCGTTTTACAGATCTCTTTGGATCTCGTTTTATTATACATACGTGGCTTGAGCTTTCCTACCAGCTCGTAAAAACTTTGATATCTTTTTAAAGCTTCCAGCGTGGAATGACAAGATACAACACGTTTTTATGTTCTCTTATCAGATATTCATGTTTGAAGTAAATGTTAAATTTGAATCGTTTTAATATATTATAAAAACATCCTGCTTTTATTTTCTATCTCTGAGATATATAATATTTGAAACACAAGTCAATAAAAAAATTTTACGGAGACTAAAGATTAAATGAAAAAATTCAGAAATAAAATTATATTGATGGAATATTTTATGAAAGATGATAAAATCATTGAAAAGAAATGATATTAAGAAGGGATTTTATGTCAAGCACGTAATTGCCAGCATATTTCCTGGTTGTTCACCTTTTTTAACCCGTTCCACTCTTTCTCCCTGCTAAGTACGCGTTTTGCACGCGGAAGCAGTAAAAATTGAAGTAGATCGCAAACACTAGCTTCTCGTCACTAGAGAAATAATTAGTACCACACCTATTCACCTAATTTCTCCCGAAAATGTATATGTACATTCTAGTTTCCTTAGTTTCCACTATTATCACAGTTTCAGGCCGAATATCCGTGAGTTCCCGGCCCGCGTTTCTAACAAGTCTGTTATTAATCTCGAAGACGAACCAGTTTCTCGATTTTCATTAAGTTCAGACGGTTACGAATTACGACGTTGGTTATTAGTCTCAAAGATGACGACGTTTCTTCCACGCCGAGGAATACCGTGTAACGTTGAATTAAATTAGCTGTCGTTGCTGACAATATCTTGGAGAATCTTACAAATTATTGTAGTAAATAGATAAATTGAAGGAAAAACAAGGAGATTAAAATATTTGGATTTTCCATTTTCTTTTTATTTTATACTTTACATTTTTGGAACGGTGCTTAAGAACTAGCACACAGTAGGTATCTTTTTCTACATGGATGTATTCAAATTGGCCGTATCGATTGCTGGAACCTCGCAGGTCGAGCAGAAACCACAGGGAAATGGCGTGTTTCACTTAATTCAGCGATTTTCGAGCATGATCTCCTTAAGCCACTCGATCTTCTCGACCGTTGCAGAAGCATTTTAAAGCAGCCAGGTCGTTTTAACCACTTCAGTCAAGAGAGCCAGATTAATTAGGATCACGAGAGTGAGAGAGAGAAGGGTAGAAAGGGTACACAACAACGGTTTCCCTAAAGTAGCATGTTTTCCCTATGCTAATTCAGTGTTACCGAGAAACAGGTAAAATATTCGACCGTAATTACGATTGCATTCTAGAATTAAATGAAATTCCACGGAACGATATCTGTTGCTGTTGTTCCGTTTTGAAAAGTTCTGAATTGAATAGGGAATTATGTATTATGGTATTTCAGAACGACTCGCACAACCACGTATACAGGGATTGTAGAAAAATAAATTGCAAATGTGGAATAAATTCAGGCTACTTAGGTTGATTATTTAATAAATAATAGTATGTTTCCTTGTATTTCAAGTAGGAAACCTTGATGTTATGATTTCAGGCCTGACATAAATGCCATCAAGGCTTTGGCATCCTCAGCTCCAGGGGTGGCTAAAGTAGTCCCTCCACCTGCTGTAAATAGGGTTGCAGCTGAAGATCGTGAACTAGCTCGTCAAGGTAGTCTCGTGGATGGAGAGAGCATTAAAATTGTTATCCATCATGCAGATAATGATATGAGTAAGTGTCTCTATTCAGAACTTATCATTTAACCTTCTTTTTCCAAGATCATGTGAGTTTCCAACTCATAACTTATTTTAACTTCAACTACAGTTTAATAAGTTGATTATTTTGAAATACGATTAAATGAGGGTTCATCAGTTTTTGCCAATTTCGATTTTTTTCTTTGAAATAAACTCGAAGACTTGCAACGAGTCTAGGAAACACTAACTCACTTTCTGCGAGAGTGAGCATCGATCGAAAGTTGAATTGGGGATATAAGCGAAATCGTCTTTACGCTACATCGAGCGGAAGTCATGCGTTTGCGTTATAAAAAAGAAATCTGGTCCAATCTTCTTTCAACCCTTAAGGATTTTTCTTTTGTTGCCATTTGGATATTGGATATTGGACAGATTGTGCACTTTTTTAAACGTCATTTTTAAGAAATCACTAATTTCAGTAATTACTAATATTCAGTAAGCAATTAATTTTATTTATTAGCGACCTTCTCGTATAATTATTCATATTCATAGTATATTTCTTTCTGATACAATTGGAGCTATTTTGAAATTTTTTATTCTGACTTTGAATTCGGTATACGTGAAATCACGACTTCGTTTACTTTAGTTTATTGCGTTTGCTGAAACCGGGTCTATAGTAAATATCGCGAATAAATGTAAACATTTACATTGCTTCATATTTTTCATTGCAGCGCCATGGGTAAATGCGAAAAGAAGACTGAAGTTAAGGAGAGACTCAGCCTTGGATAAAGGACACCGAAGTAAGTACTGATATTTCTTTTAAATTAATTGAAACTGATGCATAAAAAGTGCTTCAAATTAATATAATATGAATGTCTTTGAAAAGCTAAACAATTGAATACAATTTTATATCACTGATCGGTGTGCATGTGACATTTAATTACTGTTGTATTTTCAGACGGGTTTGTTCACTTTTCGCTCGTCTAGAATTTCGAGGTAAATTCGTTAGCGTTAAATATACGAGACCCGTTCATTGTTAGAACGAGTAGGGTAATGGAATAAATTAAAATTATTTCGTACGCATTATGTTTCGAAAATTAGATAGCCGGTTATTGGAAGCTTGTTTCGCTCGCTTTTAAACTTTAAAATCTCGATAAATTGATCATGTTATAACTTGCTATTTAAATTGGAAGAATTTTAAATAGAAATGCACGGAAACTGATTTAAAATCAGCGACGGATTAAGGGGAGGTTCAAGGGAGGGGGTTACAACCCCATGCCTCATGAATTTCATCGGGATTAAATTTTTGAATGTTGTCAAAAAATGTACGAAAGTGGAATGAAGTAATTTTCAAACTTCGTACTTTAAACTTTTACTTCTAAGAGGTTTCTATTATCCACGAGTATCGTACTTTGAAAATTTCCAAAGAGTAAAGAAAAGTCATTCCTTAAAAATTCTTTTTTGTTCACTTCTTCTTCGATCGTTTACGGAAAATTTATAGGAACTGTCGCGGGTGTAACTTGCCTCTTACCACCGATGGCAGCAACTGTACCAACTTTATGAATATCGTAAACTTGTAAAAACTCCGGGTCGTAGACGAGGAACGAAAAAAAGCTCATAACGATGACAAATTGAATGACCCGTTTCAGTCCTTGTCCCTGTGAAGGTGAAATTGCATCGAGTATCTTCTGCTATGATTTAGAACAGGATTACAGCAGCAGTTAAATTACTGCTAATAATGAGTCTCTCTAGGATTGTTTAGCTCGCCAGGACGGCGCTTACACATTAATCCTATGGTGGTTCAAAATAAGCTGGGTCAAATTAATTATAAAAAAAAATATATACACTACCCAGCAAAAGTTTGGACTCGTTACAAACATATTTAGCACCTTTTTCTTAAACTTACGAAGCTTCTCTGTGAAAAGTTTCTCTATTTTAAAAAGCATAATATTCTCACAAACTTTTGGAAACTTTTCGATGCAAAAGAAATAAAAAATAATCTTTCTAATTTATACTTTAATTATTAAAATGTATTCTCTAAGGAACATAGTATGTATTATCAAGCTGATAATCCATAGTTCGAAGTTAGCCAGCTTGTATGTCAGGTTTACGCTTCATCAACGAGCAGATCCGCTCGGCTACGCTCGCATTACCCGTACACGTTCGAAAATGGCCTAACTCTGTTCGTCGAATTAATGGGGGAACGGAGAAAGGACGAAGGTGAAACTCGATTTGCGGTGAATCTGGGAGAGAAATTTTCCTGTTACGGTTACCCCCGTTGCAAACGTTAACAAGATGCACCCCCAGGACTATGGTATTTATCGAAAATCGTGTGCCGTAGAGGAACGGGTTGCACGGGCAGCCGATCAGATAATTGCACTGCAACGTCATTACCAGAACAAGCCGGTGGCTCGAGGCCTGATCGTAGGCCCGCTGCTTCCAGGCTTGTTAATTAAGGCTGAATGACGGCTCTTGATTGGCGTTTCTCCCTTCGTCGACGACCCATCAAAACTCTGTTCCATTCTGTCAGACGGAAAAACGAGTAAAACCTTTCATTTTCTATAGTCTCTCAATTTTTTTTTCTCTTTTTGTATTTATTCATTATTATTTCGCTCCATTGCGTGGAAATAATACAATTTTGACGTAGTTTATAAATCTTTTTAAATTGAATTTCAGACATTTTGTAACTTACTAATAGAAGCAAGAAAAAGTAGAAAAAAAACTTTGTGTCTAATGGATAGAACGTGTTCCACGGTAAATCACGAGGTTCTATCTCGTTTTCGGATGGCAGAATGGCGAATCCAGTTGTAAACTGGATTACAAAAGGGAGGACGAGTAGAGGAGCAAGAACACCGGGTGATTCTGACTGAAATTTCCGCGAGATGCTGAAAGATTAACGTCCCTGATTAGCTTAGATCTTTCATTCGGACGGGCAGCGATTCGTTAATCTTATAATTACTGTCGCAGTCAGATCCCTGGTAACCTGTTGCATTAGTGTACGCGTGTGTAACAAAGTTCATTAGTCGTCACGTTAGCATCAAGTTAGCGTCGTGTTAATCACCCTTTTACTTCGTTTTACGAGGAACAGGCAGATGTCAACTGGGGATGTTCTGTTCTTATGTGGTTAACTCGTCATTGTTTATGACTGTTCTGTGCAATATTCTATTAAAAAATAATTTTTCAAATAGTCACCTCATTAAAAAATAAGCAATCTAATATATTATCTAAAAATGTTCAAATTTTTAATCTCCAATCATTCAATAATTAATTTTGATTTTAGATTGCTGCATGAAAAGTATTGCAAAATAATAATTATGATACATCAATTTAAAGTTTAAAGGTCAAAGAAGATTACTACGTAGAGATATCTTTCACTAATGTCCTTAACAGAAAATGGCTCTTATTAATGGCAACTGTGTGGACGTACGTAACTGTAGTTGAAACTTTTCAATTCAGATTGTTAGTTAGAGTGCAAAGGGTTAAATGTTATCTAGTTTGTGCGGCGAACGGAAACGGGAAGTCGTTCTTTCATACGTACAGTAACACAATCTCAACGAAAGGATGTCGTTTGTAGATGTCACGTAATAAAGTTGTGTCTTGACATTCGGTGGTATCGATCGGCACCGACATGACAGGAAAGCAAGTGTTGTATCGCGTTATAACTCGAGAGAACTCGTTTAATTTACAATTTCGTACAAAAGACCGCACTTTAGATATGTTGAAATTTTAAACTTCCAACGAGCTACGATGAATACCAATTTACAAACATAAAGGCCACCCTTTACGCGAGCTTTTTTCCAACCCTTTACCCCATTTCCGATATTATTTATCATTCGACAACCACAGTGTACAATGAATTTTTAAATTTCGTTAAAATAACGTTTTTTTTTTACCCGAATTAACGATTGCAAGAGACGATAACTATGAAACGCTTTTTTAAAGTAATCGAGGGGATGAAAATTAGTTTCTTTTTATTTTTATTAATCTTTTAACATTTCTTACATTCATTTGAATAATTATTATTTTACTTTAATCTACATTTATTTTGAGTCACCAAATATATTTCAAAATTGCGTATATCATGCTTTCCATAAAAGCACGAGGAAATGTGTCATGAGATGGTAGTTGTGTCATAAACCAAATTGCGCATGTTAGGTCGACAGGTATGTTAAACATTCAACTGCCTTTTACAGCGGCTGGTTTTGGACTAAGAGTGGTGGGTGGTAAAACAGGAGCTGATGGACGTACTTTCGCATATGTGATGTGGACGGTGCCAGATGGGCCAGCAGCAAAAGCTGGCATACAACGTGGTGACAAGGTAAGAAAAATTGAGAAATTTTTTCCCCACCGTAATGCATCCGCTTAAATAACATCATTTTATTAAAGAAATTTATCGCTTTGTATACATTCTTTTCACCCAAATTCCTTGTTTTCTAAAAATCAAATAAATGAATTTATTTAATAAATAAAATTTGTCTCTTCAAAATAGAGCTATAATTTAAAGAATCAATTATCGTATAATTTAATTTATATAGAAATTGAAAATTTGAAAAGATAATAAATCATGATAAAATCTACCCCATCTCTAAAAGGAGTTAATGGATTCTATTGAATTACGTTTATTGATCACCTGTTATAAGCAACGATTTAATTATATTCTAAAATATTTGATAGCTATTTAGAACTGAATTGGAATAAAGAGAATATCCTGGCAACGTGCGCTCGCTGCTAAGTGGGTAACGTTATTGTAAGCGGTTAATGCGTGCGAGTATCGACAACCATTCTCTCCAGCTGTGATTTTAATTAAGTTATCGACAGCTGCGCGCACCTGAAACCTGCCACAATCGCAAACGCCGATTAGAAAGCTACATCCTACGAAATCGTACGAATTCAATTCACGCGTATAATCTTTTCATTCTATTCTATTAATCCTTGAATGCAAAACTAATTTTTCTTTTTATGTATTAGAAGAATTATAAGTAGACAAAATTCTAATTCAAGATTGCTGAATACGAGCGAGGAATCATGTCCTGCATAATTTGAAAGATTTGTTTGAAAATAAAATCAAAAGACTTTCAACCTTCTTTTCAGGTGTTAGAATGGGGTGGCGTTTCTCTGGTGGATCGAAGTTTCGAGGAAGTGGTTCAGATAACCGAGCGTGGCGACGACGTGATCGAGCTAGTTGTCGAACATGCTGCGGACACGTAAGTACCTGTGAAAGAGAAAAGAAAATAGAAAAAAATTATTGCAAAATAATAGATCAATCCTATCCTAGAATTTATCCCCGTAACAGCGATTTTATCGTACGTGCCAGTGTACAACATAGGCAAAGATATAATGATTTTTTCAAATTTTTTACTACCCCAATGCAGGCTATCAAAACCTAATAATTTTTATTTTTTTTTCCATAACTAATATTTACAATAATATGAAAACTCGAAATTTTGTTAAGGGTGTTTCCACCCCTAGAATTGTTCGAAAGTGCAAAGTTTAAACCGTGGATCTTGCTTCGTTTGTAATATTTATCAACACCCTAATTTTCAAATTTGATTCCGGTGATACTTCTACTTTAAGTAGATTCGAATATCGTTGTGTGACATTTTTACACAGCGGGGATTTACCAGAGGATCTAGCCGCTGTGCCGTCATCGGGAAAAGTGGCAGGAAATATGGGCCTACTGATGGGTGAGTAGAAAACAAAAGCATCATCGTATCAATCGTTAGATTCTAAAGTATCGTTTGAAGTGCATCGTCGGCTTTAAAATCGATACGAACCAGGATTTGTCGGTCTGCTCTGCAGAGAAACGTTTCGAGAACGGGAAACGAGTAGATTATTCGATCTTGTACAGTAATAGTTCATTCATTTCGCATCTATCGGATTAACCCTTTCATTGCTATTGGCGTGTGTAGGAGTCTCAGAGCTTATAACTAATTTTAGTAGCACCGCCAGGTCATCCCGAAAAGCTTGTGCCATTTATGGAATATTTTGTTTTATATGCATAAAGAAGAGTGGGATGCGAAAATAACTATAATAGATACATATAAAATCCATGAAAAGTGAGTTTCACTTTTTGGGATGACTTAATAGTATTGAAATCCCTAATGAACTAATTAATTATTTCCAATACTAATTGCAATGTTAATCAACCATTTACAATTTCTATCTTTTCTCTTAGCAATCTATAATTCTAGCAACAAATGTGATTAATAATTATTCATTTCTGACGTTGATTAATTCTTTTATTAATATTGAAAGTTTCTTAAAGATATTGATTTGGCATTGAAAGGGTTAAATTTTACTGGCTATAACATTAACGTTTCTTGAATGAAATTCTTTTTTACACACTAGGAGAGATCCCATTTTATTTGATTTCTCTATGCTGCAGCTCTACTCAAGAATCTAAAATATTTTTATTACAGAAGGGGAAACGGATAAAACGCCCTCCTCACCGACTCGCAGGAAACTGCCAAAGACGCCGGTATAACGAGTTCATAAATTGCCACCTACACGTGACCGTCTGTCTCTATTTCTTTGTTCTATTTCTCTCATTTCCACGCAGTGTTACACGCATACGTATATACCACACGGGTGAAAAAAAAAAAAAAAAATCAGAGAATTAAAGCTCGATTAGACCGAGTTTCGTTTAGCGTAGCGGATACGAGCGTCTCAGCAAACACCACTAACACTTTAGTAACAGGAAGGAACTTACACCCCACCCACTATTTCTCTCTGTTTCACTTCCTTTCGAGTCTTTCGCTTTGTATATACATATATACATGTATCTCATAAATCCGTATCCGATGCGAGTACCGACCCCCATTCAACTTTTTGCAACGCACTTGTGTTACCTGGCACGTGAGCACACCGGAAGTACCCATCTTATAGAACGTAAAAGGTCGCGTTCGAATGTAAATAACAAGCGTGTGTTGTTCGATGCAAAGGAATGTAGAAATATTCCTTGCATCGATTTTATCCGAGGAAAGAACGGAGGATACAATGGGGTGGGGGAAAATCGAGCGATTAAACATCGAATTTTTTACTTTTTTATCATTCCTTTTTTTTATGGGGTGATTCAAATAACTGGGACAAGTCGTATCTTTTCTGGCCTCCTGCATCGTCGTTTTAAAAAGAATAAAAATATTTGAACCGGTCACATCTATTTCTGACATCTCTTTTCAATTGCAATTAAATACGAGTGATTCGTCCCAATTTTATTTTTTTTTGGATCGCCTATTTTTTGTTTCGCACTTGAAGAGATCCGGTATTGGAACTCCGTCCCAAAAATTGACGACAGTTCTTTGAACATCAACGCGTTTTACCAGCTTCGACCGAGTTTTGCGTTTGAAATTCTGCCTGGCTGCACGTTTAAGCCTCGAAACGTGATTGTGAATGCGTGAAATTTATGCATCGCTTACACTCAAACGAATTTCCAGATTTTAGAAACTTAAAGACGATCGAGCATTATTCTTTTTCAGTCGAATGCATAATCTCCGCTTTTCGCATTTTAAGTGCATTTTAACGAAGAATCTTGCAAGTCTGAATTTTATAAATCTAAAGACGGTCGATTATTCTTTTTAATTGCATTTCTTTCCAGCTACCCTGAAATTTGTATCCTTTAAATAGATATAGAAAAATGTGGTAAGTGTGTCGTGAAATACAACAGAGACCAAATTTTATACTAAATATTTGTATGAAAGTTAAATGTTATCAAGTTTTCATAGGGACTTAAATGAAATTTTTCATTTTCTACCCCAATTTCACGTACATATCGGAAATGAACGTATCTGTTTTCGATTTTGCACTTTTATATCGGTGTTTAATAATCTATCAATTAATATACATTGTTGCAATAACGAATATTCAATGTTTTAAGAACGTTTAATTCTCCATCACGTACGGAATTCCGGAACGAATTAAAAACCATCGTTTTATCGATTTCATAAAGCACCGAATATTTCAAGAATTTTATATCGAACATTCTACACCGAATGGACAATTTTTTTCCAGAAAAAAATTGATAAAAAAACAAACAAAAATATTGATTGAAAAATATATTAATTGATAATTCTTATCGACTCTTTGTTTTTTAACCAATATTTCAATTTAATAAAATCGATGGATTCTGAAAATAAATATTCAACCGTGGACGTGGTATTAAATAAATAAATAAAAAACACGTTCTACTCTATTATTATTTTCATCACGTTTTGACCTATTTTTTGAAGATCCCCTTCGAATTTTATTTACTGTAGACCATCAATTTTTAATAAATTGAAAGATTGGTATGAAAAAAAGGTTGAGAAATATTATTAAGAAACTGAAAATTTCAAGTTTTTAACTTTTTGATATTGCACGATTAAACAATGAATAAAAAATCGTCCAGTTTGTAAATTCTGACAATCCATTTTGATAATACGAAAAGTATCATTCTTTCGGTATTATTTATTGACCTGTTTATATTTTATATTTAAGAATTATCGTAAAAAGATTTTCCTCCGTTCTATCTGTCGGAAAAATCGCGGAAAAAAGCAGGTAATAGAACTAATTTCGGTTTTCGCAACGGATTAAGGAAAACGTAGGCGTAGATGTACAGGAACCGGAAGTAATCGCGGAGAACCGGAAAAGGGTTGATTCCTCTTGCAAAGATAAGTTGAAATTGAATAGAATTTGTTTGCCAGAAACGCGTACTATAATAATTAACCTACTTCTAGTTTTTAAAATTGATTATTACAAAAGTAATTACAAATTCAAATGTTACATGTTTTCTCGAAAACAAAAGCTTATCAAAAAATACTTCATTCTACATTTTCGACCTATTTTTGTACAAAGAATTTCCCATTTTACGTTTGCACCAGAATGACAACCGGATTCTGTACGTATAAACGAAACAAAGTTGTGACGTTTCCCGTGAATCCCGAGTCTTTCCACTAAAGATTATCATAGAAATGAACTTGTACGCTTTTAATTGATGTCTCGTTCGATAAACGTGCGTCCCAAAGAACGTTAATCTAATATACGTAGAATTAATTAAGAACTATGAAGGAGAATCGAAAGAAAAGAAATGAAATGCTTCCTTCTGTCAAGTCTAAGTGCTATTAGCTAGGATACACACCCACTCATAAGTGTGTAATATAACAAGTGTTGTTGGCTTGCTTGATTACGACTTTGCTATCACTTTCTTTATAAGAAGAACCGAGCACGCTATATGTGAAATCGTAACTACGTGTCTCTCTTTTTGGGATGAAACTGTAAATAATTATACAGGGTCTCTGACAATAGGTGTACGTCGTATATAAGATGTTAATCAGTGGCTAAGAGAACTTTTGATGAGCAACATTTTTCAATGTTGTGCAAGGTGAAAGAGTTTATTTTTTAATTGATTGTGAGGCTTGATTGAAGCATACAGAAGGTGTTCAAAAGAAAGATAGAACCTTCGACTTGAAAAGATTATAATATTCATTGAGAGGAGTGAAAAATGGTCTTGAAAGAATCTGAGTGTTGCAAGGTGTTGCGAAAATTACATTTCATACCAAAAGTATGTTAATTACGATACTCACATGCGTTAATTCACCATTTTTTACTCCTCTCAAGGAACAGTATAAGCTCACAAAGTCTTAGATTCTCTTTTTTTAGACACTCTTTATGTACGTATTTTTTTCCTCTTTTTTTCTGCGAGGAATGAAAGAAAATGGGCAGTTCGTGTTGCTTTCGAATATACAGAGGCTACAATCTCGTGTCTTATCTTCAATGGAGCAGAAAGCATCTGATTTACAGAATTCTGTCTTGATGTTAACTTATATAATATTCTATATTATAGATTGTAATATTTCATAGATTTCAAAGCAAATAGTAAAAATTGTAGATAACTCTTAGAAATACTTATTAGTGAATTGAAATTACTTAAATAATTTTAATTTTACAATTAGTCATTTTGGAAAAAATCTTTTTAAAAAGAAAAAAATTATTTTACTATAATTATTTGGAGTTGTTACGAATATTCTACTATGGATTAATTGGTTCAATATTGTTGATTTTATTATATCATGAAATCGTATTCCTTGGGTGGCTAACGTCAATTAACAGCGGTTGCTCAATTCTACCATGCTTATGGAATTGACGTTGGTCATCCAAAAGGAGTGCACTCGCCCTTTGACGTCAATTGGGATCAAGCTCCGTTGAATGGGATGAAATTTTATATTTAGTCCTCGTCCATTTTATACCGGAACGTACGTAACCACGTTTATTTCCATTTATCGAATGGTTTTCGTGGTAAATTATTCGTTACTGCCACTCGAAACGAGAAAGCGTTTGACGTCAATTTATTAATACGATGGAATACTTTCATCAAATCCCTTTATGAATAACAGAGTTATCTACAATCATACTTTGAGATCAAAGTTGTACGTGTACACGTGTAGTCCTGAATGGACGATACAAATAGTCGAAATGGTTCTTCTGACTGGTAGAACTTTGGTTAGAAATTTTGTGAGGATTGCTATTGTTATTATATTATTTCTCAGTTCTGTCTTTATTACTTATTAAAATATTTAAAATAAACTTTTATCTACAATTGAATTTTTGAAGTTTATAAATTTTTAAAAAATTTTTGCTTCTTTAATAATTTTAATTTTGCTTGCCAGAAGAACCATCAATTAGACTATTTTTTGTTATCAAATATCAACGCCCTTTTCTAAAAAGCTTATGCAGATGCTTTCTTTTAGTCCATTTCAGTCCACCATCCTCATTAAGGGGTATCAAATTTGAACTCTTCATGATTATCTTAATTTGCTATTTTTATGTTACAATGATGTGTTCAGTGCCAATGACCTCATATCATTATCATATCATAGACCTGGGCAGCTCATGCCCTTCTAGAACCAAATCAAATAAATATGGTACATAGGTCTTTTGCAATAGTCAATTAAATATTCATTTTTATTCAATAAAAAGAGAATTGATTTCATGAAATTTCTGGATTATTGATAGGAATAGGGTATTCGATTCTTCCCTTAGTTTTGTGGATGCTCACTATAAGTCGGGTTAATCGAGGAAGGTGGACGCAATCTTCGTTGCTTGAATTTCCGCTGTTCGAAGGAGCGCACGACAATCGATCTATCTAGATAATCGCTAAGAAAAAACCGTGTAAATTGGTCAGTTATGTGTGTAAAGTAGAGTAGAGAAGCGAGCGTGAACAAAAAAAAAGAAAAAAAAAAATAGACACTCGAATCTATCAATCTATTTTGCGCTATCTGTCTGTATATAACTCGAGGAAGATGTATCCAAGAGAAAAGAATTTCTCGAGTGTATGCAAAGTCTGTCGCAGAAGAAAGCGCAAAGCGGAATATTAATCTGAAAAAAGCTGATCCCTCGATACCTTGGCGAGAGAGAACGAATGTTACACGCTTTCCCCCGTCTGCTTTATCCGCGCGAAAGGGAATTTCATAGCTTTTAAAAAGATCGAAAAAGATCCCTTTAGTTGCGTTACATCTGATTACGCAAGGGAACGGAACACGAGAGTGTCAGTTGGGGGTGAGTTGCGTCGTCGGCGTTCTTCTCCCTTTCTTCCGCTTCGTTTCCTGTACGATTCCGTTTCAACGTCGACCGAGATCAAACTTTTCAAGATACAGAGAGATCATTGGCAGAAGATTTCATCTGCACAGATTGAATCGATCTATTTGCTCGACGTTATCGTTCATCGACAATGATTAGGATCAATCGTTCACAAAATATGAATAAAATAATTATCGTGGCATATTAAAAGGAAAATAATGTTACAAAAATAGAAATACATAATTTTGAAAATTTTATGATTCGTAATTTTAATGTTAAATTGGTTTGATTAAATTAATAACATTTCAGTTTTGTTTTAATGTGGATGTTGATAAATTTGTATTTATAATATAGTTGGCAATTTTTAATTATTAAGATAATTATTAAGGTCCGCCACGGACCTATATATAGGGCCCTCTCCCACGCATCGTTATTTTCCTCGGAGCCACCGAGGGGGAAAGGTGGGAGTTGGTGACTTCCCTATTTTCCCTGGGGAAGCTTAATTTAATAGTGAGTGTATTTTTAATCCTTTTTTTTATATTCTGTATGTCGATGAAAGATATCGTTGGTCGAATGGAATCACCGCAAGCTCTGTAGATTAGATTTCTGTCAATGATATCCATGTACTCCTAAAGTTCATGCTTTGATGATCGATGAATATCATACTTTTTAGCTGGTAGTCGATGATCTGACTTTTAGGTCGCGAGTGGTCGAGAACAATGCTCGTCGTAATCCAAAACTTACATATATTCCACGCAAATCGTCCTCGAATCTGTGTAACCGGATGTAAAGATAGATCAAAATAAACTCAAAGGAGAAACGAAGAAAACAGAGGAGAGAAACTCTTGCGCGATAGATCTTCTCTTTGCTTATTTTCCTTCATCAGATTTACGTATACTATCGTTCCTTTCATACCCGAACACTGTATATTTACTATTTTTTAAGTATCTGAAAATTTTATTAATCGAGATTCATTTCTTCTTCCTTTCTATGAAATTATTAAATATAACAGTAAATTATTGTTTATTTTGGTACATAAATAATTATTTATGTACTACATTAACACTTATATACAGTGTGTCCCGCGTAACTGGAAACACTCCATTATTTCCT